>NC_087358.1:77808395-79069121 GCF_030014295.1 Loxodonta africana | reverse complement strand
CCCTTTAGGAGTTCTTTTATCCTAGGTTAGTAGTTCCTGCACTAAATCAACCTGAAAACTTCTGTCAGAACAATTACATAAAGAGGTAAATCTGTAGCTCTCATTTTCTTTAAGATAAAATCCAAAACATTGGTATAACAAGCAGCCCTCTCATGATGGAAACACTATTCGTATTTTCCAACTGTCTTACCAAATTTTCTTCTTTCATCTCTGCCCTCTGTAGTGTGGATCAGATATTATTCCTATAAGTATCCTCTGTTCCAGCGGAAGTACAGAGTGGGCCTGCAGATTTTCCATGCGAACTTATAAAATCTAGGAATGACTATCTGGAAGCTTTCTGTACTCACTTGGTGTGATGGTGAATGTTATGTGTCAACTTGGCTAGGGCCATGATTCCCAGTATTGTGTAATTGTCCTACATTTTGTGATCTGATGTAATTATCCTCCATTTTGTGGTATTGTGTACACACATTTTATGTATTGTAAATCCTAAACCTTTATATGTTAATGAGGCAAGATTAGTGTGGTATGTATTTTAGTCATGCCCTTACTAAAGGGTATGACTTAAGTCACAGCCTTACCAGAGTCACTGCCTTACACAAAGTATCTGATATTAGGGAATTTTCCTTGAGGGTGTTGCCTGCAAACCCTCTCTCATTCTGGATTTTGCATACAGCTTGTGAACATCTGACTTCCAGTTCTTGGATATTCTTCTGACGTGCCAATTCTGGGATTCACCTGCTTCTGCAGCCCTGTTAGTCAGCAGCCTATCATCTGACCTGACTCATCATCTTATGCAGACCTGTGGGCCAGCAGTCTGTCGTCTAACCTAATGATTTGGGTTCATCAGCCACATGAGTCAGGAGAAGCCTCCACTCTGATGCCTAACTTACAGGTTTGGGACTTTCCAGCCTCTACAACCACATCAGTGATTTCCTTGAGCTAAATCTCTTTGTATATACACATATATATATACTTCGCTGGTTTTGGTTCTCTAGAGAATCAAGCCTAAGACCTTGAGTAATGATAGTGGTTCCAGAAAAAGAAAACCATAAGGATGAATTTTTGGAACTGGTTGTCAAGTCTGGCAAGTCTCAAAGGTGTTGATGGCTCTGCCTCCAATAGTCAAGAGGGCACTGCTTATCCATGGTGTGAGGTGGAAATAGAAATAAGCAAAATTTCACCATCAATAGATCAAATGTTTTTGAGAAACAAGACTCCACGTGATTGCATATTGGATACTTCTCTACAATTTTATCTGAAGGAAAAGTATAAGGATGCTGGTTGGTTAGTCCTACTTTTGCTAGATAAAGCGGTGAAAGAAAGAGATGATCTCAAGTCTTCAGAGTCACAGGTCAAGTGCCACATAAAAGACTTGAAAGAAGTCACCTATGCCCTGAAAGAAATCCTTATTTCTTGTAATAATAAACTGATATTGCCAAAAACCAAGTGCAGAGTCGTATCATAAAAGTAGCTAAATTACAACACCAGTTGAATTCCTAAAGTTGAATGGTATCTGAAGTTAAAATGAGGGCATTGATTGGGAAGAAATGGGATCCTGAAACTTGGGATAGGGACAAATGGGCAGATAATTTGGAAGCTGAGGACAGTGGACCCTTAATTCCACTGAATCACTCCTGCCAACAGCACCACCCCTCCCACCTGAAGAGATTATTCCATCCTTGTCTACTATACCACCCTCCCAGGTAAACCATTTTCCCTTTCATCTCCATTTGATGAAATTGAGCCAGCTGTCCTGTGGGTGCCTGAAGAGTCTTTGTCTGAGATATCACTGGGGCAGCACCTGGGGAGTTGCCTGGGGCATTGCCTGAGGCAGATGCCTTACAAGACATTGCTAAATGTTCCCAGAACCCACCTCCACCATCCATTTTTAAGTCCCAAAGAGCCCCAAAAGGTGAAGTACAAAGCATGACCCAGGAGGAGGTATGCTACACTCTAAAAGAACTGCTCGACTTTTTTAATATTTACAAATACAAACCTGGGGAATATGTGTGGGAATGGCTATTAAGAGTGTGGGAGCATAAAGTTGGATCAGTCTTAGTTTATTGACATGGGTCCGCTAAAAACAGATCCTTCATTCAATGTTTCAGCTCAAAACATTAATAAAGGCTCTAATAGTTTATTTGATTGGTTAACTGAAGCATGGCTTAAGCAGTGGCCTGCACTAAATCAAGCTGAAGTGACAGACCTGCTTTGGATATACTGTACAAGAAGGTATCCAATGACTTAGCGAAACAGGCATGCTAAAGTGGATTTATCAGGTGGTACCCACAGACCCACCCACTGAGTGCCCAGAGGGTACACCTTTTACCACAACGGTAAGGAACAAATTTGTGAAAGGAGGCCCAGCACCTTTGAAGATTGCTGTAATTGCTATTTTCTGTAAATTAGATTTGGCAGTGGGAATTGCCCTAACTGAATTAAGACACGTAACTTCAGTGGGTCTGACTGGACATCATGGTGGTAGGGGCCAAGTGGTAGCACTTAATCAACAAAGAGGAGGTGGGCGTGGTTACTGTAACAGACAGCAGAGTCAAAGTGGTAATCAAAATAGTCTGACTCATGGATTTACGGTGTTGGCTACTTAGTCATGCCATCCCCAAAAATGAAATAGATGGGAAATCTACTGGTAAAACATTTGTGTGTAGAGAGTGGGAAATTAAGGCAACAAAAATTTAGGCGCCTTCCAGGTCAGTGAAATTTCCAGGGGTCCAGTGGTGTTGGGCATATCGAGATATTCCTTCTAAAGTGAAATGATAAGGCTTTACATCTGGCCCGTCCTACAACTGAAAAAGAAGCACAAAGCTTGGAGTGCTTCATTGGATTTTGGAGGTAACATGTATCTCATTTGGGTGTGCTTCTTGTTGTTGTTGTTAGGCACTGTCGAGTTGGTTCTCACTCATAATGTCCCTGTGTACAACAGAACGAAACACTGACTGGTCCTGTGCCATCCTCACAATCATTGCTATGCTTGAGCCCATTGTTGCAGCCACTGTGTGAATCCATCTCTTTGAGGGTCTTCCTCTTTTTCTCTGACCATCCAATTCACCAAGAATGATGTCCTTCTCTGGGGACTCATCACTCCTGATAACATGTCTAAAGTATGTGGGATATAACTTTGCCATCCTTACTTCAAAGGAGCACTCTGATTGCACTTCTTCTAAGACAATTTTTTCATTCTTTTGGCAGTCCATCGTATATTCAATGTTCTTTGGCAACACCACAATTCAAAGGCATCACCTCTTGCAGCCGATTTGCCCAATGTGATGTGTTTTTTTATTTCTTGGACTGCTATTTCCACGGGTGTTGATTGTGGATCTTAGTAAAATAAAATCCTTGACAACTTCAATCTTTTCTCCGTTTATCATGATGTTGCTCATTGGTCCAGTTGTGAGGACTTTTGTTTTCTTTATGTTGAGGGGCAATACACACTGAAGGCTGTGGTTTTTGATCTTCATCAGTAAGTGCTTCAAATCCTCTTCACTGTCAGCAAGCAAGTTGTGTCATCTATATAACGCAGGATGTTAATGAGTCTTCCTCCACTCAGTGTCCCGTTCTTCTTCATATAGTCCAGCTTCTCAGATTATTTGCTCAGCATACAGATTGAATAGGTATGGTGAAAGGATACAAGCCTGACACACGCATTTCCTGACTTTAAACCATGCAGTATCCCCTTGTTCTGTTTGAACAACTGCCTGTTCATCCATGTACAGATTCTTCATAAGCACAATTAAGTGTTCTGGAATTCCCATTCTCTGCAATGTTATCCATAATTTGGTATGACCCACACAGTCCAATGCCTTAGCGGTCAACAAAACAAAGGTAAACATCTTTCTGGTATTCTCTGGTTTCAGCCAGGATCCATCTGACATAGCAATGATATCCGTGGTTCCACATCGTCTTCTAATCCAGCTTGAATTTCTGGCTGTTCCCTGTTGATATACTGCAGCAGTCGCTTTTGAATTATCTTCAGCAAAATTTTGCTTGCATGTGACATTAATGATATTTTTCAATAATTTCTGCATTCAGTTGGTTCAGCTTTCTTGGGAATAGGCATTAATATGGATCTCTTCCAGTTGGCTGGCCAGGTAGCTGTCTTCCAAATTTCTTGGCATAGACAAGTGAGCACTTCCAGTGCCGCATCCGATTGTGGAACCATCTCAGTGGTAGTCTGTCAATTCCCAGAGGTTTGTTTTTTGCCAATGCCTACAGTGCAGGTTGGACTTCTTCCTTCAGTACCATAGGTTCTGGATCATATGTTACTTTCTGAAATGGCTGAACATTGGCCATTTCTTTTTGGTATAGTGACTCTGTGTATTCCTTCCATCTTCTTTTGATGCTCCCTGAGTCGTTTAATATTTTCCCCATAGAATCCTTCAGTATTGCAACTTGAGGCTTGAATTTTTCTTCAGTTCTTTCAGCTTGAGCTGTTCTTTCAGCTGAGCATGTTCTTCCCTTTTGGTTTTCTATCTCCAGGTCTTTGCACATGTCATCATAATACTTTACTTTGTCTTCTCTAGCTACCCTTTGAATTCTTATGTTCAGCTCTTTTACTTCATCATTTCTTCCTTTCACTTTAGCTACTTGACTTTCAAGAGCAAGTTTCAGAGTCTCTTCTGACATCCATTTTGGTCTTTTATTTCTTTCCTGTCTTTTCAATGACCTCTTCCTTTCTTCATGTATGATGTCTTTGATGTCATTCCAAAACTCATCTGGTCTTCGGTCATTAGTGTTCAACGAGTCAAATCTGTTCTTGAGATGGTCTCTAAATTCAGGTGGGATATACTCAAGGTTGTACTTTGGCTCTCATGGACTAGTTCTAATTTTCTTCAGTTTCAACTTGAACTTGGTGGTCTGATCCACAGTTGGCCCCTGGCCTTGTTCTGACAGATGATACCGAGCTTTTCCATTCTCTTTCCACAGATGCAGTTGATTTGATTCCTGTGTATTCCATCTGGGGAGGTCCATGTGTATAGTCACCATTTATTTTGTTGAAAAGAAGAAGGAAGAAGTTGTTGGTCTTGCAAAATTCTATCATATTATTTCTGGCATAGCTTCTATCAGAAAGTTATTATTTTCCAACTACTGAGCCTTCTTCTTTGTTTCCAAATTTTGCATTCCAATCACCAATAATTATCAGTGTATCTTGACTCCATGTTTGATTAATTTCAGACTGCAAAAATTGGTAAAAATCTTCAATTTCTTCATCTTTTGTTTTAGTGGTTGGTGTGTAAATTTGAATAATAGTCATATTACCTGATCTTCTAAGTATATGGATATTATCCTATCATGACAGTATTGTACTTCAGGATAGATCTTGAAATGTTTGTTCTGATGATGAATGCAACGCCATTCCTTTGCAAGTGGTTATTTCCAGCATAGTAGACCACATGATTGTTGGATTCAAAATGACCAATACCCGTCCATTTCAGCTCACTAATGCCTCGGAAACCCTGGTGGTGTAGTGGTTAAGAGCTACAACTGCTAACCAAAAGTTCAGCAGTTCAAACCCATCATGTGCTCCTTGAAAACCCTATAGAGCAATTCTACTTTGTCTTATAGGTTCTCTCTGAGTCAGAATCAACTTGACAGCAACAGATCAATGGATTTAATACCTAGGATATCGATCTTTATGTGTTCCATTTCATTTTTGATGATTTCCAATTTTCCTAGATTCATACTTTGTACATTCCAGTACTTCATACATATTGAAGAATCACAGCACAGACCATTAGGATTTTGGAGCAAAGCACTGCTATCCTCTCCAGACAACTACTTTCCTTTTGAGAAACAGCTTTTGGCTTGTACCGGGCCTTACTGGATACTGAACACTTAACCCTGGGCCATAAATTCACCATGAGGCCTGAGCTGCCTATCACGAATGAGGTGTTGTCTGACCGATAGAGTCATAAAGTCAGGTATGTCCGGAAGCACTCTATCTTTGAATGGAAGTAGTATATATGAGATCTGGCTCAAGCAGGACCTGAAGGCACAAGTAAGTTGCACGAGTAAGTGGCCCAAATGCCTATGGTCTCCACTCCTATCACATTACCTCCCCTCTCCCAGTCTGCACCTATGGCCTCATGGGGGATTACTTATGATCAGTTGACTGAGGAAGAGAAAACTTGTGCCTGGTTTACAGATGGTTCTGCATAATACACAGGCACCATTTGAAGGTTGACAGCGATAGAACTGCAGCCCCTTCCTGGGACCTTCCTGAAGGGCAGTGGTGAAGTGAAATCCTCCCAATGGGCAGAACTTCAAGCAGTGCACCTGGTTGTTCACTTTGCTTGGAAAGAGAAATGACCAGACGTGTGATTATATACTGATTCATGGGCTGTGGCCAATCGTTTGGTTGGATGGTCAGGAACTTGGAAGGAACATGACTGGAAAATTGATGACAAGAAAATATGGGGAAGACATATGTGGATACATCTCTCTGAATGGGACAAAGAAGTGAAGATATTTGAATGCTCACCAAAGGATGACCTGGGCAAAGGAGGGTTTTAACAATCAAGTGGATAGGATGATGTGATTTGTGGAAATTAGTCACCCTCTTTCCCCAGCCACTCCTATTATTGTTCAATGGGCTCTTGAACAAAGTGGCCATGGTGGCCTGGATGGAGGTTATGCATAGGTTCAGCAACATGAACTTCCTCTATAGCCACTACTGAATGCCCAGTCTGCCAGCAACACAGACCAACACTGAGTCCCTGAAACGGCACTGTTTCTTAAGGCGATTAACCTGGTAGCAGATTGACTACATTGGACCCCTTCCATCATGGATAGACACTCTGGATAAGAGTTTGCCTTCCCTGCATGCAATGCTTCTGCTAGAACTATCATCTGTGGACTCACAGAATGCCTTATTCACCATCATGGTATCCCAAACAGCATTGCCTTGGATCGGGGGACTCACTTCACAGGAAATGAAGTGTGGCAATGGGTTCATGCTCATGCAATTCACTGGTCTTACTATGTTGCCCAACATCCTGAAGTAGCTGTCTTAATAGAATGATGGAATGACCTCTTAAAGACAAAATTATGACACCAGCTAGGTGGCAATGCATTTCAGAGTTGGGCCAATGTTCTTCAGGAGTCTGTATATGCTCAAAACCAGCATCCAATATATGGTGCTCTTTCTCCCACAGCCAGGATTCATGGATCCAGGAATCAAGGGGTAGAGATTGGAGTGGCTCCACTCACTATTACCTCTAGTGACCCACATGCAAAATTTTTGCTTTCTGTCCCTTTAACCCTATGCTCTAGAGGTCTTAGTTCCAAAGGGAGGAATATTTCCACCTGGAGGCACAACACTGATTTCATTGAGCTGGAACTTAAGAATACCATGCAGCCACTTTGGGCTTCTCATGCATCTGAATCAATAGGCAAAGAAGGATACCATATTGGCTAGTGTGATTGATCCTGATTTAAAAAAAAAAGGGGGGGGGGAAATTGGGTTGATATTATATAATGGAGGTAAAGAACAGTATGTATGGAATATAAGCAATCCCTTAGAATGTCTCTTAGTACTACTATGCCCTGTGATTAAAGTCCATGGTAAACTACAGCAATGCATTTCCGACATGACTACTAATGGCCTAGGCCCTTCAGGAATGAAGGTTTGGGTCACCCACCAGCAAAGAACCACGACCAGCTCAGGTGCCTGCTGAGGGCAAAGGCAATAGGGAATGGATCCTGGAAGAAGGTAGCTGTAAATACCAGTTACATTCATGTGACCAGTTGCAGAAACAAGGACTGTAATTATTATGAATATTCCTTTCCTGTTTTATTATACCTGTGTGTGTGTTTGTGTGTGTGTGTGTATAGCAAATATTTTTTTTTTTTCCAACACTTACAAAATGCAAAATGTAAACAGGACTAGTGTGTTTTTGGTTGTATGTACGCTAGTTGTATCATGTTAGGCTCAAGTATGATCTTATAATTGTCTTTATTTAGAGATTATGTACAGTTTAATGAGGTGTGTACAGGTGCCAATTTGACAAGAGGTAGTTTATGGTGGTTAACGTTATGTGTCAACTTGGCTAGGCCAAGATTCTCGGTATTGTATAACCGACCTCCATGTTTGTGATCTGATGCAATTGTCCTCCATTTTGTGTAATTATCCTCCATTTTCTGTATTATAAATCCTAAACTTCTATATGTTGGCGAGATAATGAGGCAGGATTAGTGTGACATGTATCTTGAGTCATGTCCTTACTAGAAGGCATAACTCAAGTCACAGCCTTACTCAAGTATCTGATGCAAGGGGAGTTTCCTTGAAGGTGTGGTCTACATCCAATACATATGGATGCTCTGACAAAGCTCTCTCTCACTCTGGATCCTGCATCCAGCTTGTTGTGTTTTGACCTTTGTTTTTTGGGACTTGAGCCAGCAGTCTGCTGTCTGACTTGATTCACTAGCTTTTGCAGCCCTGTGAATCAGCAGCCTGTTGTGTGATCTGCTGATTTTGGTTTGTCAGCCCCTGCAACCACATGAGTCAGGAGAAACCTACAGCCTGATGTTTGATCCCCAGGTTTGGGACTTTCCATCCTCCACAACCATGTGAGCCATTTCCTTGAGATAAATCTCTTTATATGTATTTACTGGTTTTGTTTTTCTAGAGAACTCAGCTTAAGACACTTGGCTTGGGGAAGAGGGGATATGTGCTATGATGGGGAAAAGTGCCTCTTTCCCCTTTAACACACAGAGAAAAAAGAAAAATGATTACCACAAACACTGTTTTTCCCGTAAAGCCAAAGGATTACTCGGTATTTTCCATGCCTTCCTCCCCCACTCTTACAAAGTTTGGGAAGAAGAGGTAGTAGAAGTGGTTCTGCTGCCTTATACTAAATCCTTCAAGAGATTCCTCCTCCAAATCTTAGTAGCAGTCTTAGCATGTGGGCTGCCCAATGCCCCTGTGTCTTTAGTATTGTCATTTGACCCCAAAATCCTCCCTTCTTGGTCCCTTTGCCTCATTAAGTTCAATGCAGAGGTTTTTCTCCTGCTTATACCATTTGTCCCTAAAAACATCACATCTAATTCATGGGGCTGGGAGCAAACACATGCCAGGCTGTCCCACTTCGCTGCTCCATTCTTTTCTACAAGGACTTATGCACAAATGTTTCTGTCCTCCTGTCTTCAGTTTCCTAGTACTTCTGTAACAGAAATACAAGTGGGTGGTTTTAAAGAACAGAAATTTTTCTCACAGTTTAGGAAGCTAGAAATCCAAATTCAGGGCACTGGCTATAGGGCTCAGAGGGAAGACCCTGTCTCAGCTTCCGTAGTGCTTGGTTCCTTGGTGATCTTCACATGGCATATACCCCCATCTCCATTTGTGAAGGAGCCCTGTGGCACAGTGGTTGAAGCACTTGGTGTCTAACCACAAGGTTGGTGGTTTGAACCCAGCAGCTCCTCCATGGGAGAGAGATTTGGCAGTCTGCTTTGGTAAAGATTTACAGGTTTGGAAACCCTGAGGGGCAGTTCTACTCTGCCCTATAGGGTCACTATGAATCAGAACGGACTGGAGGGCAATGGGTTTCCCCATTTGTGCATGTTTGCTTTTGTGTTTACGCTGCTGCTTATCACTCAAAATTGATTTGGTTTTTAGTACACGTTATACCAAAACAGCATCATTTACATAACAAACCGTATTTCCAAACAAGATTGTATCTACAGGTGTAAGTGTTAGGATTCCAACACATATCTTAGGGGGACACAGCTCAATCCATAATACCTCCCTAGGTCCAAACCCAGAACTCCTCATGCAAATCATCTCTGTCATATTTATTCTGCTTATCCAAATATCCCTGAACTCCAGCAATGGAGCAGGCTAAATTCAAATCCAAATTCCTGCTATAGAACTGTTAGAGAACTCTCCACACTGTAGTTTAATAATATGTCTGCCTCAAGAAGTGAGGAGTCTCTGGGTGGCACAAGTGGTTAGGCACTAGATTACTGACAGAAAGGTTGACAGTTCAAACCCACCTAGAGATGCCTCAGAAGTAAGACTTGGTGACCTGCTTCCAAAAGGTTACAGCTTTGAAGACCACAGAGTGGGCAGTTCCTGTCTGCATACTTGGGGTGGTCATCAGTCAGAATCAACTAATAACAACAACAACTGGTTAAGGTTAACAGTTTCTCTATGGTATCCAGCACATACTTGGTACATAGGGTGTTAGAGTAAACCATTGCTGTGAAAATTAAATGAGGTAATACTTATAAACCTAGTTCTTGGCACTCGGTAAGCGTTTAATGAATGTTAGCTTATTATTATAAAAAAAAAGTAGGCAATAATTAAATGTTCGTTGACTGACAAGTATATATATTTTTTTAAATCCTTAAAAGTTGTTCATCTCTTTCAATTATTATATCACTTGTAACGATATCCAAAACATATTTTCTCTGGTTCCAGTTCCCAGATCTTTTCTTTAAGACTCTAGGTGTTCATATGTCTTAAACAAAGAAATTTCTTGGTAGGAATTCTTGTAAAATAGAAGAGTCTTACTGAGAATTACAAAAACGAAATAGCCTACACCTTTTTCCAGCTGGGCACAATCTCCTGCAGCTATACAGTCTGTACTGCACAGAGAGGAACAGAAGTAAAGCTGACATTCTTAAAATTATATCACTAAAGACGTTAACAGCCTCAGGGAAAGGAAAATATGGAAATGTATAATGCATTGAAGAAATAGAGTAGATTGGAGATTGTCAGAGTAATAATGATAAAAGTATGAGTATTGTAAACCAATTTAGCAAATATTGCTTATCTGATACAAAGAACAATTTGGGCAATTACAATTTTTCATTTTTCTATGTACCTATAGGAATAGGAATAAGAAAACCCTGGTGGCGTAGTGGTTAAGTGCTACGGCTGCTAACCAAAAGGTCGGCAGTTCAAATCCACCAGGCTCTCCTTGGAAACTCTATGGGGCAGTTCTACTCTGTCCTTTAGGATTGCTATCAGTTGGAATCGACTCAACAGCAATGGGTACGGTATGGGTATAGGAATAAAAACCAGGATACCAATCAGTGTTCTTGATACTTCTCTTCAGAATGCTTACATAGACTGCAACCGTGATTTTTCAATCTTTGTTTTTCTTTTGCAGCATAACTTTTTAATTTTTTATATAAAAATTTGTATAGGGTCCCATGATATAAAACAGGTAGGTATGCAGGACCTCTGCTAAGTATATAGATTCTTTCTGCTTACGCTTTTGCTTCACAATAACCCAACTATCATATTAGCTCCTGGAGTTAAGAAAACCACTTCCTTCTCCTACTTAAAGCTGTCCAAGGGTTTCCACATGCACATCACAAAAAAAGTAGACATCTTACCTGAGCCAATAGAGCCCTACATTACAGGTCCCTGCCAGTCTTTCCAACTCTGTCTCCTCCCCTCTACACACTCTCTTCAAGCTATGGATACCTTCTGTCTTGGTCATCTAGAGCTGCTATAACAGAAATACCCCAAGTGGATGGTTTTACCAAAACCACTGCTGTCGAGTTGATTCCAATTCATAGCGACCCTATAGGACAGAATAGAACTGCCCCATAGAGTTTCCAAGGAGCGCTTGGTGGATTTGAACTGCCAACCTCCTGGTTAGCAGCCATAGCACTTAACCACTATGCCACCAGGGTTTCCAGTGGATGGTTTTAACAAAGATTAATTTATTCTCTCACAGTCTAGTAGGTTACAAGTCTAAATTCAGGGCATCAGCCTCAGAGGAAGGCTTTCTCTCTCTGTCGGCTCTGGAGGAAGGTCCTTGTCATCTATCTTCCCTTGGTCTGGGGGCATCTTAGTGCAGGAACCTCAGGTCCAAAGGACATGCTTTGTTCCCAACACTGCTCTCTTGGTGGTATGAGGTTCCCATCTCTCTGCTTGCTTCCCTTTCCTTTTATCTCTTGACAGACAAAAGGTGGTGCAAGCCACACCCCAGGGAAACTCCCTTTACATTGGATAAGGGATGTGGCCTGAGCAAGGGTGTTACATCCAACCCTAATCCTCTTTAACCACTAGCAGAGATTATGATTTATAACACATAGGAAAACCACAAAATGGAGGACAATCACACAATACTGGGAATCATGGCCTAACCAAGTTGATACATGTATTTTGGAGGGGGCATAATTCAATCCATGACAGCTTCTCCTGGCTTCTCTCACTTGCCAACCTCAAAAACTGTCCAGGTTTTTCACTGGCTTTTTCCTCTGCCTGGAACACTCTTCTACGGAAATTGTGCAGAGCCTAATTATTCTTCTCAATCCATTCTTTATTTAAATGCTGCCTTCACAGAGAAGCTTTTCCTGCTGGCCACAAAAATAACGTGGCCATACAGCCAGAGCACCCTATTGTTGCTCTCCACATGGTACTTCATTGTATTTTCCTTTTTTGGTGTTGTTATTTATATTGTCTTCATCCACTAGAGTGTCTATTCTATGAGAATAAGAACCTTATCTTGCTTGCTGTCTGATCCAGCAACAGTGTCTTAAATATTTCCTGACATAGTACTAAATGAATGAATGAATGATGAATGAACAAATGAGAGGGATTTTTTCTTTATCTCTGAACATCTAGTTCTGGCCTTCCTTAGTTTTATATTCCTACTACTAAATCTGTTAGACAGATTCTTTTAAGAGCTTGGAAAAAATTGATAAAAGTGCACCACTTTCAAAGTCTTCTGTATTCTCAGAAAGAGGCATGCTAGCCCTGTAGATAGAGAAATGCTAAGTTTATTTGTTAAGAGGAATCGGTTTCCATGTTAAGACATAGCATCCCAAGCCCCGTATATCCATTTCTTTTCTCTATGTGAAAACATTTCCCATTATGTAAACACTGGCTTCCAACCAGATCAGGAGACAAAGACTGAGATCACTGTCAGTAGCCTTGCCCTCACACATTACGAATAATGAGAAATAGATTTGTTCCCAGCAGATCACTTCGTTCCTTTAACTTTACTGAGATAGCAAGATGTAGAAGGAAACCAGATGGCTGTGACTGGGAGGTGGGTTGGCTCTAGGAAGTAAAGATACACCAATGTAAATTCTGTGAGAAATGCTGAATATTTGTAGAAGATTTTTTTTTTTTTTTTTACTCCTGTCTGCAGTTACATAAAATTTTCCAAGATATACATGGTATCTCTGGATTATCTTTTTTTTTTTTTTTTTTTTAATTTACTCTAAACACATAACGGGACTTTATTCAGAAAACAGTACAGAGTACTGTGCTAATAGAAGGGAAACTGGAACCAAGCAAACAAGAATTTTAAGTTCTTCTTGGCCTCTTTTTAGGCTCCTAGGGTAACTTAGTGTCTCTTAAGTTAATTTTTTCCTTCTATAAAATAAAGACATTAATAGCTCTCCTATATGGTTGCTGTAAGTGTAAATAAACCAAAATAAACATCTGGCCATAAGCCAATGTCTGGCACATAGTAAGTGCTTAATAAATGCCAAAAAACCTGCTTGTTAGCTGAAGTCTAGATAGAATGTTGAAGTCATGATGTAATAATAGATTTCAGCCTCCTTGACTTCTAGTTCAGGGTTCATCTTGGCTGATCTCAGCTCCTGTGTTTAACTGTTACTGCTGGCTTACTTAAAACCAATCATTCAAACCCCATCCATCTCCTTCCTTATGGAATATAACTCTAAACTACTTCCGCAGCAAGTTCTTTGGCCATGTACTGAATCCTGTTTACAGTGATTGCTTTTGTTCAACTAGTTATGATATGTTTATTAGTATTCCTTGTATCAAAAGCAAATCTCTCTATATGTATCTTGGTTCCATAAACTCAACCAGTTGTCATAGAGTCAAGTTCAACTCATGGAGGCCCTATGTGTCTCAGAGTAGTTCTGTGCTTCACAGAGTTTTTAATGCTGATTTTCCAGAAGTAGATTGCCAGGGCTTCCTTCCAAGGCACCTCTGGGTGGACCCAAACCTCCAACCTTTTGGTTAGCAACCAAGTGCATTAGCCATTTGCAGCATCCCAGGGCTCCTCCATAACATCCCACACTGTCAAGATTTGCTAAGCGCTCTCGGTGTTTTTCTCCTCCCTTTTTTAAACTCTCCCTCTTCACCTCATCTCTCCTATCATCAGTAAGAGATGTTGCAATAGTTCTCTTTTTTAAAATCTGTATCTCTCTACTCCTCTTCACAGGCAAATTTCTCACGGGGTGTCTGCACATTGCACTGCTTCCTTCTTTTTCCCACTTCCCATTTGCTCTTCAGTCTTCTCCAATGTGAATCCCCATCCCACCACTCCACCCAAATGTCTCTTGTTAGCTTCACCAATGATCTTCATGTTCTCAGGTCAATGAAGAAATCTCCTCTTGACTTCTCAGCCACATTTAGCATGTTTATCAACATTGTGTGCCTTTCTCTTAACTTCTGTGACATCCTGCTCTAATGATTCTTCTACTACCTCTTTTGAATAGCTCTGCTCAGTCTAGTAAATCAGCTGCTTCTCTCCTCTGTGACCTCTAAATGTGAGAGGTATTATGACTTTGTTCAGAGTCCTCTGCTCTCAATCTCACTCTTGTCCCAAATGATTTTATCTACTCCCCTGGCTTTAACGTTACTCATATTGATTTCCAAATTTAGATCTCTGACCCTCTCCTCTATTTTGAGCTCTGGACCCATGTACCTAATTGCCTACGTTTTACCTTTACTTAAATGTCTTTACTTAAACATCTCAAGCTTATCATATTCAGAAGTAAATATTTTATTTTCTCTTACAAACCTAGTTCTTCCACAGTCTTTTTTCTTCTTTAATAAATTGTACCACCGGCTCTGCTCATTTTTATTCTTACTCTTCCGTGAATGTAACTATTATATAGGAACAGTGGGAATTCATAGAGTGACAGCAATTGAAAAAAAAAAAATCAATTCTTTACTCTTTTTCTCACAGTGCCTGATCAAGCCCATTGCTCTTCTTTCCCAGGTATATTACGTGACTATTCTGGAAATGTTTAAATAATAAAACTTCTCCAATTATTTTTAACTTCATAACAGTCTTATTTTGGTAACTGTATACCCAGCCTCTTGAAATTATAAGACTAGAAACTTTATCAAAATTAATTTCTCCCTTCCTTCCCCACAGATCTTATTCTAGTCGGAATCCGCACTGAGAAGAAGCATACGGTAAATTTTTGTTCTATTACCTTCATGTATAGACACTCTCTCCCCAATCCCAGGCTGCCTTCGGGGTTCTGTGGATTTGGAGGTGAAAATGATAAGGAGCATTAAAGATCTTATTTGACCAATACTTCTATCATATGGCTTTGGTACTCTCTGGGTGTACAAAAAAAAGAATCATTCATCTCAAGAAAATCTTCACAGATACAATATTGTTTTTCATGAGGATATTATACGAAATTCAAGAAATATTGCGATGTACATAGAAAAAAAAATCATTCCAAATATCATCGCCCAGGAATAACCACTGCTACTATCATTCCAGAAAGTTCCCTAAGCATGTCCAAAATGACAGACAGCAAAATATATATTATTGTTCACCTATTCAGCATCTATTACTCTCTTTTTCCATTCTAAGAATAGCTTTTTTGTAATGTATCTAGCCCTCTGTCAGGCAAATGAAAGTGTAGATCAAGTGCTAGTTTGGAAGCAATACTCAGAAAGGTTGTGCTGTTGTCTTAGTTTCTGAGAGCTATTGTAACAAAAATACAACAAGTAGGTGACTTTAACGAACAGAAATTAATTTTCTTACAGTTTAGATGGCTAGAAGTCAGAATTCAGGACGCTGGCTCCAGGGGAATGCTTTCTCTGTCTCTCAGTTCTGGGGGAATGTCCTTGTCTCTTTTCAACTGCCGTGTCTTATTTCCTTGGCGATCTCCATGTGGCATCAATCTTTCTCCATTGGTCTTCCTCCTCTGTAGCTTATCTGCTCTTTTTATATCTCAAAGGTGATTGGCTTAAGACACACCCAACACCAACATGGTCTCATTAATGTAACAAAAAAAATGCTATCCCCACATGTGATTGCAGCCACAAGTATGGGGTTTAGGATTCACAACATGTATTTTGGGAGGACACAATTCAATACATAATAGGTGCTGTCTTCCAGGATACAGTACACTTATGAATTGGTGATCTCTATATGACATTGTGTCCGCATTGACATTGTGTCCCCATCAGGAAGAAAACATAGGTCTGGGAACCGAGGGTAGATCATCATATGTTTAGGGGGACAGCTATTGCATCATACTTATCCTCCTTTCCATTTGTCCCCATGACCCACTGGAAGACTTTGAGTCTTCCATCTTTCCAACCCTAGGCTCTTCGAGGATAGTGGTCCTGTTCCTCAAAGGTGGCAGTAAGAGTTCCATAGAACTACAAGGTATGCCTGCAGCATGGCCATTTTGTACTCCTTGGATCCAGGAAACAGCAAGTGAGAAGAGGAATCACCATCTGGTAGAGATAATTGATCCTGATCAGTAAGAGTTAAGGCTACTGTTAGGAAATATAGGAAGGGAGAAATATGTGTAGAACTTAGGTGGTTCTTTAGTGTGACTATGAATGAATAAGTGAAGCAACTCTGGCCTGAAAAGGGTATGGTTACTAGCAGACAGACTTTCAGGAAAGAGGGTTTGGATCATACCACTGGGTAAGCCACTGAGACCTGTAGAGGTAATATCTAAAGGTAAGACCTGTAGAGGTAATATCTAAAGGTAAGAGGAGAGAACAGCAGAGAAGGGAGATAAGAATCAGTTGTGATCTGAGACTAAACTGGGGCCTGTTGTTCGTCCCACAAACCTCCTTCTTCTAAGTTCTCTTTCAGAAAGAGATGCCCACAGGAGCCATGAAGAGCTGTTTTGTATGGGAAAGCAGATGTGCACAGTAGAGGGGTGGCTTGTGGCAGCCAGGTAACCTCCCACTCCGATGCCATTCAGGAGAGAACCTGCCTTGAGGAGTGCAGGTAAGTGGCAACCCACAGCTACAGTGCTTTTGGGGATTCATCACAACATTTGAGCAGAGGCTGCATACTTCCCAGGAAACTTCCAGATGACAACTGGCAACTCCCCTCGCATCGTTGCATTTGAGGCAGAAAGAGCTAGAATAGGCTTCCCCAGTGCTTCAGCCTCCTCCTGGTGGTAAGTTAGGTGCTAAAGGAGGTGTGTCAGCTTTTAGTAATATCACTAGGGACCTTTGGGGGCCCAAGAGTGAATCAGAGGCTTTAGAGACACCGGTGCAGTTATCCGGAGCACAATTTCTTTGTAGGGTAACAGAATCGGAAGCCGGGCTTGACCGTGTGAACCTTGAGACTGGGTTTCCGGCCACCATCCACCGCAGCTATTGCTGCCTAGGCGCACATGCCGGGAGGCTGCCCTTGGCGGAGCTGGGCTCAGACCCAGTGTGGGACTTCAGGGTTTTGTCAGCAGTCCCTGCCTCCTGGCCTCCACCTCGCAGGAAGGACGGCAAGAGGAGCGGCTGGCGACAGGCCCATCAGTCCGCACAGTACACTGCCTGACTCAGCTTGGAAGACTATGCACCTAGG
This sequence comes from Loxodonta africana, assembly GCF_030014295.1. Lineage (NCBI taxonomy): Eukaryota > Metazoa > Chordata > Mammalia > Proboscidea > Elephantidae > Loxodonta > Loxodonta africana. The sequence continues at coordinate 79,051,590 of NC_087358.1, read as the reverse complement.
CGCCAAACTTCAACCAGAGAGAGACGCCCTTGCAACAGCAAACCCCAGCTTCCTCTGTGACTTTACACACGGTGGATAGAAGTCGTCTTCCTGTCAAGACCAATCACTTCGCTGGGACATAGCCCCCGACTCTTGTTACTAAAAAAATTCCTTAATGATATTCAACTTGAATGGTTTTTGGTTTTGTTTTGTTTTTCCTTTACTTTGGTCCTGGATATAACGAAATGATAAACTTTATGACAAATTTTCGCTGGCGAGGCAGTGGTTAAGAGCTCGTCTGCTAACCAAAAGGTCAGCATTTGGAATCCACCAGCTGCTCCTTGGCAATCCTACGGGGGCAGTTCTACTCTGTCCTATAGAGTTGCTATGAGTCGCAATCAATTTGACAGCTGTGAGTTTGTTTTTGCCGTTGTTGTTTATAATAGCGATATGTACACACATGCCAAGATATCGTGACATACCTACTTAGTTACATTTGGGGTTAATATAATTAATCTTCGTTCATGTAGTGGGAAACTACAGGGACAAATAATGCCTGAGAAAGTTATGTCCATGGTTCTGAGCTCCCTGCTTCAAAAGTTTTTCTCCTGGATTTTCTATGTTCTCTTTTTATCCTACAGTGCATTTATTAGGTTGTGAGGTATGTCTAAGGGTTGAAAGCCAAGAATCAGCCTTCAGCATTGATTGCAATGAAAGTTAACCCCCACACAGTTAGCAAGCATCCTTGATTGGTCTTTTATGGAATTTGAACTAAATTTATAAGCCTTATTCAATATCTATGGTTCTATGATTTTTTTTTTTAATTATGGGAGATTAATGAAAGCTGTTTACATGAATAATGTTTGCCCTTATTGGGTTATAAATGAGTTTTGTTTAGTGTGGCTGCGTGCATGTACAAGAGGGTACGAAAATGTTTCTGAAACAAAACTTGACAAATATTCGCAAATGAAAAGTAAATTTAAAGATTGGTATAACTGTGCTCTAGAAATAATGCAAGTATTAAACAAAATATACAATCAAAAGAAATTATTGTTCACATCTATGCACAACTAAACAAAGCATATGGGACATCTATCAACAGTTCAACATGATGCCACTCACAAGAAGGTCACCTTGCAACTCAAGGAAATTCTTCCAGAAAGGAGTCCAGTATTCTCACTTCTATCGCACAAATTAGTTACTGATATATTTTTTCTGCTGTTTCAATTAATAAAAACAGGGCTCATTGGTTTCTGTATGGTAATAGAGAATTGTTTTTATAGATATATATTTTTGTATAGTTATATATTTTTCTATGAGACCTAACTACACCTTTAACCCAATGTTTATTCTTTAACTAATATGCTTTTAAACGACAAACAGAAATAGTCAACATACTGGAAAAGAGGCAGGGAAATGGATGATGGAGAAGAGAACTAATATTTCTCAAACCCAGTGCCCTATATTTCTTAAGCACCTAATTTTTCAATCATTTTGCTAGATTCTTTTTTTCTTTCTTTCCATCTTTTTTAACAAAAATAGTAATCCTCACGGTGCCTTTTAAGGTAGATTATTATTATCTCCCTATTTAACAATGAAAAAAATGAAGCACAAAGACATTAAACCACAGGAGGCTAAGCAATTAATTCCAGTATTATCACAGCCAAGATTAAAGGCATGGTTGCCTATTGCTAAAGCCCGTGCTCCTTTTCCACCAAAACGCAGTGCCTCCTAAAAGTCCAGTGGAAAATCCAACTCTGCACAAACGGGACATTTCCCTCCTTTTGCTCAAGTTTTATAACATCAGTTTTCTATGAGACTTGAATTTATGATAATGAATTCCCTCCGATGCTTCGATTTCATTCTTCTTTTATGTCATTTAGCCCTCAAGCAAAGCAATTCACAGTAGAGGTAAGAATAACATTACCCTTACATTGTTACAGGACAAAATCATTTCTTTCAAATAACATATAATATAGTACAGAATTTAGAGATTCTAAATGAGTTCTTACTCAAGTTTAAATATAAATATAAGGCAATTAAAGGAAGAAAGTGCCTGGATTATGTCCAGCCTTCCTGTGGCCCACCGCCCTGCAGAAGGCAAAGGGCCTCCAGTCTCATACACAGTCCTGCTCTGCGGTGCTCACTGTAAGACCACAGCTCTGCTTTCCGCTATCAAAAACCTTACTGTGCAGAGAAACACCAAAAATTAGTGTAGCGGAATGTGTCTATTGTGTGTAGATATGATTTGAATCAGGCAGTCAAAACCGAAAGTATTCGGAAATGTGCTCCAAAGAGAGGACAGTGAAAGCCTGTTACATAGGTCATTGTTGTTAAGTTCTCGGAGGACAGCACCAAAGCACAGGGCAGGGCGTCAGGGTCACCCTGTCATACATCTCCAGGTCATGCCATGCACCCTAAAACACAGTCTGTAGTCAGGCCCTGGAGTTCCTGCTTCTCAAAGCTTGCTCAAAAAAAAAAAAAAAAAAAAAACCCATTGCCATCAAGTTGATTCTAACTCATAGCAGCCTTAGAGGACAGAGTAGAACTGCCTCGGAGGGTTTCCACGGAGCGGCTGGTAGATTCAGACCGCCAGCCTTTTGGTTAGCAGCCAAACTCTTAACCACTACACCACCAGGGCTCCCAAAGGTTGCTCTGCTTAGACAATTAAAAACAAACAAACAAAAAAAACAATGCCTAAGGCCAAAAGGTTTCTGCTAAGCTGCTTACTAAGCTATTTGACCTGAAGGTGACTCCAGGGAACCAGTTCCTCCAAGGTTCAAAAGGACACCTAAAGGTGGATGGCCTGGGTGTGTCACCCCAATTCCATGAACCTAGAAATCTGGATTCCAGGAGAATCAAAACGGTTTTGTCACTGTACGTCTTGTCTCAAAAGCATATGAGTATGTGATAAACAACATAGCCTATTAGAAATTTGGGCCCCTGTTATAAAATTCAATTATACATTGACACTAATCCACTTCCTGTCTCCAGGGAACTATTTCTTAAACGATAGGCCACCTGTATCATATGCTTATGCAGTGCTTGTTAAATAAAAAGGCAAATTCTCTAGTTTGCCCTAATTCTAATGAGTCAGAATCTCTGGAAATTAAGTCTAGAAATTTTCTCTTGAAAAAACTGAGTTGATTCTGACACAAGCTTATCCACTCTAGGTCTCCAGTGTTTCCTTTTTATATGGCATTAGCATTTATCAAAAGCAATATATCCAGATTATATTTACTTCCACAGGAATGTTATCACTAAGTAATAACGTATTAGGCTGCATAATTTTGGAAACTGTTTAAGAAAAAGCACGCAAAAGTACATTTCAAAAATATGTACAAAATGGTAGCTTAATTAACCATGCATTGTGTTACTTGCTGTTCTTCTGGTGAGCACCCTTATGGTAAATTTTTCCTTTAGTTTTAGATCTAGGAAAGCAGTTTGTCTCTCAATTCAAAACAGGTATGCTTACAGTGATGGGCCAACAGAAATTAGGTAGCTAATTATTTAGGCTACTATATTGTATGAATGCAGAGCTTCCAAAACAACTAAGTCAGACTAAGAAGAAAGATCTGGAGATCTGCATCTGAAAATCAGCCAGTGAAAACCCTATGGATTACAACATTCCGATCCTTTTGTGCATGAGGTCGCTATGAATTAAGGGTGACTCAACAGCAACTAACAACAATGATGTATGAATCAGTGTCCCTGAGTGATGCAAATGTTTAACGTGTGTGGCTGCTAACCAAAAGGTTGGAGGTTTGAGCCCACCCAGAGGCATCCTGGCGAAAAGACCTGATGATCTAATTCCAAAAAGTCAGCCACTGAAAGCCCCATGGAATACAGTTGTACTCTGATGTACACGGGGTTGCCTTGAGTCAGAACTGACTCAATGGCAACTAGTACTGTTAACCTATAAATCACCAAAAAAATGTTTCAACTTTAGGTATTGGAGACATAAATGGAATAAGACAAGGTCCCTGTTAGATAATATATTACAGGCGTTCACAAGGTGCAAAAGAATCAGAGTGTTTCTCTTGGATTTGGTCATCAGAAAGGTCAAAACTAAATTGCATACTTTCAGTTTCAGTTCTGACATGTAAGGAACTTGGAAGTTATCATTCCTGTTCTTGGCAAACTGAGATCAACTGCCTCTTTTGGACCCATCAAAACTGATGCTGCAGATAAACTGCCACTTCGAAATTTGGAGAGACAGGTACGTCGAGAGAGCCACATCTGAGGTCTCCTTACCTAGGACAGAAACCATTGAAGCCATAAAAAAAAAAAAAAATGATAGGAATACTTAAATGATAATTTTGATGAATCTTTGTAGTCTGAGTGTGGACTAGTTTGAGAGTGAGGAACTCCTGGGGGGCACAGTTATAGGGCAACCTCCACACTTCAGTGGTTTTACCTTCAGAAATTCCACCCAATTCTCAAGGTGAAGATCCAGAAAAGACCAAGGTCTATTTCTGGCAGAAGGAGGGGAAAGTAATCATTGTGAAACACACTCCCAGAATCTTCTCCATGACAAAGATCTACTATCTAGGGAAAAAGATTTGGTCGGAACCTTATCCCAGCTGGGATAGGACAGCCTTCCTGTCCTATCTAAGAGGGGAAAATTATAGTCAACAAGGGCCAGGGCTTCAGGGATTAGGGGTACTGGAGTTAGGGAATGGAGAAGGGAAGGGGAGAAAATGCTCTACCACTGGAGAAACACATGTGAAGCTGACAGTTTTTAGTGGAGCCTTGAGACATCCTTGAGACTCACAATAGACTGAAGTGTCATTGTAAAATTATACAATGCTTCATTCCCCTTACCTTACCACCACACCAACAGGGCTCCCGTGTAACAGTGGATCACAGCTGAAAGAACTACAAAGCACAGACGTTCTCAGAAGGAGTACTTAAGGAGGTTCAAATTCAAGAAGAAAGGCAAAAACAAGGATACTAAAGAAATTCAAAGCTTCTGACACCTACAGCTACAGCAAACATTAAACATAGCTCAATTCCTAGCCAGATTAGCATAAATCCTCAGACAAAAACCTACTTACATCAACTCCCATTACCCAATACAATATGTCTATCTTTCAACAAGAAGTTGCAAGGCATATTAAAAGACAAGAAAAAACACAGGCTGAAGAGTCAAAACAATCATAATACCTAGACCCAGATATGACACTGTCATGGATTGAATTGTGCCCCCACAAAATATATGCCATTGTGGCTAGGCCATGATCCCCAGTATTGTGTGATTGTCCACCATTTTGTCATCTGATGTGATTTTCCTATGTGTTATAAATACTATCTCTGTGATAGTAATGGGGCAGGATTAATGAGGCCATGATTCCCAGTATTGTGTGACTGTCTACCATTTTGTCATCTGATGTGATTTTCCTATGTGTTGTAAGTACTGCTTCTCTGATATTAATGAGGCAGGATTAGAGGCAATTATGTTAATGAGGCAGGACTCAATCTACAAATTCGCTTCTTTCTTAAGCCAATCTCTTTTGAGATATGAAAAAGAAAAGTGAGCAGAGAGACAAGAGGACCTCAATACCGCCAAGAAACAAGAAGCAGGAGAATAGCGCCTCCTTTGGGCCTGGAGTCCCTGCACTGAGAAGCTCCTCGACTGGGGAAGATTGATGACAAGGACCTTCCCCAGAGCTGACAGAGAGAGAAAGCCTTCCTCTGAATTCGGACTTTGAGCTTCCTAGACTGCAAGAAAATAAATTTTTCTTTGTTAATGCCATCCACTTCTGGTATTTCTACTATAGCAGCACTAGATAACTAAGACAGACACCAAAACCAAAACTGGTTCCGTCGAGTTGGTTCCAACTCATAGCGACCCTATAGGACAGAACAGAACTGCCCCATAGGGTTTCCAAGGAGCAGCTGATGGATCTGAACTTCTGACCTTTTGGTTAGCAGCCAAGCACTTAACCACTACACCACCAGGGCTCCAGATATGACACAGATGTTGGAATTATCAAACAAGGAATTTAAAAGAATATAGCCACTGTGCCAGAAGTGTGATTCGAACCCATGCCTAAGGGCTCTGATGGAAAAAGGCAGACAATAAGCAAGAATATATGGACAATGTAAGCAGCTAGATGGAAATTTTAAGAAGAATCCAAAGGAAATGGTCAAAATTAAAAAAAAAATTCTAACAGTTATGAAGAATGCTATTGTTTGTCTCAATAGTAGATTCAACACAACTAAGGAAAGATTGGCACACTTGTACACAGGTCAATAGTAAGTTTCCAAACTGAAATGCAAAAATATAAAGAACTAGGAAAAAAAGAAAGAACAGATTATCTGAGAAATACGGGACAATTTCAAAAGGCGTAACATATGCCTGATTGGAATACCAGGAGGAGAAGAAAGCAGAAGAGATATTTCAGGCAGTAATGCCCAAGAACTTTCCAAATTTAATGACAGACCAAACCACAGATCTCAAAAACTCAGAGGACACCAAGTGGGATAGATATCAACACACACACACACACACACGTATGCATATCATAACCAAACCACAGAAAACCAAAGACAAAGATAAAATATTAAAAGAACCCAGAGGTAAGGAAAACAACAAAAAACTTACATATAAGTAACAGGATAAGAATTACAGCAGACTTTTCATCAGAGACCATGCAAATAAGAAGAGAATGGAGGGAAATATTTAAAGTGTTGAATGAAAAAGACCACTAACCTAGAATTCTATGTTGTTGTTTTTACCTGCTGTCAAGTCGGTTCTGACTCATAGCAACTCCATGTACAACAGAACGTAACACTGCCCAGTCCTGTGCCATTTTCACAATTGTTATGCTTGAGCACATTGTTGCAGCCACTGCGTCAATCCATCTCCTTGAGGGTCTTCCTCTTTTTCACTTACCTTCTACTTTACCAAGCATGAAGTCCTTCTCCAGGGACTGGCCCCTACTGAAAATATGTCCAAAGTATGTGAGACAAAGTCTTGCCATCCTTCCTTCTAAGGAGCATTCTGGCTGTGCTTCCTCCAAGATGGATTTGTTCATTCTTCTGGAAGTCCGTAGTATATTCAATATTCTTTGCCAATGCCATAATTCAAAGGCATTAATTCTTCTTCAGTCTTCTTTATTCATGGTCCAGCTTTGACATGCATCTGATGTGACTGAAAACACCACGGCTCGGGTCAGGTGTACCTTAGCACTTAAAGTGACATCTTTGCTTTTTAGCACTTTATAGAGGTCTTTTGCAGTAGATTTGGCCAATGCAACTTATCTTTTGATTTCTTGACTGCTGCTTCCCTAAGCATTAATTGCAGATCCAAGTAAAATGAAATCCTTGACTTCAATCTTTTCTCGATTTATCATGAAATTATTTTCCAAAAGTGAAGGAGAAATGAAGACTTTCTCAGACAAACAAAAGGTGAGAGAATTTCTGCTTTTCAAAAAATACTAAAAGAAAAATGATATAGGTAAGAATGTGTATCTGCAAAAATAAAGGAAGAGATTGGAGAATGAAGAAATGAAGATCTGTTAGTTGTCTTATTCTTAACTGATCAAAAAATAAATGTTATCTAAAGTAATAATAATATATGCGGTGATTTCAGCATACGAGTAAGGGAAATTATTAAATGAATGAATGAGTGACTGCAATATCATAAGAGACGGGAGGGAGGAACTGGGAAAACTGCTAAAAGGTACTATAAGAAAAATAAATCAAGTTGCATACTTTAGTGTAACACCGTTTTCCACTGCCTACAGGATACAGTTCAACCTCATTAGTTTGTTACACAAAACTAATCTGCATTTAGTCCTCTTGGGGGAATGGTCTGCCTCTAAGCCTCCATCTCAGGCTGCCTAAGTAAAAGCTTTGGGCCCAGAACGTTCTCTGAAAAGGACTATCTCTCTCCCAGTTCCTTTTCCTTATCAGAGAGTCCTTCCCCCTGTTCTGGGCACACAGTAATTTTCTCTGTCTCTTGCATGCACAGACACCATATGGCACCTGGCCAACTCCACTTCTATATCTGTCCCCAGCTGGGAAGGAACAAAGTCTCTCAACTATGGCACAAGAGGGGTGAACGTAGACATCTGCCCTGCACTAACCATATGAGGATGCTCTTGCTGGCCATGAGAGACCTACACCCACTAGCAAAGCTGATCTCGCTCTGTCTCTTCTTTATATGAGTAAAGCATTTACCCATGCACTGTTAGAGCATGTGTGGTCTGTGTCTTTTGTTGGTGACTTCAAGCTCTGGAACAGGTCCTATGCCTACATCTTTGAATCCACCAGCCGCTCCATGAAAACCCTGTGGGGCAGTTATACTCTGTCCTATAGGGTCACTATGAGTCAGAATCAACTCCACAGTAATGGCTTTTTTGTTTGTTTTTTTTGTATCCTCCACCTGCCCAGACTCCTTGTCCAAAATGACTTTTTTAATATGCCTTAAACAAACTACTTTTCCTTACAGAACAAAGTTCATATAACTTCACCAAGCAAAGTTAATTCCTCCCTCCTTAATCAGATATGCAGGTGAAGGTGAATGACTGCAGTGAAAGAAGAGTATGCCTAAGATGGCTTGGAAACTTGTCAATGAACTCTAGGAAACTTCAATGAATGAAGTAAGAAAATATAGAAAGATTCCAAATTTTGTTTTGGTCATTCTAGGATTTGAAGACCCTAGCAGACTTTCAAAAAGAAAAAGAGGCCCAGCCATTGACAATTAAAGAATTATTAAAATTTGGGAGTTAATTACATTAACTACCTCTTATATGGAAGCCCTGGTGGAACAGTGGGTAAATGCTACGACTGGTAACCAAAGGGTTGGCGGTTCGAATCAGCCAGGTGCTCCTTGGAAACTCTATGGGGCAGTTCTATTCTGTCCTATAGGGTTGCTATGAGTCAGAATCGACTTGACGGCACTGGGTGTGTGGTGTATAAAACTCATAAAAATGTAGCATGAACAAAAATTAACTTTAGATATTTTCTGTTTGAGTTAAAGAATTCGAAAACTGAAAGAGAAATCAAAGAAGTAGATAACAAAACCAAGTCCATGGTCGTGGCATCGATTTCAACTCATAACCACCCTATAGGACAGAGTAGAACTGCCCCATAGGGTTTCCAAAGAGTGGCTGGTGAATTGAACTGCTGACCTTTTGGTTAGCAGCCGTGCCCTTAACCACTACATCATCAGGGCTCTAAAAAAAAAACTCATTGCCATTGACCTTTTGGTTAGCAGACATATCAGTTAACCACTGTACCACCAGGGCTCCAACATAGTAGGCAGGGAACCCAAAAATCATTCTGTCACAAAGATCAATAGAGAAAGTTTCAAAGAGGGAAAATCTGGTCAGTGGTATAACTATTGGGCAGAGAATGAAGGTGATGTTCATCACGGTATCAGCTGAGAGACACAACCTGCTTTGCCTATTAGGAGGCACGTAAGACCTAAGTTTCCACAAGTCCTCCCCCCAGCTTCTGTTTCTTGGTGACCCACATTTCCCACATTCTGTAGGTGTTACAGTCAGTCTACGTGCTACCAGCAGGAATTATGTCATCTCCCACTTCAGCCCTAACAATGAGGTCCTGCCCCAGAGAGTTATTCAGAAATGAGTGCACAAGCGGAGTGGAACCATTGGGTTTCTTTCTAAAGCTACTACAGGATTTATCAAGAATGAGACTTCAGGGCGGGGCCAAGATGGTGGACTAGGTAGACGCTACCTTGGATCCCTCTTGCAACAAAAACTCGGAAAAACAAGTGAATCGATCATGTACATAACAATCTATGAACCCTGAACAACAAACACAGATTTAGAGATGGAAAATGAACAAATACGGGGAAGCAGCGATTCTTTTCAGAGCCTGGAGCCAGCGTCCCAGTCAGGTAATCTTTGGCGCCCGATTTAGGGCAGAGCCCAGGGGAGCTGACGGTGCAAACAAGGGGCCCAGCCCTACCCCCCTGAACTCACCCCGGGAGGGGGCCCAGCTAGTTCGCGAGGGCGGCGTGGCGACGTAGCCAGTGGGAGAAGTCCCCAGGAGGCAGTGACTGGTCTTGGAGCTGGGAGAGCAGTGTCCCAGCCGGGGAATAGTCCCGCCGGAATTTTGACTGTGCGCTGTCACGACACAAGCATGGGGAGCTGCTCCAGTCCCCTGAACTAACCCCGGGAGGGGGCCCATCCGGTCTGCGGGTGCGGCTCGGTGACATGGCTGGCGGGACGAGAAGTCCCCGGGAGGCAGCGACTAATTTTTGAGCCAGAAGTAAAGCATCCCAGCAGGGGAACCTTGACGCTAAGATTTGGATTGGCAGCGGGTGGCTTCAGAGGGCCACACCCCCAGGGGCAATCTCCACACAGCCAGCACACATAGGCGACACACCCTGCGGGAATCTCAGATATAATAGTCATTCCAAGCAAGACAAGCAACTCTGGCTATATTCTGAGGTGCTACTCTCCTATCTCGCTGATCCCTCCCCCACCCTCCCCAGGCGGCTTCGTTAACATTGGAATTGCCTGAGCCAGAGGGAGAACGGCTCCGGCTCCACAGCAGCTTTGCTTCCCCCCCCGCCCTTTTTTTTTTCTTCTTCTTTTGGTCTTATCCTAACCCACTCTTTCGGCCTGAGAGAAGGAACAAAAAAAAAAAAAAAAAAACACCCAGGGACCAAAAACCCACCCCTAATTGGACTAAAAACACAGAACCAGCTACAGCCAAGCATATATGATCCAAATCTCCAACTTTCATCCTTACAGGGAACAAGGTGGCGGTTATAATCCAAAGGCAATTCTGATAGGGATCTGACTGCATTTTTTTTCAGGGGATTTTCTGGAAAAACTAGTTTCCCAGTGAAGGCTCGGAGACAGCAGTCCATATCAAACCACATAAAGAGGCAGACCATGACAGCTTCTCCAACCCCCCAAACAAAAGAATCAAAATCTTTCCCAAATGAAGATACAATCCTGGAATTATCAGATACAGAATATAAAAAACTAATTTACAGAATGCTTCAAGACATCACAAACGAAATAAGGCAAACTGCAGAAAAAGCCAAGGAACACACTGATAAAACTGTTGAAGAACTCAAAAAGATTATTCAAGAACATAGTGGAAAAATTAATAAGTTGCAAGAATCCATAAAGAGACAGCATGTAGAAATCCAAAAGATTAACAATAAAATTACAGAATTACACAACACAATAGGAAGTCAGAGGAGCAGACTCGAGCAATTAGAATGCAGACTGGGACATCTGGAGGACCAGGGAATCAACACCAACATAGTTGAAAAAAAAAATCAGATAAAAGAATTAAAAAAAATGAAGAAACCCTAAGAATCATGTGGGACTCTATCAAGAAGGATAACTTGCGTGTGATTGGAGTCCCAGAACAGGTAGGGAGGACAGAAAACACAGAGAAAATAGTTGAAGAACTCCTGACAGAAAACTTCCCTGACATCATGAAAGACGAAAGGATATCTATCCAAGATGCTCATCGAACCCCATTTAAGATTGATCCAAAAAGAAAAACACCAAGACATATTTTCATCAAACTTGCCAAAACCAAAGATAAACAGAAAATTTTAAAAGAAGCCAGGGAAAAAAGAAAGGTTTCCTTCAAGGGAGAATCAATAAGAATAAGTTCAGACTACTCAGCAGAAACCATGCAGGCAAGAAGGGAATGTGACGACATATACAGAGCACTGAAGGAGAAGAACTGCCAGCTAAGGATCATATATCCAGCAAAACTCTCTCTGAAATATGAAGGCGATATTTAGATATTTACAGATAAACACAAGTTTAGAGAATTTGCAAAAACCAAACCAAAGCTACAAGAAATACTAAAGGATATTGTTTGGTCAGAAAACCAATAATATCAGATACCAGCACAACACAAGGTCACAAAACAGAACATCCTGATATCAACTCAAATAGGGAAATCACAAAAACAAGTTAAGATTAATTAAAAAAAAATACTCATAACAGGGAATCACGGAAGTCAATATGTAAAAGATCACAATAATCAAAAAGAGGGACTAAACACAGGAGGCATAGAACTGCCATATGGAGAGTGATACAAGGCGATATAGAACAATACAAGTTAGGCTTTTACTTAGAAAAATAGGGGTAAATAATAAGGTAACCACAAAGAGATATAACAACTCCATAACTCAAGATAAAAGCCAAGAAAAACGTAACGACTCAACAAACATAAAGTCAAACACTACGAAAATGAGGATCTCACAATTTACTAAGAAAAACATCTTAGCACAAAAAAGTATGTGGAAAAATGAAATTGTCAACAACACATAAAAAGGCATCAAAATGACAGCACTAAAAACTTATTTATCTATAATTACGCTGCATGTAAATGGACAAAATGCACCAATAAAGAGACAGAGAGTCTCGGACTGGATAAAGAAACACGATCCGTCTATATGCTGCCTACAAGAGACACACCTTAGACTTGGAGACACAAACAAACTAAAACTCAAAGGATGGAAAAAAATATATCAAGCAAACAATAAGCAAAAAAGAAGAGGAGTAGCAATATTAATTTCTGACAAAATAGACTTTAGACTTAAATCCACCACAAAGGATAAAGAAGGACACTATATAATGATAAAAGGGACAATTGATCAGGAAGACATAACCGTATTAAATATTTATGCACCCAATGACAGGGCTGCAAGATACATAAATCAAATTTTAACAGAATTGAAAAGTGAGAAAGACACCTCCACAATTATAGTAGGAGACTTCAACACACCACTTTCGGAGAAGGACAGGACATCCAGTAAGAAGCTCAATAGAGACACGGAAGACCTAATTACAACAATCAACCAACTTGACCTCATTGACTTCTACAGAACTCTCCACCCAACTGCTGCAAAGTATACTTTTTTTCTAGTGCACATGGAACATTCTCTAGAATAGACCACATATTAGGTCATAAAACAAATCTTTGCAGAGTCCAAAACATCGAAATATTACAAAGCATCTTCTCAGACCACAAGGCAATAAAACTAGAAATCAATAACAGAAAAACTAGGGAAAAGAAATCAAACACTTGGAAACTGAACAATACCCTCCTGAAAAAAGACTGGGTTATAGAAGACATCAAGGAGGGAATAAGGAAATTCACAGAATGCAACGAGAACGAAAATACTTCCTCTCAAAACCTCTGGGACACAGCAAAAGCAGTGCTCAGAGGCCAATTTATATCGATAAATGCACACATACAAAAGAAGAAAGAGCCAAAATCAGAGAACTGTCTATACAACTTGAACAAATAGAAAGTGAGCAACAAAAGAATCCATCAGGCACCAGAAGAAAACAAATAATAAAAATTAGAGTTGAACTAAATGAATTAGAGAACAGAAAAACAATTGAAAGAATTAACAAAGCCAAAAGCTGGTTCTTTGAAAAAGTTAACAAAATTGATAAACCATTGGCTAGACTGACTAAAGAAATACAGGAAAGGAAACAAATAACCTGAATAAGAAACGAGAAGGACCACATCACAACAGAACCAACTGAAATTAAAAGAATCATATCAGATTATTACGAAAAATTGTACTCTAACAAATTTGAAAACCTAGAAGAAATGGATGATTTCCTGGAAAAACACTACCTACCTAAACTAACACATTCAGAAGTAGAACAACTAAATAGACCCATAACAAAAAAAGAGATTGAAACGGTAATCAAAAAACTCCCAACAAAAAAAAAGCCCTGGCCCGGACGGCTTCACTGCAGAGTTCTACCAAACTTTCAGAGAAGAGTTAACACCACTACTACTGAAGGTATTCCAAAGCATAGAAAATGACGGAATACTACCTAACTCATTCTATGAAGCCACCATCTCCCTGATACCAAAACCAGGTAAAGACATTACAAAAAAAGAAAATTACAGACCTATATCCCTCATGAACATAGATGCAAAAATCCTCAACAAAATTCTAGCCAACAGAATTCAACAACATATCAAAAAAATAATTCACCACGATGAAGTGGGATTTATAGCAGGTATGCAAGGCTGGTTTAATATCAGAAAAACCATTAATATAATCCATCACATAAATAAAACAAAAGACAAAAACCACATGATCTTATCAATTGATGCAGAAAAGGCATTTGACAAAGTCCAACACCCATTTATGATAAAAACTCTCACCAAAATAGGAATTGAAGGAAAATTCCTCAACATAATAAAGGGCATTTATGCAAAGCCAACAGCCAATATCACTCTAAATGGAGAGAACCTGAAAGCATTTCCCCTGAGAACGGGAACCAGACAAGGATGCCCTTTATCACCACTCTTACTCAACATCGTACTAGAAGTCCTAGCCAGGGCAATTAGGCTAGACAAAGAAATAAAAGGCATCCGGATTGGCAACGAGGAAGTAAAATTATCTCTATTTGCAGATGACATGATCTTATACACAGAAAACCCAAAGGAATCCTCCAGAAAACTACTGAAACTAATAGAAGAGTTTGGCAGAGTCTCAGGTTATAAAATAAACATACAAAAATCACTTCGATTCCTCTACATCAACAAAAAGTACACCGAAGAGGAAATAACCAAATCAATACCATTCACAGTAGCCCCCAAGAAGGTAAAATACTTAGGAATAAATCTTACCAAGGATGTAAAAGACCTATACAAAGAAAACTACAAAGCTCTACTACAAGAAATTAAAAAGGACATACTTAAGTGGAAAAACATACCTTGCTCATGGATAGGAAGACTTAACATAGTAAAAATGTCTATTCTACCAAAGCCATCTATACATATAATGCACTTCCGATCCAAATTCCAGTGTCATTTTTTAAGGTGATAGAGAAACAAATCACCAATTTCATATGGAAGGGAAAGAAGCCTCGGATAAGCAAAGCATTACTGAAAAAGAAGAAGAAAGTGGGAGGCCTCACTCTACCTGATTTCAGAACCTATTATACAGCCACAGTAGTCAAAACAGCCTGGTACTGGTACAACAACAGGCACATAGACCAATGGAACAGAATTGAGAACCCAGATATAAATCCATCCACGTATGAGCAGCTGATATTTGACAAAGGACCACTGTCAGTTAATTGGGGAAAAGATAGTCTTTTTAACAAACGGTGCTGGCATAACTGGATATCCATTTGCAAAAAAATGAAACCGGACCCATACCTCACACCATGCACAAAAACTAACTCCAAGTGGATCAAAGACCTAAACATAAAGACTAAAACGATAAAGATCATGGAAGAAAAAACAGGGACAACCCTAGAAGCCCTAATACAAGGCATAAACAGAATACAAAACATTACCAAAAATGACGAAGAGAAACCAGATAACTGGGAGCTCCTAAAAATCAAACACCTATGCTCATCTAAAGACTTCACCAAAAGAGTAAAAAGACCACCTACAGACTGGGAAAGAATTTTCAGCTATGACATCTCAGACCAGCGCCTGATCTCTAAAATCTATATGATTCTGTCAAAACTCAACCACAAAAAGACAAACAACCCAATCAAGAAGTGGGCAAAGGATATGAACACACACTTCCCTAAAGAAGATATTCAGGCAGCTGAGAGATACATGAGAAAATGCTCTCGATCATTAGCCATTAGAGAAATGGAAATTAAAACTAGGATGAGATTCCATCTCACTCCAACAAGACTGGCATTAATCCAAAAAACACAAAATAATAAATGTTGGAGAGGCTGCGGAGAGATTGGAACTCTTATACACTGCTGGTGGGAATGTAAAATGGTACAACCACTTTGGAAATCTATCTGGCATTATCTTAAACAGTTAGAAATAGAACTACCATACAACCCAGAAACCCAACTCCTCGGAATATACCCTAGAGAAACAAGAGCCTTCACACAAACAGATATATGCACACCCATGTTTATTGCAGCTCTGTTTACAATAGCAAAAAGCGGGAAGCAACCAAGGTGTCCATCAACGGATGAATGGGTAAATAAATTGTGGTATATTCCCACAATGGAATACTACGCATCGATAAAGAACAGTGACGAATCTCTGAAACATTTCATAACATGGAGGAACCTGGAAGGCATTATGCTGAGCGAAATGAGTCAGAGGCAAAAGGACAAATACTGTATAAGACCACTATTATAAGATCTTGAGAAATAGTAAAAACGGAGAAGAACACATACTTTTGTGGTTACGAGGTGGGGAGGGAGGGAGGGAGGGAGAGGGTTTTTTATTGATTAATCAGTAGATAAGAACTGCTTTAGGTGAAGGGAAAGACAAGACTCAATACATGGAAGGTCAGCTCAATTGGACTGGACCAAAAGCAAAGAAGTTTCCGGGATAAAATGAATGCTTCAAAGGTCAGGGGAGCAAGTGCGGGGGTTTGGGGACCATGGTTTGCGGGGACTTCTAAGTCAATTGGCAAAATAATTCTATTATGAAATCATTCTGCATCCCACTTTGAAATGTGGCGTCTGGGGTCTTAAATGCTAACAAGCAGCCATCTAAGATGCAGCAATTGGTCTCAACCCACCTGCAGCAAAGGAAAATGAAGAACACCAAGGCCACACAACAACTAAGAGCCCAAGAGACAGAAACGGCCACATGAACCAGAGACCTACATCATCCTGAGACCAGAAGAACTAGTTGGTGCCCGGCCACAATCGATGATTGCCCTGACAGGGAGCACAGCAGAGGACCCCTGAGGGAGCAGGAGATCAGTGGGATACAGACCCCAAATTCTCATAAAAAGACCAAACTTAATGGTCTGACTGAGACTGGAGGAATCCCGGCCATGCTCCCCAGACCTTCAGTTGACGCAGGACAGGAACCATCCCCGAGGACAACTCATCAGAAATGAAAGGGACTGGTCAGCGGGTGGGAGAGAGACGCTGATGAAGAGTGAGCTAATTATATCAGGTGGACACTTGAGATTGTGTTGGCAACTCTTGTCTGGAGGGGGGATGGGAGGGTAGAGAGAGAGGGAAGCCGGCAGAATTGTCAAGAAAGGAGAGACTGAAAGGGCTGACTCAAGAGGGGGAGAGTAGGTGGGAGTAGGGAGTGAGATGTGTGTAAACTTATATGTGACAGACTGATTGGATTTGTAGACGTTCACTTGAAGCTTAATAAAAGTTATTAAAAAAAAAAAAAGAAGTGGGCAAAGGATATGAACACACACTTCACTAAAGAAGATATTCAGGCAGCTGAGAGATACATGAGAAAATGCTCTCGATCATTAGCCATTAGAGAAATGGAAATTAAAACTAGGATGAGATTCCATCTCACTCCAACAAGACTGGCATTAATCCAAAAAACACAAAATAATAAATGTTGGAGAGGCTGCGGAGAGATTGGAACTCTTATACACTGCTGGTGGGAATGTAAAATGGTACAACCACTTTGGAAATCTATCTGGCATTATCTTAAACAGTTAGAAATAGAACTACCATACAACCCAGAAACCCAACTCCTCGGAATATACCCTAGAGAAACAAGAGCCTTCACACAAACAGATATATGCACACCCATGTTTATTGCAGCTCTGTTTACAATAGCAAAAAGCGGGAAGCAACCAAGGTGTCCATCAACGGATGAATGGGTAAATAAATTGTGGTATATTCCCACAATGGAATACTACGCATCGATAAAGAACAGTGACGAATCTCTGAAACATTTCATAACATGGAGGAACCTGGAAGGCATTATGCTGAGCGAAATGAGTCAGAGGCAAAAGGACAAATATTGTATAAGACCACTATTATAAGATCTTGAGAAATAGTAAAAACGGAGAAGAACACATACTTTTGTGGTTACGAGGTGGGGAGGGAGGGAGGGAGGGAGAGGGTTTTTTATTGATTAATTAGTAGATAAGAACTGCTTTAGGTGAAGGGAAGGACAACACTCAATACATGGAAGGTCAGCTCAATTGGACTGGACCAAAAGCAAAGAAGTTTCTGAGATAAAATGAATGCTTCAAAGGTCAGCGGAGCAAAGGCGGGGGTTTGGGGACCATGGTTTGCGGGGACTTCTAAGTCAATTGGCAAAATAATTCTATTATGAAATCATTCTGCATCCCACTTTGAAATGTGGCGTCTGGGGTCTTAAATGCTAACAAGTGGCATCTAAGATGCATCAATTGGTCTCAACCCACCTGCAGCAAAGGAGAATGAAGAACACCAAGGCCACACGACAACTAAGAGCCCAAGAGACAGAAACGGCCACATGAACCAGAGACCTACATCATCCTGAGACCAGAAGAACTAGTTGGTGCCCGGCCACAATCGATGACTGCCCTGACAGGGAGCACAACAGAGAACCCCTGAGGGAGCAGGAGATCAGTGGGATGCAGACCCCAAATTCTCATACAAAGACCATACTTAATGGTCTGACTGAGACTAGAGGAATCCCGGCGGCCATGGTCCCCAAACCTTCTGTTGGCACAGGACGGGAACCATCCCCGAAGACAATTCATCAGACTTGAAAGGGACTAGACAGTGGTTGGGAGAGAGATGCTGATGAAGAGTGAGCTAATAATATCAGGTGGACACTTGAGACTGTGTTGGCATCTCCTGTCTGGAGGGGGGATGGGAGGATAGAGAGAGTGGGAAGCTGGCAAAATTGTCACGAAAGGAGAGACTGGAAGGGCTGACTCATTAGGGGGAGAGCAAGTGGGAGAACGGAGTAAGATGTATGTAAATGTATATGTGACAGACTGACTTGAATTGTAAACGTTCACTTGAAGCTCAATAAAAGTTAAAAAAAAAAAAGACAATGCTTTCACACAAAAAAAAAAAAGAATGAGAGTTCATTCTCTGGGGTTTGAAAGTGTCAAGGGCATCGTACATTGGGCTATATCAGGGACCACCCTGTGATAGTGGGAAGAAAGCTCCTCCAGGAGTGAACACATTTTAACTCTTGATTAACAATTCAGCTTTCCAGCAGTTTTTGTTTGTTTTTTACTTAGGTGGATACAGCTTCTGTCACTTGTAACCAAGAAAGTCATAAATAAAACAAGGACATTTTAGTCCTTTAAAAGAAGTTTCAGAAAAATGCCTGGAACAGAATCCATACCTTCACTGATGAACGAGTAAAAGGAGAGAAAATGAAAGCAGTAAAGACTGGTATTCTTTAAAGACTTTGGGCCAAGAGTGGGAGAAATTGTAAGAAGAAATCAAGCATAAAGAACGTTCTGGGGTTAAAAAAATAAAAAAGACATGTGAGCACATTTGCAGTCTGGGTTTAGGGACTGGAAAAGAAAGAGATTGAAGGGGCAAGAAAGAAAGGGAGATTGACGCAGTTACATTAATGTTGTCTTGAGATGTTTTCTTGGCAGGAGCAAACGCTGACAGAAAGTACTAGAATCCCTCTTCATAGTGACAATCACAACATCTGTTAAAATAAACTTTCTTGATTTGATTGATGGAAAAAAATTCCCAAGTAAATGTGAACAGAAAAGGAAAAAGGCAATTCAGGAAGAAGGAAACAGTGAGAGCAATACTTTTGTAATACCAAAATATGGTAACTAGCCCAACATACAAAAGCTATTCTATTCTATTATTATTACATATTTAATGTGTATGTTTTGATAATGGTAATTTTTTTAATCCAGGAATCTTATCTAATATATCATGATATCCACCACATGTCCAGGAGAGTGCTACAGGTATTTATTTAATAAATACTTTTAACATGTGTGGAGTCCCTAGGTGGTGCAAACAGTTAACTTGTTTGACTGCTAACCAAAAGATTTGTGGTTCAAGTCCACCCAGAGGTGCCTCAGAAGAAAGGCCTGGCAATCTACTTCCAAAATAAATAGTCATTGAAATCTCTATGGAGCACAGTTTTACTCTGACACACATGGGGTCACCATAAGTAGAAACTGACTCAGTGGCAGCTGGTTTACGTTAACATGTTGATTTAGATTCTATGATATGATTGACTAGAAACTATATGTACACATATTTTAAGTTTGTACTATATCTAATAAAATTATATTAAAAAGCTAATAGTAAATAAAACTAAATTTTAGTGTAATGATGAAAAGATCAAAGCTTTTAGACATAAGCATCTCCATTAATCCTTTTCCCTGCTTTCCACTCCCATCTCTTATAAAACTCATTAGACCATATTCTGACTGCATAAAGAAGTTACATAGTGGTTTTGCTCAAGGGCTTTTTTGACAGACACCTGAAATAAAGACACTTTTGTTTTTTGTTAGGTTTTTCTGGGGTTTTTGTTTGTTTTTATAATACCAGCTGTGATGGTTAAGAATTTGGCTAGGCCATAATTCTCAGTGTTTTGGCAGTTGTGTAATGTTGTGGTCAATTCCTTGTTGAGATTTGATATGTTATCACCCCCATGATGGGATCTGCTGTCAGTAGCCAATAAGTCGAAAGGCACTTTCCTTGGGCATGTGACCTTCATCGAATACAAACGGACATTCTGGCAAGGCTCAGGGACTTTTGCTGGCACGGGATCCTGCAGCTGGCTCCTTTTCATCTGATCTCCAGTTCCTGGGACTTGAGCTAGCAGCTTATCTGTGGTCTTGCCTGTCGATCTTGGGATTCTTCAATCTTCAAAGCCTGTGAGCAAGAGCCCTGCTCTCTGGCCTGCTGATCCTGGGTTCGTCGGCTCCTGCAGCTTCGTGAATCAGGAGAAGCCTCTACCCTGACCCATGGTCTTGGGACACTGCAGCCTCTACAACTGTGTGAGCCATTTCCTTGATATAAATCTCTCTCTCTGTATATATTTATACACTTTACTGGTTTTGCTCTCTAGAGTACCCAGCCTAAAACACCAATAGAGAAACTGGCACATAGCAGGTATTCAAATACTATTTTATGAATGAAAGAGTAAAATTGTTGAGACAGTTTTCAAAAAAAAGTAACTTCTGGTCCTTTTCATGAACCACTTACGGTTTATTTAGAGTGTAGTCAAGAGAGATAAAACATCTAACATCACTAAGCAACACAGAAGCTCACGATACCAACTACATCCAGTTACAAAAGTTAATTGACTTGCTTCTATAATGTCTATGTTTATTATGTACATATACTTTGTATTTGTTTCATATCTGCCTTATCCATTCCCTATTACAAACATCCTGAATTTCTTATCTTCAGGTTTTCAAACCCCCATTTCGGATCAGAAAATGTCTAGGTACATAGTTGTTACAGCACTATAGAAACTAAACAAACCCATAGCCATGAAGTTGGTTCTGACTCATAGTAACCATATAGGACAGAGTAGAATCGCCCTATATGGTTTCCTGGGCTGTGATATTTACGTATGCAGGCTGCCATGTCTTTCTCCCATGGAGCGGCTGGTGGGTCAGCAACTGAGCATTTAACCACTGCACCACCAGGCACAGAAACTAGAGAACTTAAAATGGTAGCTTTCAAACTACTTGGAGAGGGCAGGTCCTGGAATTGAGCAGATATGGGATAGGTGCTGGTTCCATAGGAACAGAGTCCTCCAATGTGTTCTGCTATTTAATCTCTTCACTAACTAGTCTTAAAAACTAGTCTTATCAACTCAATACTATTATTTTCAGAAAACTTGCATATTATATTTTACAGATCAAAATGTTAACCAAGTGGCAGTGATTTTAGAAAAATCTTCCATGTTTCAGACAGATTTCAAGTATATTTTCATTCTTACAAAACACAGAGTTTCCTAACTGTAAAAAAATCTCTTCATTTACTCTAAACTAGAGAAAGAGATAATTGGATTGTATTGTACAACACAAAGAGGAACTTTAAATACCTTTGAAAAGTGAGGTTTTCAATATACGTGATTATAAAGGCACAAAACTAAAGTGGATTGGGTGTTTAATATGATACACATGTTGCCTGTCAAAACTACTTCATCGTTTCATGTTCACAGTCACTTTTCAGCCTATTTTATGGTGCCAGCATAATCCTGATACCAAAGCCTGATAAGAAGCATTACAAGACAGAATTTTGTTTTCCTTTTTGACAAGAAAATCATAAGAAATTACTGAGAATATAATTTATGAACAAGGACTCAATTATATTCTCAGTAATTTTTTTATCATTTTCTTGTCAAAAGGGAAAACAAAATTCTTAGCAAATTAAAGCTAATAAAATGTTGGCAAGTTAAAGCCAATAAAATGTACAATGTATACATCATGACCCAGTGGGGTTTTTTCCTGTGAATGAAAGGTTGGTTCAACATTAGAAAATTAATCAATGCGATTCATCACATTAACAGAATAAAAGAAAAATCACATAATCATCTCAATGGAGGCATAAAAAGCATTTGGCAAATATCAATATCTATTCAGGAAAAAAAAAATCTCAACAAATTAAGAATAGAATGAAACTTCCTCAATCTGATAAAATGTATCTATAAAGTAATGTTGTTGTCGTTATTGTCCTTGTTCTACCACCACCGAGTTGATTCTGACTCATAGTGATCCCATGTGACCAGTAAAACTGCCTCATAGGTTTTTTTTTTTTTTTTAGGCTATAATCTTTACAGGAACTGATTACCAGGTCTTTTCTCCAGCAGAGTCACTGGATGGGTTCTAACTGCAAACCTTTTGGATTACACCCAAGTGATTAATTGTTGTGCCACCAGGCTCCTTATCTACAAAATATTTCTAGCTAATATCAAAACTAATGGAAAATATTGAATGCTTTCCCCCTAAGATTGAGAACAAGGTTAGAATGTCTACCATCACCATTTTTACTCATATTCCTGTAGATCCTAACCAGTACAATAAGTCAAGAAAAAGTAAATAAAAGGCATAATGATCATAAAAGAAGAGGATTCATATATATATGTGAAATTTTTTGTAAATAAAATTATGTTTATTTACAAAAAATTTCACATATATATATGAATCCTGGAAACACCGGGGCATAGTGGTTAAGAGTTTGGCTGCTAACCAAGAAAGGTTAGCAATTTGAATCCACCAGGCACTCCTTAGAAACCCTATGGAGCAGTTCTACTCTGTCCTATAGGGTCACTATGAGTTGAAATCACCTCGACAGCAATGGGTATATATGAATCCTAAAGAATCAAAAAACAAAAAAAAACTTACTAAAACTCATAAGTAAATTTAGCGAAGTCACAGTATAAAAGGTCAATGCACAAATCGTTTTCATTAAGTAGCAAAAAACAACTAGAAGTTAAATTCGAATAAGAAAATTTAAAACAACATCAAAAACATGAAATATTTAGGAATAAATGGAACAAAAAAATGAGCAACAGCTCTATACAGACTTAAAAATACTTCTGGAAAAAAACTTTAAATTACCTAAATAAATGAAGAAATATACTGTGTTCACAGATTGGAAGACTCCATATTGATAAGAGGCCAACCCTCGTCACATTGCTCTAAAGACTCAATATAATTCCAGTTAAAATGCAATGGATGTTCTGTTAAAATGTCAAAGACGAATCAAATACTTTATGGAAAATCAAAGGATTTAGAATAGCCAAATAATCTTGAAAAAGAAAAAGAAAATTGAAGTATTCACACCACCTGATTTCTGGAATTTATTATAAAGCTACACTAATAAAGATAGGGTGGTACTAGAATGAGGACAGATACTTAGCAAAGGAACAAGACAAAGCCCACCTGTAAATCCACACATATACAGTTAATTGGTCTTTAGCCATGCTGCCAAGGTAATACAGAAGGGAAAATTCAGGCTATTTCTTTTCTTTCCATTTTGTTATAATTTTTAAAAATGTTTCCAGAACAATTAGATGCCTTTATGGAAGAAGATTATACCACCCACAAAAATTTAAAAAAACAAAAATATTTTGAGATTTCTTATGGACCTACAAGGAAAAGCTAAAATTATTAGGCTTCTAAGAGGAAATACTAGAGAACATCTTCATGACTTTGGATTTCTTATACAGGATAAAAAAGCACTAGCCATAAGAAAAGAAAAAAATTGGACTTCATTAAAATAAAAAACATGCTTTTAAAGACACTGTTAAAAAATAAAAGAGCAACCCAAAACTGTGATAAAATATTTGCAATACATATAGCTGCTGAGTTTTAATAATTAAATACTAAGAATACAAATAGAAAATTTATAAACAAGATTTTGCAAGATCAATGACTTCTTGAATGCAAACACCTTTTTTGAACAACATAAATGAAGCTATACACATGGACCTTACCAGATGGACTAGAGAGGAATCAAATCTACTACATCTATAGAAAAAGACAATGGAAAAGCCCAATATCATCAGTCAGAAATAGGCCAAGGGCCAACTGCAGAACAGGCCACCAATTGTTCATATGCAAGTTCAAGTTGAAGCTGAACAAAATTAGAACAAGTCCATGAGAGCCAAAGCATGACCTTGAATATATCCCACCTGAATTTAAAGACCAACTCAGGAATAGATTTGACAAGTTAAATACTAATGACCTGAAGAACAGACGAGTTGTGCAGTGACATCAAGGACATCATACATGAAGAAAGCAAGAGGCCATTAAAAAGACAGGAAAGAAAGAAAAGACCAAAATATATGTCAGAAGAGACTCTGAAACCTGCTCTTGAAAGTCAAGTAGCTAAAGCAAAAGGAAGAAATGACGAAGTAAAAAGAGCTGAGTGGAAGACTTCAAAGGGTGGCTGGAGAAGACAAAGTAAGGTATTATAATGATACATGCAAAGACTTGGAGTTAGAAAACCAAAAGTGAAGAACGGGCTTGGCATTTCTCAGCTGAAAGAGCTGAAGAAAAAGTTTAAGCCTCAAGTTGCAATATTGAAGGATTCTACAGTGAAAATTAATAAAAATGCAGGAAGCATCAAAAGAAGATGGAAGGAACACACATAGTCACTTCACAAAAAAGAATTGGTTGACCATTTCAGGAGGTAGCATATGATCAGAAACCGATGATACTGAAGGAAGAAGTCCAAGCTACACTGAAGACACTGGCGAAAAACAAGTCCTCAGGAACTGATGGAATATCAATTGAGATCTTTCAACAAATGAACGCAGTGCTGGAAGTGCTCACTCGTCTATGCCAAGAAATTTGGAAGGCAGCTACCTAGCCAACCTACTGGAAGAGATCCATATTTATGCGTATTCCAAAGACAGATGATCTAACTGAATGTGGAAATAATGGGACAATATCATTAATATCACATGCAAGTAAAATTTTGCTGAAGATCATTCAAAAGCGGCTGCAGCAGTATATAGACAGGGAACTGACAGAAATTCAAGCGGAACTCAGAATAGGGAATAAGAGATATCATTGCACATGTCAGATGGATCCTGGTTGAAAGAAGAGAATACCAGGGGGATGTTTACCTGTGTCTTGTTGATTATGCAAAGGCATTTGACTGTATGGATCATAACAAATTATGAATAACTTTGAGAAGAATGGAAATTCCAGAACACTTAATTGTACTCCAGAGGAACCTGTACATAGATCAAGAGGCAGTCATTCAAACAGAACAGGGGGTTTAAAGTCAGGAAAGGTGTGTGCTGTATCGTTTCACCATACTTAATCTGTATGCTGAGCAAATAATTCAAGCTGGACTACATGAAGAAGAACAGGACATCAGGATTGGGGGAAGACTCATTAACAACCTGTGTTATATAGATGACACATTTCTTGCTGAAAGTGAGGAGGACTTGAAGCACTTACTGATGAAGATCAAAGATCATAGCTTTCAGTGTGGATTACGCCTCAACATAAAGAAAACAAAAATCCTCACAACTGAACCAGTAAGCAACATAATGATCAGTGGAGAAAAGATTGAAGTTGTCAAGGATTTCATCAAACAAACCTTTGAAGAAGTACAGACAGAATGTTCTTTAGAAGTAAGGATTGCAAAACTAAGTCTCCCATATTTTGGGCATACTATCAGGAGGCACCAGTCCCCGGAGAAGCACATCATGCTTGGTAAAGTGGAGAGTCAGTGAAAATGAGGAAGACGCTCAAAGAGATGGATTGACACAGTGGCTGCAATGGTGGATGGGCTCAAGCACAACAATGGTTGTGAGGATGGTGCAGGACCCAGCAGCGTTTCATTCTATTGTACATAGGGTCACTATGAGTCAGAAACCACTCGATGGCACCTAACAACAAGAATGCAAATAACCCACTAAGAGAATGGGCAGAAGATTAAAACACACATTTTGTTTAAAAATGTATTTGGTCAATAAGCATCATAATTTACCCTAGAAATGCAAATAAAATCACCTTGAGTTACCATCATGCAATCAGAAGGATGGCTAAAATTAAAAAATAATAATAATATGGACACTACCAAGTGTTGACAAGGATAGTGAGCAATTGGAACTTCTTAAATTGCTGATAAGATTGCAAAATGGTACACCACTTTGGAAATTTCTTTGGCAGTGTCTTTTAAACACACAACTATCCTATGACCCAGAAATTCCATTTCCAGGATTTTTCCAAGATATGTAAAACATATATACACAACCAAAATGTACAAAAATTCTCATAGCTTTATTCATAATAGTCAAATAAGTGGAAGCAACCCAAACGTCCTTTAACAAGAGAATAGATAACCAAATTGGGTATATCCATACAGTAGCAGTACTAAGCAATACAAAGGAACAAACTCCTGATAACATTCAGTGACATGAATTAATCATTACATTGAGCGAAAGAGGTCAGCTATGAAAGATAATACATTGTATTATTCAATTTACATGAATTTTACAATAGCAAAACCTATGATGGGAGCCCCTGGGTGGTGCAAGTGGTTAACATGTTTGGCTACTAACCCAAAGGTTGGAGGTTCAAGTCCACCCAGGGGTACCTTAGAAGGAAGGCCTGGTTATCTATTTCTGAAAAATCACAGTTCTACTCTAACATAAATGGAGTCACCACGAGTTGGAATTGACTCAACAGCAACTGGTTTGTTTAAGCTATGGTGATAGAAATCATGTTAGTAGTTGCCTCTGGACAAGATGAACTGGCTAGAAAAGAACACAAGGCAAGTTTCTAGAGTAATTAAAATAGTCCATATCAATGGGGTATTGGTTTCATGAGTGTGTATATGTGTATATATATATTAATTAATTGAATCATACACTTAAAATCTGTGCATTTTAAATGTGAATTACACATCAATAAATAAAATTAAATTTACCTTGCCAGTATTTAAAAGTATTCTCTTGTTATGTAATGTGATAAGCAAAAGCACATAGAGCATAAATTCATTTTTTTAAGTATTTTTATTGGCCCAATTGCCACAACGATGGGCTCAAACCTACCATGGAGATGGTGCAGAACTGGACAGTGTTTTGTCCCGTGTACATAAGGTCGCCACGAGCTGGGGCCAGCTCAACAGCAACTGATAACATTTTATTGTAACTGATTTCCCTCGTATTCCTGTGTATTCTATTCTACACATTTGAAAATAATACTCTTGGGCAGGTATCTCTTGACTTCAAATATTTTGAAAACCCCTGTGCTAGAGGCAAGGCTTGAAAACTAGATGTCTGGCTCAAAATTTTTTTTTTCATTACAGTACAGAAAAAAAAATTATAAACCCAGCATTTTATATCTCAGCCCCAGCTAGATCTTAAACTGAAGGAAAAACCAGCAAGGCACAATTTTCCATTTACTGAGAAATTTTAAAAGAATGCTTTTGGAAGTTAGGTACTTAACTAGCCATTGTATCTTGTCAGCAGTTAGGAAAAACAGTAGTGAATTTATATTGATTGCTGTAAGTTTTGTTCAATGTATTTGTATTTTGTATCCTGTCATCATAAAGATGACTTTCTGTCAGGTGAAGGATAATCAGTATTTTCTGTTATGTTTACTTTTTTTTCTTCTTTAATCTGAATTTATCAAAAGCACCTTAATTAAATTTCCAAAGAAAGATGACAAATCACTGCAGTCATCTGAAAAATTAAAAGTTTTTCTAGCTTCTTACAATAAGCTGTTTGAAGCACACACACAAAAAAGGAATGATAACTGCATTGGTGATACCATTTATAATATGAGTGAAGTATCAGGCTTGTGTTTTATGAACTATTTACTTTTTTATGTTTTATTATTCCAAACAATTTGCTCAAATTTGGAGATTAGAATGTTACACTTTAAGTGCAAAAAATAGTCTGTTAGTGGGTGTATTTTAACAATTGTCTCACTTATATTGTTACCACTTTACATTGAATGGGAAGAATTCACACAGAAAAGGAATCTTGTCTGTTGAAATACTGAAGAAGAATATACTGAAATTTATTCTCATTGCAACCTCCTTCACAGTGATTAATTGACTAATTTCTTTATTATCTAGGCTGTGAAAAATGAGACTTGCTTACAGAATTAATTTTAACAAAATAAAAGAAATGCATATATATGTGGTATGCATGTATATATTATATATCACATATAGCTATATATACACACTTATACACACATATGTATATATGCACTCCATATGTCTAAGTTGGTTTACTAAGAAAATCAAAGAGCTTCCTATAATAAAATGTGTATAACAAAAATTTCCAAGAACTGTTACTTGAAACATGCAACTAAAAAGATTTTTTATAGGAAACAACATTTCTTAGGATGTTTGTTGTAGAAAACAAACATCTGTGTTTCTGTTTGTTTGCTAAAAGCTGAAAAGTATATTTCTTATAGAAGTTGATTTAACCAAAAATTGTGATAATTAGCTCACTATCATTTGCCCTAATTAATTCAAAGCATCGGGGTGGGGGGGAGGGAAAGAAAAACTTGGTAGTTTTTTCTCAAAATTAAGAACATAGATGCATTCTACCTGGTAAAGTTTATATGTCAAATAAAAGATCTCAAACAAAATCATTTAAAAAATTCAAAGATACTGGAGCCACAATGACAGGGTAAGAAGCACCGCACTCATGTCCTCCCACAGAAAGATTTAAACAGAACAGAACAAACAACAATGAAAAATAAATAAACAAGCAGAAAATGGCAGAACTAGCCTTGCCAGAACTCTGGTGAACAGTTGGGGGATCATGACAACTGGGCAAAGCCATGCAAAACGGTAGGAAGACTCTAAAGTATTTTTAATGCTGGCTTGAGCACTACTCCCCTACCCCAAGCAGCAGGCAGGTACAAGTGGCAGCAGTTTCCAGCTTGGGATCTTGGCCCGTGGTACTAGAGTAAGTAGTGCACACTTTATTAACAAGGCACGGTGTTCACCTGTTCAGATCAGTCAACTGACTATCTACAATGACTATAGCAAAGTGCTTCTGTCTCTTTTATCCATTTTGGAGGCCATTCAGGGTGGAAGAGTGGCTGGCATAGCCTCAGGCACCGTAAGGTAAACTGAGAAGCCTGTGGTCAGTTGAGGCAAAGGGCAGGGGGGTAATTGAAACACCAGAGTCAAACCCCAGGGAGAATTTCCTTGAGAAATTAGGGCACTTAAAGACACCCAAGTTTGTATAATTCAGACAGCCACACACATGCCTAGGGAAAGCCACATGTCCAGAAGACCTGAGGTAATAAACATCTCCTTAGTAGATCTCTCAGTTTAGTGTAAGACTGTTTAAAAAATAGCCCATCATTGAACCACTGTACAAAGACTAAAGATGCCTTTTTTCTGTTTTTTTTTTCTGCAAAAATAGCTTGGAAAAGTTACTAATTAACTACCACAACCTTCAACAACAGAAAAAGAGAAGGAAGTAGATATGAAGATAAAGAAAGAAAGAGCCTATCAAACCCTGAAGAAAGGGGAGGGCCTTAGTTCTAGAATCACTGCATTATTCAAATGTCTCATTTTCAACAACAATAACAAAAACTAGATCATAGGACATGCAGATAATAGAAAGGATGGCCCAATTGAAGAAGCAAGACAAATCAACAGAAGCCAACCTTGAGAAAGAAAAGAAATTTTACCTACTAGGAAAAGATTTTAAAACAGCTACTTTGAATATACTCAGATAACTGAAGGAAAATATGGACAAAAATTAAAGGAAATCAAGAAAATTATAAACAAAACAAAAATATTAGCAGAGAGAGAAATTAGAAAAAAATTACAAAATCATTTAAAAAATTATAAAAAGAGAAATTTTGCAGCTGAAAATTACAATAGCTAAAATGAAAAACATTGCGAAAAATGGGAATTCCAGAACACTTAATTGTGCTCATGAGGAACCTTTACACAGATCAAGAGGCAGTTGTTCAGACAGAACAAGGGGATATTGATTGGTATAAAGTCAGGAAAGGTGTGTGTCAGGGTTGTATTCTTTCACCATACCTATTCAATTTGTATGCTGAGCAAATAACACGAGAAACTGGACAATATGAAGATGAACGGGGCATCCGATTTGGAGGAAGACTCATTAACAACCTGCGTTATGCAGATGACACAACCTTGCTTGCTGAAAGTAAAGAGGACTTGAAGCACTTACTAATGAAGATCAAAGACCACAGCCTTCAGTATGGATTGCACCTCAACATAAAGAAAACAAAAATCCTCACAACTGGACCAATGAGTAACATTGTGATAAATGGAGAAAAGATTGAAGTTGTCAAGGATTTCATTTTACTTGGATCCACAATCAACAACCATGGAAGCAGCAGTCAAGAAATCAAAAGACACATTGCACTGGGCAAATCTGCTGCAAAGGACCTCTTCAAAGTGTTGAAGAGCAAAGACGTCACCTCGAAGACTAAGGTATGCCTGACCCAAGCCATGGTATTTTCAATCACATCATATATATGTGAAAGCTGAACAATGAATAAGGAAGACTGAAGAAGAATTGATGCCTTTGAATTGTGGTGTTGGCGAAGAATATTGAATATACCATGGACTGCCAGAAGAACGAATAAATCTGTCTTGGAAGAAGTACAACCAGAATGTTCCTTAGAGGCAAGGATGGCGAGACTGCGTCTTACATACTTTGCACATGTTGTCAGGAGGGATCAGGCACTGCAGAAGGACATCATGCTTGGCAAAGTACAGGGTCAGCGGAAAAGAGGAAGACCCTCAACGAGGTGGATTGACACAGTGGCTGCAACAATGGGGTCAAGCATAACAACGATTGTAAGGATGGCACAGGACCGGGCAGTGTTTCTTTCTGTTGTGCATAGGGTTTCTATGAGTTGGAACCGACTCAACAGCACCTAACAACAACAACAAAATGAACAAGTCACTAAAGGGGTTCAACAGATTTGAGCTGACAGAAGTAAGAAGCAGAGAACTTAAAGATGCAAAAATTGAAATGATCAAGTCTGAGGAAGAAAAAGAGAAAAATAATAAAGAAAAATGAACAGAGCATAAGAGTACCATGGGACGGTATTAAATGGAATAATATATGCATTATGGGAGTCCTAGAAAAAGAGAAGAAAGAAAATAGGGGCTGAAAGATTTTCAAAGAAATAATGGCCAAAAACTTTACAAATTAGATGAAAGACATGAACTTACTCATACAAGATGCCCAATGAACTCCAAGTAGGATAAACCCAAGGAGATTCACACTGAGAAACATTATAATTAAATTGTCAAAATATTGAAGCTAAGAGAGAATTTTGAGAAAAGCAAAGCATTTGTGTAAGGAAACTGCAACAAGACTAAGTGTTGATTTTTCCTCAGAAACCATGGAAGTAAGAAGGCAGTGTGATAATATATTCAAAGTATTTGAAGAAAAAAACCATAATCCCTGCAAAAAAAAAAACCATACCTGGTAAAACTAAGATAATCCCAGATAAATAGAAGACATTTGTAGACATATACAGAACACACCACCACCAACTGTAAAATATCCATTATTTCTCCAGTTTATGCGGATCACCCTCAAGGATACACCATATGTTACATCACAAAGCAAGCCTCGATACAGTCAAAAATATTTTTTAAATATTTAAATCATACAAAATATCTTTTCTGACCACAATGGAATGAAACTAGAAATAAATAATAGAAGGAAGGTTGGAAATTTAACAAAGATGTGGAAATTTAAAAAATACATCATTCAGCAACCAATGGGTCAAAGAAAAAAATCATAAGGAAAATTAGAAAATACTTAGAGGTGAATGAAAAATAAAGTATAACATACAAAAGCTTATGGGATGCAGCAAAGACACTTCTCACTGTAAATGCCTACATTAAAAAAGAAGAAAAATCTCAAATCAGTAACCTACCATTACACCTTGAGAAAATGGAAAAGAGCAAGCAAAGGAAAGTCAAAGCAACCAGAAGAATGAAATGATAAAGATTAGAGCAGAGATGAACAAAATAGAGAATAGAAAAACAACAGAGAATTAACAAAACTAAAAATTAATTCTAGACTGACAAAGAAAAAAAGAGAGAAGAGGCTAACACTAAAATCAGAAGCAAAAGAGGCAACATTACTACCAACCTTACAAAAATTACCAAGATTATAAGAGAATACTATGAACAATTGCATGGAACAAATTAGATAACCTAGATGAAGTGGACAAATTCCTAGAAAGATACAAATTACCTAAATTGACTCAAGAATAAATAGAAAATCTCAACAGACCTGTAACAAGGGAAGAGATTTAAACAGTAAAAAAAAAAAAAAAAAAACTCCCAACAAAGAAAGTCCATAACCAGATGGCTTCCTTGGTGATTTCCACTAAACATCTTAAGAAGAATTAGCTCCAATTCTTCTCAAACTCTTCCAAAAAAACAGAGAATGAAGAAGCACTTCCTAATTCATTCTATTAGGCCAGCATTACCTTGATAACAAAACCAGATAAAGACGCCACAAGAAAGGAAAACGATAGACCAATATCCCTTATGAAAATGCAAAAATCCTCAACTAGGAAATTAAATCCAACAGCATATTAAAAGGATTACACACCTCTCATGGATCAAATTGTGTCCCCCCAAAATATGTGCAACTTGGTTAGGCCATTATTCCCAGTATTGTTTGGTTGTCTTCCATTTTGTGACTGTAATTTTATGTTGGCAGGGTTAGGGTGGGATTGTAACACCACCCTTCCTCAGGTCACCTCACCAATCCAAGGTAAAGGGAGTTTCCCTGGAGTGGGGCCTGCACCACCTTTCATCTCTTAAGAGATAAAAGGAAAGGGAAGCAAGCAGAGAGTGGAGGGACATCATACCACCAAGAAAGCAGCATCAAGAGCAGAGTGCATATTTTGGACCTGGGGTACCTGTGCCTGAGAAGCTCCTTGACCATGGGAAGATTGAGGACAAGAACCTTCTTCCAGAGCTGACAAAGAGATAAAGCCTTCCAGAGCTGACACTTTGAATTTGGACTTGTAGCCTACTTTCCCGTGAGGAAATAAATTTGTCTTTGTTAAAGCCATCCACTTGTGGTATTTCTGTTATGGCAGCACTAGATGACTAAGACAGCCCCATGACCAAGGAGGATTTATCCTCAGAACGAAAGGGTAGTTCAACATAAGAAAATCAATCAATGTAATGCACCACAATAATAGACTGAAAAGTAAATAGAACCCATATAATCATCTCAACTGATACAGAAAAGGCATTTGACCAAATTGAATTTTTTTTTTTTCATGATAAAAGTACTAAGAAAACTTGGAATAGAGGGAAATTTCTCAGTATGATAAAGGACATTTATGAAAAACTTACCGCAAACTTCATACTCCATGGTGAAAGACTGAAAGCTTTCCCCTTAAGATCAGGGACAAGACAGAGATGGCCATTTTCACCACTGCTATTCAACATTGTACTAGAAGTCCTTGCCAGAGCAAATAGGAAAGAAAAAGAAATAAAAGACATCAAATTTTGAAAAAAAGTAAATTATTTTTATTCACAAATGACTTGGTACTATTTCTAGAAAATCCCAAAGAATCCACCAGAAAGTTTCTAGGGCTAACAAATGAATTCAGCAAAGTAGCAGGGTACGAGGTAAATACACAGAAATGATTTCTGTTTCTATACACCAGCAGCAAACAAAAGGAAATTAAGAAAATCATGCCTTTTACAATAGCATCTGAAAGAAAAATTACCTAGGAATAAATTTAATCTGTGAGATATAAGACCTTTATACTGAAAACTCTAAAACACTGCACTAAAAAATTAAAAGACATCTAAATAAATGGAAATGCTTCATTCCATGTTCATGGATTGGAAGACCTAATGTTGTTAACGTCAACTCTACCCAAAACAATCAACAGACATAATACGATGTCTATTAAAACTCCAACAGCATTTTTGCAGAAATTGAAAAGTCAATCCTCTAATTCACATGGACTGCAAGGGGCCCTGTATAGCCAAAACAATCCTGAAAAAAAAGAAAAAGAAGTAGGAAGGCTCAACTTCTTATCTCAAAACATACTACAAAGCTACAGTAATAAAAAACAGTGTGGTACTGGTGTAAGGATAGACATATACACCAATGGCATAGAACTGAGAGTTCAGAAATAAACCCAGATGTTTATGGCCAATTGAATTTTGATAAAGGTGACCAATCTATTCAATCGGGTAAAGAATAATCTTGACAACAAATGGTGCTAGGAAAATTGCATCTCCACATCCAGAACAATAAATTTGGATGCATACCTACACTATACACAACAATTAAACCAAAATAGATCAGTGACCTAAATGTAAGAGCTAAAACTACAAAACTCATAGGAAAAAAAAACAGGGGAAAAGCTTCAGGGCTTTCCTTTAGGCAACTGATTTTTAAATATGACAGCAAAAGAAATAACTACAAGAGAAAAAATAGATTAACTGGACTTCATCAAAATTAAATTTTTTTGTACATCAAAGGACTTCATTAAGAAAGTGAAAAGAAAAAGTACAGAAATGGAGAAAACTTTTGGGAACCGTGTATCTGATGAGGATTTCTTACCCAGAATACAAAAAGAACTCCTACAACTCGACAACAAAAAGACAAACCACCAAATTAAGAAATAGGCAAAGGACTTGAATAGACATATCTCCAAAGATATACAAATGGCCAACAGACACGTGAAAAGATGTTCAATGTCATTGTTGTTGTTAGGTGCCATCAAGTCGGTTCCGACTCATAGCGACGGAGTCGAACTGCCCTGAGGATTTCCAAGGAGCAGCTGGTGGATTTGAACTGCCAACCTTTGGGTTAGCAGTGGAGCTCTCAACCACTGTGCCACAGGGCTCCGTTCAATGTCATTAGTCATTAAAACAAAACAAAAAGAAGTAATTGCTGTTGAGCTGATTCTGACTCCTGGCTACCCTGTATGTGTTTGAGTAGAAGAACTGCACTCCATAGGGTTTTCAGTGGGTGATTTTTTGGAAGTGGATTGCCAGGCCTTTCTTCCACATTAGTCATTAGGGAAATGCAAATCAAAATAGCAATGAGACACCACTTCACATACACTAGGCTGGTTATTGTCAGAAAAAAAAATGAAAACAAGTGTTGGCAATGATGTGGAGACACTGGAATATTTGCACATTGTTGGTAGGAATGTAAAACACTGAAGACACTGTGGAAAGCCATTTGACAATTCCTAAAGAGAGTTAAACACAGAAAGATTGGGTGACCCAGCAATCTCACTCCTAGGTGCATACCCAGAACTGAAGCAACGATGTAAACAGGCATATGTACACCAATACTCATTGCAGCATTATTCACAATAAACAAAAGACGGAAACAACCCAAGTGCCCATCAACAGATGAATAAAGATGTCCTGATACATGCCACTACACAGATAACCTTGAAAACATTACACCAAGTGAAATAAATCAGACACAAAAGGACAAATATTATGTAATCCCACTGATATATCTAGATCGGTAAATCCATCACAACCAAAGAAGAATAGTGGTTCCCAGGGAGCGTGGTGGAGCGGGAGGGAGAAATAGGGAGTTAAAAAAAAAATAAAAGAATGGAAATATCCAAAGGGAAATCAGCATTTCCATTTCGTGACCTAGAATTGGAGAGCATATGGAGCCCCTCTGCAAACAGTTATTCCCAATAATTTTTTTTTTTTAAAGTGCCTCCCTCAGCAAAAGGAGACTAGCGGTAAGCATGAAGGGTGACCTTTCATCTATTTGTTTTACACAAAAGCATACAACATCAATTTTTATTATATGCTTATATGTATTTATTTTTATAACAATTTTAAATACAAAGAATAGGAAGAAACTATTAGTTTGAGTTGAAACAACCATTGTTTCTAAGTTTAGAATCATTCTCTAACACAATTACCTAAAATGCCCATCTCCAATCGGGGAGAAGAAGAAAACAACAAAGACTTGATTTTCCTATAACAATGGTGTGCTGCATGCTAAACTGCCCTAAAGAGGTTATCGGAGAGTAACATTTATGATAGCAGAGATCACACTTGTTTGATGGGCAGTTACCAGTTTTATCTTGTTAGCTGCCATCACGTTAGCTCCAACTAATGGCAGGCATCTTCACGTGTAACAGAATGAAATGTTGTCTGGTCCCGCATCATCTTCATGACCGACAGCATGTTTGGGTTCATTGTTATGGATATTATTGTGTAGTGCCTTCCAACCTAGGGCACTCATCTCCTAGCACCATATCAGATAATATTCTGTTGTGATCCATTAGATTTTCACTGGATAATCTTCCAAGTACATCACCAGGCCTCTCATTCCATGACTTAGTCTGGAAGCTCCACAGAAACCTGTCCACCATGGGTGACCCTGCTGGTATTTGAAGTACTGGTGGTGTCGCTTCCACATCACAACAACACCTAACCACCATAGTACGACAAATTGGCAGATGGGTGGTAGACAACTACCAGTGATGGTTGCCAAATGGCAGGGGATCAAAAATATTTAAAAGGTAAATATTGCCAGTATTAATTATATCAGGAAACAACTTGTTAAATGCTATGAACAAGTCATGAATTATAGTCATTCCCCAACCCCCCAAAATGGGACTTATTTTAGGATTCCAAAATGGAGAGAAACTTCATCAACATTTTGGGAAAAGATGATCTGGAATTGCAATTACATCCATGTTCGGGACAGACAATTAAGAGGTTAAATTTTGTGATGTTGAGGAAAAACGAGTTAAAGACATACAGATAAGAAAGTGGAAGAAGGCGAATTAATATCTTTGTAGTCAGAGAATTTTAACAGTTTTGGCTTACATGCTTATCTCAGTCTGCTAGACCACACTTGCATAGCTCCTGGAACATAAAATCAATTAAAATTCATTTAGTGTCATAATATATTCAGTCTAAACTATACTATTTAGTCAAATGCTTAAATCTGGTTACTTTGCTGCACATACAAAAAATATGTCCTTTGGAAAATTTTTGAATCTATCATCCATTAGCTGCCAACAGCTAGTCAAGAGATACTCAGAAATCCAATACATTCCAATTTTAGAAGCTATTTTCAGTCAAAAGCTCTGCCTCAGGATTTCAACTTCTTATCTGGAAAGTATCCCAAAAATGGAACAGATGAATTATTTTTTTCCTAGTTCTTAGCTACAGGCAAAATCTAAAATTATAAAAATGATCATCACACAATCCTTAACAGATTATGATGCTGAAAGTCACAAAAGCAAAACAACAACAACTGCACTCCTTCCAAATTTTCAGATTTCTCACTTTTAACATTTGTATAATCCTCTCAAATAAAAACATAAACCATATTCATGAGTTAAATGGCATTATATGATGGCTATATACTCTTAAACATGAATTCATCAATTCTTTTCAAGAAGAAACATATATACTACTAAGCAAATTTTTGTATATCAAATTTTCCAATCTTAGTGTCAGTTTATACATATCTTAATCTTTGTATTGTTATTGGTGTGTTTAGAACATTAACATTTAATGTAACTATCAATATGGTTGGGCTTAAACATAACCTTTGTTTCCCATTTGTCCAATCTGTTCTTTGTTTCTTTTTTCTCTTTTCATGCTTTCTTTGGGATAGATTCAATTTTTTTTATAATTACATTTTATCTCCATTATTGGTTGATTAGCTATAATTCTTTTTTATTTCAGCAGCTGCTCTAGGGCTTGCAAAATGCATATTTTATTTACCACAGTCTACTTTCAAATATTATACTACTTACTTACCAGAAACACTGGTGGCACAGTGGTTAAGAGCTATAGCTACAGTGGATTCGGCAGTGTGAATCCACCACGGGCTCATTGGAAATCCTATGGGGCAGTTCTACTCTGTCCTACTCACTTATCCACTACTGAACTATCAATTTGTCATAAGATAGTAGCTTGCATGTTGCTGTGATACTGGAAGCTATGCCATCAATATTTTAAATACCAGCAGGGTCATGCATGACGGGCAAGTTTCAGCAGAGCTTCCAGACTAAGATAGACTAGAAAGAAGGATCTGACTGTCTACTTCTGAAAAAAATGGCCAGTGAAAACCTTATGAATAGCAGCAGAACATTGTCTGATATAGTGCAAGAAGATGAGCACTTCAGGTTGGAAGGCATTCAAAATATGACTGGGGAAGGGCAAATTTGCTGCAAAAGACCACTTTAAAGTGTTAAAAAGCAAAGATGTCATTTTGAGGACTAAGGTGTGCCTGATCCAAGCCATGGTATTTTTAATTGTCTCATACGCATGCAAAATTTGGACAAGGAGTAAGAAAGACCAAAGAAGGATTGATGCCTTTGAATTATGGTGTTGACAAAGAACACCGAGTATACCACAGACTTCCAGAAGAACACACACATCTGTCTTGGAAAAAGTACAGCCAGAACGCTTCTTAGAAGCAAGGATGGTGAGACTTAGTCTCCTGTACTTCGGAAATGTTATCAGGAGGGACCGGTCTGTGGAGAAGGGCAGCAAACTTGGTAAAGTAGAGACTCAAGCAAATGAGAGGAAGGCCTTCAATGAGATGGATTGACACAGCGCTGCAACAATAGCCTCAAGTATAGCAACGATTGTGAGGATGGCACAGGACCAGGCAGCGTTTTGTTCTGTGATATACAGGGTCACTGTGAAGTCGGAACCCACTTAACGGCACTGAACAACAGCTCACTTACACTGTAAGATCCTATGACATTTTACATCTCTGCCCCACCTGCTGACCCTGTGCTATTGAGGTCATGTGATTATTTCTGCATGTGTTTAGACACCACACATTTTTATTAGTTTTATTTTAAACAATTAGCTTTTAAAGTGCTAAAAAGACAAGACACACAATGTCTTTTATATTTACCACGTAGCTATCATTTCTGGTGATTTTCATTCTTTTGTGTGGATCCCAATTTTATTCTGGTATCTAGTATCATTTTAATTCTGCTATAAAAACTTCATTTATTATTTCTTAAAATGCAGGACTATTGACAGTGAAATCTCTCAGTTTAAAAATGTCTTTATTATCTGTTATTTTCTGACTTGAAAACTTTCTGACAAGAAGTCTTCTGTTTTTCTTGTTCTTACTCCTCTGTTGATAGTAAACCTTTTTTTTTCTGACAAATTAAAAATTTTCCCTTTATTTCTGTTTTTCAGAAATTTTATTTTTATGTCCTTTTTTGAAGTTGTTTTTATGTTTCTTCTACTTGGGGTGGTTAAACTTCTTAGATTTAAAATTTTCATCAAAAGATTGGCAGTTAGATGGATGAATGGATAAATAAATTATGGCATATTCACTCAATGGAATACTACACATGAATAAAGAACAATGATGAATCCATGAATCATTTCATAACATGGAGGAATCTGGAAGGCATTATGCTGAGTGAAATTAGTCAGCTGCAAAAGGACAAATCTTGTATGAGACCACTCTTATAAGAACTCGAAAAATAGTTTACATAGAGAAGAAAATATTCTTCGATGGTTATGAGACGGGGGAGGGAGGGAGAGAGGAAGAGGGGTTTTCACTAATCAGACAGTAGACAGGAACTATTTTAGGTGAAGGGAAAGACAACACACAATACAGGAGAGGTCAGCACAACTGAACTAAACCGAAAGCAAAGAAGTTTCCTGAATAAACTGAACACTTCAAAGGCCAGTGTAGCAGTGCCATGTGTTTGGGGACCACGGTTTCAGGGGACATCTAAGTCAATTGGCATAGTAAAATCTGTTAAGAAAACATTCTGCATCCCACTTTGGAGAGTGGCGTCTGGGGTCTTAAATGCTAGCAAGCGGCCATCTAAGATGCATTAATTGGTCTCAACTCACCTAGAGCAAAGGAGAATGAAGAATACCAAAGACACAAGGTAATTATGAGGCCAGGAGACAGAAAGGGCCACATAAACCAGAGACTACATCAGCCTGAGACCAGAAAAACTAGATGGTGCCCGGCTACAACCGATCACTGCCCTGACAGGGAACACAACAGAGAACCCCTGAGGGAGCAGGAGAGCAGTGGGATGCAGACCCAGAATTCTCATAAAAAGACCAGACTTAGTGGTCTAACTGAGACTAGAAGGACTCCAGAGGTCATGGTCCTGAGACCTTCTGTTAGTCCAAGACAGGAAACATTCCCAAAGCCAACTCTTCAGGCAGGGATTGGACTGGACTATGGGATAGAAAATGACATTGGTGAAAAGTGAGCTTCTTGGACCAACTAGACACATGAGACTATGTGGGTAGGCTCCTGTCTGGAGAGGAGATGAGAAGGGAGAGGGGGTCAGAAGCTGGCCGAATGAACATGAAAATAGAGGGTGGAGAGGAGTGTGCTGTCTCATTAGGGGGAGAGCAACTAAAACATGAAAATAGAGGGTGGAGAGGAGTGTGCTGTCTCATTGGGGGAGAGCAACTAAAACATGAAAATAGAGGGTGGAAAGGAGTGTGCTGTCTCATTAGGGGGAGAGCAACTAGGATTATATAGAAAGGTGTATATAAATTTTTGTATGAGACTGACTTGATTTGTAAACTTTCAGTTAAAGCACAATAAAAATTAAAAAAAAAGAAGATTGGCAGTTAGAATCCACCCAGAAGCACCTCACAAGAACGGCCTGGTGATCTGTGAAAAATCAGTCATTGAAAAACCTATGAAGACTAGTTCTACTCTGAAACACATGGGATTCTCATTATTCAGAATCAACTCAACTGCAGCTGGTATTGGTTTATACCTCTAAAGCTTCTAAGTAAAGACTGATTATGACTGTAATACCCTGCTGTTCTATCTGCTCCTTGGTTTTAGTTTGTATTTGTTTCTATCCTGTGGGGTTTTTTTCACTATTTCCCTTCAGAAGCTCATGTATGCACTTTAGAGTATTGCACTTCCTTTAATTTTAAATGTGCCTGGAGGACTTTCAGATTATCTCATCTGGTTATATTGCCAGAAATAGACATTTCCTTCATTCATTTGTCCCTTTGGTTTGCATTCTGGCAGAATATTTTAATTTCAATTTTCAGTTCACAACAATTTTCTCTATATTTTCTGTTATCCCTCCTTGTTCTGGTACTCCAATCACTCGTAGGTTATTTCTCTTGATAGAGTCCCACATGATTCTTAAGGTTTCTTCATTTTTTTAAATTCTTTTATCTGATTCTTCTTCAAATATATTAGCGCCAAGTGATTTATCTTTGAGTTCAGAAATTGTAGCTTCTACTTCCTCAATTCTGCTCCACTGACTTTCTATTGAGTTATCTAATTCTGTAATTTTATTGTTAATGTTCTGAATTTCTGATTGCTGTCTGTCTATGGATTTTTCCAGCTCATTAAACTTTTCATTATGTTCCTGAATAATCTTTCTGATTTCTTCAGTTGCTTTATCTGTGTGTTCCTTGGCTTGTTCTGTGTATTGCCTCATTTCCTTCCTGATATTTTGAAGGGTTCTGTATATTAAACTTTTGTATTCTGCATCTGGTAATTCCAGGAATGCACTTACATCTAAAAGATCCCTGAATTCTTTGTTTTGAGAGCCTGTTGAGGTGATCATGGCCTGTTTCTTTATGTGACTTGATATTGACTGTTGTCTCTGAGCCATTTATAAGTTATTGTATTAGTTTATGCTTGCTTACTGTGTCGTAGCTGCTTGCTTTGTTTTGTTTTGGTATACCCCTATGGGTTGCTTGAGTGAGCTAGCTTGATTATTTTTGCCTTTGGAGCTCTGGTGGTGTGTCCCCAGCTGGCTAGAGCTGTTATCAGATATATCAGTCTAGGAGTCCATTCAGTTTTCTTGTATGAATTCAGCTCAGGTTTCCAGGTAGCTGATATCAAGTGTGTGGTACGGGCTCTGTCCTACAGTCTTAGAGGGGCAGGGGTGATTGGTGTACATACCCGTGTCTGATTGCAGCAGGGGGTCATGCTCTGAACAAGGCAGGAGCCTGAGAACCGACCCCCAAGTGTCTCTGAGGAAAATGCTTCTCTGTTCCCTAGATTGTGCTGGTGGGGGCTCTGCAGAAAGACCATGGACATCCAATGACAGTGGATGTAAACATCAGTGAACACATAATGCTCATTCGGATGGTGGCCAAAGACCAGATATCATAGCCTCGAATGCCCGAGTTCTGCATTCAACCCCAAGGAGAACGGCGTGGAAGGAACCGGGAATGGGTTTTGAAATCCCAATTTAATTAAGAAAAACCTTGATTTGACTGTGAAAATGCAGGTTAACTTTGTGCCACTAGGCAGAAGTTTACAGTGAGAGAAAGAAAGAAGGGAAAAACCTCTAGACGTATTGTATAATAATACAGTATACAGTCAAGTTATATTATGTAGGCTTATATTATATATTGCATCATATTATATACAACATATCATATATAATAGATCACATATTACATATCGTATATCATAGAGTGGGAATCAACTTGACAGCAACAAGTTTGGTTTTTCGTATGAGAAGTGAGTAACTATTACAGATGTGTTGGACGACACGATTCAGTGGCTCTCGATGTCCTCTTTTCATTACAAATATTTTAATGCTTTTTTTTTCATCCTGACACATGAGGTCATTATGAGTTAGGATCAACTTGAGGGTAACCGGTTTGGTTTTTGTTTTGTTTTGTTTTATCCTGAATACAGATTCCTAGAAAATACAGGCCACCTACATACATAATTTAAAAAATGTATACTATGTCTATTGTGGATTGAATTGTATTACCCAAAAACTTATGTTTAAAATCCTACCCTGCACTTGTAAATGTGACCTTATTTGGAAATAAGGGATTTTATTTTGTTACATTAATGAGGTCATGTCAGACTAGGATTGGTCCTAAACCTAATCCTTTAGAAATGTCTTATAAAAGAGAAAATAGACACACGCAGGGGAAGGCACCCGCAAGAAACCATCTACAAGCCAAGGAACACCCAGACTTAGCACAAGAAGGACCCTCTTGTAGATCTGAGGTCTTGGTTTGGACTTCCAGGCTCCCCAAACTGTGACACAATAAATTTCTCTTTTTTAAAGCCACTCACCTGTATTTTTTGTTACAACAGTTCTAGGAAAGCAAGAAAATGTCCTACCTGATAAAAATAAATTGTAATTGAGGTGGTTACTAAACCACATTCCCGACCTCACCATAGAAGCAGGCTATATCAGGGCTTCAGATCCAAACTCTCTCTGTTTAACCACTTCCCTACTCTTTACATTGTTCTAATTTCAGGGTAATTCTGCAGCTAAAAGTCATAAGCAAGTTTCAAGAAAAGCCAACACCAGACCACCAGATATGTGCAGATAAATCAGAAAACTCATGTCAAGGATCCACAAGACTCATCCCAAGGAACAAAAAATCACCAGATTCATGTCACCTGTGGAAGCAGAGTGCATTTCAGAAGGGAAGGGTTGGACAGTCGCCTCTGTGCCAATTCCTAGCTCTGCCCCACAATGAATAATCAGCAAAATCATAAATATGTATAACTTCCTGATTCGGCTTACTATGATGACCTCATAAAAGCTGACTCCCACCCAGTTTCGAGGAGCTGCCTTGGCGATTCTAGTCCCGGCGCTTCTTTATTTGGCCAACTAAATAAACGCTTTCACTTGCCTTAACAGCAGGTGTGTTTCTCTGTTCAGACAGGCTGCAGGGAGCGGGGACCTGGACCTGATCTGGTCTTAGTCCAGTTCAGCCAGTTATAAAGTGTTACATACTTCAGCATGTAAGTTTCATGTTTACACAAGTGATTATAGTGGAATGGCTAATGCACCACTTCATACCTATGTAGGGTCACCATGAATATGACAGCGACAAAAACACCCTGATGCAGCTATGTTGAATTGGAAATTCAAATACCATGAGTGGTGTTGCTGTTGGCAACATGATTTTTCAAAAAGCTGAAGAAGTCTTGGAAAGGTCTCAGAAAAAAAAAAAAAAAAAAAGGGTAGAATCTTTTCTCTGTTTAAATGGTACTAAGTTCCGCAGCTAACTGAAAGGTCCGCGGTTAGAACCAGTCAGCTGCTCTTCCTGAGAAAAATGTGACAGTCTGCTTCCATGAAGATCGCAGCCTCGGAAAACCTATGGGGCAGTTCTACTCTGTCCTATACAGTCGTTATGAGTCGGAATGGACTCGACCGGCAATGGGTTTGGTTTTGTAATAAAGGTATTTTACAAATTCTATAGTTAATATATTATAAATCTTGCAATTAAATTTCACATTTATAGGCTTTGTAGTCAACCGATAACCTTCCAAGAACAGTCTTGTTTTTTCCTCAATTTCAGTAAAAATTGGAAAGCAGCGATAACCAGGTGCAGCATATTTAGAGCTCTGATTCCCTGTAAGGCCTTTGCCATCCAACCATTTGCCCTGGAATCAGTTCTGATTCAGGGCAACCCCGTGTGTGTGTTAGAGCAGAATCGTGCTCCATAGGGTTTTCAATGACTGATTTTTCCAAGTAGATAGATCATCAGGCCTTTCATTCTATGCGCCAACCATTGGTTCCAATCCTACCTTTATTTCGTCATTCTCTTTGGCTCAAGGAATTCAAACATTCCCTAAACTTCTAGTCCTTATTTCGGGATCAAGACAGCTTTTAGTTATTCCCAAGTGCTTCTGTCTATAGAGTTGCTATGAGTCAGAATTGACTTGATGGCAAAGGATTTCCATCAGATCACTTCTCTTTGCATGAGGCTCCTTTTCATTGATTATAACTTACAGCTAAGATCAATGCTTAATGTCTATACTTTGTGATTCCGTTTGTATAAAGTGT
The DNA here is from genome assembly GCF_030014295.1 of Loxodonta africana. Lineage (NCBI taxonomy): Eukaryota > Metazoa > Chordata > Mammalia > Proboscidea > Elephantidae > Loxodonta > Loxodonta africana. Next base: position 79,006,676 of record NC_087358.1, on the reverse strand, counting down.
TTTAACACAATAAAAAAAATTACCAGGCACAAAATAAATTTTTGTAAATTTTATCCATTATTATCATTTTTTCATCAGAACCTTACGTCTCCTCTTCCTTAGGTGACTGTGGGGGAAAAAAGTAATAGAAAAAAAAAAAAAGACTTTTTAAACTACTATTTAAAAATCCATTTATTATTAACTGATCAGGCTATAATTTCTCTTCTGTAATACAAAAAGTTTGGAAAAGATGATCCTAAGATTGCCCCTTCCACAATTATATAATTTGGCTGTCAGATGGTTTTAGTCATAATTATAAATACAGTCAAATTATGGTAAAAAATTAGGAAGACACTGTTATTAGCATCCAAATCCAGCATGTTTTCTGTTTGATTTAAAGCTGTCTTATAGCAATAACTAATAAGATGAATTTTTATGACTATGTCAACAAATGTTTTTCGTCCTTATGTAAATTTAATTTCTTACCAATTCTTGTTTAATAGAGAAATTTATGTGTTTGCAAACAGAATATTTGCATGTTTCCTTAGCATTTAGTGCTTTCTAATACGGTCCCACTCTGTACTTCTACAGTCATTCTGCCTCCAAACACGAGACTAATTGGAGTCCTTCCTAAACTCATCAGGCCATGTGTGTTGTTTGTTGTCTTAAATATTAGATTTTCCAATTACTTCTCAAAATCCTGAGTTTGCTTCTGTTTACAGACACTATCTGTACTTCAGCTCTTTAATTTTTCAATAAATAAGAAGGTTCTTCTTTTGCTATACATTTCCCGATTTAAAATGTCTTAGCAAAGTTTGAAAAAAAAATGCTGAATATAAATAAATTCATTCATTTTTTCTAGTCCCAAGAAAAATAAAACACAGAAGCTCTAGAAATTACATTACGACTATGAGGAGCCAAACACGCAGAAGGAGAGTTGGGAGATTGAATCCTAAACATGTAAGAATACTTTTCCACATCTTCTGAACATATTATGTGTTTTCCCTTGTCATTTTGGTAGAGTATATTATATTACTATATTCACTGAAGAGGCAAAAGCATGTGAGTTCTGAAGTTATACTGCCTGCGGTTGAATCCTGCCTTTACTAAAAATTCAATAAAAATTAATTTGATCAAAATTATTTTTCCCTTTAGGATTTTGCCACATGCTTTTATGCATGAGCAGAAACCAAACCGTAAATAGCATGATACGAACTGTGCTTAAAAATACTTAATAGGTATTCTTAGAAATATAGGGAGTAAGTATAAACATTGATCTTCCTTTGCTATCTGGCTAGGTGACATCAGGTAGACAGAACTAGTAACTCCCTCTGCATAGCCATTTTCAAAAAAGCCATTCTCAAAAATGTGAGTTACACTCACAATTTCATCCTTTCTGCTCTTAAAGCTATAATGTTGATCCCCAATCTATTAACCAATATTTGTGTCCATCTTTCTATACATATGGAAAGATTTACACTTTAAAAAGTGAAGATGACAACAAATAACATGAGAACCTTGGAGCTCTTCTATGCTACAGCACCATCCATCTATCAGTTTGTCATACGGTAGTGGCTTATGTGTTGCTGTGATCCTGGAAATGATGCCACCAGTATTTCAAAGAACAGCAGGGTTGGCCATGGTGGGCAGGTTTCAGTGGAACTTCCAGACTAAGACAGACTAGCCAATGAGAATTTTATGGATCACAACAGAATATTGCCTGATGCAGTATAGAGAAGAGCCCCTTAGTTTGGAAGATGCTCAAAGTACGTAGTGGTCTCAACAATAGACTTAAGCATACTGTTGCTGGATTAGGGTCTATGATCCGAGGCAGTGGAGCCAGTGAAACCTACTCCAAGTCAGAAAGAGAAAGTTTATTTAGGAAGTGACAATACCGGGGATGCAATTTTCTCATCAGAACCTTATGTCTCCTCTTAGAGGATTGTGGGGGGAAAAAAGGCAATAGAAAAAAGATGACTAAGCTAAACTACTATAAAAAACAATTTTACATTAGAGCTTATATAGAATTTTTACAAGGGTTAGAAGTGTCTTTGTAGACCACAGATGGCATGGCTGGAGGAGTTATTCATTACAAGGTAGTGACAAGAGACTCTTTATCAGACTAAAGAGATACATGCCGTACATCTTATCAGGCTAAATATAAACATGTCAGACATCTGGGCTCTAATTTCCCTGTGGGGGTCGTAAGTCACAGATGGCTGGACAGACCAAAACAAAGTTATTAGCATCAGATCAAAACAAAGAACAAAGTTATGTGCATCAGATCAAAACTAAGTCTTTAACAGAGGTATGTGGAAAGGAGAAGGCAGACAGAGGAAGGAGAAAAACTATTGGATCACATAGCGTTAGTTATGTCAAGTTCTCAGTCACCCACTTTGAAAAGGAGAAAACCTGCTGGGGAGTTTTAAGGTCACAATACCACCAATTGTGAATATGGCACAGAACCGGGCAACCTTTGCTTCTCTTGTACACGAGGTTACAGTCCAGACTCCACCGTAACTGAAAACGAGTTTCTTGTGGGGAATGAAACCAATGTCATGGAACACATTATGGACAAAAACTGTGGAATGGGAAACTAATTTGCTCCGTAAGTTTTCACCTTATGCACAATTAAAAAAAAAAAAAAACTTGCCGTCAAGTCAATTCCAACTCATAGCAACCCTGTAAGACAGAGTAGAACCGTCCCCCAGAGCTTCCAAGGAGCGCCCGGTAGATTCAGACTGCCGACCTTTTGGTTAGCCGCGGAGCTCTTAACCACTACGCCACCGGGGTTTCCTAACGCACAATAAAACATTTAAAAAACATAAATCCTGGTGGCGTAGTGGTTAAGTACTACGGCTGCTAACCAAAGTGTCGCCAGTTCAAATCGGCCAGGCGCTCCTTCGAAACTCTATGGGGCAGTTCTACTCTGTCTTATAGGGTCGCTGTGAGTCGGAATTGACTCGGCGGCACTGGGTTTTTGGGTTGGGTAACGCTTCCGCTTTCCTGCAACCAAAAGGAGAACCTTGGGGAGATCACGCCGTAGAAGAGCAGCCTGCTACAAAATTATGGCAAATTTGCAATTGGTCTTCAGCACACCCACTGCAGTTCCTTCTAGTCCTCTCCTAGCTATCTCCCCTTAAGAACCTAACACGTACACCGAAGATTAACTGGATCCCCCCTACTGCGTTAGCGCCCATTTTGCGTATTAACTGCAATGGTCTGCAACAGCGCGCTACAATCATCGTGAGAGGGATGTTTCTTTTCCAAACACCGATGCTCAGATTTGGAAATAGAGGACATGCAGACTTCTGTTTTCTCAGTACAAGAACCTCTGGCTGTTAGATTCAGAAGGCTGGCACCTGTTTTACTCTTCTGGGGAACCCCAGCTTTTTGCTTAGAGCCTAGCACATAGAAAAAGTTGAGAATTTGTCGTTAAACTAAATACATGTGTTTGACGATTGGCAACTAGGCGCCCTGTGCTTAATCCTATTAGATCACATCACAAACTATTGAAATCGTCTGTTTATGGGTCGGTCTTCCCAACTAGACGCCAAGTTCTTCAAGGGACAGGAAGGATCCTAGTCTTCTTTCTCACCAACCCTAGCACACGCCTAAAACAGGTAGTGTCGTCTCTGTTAATCTGTTACTGTGATAACTCTGTTATGTGCTAAAAATTAGCCAGAAATCAGTAATGGAGAGTAAAGTGTAAAGGAAAAAATATGAGAATAGCAGGGTCGGTTTGCTGGAAAGGCAGAATACGAATACTAAGGATTCGTTTGTAGAGAATCAATGGCCGGAACTGAGAGCAGGTTGCCTTAGCAACACGGGCGCGTGTCTATCGAGGGCCCCGCCCCTCTCCTCTCCCCCGCCCCGCCCCTGCCCCGCCTTCCGCTCCAAGTGGCCCTGCCGCCTGTTTCTCGGCTCGTTTACTTCCGCCACAACCTGCCCTCTGGGGCCTAGAGGCCGCCTGTCTATACCACGCTTGCACTGCCTGATTAAAAATGCTGCAGTAAATAACGGCGCTTGGGGAACTAGTCGCTTCACAGGGTCCATACTTTAGTCTCTAAGGTATTAATGTAGAAATATTAGCTGTTTGTAACATGAAGACTTCACCTAACTTGAACGTCTGGAGGCCCCTGTCAGGCACTATCTTGGACAGCAGCAGCTTTGGAGGTCCCCAGCCCGTGAGGGAGACGTGGCCTGGGTGCGGGGCGCCCTAGCCGGCGGAGAAGCGGAGGCGTTCAGGGCTGCGTTCCAGTGGCTCATCATGTACGTATTTACTCACCAGCCGCCCTGCTTCCCGGCCCCGCTGCACGAACCTAACTCTGTCCCTCTGTCCTCCTCAGGTCGAAGGTTTCCTTTAAGATCACGCTCACGTCGGACCCGCGGCTGCCGTACAAAGTGTGAGTGGCCGCGCCTTGGTGGGCCTCTTGGGGCTGAAGGGGCCGGGCCGGGGGAGGAGGGGGGCCGGGCCGGGGGAGGGGGGGGCCCGGCCCGCACCCCGACGTGTCAACTTGCCCTTCGCGAGGGTGTGGGGTGAGGACGGGAGCGGCTCTGCTGGCGGCGAGCTTCGCTCGCGTTCTCTCTGCGTGGAGTGGAGTGGGGGACGCATGGACGGGGCTCTGGCAAGCTGTCGGGACTCTGGAACAGTTCTTCTTTGCCAGCTGTTAGAGGAAGTTAGGGAGACCTTACAGTCCAGGCTCAGAAACCTTGAATGGCTGTTACTGTCAGACTCCTAATTTTTGTTGTGTGAGTGCATTCTTCATTTGGGGATCACAAAGTAATGTGCTTCAGGGGATAACTTCCTATGTTGGGACTTAATAAAGAATTTTTATTAGGAATGGGAAATGCGAAAACATGACGGCTTTACTATGCAAGGCTTTTTCATATCCTTGGTAGTTGAGGTGATGGAGTTGTAGTAGTCCAACCACATACTCATTTGGACCTTTCTGTGATTTTAAGTAAATACTCCTGAGATTATTGCAGCCGGAAGTCAAATGAAATATAGCAAAGAACAGGAATACAATAGAATTTTATGGATGACTGAACTGATAGTAGCAGATATCAGTGTCAGTGAGTTGAGTAGCCCATCCATGGCCCATGCCACCTCCCAACCCCCTTGATGTTTTCATTCTCAAATGATCCCTTTCCTGCCTTAGGTCAGGGGCGAGAACCTTGTCATCTCCAAAATGTCATTTTCAAGCACTATTATTACGGGTAACTCCATTCTCCCCTCCCAACTGACTTTACTATCTTGTCTGCAGCAATGTTTCTTCTAATAAGCCATTGATCACACTGTTTTTTTTAATTTATGATTACCGTGTCCCCCCCCCCCCCCCCACACACTTTACCCCATGTCTGTACTCTTTATTCAGCTTGGAGTTCTGGGTCCATCTTTAAATCACTCCTGAAAACACGCTCAACTCTGGCACCGCCAACTCCTTTTTCCTCCCTCTTCTAGAGTATGTTTCCACATTGATGAGAATAATCTACCACTGCAGGAGAGATCAGTGATGATGAGAGAGGAGTCTGAACTCCATCTCTTTGAATCTTGAGAATAAAATGGATGGGTTCCAGAGCCCAAGTGGGACAGTTGGTTTTTTACAGGAGTAAAGTCATGTTTCTCATTCTAACAGGATGGAAAAAGAAACATGGGTTAGTAGATATAGTAGTAAATTTATAAATGTGGTAATAGAAAGATGAATTTCTCTCTGATGGCTTGGGAATAGAGGAAAATGGGTCTTAGGAAGTGCTTGATGAAACACCAGCTCTAAACCCAACAACTTGTGTTTTCTATACATAACTGGTTGTTGCCAGAGCACATTACACGATCAGTCTGAGTGAGTTACATGTAAGATTCATGATTGCACTCAAGTGTATCCAGCTACCTACTATATTCCCTGAATTTGTGTACCCTGAATTTGTGTACTCTCCTTCTTATTCTCTGAAGGGATTTGTTTTTTTCCATATCTGTTAGACTTCTTAAGACCCATTTTCCCCTGTTCCCAAGCCATCAGAGAAATTCCCTGATCTTTCCATCACATTTATAAACTTAATACTACATACGTTGTTGTTAGGTACCATGGAGTCAGTTCGGACTTATAGCAATCGTGTGTACAACAGAATGAGACACTGCCTGGTCCTGTGCCACCCTCACAAGAGTTGCTATGCTGAAGCCCATTGTTGCAGCCACTGTGTCAATCCATCTCATTGAGGGTCTTCCTCTTTTTCACTGATCTTCTGCTTTACCAAGCATATTGCTCTTCTCCAAGGACTGGTCCCTCCTGATAAAATGTCCAAAGTATGAGGGACGTAGCTTTTTTTTTTTTTTTTTTGCTATGTATACAAACCCATGGTGGTGTTAGTAGTTAAGAGTTTGGCTCCTAACCAAAAGGGCAGCAGTTCGAATCCACCAGGTGCTTGTCAGAAACCCTATGGGGCAGTTCTGCTCTCTCCTGTAGGGTCACTATGAGTCAGAATCGAATCAGTGGCAGTGAGTTTTTTTATGGGTATAAACATGTATTTCTTTTCCCATCCCGTTAGAATGGGAAGCGTGACTTTACTCCTGTAAAAAGCTAACTGTCCCACTTGGGCTCTGGAACCCATCCATTTTTTTTCTCACGATTTAAGGAGATGGAGTCCAAAGACGACTCTGTCATTATCGATTTCTCCCTCTGTGGTGGATTAGTCTCATCAGCATGTCAATACACTCTAGAAAGAAAGAGGCAGAGAGGAGTAGGACATTATCACTATACGACTGCCTGAACATTTACCAGCTCAATTAATATGTGGTGAGTGAGTGAACGAATTTAGAAGGCATACATATTGTTTAGTACGTGTGTGGCTGTACGTATATATGATCTGTATCTGCATATAGACATACACATAACGTGTGTAAGTATAGTGCTGTATTTTCTATTTGAAGTAAATGGTAACTTAGTTACTAGTTAAAGGAGCTAGATTTGTAAAACATCATGCTTTGATTTTTTAAAGTTACTTTTTACTTGCCAAGCAGGCATGTACTTTGATAATCTTCCCTTGAATTAAACATTACTAATAGTTGAATTGTAGAAGGTAGATATTTCAGATAGTTCTAAATTTAATTCGAAGAGTGTCATAATTTTTATTATTTGTTTAGTTGTTGGTAGTCAAATTTACTCTTTGTATTGCAGCTAAGTTATGGAAATGCTGAAATTAAATATTCTCTTTTATGTACAGGGTGAATTAAAACACTTTTGATTTTTTTCCATGTAACTCATCTTACACTCCAGTTTATTTCCCACCACCTCTTCACTCTCCCCCTACCACCATCGCTTACCTGAAGCTCCAGCCACACCACTCCCAAACTGACAAGCTCTTTGAGTACACCCTGCCTTTATACATAGCCTTTTCTGTGCTTGGAATGCAGTGTCATGACCACATCTTCTTGAGAGACAATATCTTTTAATAATCCAAATCCCGCCTCTGTGAAGATTTTTTTAATTGCCTAGAGTCTATATTTTCCCCTTACTAGTTTGTTATAACACTTTTTTTTTTATTCTTTATAATAACACTGTTCAAGTTGTACTGTAGTTCTTTTTATATGGAATATATATTAAAAGAACAAATGTTGCCAGTAATTTGCTTTAAATATGCACTTTAACATCCAGGAGAGTTCCTGTTTGTTTTTCAAAATACCAGTACAACACAAGTGCCAGTTTTACAAAATTATACTGACTGGCAAACACAACAGTTTCTCAAATATAGACGAGGACTACAGAATTGGAGCCGCTCTCAGTCCCTCTCATTTTCTGCCATTTAGAACGCATATAAAATATAAGTTTTCATGTATATTTTACTGTCTTTTTTGTGAAGAGTCTCACCAACTTAATACAAGTAGAAATTTATTTCAGCTCATCAATTCTCCAATTGTAAAGTGGATTGAAAGCCTAAGATTTTTAGAAGTACTCTTTTTGGAAGCAGAATTTTAGGAAAAGAGTCTTAGATTTTAAACAATAGATACATTCTGAAATCCTTGCAAAGTACTTTTAGTCTTTGGTTTATAAATTATCATGTTACCAATTTATTAGGTAATTTTTTAAAAAATGACTGTACTTTAGGATTGTGTTTTTATTCTCTTGACCTTTCCAAAAAAAGAGAGAGAAAGGCAAAGGAAAAAAAATTGATACTCTTTTTCACTTTTTTTTTTTTTTTTTGGTTTGGTTGGAATGGGGGCAGACAAGTCTATTCACGCTTTTCTTTCTGGAAGTAGATACATGCTGTAGTAGATATAATGATTTTTATATTTAGAGATCTGCAAACAAGTTGAAAAAATTGGTCATATACATGAGAATGTTAACAGTAGTTGGTATTAAGACCTTAAAAAAAAATATGAATGGTAATAGAGAAGTTATAAAAAGAAATGTTAGTTTTGCAGTCTTTTTCCTATTTTGAAAGAGATCTTGGTTTTTTTTTTTCTTTAATCATTGTAATTTACTTTACATTAGAGACCTTATTTTTTTATTTTACGTTTTCTTTTTTTAACCTCTTACTATGTCCTGTGTCTGGTGTTTTCTTAGGGTATAATGCTTTTTTTTTTTTTTTTTTTAAATTGGAAACATCACCCAGATTGACCCTGGCGCTAAATTATTAAAAAAAGAACTAAGTTTATGAACAGTCTTTAATGTACTTGCATGTCAGCAAAATCATGCATCTTTGTCCAAAACAGTATTTCTGACTGTGGTAAACCCTTTGTCAAATGATGATGTAAAAGGTAGTACACTTACCTCATTTTTAGTATTTCAGTGAATATGGTCATTTTTTGTTGACTTCATTTCCTATTTTAGATATGACTCTGAAGAAATCGCAGGTGGGTTTGTGAAAATGTTTATGATCCTACAATGGTCCCCAGGTAGCCTCTACTTATGAAAATGGTAACATTACTTCATCTGGGGGAAAGTTCAGACCAGATCTGTAGAAGATAAAGTATCTTGACTAAGGGGAGACATACTTCTTGAAATCTATCATGGAAACAGACAACAGCCCATATAGAAGACTGGTTTGTTCCAAAGCTTTGGAAGCGTATAAATCTACAGCTACATGGGTTGTTAATTTTCAAGTGGGGGGCACCGTCTCAGCTATAAAGCTAATTTTTATATTCTCTCTCTCTTTAGAGTGAATGAGTGTAATGTGAAATAAAAATACCCAGCCTTCATACTCAAAAGACAGCTTTGTCCAGGTCTGCTACAGTAGCTGAAATAAGGAACAAAAGGTTTAAAAAACAACTTGTTTTTTGGGTTCTTTTTAATTCTTCTTGCAGACTCAGTGTTCCTGAAAATACGCCTTTCACAGCAGTGTTGAAGTTTGCAGCAGAAGAAGTAAGTGTGGAAATTGTAACAACCTTTACAGAATGCAGTTTGGCCACATGTATCAAAAATCTTTACATCATGATACACTTTATCCCCATTTCCATATGGATTAATCAGTCATTAGATTTATACTATCAGAGGTCCCTGGGTGGTGCAGTTTGCTCTCAGCCACTAACCTAAAGGTTGGCAGTTCGAACCCACCCAGTGCTGCCATGAAAGAAAGACCTGGCTATCTGCTTCTGTAAAGATTATGGCCAAGAAAATCCTATGAGAAATTCTACTCTGTAACACATGGGGTTGCCAGGAGTCAGAATCAACTTGCCTGTAGCAATTTTGGTTTTGATTTAGTCTATCAGAAAATTAAGACTCATTTACACATAGAAGAAAAATGAAAATTAAGAGAAGAATTTGTATTGAAATTGAAAAGGCACCATTGATATGTAAATTTTTTGGAAAAATATATCGCACTGTGCTCTGAATCTTGTATTTTTACTAGCTTTGATTCTGGAATTACAAGGTTTGTTAATTTTTTTTTAAATCTTTATTATATTTTTCCAGTTTTTTAATAACGAGCACATGTTTTTAAAAGTGTCTAATGTTTGTTAGTTTCTTAAAATATGTTTGAGTTTTTTTTTTTTAATAATTTTTATTGTTCTTTAAGTGAAAGTTTACAAATCAAGTCAGTCTCTCACAGGTAACCTTACTACATACTCCCACTTACTGTCCCCCTAATGAGTCAGCCTGCTCCCTCCTTCCAGTCTCTTCTTTTGTGACCGTTTTGCCAGTATCTAACCCTCTCTGCCCTCCCATCTCCCCTCCAGACAGGAGATGCCAACACAGTCTCAAGTGTCCACCTGATGCAAATAGCTCACTCTTCATCAGCATCTCTCTGCAATCCATTGTCCAGTCCAATCCATCCGATGAGTTGGCTTCGGGAATGGTTCCTATTCTGGGCCATCAGAAGGTTGGGGACCATGACCGCCAGGATTCTTCTAGTCTTAGTGAGACCATTAAGTCTGGTCTTTTTATGAGAATTTGGGGTCTGCATCCCACTGTTCTCCTGCTCCCTCAGGGGTTCTCTGTTATGCTCCCTGCCAGGGCAGTCATCAGTTGTGGCTGGGCACTGTCTCCTTCTTCTGGTCTCAGGATGATGTAATCTCTAGTTCATGTGACCCTTTGTGTCTCTTGGGCCCATAATTACCTTGTGACCTTAGTGTTCTTCATTCTCTTTTGATCCAGGTGGGTAGACTCATTGATGCATCTTAGATGGCCGCTTGTTAGCATTTAAGACCCCAGATGCCACACTTCAAAGTGGGATGCAGAATGTTTTCTTAATAGAATTTGTTTTCCCAATTGACATAGATGTCCCTTGAAGCTATACTCCCCAAACCCCTGCCCTTGCTCCGCTGACCTTCGAAGCATTCAATTTATTCAGGAAACTTCCTTGCTTTTGGTCCAGTCCAGTTGAGCTGACCTCCCCTGTATTGAGTGTTGTCCTTTCCTTCACCTAAAGTAGTTCTTATCTACTGTCTAATCAGTAAATAACCCTCTCCCACTCTCCCTCCCTTCCCCCCTCATAACCACAAAAGAATGTGTTCTTCTCACTTTAATCTGTTTCTCAAGATCTTATAATGGTGGTCTTATACAATATTTGTCCTTTTGCATCTGACTAATTTAACTCAGCATAATGCCTTCCAGGTTCCTCCATGTTATGAAATGTTCCACAGATTCATCACTGTTGTTTATTGATGCGTAGTATTCCATTGTGTGAATATACCATTATTTATCCATTCGTCTGTTGATGGACATCTTGGTTGCTTCCATCTTTTTGCTATTGTAAACAGTACTGCAGTAAACATGGGTGTGCATATATCTGTTCTTGTAAAGGCTCTTATTTCTCTAGGATATATTCCGAGGAGTGGGACTGCGGGTCGTAAGGTACTTCTCTTTCTAGCCTTTTAAGGAAATGCCAGATCGATTTCCAAAGTGCTTGTACCATTTTACATTCCCACCAGCAGTGTATAAGTGTTCCAGTCTCTCCACAGCCTCTCCAGCATTTATTATTTTGTGTTCTTTGGATTAATGCCAGCCTTGTTGGAGTGAGATGGAATCTCATCGTAGTTTTAATTTGCATTTCTCTAATGGCTAATGATCGAGAGCATTTTCTCATGTATCTGTTAGCCGCCTGAGTATCTTTAGTGAAGTGCATGTTCATATCCTTTGCCCAATTTTGAATTGGGTTTGTCTTTTTGTGGTTGAGTTTTAACAGAATCATATAGATGTTAGAGATCAAGCGATGGTCAGAGATGTCATAGCTGAAAATTCTTTCCCAGTCCGTAGGTGGTCTTTTTACTGTTTTGGTTAACTCTTTAGATGAGCATAGGTGTTTCATTTTTAGGAGCTCCCAATTATCTGGTTTCTTTTCGTCATATTTAGTAATGTTTTGTACTCTGTTTATGCCTTGTATTAGGGCTTCTAAGGTTGTCCCTATTTTTTATTCCATGATCTTTATTGTTTAGTCTTTATGTTTAGGTCTTTGATGCATTTGGAGTTAGTTTTTGTGCATGGTGTGAGGTGTGGGTCCTGTTTCATTTTTTTGCAGATTGATATCCAGTTATGCCAGCACCGTTTGTTAAAAAGACTATCTTTTCCCCAATTAACTGACACTGGGCCTTTGTCAAATATCAGCTGCTCGTATATGGATGGATTTATATCTGGGTTCTCAATTCTGTTCCATTGGTCTGTGTGCCTGTTATTGTACCAGTACCAGGCTGTTTTGACTACTGTGGCTGTATAATAGGTTCTGAAATCAGGTAGAGTGAGGCCTCCCACTTTCTTCTTTTTCAGTAATGCTTTACTTTTCCGGGGCTTCTTTCCTTTCCATATGAAGTTGGTAATTTGTTTCTCCATCACATTAAAAAATGACATTGGAATTTGGATCGGAAGTGCATTGTATATATAGATGGCTTGTCATACAATAGACATTTTTACTATGTTGAGTCTTCCTATCCGTGAGCAAGGTGTGTTTTTCCACTTAACGTAGGTGCCTTTTAGTTTCTTACAGTAGAACTTTGTAGTTTTCTTTGTATAGGTCTTTTACATCTTTGGTAAGATTGGGGGCTACTGTGAATGGCATTGATTTGGTGATTTCCTCTTCATGTTCTTTTTGTTGATATAGAGGAATCCAAGTGATGTTTGTATGTTTATCTGGTAACCTGAAACTCTGCCAAACTTTTCTATTAGTTTCAGCAGTTTTCTGGAGGATTCCTTAGGGTTTCTGTGTATAAGATCATGTCATCTGCAAATAGAGATGATTTTACTTCTTCCTTGCCAACCCGGATGCCCTTATTTCTTTGTCTAGCCTAATTGCTCTGGGCAGGACCTCTAGCACAATGTTGAATAAGAACTGTGATGGAGGGCATCCTTGTCTGCTTCCCATTCTCTCGAGGGAAATGCTTTCAGGCTCTCTCCATTTAAGATGATGTTGACTGTTGGCTTTGTATAAATGCCCTTTATTATGTTGAGGAATTTTCCTTCTATTCCTATTTCGCTGAGAGTTTTTATCATGAATGGGTGTTGGACTTTGTCAAATGCCTTTTCTGCATCAGTTGATAAGATCATGTGGTTTTTGTCTTTTGTTTTATTTGTATGCTGGATTACAGTAATTGTTTTTCTAATATTTAATAAACCTTGCATACCTTGTACAAATCCTAGTTGGTGGTGGTGGATTATTTTTTTTAATATGTTGTTGAATTCTATTCACTAGAATTTTGTTAAGGATTTTTGCATCTATGTTCATGAGGGACATAGGTCTGTAATTTTCTTTTTTTGTTGTGTCTTTACCTGGTTTTGGCATCAGGGATATGCTGGCTTCATAGAATGAGTTAGGTAGTATTCCATCCTTTTCTATGCTATGAAAACCTTTAGAAGTAGTGGTGTTAACTCTTCTTTTAAAGTTTGGTAGAACTCTTGCAGTGAAGCCATCCGGGCCAGGGCTTTTTTTGGTTGGTTTTTTGAGTACCTTTTCAATATCTTTTTTTTTTTAATGGGTCTATTTAGTTGTTGTGCTTCTGATTGTGTTAGTTTAGGTAGGTAATGTGTTTCTAAGAATTCATCCATTTCTTCTAGGTTTTCAAATTAGAGTATAATTTTTGTTAGTAATCTGATATGATTCTTTTAATTTCAGTTGGGTCTGTTGTGATATGGCCCATCTCATTTCTTATTCGGGTTGTTTCTTGTATTTAGTCAGTCTGGCCAGTGGTTTATCAATTTTGTTAATTTCCTCTAAGAACCAGTTTTTGGTCTTAATAACTCTCTGAGTTGTTTTTCTGTTCTCTAATTCATGTAATTCTGCTCTAATTTTTACTATTTGTTTTCTTCTGGTGCCTGATGGATTCTTTTGTTGCTCACTTTCTATTTGTTCAAGTTGTATAGACAGTTCTCTGATTTTGGCTCTTTCTTCTTTGTGTATGTGTGCATTTATGGATATAAATTGACCTCTGAGCACTGCTTTTGCTGTGTCCCAGAGGTTTTGATAGGTAGTGTTTTCATTCTTGTTGCATCCTATTAATTTCTTTATTCCCTCCTTAATGTCCTCTATAAGCCAGTCTTTTATGAGCAGGGTATTGTTCATTTTACAAGTATTTGATTTCCTTTCCCTGATTTTTCTGTTACTGATTTCTACTTTTATAGCCTTATGGTCTGAGAAGATGCTTTGTAATATTTCGATGTTTCGGATTCTGCAAAGGTTTGTTTTATGACCTAATATGGGGTCTATTCTAGAGAATGTTCCATGTGCACTAGTATACTTTGCAGCTCTTGGGTGGAGTGTTCTGTATAAGTCTATGAGTTCCAGTTGGTTGGTCGTAGCAATTAGATCTTCTGTGTCTCTATTGAGCTTCTTACTGGAAGTCCTATCGTTCTCCGAAAGTGGTGTGTTGAATTCTCCTACTATTATTGTGGAGGTGTCTATCTCACTTTTCAATTCTGTTAAAGTTTGTTTTATGTATCTTGCAGCCCTGTCATTGGGTTTATAAATATTTAATATGGTTATCTTTTCTGGTAAATTGTCCCTTTAATCATTATGTGATGTCCTTCTTTATCTTTTGTGGTGGATTTAACTTTAAAGTTGATTTTGTCAGAAATTAATACTGCCACTCCAGCTCTTTTTTGAGTGTTGTTTGCTTGATATATTTTTTTCTATCCTTTGAGTTTTAGTTTGTTTGTGTCTCTGAGTCTAAGGTGTGTCTCTTGTAGGCAGCATAGAGACGGATCGTGTGTTTTTATCCAGTCTGAGACTCTGTCTCTTTATTGGTGCATTTAGTCCATTTACATTCAGTGTAATTATAGATAAGTATGAGTTTAGTGCTAGCATTTTGATGCTTTTTTTTTGTATGTTCTTGACAATTTCATTTTTCCACTTGTTTGTGCTGAGAAGTTTTTGTGAATTGTGTGTTCCTTATTTTCATAGTAGTTGAATTTATGTTTGCTGAATAGTTATGTTTTTCTTGGTTTTTATTTTGAAGAATGGAATTGTTAGACATCTTTTTGGTTACCTTAATATTTACCCCTATTTTTCTAAGTAAAATCCTATCTTGTATCGTCCTATATCGCCTTGTTTTCCGCTCCATATGCAAGATTTATGCCTCCTGTATTTAGTCCTTTTTTTTTATTTTTGTAATCTTTTGCATAATGACTTCAATGATTCCCTGTTATGAGGATTTTTTTTTATTGTCGTCTTTTCGTTATGTAAAATAATGACTTCAATGATTCCCTGTTTTGAGCATTTTTTTCTTTTTTATTTATCTGATTTTGTTTTTGTGATTGCCCTATTTGAGTTCATATCAGGATGTTCTGTTCTGTGACCTTGTGTTGGCATCTGATATTATTGATTTTCTGACCAAAGAATTTCCTTTAGTAATTCTTGTAGCTTTGGTTTCGTTTTTGCAGATTCTATAAGCTGTGCTTATCTGCAAATGTTTTAATTTCACCTTCATATTTGAGAGAGTTTTTCTGGATATATGATTCTTGGCTGGCGGTTTTTTTCCTTCAGTGCTCTATATATGTCATCCCATTGCCGCCTTGTCTGCATGGTTTTTGCTGAGCAGTCTGAACTTATTCTTACCGATTCTCCTTTGTAGGTGACTTTTCTTTTGTCCCTGACTGCTTTTAAAGTTTTCTCTTCATCTTTGGTTTTGGCAAGTTTGATGATAATATGCCTTGGTCATTTTCTTTCTGGATCAATCTTGTATGGGTTTCGATGAGTACCTTGGATAGATATCCTTTTGTCTTTCATGATTCCAGGGAAGTTTTCTGCCAAAAGATCTTCACCTATTCTCACTGTATTTTCTGTTATCTCCCCCTGTTCTGGAACTCCAGTCACACGCAAGTTAATTTTCTTGATAGAGTTCCACATGATTCGTAGGGTTTCTTCATTTTTTTTAATTCTTTTATCTGATTTTTATTCAACTATATTGGTGTCAATTGCCTTATCCTCCAGCTCCCCCACTCTACTTCCAATTCCTCGATTCTGCTCCTCTTCCTATTGAGTTTTCTAATTTTGTAGTTTTACTGTTAATCTTTTGGATTTCTGAATGCTGTCTCTCTATGGATTCTTGCAGCTTCTTAATTTTTCCACTGTGTTCTTGAATAATCTTTTTGATTTCTTCAACTGCTTTATCAGTGTGTTCCTTGGCTTTTTCTGTAGATTGCCTTATTTCGTTTCTGAGGTCATCCCTGATGTCTTGAAGCATTCTGTATATTAGTTTTTTATATTTTGCATCTGACAATTCCAGGATTGTATCTTCATTTGGGAAAGATTTTGATTCTTTAATTTGGGGAGTTGTAGAAGCAATCATGTTCTGCTTCTTTATGTGATTTGATATCGACTGCTGTCTCTGAGCCATCTATAAGATATTGTAATGATTTCTTTTGTATTTGCTCACTGAGTCTTGTCTTCTTGTTTTGTTCTGTTTCAGTATACCCAGATGGGCTACTAGATTTTGCTATCTTGAGTGTTGTAGCCTTTGAATCACTTATATCCTGTGACCAGCTAGTTTGAGCTCTTACCAGATATATAAGCCTAAGAGTCCATTCACTATTCTTGAATAGAATCAGCTTAGGTGTTCTGAATTTGGGTCACCAAGTGTGTGGTGTAGACTATCACTTGTTAACTTAGAGGAGTAGTGGTGATAGTTGTGTGCACCAGATTCTAGTAGCGGCAGGGGGTTACACACGAAGGAGGGCAGGATGCTGACAGCCTTCCCCCAGGTGCCAGTGAGGTAGGTGTGTCTCTATTCCTAGAGCACTCTGGTGGGTGGGCTCTGTAGCTGTACCTTAGGCACCCAATGCTTGTACCTCTAAAGATTGGTAGGCATCACTATCCTCAGACCCTTTAGCAGGTGGCTAGGTGGTGTGGGTGGAGCTTCAGCCCTCAGTTCCCCCCTGTGGATCAGTGAGGGCTCTGTTTAATAGGTAGAGAGGTATCATACCTGGAAAATTGTCTTTCCACTGCTTTGCTAAAACAATTACAGTCAGATCTCTATCAGAATGGCCTTTGCATTATAATAGCTACCTTGTTTCCTGTAGGGATGAAAGCCAAAGAGTGTGGATCTCATATGCTTGGCTGGAGCTGATTCTGTGTTTTAATTCCAGTTTAGGGAAGTCAGGGAAGGATTTTTTGTCCCTGGGTTATTAGTAGCTGCTTCTCTCAGGAGAGGAGAATGGGTAAGGAAAAGAAAAAAAAAAAACAAAAAAAAAACCACAGAGCACTTCACTCCCAGCCCTGGAAATTCCAATGTTAATGAAGCCTCCTGGGGCAGGGAGGGCAGGGATTAAATAGATAGGAGAGAGTAGCAGGAGGCAATATAGACAAAGTTACTTATCTTGTTTGGTGATGACTGTTTTATCTGAGATTCCAGAGGCACTGGCTGGGTGGAGATTGCCCCCGAGGGTCTGGCCTGTGTCCTGTGCTTGCACTGTCTTAGGAAGCCCCGTGATCAGCTTCTCCGCTCTTAGTCCAAAGCCCAGCACCAAGGTTTTCTGGTTGGGACGCTGTACTCCAGGCTCCAAAACCAGTCGCTGTTTCCCGGTGATTTCTCCTCCTGTCGGTCGCGTCAGTGCGCAGCCTGCTCGCGCTGTCTGAGTCTCTGCCGAGGTTACTCCAGGGGGTTAGGGGTTAGGGCTGTGTCCTGTGCTTGCCCCGTCTCAGTAAGCCACAATCAGCCCCACCACTCTGGCACCAGGGAACCACAAGGGCTCGAGGCTGTAGTGCGGGCACCCGTTCCAGAAGCAGTCGCTGCTCCAGGGCATGGCTTTTTGCTCCCCTGTCACTCAGGTCAACTCTTTTGTTCTGTGTTTGATAGTCAGGGTTCGTAGAGTGTCATGTATGTGATCAATTCACTTGTTTTTCTGAGTCTTTGTTGCAAGAGGGATCCGCAGTAGCTTCTACCTAGTCAGGCATCTTGGCCCCGCCCCTCTTGAGTTTTCTGTTTTTAAGAAATAAAATTTTTGCATCCCAAATTATCATCAGAAGCATTCATAAAACAACTATATCGCCATGACTCCTGGAAGAGGAGCTTGACCTGGTGGAAAAGGCCCCAAAATGTAACTTGGGAGCTTAGGTTCCTGATTTAATTGCATCGTTAATTAGCTGTATGACATGGGTCAGGTCCCTCAATTTCTTTCTCCCCTGATTTTTTTTAATCTGTGGAATGGGCATAGTTAATGCCTGGCCTTCGTGTTTGATTAAGTGATTGCATTCATAAAAAATTTTCCAGAATTAAAAGTGCTATATAAGTACAGAGTAACCCCAATTCAATTTTCTGGGTTCCAAATCTTCAGAAAAATAATTTTAATAACTAAATAAAAACCCAGCTCAACCTGTAATCCTTCCCCGTGCTGGAGTGATTAATGGTCAGCCAACCCTTCATACTCACAGCTCCTTGTAAACTGTTTGCAGGTACCACAGATGACATTTAGCACTCGTTCAGAATTTAATTGAAAAGGGATAGTTTGTGTTTTATAGTCAATTTGATCTATTCTTCATTCAAAAAAAAATCAGTAAAAAGAGATGAGAAACAAATCTGAATACAGCTTGTCTTTACTTTTTGCTGCTGGATCACCTGCAGGAAGTAGTCTTGGTCTGGGACATAACAAATCCCAGGATTTCCAGTTAAAGAAGTAGACGTGATAAGTTGTGATACATGTTTTATACTTATTTTATTGTCCGTCATTTATAAGCAAAGGTATTTTTGTGATTTTGGGCTGCTAATTAAAGTATAAGAAGATACTAAGAAGTATGCTGTAGAAAAGAAACTAAAATTTGCACAAAGACATACCAGAGTTTTAATGTAGCTTGTGATTAATGAGTCAGAATCGACTCGAGGGCACTGGGGTGTACTGGGTGTGATTAATATGACTCATGAGTGTCACAGATTTCGAATATGACTTTCAAGCAACTATTGAGAGGGCTTTTCACAAGATGACATTTTAGAATCTTTGAGTGAGAACAAAAGTTGACCTGAAAGCACCAAGAGTTTGTGGGTTTAAATTCATAGTAAAACTCTCTTAATGAAGAAAAATTAAATTCCCAAACATACAACTGGGGGTTTATTTAACTAACTAATCAACTGTCAAAGCCTGAGAAGAGCCTCTTAACATCCTTAAT
Organism: Loxodonta africana; assembly: GCF_030014295.1. Classification (NCBI taxonomy): domain Eukaryota; kingdom Metazoa; phylum Chordata; class Mammalia; order Proboscidea; family Elephantidae; genus Loxodonta; species Loxodonta africana. Next base: position 78,987,680 of record NC_087358.1, on the reverse strand, counting down.
TATGGACTTACGGGATCTACTGAAAAAATAAATGAAAATAGGAGCATAAAATGCACTTTGCACCCAGGAGACTACATAAGAAATTTATGTATTTTGGAAAACAAAAGTAGTTACTGTGTTTTACATTGCTCGTGATTCTTTTCTCAAATTTCGGTTTAACAATTGCTTCCATATATTGAAAAAGGGGAAAAATGTGTTAGCAGTTGCTTTCGTTTTTTTAATGTTCATAAAATATGTGATAATGCATAGCTCATCTTAAAATGGACATGATTTAAGAGTAATACTCAGTAGGATAGCTACAAACTGTAGGATTCAAGTTTCAGAAGTCTAAGGTGTCTTATAATTAATTTGGGTGTTTGATCAAAGTTTTATTTACCATTATAACATTTACAAACTTAAAAACAATTTTTTAAATTTAGTTATTGAAGTACATTTTTTGGTTGTCTCAAAAATAGATTTGTTAATTATATGTTTAAATCTTTGAAAGGACATTTACAGTTAAGATTGTACTATACTATATTGAGAGTAAAATTATTTTTTAATTGGGTAAATAATCTTGTAGCAAGAAATTGTTCTTATGAATAATAAGTTCTTAATTGAAAATTGGATTCTTCAATTAATAATATAAAATAAGCTTTCAGTTCTTTTTTTTCACAACTATATATATGTCACTGTTTCAGAGCATTTATAACACTTCAAAGTGTTTTCCCAGCCCACTAGAACTGTAAAATGGTGGGGGTGAGAGAGGGGGAGTCTGAAAAATGGGGTCACTGGCCAAAAAATGTGAGGAACACCTTATATGCTATTTCCTTCTTGGAATTAAATTATAAGACCAAAAACCAGACCTGTTGCAGTCAAGTGGTTTCCGACTCATGGTGGGCCATGTGTGTTAGAGTAGAACCAAGCTCCGTAGGGTTTCTTGGCCGTAATCTTTACAGAAGCAGATCCTCAGGTGTTTCTGTCGTGGTGCCACTGGATGGATTTGAACCACCAAACTTGAGGTTAGTAATTGAGTGCAGGGACCTATTAGCAGCATATTAAAGGCTTTTGAAAGACTACTAATTTCACCTAGTACTTTATAAACATATTTGGCGACAAAACTAGTCCACGGCGAAGAGTGCTTGATAAATATTTGTTGGATAAATGAACTATGAACAAGCTTTGGCAACTGCTAGCTTCTAGAACGTTAAGAGAAGAATACAATCTTCTGGTTGCCAGTAAGGTTCAATACTATATTTCATTGATTCAGAAGCACATCTTTTTATGTCTTCAAAATAAGGATGTGTCATTTATCAGTGGAATATTACTGTCGGCCATGTGACAATTACATAATTATCTAATGGTCAGCACCGTCACCTTAGTTACCTCCTAGTGGTATAATTAGACTATTACAGCTCTAGGTTTAAGTCAGCAATCATTTAAGGAGTGTTAGAGGAAGGAATGTGAGCCTCGGTTATTTCCTGAAAATCTTCTATTGCTGCCTCCTTTTAAACATGAGAGCTCCTGTTTAGAACTTGCCATTTCTGTGAGGAAATTTTAGAAATATTCTAATCAGTGTATTCTGATTATTTTCTTGCTTATGCAAGTAGGTGGTATGTGATAAAAGTGACATATGTCTAATTCTGAAAAAGTAAACACTGGGTCATAGTTTAATTGGCATTTTCTCATTTGATATCGTGTAACAAAAGATATCATCTTACAATCAGCAGTGTCATAGAATGAAATGCAGTATTTGGAGGACAGTATTCTTTAAAGAAAGCAAATTATATTATCTTAAAAGATAAATCACATTTTAGAATTATAGAATTGATTATATGCATCTCGTCCTTAAACCATCTTTTATTTATTGTTACTCAATACATACATATACACATAATTTTTTTTTTTTTTTACTTTTTCTCCCTTTTAGTTTAAAGTTCCTGCAGCAACAAGTGCAATTATTACAAACGGTAAGAATTCATTTAAAATTTTTTGATTTCCTCAGAGCTATAGAAATTGTTTAAAAGGAACCAAATTAATTAAAATTGGCTTAAATACCAAAAGCCTCAAATTTATACCAGCATTAATGATATCATAAAAATGATATATAATTAATGATATCATTCTAAATGAATCATAAACATGAAGTCAGTGCTCTTATCCATAATTAACTCTCTTCAGCTTATTTAAGCTTTTGGTGTAGCGTAGCACTATAATGTCTTGTGTCCTTGTCACTTCATACCAGATTATTAGTGTAATGAAAATAACTTCATCTTTTTTATTTAACAAGTTTTTCTTTTGTTTTTGTAAATAAAGTTGTATTGCTTAATGCTTTAGATTATAGAAAATTAAGCAGTAATATGCCTTTTTTATACCTTGCTGTTTCTTTCCTGATTGGAAGCTGGTTCTTAGAGGCATGTGATAATGAGAATCTTACTTAGTTAGATTTATAACTGAAACTCTAGATGTCTTAGAATACTGGTAATAATTAAGTACACTGAACTAACCCTGTGAGAAAATACCGAAGTATGAAATAAAGAGGTTAGAAGTAAAGATTGCATAGAGTACTTAATTATCTTTCAAGAATATAAGTAATGTTCATGGTGCTGGTCAGTGGTATGTGTGCAGTTCAGATAGACCAAGGGATTCTGGGTTTGTTGTACAATAGTGTGAGTTAGCTTAGGTAGGACAGAGTTTCTCACTCTAAAACATTCTGCATGCTGACACACTGAAGTGTTTCTCTGTTTTAAAAGAAAGCTGGCCTGCTTTCTGGAAAGTTTTGAGTTCACAAATGAATAACCCTTAAGAGTGTTTTGTAAGCTTTCAGGTGTCAGTGGAACAGAAATAAATAATTTTGTAGGCTCCCCAGCCTTAAAAATTTATGCCCCAGCTCCATATGGGAAAGATTAGTGACATCCTTAATGTGCTTTGAGCTTTTTGGGAGAAATGACAAACATTTTTTACTGTATGGGGCATAGGAGAATTGAGAACTGTCTTCTATAGAATTTAAAAGGATCATTGCAATGACAGATGCTCTTATTTAATCCAGCAGTGTTGTATAAGTGCATATTGGTAACAGGCTTCAACAGCCTTGAAAGATAACTTACCTGTTCTTGGATTTAAATTGTATAGCACTGTTCTGTATTGTGGCACTGTTTTGGCAAATTTCTTGTTAATATTAAACCACTTTAGCTTTATAAATAACTTAAGTAATTTTACACCTTTTTTCTAGATGGAATAGGAATAAATCCTGCACAGACGGCTGGTGAGTATCTTATTTGAAGGCTCGTGGAGGTATAGGTGGGGGCTGTATCTATTAATTGATATTAAATATTTGATTTATTCTAATTAGATTTGATAGACTCTTATTAAGATATTAGCTACTTTTAGGAGTTATGTAGCATATTTAACCTGTACGTGCCTACAAAAATGGGCTCAAACATAGCAGTGATTGTGAGGATGGCACAGGACTGGTAGTGGTTTGTTCTGTTGTACATAGGGCCACTGTGAGTCAGAATCGACTCAATAGCACCTAACAACAATGTATACTTTGGCTACAAGTCACAGAAAATGTGACTGATAATGGCTTAAGCATTGAAAATATTTAATTAAAATTAAAAATCAGTTAAAGATATTTAAGAATGGAGCATCAATTAGAGGAAGACTTGTTAACAACCTGTGTTACGCAGATGACACAACCTTGCTTGCTGAAAGTGAAGAGGACTTGAGGCATTTACTGATGAAGATCAAAGACCACAGCCTTCAGTATGGATTACATCTCAACATAAAGAAAACAGAAATCCTCACAACTGGACCAATAAGCCACATCATGATAAACGGAGAAAAGATTGATGTTGTCGAGGATTTCATTTTACTTGGATCCTCAGTCAACACCCATGGAAGCAGCAGCCAAGAAATCAAAAGATGCATTGCATTGGGCAGATCAGCTGCAGAAGATCTCGTTAAAGTGTTAAAAAGCAACTGTGTCACCTGAGGACTACTAAGGTGCATCTGGCCCAGGCCATGGTGTTTTTAGGTACCTCATATGTGTGTGAAAGCTGGACAGTGAATAAGGAAGACCAAAAAAGAATTGACGCCTTTGAGTTGTGGTATTGGTGTAGAATTTTGAATATACCATGGACTGCCAAAAGAACAAACAAATCTGTCATAGAAGAAGTATAACCAGAATGCTTCTTAGAAGCAAGGATAGCGAGACTATGTCTCACATAGTTTGGACATGTTATCAGGAGGGATCAGTCCCCAGAGAATGACATCATGCTTGATAAAGTAAAGGGTCAATGAAAAAGAGGGAGACCCTCAACGAGATGGATTGACACAGTGGCTGCAACAATGGGCTCAAGCATAGCAACAATTGTGAGGATGGTGCAGGATTGGGCAGTGTTTTATTCTGTTGTGCATAGGGTCGGAACCAACTCAATGGCACCTAACAATAACAATTAAACGGGTAAAAAGCCTGAGGATAAGATTGTTCTGTTTTGGAAGTAATAGTTGTGAGGTAGTGGGTGTAAAGTACTTAAAAGCTTACCTTCTCCATAGTAAGCACTTAGTAGTAAGTGTTACCCAGTGCCATCGAGTCCATTCCGACTCATAGCTATTAGTATTATTTTAAAGTAGTGTGGTCATTTAAATTTCAGAGAGACTTGGTCTGTTCTTAGCTTTAATCTGTTAACAAGACACAGATTGATATATTGATGTAATAAGTAGTAAGCCGGATAAATGTTGGTTTACAGGTGTCTTAATTATCTAGCGCTGCTGTAACAGAAATACCACAAGTGGATGGCTTTAACAAAGAGAAGTTTATTTCTTCACAGTAAAGTAGGCTAAAAGTCCAAATTCAGGGCGTCAGCTCCAGGGGAAGGCTTTCTCTCTGCTGGCCTTCTCGTCAGTCTTCCACTGGACCAGTGGCTTCTCTGCACAGGGATCCCAGGTCCCAAGAATGCACTCTGCACCAGCACTGCTTTCTTGGTGGTATGGGACCCCCAGCTCTCTGCTTCCTTCCTTTCCTTTTATCTCTTCTAAGATAAAAGGTGGTGCAGGCCACACCACAGGGAAACTCCCTTTACATTGGACTAGGGATGTGACCTTAGTAAGAGTGTTACAATCCCACCCTAATCCTTTTTAACATGAAATTACAATCACAAAATGGAGGACAATCACAAAATACTGGGAATCATAGCCCAGACAAAGTGATATGTACATTCTGTGGGGGACATAATTCAGTCCATGACAAAAATCCATTTGCAGTGTTTTGAAGTTAAGCATGCTGAAATATACTGTAAACTTAATTTTAAGCATTTGCTATTTTTAATTCATTATATTCTAAAGTGCTTCTTATTAAAACAAAATTATATTCTCATAGGCTTTGGGATTGAAATTTAGCCATATAGAAATTATAAGGGAATTTAAAATTGTGAATTTTATATTTAAATCTGTAGTTTTAAGTATATGATTTCATTAAATTAGAAAGGTTATTTACTGAAAAGTTGGCACTTCCTGTATGGATGTCTTTAAATTTAGTGATAGTAGATAGGTTTTTGTTTTGTTTAACTCCAGAAATGTTCAGTAATTTGTGTTAAATTACTGTTTCTCTAACATCTTGTATTTGTACTGCCTTTAAAAAATTCAGTTGTAAAAACACTCAACAAGATAGGAATAAAAGACGTCTTCACTATGATTAAGGGCATTTATGAAAAGCCTACAGCTAACATCATATTCAATAGAGAAGGACTGAGAGCTTTGCCATTAAGATCAGGAACAAAACAGGGATGCCCACTTTCACCACTTCTAGTCAGCATTGATCTGGAAGTCCTAGCCAGAGCAGTTAGCTTAGAAAATAAATAAGTAAATAACAGTGTCTAGATTGGGAAGGAAGAAGTAAGACTTATCTCTTTTCACAGGTAACATGATTCTATACATAGAAAACCCCAAAGAATGCACAAGAAAGGTATTAGAACTAATAAATGAATTCAGCAAAGTGGGTGGGTACAAATAACACAAAAATCAACTGGGTTTCTATATGTTAGCAATAAACAAGGGGAAAAGGAAATTAAGAAGAAATTACCATTTAGAATAGCATCTAATAGAATAAAGTACCCGGGAATAAATTTAATCAGGAATGTGAAAGACGTATACACAGAAAACTATAAAACATTACTAAAAGAAATCAAAGAAGACCTAAGTAGATGGAAAGCCATAAAACAGACTCTAATGACATTGAATACAGAGATAGCTCCACAATAATAGTAGCAGACTTCAACACACCACTTACAGCAAAGGACAGAATATTCAGAAGGAAGCTCAATAAAGACACAGAAGGTCTAAACGCCACAGTCAACCAACTTGACCTCATAGATGTATACAGAACACTCCACCCAACATAAGCCAAGTATACTTTCTTTACCAATGCACATGGAATGTTCTTCAGAATAGACCACATATTAGGCCGTAAAGGAAGCCTTAATAGAATCTAAAAAAAACAAAGTATCTTTTCTGATCATGAAGCCGTAAAAGTAGAAATCAATAATAGACAAAGGAAAAATCAAAGACATGGAACCTGAAGAACACCTTGCCCAAAAACTATTGGGCTATAAAAGGAATTAAGGATGAAATAAAGTCATATAATCAAACGAGAATAAAAATGTATCCTAACAGAAAAAAAAAGCACTCAAGAGCATGCTCAGAGGTCAGTTTACAGCAATAAATGCACACATGCAAAAAGAAGAAAGGGCCAAAATCAAAAAATCAACCCAAGAACTCGAACAAATTGAGAACAGCAGAAGAAACCCTTGGGCACCAGAAGAAAGAAGATATTAAAAATTAAAGCAGAAGTAAATGAAACACAGAAAAACATTTGAAAGATTTAACAAGACCAAAAGCTGGTTCTTTGTAAAGATCAACAAAATCGATAATCCACTGGACAAACAGACACAAGAAAAACAGGACAGGAAGTAGATAACCCCAACAAGAAGTGAGATGGGTGATATCACAACAGACCCAATGGAAATTAAAAAATCATAACAGAATACTATGGAAAATTGTACTCTAACAAATTTGAAAGCCTAGAGGAAATGGACAAATTTCAAGAAACACACAACCTACCTAAACTAACATAAACAGAGGTAGAACAACTAAATAAACCTATAACAAAAGAAGAAGTTGAAAAGGTAATTTAAAAACTTCCGATGAAAAAAAGGCCCTGGACCTTACAGCTTCATTGGAGAATTTTTTCTGTCAGAGAAGTGTTAACATCACTACTGCTAATTGTATTTCAGAGGATTAGAGAAGGAATGAATACTTCCAAACTCATTCTATGAAGCCAGCATAACCCTGATACCAAAACCAGGTAAAAGAAAATTACAGACCAATATCCCTCCTGAACTTAGATGCAAAAATCCTCAACAAAATTCTAGCTAATAGAGAATCCAATAATGTATCAAAAAAAGAAAAAAAAAAAAAATGACCAAGTGGGATTCATACCAGGTATTCAAGGATGAGAAAAACAATCAATGTAATCTACCACTTAAATAAAAGAACCACATGATCTTATCAGTTGATGCAGAAAAGGCATTTGACAAAGTCCAACACACGTTCGTGATAAAAACTCTCAGCTAAATAGGAGTAGAAGGAAAATTTCTCAACATAATAAAGGCCATTTATATAAAACCAACATCATCCTAAATGGAGTCTGAGAGCAAATCCCTTGAGAATGGTAACCAGACAAGAATGCCCTTTATCACCACTCTTACTCAGCATTGTGGTGGAGGTCCTAGCCAGAGCAGTTAGGCTAGAGAAAGAAAGAAAAGGCATTCAAATTGTTAAGGAAGAAGTAAAAGTATCTCTTTGCAGATGATATGATCTTATACACAGAAAACCCTAAACCACAAGAAAACTACTGGAACTAATAGAAAATTTCGGCAAAGTATCAGGATACAAGATAAGCATACAAAAAGCAGTTGGATTCCTCCACAACAACAAAGAGAACATCGAAGAAGAAATCAAATCAATACCATTTACAGTAGCCCCCAAGAATAAACTTAACCAGAGATGTAAAAGACCTATACAAAGAAAACTAAAAGACATTACTAAAAGAGAATACATAAATAGAAAAACATAGCTTGCTTATGGATAGGGAGACTGAACATTGTAAAAATGTCTGTTCTATCTAAAGAGGTCTACAGATTCAATGCAATCCTGATCCAAATTCCAGTGACATTTTTTAATGAGATGGAGAAACAAATCACCAACTTCGTATGGGAAGGGAGGAGGCCCCGGATAAATATAGCATTACTGAAAAAGAAGAACAAAGTGAGATGTGTCACATTACCTGATTTTAGAACCTATTATACCGCCATAGTAGCCAAAACAGCCTAGTACTGGTACAACAACAGATACATAGATCAATGGAATAGAATTGAGAATCCAGGCTTAAATTCATCCACCAATGAGCTGCTGATATTTGATGAAGGCCCAAAGTCTATTAAATGGGGAAAAGACAGCCTCTTTAACAAGTGGTGCTGGCATAACTGGATATCCATCTGCAAAAAAATGAAACAAGACCCATACTCACACCATGCACAAAAACTAACTCAAAATAGATCAAAGACCTAAATATAAAGTCTAAATCAATATAGATCACAGAAGAAAAAATAGTGACAGTGCTAGGAGCCCTGATACATGCCATAAGCAGCATATAAAACATTATTAACAGTGTACAAATGCCAGAAGAGTTACTAGATAACTGAGACTGGAAGCTCCTAAAAATCAAACACTTAGGTTCATCCAAGGACTTCAACAAAAGAGTAAAAGGACAGCCTACAGACTGGGAAAAAATTTTTGGCTATGACAAATCCGATCAGCTTCTGACCTCTAAAATCTATAAGATACTGTAAAACCTCAACAACAAAAAGACAGCCCAGTTAAGAAATGGGCAAAGGTTTGGAACAGGCACGTCACCAAAGAAAACATTCAGGCAGCTAACAGATACATGAGGAAATGCTCACAATCATTAGCCATTAGAGAAATGGAAATCAAAACTACAATGAAATACCATCTCATCCCAACAAGGCTGGCATTAATCCAAAAAACAAAATAATAAATGTTGAAGTGGTTTTGGAGAGACTGGAACACTTAGGCACTGCTGGTGGGAATGTAAAATGGTACAACCACTTTGGAAATCGATTTGGCACTTCCTTCAAAAGCTAGAAATAGAACTACCATACGACCCAGCAATCCCACTCCTTGGAATATATCATAGAGGAATAAGAGCCTTTACATGAATAGATATATGCATACCCATGTTCATTGCAGCACTGTTTACAATACCACAAAGATGGAAGCAACCAAGGTACCCTTCAATGGATGAATGGATAAATAAATTAGGGTGTATTCACACAATGGAATACTACGCATCAGTAAAGAACAATGATGAATCCGTGAAACGTTCCATAACATGGAGGAATCTGGAAGGCATTATGCTGAGTGAAATTGGTCGTAAAAGGACAAATATTGTATGAGATCACTATTAAAAGAACTAGAAAAGTTTTGAACACAGAAGAAAACATTCTTTGATGGTTACAAGGGTGGAGAGGGAGAGGGGTATTCACTAATTAGGTCCAAATTCATTGCCATTGAGTCTATTCCAACTCATAACGGCCCTATAGGACAGAGTAGAACTGCACCATAGAGTTTCCAAGGAGCGCCTGGTAGATTCAAATTGCCGACCTTTTGGTTAGCATCTGTACCACTTAACCACTACACCACCAGGGTTTCCAGATACCAGATAGCAGACAAGAATTATTTCATGTGAAGGGAAGAACAACACACAGTATGGGGGATGTCAGCACGACTGAACTTATCCAAAAGCTGATAAGTTTCCTGAATACAAACAGTTGAGGGAAGGGGGTAGCAGAGGCAGGGTTCTGGGGATCATGGTTTCAGGGGACGTCTAGATCAGTTGCTCTAACAAAATGTATTAAAACATTCTGCACCCCGCTTTGGTGTGTGGCATCAGGGGTCAAGCAGCCATCTAAGAGCATCAACTGGCCTCAGCCCAACTGGAGGAAAGGAGAATGAAGAATACCAAAGACACAAGGAAAATATGAGCCCAAGAGAACAAAAGGGCCACATAAACGGGAGACTCCGTCAGCCTGAGACCAGAAGAACTAGATGGTGCCCAGCTGCTTCCAATGACTGCCCTGAGAGAGAACACACCAGAGAATCCCTGATGGAGCAGGGGAAAAAGGGATTGCAGACCTCAAATTCTCGTAAAGATACCAGATTTAATTGTCTGACTGAGACTGGAGGGACCCCAGAGGTCATGGCCCCCAGGCTGTCTGTTAGCCCAAAACTAAAGTCTTTTCCTGAAGCCAACTCTTCAGACAAAGATTAGACTGGAGTATAAGACATAAAATGATACTGGTGAGGATTGTGCTGCTTAGCTCAAGTTAGACACATGAGACTATGTGGGCAGCTCCTGTCTGGAGGCGAGATGAGAAGGCAGAGGGGGCCAGGAGCTGGTTAAATGGACATGGGGGATACGGGGTGGAGAGGAGTGTGCTGTCACATTGTAGAGAGAGCAACAAGGTCACATAACAATGCGTGTATACGTTTTCATATGAGAAACTGACTTGAATTATAAACTTTCACTTAAAGCACAAGTGAGAAAAAAAAAGATTACGGCCTAGGCAACCTTATGGGGCAGTTCCGCCTTGTCCTGTAGGGTCATTATGAGTTAGAATTGACTCGATGGCACACAACAACAAGAGAAGAGAGAGCCTACCTTCCATTTCGCTACACATAATCAAGACCTTACATATTTTTGGGATATAAATAAAGTGTATGGAAAAGTGAAAAAAAATTGATGGTGAACACTAGGTAGTAGCAAGGTGTGGAGAAACTGGGGCTCTTATCCATTGCTGGTGGGAATGTCGGTACTGCAACTGGGAAAAGTTTGGTGGTTCCTCAAAAAGTTGAACATAGGACAACCATGTGACCCAGCAATCCCAATCCTAGGAATATACCCAGAAGAAGTGAAAGCAGGAACTCAGAAACCTAAACACCAGTGTTCATTACAGCACTTTTCACAATATCTAAAAGGTGGATACAGCCTAAATGTCCATCAGCAGATGCATGGATAAACAAAATGTGGTATATATATGCAAAAGAATATTAGTTACAAAGAGAAAAGTTCTGGTAATACGTCACAACACGGATAAACCTTGAAAACATCATGCTGAGCAAAATAAGTTGCAAAAGGACAAATACTGTATCATCTCACTTATAGGAATATGCAAATATGTAGAAACCAAAGATTATTAGTGGTTACCAGGGGTGGGAGGGAGGGGAAAGGGGGAGTTTTGCTTAGAGGGTGTGGAGTTTATGTGAATGGTGGTAGAGTAATTTGGAAAAGGATGGTCTGAAGGATTGTGGGCCTTGAGGAATGTAATCAGTGTTGCTGAATTTTAAATGTAGAAATTGTTGAATTGGCATTTGTTTTGTGTATGTTTTTACCACTATAAAAACAAAATCAGTTGTATACATTACAGGATGTGAAGAAAACCTCAACAGGAATTAAACCAAAATAGGGTAGGGTTTTTAACTTTTGCAACGTGTGGTAATTAAGATTTATTAACTTTTCTTTCGTTAGGTATATCTTGTTGTGTATTAAAGCAAATATTCAGAATTTAATTAATTACATTGTTATTTAATGATCATGTTTTTTCACATTGCCATGGCTGGTGTTCTTATCTAAAATGTCAAACATTAGTTGGAGTATGAAGATAGAAAAGGAACAGGAATAAGTCTTGAAAAGCGTTAGCTTCTAATGCTGTTCGAGCTTTTGTATATATTTTCTTTTCAGTCTCTTGTTTTTTGTATGTTGTAATTGCAGTGTTAACTTACAGTATTTTATACACCTAACTGTATTTTTTGTCTGTTTGTTTAGGAAATGTTTTTCTAAAGCATGGTTCAGAACTGCGAATTATTCCTAGAGATCGAGTTGGAAGTTAATAGCTGCTGCGTGGAACACACTTTTCAAATAAATTTGGGTTTTTTTTTTTTTGTAAAACTGAAATCACTCTCTATAAAATATTATGAAAATGCCAATAGTTAATGGAAGCTGACTGTTCTAACACTTTTTTGTTATTCACACTTTAGTGTAAAGAGGGAACGCTTATAAAGTATGACCGCCGTTACCACAGAAGGTCATAACAGTGTCTCATTGCCACCTCACGACATGAAGACCTAGTTCATTTAGGGGAAACAGATCGTGAAACTGTTTTTAACTGGAGGATTAAAAAAAAAGAAAACATTGCTGTTGAGTCGATTACGGCTCATAGCGACCCTGTAGGACAGAGCAGAACTGCCATGTAGAGTTTCCAAGGAGCGCCTGGTGGATTCAAACTGCCAACCCTTTGGTTAGCAACCATAGCTTTCTTTTAACCACTAGGCCACACTTCTGGTAATTCTGAAAACATTTGGAAAATTAAAGTTTACCGAGTTTTAATTATTTGTCCTTGAGTTAAAACTTAAAAAAATATATCTGGTTGATGGATGGCAGTCTGCTTGATAGCATCTGACTTGCAGGACTCATAAATAGTTGAAGTCTTAATTACAGTTGGCCCTTCATATCTGGGAGTTCCCCATCTGTGGATTGAACCAAGCGCAGATCAAAAATATCCGGGGGGGAAAAGTTCTAAAAAGCAAAACTTGAATTTGCCATGTGCCAAGCACTGTGCTGAATCCCTGCAAATGAAATAATGTGTAGGTGTACCCTGCTGTAGCCCCCCGCCATCTCACAGTCCTGCGTCTTTCCAGCACTGGTTGTTTGAGCATTGTTTGCCTCTGTCTTGTCATTATTCTCTAAACGATACAGTACTGTATAACAACTGTCTACTTAGTATTTACATTGCATTAGATATAAGTAATCTAGAGATGATTTAAAGTGTCCTGGAGGATGTGTGTAGGTTATGTGCAAATACTATGCTGTTTCACATAAGGGACTTAAGCATCTGCAGATTTTAGTATCTGTGGGGGGTTCTAGAACCAACTCTCCACGGATACCAAGGGACAACTGATATATAATCTATGATTACTAAGTTTTTTGTTTTTTAATTTCATGCTGCATGTGTGCATATAATTTTCAATTTAATAGCATACTGCCAAAAATTGTATTTTTTTATCTAGTCCATAAATGTATAAATTGACATCGAAAACCAAATGGTTATAACTGATTTGACAGAATCCAGTACTTTAAGTGTTGATAACTGACTGCATTAGAAGCATCCTTTGCTGAATTACGCAGTCCTTTAGCAGTCTCTTTTAGTACCACCTTTAAAACAGGAATCCTCAAGAAATCATTGTCTTTGAGAATAGTAGTTCAAAGAGGCTTTTAGGAAGAAAGTATTGTTGCTAAGAACATCTGAAATTTACAACAAAACTCAAGGAAATGCTGGTTGAAAATGCTGATTCAATTTGATATACTTATTGAAGAACCGCCGTTTAAGAACGTGTTAAGATTAGTCACCTGTGTGAATAAGAAGCCAGGAAAGAAAAGATAGTGAGGTCCAGATGACCAGGGTTTTTGGTAAGGAGGAAGGCAACAAAGGCCAACACCTGAAAGATAACCAAAAGCTGAGAGTGTCACAGAAAAAGCCAGCTGGATAGACAAAACTGCAGAGGGTTTGTTGGGGAGGCCTGAGTAGATAAACAAAATACTGGACATTGTTTTAAGTAGCAGAAGGCAATTAGGTAAGTCAGAGCGTAGACCTTGTCAATACATGGATTTCAAAATTCCTTTTGTGAGCATCCAAAGAATAGCTTGCATAAGGAAGGGTTTTGTTTACTTGTAGAGGAAATCAATATCTATGCAAATCTTGAAAGGCTCACAGTGATTGAGAACCAATTCTGTTGTGTTATAGTTGGCAACCTCTCAAAGACAGGCACTGTGTCTATCTTGCTCTGTCTAGAGCTGGGAATATAGTAGGCTTTCAGTAAATATGCTGAGTTCCTCATGCAGTATAAAACAAGTGTGTTCTCTATCACAGACCCTAGGCTCAGTGGGGAAAAATTTGTAAGAAAATGCAATGGAATCAACATTACAACCTTGACATTGGTACTTAAATTGAAGAAGCTAACCAGATACTGTTCATAAACTTGACAGATGAACAAAAGGATTCTGAGTTATCAGGAGGAAAAGCCTTTGCTGAGGTAGATAGATTTGATGTTTGGGCAAGCTTTCATTTTTATAAATTTATGTTCAAAGGCCCCTGGTTCTGAGAAGGTTAAGCTTCCAGTTAACAGAAATTTGTAAACAGCCATTCCTTGAGTTTTTGGTTTAATTTAGATTATTCTTTTTTGTTTTTAGCACAAAAATCTGCATAGTTAAAAATTTCAGGGGTTCTAAGCCATTTGGAGCCATGGTAGTGCAGTGGTTAAGAGCTAAGCTGCTAACTGAAATGTTGGCAGTTCGAACCCACGAGCCATTCCTTGGAAGCCTTGTGGGAAAGTTCTCCTCTGTCCTGTAGGGTCGCTACAAGTCGGAATCAACTCAATAGCAAAGGGTTTTATTTGTGTGGTGAAGTGATTTAATATTTTCGTTTGTTGATTTTGAAAATGTTATTGTAGTAAACTCTAAAAACAATTTTTTAAACATTGCTATTTTGATATTAAATGTGATCTCTTAAGTTCTTGTGTAGAATGCTCGGAAGTATGTAGTTTAAATGCATTATTGGTGCATAATTAACATCTTGAGAAAATACATATTTTATACTGAAACCATATTGTCTACTGTCCTTGTTAAAGGGGGAACAGAAGCTTCTGTTAAAGTTAAAGCAAAAAGATGTGTTGATGGAACAGTGATCCAGATCAGGCAGCACTTCCTGAAGATTCACAAAAGCGCTCCTACAAAAGAATTTTTCCCAGAGTTTAAATACAGAAAATGCAGGAATTTACAAGGAAAAAAATTCTGATTGGTTGGCATTTAGAAAATCGTGCTTCAGCGGACACTAGACAGTTGCAAGGACCTGTAAGGGCTGTTTTGTTAATCTGTTAATGATAAAAGTTTGAGTCAGTTAAAATCTTGTTAATCTGGATATTTTAGGGCCAGCCTGAGTGAATACCCTCCTTGGGAGCATGCTGTGAGAAGGAGGGGAGCCCACAGGCTTCGTGCGGTATGCTGGTTAGCTGACTTTTGAAAGTCAGCTCAGAATAAGCAGTAAAAAGCAAAAATGGGGTCCACCCTGCATCTCTGGCAGAAGCCTGTCCTTATGCCAAACACCTAGAATTTTTAAAAGCTCCTTCATAATATTGATAGAACTCCTCGTCAGCACACCCATTAAGCCAATGTGTGAAAAATGTAGCAAAAAATTGGTAAAAGTGACAAATGGCTGTTGGCCATAGAAATGAGTGTATACTTCCATGCCAAGAAGAATGACTAATAAGGCCAATCTCCTAACTTTGCAGATGGGGAAAATGAGGCCTAAAGGGGCAGAATAACTAGAATCTATTCTGGGATCAGAAACCCTGGTAGCATAGCGGTTAAGAGCTACGGCTGCTAACCAGAAGGTCAGCAGTTCGAATCCACCAGGCACTCCTTGGAAACCAAATGGGGCAGTTCTACTCTGTCCTGTAGGGTCGCTATGAGTTGGAATCGATTCGACGGCAACGGGTTTGGTTTTGGTTTGGTGTTCTGGGATCCTGGGCAGCATACATTCCACTGCTTGTGTGCCTGCTATCTTCACTAAACACAAAGATGGTAGCTAACAGCCTCCCTTACTTATTGGTAGTAAAAACCCTTTGATTGTGATAAAGAGCAAACAAAACACAAAACACAGCATTTATTTTTTTAAAGCAATTATTCTATGTGCATGGGGGAGACCGTTCTGTTTCTAAAAAAATGAATCACAGTGTAGGCTAGTTGAAATGAAGCTCTTAAAGAGAAGAGGAAGGGAGTAAAGTAAAGCATCAGCATTGGCTTGACTTGATGGAGTTGACTGAACCGTGTCCCACCTTACTGAGATAAGCTGGCATCAGGTTACTAGGTGTGTCTGGCCTGGCCACCTCCTACCCATTGATTTGCACATATTTTTAGGCATACGCAGACAGGAGGTTTTACAATGCTGAAAGT
This sequence comes from Loxodonta africana, assembly GCF_030014295.1. Taxonomy (NCBI): domain Eukaryota; kingdom Metazoa; phylum Chordata; class Mammalia; order Proboscidea; family Elephantidae; genus Loxodonta; species Loxodonta africana. The sequence goes on along the minus strand of NC_087358.1, from coordinate 78,971,557 downwards.
TACCCCAATTATTCAGGAATTTGAAGAATTATCTCAGGAAGCAAGGGAGATTACCTAAAGTTACATTTTTGCATTGATAAACTGAGTTTATGGTTACCATGTGATTGTCACAAAGGAGGTTTGCAAAGTCACTGTGTCATACTGGGCCTTAGTTTCCTTATTAACAGTGCCAATCACTTTTTAGATCTGTTACCTGTTAACATTAGCTATTTTAATACTACATGTTAAAATGTTTTTCTCTTTTAAAGAAAAATCAATGGGAAGAAGACTTGGTACTATTTGAGCTTCTCTCCCCTCCATCACGCACACACACAAAAGATACTAAAATATCTGCCATGTCTTCTACCCAAGGATTTTTGAAATGTTTGTAAATTAGAAGTATACTTTAATGGAGTGATTCGAAGTTAATTGACTATGTTAGTGTTCCTGAGGCCATTCATAAAATTCCAAAAAATATGTTTTACGTATGTAAATCATCCAAAAAAACCTATTGAACATTTACTATGTGTCAAACCTTTGATGGACACTTACATTCTTTACAACAGTGCCAGGTCGTTATCCGCATTTTATTGAAGGACAAACAGGTTTACAGAGGTTGAGATTTAAAATCTGAAACCATGTTTGAGTTTGGAACACTCCTGCACATCATACTGGGGAATATTTCAGTATTAGTTAGCTATGTATTGAATAACAAATTTAAAAAGAAAACAATACTTCAGGCTTAAATTCTCACTTCAGAGTGCTGAATGTGTGGGTGATGATCATGCATGTGACACAGCTGGTACATTGTGTCAGCATGATAACGGAATTCTCTGACCAGGCAAAAGCCAGCCAAGTGAAGGTAGTGACGATAGTGATGGCACTCCACAAGATAGCTTAGTGGGAGTAGGGCAATCTCCCCATATGCATCAGCTCAACAGAATCGTTTATTAATCTTAAGTATTTTGCAAAATATACCATTACCATTGTTTAGTAATCTTATGTAAGATTAGTCCTCTAGTAACCACAACTTCCAACCGCTTGCTGCTCATTAAAAAAAAAAAAAAAAACTGCCACGCATGTGTTGCAGAGAAGAGCTGTGTTCCATAGCGCTTTCCAGGCTGTGTGACATTTTGAACTTAGATCACCAGGCCTATCTTCTGAGGCAGTTCTGGGTGGATTTGAACCACCCACATTTTGGTTAGTCAAGTGCTTACCTGTTCGTGCCACCCAGGGACTCTTGCCGCTCATAAGCCCCTCTAGTACTGAAGTTCCAGTGTCGATCTCCAGTGTTGACCACCACTGGAGATGGTTGTTACTGGGAGTTGCTGTCAAGTCAATTCTGACTCCTGGCAGCCCGCGTGTTGCAGAGTAGTACTGCTCCGTAGGATTTTCTTGACTGTAATATTAACAGAAGCCAGGCCTTTTCTTCTGTGTTGGGTTTGAACCACCAGCCTTTTGGCTAGCAGTCGAGGGCAAATAATTTATGCCACCTTGGAACCTTGCTGAAGGTGGAAAAATCATGGTTTAAACCAGGCTACTATTAAGCCATTAGTTGAAATAAACATTCTTGAGAGGCCAGAATTACCCAATCTGTTATTACCATCCTCCAAGTTACCAAAGAGATTTTGAACTCAGATTTCCTTTCACTTACCATATCAAACCAATCATAAAAGTTTATTATGTCTACAGAATACATTTCATTGTCATCCCCACTAATTAAAGCCTTTATCTTCTGTATACTATAATAAAAGTCTCTAGTATCTCCGTTTCCTCTTCTAGACTGTTGCTGTATTGAGCTTTCGGACATGGCAATATATAATTCCATTAGTCAAAATTCTGAATACAAAAAATGATACTTTTAATGACACTTGAGGCCCGTCATGACCTGGTTTGTGATCTAAGTCATCTCTTAACTCTTCCTTATAGTTTCCACCTTCAGTTCACACTGCAACTCCACTGAGCTACAATTAATATTTAGTACCTTTGATGTGCCATGTTTGTATGCCTCCTTGCTTTTACATATATTGTTTCCATGTAATCTTTCTTCACTTGTCTACCTGGCAGATCTAGTTCTCATTCTTCAAGTTCAAAAACCATTGAACCTTCCTGCACTATGCCCAAGCAGAATTAGGTGATTAGATTTCTAAGCAACCATTTGCACTTTGCACATACTTTATGTTGTTTTAGCCTTTGAGTCAACCCCCAACTCATAGCCACTCAGGCACAACACAGTGAAATGCTGCCCATTCCTGTACCATCCCCATGATTGGTGCAGATGAGATCATTGTTATCCATTGGTTTTCACTGGCTGATTTTTGGAACTGAATCTCCAGGCTCTTCTGCCTCTACTTTCATTTTAAGCAATTATTAAACATAGACATAGATATCGGTATGCAGCATGCTAGCATGGGGAGCTCCTCTGACCGACGCCTCAGTGAAACCGGTGAAAATTGTAAACAGCAACAACAATCTTTAAACCTCTGCAAATGGTCCTAAGGGCAAACCATAAATGAAGAAACATCTCTTCAAGAAAATCTATGAAAATTCCATGAGAAAGTCAAGAGTCTGGTATTTGAACCAAGACCACTACCTACTTACCTCTACCTAGCTGTTAGCCAGAGGTCTTCGTTCTGGCAACAGCAGGACTTAAACATTTTTTGTCCTTTCCCCAGCTGCCTGATGATGCGGCTAAAACTCAAGCAAGTGCAATCAAGAGGTGAGGGTTCCTGTCTTCCCAACCCACACTGCTGTAATTTTGTCTCTATATTTGGCATAGGACTCTGAGAATACTGGGGCCTGAATTGCCTTTGCCCCAGCTTGTGAGGTGGTGGTCTGTGCCAGCAGAGGCAAGTTGAGAGGGCCTCAGGCTGCTGCCCCCTGGCTCCTACTGTGGTGGTGTCACCCAGAGAGAAGCTTGCTATTGTCCCCTCTCCATCTCCACAGCCCTGGCTCAGAGAATTTGCCTGGAAAAAGAAGCAGAACATAAAACAGCTCCTTATCTCTTACCAAAATTACTGGCTTCATTTGCAACAGAACACAAAAGCTCAAGACTAAGAGCATTCTCAAGAACAGCAGTGATTGTGGTTAAAAGCAACTGGAAAGAGATGCATATGTTTCATAAAGATAGGCCTAAACTGTAGCCTGGCTGGTTTGCAGAAGAGAATCAGGTACTCAGACATCTGGGAGGAGCCCTCCTGGGATCAGAACAAATATCCAACAGGAACATCAGGAGCTTTTTTTTCAGTAGAATCACAATTTCATTGGATTAATTGGTAATGTATGCCCCAGGACACAGGTGAAAACAATACAGCACTCAGTCCTGAATTAGTAGTCACAGATAAGAGGAAGAGAGCCTTACCATGTCACTGTTGTCTTAGAGTGACTGTAGACATGCCCAAAGCTATGCCTCCTCAAGGAGCAACATCAGAGGCTTAACATTGTGGGGAGGAAATAGACCACTAAAATAATCCAGCAAGTCAGTTAAAAAAAAAAAAAACCCTGGAAGTGGAAGAGGGCAGGTATCCAGAGTAGCTATAATGTATTATCTAAAATGGTTAGTTTCCCAGAAAAAATTATAAAGCATGCAAAGAAACAAGATACTATGACCCATACACTGGAAAAAAGCAGGCAACCTGTAAGAGTGACCAGATGACAAATTTAACAAAAAAAGGCTACAAATAAATTCTCACAACTACAGGAAAGCATGAATAAAGAAGTAAAGGAAGGCATGATGGCAATGTCACATCAATTAAAGGATACCAATAATGATAGAAAAATTATTTAACCAGTTTTAAAGTCTGGAGTCAAAAGGCACAATGAGGACTTCTGGCCAATATGGCGCCATAGAAGCACCATGCCATTCCTCCACAGCAAAGATCTTAAAAAGTAAGTAAAACAGGCGAACGTCAGTCCTGGAAACTGAAGTGTTAAATGAAGAGATAACTCAGCCAAGCACCTAGTGGAATAAGAAACTAACAGAAAATAGAATGAGGAGAGATATGTGCTTAGGTCCCCTATCAGGTAACACGGCAGGGATTCACCATCTTGGACTCCTGAAATCGGCAGATGGGAAGCATGGGAAAGCAGCTTCACTGAGCTCGCAGTAAGAGACAGCACACCTGGTTACCAGCAATACACATTTTCCCACCCCCCATCCTCTCGCCACTGCTCTACCACCACACTTCCTAGCTGGCAGTAGTGGCTCAGCTGGCTGGGAAGTCCAGCCTGTGTGCTGCTTCGATATGCACCGCCCAAATGAGAGATCAGTGGAACAGGGCACATGGGAAAGCAGCTTAGCGAAGTTCCCGGCAGGAGACAAGAGCACCCACTAACCAGCAATATACATTTGCCAAATCCCCCCTTCTCTCTCCTGGCTTCCTCTGCTTCCCACCGGCTGCAGCCTCTTGGCTGGGAGGCAACTGATTCAGTCCCAGGCCACTTGGATTCGTCCCGCTCACACTGGCCAGCTCCCTGAGTGCCATTCGTCTGTTGCTGGTGTTGCTTTTTTTCCATTTCTTTTGGTTTCTTCTGTGCTTCCCACCACCTCGCCCTCCTTTTTCTCAAACACCTGGCTCTGTGTGCCATCTTTGCTTTTTCTTGAAAAGCTCTGAAGCCCCACTTGACTGGGTAACCACTCCCCCAGCCTGTGGTGGGATCCCTGGGGGTTTTTGTTTTGCTTTGTTCTGTTTTGTTTTTCTTTTCGTGGCTTGGGAGCCCTTCCAGCTGGGCTGCACTGCATGGCTTAGGAGTCACTCCCCAGACTGTGTAGCCACATCAGTGGGATCCATGAGGCATTATTCTTTATTTTTTCTTATATCCTTTCTGTCTTTCTTCCTTTCTCAGTTCTCGTTTCTCTGCACTTACCTACTTTTCCTGCGTCCTGAATACGTGGTGCTGTGTGACATCTATAACCCATCCAGCCACACCATACTGCGCAGCTGGAGAGCCACTTTCCTGGTCTTCACAGCCACATCAGTGGAACCCCTGGGGACTTTTTCCAAATTTTTATCTGGTATTTTTTTTTCTTTTTCCCTCTTTCCTTTTTTCTTTTTTTTTTTTTTAACTTCCATTTCTTGGTTTCTCGTATCTCCACTCCAACAGCAAGATCCCTTAGCACTCTTATTTTGTTGGTTTTTGGCTCCTGTTTCTCCTCTTTCCCATACCCATATTAACTTCACACATAAAACCTCCCCTCTACTTCCTACCTACCTGCACTGTGCACTGAACATCACAACCCTGAGCAGCAGGGGTAAGGCCTACTGAGACTTGCCCAGCACTAATCCCAGCCTGCCCTTTCAGCCCCAGTACATGCCACACACAAGCCATCCCAGCCCCTCTCTTCAGCTGGACCTGCCCTGTTGCATCATAGCCTGAGTGACTGGCTCTGCCAATTGGACAAGGAGGTGAAAAGTGACCACAGACAAGCAAAGAACAAAGGGCACACAGCCCACCTGCTCAAACATAAAAAAGCCAAACAAAAATCAGGATGAAACAAATTTGCGATCAGTAAATGAAGAAAGTAACTACTGAATGTCCTGAAAACAGACAATATCAAAACATAAAAAAACAGGACATGATGGTTCTAATAGGCATCCAAAATAAAACACCAGATGACTTTTCAGTAGAAAAAAAGGCACTAGAACTACAAGACAGGGAATTCAAATCTCTAATATGAAGAGCTATCCAAGATTAAAGCAAAAAGCAGGCAAAAATGAGGAAAAATAGACAAATTCATGGAAAAGGCAGACAAATTCATGGAAAATACAGACAAAAAACTAGAAGAATTCAGGAAAATAATATAGGAACAACATACCAAAATAAATTCACAACTACAGATCATACAAAAACAATTAGAAATCCGAAAGGTAAACAAAAAAATTTCAGAAAGGGACAGTGTCATAGAAGGCCTGAGGAGTAGGTTTGAAATGATGGAAGACAGGATCAGTGAAATAGAAGAGAAACATTTGGCTACAACTCTGAGGGAAACCCAGAAAAAAGAATCAAGCAAAATGAAGAAACCCTGAGAATTATGTGGGATACAATCAGAAGCAAAAATTTGCAAGTAATTGGAGTTCGAGAACAGGGGGAGAAATTGGAAAACACAGAGAGGATCGTTAAAGAATTGCTGACAGAAAACTTCCCTAATATCATGAAAGATAAAAAGGTGATCTTCCAAGAAGCTCAATAAGCCACATATAGGATAGACCCCAAAAGAAAATCACCAAGGCATATCATAATCACACTCGCCAAAACCAAAGACAAAAAATCCTGAAAGCAACTTGAGAAAAAAAAGTGAAATACACAGGAGAAACAATAAGACTAAGCTCTGATTATTCAGCACAAACCATGAAAGTAAGAAGGCAATGGGATGACATACATAAAACCTTGAAAGAAAAAATTGCCAACCAAGAATGGTACATCCTGCGAAAACCTCGTTCAAATATGATGGCGAAATTAGGATATTTCCAGATAAATAGATATTAAGGAATATATAAAAACCAAACCAAAATTACAAAAATTATTAGAGGGAGTCCTTTGGTCTAAGAAAAACAGCATCGGACCACAGCCTAAATCTAGGATGCTAGATTGTACTAGCCAGACACCAACCTAGGAAATGAACTCTCAAGGACTATCCAAAACCAAAAGAATTACAACAGGGAACCAGAGAGGTTAATCTGTAAATGACGACAATGTCAGAACAATAAAAGAGGGAATAAATGGTGTAGGAATAGAACTTTCTAATGGAGAGGAAAGCAAGGCGATACCAAGTAATAATGTACTGGTTCAAACCTAGGAGGATAAGGGTAAATTTCAAGGTAACCACAAAGAAAGCTGACAAACATAATCATCAAAATAAAGAAGAAAAACATAAAGTCTGAATAAAAACAAAATCTACAAAATAATAACAAAAGAAAAAGAAGTCCACAAACAAAAGGAATTCAGCACAAGAGAGTAAGAGGAACAAAGAAAATGTCAGCACCACAAAAAAAAGCAGTACAAAATGACAGCAATAAACTCACACCTACCAATAATTACACTGAATGTAAATGGTTTAAACACAACCATAAAGAGACGTAGAGTGACAGAATGGATAAGAAAACAGGATCCATCAATATGCTGTCCACAAGACACACACCTTAGAAACAAAGATGTAAATTTTATTAAAAATCAAAGGAATGGGGAAAAAAAAGCAAGTAACTACCAAAATAGAGCAGGAGTGGCAATACTAATCTCAGATAAAATAGACTTTAATACGGAATCTGCCATAAAAGACAAAGAAGGGCACTATATAATGATTAAAGGGATGATCCGTCATGAAGACTCAACCATAATAAACATCTACGCACCCAGTGACAGGGCACCAAAATTCACAAAGCAAACTCTAACACCACTGAAAAGAGAAATTGACAGTTCCACAATAATAGTAGGAGACTTCAACACATCACTCTCGGTAAAGGACAGAACACCTAGAAAGAAATTCAGCAAAGATACAGAAGAGCTAAACGGCACAATCAGCCAACTTGTTATCAGCATATATAAAACACTTCACCCAACAGATGCAAAGTTCACATTCTTTTCCAATGCACATGGGACGTTCTCCAGAATAGACCATGTCTTGGGCCACAGAGCAACCCTTGACGAAATCCAAAACATTAAGATATTACAATGTACCTTCTACGACTACAACACCATAAAAGTAGAAATTAACAGGAAAAGCAAGGAAAAAAAATCAGTTACATGGAAACTGAATAACACCCTACTTAAAAACCACTGGGTAATATAAGAAATCAAAGATCGAATCAAAAAATTCCTAGACTTCAATGGGAATGAAAACACATCATACCAAAACCTTTGGGACACAACAAGGCAGTCCTCAGAGGTCAATTTATAGCAATAGATGCACACATCAAAAAAGAAAAAAGGGTCAAAATCAAAACAACTATACAAATTGAACAAAAACAAAGAGAACAGCAAAAGAAGCCCACAGCCACCAGAAGAAAGGAAATAATAAAGACTGAGCAGAAATAAATAGAGAATAGAAAAACAATAGAATCAATAAAACCAAAATTGGTTCTTTGAAAGGATCAACAAAACTGACAAACCATTGGCCAAACTGACAAAAGAAAAACAGGAGAGGACACAAATAACCCAAATAAGGAATGAAATGGGGGATATTACAACAGACCCAACTGAAATAAAAAGAATCATAACAGAGTATTATGAAAAACTATACTCCAACAAATTTGAAAACCTAGAGGAAATGGACAAATTTGTAGAAACACATTACCTACCCAAACTGACACAAAATGATGTTGAAAATCTGAACAGACCCATAACAAGAGAAGAGATTGAAAAGGTTAAAAAAAAAAAAAAATCCCAACCAAAAAAAGCACTGGCCCAGACAGCTTCACCAAACATTCAGAGAAGAGCTTACGTTGGTACTACTCAGACTATTTCAGAACATAGAAAAGGAAGCAATACTTCCTAATTCATTCTATGAAGCCAGCATAACCCTGATACCAAAACCAGGCAAAGACATCACACAAAAAAAATTACAGACCAATATCTCTCATGAATATAGATGCAGAAATTCTCAACAAAATTCTAGCCAATAGAATTCAGGATCATATCCAAAAAATAATATACCACGACCAAGTAGGATTCTTACCACATTTGCAAGGATGATTCCACACTAGAAAATCAATCAACATAATGCATCACATAAATAAAAGGAAAGAAAAGAATCACATGATCATCTCAGTTGATGCAGAAAGGACATTTGACAGAGTCCAACAGCTATTCCTGATAAAAACTCTTGATAAAATAGATATAGAAGGGAAATTTCTCAACATAAAAATTTATGCAAAACCAACAGCAAACATCATTCTTAACAGAGGGAGGCTGAAAATATTCCCCTTGATAACAGGAACAAGACAAGGATGCCCTTGTCATGGATTGAACTATGCCTCCCCCCCCCCCCCAAATCTCTGTATCAATTTGGCTGGGCCATGATTTCCAGTATTGTGTGGATGTCCTCCATTTTGTGATTGTACTTTTATGTCAAAGAGGATTAGGGTGGAATTGTAACAGCCTTACACAGGTCACATTCTTGATCCCGTGTAATGAGAATTTCCCTGGGGAAATTCTGCACTGTCTCTTATCTCTCAAGAGATAAAAAGGAAAGGGGAGCAAGCAGAGAGTTGGGGACCTCATACTCCCAAGAAAGCAGCACTGGGAACAGGGAGCAAACTTTGGATCTAGGATTCCTACACCTGAGAAGCTCCTCAACCAGGGGAAGATTGATGACAAGGAATCTTCCTCCAGAGCCAACAGAGAAAGCCGTCCCCTGGAGCTGACACTCTGAATTTGGACTTGTAACATCCTAGACTGTGAGAGAATAAATTTCTCTTTGTTAAAGCCATCCCCTTATGGCATTTCTGTTATAGCAGCACTAGATGGCTAAGACAGCCCTTTATCTCCACTCCTGTTTACATTGTGCTGGAAGTCCTAGCTACAGCAATAAGGCAAGAGAAAGAAATAAAGGGCATCCAAATTGGTAATGAAGAAGTTAAACACTCCCTATTTGTGGATGATATGATACTAAACATAGAAAACGCAAAAAATCCAAGAGAAAACTACTGAAACTAATAGAAAGATTCAGCAGAGTAACAGGATACAAGATAAACACGAAAAAATCAGTTAGATTCCTGTACACCAAAATACAGAGAAAGATGAAAAGAAAATAATGCAAACAGTACCATTTATAATAGCCCCTAAAAAAATAAAATACTTAGGAATAAATCTAACCAGGGATGTAAAGGACCTATACAAAGAAAACTACAAAACACTACTGCAAGAAACCAAGAGATCTACATAAATGGAAAAACATACCATGCTCATGGTTAGGTAGACTCAACATTGTGAAAATGACAATTCTACCCAAAGCCATTTACAAATACAATGCAATCCTGATCCAGATACCAACATTCTTTAAAGAGATAGAAAAACTAATCATTAACTTTATATAGAAAGAGAAAAGGCCCTGCATAGGTAAAGCACTATTGAAGAAAAACGATAAAGTCAGAGGACTCGCACTACCTGACCTCAGAGCCTACTCTACAGCTATGGCAGTCAAAACAGCCTGGTACTGGTACAATGACAGATACATTGGCCAATGGAACAGAATTAAGAACCCAGATATAAATCCATCTACCTATGGTTACCTGATCTTCGACAAGGGCCCAAAGTCCATCAAATGGGGGAAAAGACAGTCTTTTTAACAAATGCTGCTGGCAAAACTGATGTCCATCTACAAAAAAAAAAAAAAAAGAAACAAGACCTATATATCACACCATATACAAAAACTAATACAAAATGGATCAAAGACCTAAATATAAAGCCAAAAACTATAAAGTTCATAGAAGAAAAAATAGGCTCAACACTATAGGCCCTAATACACAGCATTAACAGGATGCAAACGACAACCAACAACACACAAACTCCAGAAGATAAGCTAGATAACTGGGATCTTCTAAAAATTAAACACTTACGAAAAGGCTTCACCAAAAGGGTAAAAAGAGAACCTACGGACTGGGAAAAAAAATTTGGCTATTACAAATGAGACAAAGGTCTAATGTCCAAAATCTGCAAGAAAACCCAACACCTCCTCAACAAAAGAGAAATAATCCTATTAAAAAGTGGGCAAAGAAAATGTACAGACACTTCACCAAAGAAGACATTCAAGCAGCCAACAGACACATGAGGAAATGCTCCCGATCACTAGTCATAGAGAAATGCAAATCAACACCACAGTAAGATACCATCTCACCCTGGTATTACTGGCACGAATCAAAAAAACAGGAAATAACAAATATTGGAGAGGCTGCAGGAAAATAGGAACTGTTATGCACTGCTGGAATGCGAAATGATATAAACATTTTGGAAAACAATACGGCACTTCCTTAAAAAGCTAGAAATAGAAATACGTATGATCCAGCTATCCCACTCCTAGGAAGCTGTCCTAGAGAAATAAGAGTTGTCACACAAATAGACACATGAACACCCATGTTCATTGCAGCATTGTTCACAATCACAAAAAGATTGGAACAACCTAGATGTCCATCAACAGATGAATGGATAAACTCTGGCACATACACACACAATGGAGTATTACCCAACAATAAAGAACAAGGTTGAATCTGTGAAGCATCTCATAACATGGATGAATCTGGAAGGCATTGCTGTTGTTGTTGTTAGCTGCTGCCGAATCAGTTCCAACTCATAGCGACCCTATGCACAACGGAACGAAACACTGCCCAGTCCTGCGCTGTCTTTTCAATCATTGTTATGCTTGAGCTCATTGTTGCAGCCACTGTGTCGGCCTACCTCGTTGAGGGTCTTCGTCTTTTCCCCTGACCCTGTACTTTGCTAAGCTTGATGTCCTTCTCCAGTGACCGATCCCTCCTGACAACATGTCCAAAGCATGTAAGACGCAGTCTCGCCATCCTTGCTTCTAAGGAACATTCTGGTTGTACTTCTTCTAAGACAGATTTGTTCATTCTTTTCGCAGTCCATGGTATATCCAATATTCTTCGCCAACACTGCAGTTCAAAGGCATCAATTCTTCTTTGGTTTTCCTTATTCATTGTCCAGCTTTCACATGCATATGATGCCATTGAAAATACCATGGCTTGGGTCAGGCACACCTTAGTCTTCAAGGTAACATCTTTGGTTTTCAACACTTTAAAGAGGTCCTTTGCAGCAGATTTACCCAATGCAATGTGTCTTTTGATTTCTTGACTGCTGCTTCCATGGCTGTTGATGGTTGATCCAAGTAAAATGAAATTTTTGACAACTTCAATCTTTTCTCCATTTATCATGATGTTGCCCATTGGTCCAGTTGTGAAGATTTGTGTTTTCTTTATGTTGAGGTGCAAGCCATACTGAAGGCTGTGGTCTTTGATCTTCATTAGTAAGTGTTTCAAGTCCTCTTCACTTTCAGCAAGCAAGGTTGTGTCATCTGCATAATGCAGGTTGTTAATGAGTCTTCCTCCAATCATGATGCCCATTCTTCTTCATATAGTCCAGCTTCTTGGATTATGTGCTCAGCATACAGATTGAATAGGTATGGTGAAAGAATACAACCCTGACGCACACCTTTCCTGACTTTTAACCAATCAGTATCCCCTCGTTCTCTCTCAACAACTGTCTCTTGATCTATGTACAGGTTTCTCATGAGCTTAATTAAGTGTTCTGAAATTCCCATTCTCCCATTATGCTCAGTGAAATAAGTCCATCACAAAAGGACAAATACTGTATGAGACCACTACTGAAAAAACTTATGAAAAGGTTTATACACAAAAAGGAACAATCTCCCTGAAGGTATGGCCCCCGAACACCCTTTCAGCTCAGTAATGAGATCACTCCTGAGGTTCACTGTTCAGCCAAAGATTGAACCTACCCATGGAACAAAACAAGATTAAAGAGGTGCACCAGCCCTGGGGCATGGACTGGAAGGCAGGAGGAAACAGGAAAGCTGGTTATTAGGAACCAAGGGTTGAGAAGGGAGAGTGTTGACATGTCGTGGGGTTGATAACCAATGTCATAGAACAACGTGTGTAGTAACTGTTTGATGAGAAACTAGTTTGTTCTGTAAACTTTCGTCTAAACTACAATAAAAAAATAATGAAAAAAAATGAATCTTTGATGGTCACGAGGGGGAGGGGTGGGGATATAAAAACAGTAAATAGATAAGTGGTTTCTTTGATGAAAGGCAAGACAGTACACAATACTCAGAAAGCCAACATAACATGTACAAGGCAAGGTCATGGAAGCTCCATAGACACATACAAACTCCCTAAGGGACTGAATTCCTGGGGTGAGGGTGGGGCACTATGGTCTCAGGGAATATCTAGCTCAACTGGCATAACATAGTTTATAAAGAAAATGTTCCACGTTCTACTTTGTTGAATAGTGTCTGGGATCTTAAAAGCCTCTGAGCAGCCATCTAGGATACTCCACTGGTCTCACCCCTTCAGGAGGAAGGAATAATGAAGAAAACTAAAGATACAAGGGAAAGATTAGTCCAAAGGACTAATGGACCATATCTACCACAGCTTCCACCAGACTTGGTCCAGTACAATTGGGTGGTGCCTGGCTACCACCACTTCTGACAGTGATCACAAAAAGGTTCTCTGACAGAGCTGGAGAAAAATGTAGAACAAAATTCTAACTCAGAAAGAAAGACCAGACTTGCTGGCCTGACAGAGACTGGAGAAACCCTGAGAGTATGGCCCCTGAACACCCTTTCAGTTCAGTAATGAAGTCACTCCTGAGGTTCACCCTTCAGACAAAGATTAGACAAGCCCACAAAACAAATGAGACTAAAGGGGCACACCAGCCCAGGGGCAAGGACTAGAAGGTAGGAGGGAACAGGAAAGTTGATAATAGGGAACCAACGGCTGAGAAGAGAGAGTGTTGACATGTCATGGGGTTGTTAACCAATGTCATAAAACAATATGTGTACTAACTGATGAGAAATTAGTTTGTTCTGTAAACCTTCATCTAAAGTACAATAAAAAAATTACAGCACAATAACTGAAATAAAAAATTTACTAGAGGTGCTCAACTGTAGATCTAAACCATCTAAAGAAAGAATTAGTGGATTTGAAGATACCTGATAGAGATTATGCAAGCCAAAGAATAGAGATGAAAAGGAATAGAAAAAAAAAGGCAGAGACTCAGGAATTTGGAATACCATTAAGCACAGAAAAATATATGTGTAATTGGAATACCAAGAGAGGAGACAGAGGACAAAAAATATTTGATGAAATTTTGGCTGAAAACTTCCCAAATTTATTGAAAAATAACAACTTCCACATTCAATAAGCTGAATGAGCTCCAAGTAGGATAAATGCAATGAGATTCACTGAGATATCGTAGTAAAAATGCAGAAAATCAAAGATAAGGAGAAAATTTCAAAAGCAGCAAAAGAAAAGCACCTCATCACTGACAAGGGAACCCCAATAAGAATAACAACTGACCTCTCAGCAGAAACAATGAAGGTCAGAGATAGGGAGAGAATATACTTAAAGTGCTAAGAGAAAAACTGTCAGCCAAGAATCCTATATACAGCAAACCTGTCTTTCGAAACTGAAGATGAAATACTTTCCTAGATTAACAAAAACTGAATTTATTGTTGGTAGACCCACCTACAAAAAATACTAAAAGAAGGTCTTCAGGCTAAAAGCAAGTGACCTTATATGGGTAATTCAAATCCACATGAAGAAACAGAAGAGCACAGGTAAAGGTAATTATGTAATTATAAATGACTGTAGAAATGAATATTTTCCTCCTTTCTTTACTGATTTAAAAAGCAGTTATTAAAAATATGCCTATAAAAAAAAATTCCTATAGCATAGTAATATAGGTATAACATATTTTTTGCTAATAACAGCAAAAGGAGTTGAGCGGGAGTAAAGCTGTATTGAAAAGAGTAAAGTAATAATCATAACAATATATTGTTGTATCTTAGTTACCTGATGCTGCCTTAACAGAAATACCACAAGTGCCTGGCTGTAAAGATCAGAACTGCATTTTCTCACAGTTTAGGAAGCTAAAAGTACAAATCCAAAGCATGGCTCTAGAGGGAAGTCCTTCCTTGTCTATTTCAGCTTTCCTGGTCTTGTAGATGGATGTTTCTTTCATCTGTTTTTCTCTTCTCCCTGTGTGCATTCTGGCCTTTTATAATGAGTAGATTTAGAATCCATGCTATACTGGTATGACCTCAACAAAACAAAGGGAAAAACTCAATTTCCAAATCTCCACATGTACAAGGGCCAGGAATTCAACAAATATATGGGACACACAATTCAGTCCATAGCATTCCAAAATTTGTGTTCTTTCCACAGGCAAAAAACGTATCACATGTTACATCATTCCCAAAAGTCTTAACCCATTCAGCATTAACTGTAAGTCCAAAATTTCATCTTCTCAATCATCTAAATCAAGTATGGGTGTGCTCCATCCTGGGGCAAAATTCTTCTCCATCTGTGGACCTGTGAAACCTGGAATACAGGTTATCTTCTTTTAAAGTACAATAATGGAACAAGTACAAGGTAGACATCCTCCTTCCAAATGGGAAAAATTGGAAGGGAAGAAGGGGTCATGGGTACCAAGCAAATGCAAAACCTAGCAGGGCAGATCTCCTTAGCTCTCAAGGGTTGAAAATAATCCTCAGCTCTACAGGCACATGTGGGCAACAGCTCTGTCCTCTGGGCATTGGTCACACTCTCTGGACTCTAGGAGTAGATTGCTCAGCCCTGGGTGTCCGCCCTGCCTTCCAGTCCCGCTGAGATGGTGACACACCTTGTCGCTGAGATGGTGACCGACCTTGTCATTGGGATGGTGACCCACCTTGTCGCTGAGATGGTGACCCACCTTGTTGCTGAGATGGTGGCCCCACCTTGTTGCTGAGATGGTGGCCCCACCTTGTCACTGAGATGGTGACCCACCTTGTCACTGAGATGGTGACCCCACCTTGTCTGGGATGGTGACCCACCTTGTTGGTCCTGTGTCAGTCTGATTTTCCTGGCCCTGCCCACTTGGAAAATTCAGCTGACATTCAGCCATCCACTTGCACTTAACAGCTCCTTTTTGGTTAATACATATGTTTCTAACAATAAGGAAGTGTGAACATCTGTAAAGTGTTTTATGGCCCTATTATCTGTTTTGCTTTCTAAAGGGTGTTGTAATTTTCTCACTGGATGCAAAACACTGGCCTAGGTTGGCAAACAAATGCAGGCAGCCAGTTTTTGGCATAAATCTTTGAATTTTTGGCAAAACTCACTAGCACTGTAAAAGCTGTTATTGTGAGCATATTGTGATGACACAACATGTCAATATTTATTTGACTGAGCAGCACTGTGGATTTAATAAATTAATTCTTAAATGCACAATTTACAACTGATGAGCTGCTGCAGAAATAAACCCTGTGATTCTTGTTTTCAGTGCCAGAAACATTTCGATAAGTCTTCAGCGGAGATGCTGGCTTCTTTGATGGATCAGAACCATTTGAATTATCCTTAGGTGTGCACATTATATGGGAATAAAATTTAAAAGAAAGCGAATGAATAAGTGAGTCACAGAGCTAAATTATCAACAGGATTGTAGAGAAGTCACAGTGAGCGTTCTCAAAGCTGTGGGACATGGAGGCTTCAGAAGGCCATCAGCACTGTGAGGGATCTCATGACCTGCTACCAATGCCATGTATCCACTGAACTTAATCTTGAACTTTCATATCCTGCTGTTTTAATTGGGGTAGGGAGCAAAACAAGAGAGGGACTTCCCTCAACAGTGATTGACAAGGGCTAATTGCAGGCACTTCCCAGTATAGACATAATCATGTTCCAAATATCTTGATTTACTTTTTAAATAAATCGTAACACCTTGTTACCTATGAAAGTATAAAATCTGTATTTCATAGAACTTTCTATTTGGGAAAAGATTCTCTAAAATTATCTAATCCATAGCCCTAATATTCTTAATAAGATTATATTCTCAAAAGCTTTATTAAGAAAAAAAAAAAAACTTTAAAATAGATTCCACAGGGGCTTTAATAAATTAAACTGGATTCCAAGGATATCACTTTCTCTCTATCAACGAACAACTACAGAACCTTGTTTTGGACATGTCATCAGGAAGTCCAGTCGATAGAAAAGGAATCATGTTTGGGAAAGGGTCAGCAAAAATGAAGAAAGCCCTCTGTGAGATGGATTGACACAGCAGTCACAACGATGGATTCAAATGTATCAGTGATCACGCAGATAGCACAGGGCCAGGCCATGTTTTGTTCTGTTACAGACTGCAGGGGTGATCACGCAGATAGCACAGGGCCAGGCCATGTTTTGTTCTGTTACAGACTGCAGGGGTGATCACGCAGATAGCACAGGGCCAGGCCATGTTTTGTTCTGTTACAGACTGCAGGGGTGATCACGCAGATAGCACAGGGCCAGGCCATGTTTTGTTCTGTTACAGACTGCAGGGGTCAGAGCCGACCTGATGACAGCTAACAACAAGTAGATGGAATGCAGCTACCAAAACCCAAACCAGACCTGTTGCCATCAAGTTGATTCCGACTCATAGTGACCCTATAGGGTAGAGTAGAACTGCCCCATGGAGTTTCCAAGGAGCACCTGGTGGATATAAACTGCTGACCTTTTGGCTAGCAGCCGTAGCACTTAACCACTACGCCACCACGGTTTACTGGCAAAATAATGGTCATTTTTAGACAGTTCACTGAAAATAAGCTGTAAGTTTACAATGTATCTTCAATTTAACTTTTTAACTGAAATCTCTCTTGAAATAAATATCTAGAGTGACAAAGCTAATATAAATGAAACAATGCGATGTTTAAAGAAGGGAAAGTTTTAAAGTATAAGCCTACCTCATGCTATTTACCAGTTGTAGCTTCCCAGACCCGTTGCCGTCGAGTGGATTCCGACTTATAGCAACCCTATAGGACAGAGTACAACTGTTCTATAGGGTTTCCAAGGAGCAGCTGGTGGATTCCAACTGCGACCTTCTGGTTAATAGCCTAGCTCTTAATTACCCTCAACGAGGTGTCTTGACACAGTGGCTGCAACAGTGGGCTCAAGCATAACAATGATCAGGAGGCTGGTGCACGACTGGGTAGTGTTTCATTCTGTCGTACGTAAGGTCGATATGGGTCGGAACCAACTTGATGGCACCTAACAACAGCAACAGCTTCCCAGAAAGGGCTATGGGCTAAATACATGAATTACAAAATATGTCCTGAAATTCTTTGTGTGTGTAATTACAATCAAGTTTAATCACAAGTGTATGAGTAAAACCCCATAACTTTAAAAAGTTAATGAAATAAGTAGAAAAAATAATGAAAAATATTAACAAATTTCACTTTAGCATCTCCCAAACTATTGCCTAGTGCTGCTAGTCCCAGGGAGGCAGTTAGGTGCTCAACTACTAACTGAAATGTTGGTGGTTGGCACCCACCCAGAGGCACCTCAGAAGACAGCCTGGCGATTTGCTTTTTATAAGCTATTAGTCACAGCCTTGAAAACCCTATGGAGCACAGTTCTATTCTGCAACACATGGGGTTGCCATGAGTTGAAATTGACTCGATGCCAACTAGTTTGGTTTTTTGGCTTTAGCACTACTAACTAGCAGCAAACTGACACTCCAATTGTCACTCACCCTTAAGCTCTCCCCCAAGAAACACCCTAGAGCAAGACCCTTAAGGTTGACAGCTGAAAGTGATAGACTTTTCAACTAGTAATTCACACCCACATTAATGATTACATGTGGTAGTGCATAGTCCTCAAACAGTCATCAGCTCGAGTTTCAAGCAATGGCTAAAAGATTGTGTTTGTGAGATTTCTCAGCCTTGGATGTTCTACTGTACGCAGCCACATCATTCAAACAAATGAAAAGGTTTTTTTCAGCAGCCAGACTGCTTTCCATTGCCTGTACTACTTAGAAAGATGCAAAAAGCTCTGTTCAGCATTTAACAATCTATTTGATATGAAAAAATGTGGGCATCCAAAGCATCCTCAGAAGGAACAAACTGTAAGCAAGGAGAGGCTATTAAAACATGGAGGCTTCATATTAAATAGGAACTTGAAGCAGCACTGCAAATTATAGGTCCAGTTCTGCTTATCAAGGAGATCCCAAAATAGAAGATTTAAAAATCTGCTTCTAAAGGCTTTCTTTTCAGTAAAGTTGAAAAAAGAATTATGATAGGTCATATATAAAAAAGAACATCCATCCTGCCTGCCAAAGTAATCGTTTTCTTCCTCTTACCAGATCTCTGAGGCTTTGTAAAGAGGGTTCTAAATAAACAACTTTAAGGTGGTCCCCTTAAGAGGGGCCCCCTAGGAATCCTCCATAGAACTTCAAAACTGTAATTTGTTCCAGACACTGTGAGCAAAATACCTTCTTTTCCAGTCTCTCAACTTGATACTTAGATGTGTTTAGTTAGAGTTAAAAGGAAGTGGAAAGTTTTCCAAGTGCAAGTTATTCGCCTGAAATAATGGTAAGACATCACCAACTCACATTTTGTCTTATTTTTGTTTTTAATTTTACTGTGTTTTAAATGAAGCTTTACAGCGCACATTAGTTTTGGATTCAAAAATTTACACACAAATTGTTTTGTGACATTGGTTGCAATCCCCGCAATGTTGTCGGCACTCTCCCCCTTTCCCTTTATACCCTGGGTTCTCTGTGTCCAGGTTTCCTGTCCCTTCCTGCCTTCTCATCTTTGCTTTTTGTCAGGTATTGCCCATTTGGTTTCGTATAAGGGATTGAGCTAAGAACACATTCCTCACGTTATTGTTTGTTTTATAGGCCTGTCTAATCTTTGGCTGAAAGGTGGACTTCAGGCATGCCTTCAGTTCTGAGCAGGGATATCCAGGCGCCATAGCTTCGGAAATGCCAACTCACATTTTTGGTGCAATTAACGTTTTAAACACTTTGCTGAGTGTTTTATCTAATGTACATCTTATTCATAATAAAAAAAATTCATAATAATCCATTAATATTCTTATTTTATGGATGATGAAATTGAGGCTTAGACAGATTAATTTACTTATACGGCAAGTAAGAAGTAGACGTAGGATTCAGACCTATGTTTGTTTGACTTCAAAGCATAGATTTCTTCCACTCCATTCTATGAATTGAGACACAGGGAGAGAATGCTCAGAGCATGCCAATCCAATTTCTTAGCCTGTCTTCAGGGATCTTCACATTCTGGTCCTTGATTTTTTATGAGACTTATATCTACTACACCCCATTGTAGACCCTGATTCTTAAACACTTCATGCGCCCTCTTGTAGCCATGTTTTTGGTCATACTAGTATCTTGCCTGGAATGCCCATTTCTATTCTTCTCCCTCTGCGAGAGGTTCTCCTGATTAAGGAGGGGTACCATGTGTATGGAAATGTGTATGGAATTTATACTTGTCACTGTGGGTATGCTACCAGAAGTAAGAGTCCAGGAGGCCAGGCCAAGATGGTGGAGTAGTCAGACTCTTCTGGTGGTCCCTGTTACAACAAAGACCCAAAAAAACAAGTGAATTAATTATATATATGACAAGCTAGGAACCCTGACCATTCAAGGCAAAGTTAAGAAATTGGACTGAGTGACAGGAGAAATGGTGCAGAAGCAGGGAAGAGTTGCCAAGTCAACGGCAGCACCTCAGCCCCTATTCCCCTGCAGAGGGGCTGGCGGTAGTGTTCGGGGACGTGACTGCTTCAGAGAAAGAAAGCAAGCAAAGTGGTGCACACCTGACCCCATGGCGTGACTGCGGCGGGGCTGGTGGTGGTGTTTAGGACACGGCTGCTTCATGAAAGAAGGCAAGAGAGGTGGCACAGCCCTGACCCCTGGTGCAACATGGTGGAGACCAAGCCAGTGCACACAATCTACACACTCCTCCAGAATCTGAGGTACAACACTGCTCTCGGCACAGATAAGTGATTTTGTCTAATTTAACGTGTGGATCTAATAGCTCCTTTCTTTTGAAAGAACTCTCTCCTATCTATCTGATCTCTCCTCCCTCTGCCCTAGCCAGTTTCAATAGCAGTTGATTTACCTGGGCCTGAGACGGGTCCTCCTGCGCTTCCTGAGCCATTCTCCTGGCCTTGGAGAAGAAACAAATTAACAAATGGGGGAAGAACTCTCTGCCAACTCCCCTAATCTGGAAACTCAGAGCAGAAGTGAGCCAGTCCGGGCACAAGTGGTCCACAGACTGTCTTTAACCCCTACATAAATCCAGGTAGCCCCATTACAACAGATAGAATCTGGCTGTTATATTGCAAAGGCAAACCTGTTTGAGGGCTGACTGTAACTCTTTCAGCTGTGCAGTGGAGAGGCAGTTTTTTTTTTTAATTAAAAAAATTTTTTTTATTGTGCTTTAAGTGAAAGTTTATGAATCAAGTCAGTCTCACATACAAAAATTTATAAACACCCTGCTATGTACTCCTAGTTGCTCTCCCCCAATGAGATAGCACACTCCTTTCCACTATTTTCCTGTCCATTCAGCCAGCTTCTGACCCCCTCTACCCTCTCATCTCCCATCCAGAGAGGAGCCACCCATATCGTTTCAGGTGTCTACCTGATCCAAGAAGCTCACTCCTCACTAATATTATTTTCTATCCCATAGTCCAGTCGAATCCCTGGCTGAAGAGTTAGCTTTGGAAATGGTTCCGGTCTTGGGCTAACAGAAAGCCTAGGACCATGACGTCCAGGGTCCTTGCAGTCTCAGTCAGACCATTAAGTCTGGTCCTTTTACGATAATTTGAGGTCTGTATCCCACTGCTTTCCTGCTCCCACAGGGGTTCTCTGTTGTGTTCCCTGTCAGGGCAGTCATCAGTTGTAGCTGGGCACCATCTAGTTCTTCTGGTCTCAGGCTGATGTAGTCTCTGGTTTACGTGGCTCTTTCTGTCTCTTCGGCTCATAATTACCTTGTGTCCTTGGTGTTCTACATTCTCCTTTGCTCCACGTGGATTGAGACAAATTGATGCATCTTAGATGGCTGCTTGCTAGCGTTTAAGACCCCAGATGCCACTCTCCAAAGTGGGATGCAGAATGTTTTCTTAATAGATTTTATTATGCCAATTGACCTAGATGTCCCCTGAAACCATAGTCCCCAAGCCCCCAGCCCTGCTACTCTGGCCTTCGAAGCATTCAGTTTATTCAAGAAACTGCTTTTGGTTTAGTCCAGCTGTGCTGACCTCTCCTGTATTGTGTGTTGTCTTTCCCCTCACCTAAAATAGTTCCCGTCTACTATCTAATTAGTGAAAATCCCTCTCCCTCCCTCCCTCACTGCTTTCATAACCGTCAAAGAATATTTTATTCTCTGTTGAAACTATTTCTCGAATTCTTCTAATAATGGTCTCATACAATATTTCTCCTTTTGCAACTGACAAGTTTCACTCAGCAAAATTCCTTCCAGATTCCTCCATGTTATGAAACGTTTCATGGACTCATCATTGTTCTTTATCGATGCATAGTATTCCATTGTGTGAATATACCATAATTCATCTATCCATTCATCTATTGATGGGCACCTTGGTTCCTTCCATCCTTTTGCTATTGTGAAGAGTGCTGCAGTGAACATGGATGTGCATACATCTGTTCATGTAAAGGCTCTTATTTCTCTGTGGTACATCCCAAGGGGTGGGATTGCTGGATTGTATGGTAGTTCTATTTCTTGCTTTTTAAGGAAGCACCAAATTGATTTCCAAAGTGGTTGTACCATTTTACATTCCCACCAGCAGTGTGTAAGGGTTCCAATCTCTCCACAGCCTTTCCAACTTTTATTATTTTGTGTTTTGGGAATTAATGCCACATGGCCAAGTAAGAATTTTACAGGGATCAGCTTGGCACGTGTGCGAAGATGATCCGAGGAGGAAACTGACATCAGTGCCAGCTCTCAGGAGGCTGTTGCAGAGTGAGTGATGATGATGAGAATAACGTGATGATGACAAGGAAGGCCTGAACTAGGACAGCATTATACCTGCCATGACATGTTGTGGAAAGTCCTCCCCAGGGCACACTGAATCTCCACCTGTCATTGGCCTCCTTCCAGCATCACCAGACATTTCCTCATAGACCTTGTCTTGGATGAGTGGTTTGCAATCAAGCCTAATTTCTTATCTCAAATGGAGAGGTGCCATTGTGAGCTGAGATGAACACTGGACTGGGAATCTGAAATATTTGGACATAGTCCCAGTGTTGCTTTTGATTGCTTATACCGTTTAACCTCTATAAATATATTTCATTATCTGTATAAAAAAGGGAACTGGAAAGGTCAGAAAATATCAGAAAAGAAGGCTCCACACCTTTTCCAGGGATAATTGTACTTATCAGCTGGACTAAATGGATTTTTTTTTTTTATATAACTTTTATTAAGCTTCAAGTGAACGTTTACAAATCCAGTCTGTCACATATTAGTTTACATACATCTCACTCCCTCCTCCCACTTGCTCTCCCCCTATTGAGTCAGCCCTTTCAGTCTCTCCTTTCTTGACAATTTTGCCGCCTTCCCTCTCTCTCTATCCTCCCATCCCCCCTCCAGACAAGAGTTGCCAAAACAATCTCAAGTGTCCACCTGATATAATTAGCTCACTCTTCATCAGCGTCTCTCTCCCACCCGCTGACCAGTCCCTTTCATGTCTGATGAGTTGTCTTCGGGGATGGTTCCTGTCCTGTGCCAACAGAAGGTCTGGGGAGCATTGCCGCCGGGATTCCTCTAGTCTCAGTCAGACCATTAAGTTTGGTCTTTTTATGAGAATTTGGGGTCTGTATCCCACTGATCTCCTGCTCCCTCAGGGGTCCTCTGCTGTGCTCCCTGTCAGGACAGTCATCAATTGTGGCCAGGCACCAACTAGTTCTTCTGGTCTCAGGATGATGTAGGTCTCTGGTTCATGTGGCCCTTTCTGTCTCTTGGGCTCTTAGTTGTCATGTGGCCTTGGTGTTCTTCATTTTCCTTTGCTGCAGGTGGGTTGAGACCAATTGCTGCATCTTAGATGGCCGCTTGTTAGCATTTAAGACCCCAGACGCCACATTTCAAAGTGGGATGCAGAATGATTTCATAAGAGAATTATTTTGCCAATTGACTTAGAAGTCCCTGCAAACCATGTTCCCCAGACCCCCGTGCTTGCTCCGCTGACCTTTGAAGCATTCATTTTATCCCGGAAACTTCTTTGCTTTTGGTCCAGTCCAATTGAGCTAACCTTCCATGTATTGAGTGTTGTCTTTCCCTTCACCTAAAGCAGTTCTTATCTACTGATTAATCAATAAAAAACCCTCTCCCACCCTCCCTCCCTCCCCCCCTCGTAACCACACAAGTATGTGTTCTTCTCAGGTTTACTATTTCTCAAGATTTTATAATAGTGGTCTTATACAATATTTGTCCTTTTGCCTCTGACTCATTTCGCACAGCATAATGCCTTCCAGATTCTTCCATGTTATGAAATGTTTCAGAGATTCGTCACTGTTCTTTATCGATGCGTAGTATTCCATTGTGTGAATATACCACAATTTATTCACCCGTTCATCCGTTGATGGACACCTTGGTTGCTTCCAACTTTTTGCTATTGTAAACAGAGCTGCAATAAACATGGGTGTGCATATATCTGTTTGTATGAAGGCTCTTGTATCTCTAGGGTATATTCCCAGGAGTGGGATTTCTGGGTTGTATGGTAGTTCTATTTCTAACTGTTTAAGATAACGCCAGATAGATTTCCAAAGTGGTTGTACCATTTTACATTCCCATCAGCAGTGTATGAGAGTTCCAATCTCTCCGCAGCCTCTCCAACATTTATTATTTTGTGTTTTTTGGATTAATGCCAGCCTTGCTGGTGTGAGATGAAATCTCATCGTGGTTTTAATTTGCATTTCTCTAATGGCTAATGATAGAGAACATTTTCTCATGTATCTGCCTGAATATCTTCTTTAGTGAAATGTGTGTTCATATCCTTTGCCCACTTCTTGATTGGGTTGTTTGTCTTTTTGTGGTTGAGTTTTGACAGAATCATGTAGATTTTAGAGATCAGGCGCTGGTCGGAGATGTCATAGCTGAAAATTCTTTCCCAGTCTGTAGGTGGTCTTTTTACTCCTTTGGAGAAGTCTTTAGATGAGCATAGGTGTTTGATTTTTAGGAGCTCCCAGTTATCTGGTTTCTCTTCATCATTTTTGGTAATGTTTTGTATTCTGTTTATGCCTTGTATTAGGGCTCCTAGGGTTGTCCCAATTTTTTCTTCCATGATCTTTATCGTTTTAGTCTTTATGTTTAGGTCTTTGATCCACTTGGAGTTAGTGTTTGTGCATGGTGTGAGGTATGGGTCCTGTTTCATTTTTTTGCAAATGGATATCCAGTTATGCCAGCACCATTTGTTAAAAAGGCTATCTTTTCCCCAATTAATTGACACTGGTCCTTTGTCAAATATCAGCTGCTCATACGTGGATGGATCTATGTCTGGGTTCTCAATTCTGTTCCATTGGTCTATGTGCCTCTTGTTGTACCAGTACCAGGCTGTTTTGACCACTGTGGCTGTATAATAGGTTCTGAAGTCAGGTAAAGTGAGGCCTCCCACTTTCTTCTTCTTTTTCAGTAGTGCTTTGCTTATCTGGGGCTTCTTTCCCTTCCATATGAAATTGGTGATTTGTTTCTCTATCCCCTTAAAATATGACATTGGAATTTGGATCGGAAGTGCGTTAAATGTATAGATGGCTTTTGGTAGAATAGACATTTTTACTATGTTAAGTCTTCCTATCCATGAGCAGGGTATGTTTTTCCACTTAAGTATGTCCTTTTGAATTTCTTGTAGTAGAGCTTTGTAGTTTTCTTTGTATAGGTCTTTTACATCCTTGGTAAGATTTATTCCTAAGTATCTTATCTTCTTGGGGGCTACTGTGAATGGTATTGATTTGGTTATTTCCTCTTCGGTGTTCTTTTTGTTGATGTAGAGGAATCCAAGTGATTTTTGTATGTTTATTTTATAACCTGAGACTCTACCAAACTCTCCTATTAGTTTCAGTAGTTTTCTGGAGGATTCCTTAGGGTTTTCTGTGTGTATGATCATGTCATCTGCAAATAGTGATAACTTTACTTCTTCCTTGCCAATCCGGATATCTTTTATTTCTTTGTCTAGCCTAATTGCCCTGGCTAGGACTTCCAGCACGATGTTGAATTAGAGCGGTGATAAAGGGCATCCTTGTCTGGTTCCCGTTCTCAAGGGAAATGCTTTCAGGTTCTCTCCATTTACAGTGATATTGGCTGTTGGCTTTGCATAGATGCCCTTTATTATGTTGAGGAATTTTCCTTCAATTCCTATTTTGGTAAGAGTTTTTATCATAAATGGGTGTTGGACTTTGTCAAATGCCTTTTCTGCATCAATTGATAAGATCATGTGGTTTTTGTCTTTTGTTTTATTTATGTGATGGGTTACATTAATGGTTTTTCTGATATTAAACCAGCCTTGCATACCTGCTATAAAT
Organism: Loxodonta africana; assembly: GCF_030014295.1. Lineage (NCBI taxonomy): Eukaryota > Metazoa > Chordata > Mammalia > Proboscidea > Elephantidae > Loxodonta > Loxodonta africana. Next base: position 78,945,541 of record NC_087358.1, on the reverse strand, counting down.
CCCACTTGATCAGAGTGAATTATTTTTTTGATGTGTTGTTGGATTCTATTGGCTAGAATTTTGTTGAGGATTTTTGCATCTATGTTCATGAGGGATATAGGTCTATAATTTTCTTTTTTTGTAATGTCTTTACCTGGTTTTGGTATCAGGGAGATGGTGGCTTCATAGAATGAGTTGGGTAGTATTCCGTCATTTTCTATGCTTTGGAATACCTTGAGAAGTAGTGGTGTTAACTCCTCTCTGAAAGTTTGGTAGAACTCTGCAGTGAAGCCGTCCGGGCCAGGGCTTTTTTTTGTTGGGAGTTTTTTGATTACCGTTTCAATCTCTTATTTTGTTATGGGTCTAGTTAGTTGTTCTACTTCTGAATGTGTTAGTTTAGGTAGGTAGTGTTTTTCCAGGAATTCATCCATTTCTTCTAGGTTTTCAAATTTGTTAGAGTACAATTTTTCATAATAATCTGAAGTGATTCTTTTAATTTCATTTGGTTCTGTTGTGATGTGGTCCTTCTCATTTCTTATTCGGGTTATTTGTTTCCTTTCCTGTATTTCTTTAGTCAGTCTAGCCAATGGTTTATCAATTTTGTTAATTTTTTCAAAGAACTAGCTTTTGGCTTTGTTAATTCTTTCAATTGTTTTTCTGTTCTCTAATTCATTTAGTTCAGCTCTAATTTTTATTATTTGTTTTCTTCTGGTGCCTGATGGATTCTTTTGTTGCTCAGTTTCTATTTGTTCAAGTTGTCGGGACAGTTCTCTGATTTTGGCTCTTTCTTCTTTTTGTATGTGTGCATTTATCGATATAAATTGGCCTCTGAGCACTGCTTTTGCTGTGTCCCAGAGGTTTTGATAGGAAGTATTTTCATTCTTGTTGCTTTCTATGAATTTCCTTATTCCCTCCTTGATGTCTTCTATAACCCAGTCTTTTTTCAGGAGGGTATTGTTCATTTTCCAAGTATTTGATTTCTTTTCCCTAGTTTTTCTGTTATTGATCTCTAGTTTTATTGCCTTGTGGTCTGAGAAGATGCTTTGTAATATTTCGATGTTTTGGACTCTGCAAAGGTTTGTTTTATGACCTAATATGTGGTCTATTCTAGAGAATGTTCCATGTGCGCTAGAAAAAAAAGTATATTTTGCAGCAGTTGGGTGGAGAGTTCTGTATAAGTCAATGAGGTCAAGTTGGTTGATTGTTGTAATTAGATCTTCCATGTCTCTATTGAGCTTCTTACTGGATGTCCTGTCCTTCTCCGAAAGTGGTGTGTTGAAGTCTCCTACTATAATTGTGGAGGTGTCTATCTCACTTTTCAATTCTGTTAAAATTTGATTTATGTATCTTGCAGCCCTGTCATTGGGTGCATATATATTTAATATGGTTATGTCTTCCTGATCAATTGTCCCTTTTATCATTGTATAGTGTCCTTCTTTATCCTTTGTGGTGGATTTAAGTCTAAAGTCTATTTTGTCAGAAATTAATATTGCTACTCCTCTTCTTTTTTGCTTATTGTTTGCTTGATATACTTTTTTCCATCCTTTGAGTTTTAGTTTGTTTGTGTCTCTAAGTCTAAGGTGTGTCTCTTGTAGGCAGCATATAGATGGATCGTGTTTCTTTATCCAGTCTGTGACTCTCTGTCTCTTTATTGGTGCATTTAGTCCATTTACATTCAGGGTAATTATAGATAAATAAGCTTTTAGTGCTGTCATTTTGATGCCTTTTTATGTGTGTTGTTGACAATTTCATTTTTCCACATACTTTTTTGTGCTGAGGCGTTTTTCTTAGTAAATTGTGAGATCCTCATTTTCATAGTGTTTGACCTTATGTTAGTTGAGTCGTTACGTTTTTCTTGGCTTTTATCTTGAGTTGTAGAGTTGTTATACCTTTTTGTGGTTACCTTATTATTTACCCCTATTTTTCTAAGTAAAAACCTAGCTTGTATTGTTCCATATTGCCTTGTATCACTCTCCATATGTCAGTTCAGTGCCTCCTGTATTTAGTCCCTCTTTTTGATTATTGTGATCTTTTACCTATTGACTTTCATGATTCCCTGTTATGTGTATTTTTTTTTTAATTAATCTTAATTTGTTTGTTTTTGTGATTTCCCTATTTGAGTTGCGTTGATATCAGGACGTTCTGTTTTGTGACCTTGTGTTGTGCTGATATCTGATATTATTGGTTCTCTGACCAAACAATATCCTTTATTATTTCTTGTAGCTTTGGTTTGGTTTTTGTAAATTCTCTAAACTTGTGTTTGTCTGTAAATATCTTAATTTTGCCTTCATATTTCAGAGAGAGTTTTGCTGGATATATGATCCTTGGCTGTCAGTTTTTCTCCTTCAGTGTTCTGTATATGTCGTCCCATTCCCTTCTTGCCTGCATGGTTTCTGCTGAGTAGTCTGAACTTATTCTTATTGATTCTCCCTTGAAGGAAACCTTTCTTTTCTCCCTGGCTGCTTTTAAAATTTTCTGTTTATCTTTGGTTTTGGTGAGTTTGATGACAATATGTCTTGGTGTTTTTCTTTTTGGATCAATCTTAAATGGGGTTCGATGAGCATCCTGGATAGATATCCTTTCATTTTTCATGATGTCAGGGAAGTTTTCTGTCAGGAGTTCTTCAACTATTTTCTCTGTGTTTTCTGTCTCCCCTCCCTGTTCTGGGACTTCAATCACCCGCAGGTTATTCTTCTTGATAGAGTCCCACATAATTCTTAGGGTTTCTTCATTTTTTTAAATTCTTTTATCTGATTTTTTTTCAGCTATGTTGGTGTTGATTCCCTGGTCCTCCAGATGTCCCAGTCTGCATTCTAATTGCTCGAGTCTGCTCCTCTGACTTCCTATTGCGTTGTCTAATTCTGTAATTTTATTGTTAATCTTTTGGATTTCTACATGTTGTCTCTCTATGGATTCTTGCAACTTATTAATTTTTCCACTATGTTCTTGAATAATTTTTTTGAGTTCTTCAACAGTTTTATTGGTGTGTTCCTTGGCTTTTTCTGCAGTTATCCTAATTTCATTTGTGATATCTTTAAGCATTCTGTAAATTAGTTTTTTATATTCTGTATCTGATAATTCCAGGATTGTATCTTCATTTGGGAAAGATTTTGATTCTTTTGTTTGGAGGGTTGGAGAAGCTGTCATGGTCTGCTTCTTTAAGTGGTTTGATATGGATTGTAGTCTCCAAGCCATCACTGGGAAACTAGTTTTTCCAGAAAATCCGGTAAAAAAAAAATGCAGTCCGATCCCTATCAGAGTTCTCCCTCTGGCTCAGGCTATTCGGATGTTAATGAAGCCGCCTGGGGAGGGTGGGGGAGGGAACAGAGAGATAGGAGAGTAGCACCTCAGAATATAGCCAGAGTTGCTTGTCTTGCTTGGAATGACTATTATATCTGAGATTCCCACGGGCGCGTCGCCTATGTGTGCTGGCTGTGTGGAGATTGCCCCCGGGGGGTCTGGCCCGCTGGAGTCACAGTCAGATCCTCCGCTTCCAGCCCCACGCCCAGCATCAAGGCTCCCCTACTGGGACAGTGCACTCTCGACTCCAAAATCAGTCGCTGCCTCCTGGGGACTTCTCGTCCCTCCAGCCTTGTGGCCGTGCCGCCCCTACGAACCAGTTGGGCTGCCTCCGGGGTTAGTTCAGATGGGTGGAGCAGGTCCCCGTGCTTGTGCCGTAACCCAGTGTCCCGGCTGGGACGCTGTTCTCCCCGCTCCAATACCAGTCGCTGCCTCCCGGGGACTTCTCTTACTGGCTGCGTCCCACGCCGCCCACGCGACCCAGCTGGGCCCCTTGCCAGGGTTAGTTCAGGGGGGTGGAGCAGGTCTCCGTGTTTATGCCGTACCTGCGTCCAGTCCAAATCCCGGCGGGACGGTTCTCTGGCTGGGACGCTGCTCTTCCTGCTCCAAGACTAGTCACTGCCTCCCCGGGACTTCTCCTACTGGCTGCGTCCCACACTGCCCGCGGAACCGGCTGGTCCCCCTCCCGGGGTTAGTTCAGGGGGGTGGAGCAGCTCTCTGTGCTTGTGCCGTACCTGACTGGTACGCTGGCTCCAGGCTCTGGAAACAATCGCTGCTTCCCCGTATTAGTTCGTTCTCCGTCTCTAAATCTGTGTTTGTTGTTCAGGGTTCGTAGATTGTTATGTATGTGATCGATTCACTTGTTTTTCCGTGTCTTTGTTGTAAGAGGGATCCGAGGTAGCGTCTGCCCAGTCCGCCATCTTGGCTCCTCCTCCAAGTAAATCCCTAAATGGATATTTTATTGGAAGCCTTGAACATATTTAAAGTTTGTTTTCCATTTAAAGGAGACCTCCATTTTATCATTTTTCTTAAAACAAGCTTTATTATTATTAAGTCTGCAAGCCTACCAAGCTGTGCCCTTGGTTAACTTTCATGGAAATCCTATTGAGCATTGAAGTCAGTGGGATGCGTAATGATTAGTGAACAGCAGAGCTTGGCCAATGCTACTGTATGATTGGCTTGGCAGGAGGCCAGACAGCCAGGGAAGGAGAGCTGGGCATCTCCCTGAGCAATGCCTCCTGAGCTGCACTTCCGAGGGACTGCCTAAGAGAAACACTGGCTCCGACAGACCTCTCTGGTCCTCCCTTTCCACCTCTGCCAGGCAGCCTTTTCTGTAGACAGTCAGAAGAAAGACATCTGTGAAGAGGAAATATGAGGCCAGGACATGTGTATGTTGTGTGTGCATGCATGCACGTGTGTGTGTGCGTGCTGTGCGTGTGCATGTGTACATGTGTGTGTGTGCTGTGTGTGCATGTGTGCATATGCTGTGTATGTGCATGTGTGCATGTGTGCATGTGTGCTGTGTATGTGCATGTGTGTGTATGCTGTGTATGTGCGTGTGTGTGTATGCTGTGTGTGTGCATGCGTGCTGTGTGTGCATGTATGCTGTGTATGTGCATGTGTGTGTGCATGTGTGCAGTGTGTGTGTGCATGTGTGCTGTGTTTGCATGTGTGCTGTGTATGTGCATGTGTGCTGTGTATGTTATGTGCATATATGCTGTGTGTGCATGTGTGCTCATGTATGCTGTGCGCGAGCATGTGTGCTGTGCGTGTATGCTGTGTGTGTGCATGTATGCTGTGTGTGTATGTGTGTTCATGTATGCTGTGTGCGTGCATGTACATGTGTGTGCACATGTATGTGCATGCATGCTGTATGTGTTCATATGTGCTCTGTGTGTGCATGTGTGTGCCTGTGCATGTGTGTATGCACGTATCTATGTTCACGACAAAAAAAAGGACTGGAGGGATATTCAGTAACCACACAGGCCCTCCTCACTTTCCTAGAGAAGCCAAGCATCAGGTAAATGTCTCAAGGCTTAGCAGGGTTTTCATGATCTGTGTGTGGCTGTGCCCCAGTGCACTGCCTGTGACAGGAATAGAAAGCTTGTGCGTTCTCTCTCTGCCCAGTGTGGCACATAAGAAGGGATCAACGTTTGTTGATCAAATCAATTCTAATTTTATAGTTAATTTGGAGCAGTTTCCTCTTCTCATCTTAGGTTACTGTTCCAGAAAGTTCTCTCAAGGAGGGGAAAAAAAAGCTGCTTTTAATACATATGGTAGATAAAGTGTTAATAATCTTAATACATAAGGATCTTTGCAATTCAATAAGAAAAGACACTAAAATTGGAAAACAAGTAAAACACTTGAATAAAAATTCACTTAAAAGGAATTTATATGCCTTAAAAAATTTAACATCTTGAAACTCACTAGAAGTCAAATGTGAAAAAATAATACAATGAGAAGTTATTTCATCCATCAAATGTCACAAATTAAAATTAAAAGATTATACTCAGAGTTGGCAAAGATACAAGAAATGGACACTTATGTCAGGTCAGTGTAAATGTAAAATGGACAGTCTTTTTGGAGGGCTGTTTGGCAGTATTATCAAAAGTTTTAAATATCTCCTTTTAATCGGTATCTCCATTTCTAGAAATTTATTCAGTGGAAGTAATCAGACATATGCATGAAGGTTTCTGTACAGGGATATTAATCACAGCATCATTTATAAAGAAAAGGAAGAAAACAAGAAGGAAATAAGTGCTCAGGAGCAGGGATTCAGTTATCAAAGTCTATTATCTTAAAGCTGTAGTCATGCCATGGAGGATACCTATAATAATTAAAATAAAAGAATATAGCACTGTGTGTATAGTACATTAAATACACATATATATGCTTAAATTTTAACAAGGGTTAGGGGATTTTAATTTTCATGTTTTATCTGTCTATATCATCCAAATTTTCTATAAAGAACATGTGCTCCATTTGTGTATATATATATTCAACCCTTAAGTTTTTTTAAAAAAGGTACTGTTCTGTAATGTTCAGTACCAAAGATATAAAGGTTTTTGGGAATATATTAAGATTTTTGCCATCCTAAATGTTTACTATAAAAAAAAAAAACTATATTACCTTTAAATATCTATTCAGAAGGAAAATGCCAGAGTTCCCCTTTTCTTCTACTTCTTTGCACAATTCCATTGCTTCAGTCTCTTGCCTCATATCAAATCAGCTAATATTTTTCACCAGGTCAGAAGCTACGTCTAGGTGAGTTTGTTTTCCTTAACCAAGTGATTAATTTTTTTTCTTATTATAAACAAATTCATGCTCATTGTAGGAAATTTGAAAAATATAGAAATCTATAATGAACAATGTAAAAAATTTCTGAAAACTCATCTCAAGTAATTTTCCTGTTGATGTTTTTTGTGTTTCTTCTTAAACTTATTTCACATGTTTGCATAAAATTAACAGTTACTCAGTTGTTTAACAAATATTAACTGAACATGTCTGTATCCTAAGTCCTGCTCTAGGCACTGAGGAAGCCTGGTGAGTAAATGCCTTCTTTTATCCAGGCTGTCCATTATAGTCCTCACTTAAAGATCTTTGACTGTAATGAGGTGGGTAACAACAAAAAATAACAAATACTTACATAAAATAATCTCAGGAAGCATAAGTGCTAGGAAAGACAATATAGGAGGTTGGGGGATAATAAGTGATGAGGGGAAAAGAAAAACAGTTGCTGACAAGTTAGTTTCAACTCACAGTAACCGCATGTGTGCACAGAGTAGAACTGCATTCCATAGGGTTTTCAAGGCCTTTTGAAAGCAGATGGCCAGGTGGCCAGGCCTTTCTTCTGAGTTACTTTGGATTAGTAGACAAGCGCTTAACTATTTGCACCACACAGGGACTGCATAAGTGATGAGAAGGGGTCTATTAATTAAGATGGTCAGTGGTCAGAAACAGCTTCTCTGAAGAGGTGTCATTTGAGCAGAAACTTGAATGAGACGAAGGAACAAATTAAGTCATGCTAGAGGGACAAACATTCCAGGTTTTGACCCCTTAGGTAGAAACAAGCGTGGAAGACTAGAAAATAGCAAAAAGGTCAGTGTGGATGGGAGAAGGGCACGAGAACAAGAGTGGGAGAAAACAAGGTCAGCGGGGCATACAGGAGCCTAGGCATAGAGAACTTTGTGGAGATATTTGGATTTTGTTATGCTATGGGGACTCACTGGAAGGTTTAATAGGAGAGTGATATTATCTGATTTGGATTTTTAAAGGTTATGCTTTGGATTTTTTTAAAGATATGTATAAAGGACATACAGTTAAGAATAAACTGTAGAAGATAGAATATAAGAAAGGGACCAGTTTGGAAGTTCTTCCAGCAGGGCATGCAAAATAAGATGGCTTTGACCATAAATGAAGATGACAAGAAGTAGTTAGAGTCTTAATTAGCAGAATCTATTAAAAAAAAAAAAAAAAGAGGTGAATCATTGATGACTTCTAGGTTTTGGCCCAAGTAAATGACTAAAAGGAGTTTCCATTTCTTAGTTGTGTAGTGTAGTTTATGGAAGGTGGGTTTTGGACATGCTGGGTTTCAGATGTCTACTAGACATCCAAATTGGAATGTGGGGAAGAAAGTAGGATATAGAAGTCTGGAGTTCAGGAAATATGGTATGGAGATATAAAGGTAGAAATCACATGCACACAAATGGTGTTTAGAACCAAGGAACTGAATGAGTACACCTAGAGAGAGAGATTAGAAAAAAAAAAAGTGTTTCAAGGATTGTGGCCTGTCATACTGCCACCTTAGAAGTTTTGGAAGGTGAGGAGGAACCAGCAAATGAGACTGAGAAAATATTGCCAGTTCAGTAGCAAGAAAACAAAAAGAGTATGGAATCCCAAGAAAAAATTGAAGAAAAATTTTCAAGAAGGAAATTATCAGTTTTGTCAAATTCTTCTGAGAGATCTAGAAAAAGAGGACTAAAAATTGAATGTTGAATTTGGCAACATAGAATTTTTTTTGACTTCAATAAGAGTAATATTAGTGTAGTAGACTGAAAGGTTGGTGGAGGATGGAAGAGAGAGCAAGTGGTGAAAAAGTGGAGATAGTGAGTATAGACAACTCTTTTAAAGGTTGTTTGCTATAATAATGTGTTCATGTGCTGCATATATTATAAATACAATATACAATATGTATACAATACAGGATATGTATCTTATTTAGACCCATCACACATCTGTCAGTTTGTCATATTGCTGTGATGCTGGAAGCTATCCCACAAGTATTTCAATAACAGCATGGTAGAAAGATTTCAGCAGAGCTTCCAGACTAAGTTAGACTAGGAAGAAAGGCTTGGTGATCTACTTCTGAAAATTAACCAATGAAAATCCTATCAGTCACAACAGAATATTGTCTGATATCGTGCTGGAAGTTGAGTCCCTGTCTTAGTTATCTAGTGCTGCTATAACAGAAATACCACGCGTAGATGGCTTTAACTAAATATAGACTTATTCTTTCACAGTTTAGGAGGCTAGGAGTAAGAATTCATGGTGCCAGCTCCAGGGGAAGGCTTTCTCTCTCTGTTGGCTCTGGGGGAAGGTCCTTGTCATCAGTTTTCCCCGGATCTAGGAGCTTCTTAGTGCAGGGACTATGGGTCCAAAGAATGTGCCCCAGTCCTGGCTCTTCTTTCTTGTCGGTAGGAGGTCCCTGTGCTCAGAAGCTCTTAGACCAGGGGAAGATTGAAGACAAGGACTTTCTCCCAGAGCTGACGGAGAGAGAAAGCCTTCACCTGGAGCTGGTGCCTTGAATTTGGACTTCTAGCCTCCTAAACTGTGAGAGAATAAATTTCTTTTTGTTAAAGCCATCCATCTGTGGTATTTTTGTTATGGCAACAACACACAAAGCAGCACTAGATAATTAAGACAGAATTTGGTACTAGGAGTGGGGTGCTACTTTAACAGATACTTGTTAAAGCCATCCACTTGTGGTATTTCTTTTATAGCAGCACTAGATAACTAAGATAGTTTGGTTCCAGGAGTGGGGTGCTACACTAACAGATACCTAAAATGTGGAAGAGGTTTTGAAACTGTGAATGGGTAGAGGCTGGAAGAATTTTAAAGTGCTTAATAGTAAAAGCCTAGATTGCTTTGAAGAGACTGTTTGGTGAAATCATGGACATCAAAGACAATTCTAGTGAGGGCTCAGAAGGAAGTGAGGAGAGCTGTAACATTGGAGACAGTGCAGACAACAAGAAGCAGCGGCAGAGAAATGGCAGGAGCAGAACCAGGAGAGTGGCACTAGATGTCATGGGAGCCAATCCATGGAGCAGGAGAGCTCAGTGCCTTCGGGAAGGAGGCTTCCTGGCAGGGTAGGGTGCCTCTGAGCACTTGTCAGTAGAACTAGGCTGCCAACTCACAGAGTGAGAGAGCTGAGAGCCTTCAGGCCAAAGCTTACTTGCAGGGTGAAGTGACTCTGGGCACTTATTGGTAGAGGTATAGAGCTTTGTAACATTTGTCTGAGTAAGGCAAAGGCTGGGCCAGTCCAAGAGTCCTGAAAGGCCAAAAGGCCAAGGAACCAGGAAGCAGAAACTGAAGAGACAAAGAGTTGTCTTGGTCTCAAAGTGTAGGGCCACAACCTCTGGAGTCTCAAAGGGTAGGGCCATAGCCTCCTAGATTTCAAAGAGTTGGATCTTCACCAACTGGCTCCAGAGTGGGGGGCTGCAAATTGCAAGTGATATGCAGATGGGGCCAGATCCACTGCCCAAAGCCAGGGGGACAGGCTGCCAGCCCCAAGGGGCAGAAGAACAGGGCCTGCTGGGGCCAAGGGGATAGGGTCACTACTCAGACAGACTTGGAGAATGGGACTGCCCAAATCTGAGTGAGCAGAGTTGCCATCCCAGTGGGCCTAGAAGGCAGAGCTGAAGCACAGGGCCTCCACCCAGAATCCAGAGAGTGTGGCCAACACCCAGTGTCTGGAGGGCAGGGCCATTGCCTAGATGATCTCAGAAAGCAGGATTATTTTCAAGTTTACAGAGCTAATGTGAATTGTTCTGCTGGATTTCTGACTTGCTTAGTGCCCATTATTCCTTTTTTCCCCCTAATTTCTACCTTGTGCCTAGCCCACCATTGTACTTTGGAAGCAGATAACTAAGACGGTCCCCAAGATTGGGAACCAAAACCAGAAAACCTGCTGCTGTCAACTTGATTTCAACTCATAGCGGCCCTATAGGACAGAGTAGAACGTCCCCATAGGATTGCCAAGGAGTGGCTGTTGGATTTGAACTGTTGACCTTTTGGTTAGCAGCCGAGCTCAAAATATATAGTGGCTGCAACAGTGGACTCGATAATATCAATGATTGTGAAGATGGCACAGGACTGAGCAATGCTTTATTCCCTTGTATATAAATCAGAGACAACATAATGGCAATGAACAACATCTTATTTACATACAATGAATATGTTGTGGTATAGTGAGTGTAATAATTTAATCTGTGACAATTTGATATTTGAAAATGATATTCATTTTGCTTTCTATTTCTTTGTTCACTGGCGAGGTAACTGCAGGATTTGAAGTTCCTTGGATATGTTGATTTAATCAGTTGGATGAGGAAGTATTATTTAACTGCTTAACTAAACAAAACTACAATAGTTTAGATTTTTTAGAAACTAGGGTCTGCTTTTTACTGCATACACACGCTTAATGTCTTCCTAACCAAAGTGAAGAGACTGATCTCATTTACCTTGTAGGAGACAGCCAGGATGCAAGCAGAGAGATTTGTTTCCCCCATTACCTGTGAATACAGCTCTATGGTTGAAGCACCATGGGCCAGTGAGTGTCCAGGGCAAGGCAACCAGATTTATGCCCAAATCTCTTTTTTTTTTTTGAGAGAGAGAACAGAAACAGGGTTTATTTTTGTGGGGATCAAGTGACTACTCTCAGAAATGAAGCAAATGGGGGTCTCATGTGAACTGACTGGGGCTGGGAAATGGGGAGCCTCCACAGCCAAGGGAATTTCCCTGTCTGTCCTTTGCTTGTTTGGGGCCACCTGGGCTCTCCTATCTCTTGTTTTTGCTGATTAGATTCACCTGCTTGGTCTTAAATACTCATATGATCAAAAATGACGCTCCCGCTGAGACTTTACAGAACCTCTCATTTCATGTATATACCAACTTTGAACTAATAATGATATTAATAATTAGCATTTTTGAGTACTGTATCACATGGCAGAAGTATTATATGTTTTAACTCATTTAATCCTTAACAACACAATGATTAGTGGGAAGTAAAGCACTAGCAAAAAGCCTGTGACCTCTTTCCTCCTTTCATTGGGGAGAAAGAGATGACCCAGTCAAACTTCTTGCAAATGCATAAGTAACTAGCCCACCTGATGAATGCATTAATGTCATTTTCTAACAGGAAGAGTCCTCTGTGAAATTTTTTTAGCAGGATATACCTGGTCAGTTTAGGCTGGTTATCATAGATGAATCTGGAATTTAAGGATTTATGGAGTTTATATCAGAGCCCTGGTGGTGCAGCGGTTAAGAGCTTGCTTGGCTGCTAACCAAAAGGTTGGCAGTCCAAATCCACCAGCGGCTCCTTGGAAATCCTGCTGTGTCCTGTGGGGTTGCTATGAGTTGGAATCTACTCGACGGCAATGGACTTGGTTTTGGTTGAAGTTCGTTTCACTAGAAACCCTCATGTAAGTGACCTAATTCATGAGTTATTAAAAGGAGATGTTCCATAACCATGTCCTTCTGCAATTTGGTATAAAATGTTACATGTTAAATCTAAAAAGAGCGTATCCTAACATGGAAGAGAAAGGATATTTGGGGAACTGCACTGACAGTCACAGGCATTTCCTTGGGAAGAATGCTTACCTGGTCTTGTTGCCTCTGTCTTTTGAGTGATTACTGAAATTGGTACTGATGAGATTTATAATTTGTGGTGAATCTGGTTTGACAATCCAACTCTTCAGGTTAGCACAGCATACATTATATTTATCCCCAGTTTATAGATAAAGAAATTAAGGAACAAAATTAAGCAATTTACTGAAGGTCTTACCACAAATTAGTGGTTGAGTCAGGGTATTCATCCATGAAATCTGACAACAACCTATGTTCTTTGGTATTACACTACACTGCCCCTGTTGGTCTCTGTAACTCTTGGTTCAAATTCTTGCTACCTGAGAGAATTTAATGGTTTGCTAGAAGACCAGTGGTTTGCTATCCTGATTTATTCACCTGGAAGGATCCATTAGTGCTAGGATCCCTACCACTGATTCTGTCATCTGAGTCTGAGGTGGGGACAATACTGATAATGTTTGGAAGGCTACTATAAATGTGTCTAGTAGACAGAAGGGTCCACAGATCACCTTATACCTATAGGCATGACCCTATAGATAGAACGCTTCTATGTCTATGGAAAGAATTTCTTCTGCTAATTGTTCATAGACTGCCAACACAGTAAAAGCTTTCACCTTGGTCTGGGCTAACGTTGAAGAAAAGTAGGTGAGAAATATAACACTAGAAAGAAAGACTTTATCCCTAGAGAACATTTTCCATAGTATTAAATGAAGAACCAATCTCTGTATCTTTGATCTTTGAAACAATTTCACACTGCCAAAAATTGTATTTAATATTTAATATTCCAGACAGGAGATAACTTTAAGTAATGTTAAGGGCATGATTAGGAAATGTTATCAGATTGGAATATCTGATAATGATATGGGAAGTGTTTGAATAGCTTTAGCTGTGTATTCTCTTTATATATTGAATTCCCAAAGTCAGTGAACCAAAAGTCCATGTTCTGGGGCTAATTAGCATGCAATTATGGAGAAAAGCGGGAAATAAAATGTGACCTCATCTGGCCTGTCAATACAGCGCTTTGCAATACAAGGAGAAAACATCTAATTTCATCCTCAGCTTTCTTTTTTTCTTTACTTCTTTTTATTTTGCAAAAATATAACTAATACATTTGCTACTTCAACATTTTTCATGTGTATGATTCCGTGAGATCAGTTAATCAATCATGCTGGGCAACCTTCAGCTATATCCATTGCCAAACTTTCCATCCCCATAAATAAAAACACAGACTCAAACAGTGATTTCCCCCTTTTCCCCAACCCTCTCGCCCTGGAAACCACTATTAAACTCTGATCTCTATACATCTGTTTATTCTAGGTATTTCCTATTAGTGAGATTATACAATATCTGACCTTAAGTGGTTAATTCATTTCACTCAGTATAATGTCCTCAAGGTTCACCCATGCTGTGGTAGCATCAAGACATCATTACTCTTCCACTGTGTGTATATGTCACATTTTGTTTATCCATTCACCAGGTGATGGACATTTGGGTTGTTCCCACTTTTGGTTACTGTGAGTAGTTCAGCCTCAGGTTTTGAATTAAGGCATGGTTTTCTTAAGTGGTGCCTGACAGAAGCAGTTAAAATTTGGCACTACTGTGAATCTTTTCTCCTCTTAAAGATTTTATTGATAGATTGGCATGGATTTATCTTTTTGCTAGAGGAAGGCTTTCAGAGGCATTTGTGGAATTTGTGTGTTTGTGTGGCTTTAGCTTGACTCTCCAGCTTTTTGCACACATATTTTTATGTTGTTGTTGTTAGTTGCCATCAGGTTGCTTCTGACCTAGTGATCCTATGTACAACAGAAAGAAACACTGCCCAGTCCTGCGCCATACTTACGATAGTTGTTTTGCTGGAGCCCATTGTTGCAGCCACTGTGTCAATCCATCTCATTGAAGGTCTTCCTCTTTTTCCCTGACCCCCTACTTTACCAAGCATGATGTCCTTTTCCAGGGACTGATTTCTCCTGAAAACATATCCAAAGTATGTGAGACAAAGTCTTGCCATCCTCACTTCTTTTTTTTTTTTTTTTCAAATTTTTATTGTGCTTTAAGTGAAAATTTACAAGTCAAGTCAGTCTGTCACACAAAAACTTATATACCTCTTGGTACATACTCCCAATTGCTCTCCTCCTAATGAGACAGACCACTCCCTCCCTCCACTCTCTGTTTTTTCACCAGCTTCTAACCCCCTCTACCCTTTCATCTCCCCTCCAGGGAGGAGATGCCAACATAGTCTCAAGTGTCCACCCAATCCAAGAAGCTCGCTCCTCACCAGCATCCCTCTCCAACCCATTGTCCAGTCCAATCCCTGTCTGAAGAGTTGGCTTTGGGAATGGTTCCTGTCTTGGGCCAAAAGAAGGTCTGGGGTCCATGACCACCAGAGTCCTTCTAGTTTCAGTCAGACCATTAAGTCTGGTCTTTTTACGAGAATTTGGGGTCTGTATCCCACTGCTCTACCGATCCCTCAGGGGTTCTCTGTTGCATTCCCTGTCAGGGCAGTCATTGGTTGTAGCCAGGCACCATCTAGTTCTGCTGGTCTCAGGCTGATGTAGTCTCTGGTTTATGTGGCCATTTCTGTCTCTTGGGCTCATAATTACCTTGTGTCCTTGGTGTTCTTCATTCTCCTTTGATCCAGGTGGGTTGAGACCAATTGATGGACCCCAGATGCCTCTCTCCAAGGTAGGATGCAGAATGTTTTCTTAAAAGAATTTATTTTGCCAATTGACTTAGATTTCCCCTGAAACCATGGTCCGCAACCCCCCTCCCCTGCTACACTGGCATTTGAAGCATTCAGTTTATTCCGGAAATTGCCATCCTCACTTCTAAGGAGCATTCTGGTTGTGCTTTTTCCAAAACAGATTTGTTTATTCTTTTGGCAGTCTAGGGTATATTTAATATTCTTCGTCAACACCATAATTCAAATGCATCAATTCTTCTTCGGTCTTTTTTATTCATTGTCCAGCTTTTGCATGCATATGAGGCAATTGAAAACACCATGGGTTGGGTCAGGTGCACCTTAGGTATATTTTTATATATATCTAAAAATCAAATTTCTTTTATAAAGATTAGGGTTTGTTTTCAAATATCGATTTCCCCCTTATATTTTTATTGAGTACAGTTGAAACAAGGTGTCTGTACTTTGATTGTATTCTCGCTGTTTGGCCAAATGAGACACAACTGCTCCTGAACTCAGAGAGCAATGCTTTGTACCAGGTTGGTTTTCCTTTTCAGGCTAAGATGTCACCTCAGGCTCTTCTATGCAGAAGAAATGTTGCACAATTGAAAGACAAGCAGATTTGAGTTCGAATTCCAGATCATTTTTGTTTCTTTCTCAGTAATATTAAAAAAATGACAGAGATCTTATGTTGCTCTCATTCTTAGCTGCTGTCAAGTTGACCATGACTCATTGCAACCTTATGTACAGCAGAACAAAAGGTTGCCCAGTCCTGCACCATCCTCACAATCACCAGCATGTTTGAGTCTATCTTTGTGGCTATTGTGCCAATTCATCACATCAAAGGTCTTCCATGCACTAGTTGGCCAAACATCCAGCTTCACCAAAACAAGCTATCTTCCTCTAGCAATTGATCCTTCCTGATGATGTGTCCATTCAATGCATGTGAGTTGGACAATATTCTATTGTGATCCATAAGGTTTTCATTGGCTAATTTTTGGAAGTAAATTGCCAGCCCTTTCTTCCTAGTCTGTCTTAATCTGGAAACCCCACTGAAGCCTATCCACCACAGGTAACCCTGCTAGTATTTGAAATACCACTGGCATAGCTTCCATGTAAACCACCACAGTTTCACAAACTGATAAATGAGTTGTGGAAACCTTTAGAGCTATGGTAATTAAATGAACCAGAACATGTGAATATATGTGGAAAGACGTTGCATAAAAGCTAGTTTCCATTTTTTGCCTACAGTTCCCTCTGCCTGCCCCACCTTCTTTACAACAAAATGAACAAGGCAATATTTTTATTGATTTCAACAACAATTTTAAAAAATGGGGATTTATATCCTCATTTCAAAGTGTATAAACATCTTTTCTTCCCTCAACATCTGTATTGTCATAAAACCTTTGAACAACATGTTATCTTTTGTGGGATGCTGTTTACTTTCTCTGGCTAAGTAAACATCCTTTTTCTGTCTCACCTGTTTAATTTTTTAATAAAAGTTGTCACCCATTCTCAAGACCAGTTATGGTGGAAATATGATTAGCTACAAAATAATCACTCTATAGGAAAGTAGGATGGATTGGAGTCCTGCCTCACAACGCTATTTTCTTCCAAAGGCTCCTTGTGACTAGTCATAGATACCATTGCTAACCAGGCAGATCCTCTCTTTGTTGCCATGTAGAAGCCCACACTCCCCAAGCCCCTTCCTGGTAGAAGGATTCATGTAATTTACAGCCCATGAGATGTGAGTTTAATTGACTGTGTCACTCTCACTTTCAGACTGAGGGTTCTCTGGAAGAGGCCTTGTGTCAGATGGAGGAATCACAAGCTATGAGCAGCTTAGATTGTAGGTCACTGCATAGACTCGGCTGCCTTTGAGTCATTCGATGAGTGGAAGGCTCTGCAGCAGAATTAACTCTTGAGAGTTTGGGGGTTATATGGCACCACAGCATGACGTAATCTATACTGACTAAAACCCTAAAAAAAAAAAAGATGGAAAAATTTATTTTATTTGTGAAGGTATTAATGCATTCAGAAACTTGTACTATTTATCTGTGTTGGGTGAGTCATTGTATTTGATGCTATAAGGGGTAAGACAAACAAACAAAATGACCAAAGTATAGACCCTCTCTCATAGGAGCTATGGTCCAATAGCAGTACCATCTTAAGTTTTTTGCTGTATTTATAGTTTTTCAAAGTGTCTTTATGCACTTAATTTCACTTGATCTTTGCAACAACCCTTTTACTATTTCCATTTCACAAGTGAGTAAACCAGATCATAAATCCACAGAGCAATTAAGTGAGAAAGCCAGGCTTATTGGAGGCCTTCTGATTTCTGCTGCCTCAAATGTGCGCAAACAGGCTTTAGACTTCTGTAAATGTGAGCTGTCTTTGCAGAGTCTGGGTCATGAAACCCCAAGAGAAGGCATGTCTGAGGGAGAAGCAGAGAGTGTTGGGCAGAGCAAGTGTGCATAACCTCTGAAATTCTATTCTTTGCAGACTATAGTCTTGGAGTGAAACCAATTCCATGAGAAAGGTTTGTTTATAAAAATTAAGCATTTCATTTTCTCATTAACATGGGTATGGAGGAACAGGAAGATATCTAAGAACTAAGGGCTTCAGTTTTATGTCTTATCATCTATAGAATCCCTGGATGGGAAATTTGCCAAGTAAATTTCTAAATAAATTAGTATAACACTATAATATATTTCAGGAGTCCAGGGTAGTACAAATGGTTAAGTGCTCGGCTGCTAAATGAAATCTTGGGTGGGGGGTCAAGTCCACCCAAAAGCACCTCAGAAGAAAGGCCTGGTGATCTACTTCTGAAAAATCAGCTGTTGAAAATCCTATGGAACACAGTTCTACTCTGACACATACGAGGTCACCGTAGTCGGAGTTGACTCAAAGACAACTGGTTATACTATATTTTATTTCTAATTGGTTATGATATATTTTACTTACATTGATAAAAATTTCTTCTCAATTATTATTTAATTTATTCTTTTATTTTACCAAGATTGAATCGCTACTAATAGGATTCTTTGCTAAGCATTTTGTGAAACTATGATATATATGCGTTTTGTTTTTAAATTACAAATTAAAAATAAGAACTTTATGGGTATTAAATATTTCCTAAGATATAAAGCCTAGGAAAAGTATGATTTTATGAGGGCAGAGAATGTGCTGAATCTTGAATCCCTAGCAAGTATTCTGTAAATTTTTATCAAATCAATGCAAGATGAATAAAAGAATGCATGAAACTGGGATCCTTATCTTTAGATCTCTTAAAGTAAAATGTTGGACCAGAACAAGTCCTATGGTACATTTGGAGAGTAATTAGAGGCTGAACACTGCAGGATAAATTTTAAAAAGAAATAAATGTTCAAAAAAGGGAGAAAAAGTATGTGTGGGAGAAACTGGAGGAAATACAATGAGGAGGTTAACTGAAGTGTGAGTCTCTAAATCTCCACCTAAGGTGTTCAACCTGTGTGTTACAGTCAGCTTATTATAGTCAGTGGTTTGTTTTGTTTTGGTTTATTTTTTCATATGTCTGCTCTGTGAAAAAAAATACTATAAATAAACTATATATATAGCAGTGCATTTAACCATCTAGATCCAAGAAAAGATTGTTAGGCAGCTGTTGTCAAAAGACAACAGGTACAACCTTTCGGAAAAATTGAAAAAAAAAAAAAAAACAACTAAGTCCACACTGATCAAGAATTGCTCCTGGTGTTCCATCTCAGAGAATCTAATTAATTATTATTTTCAAGTAATCTTCAAACTGGATAGTAACTGTACCTAATTATCTTTTTTTCTTCCTATTGAAAAAATGCTTCTTTATTGTTATATGAACAAAAGCAACGAACTGCAATTATCCAAAGAAGTGGAAAGAAAGGAAACACTTACTCTGTGCACTTTATGAGGAAAGAAGGGGATCTTTGCAGGAAGGAAGCATTAACATTTGCTCTGGTTGGACCCGTATGATGACAGTGCTATTGTATCATGGTGTTGTAGGATTTTGTTGTATGGTGGCGTTATAGAATTTTGTTGTATCATGGAATGTTCTCAGTTTGTTGTATCATGGAGTTGTAGAATTTGTGGTGTCATGGAGCTATAAAACTTTAATGCTGGGAAATCATTAAAAATTATCTTGTCCAAACCCTTCATTTTGGGTAAATAATATGTAGGTTAACTGAATTCCTCAGCGTTACTGAATTACTTAAAAATATGTCAGGGTTTTCCTTTTTTTATCCTACAAGGTAAGAATCTTATATTTTGTTTGAACTTTTATCTGCGTGAAACCAAAACGACCATGTATTTTCCTATGCTATTAGGGACTTAATTCTTTTTTTAAGATTTATATCCCTTGCAGTCTCAGACAATACTAAACCTCAATGATCTCTGCCTTTTCTGTACCCATATACTCCCTACCCCAGGTCTCATAATGGTCAATAATCAGTATGCCATATTTATCCAATATAACTTAGTCATTTAGACAATCAGTATTCTGTGTATGTTTCTAAAAAAAAATGTTTCTAGAGTGTTATAAAATGTTGATGCTAAGGTTCGTTTAAAAGTTTGCTCAGTGATTGGCTGAAAATAGGAGTATATTTGTCAAAATTTCAGCACTTTCATAAAGGCATGGTCTACCTCTAGAATTAGGCTTTCAGGCTGGGTTCCCAATATGTCCAGAAGATGTGATAAAACAAAATGAAACAAAAAATATTCAAGGAAATAAAAAGCGGATGAATGGAAAGAAAAATGAAATACTTTATCATGTTGTGTTAGCAGGGAGTAGAGGTTTGAAAAGGGTGAAAACCCTAAATGTCTGCGAAGGCAGACATAAAAAAGAAAATAGAGCACACAAGCACAATTAATCTGAGGACGAGAAACAGATCTCGAAAGTTAGACTTTTTTTTATTGCATCGATTGTTCTCATTCTTCAATGGGCATAAAAATCACCTGGAGAATTTGCTAAAACACAGATTGCTGGGCCTCTCCCAGAGTTTCTGATTCATAGATCTGGGAATGGACCCAAAGTTTGCATTTCTATCAAGTTCCCAGGTCATGTTGATGCTGTTGGTCCTGGGACTGCACTTTAAGACCACTACAACACAGAAAAGATTCTCAAAGGAAGAATTTCCTTCCTTTGAAATTGCCTTTAGGAATAGATAGAATAAAATTCTACGTAGCACTTTAGTTCCTAAAGAAAACTGGCTGTGCTTAATTGACAAAAGGCTGGTAGATGTGTTCATTTCCAATAGACATAATTTGTGATATAACTACTTAAGTGAGATTCATTACAGTTGTGTGGCCAGAATGGTGCATACCTTAAAAGGAAACAAGACAGATGTGATCTTTGACCATCTTGTAGAGAAAGTCGATATGTATGCCACCTCCGCGCCTCTATCATGACCACAAAATATGTACCTGAGACACCAACACGCACAAATTATCCAGAGGTTTACTCTGCAACTCTGCATAAGGCCAAATCCAGAAATTGCAAAGTTTCGGGTAGATTAAACATCTGGATATTTGATTGATTCTTTTGCGTTGTAATCCAAATATTTTTGGGTCATGTAGACTCACTGTTGCCCTTGCAAAAATTGTCGGATTAAGAAGTCACTCCCTTCCATGTGTCCAGCTACTGCTATTTTTTTCCCAACATGCAACAGATATGTATCACCTCAATCCCTCTACATTTCTGTCTTAGAAGTGGGCCATCTACTAGGTGTCATTTCATTTTTCATCTTGCTATTTCTTAGTTGTTTGAATTTTCAGAGCAAAAAATCCATGAAGACACTTAATAAGAACCTCTAACTTTATTGAAGCTACCATTGCTATAACCCTTTATAAAAGGGATGTCACCAACATATGGATAATGCTAAATGGCCACACTCTGTATAGAACCATAGAATGTCCAGTATACAAGACCACAATTCAAATGCATCAATTCTTCTTTGGTCTTCCTTATTCATTGTCCAGCTTTCGAAAGCATATGAGGACATTAAAAATACCATGGCTTGGGTCAGGAGCACCTTAGTCCTCAAAGTGACATCTTTGCTTTTGACTACTTTAAAAAGGGCTTTTGCAGTAGTTTTGCCCAATGTAATAAATCATTTGATTTCTTGACTGCTGCATCCATGGGTGTTGATTGTGGATCCAAGTAAAATGAAGTCCTTGACTACTTCAGTATTTTCTCTGTTTATTATGATGTTGCTTATTGGTCCAGTTGAGAGGTTTTTTTTTTTTTTTTCAGTTGAAGTGTAATCCCTACTGAAGGCTGTGTTCTTCGATGTTCGTCAGTGAGTGCTGCAAGCTGTCTTTGCTTTCAGCAAGCAATGTACTTACATTAAGTAGTTATGTATAATACATTTTTCTTGAAAATGCATGATGGTGGAAATGGTGGAGGGATTGTGTGGTTTATGTGGGAGAATGGTGTTACATTACTGCACAGCAAAAAAGAAAATTTAAAATGGAATTTCAGACAGATATAATATCAGGGACACAGAATATTTCACCTTTTGTCTCTTCGTCCCTTTGACCCTTTCTTTGTATACATCGTGAGGGACTTCTCACTTGGTTGCTCTTCTTTCTCAGATCCTGAATTTCCGCCATTTGTCCAAAACCTTACTTTTCTATGTAAGTCTTCTTTAACTTTTTGGCTTCCTCGCACCCTCCTTTTCTGGACACTAACAAGATACCAAAATATTTTTTTTTCCATTTTTATGCCCAGGACTTTATTTACCTTTGTCTTACTCTTAGCCCACCCTGTTGTGTGTTGAGGAGTCTCTCTACAACCAGATGGCCCATCAAGATATTTTTGCTGAACAAAGAACTTTGCTCTTTTGAAGAATTTTGCTACTAGATCTTTAACCAACTTATTTCCCTGCTGCTCGCTCTTTCTCTTTCACTCTCTCATTAAGATTAATAATGAGAGGTGGCACTCTACTTATTTACCTTGATATGGACCCATGTGTTATGGCTATGGGAGAAATAGTACCATATGTTGGCTGGTGATTTAAAGCATACAGACATGTTTTAGGATGTGGCCTCAGCTCTGGAACATGTTGTCAGCTGGCTAGTGCTGTAATTGAGTTTGTAATAGTCCATTCCACCATTTTAATAGACCAGCTAATTTGGGATGATGGGGCACACAGTAAGACCAATCAATCCCTTGAGAGTGAGTGTATAGCCTTACATCTTTTCCTATAAAATTAGTTATTTGGTCAAAAACATTGTCGAGTGAGAAAACATGAAGCTGAATATGGCATTCAGCTAGGCTACAAATAAGGGTGCAGGAGGCGTCATTTTGGGTAGAATAGACAAATCCATAACTGGAGTGTCTATTCCAGTAAGGATGAATTGTCCCCCATTCTGTGATGGAGATTACACTCAACCTGCTGGCAGGTGGTTGTCTGATCTCCCAGGTAGTGGTGCCATAATGAGGGCTCAGTGTGGTGTCTGGCTAGGCATTCAGCAGTGGCAAGAGCAAAATCAGCTGAGTGAAGGGAAGACATTTTGGCAAATTTTGGTTCTACTGGATTATGAGGGCCAAGTGGCAGAATATCTTGCTCTAAACCCTGGACTTGTTTCAGTGCCTTCTCTTATCTTTGGCATCCGATCAAAAGTGGTGACCTTCCAGTTACTTGGTAAGTGAATCAGAGCAACACATTCAAGTCTTCTTGTCTTCAGAGTCCAAAGAGGCCCACTGAGCCATGTGGCATATATGGTCACTTTCTTGGTGATAGGGTTTGTAAGGTGTAATCACTTGAACTTTACTCAGAGGAACTACCAGACTTACATGTCCTAGACCATGTGAACTAGGCCACTAGACTCTGAGACTACCAGACCTGTATGCCCTAGACTATGGACTCTGAGAAACCTCACAGAGGTGGTAAGCTTGTAGGTTTTAAAGGGACTTATCTCCCACCTTTTGGTATATGTCTTACCAAGTCACCTAGGATTTTGCTGCAACCTTCTCACCAGGTATACTGTTGTTAGGTGCCATCGAGTCAGTTCCAACTCATAGCAACCCTATGTACAACAGAATGAAACACTGCCTACTCCTGTGCCATCTTCACAATTATTGCTATGTTTGAGCCCATTGTTGCAACCACTGTGTCAATACATCTTGTTGAGGTCTCCCTCTTTTTGCCGACCCTCTACTTTTACAAAGCATGATGTCCTTCTCCTGGGACTGGTTCCTCCTGATAACATGTCCAAAGCACGTGAGATGAAGTCTTAAAGCATCCTTGCTTCCAAAGAGCATCTGGCTGTACTTCTTCCAAAACATACTTGTTCATTCTTCTGGCAGTCCATGTTAATATTCTTTGCCATCACCATAATTCAAAGGCATCAATTCTACTTTGGTCTTCCTTATTCATTCATTGTCTAGTTTCTGTATGCACATGACGCCGTTGAAAATACCATGGCTTGGGTCAGATGCACCTTAGTCTTCAAAGAGACATCTTTGCTTTTTAACACTTGGAAGAGGTCTTTCGCAACAGATTTACCCGATGCAATGTGTCATTTGATTTCTTGTCTGCAACATCCCTGGATGTTGATTGTGAATCCAAATAAAATGAAATTCTTGACAACTTTAATCTTTTCTCCCTTTATCATGATGTTGCTTATTGTTCCAGGTGTGAGTTTTGTTTTATGTTGAGGTGTAATCCATACTGAAGGCTGTAGCCTTTGATCTTCATCAGAAAGTGCTTTAAGTCTCCTTCACTTTCAGCAAGCAAGGTTGTGTTATCTGCATATCGCAGGTTGTTAATGCGTGTTCCTCAAATCCTAAGGCAACATTCTTCTTCACATAGTCCAGCTTCTTTGATTATTTACTTGCTCAGCATACAGACTGAATAAGTATGGAGAAAGGATACATCCTTAATGCACAACTTTCCTGATTTTAAACCACATAGTATCTTGTTCTGTTCAAATGACTGCCTCTTGGTCTGTGTACAGTTTCTGCATGAGCACAATTAAGTGTTTATACATAATTTGTTATGACCCACACAGTTGAATGCCTTTGCATAGTCAATAAAACACAGATAAACATCTTTCTGGTATTCTCTGCTTTCAGCCAAGATTTATCTGACATCAGCAACGATATCCCTCATTCCACATCCTCTTCTGAATCTTGCTTGACTTCCTGGCAGTTCCTTCTGGAAGTACTGCTTCTCCAGGTATAATAAGCATACTGTCACCAATTACCAGTGCACCGCTATGATATTTTGTGGGAGAGCAAAAATAATAAAGATTTCTGTGTACTATATTATGACTATATAGGAGGAGAACTGATACAGCCCTCAGTTAAGACAGTGAAAGTGTACTGATTGTCAGATGAAAACAAACTAGTTCTGATGGAGGTTTCCCATCAACATAGAGAAAGAAAATTGTCACAATAATAGTTGCATACCAGATAGCAGAAGCTGTGGTGATTTACTCCAGTAAACAAACTCAATTTATGCGATGGAATCACGACCTGATTAAATTTACAATCCTCTGGTGTCATTATCTAAGATCCATTTGTCTTTTGCACAGGCCAAATAGGCAAGTTAAATGAGATTCTGAGAAGAATCTTGACTCTTTCATCTTTCAATGCTTTGCAGTCCCCCAGGTATACAGAATTGCTTTTAATTTACTATTTTTGTAGTTAGAGGTTGTTCCAGAGGCTTCTTCTTGTCTCTTTCCACAAAATAGACCTCAGTGAATGTTTTATGGAACCATTTGGAGATTCTGTCAGTCACTGAATGTGTATATTCCAACTATATATTCTAAGTGGGTTTGAGGACCCAGCTGATCCACTGTTATACAGATGTAGGCCATTATTCCTGAGCTATTCCATAAGTGGTAGCTATTCCATAAGCTACCAGTGACTGATAGACAACAGTGACATTTTGGGCCCTCAGGAATTTCTGTCAGTGTAAAGCCAGTAATTCCCATAAATCTGTGTCTTCATTTCCCCAGGATAATAGTTTCAAGTGTATTTTTACGCCACTATGATTTTTTTTTTTTTTATGTCAAAGTTCTTTCTAAAGGGAACTCATCCCATTTTCCCCTTCATTCAAGGGGTTCTGTGTCTATTAATTGTATCAGGTTTGGAGACTTGGTGAGAGTCTGGGACTCTCGATTATGGTTGCTTCAAGTTAATTATTTGAGACTTTGTTTTCTTTTACGTATCAAATACAACCCTAGTAGGCTGCTAATCTATTCAAGTTTATGGGGCACCATGGTCAGTTAGCCCACACCAAGAGTTTTGTGGGTCATATGATTCTGATACCACTCTGGCACTGCTGTCCACTTATGTAAACACGACCAGTTTTTCTCTGAAATTAACCTCTGCTATTCAGCCTCTTTTGATGATGAATGCAACACCGTTCCTCTTCAAGTTGTCATTCCCAGCATAGTAGATTATATGATTGTCCGATTCAAAATGGTCAATACCAGTCCATTTCAGTTCACTAATGCCTAGGATATTGATGTTTATGCATTCCATTTCATTTTTGATGTTTTCTAATTTTCCTAGATTCATACTTCATACATTCCAGGTTCCGATTATTAATGGATGTTTGCAGCTGTTTCTTCTCATTTTGAGTCAAGCCACATCAGCAAATGAAGGTCCCGAAAGCTTTACTCCATCCACGTCATTAAGATTGACTCTACTTTGAGGAGGCAGCTCTTCCCCAGTCGTCTTTTGAGTGCCTTCCACCTGGGGGGGCTCATCTTCCAGCACTATATCAGGCGATGCTGTGCTGCTATTCATAAGGTTTTCACTGTCTAATGCTTGTCAGAAGTAGTCTGCCAGGTCCTTCTTCCTAGTCTGTCTTAGTCTGGAAGCTCAGCTGAAACCTATCCTCCATGGGTGACCCTACTGGTATCTGAATACTGGTGGCAAAGCTTCCAGCATCACAGCAACACATAAGGCCCCACAATATGACAAACTGACAGACACATGGGGGATTGTGTCTCTAAGCATCTATAACTGAAATGGTGAATCGTTTTCACTACATTATTTTCTTTGTTATAAAGTTAGAGTCAAATTCACGTGGTGACTATGTTTATACGAAAACTATACATCTAGTCAATTCACCATACACATACCCACACACATACAAAAGAGATTGGGCGATGGTTAATCACAAAAAGGAATGAAAAATTGACCAAAAGGATTGTTTATTTCTGTATTTGTGGGTGATATCCCCTATATACAAGAGATTTTATATGAGTTTTCCCTTGAGAGTATTCTCCAGACCTGATGTAGGGGTGGCTAGAAGTTGAAAGGTTTGCCAGTGAAAAGGAGCCCACAGAATGTCAGTCTTCAAATATGAATGCAAACACCCCTGAAATTTTTGGTGGATCTCCAGGCTGTACATGCATGGGTGATACTCCATGGAACCCAGTGGGGAAAAAATCTGGAATGCTGAATAGGTGAGCAGACATTTTATCAGCTGCCCATTCCAGGGGAAACAGAGTTTAGAAATCAAGTAAATTGAAGTTAAAGCATTTGTAAACACATTGGGCTTTCTACTGAAACTTTAAAAGGGCCATGCCATAGAAGTAAAAATTAGATCCAGGGATTAGGAGATTCACCCAGGAGTATGGGCAAAACTGACATAGATTCACCTTACAAAGCATAAATCAACACCTCCATGAAGTCAGAATGGTTGACCACTCAGACTGTCCCAGAGTGGCTTGAATAAAACATGGCAAACTTCAGAAGAGGAGAAATTAATCTAGAGTTGCTACAATGTGTCATGCACAATGTGGAGTGTATAATTAAAAATAAGTAACGTGAAAAAAAAATTTTTTTTGAGACGTGAAGAAAAAGGAAAATATGGGCTATGATCAAGAGAAAAAGTCAGTCAAGAGAAGAGACCCACAAATAGTGATGACATTAAAACTAGAAGTCAAGAATCTTCAATAACTATGATTAAAATGTTAAAGATTCTTCAGGAAAAGACAGACAAAATGGAAGAAAATTGGGGAGATTTAGAACATTTAAAACAGAACCAAAAGGAAGTCTTAGAACTAAAAATGTCATACTTTAATTCAAAAATTCATTTGTGAGATTCATAGCAAATTAGATAAAACAGTTCAAGGGTTTATTAAATATGAAGAAAGGTCAGTAAAAAAGTTATACAAATGGAGGAGAATAACGAGAAAAGATTGAAAATATTAATCAGAATCTCAGTGATTTGTGGAGCAGCAATAAATGATCTGATAGTCTCATGATTGAAGTCCCAAAGGAAAGAAGTAAGAGAATGGGTCTGAAAAATATATGCAGAAATATATTTTGGCCAAAAAATTATATTCCACATTAACTAAAAACAGAAACTCATAGGTCCAGAAAGCTCAGCAATGACCAAACAAGACAAATAGAAAGAAAACTATATCTAGGCACAACACAGAAAACAAATAAGAGAAACAAATGATAAAGGATCGTGTCTTAAAGAAGTAAAGAGACATTTCATACATGAGAATTCCAAAAGGAATAAGAACTATCATCTCATGGTAACATTTGTGGGTCAGAGGAAATGGACTAGCATCTTTAAAGTGCTAAAAAATGCCTGTCAACCTAGATGTCCATAACTAGAAAATAGCTTAAAAAATAAAGATATTTTCTCTCCCACCAATTGCAACTAAAAAATCTAGACAAAAATAAACTGAGTATTCCGAAAAATGCAAAAAAAAAAAAAAAAAGATGGCTTGTGACTAGAAGGAACCCACATTGGGGGTGAGTTTTTTTTTTTTTTTTTTTTTTTAATAATTTTTATTGAGCTTTAAGTGAACGTTTACAAATCCAGTCAGTCACATATAAGCTTATACACACCTTACTCCATACTCCCACTTACTCTCCCCCTAATGAGTCAGCCCTTCCAGTCTCTCCTTTCATGATAATTTTGCCAGTTTCTAACCCTCTCTACCCTCCCATCTACCCTCCAGATAGGAGATGCCAACACAGTCTCAAGTGTCCACCTGATACAAGTAGCTCACTCTTCATCAGCATCTCTCTCCAACCCATTGTCCAGTCCCTTCCATGTCTGATGAGTTGTCTTTGGGAATGGTTCCTGTCCTGGGCCAACAGAAGGTTTGGGGACCATGACCGCTGGGATTCCTCTAGACTCAGTCAGACCATTAAGTATGGTCTTTTTATGAGAATTTGGGGTCTGCATCCCACTGATCTCCTGCTCCCTCAGGGGTTCTCTGTTGTGCTCCCTGTCAGGGCAGTCATCTGTTGAGGCTAGGCACCATCTGGTTCTTCTGGTCTCTGGATGATGTAAGTCTCCAGTTCATGTGGCCCTTTCTGTCCCTTGGGCTCATAGTTATCGTGTGACCTTGGTGTTCTTCATTCTCCTTTGATCCAGGTGGGTTGAGACCAATTGATGCGTCTCAGATGGCCGGTTGTTAGCATTTAAGACCCCAGACGCCACATTTCAAAGTGGGATGCAGAATGTTTTCATAATAGAATTATTTTGCCAATTGACTTAGAAGTCCCCTTAAGCCATAGTCCCCCAACCCCCGCCCTTGCTCTGCTGACCTTTGAAGCATTCAGTTTATCCCAGAAACTTCTTTGCTTTTGGTCCAGTCCAGTTAAGCTGACCTTCCATGTATTGAGTATTGTCCATCCCTTCACCTAAAGTAGTTCTTATCTACTAACTAATCAGTAACTAGCCCTCTCCCACCCTCCCTCCCTCCCTCCCCCACCCTCCCTCCCTCCCTCCCCCTACCCTGTAACCACAAAAGTATGTGTTCTTCTCAGTTTATACTATTTCTCAAGATCTTATAACGGTGGTCTTATACAATATTTGTCCTTTTGCCTCTGACTAATTTCACTCAGCATAATGCCTTCCAGGTCCCTCCATGTTATGAAATGTTTCACAGATTCGTCACTGTTCTTTACCGATGTGTAGTATTCCATTGTGTGAATATACCAATATTTATTTATCCATTCATCCTTTGATGGACACCTTGGTTGCTTCCAGGTTTTTGCTATTGTAAACAGAGCTGCAATAAACATGGGTGTGCATATATCTGTTCCTGTGAAGGCTCTTATTTCTCTAGGGTATATTCCGAGGAGTGGGATTTCTGGGTTGTATGGTAGTTCTATTTCTAACTTTTTAAGAAAATGCCAGATAGATTTCCAAAGTGGTTGTACCATTTTACATTCCCACCAGCAGTGTATAAGAGTTCCAATCTCTCCACAGCCTCTCCAACATTTATTATTTTGTGTGTTTTGGATTAATGCCAGCCTTGTTGGAGTGAGATGGAATCTCATCGTGGTTTTAATTTGCATTTCTCTAATGGCTAATGATCGAGAGCATTTTCTCACGTATCTGTTAGCTGCCTGAATATCTTCTTTAGTGAAGTGCGTGTTCATATCCTTTGCCCACTTCTTGATTGGGTTGTTTGTCTTTTTCTGGTTGAGTTTTAACAGAATCATATAGATTTTAGAGATCAGGCCCTGGTCGGAGATGTCATAGCTGAAAATTCTTTCCCAGTCTGTAGGTGGTCTTTTTACTCTTTTGGTGAAGTCTTTAGATGAGCATAGGTGTTTGATTTTTAGGAGCTCCCAGTTATCAGGTTTCTCTTCGTCATTTTTGGTAATGTTCTGTATTCTGTTTATGCCTTGTATTAGGGCTCCTAACGTTGACCCTATTTTTTCTTCCATGATCTTTATCGTTTTAGTCTTTATGTTTAGGTCTTTGACCCACTTGGAGTTAGTTTTTGTGCATGGTGTGAGGTATGGGTCCTGTTTAATTTTTTTGCAAATGGATATCCAGTTATGCCAGCACCATTTGTTAAAAAGACTATCTTTTCCCCAATTAACTGACAGTGGTCCTTTGTCAAATATCAGCTGCTCATATATAAACAAAAAAAAATTTTGTTTTGACTACTGTGGCTGTAAAATAGGTTCTAAAATCAGGTAGAGTGGGGCCTCTCACTTTCTTCTTCTTTTTCAGTAATGCTTTACTTATCCGAGGCTTCTTTCCCTTCCATATGAAGTTGGTGATTTGTTTCTCCATCACATTAAAAAATGTCATTGGAATTTGGATCGGAAGTGCATTGTATGTATAGATGGCTTTTGGTAGAGTAGACATTTTTACTATGTTAAGTCTTCCTATCCATGAGCAAGGTATGTTTTTCCACTTAAGTAGGTCCTTTTTAGTTTCTTGTAGTAGTACTTTGTAGTTTTCTTTATATAGGTCTTTTACATCTTTGGTAAGAATTATTCCTAAGTATTTTATCTTCTTGGTATTGATTTGGTGATTTCCTCTTCGATGTTCTTTTTGAGGATGTAGAGGAATCCAAGTGATTTTTGTATGTTTATCTTATACCCTGAGACTCTGACGAACTCTTCTATTAGTTTCAGTAGTTTTCTGGAGGATTCCTTAGGGTTTTCTGTGTATAAGATCATGTCATCTGCAAATAGAGATAATTTTACTACCTCCTTGCCAATCTGGATGCCCTTTATTTCTTTGTCTAGCCTAATTGCTCTGGCTAGGACCTCTAGCACAATGTTGAATAAGAGCGGTGATAAAGGGCATCCTTGTCTGGTTCCTGTTCTCAAGGGAAATGCTTTCAGGCTCTCTCCATTTAGAGTGATGTTGGCTGTTGGCTTTGTATAAAAAAAAATTGGCTTTGTATAGATGCCCTTTATTATGTTGAGGAATTTTCCTTCAATTCCTATTTTGCTGAGAGTTTTTATCATAAATGAGTGTTGAACTTTGTCAAATGCCTTTTCTGCATCAATTGATAAGATCATGTGGTTTTTGTCTTTTGTTTTATTTATATGGTGGATTACATTAACGGTTTTTCTAATATTAAACCAGCCTTGCATGCCTGGTATAAATCCCACTTCGTCATGGTGGATTAGTTTTTTGATACATTGTTCAATTCTATTGGCTAGAATTTTGTTGAGGATTTTTGCATCTATGTTCATGAGGGATATAGGTCTGTAATTTTCTTTTTTTGTGATGCCTTTACCTATTTTTTTTTTACCTGGTTTTGGTATCAGGGATATGGTAGCTTCATAGAATGAGTTAGGCAGTATTCCGTCATTTTCTATGCTTTGAAATACCTTTAGTAGTAGTGGTGTTAACTCTTCTCTGAAAGTTTGGTAGAACTCTGCAGTCAAGCCATCCGGGCCAGGGCTTTTTTTGTTGGGAGTTTTTGGATTACCGTTTCAATCTCTTTTTTTGTTATGGGTCTATTTAGTTGTTCTACTTCTGATTGTGTTAGTTTAGGTAGGTAGTGTTTTTCCAGGAATTCATCCATTTCTTCTAGGTTCGCAAATTTGTTAGAGTACAATTTTTCGGAATAATCTGATATGATTCTTTTAATTTCAGTTGGGTCTGTTGTGATATGGCCCATCTCATTTCTTATTCAGGTTATTTGTTTCCTTTCCTGTATTTCTTTAGTCAGTCTAGCCAATGGTTTATCAATTTTGTTAATTTTTTCAAAGAACCAGCTTTTGGCTTTGTTAATTCTTTCAATTGTTTTTCTGTTCTCTAATTCATTTAGTTCAGCTCTAATTTTTATTATTTGTTTTCCTCTGGTGCCTGATGGATTCTTTTGTTGCTTACTTTGTATTTGTTCAAGTTGTAGGGACAGTTCTCTGATTTTGGCTCTTTCTTCTTTTTGTATGTGTGCATTTATCGATATAAATTGGCCTCTGAGCACTGCTTTTGCTGTGTCCCAGAGGTTTTGATAGGAATTATTTTCATTCTTGTTGCATCCTATGAATTTCTTTATTCCTTCCTTAATGTCTTCTATAACCCAGTCTTTTTTCAGGAGAGTATTGTTCAGTTTCCAAGTGTTCGATTTCTTTTCCCTAATTTTTCTGTTATTGATTTCCACTTTTATGGCCTTATGGTCTGAGAAGATGCTTTGTAATATTTCGATGTTTTGGATTCTGCAAAGGTTTGTTTTATGACCTAATATGTGATCTATTCTAGAGAATGTTCCATGTGCGCTAGAAAAAAAGTATACTTTGCAGCTGTTGGGTGGAGAGTTCTGTATAAGTCAATGAGGTCAAGTTGGTTGATTGTAGTAATTAGGTCTTCCGTGTCTCTATTGAGCTTCTTACTGGATGTCCTGTCCTTCTCCAAAAGTGGTGTGTTGAAGTCTCCTACTATAATTGTGGAGGTGTCTATCTCACTTTTCAGTTCTGTTAAAATTTGTTTTATGTGTCTTGCAGCCCTGTCACTGGGTGCATAAATATTTAGTATGGTTATATCTTCCTGGTCCCTTGTCCCTTTTATCATTATGTAGTGTCCTTCTTTATCCTTTGTGATGGATTTAACTTTAAAGTCTATTTTGTCAGAAATTAATATTGCCTCTCCTGCTCTTTTTTGCTTATTGTTTGCTTGATATACTTTTTTCCATCCTTTGAGTTTTAGTTTGTTTGTGTCTCTAAGTCTAAGGTGTGTCTGTTGTAGGCAGCATATAGACCGGTCATGTTTCTTTATCCAGTCTGAGACTCTCTGTCTCTTTATCGGTGCATTTAGTCCATTTACTTTCAGCGTAATTATAGATACGTATGTGTTTAGTGCTGTCATTTTGATGCCTTTTTATGTGTATTGTTGACAATTTCATTTTTCCACTTACATTTTTGTGCTGAGACGTTTTTCTTTGTAACTTGTGTGTCCCTCATTTTCATAGTATTTGACTTTATGTTTGCTGAGTCATTATGTTTTTCTTGGTTTTTATTTTGAGTTATGGAGTTGTTATACCTCTTTGTGGTTACCTTAATATTTACCCCTATTGAAAAGTAAAAACCTAACTTATATTGTCCTATATTGCCTTGTATCCCTCTCCATATGGCAGTTCTATGCCACCTGTATTTAGTCCCTCTTTTTGATTAAT
Organism: Loxodonta africana; assembly: GCF_030014295.1. Classification (NCBI taxonomy): domain Eukaryota; kingdom Metazoa; phylum Chordata; class Mammalia; order Proboscidea; family Elephantidae; genus Loxodonta; species Loxodonta africana. Next base: position 78,912,852 of record NC_087358.1, on the reverse strand, counting down.
GTGATCTTTTATATATTGACTTCAATGATTCCCTGTTTTGAGCTTTTTTTTTTTAATTAATCTTGATTTGTTTGTGTGATTTCCCTATTTGCGTTGATATCAGGGTGCTCTGTTCTGTGAGCTTGTGCTGTGCTGGTATCTGATATTATTGGTTTTCTGACCAAACAATTTCCTTTAGTATTTCTTGTAGCTTTGGTTTGGTTTTTGCAAATTCTCAAAGCTTGTGTTTATCTGCAAATGTCTTAATTTCGCCTTCATATTGCAGAGAGAGTTTTGCTGGATATATGATCCTTGGCTGGCAGTGTTTCTCCTTCAGTGTTCTGTATGTGTCATCCCATTGCCTTCTTGCCTGCATGGTTTCTGCTGAGTAGTCTGAACTTATTCTTATTGATTCTCCCTTGTAGGAGACCTTTCTTTTATCCCTGGCTGCTTTTAAAATTTTCTCTTTATCTTTGGTTTTGGCAAATTTGATGATAATATGTCTTGGTGATTTTCTTTTTGGATCAATCTTAAATGGGGTTCGATGAGCACCTTGGATAGATATCCTTTCATCTTTCATGATGCCAGGGAAGTTTTCTGCCAACAGATCTTCTACTATTCTGTCTGTGTTTTCTGTTGTCCCTCCCTGTTCTGGGACTCCAATCACACGCAAGTTATTCTTCTTGATAGAGTCCCACATGATTCTTAGGGTTTCTTCATTTTTTTTAATTCTTTTATTTGATTTTTTTTCGGCTATATTGGTGTTAATTCCCTGGTCCTCCAGATCTCCCACTCTGCATTCTAATTGCTCAAGTCTGCTCCTCTGACTTTCTATTGTGTTGTCTAATTCTGTAATTTTATTGTTAATCTTTTGGATTTCTGAATGCTGTCTCTCTATGGATTCTTGCAACTTATTAATTTTTCCACTATGTTCTTGAATAATTTTTTTGAGTTCTTCAACTCCTTTACCAGTGTGTTCCTTGGCTTTTTCTGTAGATTGCCTTATTTCATTTCTGAGGTCATCCCTGATGTCTTCAAGCATTCTGTAAATTAGTTTTTTATATTCTGTATCTGGCAATTCCAGGATTGTATCTTCATTTGGGAAAGATTTTGATTCTTTAGTTTGGGGAGTTGTAGAAGCAGCCATGGTCTGTTTCTTTATGTGGTTTGATATCGACTGCTGTCTCCGAGCCATCACTAAGATATTGTAGTGATTTATTCTATATTTGCCCACTGAATCTCATCTTATTTTGTTTTCTTTCAATATACGTAGATGGGCTACTAGATTGCGCTGTCTTGAGTGTTGTAGTCCTTGACTCACTTATGTCCTCTTACCAGCTGGTTTGGGCTGTTACTGGATATATAAGCCTGAGTCCATTCACTATTCTTGAGTAGAATCTGATTTTGGGTCATCAAGTGTATGATGCAGACTGTCACCTATCCACCTAGAGAAGTAGTGGTGATAGATGTGTGCACCAGGTTTTAGGAGCAGCTGGGGTTCACACTCCGGGGGGGGGGCAGGATGCTGACAGGCTTCCCCCAAGTATCAGTGAGGTAGGTGGGTCTCTATTCCTTAAGCATCTTGGTGGGTGGGCTCTGCAGCTGTACCTTAGGACCCCAATGCAAGTACCTCTACAGATTGGTAGGTGTCACCCTCCTTAGACCCCTAAGGCAGGAGGCTAGGTGGTCTGGGGGAGCTTCAGCCCTCAATTCCCTGTTGTGGGTCAGTGAGGGCTCTGTTGAATAAGCAGAGATATCAGACCTGGGAAACTTGTCTTTCCAGTAAACCCGCTAAAACAATTGCAGTCAGATCCCTATCAGAAATGCCTTTGCATTATAATAGCTTCTTTGTTCCCTGTAGGGATGAAATCCCAAGACTGTGGATCACATATGCTTGGCTGGAGCTGGTTCTGTGTTTTTAGTCCAATTAGGGAAGGATTTTTGGTCCCTGGGTTTTTTGTAGTTGCTTCTCTCAGGCCAGGAGAATGGGTTAGGAAAAGACAAAAACAAAAGGAAAGAAAGAAAAACCACAGAGCAGTTTACTTTCTGGTTCAGGAAATTCCAATGTTAATGAAGCCGCCTGGGAAAGGGAGGGGAGGGTTCAGATAAGTAGGAGAGAGTAGCACCCCGGAATAGAGACAAAGTTACTTATCTTGGTTGGGATGACTGTTTTATCTGAGATTCCCGAGGAGCGCGTCGTCGACTGTGTGCGCTGGCTGGGTAGAGATTGCCCCCGAGGGTCAGGCCCGCATCCCGTGCTTGTGCTGTCTCAGAAGCCGCAGTTAGTTCCTCAGCTCCCAGTCCAAAGCCCAGCACCAAGGTTCCCCAGCAGGGACGCCGCACTCCCGGCTCCAAAACCAGTCGCTGCCTCCTGGCGACTTCTCTTCCCACCAGCCGTGTCGCTGTGCTGCCCGTGTGCACCAGCTGGGCCCCCCTCCGAGGTCAGTTCAGGGGGCTAGGGCTACGCTCCCTGTTTGCACCATCTCAGGATGCCATGCTCAGCTCCCGTGCCCAGTCCAAAGTCCAGCGCCAAGGTTCCCTGGCTGGGACACTGTACTCCCAGCTCCAAAACCAGTCTCTGCCTCCCGGTGACTTCTCCACCTGTCAGCCGTGTTGCTGCGCTGCCTGCGTGCACTAGCTGGGCTTCCCTTGAGGTCAGTTCAGGGGGTTAGGGCTGTGCCCCATTTTTGCGCCATCTCAGGATGCCGTGCTCAGCTCCCCTGTGCCCAGTCCAAAGCCTGGCAGCAAGGTTTCCTGACTGGGGTGCTGGCTCCAGGCTCTAAAACAGTCGCTGCTTCCCCGTGGTTGTTCGTTCTCAGTCTCTGTCACTCAGGTCAACTCTTTAAATCTGTGTTTGTTGTTCAGGGTTTGTAGATTGTCATGTATGTGATCGATTCACTTGTTTTCCCGAGTCTTTGTTGCAAGAGGGATCTGAAGTAGCATCTACCTAGTCAGCCATCTTGGCCCTGCCTCCCCGGGGGTGAGTTTTTTATTTATTTATTTTTTTCCTTTTCTCTCAAGACTTTACCTTGAAGGCAGGCCCTAGTTACCTGGCTGTATTGAGGAGCAGTGGCAAGGAATGTTGTAACCGCAATAATCTAACAAAAAAACAAACCCATTGTTGTTGCATTGATTATGACTCATAGCCACCCTATAGGATGGTGTAGAACTGCTCTACAGGGTTCCCAAGGAGCAGCTGGAAGATTCAGACTGCCAACCTTTTGGTTAGTAGCCATAGCTCTTAACCACTGTGCCACCAGGGCTCCATAACTTCAATACCAAAAAACAGAACCAAATCTGTTGCCATCCAGTCAATTCCAACTCATAGTGACCCTATAATACAGAGTGGAATTGCCCCATACGATTTCCAAGGCGTGGCTGGTGGATTCAAACTGCCAACCTTTTTTTGGTTAGCAGGTGAGTTCTTAACCACTGTGCCACCAGGAGAAGCCCCATATTTCTGACCAGAGGGATCTGCAAACAGGGCCTCATGCAGAAGGGAGTGGGGAAATTCTGGAGAGGAAACAACCAGACAGTAGATTTTCTAACTTTATACATACACCTGCACATCTTGGGCTTGCCTGTTAGTTATGAATGCAAAAGAATGACCAAAATTAACACAGAAAAAGTGCTGATAACTAAGTTTTAAATCATAGCTTAAGTCTCGGAAAATCAAAACTTTGAAAACTAAACTGAAATTAGAACTGTAACCCACAGAAGGCAAGACAGAATGTGTGGTCTGAACCCTACTGGATTGATCACCTACTAAACCAACAAGAACAAAATCAGCATTCTCCAGAAGATGGAACCTGCAGCCAGAGGTTACACAACATCATACTCAAAATATCTATCGTTCAATTCAAAGTTACTTGAAATAAAAAGACCCAGGAAATGTAACCAATTTTCAAGGAAAAAGACAATGTAGAAAAAGACTCAGTTGTTGGAGTTTTTTAATTAAAGAGCTTAAAGGAGCCATTACAATTGTGTTCCATGAAGTAATGATAAACACACATGAAATGAATGAAAAAAATAGAAGTTCTCAGCAAAGAAATAGAAACTATTAAAAAATTGGTCCACAATGTGCCTGTCAGTTTGTCGTACTGTGGTGGCTTGCATGTTGCTGTGATGATGGAAGTAATGCCACTGGCATTTCAAATACCATCAGGGTCACCCTTGGTGGACAGGTTTCAGTGGAGCTTCCAGACTAATACAGGCTAGGAAGAAGGACAGTCTACTTCTGAAAAAATTAGCCAGTGAACATTGATATAGTGCCAGAAGATGAGCCCCTCAGGCTGAAAGGCACTTATATTTGACTGAGAAAGAGTTGCCTTATCAAAGTAGGGTTGACCTTAATGATGTGGATGGATTAAAGCTTTTGGGACCTTCATTTGCTGATGTGGCATGACTCAAAATGAGAAGAAAGAGCTGCAAACATCTATTTATTATTAATCAGAACATGGAATGTATGAAGTATGAATGTAGTAAATTGTAAATCATCAAAAATGAAATGGAACACAAAAACATCGATATCCTAGGCATTAGTGAGCTGAAGTGGACTGGTATTGGCCATTTTGAATCAGACAATCATATGGCCTACTATGCCAGGAATGGCAAATTGAAGAGGAATGATGTGGGGCATTCATTGTCAAAAAGAACATTTCAAGATCTATCCTGAAGTACAATGCTGTCAGTGATAGGCTAATATCCATACGCCTACAAGGAAGACCAGTTAATATAACTATTTTTCAAATTTAAGCACCAACCACTAAGGCCAAAAATGAAGAAATTGAAGATTTTTCCAACTTGTACAGTCTGAAATTGATCAAACATGCAATCAAGATGCATTGATAATTACCAGCAACTAGAATGTGAAAGCTGGAAATGAAGAAGGATTGGTAGTTGGAAAATATGGCCTTGGTGATAGAAACGAGGCTGGAGATCACATGGTAGAATTTTGCAAGACCAAGGACTTCTTCGTCACAAATACCATTTGTTGACAACATCGACGGCAAAAATATAAGTGGACCTCACCAGATGGAATAAACAGGAATCAAATCGATGACATCTGTGGAAAGAGACAATGGAAAAGCTCAATATCATCAATCAGAACAAGGCAGGGGCTGACAGCAGAACAGACCATCAATTGCTCATATGCAAGTTCAAGTCGAAGCTGAACAAAATTAGAATAAGCCCACAAGAACCAAAGTACAACTTTGAATATATCCTATCTGAATTTAGAGATCATCTCAAGAATAGATTTGACCCATTGAACACTAATGATTGAAGACCAGACAAGTTGTGGAATGACATCAAGGATATCAGATATGAAGAAAGCAAAGTCATTAAAAAGACAAAAATGGATGTCATTAAAAAGACAAAAATGGATGTCATTAAAAAGACCAAAATGGATGTCAGAAGGCACTCTGAAACTTGCTCTTGAATGTAGAGTAGCTAAAGCAAAAGGAAGAAAAGCTAAAGTAAAAGAGCTGAACAGAAGATTTCAAAGGGCAGCTCCAGAAGAAAAAGTAAAGTATTATAATGAAATGTGCAAAGACGGGGAGATAGAAAACCAAAAGGGAAGAACACGCTCAACATTCCTCATGCTGACAGCTGAAGGAAACATTCAAGCCTCAAGTTGCAATATTGAAGTATTCTACGGGGAAACTATTAAACAATGCATGAAGTATCAAAACAATGTGGAAGGAATACACAGATTCACTGTACCAAAAATAATTGGTCAGCATTCAACCATTTCAGGAGGTAGTATTTGATCAAGGACCAATGGTACTGAAGAAAGAAGGCCAAGCTGCACTGAAGGCATTGGTGAAAAACAAGTCTCCAGGAACTGGCAGAATACCAATTGAGATGTTTCAATTGGTCTATGCCAAGAAATTTGGAAGATAGCAACCTAGCCAACTGACTTGAAGAGATCCATATTTGTACTCATTCCAAAGAAAGGTGATCAACAGGATGTGGAAATTATCGAACAATATCATTAATATCACATGCAAGTAAAATTTGACTGAAGGTCATTCAAAAGCAGCTGCAGCAGTACATTGACAGGGAACTGCCAGAAATTCAAGCCAGATTCAGAAGAGGATATGGACCCAGGGATATCACTGCTGATGTCAGAAGGATTCTGGCTGAAAGCAGATAATACCAAAAAGATGTTTACCTGTGTTTTATTGACTATGCAAAGGCATTCAACTGTGTGGATCATAACAAATTATGGATAACATTGGGAAGAATGGGAATTCCAGAACATTTATTTGTGCTCATGGGGAACTTCTACTTAGACCAAAAGGCAGTCCTTCGAACAGAACAAGGGGATACTGCAGGGTTTAAAGTCAGGAGAGGTGTGCTTCTGGGTTCTATCATTTCACCATAATTATTCAATCTGTGTGCTGAGCAAATAATCTGAGAAACTGGACTACGTGAAGAAAAATAAGGCATCAGGATTGAAGGAAGTATCATTAACAACCTTCGATACACAGATGACACAACCTTGCTTGCTGAAAGCAAAGAGTACTTGAAGCACTTACTGATGAAGATCAAAGACCACAGCCTTCAGTACGAATTACACTTCAACATTAAGAAAACAAAAATCCTCCCAACTGGACCAATAAGCAACATCATTATAAACGGAGAGAAGGTTGAAGTTGTCAAGGTTTTCATTTTACTTGGATCCACAATCAGTGTCCATGGATATAAAAAAAAAAAAAAAGCAGTCAAGAAATCAAATGACACATTGCATTGGGCAAATCTGCTGCAAAAGATCTCTTTAAAGTGTTAAAAAGTAAAGGTATCAGATTAATGACTGAAGTGCACCTGACCCAAGCAGTGGTGTTTTCAATAACCTCATACGCATGTGAAAGCTGGACAATGAATAAGGAAGAACAAAAAAGAATTCCTGCCTTTGAATTATGGTGTTGGTGAAGAATATTGAATATACCATCAACTGCGAGAAGAATTATCAAATTTGTCTCAGAAGAGGTACAGCCAGAAGGCTCCTTAAAAGCAAGGACGGTGAGACTTCATCTCACATGTTTTGGACATGTTATCAGGAGGGACCAGTCCCTGAAGAAGGACATAATGCTTGGTAAAGTAGAGGGTCAGTGAGAAAGAGGAAGACCCTCAACAAGATGGACTGATAAAGTGGCTGCGACAACGGGCTCAAGCATAACAATGATTGTGAGGATGGTGCAGGACCAGGCAGTGTTTTGTTCTGTTGTACATATAGGGTCACTGTTAGTTGGAATTGACTCAATGGCACTTAAAAACAACAAAAAATTTGTAAGTTTAAAACTTAAAATATAATAACTTAAATAGAAAAATGTCACAAAGTGGGCTCCAAAGCAGAATGGAGATGATAGAAGATAGAGTCAGCAAAGTTGAAGATACATCAATAGAAATTCATGTGATAACCATGATAACTAGATGCAGAAAAAACATTTGATAAAATTCCGTATATATTTAAGCTTGATTTAAAAAACAAGGGTTCTTTCTCCATCTGATAAAGGGTATCTATAAAAAATAAAACAAATCGAATAAAATGAACAAAAAACTATAGCTTACATTATCCTTTTTTAAAAAATAATTTCTATTGTGCTTTAAGTGAAAGTTTATAAATCAAGTCAGTCTCTCACATGTAAACTTATATACACCTTACTGCCTACTCCCATTTACTCTCCCCCTAATGAGTCAGCCTGCTCCCTCCTTCCAGTCTCTCCTTTCGTGACCATTTTGCCAGTTTCTAATCCCTCTACCCTCCCATCTCCCCTCCAGACAGGAGATGCCAACATAGTCTCAAGTGTCCACATGGTGCAAGTAGCTCACTCCTCATCAGGATCTCTCTCCAAGCCATTGTCCAGTCCAATCCATGTCTGACAAGCGGGCTTTGGGAATGGTTTCTGTTCTGGGCCAACAGAAGGTTTGGGGACCCTGACTGCGGGGGTCCTTCTAGTCTCAGACCATTAAGTTGGTCTTTTTATGAGAATTTGGGGTCTGCATCTCACTGTTCTCCTGCTCCCTCAGGGGTTCTCTGTTGTGTTCCCAGTCAGGGCAGTCATCGGTTATGGCCGGGACCATCTGGTTCTTCTGGTCACAGGATGATGTAAGTCTCTAGTTCATGTAGCCCTTTCTGTCTCTTGGGCTCATAATTACCTTGTGAGCTTGGTGTTCTTCATTCTCCTTTGATCCAGGTGGGTTGAGACTCATTGATGCATCTTCGATGGCCGCTTGTTAGCTTTTAAGACCCCAGACGCCACACTTCAAAGTGGGATGCAGAATGTTTTCTTAATAGGTTTTATTTTGACAATTGACTTAGATGTCCCCTGAAGCCATAATCCCCCAACCCCTGCCACTGCTTTGCTGACCTTTGAAGCATTCAGTTTATTCAGGAAACTCCTTTGTTTTTGGTTTAGCCCAGTTCTGTTGACCTCCCCTGTATTGAGTGTTGTCCTTTCCTTCACCTAAAGAAGGTCTTATCTTCTATCTAATCAGTAAATTACCCTCTTCCACCCCCCTCCCCCCTCTCGTAATCACAAAAGAATGTGTTCTCAGTTTAAACTATTTCTCAAGATCTTATAATAGTGGTCTTGCTACTGACTAATTTCACTCAGCATAATGCCTTCCAGGTTCCTCCATGTTAAGAAATATTTCGCAGATTCATCACTGTTCTTTATCGATGCGTAGCATTCCATTGTGTGAATATACCATAATTTATCCATTCATCCGTTGATGGGCACCTTGGTTGCTTCCATCTTTTGCTATTGTAAATAGTGCTGCAATGGGTGTGCATATATCTGTTTGTGTAAAGGCTCTTATTTCTCTAGGATATATTCCGAAGAGTGGGATTGCTCGGTCCTATGGTAGTTCTATTTTTAGTTTTTGAGGAAGCGCCAAATCGATTTCTAAAGTGGTTGTGCCATTTTACATTCCCACTAGCAGTGTAGAAGTGTTCCAATCTCTCCAAATCCTCTCCAACATTTATTATTTTGTGTTTTGGGAATTAATGCCAGCCTTGTTGCAGTGAGATAGAATCTCATCGTAGTTTTAATTTGCATTTCCCTAATGGCTAATGATTGAGAGCATTTCCTCATGTATCTGTTAGCTGCCTGAATGTCTTCTTTAGTGAAGTGCCTGTTCATATCCTTTGCCCAATTTTTGATTGGGTTGTTTGTCTTTTTGCGGTTGAGTTTTAGCACAATCATGTAGATTTTAGAGATCAGGCGCTGGTTGGAGATGTCATAGCTGAAAATTTTTTCCCAGTCTGCAGGTGGTCTTTTTACTCTTGGTGAAGTCTTTAGATGAGCATAGGTATTTGATTTTTAGAAGCTCCCAGTTATCTGATTTCTCTTCGTCATTTTTAGTAATGTTCTGTGTTCTGTTTAGGCCTTGTATTAGGGCCCCTAATGTTGCCCCTATTTTTTCTTCCATGATCTTTATCGTTTTAGGCTTTATATTTAGATCTTTGATCCATTTGGAGTTAGTTTTTGTGCATGGTGTGAGGCAAGGGTCCTGTTTAATTTTTTTGCAGATGGATATCCAGTTATGCCAGCACCATTTGTTAAAAAGACTATCTTTTCCCCAATAACTGACACTGGGCCTTTGTGAAATATCAGCTGCTCATATGTGGTTGGATTTATACCTGAGCTCTCAATTCTATTCCATTGGTCTATGTGTCTGTTGTTGTACCAGTACCAGGCTGTTTTGACTACTGTGGCTGTATAATATGTTCTAAAATCGGGTACAGTGAGGCCTCCCATATTGTTCTTCTTTTTCAGTAATGCTTTACTAATGCAGGGCTTCTTTCCCTTCCATATGAAGTTGGTGATTTGTTTCTCCATCACATTAAAAAATGTTGTTGGAATTTGGATCGGAAGTGCATTGTGTATATAGTTGCCTTTTGGTGGAATAGACATTTTTAAAATGTTATGTCTTCCTATCCATGAGCAAGGTATGTTTTTCCAGTTATGTAGGACTGTTTTAGTTTCTTGCAGTAGTACCTTGTAGTTTTCTTTGCATAGGTCTTTTACATCTTTGGTAAGATTTATTCCTAAGTATTTTATCTTCTTGGGGGCTATTGTGAATGGTATTGATTTGGTGATTTTCTCTTTGATGTTCTTTTTGTTGATGTAGAGGAAGCCAAGTGATTTTTGTATGTTTATCTTGTAACCTGAAACTCTGCCGAACTCTTCTATTAGTTTCAGTAGTTTCTGGAGGATTCCTTAGGGTTTTCTGTGTATAAGATCATGTCATCTGCAAACAGAGATAATTTTACTTCTTCCTTGCCAATCCGGATGCCCTTTATTTCTTTGTCTAGCCTAATTGCTCTGGCTAGGACCTCTAGCACAACATTGAATAAGAGTGGTGATAGAGGGCATCCTTGTCTGGTTCCTGTTCTCAAGGGAAATGCTTTCAGGCTCTCTCCATTTGATGTTGGCTGTTGGCTTTGTATAGATGCCCTTTATTATGTTGAGGAATTTTCCTTCAATTCCTATTTTGCTGAGAATTTTTATCATGAATGGGTGTTGGACTTTGTAAAATGTCTTTTTTGCATCAATTGATATGATCATGTGGTTTTTGTCTTTTGTTTTATTTTTATGGTGGATTACATTAATGGTTTTTCTAATATTGAACCAACATTGCGTAAAAAAAAATAAATAATTTTTTTTTTTTAAATACCTGTTATAAATTCCACTTGGTCATGGTGGATTATTTTTTGATATGTTGTTGAATTCTATTAGCTAGAATTTTGTTGAGGATTTTTGCATCTATGTTCATGAGGGATATAGGTCTGTAATTTTCTTTTTTTACAGTGTCTTTACCTGGTTTTGGTCAGGGATATGCTGGCTTCATAGAATGAGTTAGGTAGTATTCCATCCTTTTCTATGCTTTTCTATACCTTCAGTAGTTATGGTGTTAACTCTTCTCTGAAAGTTTGGTAGAACTCTGCAGTGAAGCCGTCCAGGCCTGGGCTTTTTTTTGTTGGGAGTTTTTTAATTACCTTTTCAATGTCTTTTTTTGTTATGGGTCTATTTAGTTGTTCTACTTCTGTTAGTTTAGGTAGGTAGTGTTTTTCTAGGAATTCATCCATTTCTTCTAGGTTTGCAAATTCGTTAGAGTCCAATTTTTTGTAATAAACTGATATGATTCTTTTAATTTCAATTGCGTCTGTTGTGATATGGCCCATCTCATTTCTTATTCGGGTTATTTGTTTTCTTTCCTGTATTTCTTTAGTCAGTATGGCCAATGCTTTATCAATTTTGTTAATTTTTTCAGAGAACCAGCTTTTGGCTTTGTTAATTCTTTCAATTGTTTTTCTGTTCATTTAGTTCAGCTCTAATTTTTATTATTTGTTTTCTTCTGGTGCCAGATGGATTGTTTTGTTGCTCACTTTCTGTTTGTTCAAGTTGTAGGGACAGTTCTCTGATTTTGGCTCTTTCTTCTTTATGTATGTGAGCATTTATCAATATAAATTGACCTCTGAGCACTGCTTTCACTGTGTCCCAGAGGTTTTGATAGGAAGTGTTTTCATTCTCATTGCATTCTATGAATTTCTTTATTCCCTCCTTAATGTCTTCTATACCCCAGTCTTTTTTGAGCATGGTATTGTTCAATTTCCAAGTATTTGATTTCTTCTCCCTGATTTTTCTGTTATTGATTTCTGCTTTTATGGCCTTGTGGTCTGAGAAGATACTTTGTAATATTTCGATGTTTTGGATTCTGCAAAAGTTTGTTTTATGACCTAACATGTGATCTATTTTCATGTGCACTAGAAAAAAAGTATACTTTGCAGCTGTTGGGTGGAGTGGTCTGTATAAGACTATGAGGTTAAGTTGGTTGATTGTAGCAATTAGATCTTCCGTGTCTCTATTGAGCGTCTTACTCGAAGTCCTATTCTTCAGTGAAAGTGGTGTGTTGAAGTCTCCTAGTATAATTGTGGAGGCGTATACCTCACCTTTCAATTCTGTTAAAGTTTGTTTTATGTATCTTGCAGCCCTGTCATTGGGTACATAAATATTTAATATGGTTATATCTTCCCGTTAAATTGTCCCTTTAATCATTATGTAGTGTCCTTCTTTATCCTTTGTGGTGGATTTAACTTTAAGGTCTGTTTTGTCAGAAATTAATGTTGCCACTCCTGCTCTTTTTTGATTGTTGTTTGCTTGATATATTTTTTCCATCCTTTGAGTTTTATTTTGTTTTTGTCTCTAAGTCTAAGATGTGTCTCTTGTAGGCAGGATAGAGATGGAGCGTGTTTTTTATATCCAGTCTGAGATTCTCTGTCTCTTTATTGGTGCATTTAGTCCATTTACATTCAGCGTAATTATAGATAGGTATGAGTTTAGTGCTGTCATTTTGATGTCTTTTTTTGTGTGTTGTTGACAATTTCACTTTTCCACTTACTTTTTTGTGCTGAGAAGTTTTTCTTTGTAAATTGTGTGTTCCTCATTTTCATAATAGTTGAATTTATGTTTGCTGAGTTGTTATGTTTTTCTTGGTTTTTATTTTGAATTATGGAATTGTTAGACCTCTTTGTGGTTACCTTAATATTTACCCCTATTTTTCTAAGTAAAAACCTAACTTGCATTGTCCTATATCGCCTTGTTTTCCTCTCCATATGGAAAACCTATGCCTCCTGTATTTAGTTTCTCTTTTTTCTGACTATTGTGATCTTTTACAGAATGACTTCAATGATTCCCTGTTTTGAGCATTTTTTTTCTTTTTTAAATTTATTTGATTTTGTTTTTGTGATTTCCCTATTTGAGTTGATATCAGGGTGCTCTGTTTTGTGAGCTTGTGTTGTGTTGGTATCTGATATTATTGATTTTCTGATCAAAGAATTTCCTTTTAATTCTTGTAGCTTTTTTTTGGTTTTTGCAAATTCTCTAAGCTTGTGTTTATCTGCAAATATTTTAATTTCACCTTCATATTTGAGAGAGAGTTTTGCTGGATTTATTATTCTTGGCTGGCTGTTTTTCTCCTTCAGTGTTCTATATGTGTCATCTGATTGCCTTCTTGCCTGCATGGTTTTTGCTGAGCAGTCTGAACTTATTCTTATTGATTCTCCTTTGTAGGTGACTTTTCATTTATCCCTGGCTGCTTTTAAAATTTTCTGTTTATCTTTGGTTTTGGCAAGTTTGATGATAATATACCTTGGTGATTTTCTTTTGGGATCTATCTTGTATGGTGTTTGATGAGCGTCTTGGATAGATATCCTTTCATCTTTCATGATGCCAGGGAAGTTTTCTGCCAACAGATCTTCAACTATTTTCTCTGTATTTTCTGTTATCCTTCCCTGTTCTGGAACTCCAATCACATCATTCTTCTTAATAAAGTCCGACATCATTCTTAAGGTTTCTTTATTTTTTTTAATTCTTTTACCTGATTTTCCTTCAACTATATTGGTGTCAATTGGCCTATCCTGTAACTCCCCCACTCTGCATTCCAATTGCTCGGTTCTGCTCCTTTGACTTCCTCCTGAGTTGTCTAATTCTGTAATTTTATTGGTAATATTTTGGATTTCTGGATGGTGTCTGTCTATGGATTCTTGCAGCTTATTAATTTTTCTACTATGTTCTTGAATAATCTTTTTGATTTCTTCAACTACTTTATCAGTGTGTTCCTTGGCTTTTTCTGTAGATTGCCCTATTTCATTTCCTAGGTCATCCCTGATGTCTTGAAGTATTCTGTATATTAGTTTTTTATATTCTGCATCTGGCAATTCCGGGATTGTATCTTCATTAGGGAAAGATTTCGATTCTTTAATTTGGGGTTGTAGAAGCAATCATAGTCTGCTTCTTTACGTGATTTGATATGGACTGCTGTCTCTGAGCCATCTATAAGATAATGTAATGATTTATTTTATATTTGCTCACTGAGTCTTATTTTCTTGTTTTGTTGTGTTTCAAAATATCCAGATGGGCTACTAGATTGTACTATCTTGATTGTTGTAACCTTTGAATTACTTATGTGCTATTACCAGCTGGTTTGAGCTGTTACCAGATATAAGAGCCTAAGAGTCCATTCACTATTCTTGAATAGAATCAGCTTTGGTGTGCTGATTATGGGTCACCTTGTGTGTGGTGTAGGCCATCACCTATTAACTTAGAGGAGTAGTGGTGATGGTTGTATTCACCAGATTGTTGTAGCTGCAGGGGATCACACTCCTAGGAGGGCAGGATACTGACAGCCTTTCCCCATGTGCCAGTGAGGTAGGAGTGTCTCTATTCCCAGAGCACTTTGGTGAGTGGGCTCTGCTGCTGTACCTTAGGCACCCAATGCTTGTACCTCTAAAGATTGGTAGGCATCACTATCCTCAGAGCCCTTTAGCAGGTGACTAGGTGGTGTGGGTGGAGCTTTAGCCCTCAGTTTCCTGCTGTGGATCAGTGAAAACTCTGTTTAATAGGTAGAGAGGTATCAGACCTCCAAAACTTGTCTTTCCACTGCTTCACTAAAACAATTACAGTCAGATCTCTGTCAGAATTGCCTTTGCATTTTAATAGCCATCTGGTTCCCTGTAGGGATGAAATCCAGAGACTGTGGATCTGTTTTGCTTGGCTGGAGCTGGTTGTGTATTATTATTCCAGTTTAGGGAAGTCAGGGAAGGATTTTTCTCTCCCAGGTTGTTAATTGCTGCTTCTCTCAGGCCAGGAGAATGGGTTAGGAAAAAAAAAAACCCACAGAGCACTTCACTCCCTGGCCCAGGAAATTCCAATGTTAATGAAGCCACCTTGGGCAGGGAGGAGAGGGATCAGATAGGTAGGAGAGAGTAGTGTCGCAATATAGACAAAGTTACTCACCTTGTTTGGGGTAGACTGTTTTGTCTGAGATTCCAGAGGGGCATGAAGCCTGTGTGCGCTGAATGGGTCAAGATTGCCCCCAAGGGTCAGGCCTGCGTCCTGTACTTGCGCCATCTCAGGAAGCCGTGATCAGCTCCTCCACTCCCAGACCAAAGCTCAGCACCAAGGTTTTCTGGCTGGCACGCTGCACTCCAGGCTCCAAACCCTTCACTGCTTCCCTGTTATTTCTCCTTCTCCTGTCAGCTGGGTTGGTGTGCAGCCTGCATGCACTGGCTGGGCTCCAGCTAAGGTTACTCCAAGGGTTTAGGGCTCCATCCTATGCTTACGCCATCTCAGGAAGCCATGATCTGCTCCTCAGCACTTAGTCCAAAGCGCAGCGCCAAGGTTTTCTGATTGGGAAGCTGGCTCCAGGCTCTGAAAACAGTCACTGCTTCCCCATGTGTTCTCGTTCTTCTGTCAGCCACGTCAGTGTACAGCCTGCTTATGCTGGCTGAGTCTCTGCTGAGGTTACTCCAGGGGCTTAGGAGATAGGGCTTCATTCTGTGCTTGCCCTGTCTCAGTAAGCTGCAATCAGCCCAACCATTCTGGCACTAGGGAACTGGGAGTGCTCAAGGCTGTGGTGGGCGACGCCAGTTCTAGAAGCAGTCGCTGCTTCACCGTGTGGCTTTTCACTCCCCTGTCACTCAAGTCAACTCCTTAGTTTTGTGTTTGATGGTCAGTGTTCATAGATTGTCATGTACGTGATCGAGTCACTTGTTTTTCTGAGTCTTTGTTGCAAGAGGGATCCGCGGTAGTTCTAGCTAGTCAGCCATCTGGGCCCCTCCTCTTACATTTATCCTTAATGGTTAAATATTGAGCTTGTAACCCAATGATCAGGAACAGTAAAAAAAAAAAAAAAAATGCCTACTCTCACCGTTTGATTCAACATTTTACTGTAGGTGCTAGTAAATGCAAACAAGACAAAAAATAAAGAAAAGGCATAAATATTGGTAAGTAAGAAATAAACCTGCCTGTATTTGCATGACTATTTAGAAAGAGGATACCCTGGTGGCATAGTGGTTAAGAGGTACGGCTGCTAACCAAAAGTTTGGCACTTTGATTCCACCAGTTGTCCCTTGCATACTGTATGGCTCAGTTCTACTCTGTCCTATAGGGTTGCTATGAGTTGGAATCAACTCAATGGCGACAGGTAATAGTATTTAGAAAGAAAAATTCAAGACATCTACAAAAAAATCTACTAGAACTTATAAGTGAATTTAGAAAAGTTATAGGATTCAAAATCAAAGTACCTTTAAATACTAGCAACAAGCAATCAAAAAATAAAGTTAAAATAACAGTAGCATTTTAAATAGTATCAAAAAAAAAAAAAGCCACATCCATGAAAAGGTGATCAATGTTATTAGCCATTATTTGATGTCATTGATAGGTGCTGTTGAGTAGGTTCTGACTTACAGCAGTCCTATGTACAACAGAATGAAACACTGGCCGGCCCTGCACCATTAAAAAAATAATTTATTTTATAAGGGTCAGCAGAAAGCTAATTCCTCTGAGGCGGGGACCAAAGATGTCCCAAATTTCCAACTTTTCCAAGCTGCTGTAGTGCTCCACCATTTCTGACATTAACTACTTTCTCCCCTCTCATAATCTCTTTCTCATCTTTGGGTTCCCTAATTCATTGCAACATCTCTCAGAACTCACAAACTATATAAAGGAAATGGCTCATGCGGTTTTGGGGGCTGGTGAGGCCCAAATTCATGGGTCAGGTGTATACTTCTCCATGTTCCCCAGTCTCTGCCCAAAGGCACTCAGCTTTCTTGCTCCATAGTCTGAGAAACCCACTGCACCATCATCTGCTGTGGGCCTTTTCTGTGGGTTTCTGCTGCTGGCCTCTCTTTGTGGTGGTGGGCTTTTCTATCTGCTCTGGGATTGGCTCTCTTTTAAGGCAAAGCTAAACAATCGCCGTGGTGGGCCACAATTATCTTATTTGCACATCCACGCCCAATCATCTGGGAAGGAGTTAAAAGACCACGGCAAGAAAAGCTATACTAAGTAATTAATCACACTGCAGTCATCCTTGCAATCTTTGCTGTGTTTGAACCATTGTTGCAGCAACTGTGTCAATCCATTTCATTGAGGGTCTTCTTCTTTTTCACTGACCCTCTACTTTTCCAAGCATGATGTCCTTCTTTGGGGACTGGTCAGTCCTGATTGTTGTTGTCATTGTTGTTAGGTGCCGTCAAGTCGGTTCCAACTCATAGCAACCCTATGCACAACACAATGAAACAATGCCCAGTCCTGAGCAATCCTTACAATTGTTGTCATGTTTGAGCTCGTTGTTGCAGCCACTGTGTCAATCCACCTCGTTGAGGGCCTTCCTCTTTTCTGCTGACCCTGTACTCTGGCAAGCATGATATCCTTCCCCAGGGACTGATCCCACCTGACAACATGTCCAAAGTACGTAAGACGCAGTCTCACCATCCTTGCCTCGAAGGAGCATTCTGGCTGTACTTCTTCTAAGACAGATTTGTTCGTTCTATTGGCAGTCCATGGTATATTCAGTACTCTTCGCCAACACCACAATTCAAAGGCATCAATTCTTCTTTGGTCTTCCTTATTCATTGTTCAGCTTTCACATGCATATGATGTGATTGAAAATACCATGGCTTGGGTCAGGCACACCTTAGTCTTCAGGGTGACATCTTTGCTCTTCAACACTTTGAAGAGGTCCTTTGCAGCAGATTTACCCAATGCAACGCATCTTTTGATTTCTTGACTGCTGCTTCCATGGTTGTTGATTGTGGATCCAAGTAAAATGAAATCCTTGACAACTTCAATCTTTTCCCTGTTTATCACAATGTTACTCATTGGTCCAGTTGTGAGGATTTTTGTTTTCTTTATGTTGAGGTGCAATCCATACTGAAGGCTGTGGTCTTTGGTCTACATTAGTAAGTGTTTCAAGTCCTCTTCACTTTCAGCAAGCAAGGTTGCGTCATCTGCATAATGCAGGTTGTTAATGAGTCTTCCTCCAATCCTGATACCCTGTTCTTCTTCATACAGTCCAGCTTCTCGGATTATTTGGTCAGCATATGGATTGAATAGGTATAGTGAAAGAATACAATGCTGATGCACACCTTTCCTGACTTTTAACCAATCAGTATCCCCCTGTTCTGTCCAATATACTGCCTCTTGATCTATGTAAAGGTTCCTCAAGAGCACAATTAAGTGTTCTGGAATTCCCATTCTTCGCAATGTTATCCATAGTTTGTTTTGATCCACACAGTCAAATGCCTTAGCGTAGTCAATAAAACACAGGTAAACATCCTCCTGGTAGTCTCTGCTTTCAGCCAGAATCCATCTAACATCAGCGATGATATCTCTCGTTCCATGTCCTCTTCTGAAACTGGCCTGAATTTCTGGCAGTTCCCTGTCGATATAGTGCTGCAGCCATTTTTGAATGATCTTCAGCAAAATTTTGCTTGTGTGTGATATTAATGATATTGTTCTATAATTTCCACATTCGGTTGGATCACCTTTCTTGGGAATAGACATAAATATGGATGTCTTCCAGTCAGTTGGCCAGGAAGCTGTCTTCCATATTTCTTGGCATAGACAAGTGAGCACCTCCAGTGCTGCATCTGCTTGTTGAAACATCTCAATTGATATTCCACCAATTCCTGGAACCTTGTTTTTCGCCAAAGCCTTCAGAGCAGCTTGGGCTTCTTCCTTTAGTACCATTGGTTCCTGATCATATGCCACCTCTTGAAATGGTTGAGCATTGACTAATTCTTTTTGGTATAATGACTCTGTGTATTCCTTCCATCTTCTTTTAATGTTTCCTGCATCTTTTAATATTTTCCCCGTGGAACCCTTCACTATTGCAACTCGAGGCTTGAATTTTTGTTTCAGATCTTTCAACTTGAGAAACTCCGAACGTGTTCTTCCCTTTTGGTTTTCCAACACCAGCTCTTTGCACATGTCATTATAATACTTTACTTTGTCTTCTCGAGCCTCCCTTTGAAATCTTCTGTTCAGTTCTTTTACTTCATCAATTCTTCCTTTTGCTTTAGCTGCTCGACATTCAAGAGCAAGTTTCAGAGTCTCCTCTGACATCCATCTTGGTCTTTGTTTTCTGTTTTCAGTGACCTCTTACTTTCTTCATGGATGATGTCCTTGATGTCATTCCAGAACTCAACTGGTCTTCGGTCACTAGCGTTCAATGCGTTAAATCTATTCTGCAGACGGTCTCTAAATTCAGGTGGGATATACTCAAGGTCATATTTTGGCTCTCGTGGACTTGCTCTGATTTTCTTCAGTTTCAGCTTGAATTTGCATATGAGCAATTGATGGTCTGTTCCACAGTCGGCCTCTGGCCTTTTGCTGACTGATGATATTGAGCTTTTCCATTGTCTCTTTCCACAGATGTTGTCAATTTGATTTTTGCGTGTTCCGTCTGGCAAGGTCCATGTGTATAAAAGAAAGTCACCATTTATGTTGGCAAAAGAAGGTATTTGCAATGAACAAGTCGTTGGTCTTGCAAAATTCTATCATTCACTCTCCGGCATTGTTTTTATCATCAAGGCCATATTTTCCAACTACTGATCCTTCTTCTTTGTTTCCAACTTTCACCTTCCAATCACCAGTAATTATCAATGCATCTTGATTACATGTTCAATCAATTTCAGACTGCAGCAGCTGATAAAAATCTTCTATTTCTTCATCTTTGGCCCTCGTGGTTGGTGCGTAAATTTGAATAATAGTCGTATTAACTGGTCTTCCTTGTAGGTGTATGGATATTATCCTATCACTGACAGCATTGTACTCCAGGGTAGATATTGAAACGTTCTTTTTGACGATGAATGCAATACCATTCCTCTTCGAGTTGTCATTCCCAGCATAGGAGACTATATGATTGTCTGATTCAAAATGGCCAATACCAGTCCATTTCAGTTCACTAATGCCTAGGATATCAATGTTTATGCATTCCATTTCATTTTTGATGATTTCTAATTTTCCTAGATTCATACTTCGTACATTCCGGATTCCAATTATTAATGGATTTTTGCAGCTGTTTCTTCTCATTTTGATTCATGCCACAACACGAAATAAAGGTCCAGAAAGCTTTACTCCATCCACATCATTAAGGTCAACTCTACTTTTGAGTGCCTTCCAACCTGGGGGGCTCATCTTCCAGTACTATATCAGATAGTTTTCCATTGCTATTCATAAGGTTTTCACTGGCTAATGCTTTTCAGAAATAGACTGCCAGGTCCTTCTTCCCAGCCTGTCTTAGTCTGGAAGCTCAGCTGAAACGTGTCTTCCATGGGTGACCCTGCTGGTATCTGAATACCGGTGGCATAGCTTCCAGCATCACAGCAACACACAAGCCCCCACAGTGGGACAAACTGACAGACACGTGGGCATCTGTCCTGATAACATGTGCAATGTACATGAGACAAAGTCTCCTGATCCCTGCTTCTAAGAAGCATTCTGGCTATACGTCTTCTAAGATAGGCTTGTTCATTTTTCTGCAGTCCTTTTTATATTCAATATCCTTCACCAACATCATAATTCAAAGGCATCAATTCTTCCTCAGTTTTTCTTATTCATTGTCCATCTTTTGAATGCATACGAGGCTGTTGAAAATACCACGGCTTGGGTAAGATGCGCCTTAGTCCTCAAAGTGATATTTTTGCCTTTTAACACTTTGAAGAGGTCTTTTGCAGCAGATTGGCCTAATGTTCTATGTCATTTGATTTCTTGACTGTTGCATTTGTGGGTGTTGATTGTGGATCCAAGTAAAATGAAATCCTTGAAAACATCAATAGGTTGTCGTCTTTGATCTCCATCAGTAAGTGCTTCAAGTCCTCTTCATTTTTAGCAAGCAAGGTTATGTCATCTGCAGAACTTAGGTTGTTAAGGAGTATCCCTCCAATCATAATGCCCCGTTCTTTTTCATATTGTCCAGCTTCTTGGATTATTTGCTCAACATACAGGTTGAATAAGCATGGTGAAAGGCTACAACATTCATGCACACCTTTCCTGTTTTTAAACTATGTGGTGTCCCCTTGTTCTATTTGAACAACTGTCTCTTGGTGCTATGTACACATAAGCACAGTTAAATGCTCTGGAATTTCCATTCTTCACCATGTTATCCATAATATGTGAAAACTACAATGAGATTCCATCTCACCAGCATTAGAAATGTAATGATCAAAACAATTGAAAACATTAAGTGTTTTTGAGGTTCTAGAGAAACAGGAACCCTCAACTGTTGCTGATGGGAATGTAAATCTGTACAGTCACTGTGAAAAACAGTTTGGCTCTTCCTCAAAATGTTTAGCATAGAACTACCAGATGACCCAGCAATCCCAATCCTATGTAAATACCCAAAAGACCTAAAAGCACAACAGATACCTATACACCAATGTTCACAGCAGCACTGTTCACAATAGCCGAAAGGGGGAAACAATTGAAATGTCCATCAGCTGATGAATGGATAAAAAAATGTGGTGTATACACACAATTGAATATCACTCAGCCAAAAAAAAAAGAGGAATGAAGTCCTGATCCATGACACAACGTGGATGAACCTAGGAAACATTACGCTGAGTGAAATAAGTCAATCACAAAAGGGCAAATGAACTCACTTATATGAAATAAACTAATATATGTTGTTGTTGTTAGTTACCCTTGAGACAGCTCTGACTCATGGCCACCTCATGTGTGCAAAGAAGAACTGCTCCATGTAGTTTTCAAAGCTGTGACTTTTCAGAAAAAAGATCTCCAGACCTGTCTTCTGAGGCATCTCTTGGTGGAACTGCAAACTTTTGACTAATAAGTGTTTAACCTTTTGCACCACCCAGGAACTCCTAAGCAAATATATGTAGACATTGTCATTGTGTGCCATCAAGTCAGTTTCTACTCATAGTGACCCTACAGAAACCAAAAATTATTAGTATTACCTGGGTAGGAGGGAGCAGGTAAGTGGGAGTTTTGCTTAGGTTTTGTTGATTGTATGTTCCTGATGGTGGGTTAATTGAAAAAAGATAGAATAATTGCACAACTTAAAGAATGTAATCAATGTCTCTGAACTGTACATGTAGATGTTGTTGGATTGCTGTTATGTTTTGCAGTGTATATTTTCACCACAATTTATAATCAATTTAAGAATCAATTTAATGAAAGATGTGCAAAAAATTGGTAAGGGAAAATGAAGAAGAGTCAAAAAAGTGAAGGAATGTATTTGTGCATGTGAATATTTAAGGGTGTTAAGATGTTAGTCCTCTCTAAACTGATTCATAGGTTCAATGAAACACTAGTCAAAATCCCACCTGGTGCTCTTTTAGTAATTATTAGGTAATTCTAAAATTTATATGATAATGCAAAGCATCTGTAACAGCCAAACAATCTTCAAAAAATGTCTTAGTTATCTAGTGCTGCTATAACAGAAATACCACAAGTGGATAGCTTAAACAAACAGAAGTTTAGTCTCTCCCAGTTTAGGAGATTAGAAGTCTGAATTCAGGGTGCCAGCTCCTGGGGAAGGCTTTCTCTCTCTATCTGTTCTGTGGGAATGTCTTTTCATCAATCTTCCCCTAGTCTAGGAGCTTCTCAGCATAGGTATCCCAGGTCCAAAGACACACTCTGCTCTTAGTACTTCTTTCTTGGTAGTATGAGGTCCCTCTCCTCTCTCCTTGATTCTCTCTTCTATATCTCAAAAGAGATGGACTCAAGATACAACTTAATTCTGTAGTTTGAGTCCTGCCTCATTACCATTTGTTGTTAGGTGCCATAGAGTCAATTCCAACTCATAGTGACCCTACATACAACAGAAGCAAACACTGCTCAGTCTTGTGCCATCCTCACAATATTTGCTATGTTTGAGCCCATTGTTGCAGCCACTGTGTCAGTCCATCTCATTGAGATCTTCCTCTTTTTCACTGACCCTCCAATTTACCAAGCATCATGTCCTTCTCCAGGGACTAGTCCCTCCTGAAAACATGTCCAAAGTATATAAGATGAAGTCTTGCCATCCTTGTTTCCAAGGAGCATTCTGGCTGTACTTCTTCCAAGACAGATTTGTTCATTCTTCTGGTAGTCTGTAGTACATTCAATATTCTTCAACAACAGCGTAATTCAAACACATCAATTTTTCTTCCTTATTCATTGTCCAGCTTTCACATGCATATGAAGCCATTGAAGACACCATGGTCAGGCACACCTTAGTACTCAAAGTGGCATCCTTGCTTTTGAACACTGTAAAGAAGTTTTTTTGCAACAGATATGCCCAAGGCAATACGTCATCTGATTTCTTGACTGCTGCTTCAGTGGGTAATGGATATCTGCAGCTGTTTCTTCTCATTTTGAGTTGTGCCACATCAGCAGATGAAGGTCCTGAAAGCTTTACTCCATCCACATCATTAAAATCGACTCTACTTTGAGGAGGCAGCTCTTTCCCAGTCAAATTTATGTGCCTTCCAACCTGAGGGACTCATCTTCCTGCACTACATCAGGCAATGTTCTGCTGCTATTCATAAGGTTTTCACTGGCTAATTTTTTCGGAAGTAGATCACCAGGTCCTTCTTCCTAGTCTGTCTTAGTCTGGAACTCCCTAAAACCTGTCCACCATGTGTAACCCTGCTGGTGTTTGAAATACCAGTGGCATAGCTTCCAGCATCACAGCAACATGCAAACCACCACAGTACGACCAACTGTCAGACATGTAGTAGTTAACGTAACTGCCTCTAGTCCTGCCTGGTTAACATCATAGGTGTTAGGATTTATAGCACTTAGGATAATCACATCAGATCACAAAATTGTGGACAACCACACAATATTGGGAGTGTGGCCTAGCCAAATTGACCCACATTTTAGCTGGACACAATTCAATCCAAAACAAAGAGCTAAATTGAAAGACTTCCACTACCTGGTTTCAAAACTTATCATTAAGCTATTGCAATCAGTACAATGTTGTTGTGTTGGCATAAAGGGTAGGCAATGAAATCCATGGAAAAGAAGAGGAAATATGAAAATACATTCACATGTATATAGTAAACTGATTTTCAGTCAAGGCACTGAAGTAATTCAGTGTTAATGAGTAGTCTTTTCAACAAATGTTTAACAACTGGTGAATCTCATGAGGAAAAAAATAAGCCTCAAAACTAAATGAGGAAAAAATGAGCCTCAAAACTACCTCACAGAAATTAACTTAATATAGATCACAAGTGTAAATGTAAAAGGTAAATGTGAAGCTTCTACAAAATGTAGATGAATATGTTTATGACTGTGGCTTAGGGAGAGATTTCTTACATAGGATACAAAAGGACTAACCATAAAAGGAAAAAGATTGATAAAATAGTCTTCACCAAAATTTAAACCTCTGTTCCTCAAAAAACACTAATAAGAAAATAAAAATTTGAGCTACAAGCTGGAAGAAAATATTGTTCTACAACTCAGTGATAAAAAAAGACAAAAGTTTTGGATTGAATCTTCCCAAACAAAAAGATATAGTAATTTTCAATAAACACAAGAAAAGGCATTCAACGGGGAAATGAAAATTAAACTATCATTAAACGCTATGTCGCACATATTGTTGTTGTGTGCAGTCAATTCTGACGTACAGTGGCCCTAAAGGACAGAGTAGAACTACCCCATAGTTCCACTATTGTAATCTTTACGGAAGTAGACTGCCACATCTCCTGTGGAGTGGCTGGTGGATGACGACCTTTTGGTTAGCAGCAGAGCTCTTATAACTTCACCACCAGGAGCCCTGGTGAAGAACACCAGGCGGAGGAACACATGGAGGAAGACTAAAATTAAAAGGTCAAAAGGCCCTTAAAAATTGTTAGCAAAGATGTAGAGCAAATGTAACTCTCTTCCATTGCTAGTGGGACTAGAATATAAGCAACTATGTCATAAATATGCTATGATTCAGCAATTCTACTCCTAGGTGTTTACTCAAGATAAATGAAAATATATGCCCACAAAAGACATATATATGTGTACGTTCATTGTAGCTTTATTCGTAATACAACTAAACTGGAAATAATCCAAATGTCCATCAATAGATGAATATTCAAATTGTGGGATACACATACAATTACAATCAACAATAAAAAGGATAGTCCCTAGGTGATGCGAACAATTAATGTTCTCGGCTGCCAACTGAAAAACTGGAGGTTCAAGTCCACCCAGAAATGCCTTGAAGGAAAAACCAGGTGATCTACTACCAAAATATCAGCTGCTGAAAACCCTATGGAGCACAGTTCTACTCTGACACACATGGGGTTCCCATGAGTCAGAATCGACTCCACGACATTTCCTTTTTTTTTTTTTTTAATAAAAAAGGATACATGCAACAACATAGATGAATCTCAAAAAACATAATGGCGAGTGAAAGAATCCAGGCATAAAACAGAGTATTATGTTTCTATTTATAAGAAATCCCACAGAAAGGCAAAACTAGGCCATGATGTTATAAATTAAGACATATGTTGCCTTTGGGCTGAAAGTGAGGAGGCTCAACTCCCAAAGAGCCCAAGGGAGCTTCCTGGGGTGATGGAAATGATACACATGGTTTGGGTACACAGGCATGTGCATTTAACAGAACCCACTGAATGCTACACTTCAAATACTAAAAATTGCATCTAAGTCATATCCCAATAAATATCTATGATATTCAAGCATCGTGATTATTCTTAGTAGCAAGGTATTTACAATATACCTCAGAGTGGATATAGTGGTTAGGCTGTGGGGTTCAATTCCAGCTTTGCCACATGCTAATTTCTGAAAGTTTACTTTGTTGCCCTAAGAAGTGTGACTTCACAGGTTGCAATAAAGACTAATTGAGATAATGAATGCAAAGGACGTAGATTACAGGGTTTAGCTCAGTAAATGACAACTATTTTGAACCAAATGTCTGAAAAACTGTAGTGAATGTTCTTGTGTTACTTAGGAGCACTGTTGAGAGCCATGCGTAACTCTGACCCCAGGCAAGTAATTTGGGGGTGTTCTTAGTGCGCCCCAGGGAATCTGTGATGGAGTTTCTATGACCACAATCTCCATCCCTGTAGGTGGTGTTTGCCATCATTCCCATAAGGAAATGTGGACAAGGCGGGGGGCGGGGGAGGAGGGATTAATTTCCCTAGCTAATTCCTAAATTAATCTTCTCAGAATACCAGTTTTGCCTGCCTAAAAAAAAAAAAAAAAATTTTTTTTTTTTTTTTTTAAAGCTGCAGCTCATTGAAGGGTTTGAATTCACTATGTATTCACTTTGTGATCCTATTTTATAAAAATAATTATAGAACTTTTTGTCTAAAATTATGTCGTATGAAATATCATTAGAGACAGATTACGGAAAATATCCATTTGCCTTTTTCATTATTCAGGGAAAAAGAGGTAATCTAAAACACATTTTTTTTTTTTCAATAGTAATTTCTCCAAAGGAAGAAAAGTTTTCAGTAAAGATAACTGAAACAGACGGCCGCCAGGGCAAATGGGGACCTTCCCTGAATTGTTTCTCTAAGATTCTCAGGTCCTTCTACTCAGGAGAAATGTTATCACTTATCATTGTCCCTGAATATAGAGCGCTTGACACGTTTTACTAAAGAAAATGAAGAAAGGAGTTATTGATCTCGGTGGCTCTGGGGTAATCTCCCTGATTCCAGTAAATTGATTTTAATTGAGAATGACCTTAGCCATCTATTTTTTTTTTTTTCATAAAAAGGAAGTTCTTCAGTTTATCCCAAAGGAAAGCAAAGTTTTATCTTATCGTGAAACTGCCAACTAGCTTCTGCTTACTGAGTTAATTTCATATTATGAAGTGGCAGTGGCTTAACAGTTCACTCACTGATGAGTTGACAGGCTCGGTATCCCAGATTCGCAGTCAAAACACCTTAGAAATAAAATTCTGCTTTTGTCAGCGAGGCTGATATTTTGTACCTTTTGTGTTCCAAAGCATGAAACTTGGAAATAAAGTGGTCTGTAATTACTAGCTCTGTAACAAATAATGTGTTTATCTGTAACAAACTCTGTTCCACTCTTATCTTCCAGATTTACTACAATCCCTCTAATTTTACTCTACTCAAATTTTTGTTCTTCCCATCTCCTTAAATTTTAACTCAAGCCTGTGCACTTGAATGCAAATTATTTTAATGGCTTTGTTTTCATATGAAGTTATACCAGTTGCTATCTAGTGGATTCCAACCCATGGGGACCCCACGTCTGTCAGAATAAAACTGTGCTTCGTAGGGCTTTCAATGGCTGATTGTTCAGAAGTACATCGCCAGGCCTTTCATCCAAGACACTTCTGGGTAGAGTCGAACCAGCAAACTTTTGGTTAGCAGAGAGCACTTAACCATTTGTGTTACCCATGGACTCCTCCGAAATGATAACTTCTGGGAAAATTGCAATATGAACCTCATCAGATTACTGTGAGAATTAAAGGGAGTAATGCCAGCCGAGTACTTGGTGCGTTGACCAGACGCATTAAGTCCCAGTGGAAGTAAGATGAACTCCGTGTGGGGAGAGTCTTTGTCTCTGCAACTTAACTCAGGGTAACAAATATTGATCTATCCTCTCACACCATTGATAGATGGTGTTCAGTAATTTCCTGTGAATAATCTAAATTGTAAACATAAATGATGGCTTTTACTTAGCACCTCTTTTCCTTAACTTACATTTTTTTTTCCACCATTGAGATCATTTCTAAGAAGCTCCTGAGCTCTGAAGCACACTTTTTTCAAATTTTTCCTCATTTTGGGGGAGTGGGCAGGGGCAAATGCTTAAAATAGAGGCAAACGGATGAGCCTCATGGGATACTCAGCAATGAGCCAACAGGATGTATGGCAATGCGATTAACTCTGTAAAATGGCTTTCATCATAATCATAAATTGTCCTTCTACTCTTCAATAAATATTTATTGATAATAACATCTAAAGTAAAATCATAAGTGCTTTTTTGAAGGGCTAATCAAAATAACACTAAAAAAGGCAAAAAATTCAAATTTTAAAATGAAACACTGAGAATTTTTTTATTTACTAGATATTTTTCACCTAATCCCAGCCTCTAGGGACAGTGGTGGCTCAGCAGTAGAATTCTCGGCTCCCATGCGGGAGAGCGGGGTTTGGTTCCCCCCAACGCACCTCAAGCACAGCCACTAGTCAGCCGTCTGTCAGTGGAGACTTGTGTGTTATGACAATACCAAACAGGTTTCAGCAGAGTTTCCAGACTCAGAAGAACTAGGAAGAAAGGTCTGGCAATTACTTCTAAAAATCAGCCATTGAATATCATTTGTATCACAATGGTCCTGATTCTAGTGCCAGTTTTGACCCTGTTGTGCTCTGGGTTGCCATGATTTGGGGGCCAACTGGGGGGCCATGATTTGGGGGCCAACTGGGGGACCATGATTTGGGAAGCAGCTAACACAAACAGCAGTCTCGGCCTGGGAAGCATTTTCCCTGCCATGTAACATGGAGAAGTATAAAATAAATACAAGTCAAGAGCAGTATTTTGAGAAAGTATATGAGCTCCTCCTTCTCATCGCACATGCTCCTTGTTAAAAACCAAACGAGGAAGGTAATGTCTTCTTTCAATCATCTATCTTTATTGCAGAAACCTCACCTTAATAGGAATATTAAAAAAATTGTTTAGGTCACAGATTCTTCCTGGCATTCTGGCAGTATTTCATATTATTACACTACACTAGATTTCCTAAATCGTCCTTTATTCTGTCTAGACTCTATTTTCTTTTCTCTAACCTCAGACTGGCCAAGTTGTCCCTCTGATGGCAACTGAGAGATCCACTTCGACATACTCTATTTTTACCACACAAGCCATTGTCTTGGCTGAAGTAGTGCCAATCACCCTGGCTACAGGAGGTTCTTTGGGAAACACCTAGGGAACTTGATTAGGGTTTTTATTTAAGCACTCTGCAGAAGGAGTACTTGACAGGCTCCTAGCTAATGTTTCTCAATGCCTCCAAATGTAAATATTAGACTTTCTTGAAGGAGAGTGGACCAAAAATCAAAACCTAACGTGTTGCCACTTGTGTCAATTCCGACTCATAGCACCCTATAGAACAGAGTAGAACTGACCAGTAGGGTTTCCAAGGAGTGGCTGCTGGATTCAAACTGCTGGCCTTTTGGTTAGTAGCTGAGCTCTTAACCACTACGCCACCAGAGCTCCTGAAGAAGGCTAGTGCTGTGTATTTTTTCTGTGCTACTGGATAATTACAAACTTGAAATGAAAAACAATTCAGTAATATCTTGGTTTAACTATCTAAATTAGAGACTGACCATCCACATCATCATCTAGATACAGGTTTGCCTTTGGTGAAAATACTGCAGAATTTATCAATTTTCAGAGTATCTGTAGGTCAGAATAAATGTGCCTCATTTATTGGTGAAAATTACAAGGAAGATTATTTAATCTTTCTGAATCCCACTTCCCTTCAATACAAAAAGGATGTTTGGGATGAAAATGCCAAAACGCTTGAGGATTATATAAAGGAAAGTATATAAGCCCCGCGTAGTGCCCACCAGTACAAGGTATCTACTGTAATTATTACTGTGACTATGAGTATGATGCATTTCTACTACACCAGGACAGTCCATTTTGGGTTTGGGGTTTCCTGGCTTCAAAGGCAGAAAAATCCATAACCCAAGAAAGGTGGTGTTGAGAAATAAGGCTATGTGACATAATGAGAAGAATCAGTATTTCAAAATAGAGATGTGTAAAGGAGCCCTGGTGGTGTAATGATTAAGTTCTCAGCTGCTAACAAAAAGATCGGCAGTGCAAACCCGCCAGCAGCTCCGCAGAAGAAAAGGCCTAGTGATCTGCTCCCATAAAGATTATAGCCTAGGAAGTCCCATGGGGCAGGTCTGCCGGGTCATACAGGGTTGCCATGAGTCGGAATCAACTCAGTAACACACATCAACAACAACACAGACAAGTAACCCCCACGCCGATCAGGATCGGGAATATCTCCTTCCCAAGTTTCCTCGTGTCTCTTTGTTTCAGCCTCCCACTCACAGCCCAGGCCACTTGCGGGCAACCACTGATCTACTTTCTGTCACTGTAAGGATTTTATATAGATGAATTCATACAATCCTTTGTGTCTGGCTTCTTTGTTAAGCACAATGCTTTTAAAATTTATCCTTGTTAACTTCTTTTTATTTCTGAGTAGCAGTGTTTTAGTTCCAACTTGGATTTTTGAACTGAAAAATAGATATTATTACTGTTATAAAGTCAATGTATGTTTAGATTTTCCAAAATACTTCTTAATTTCATTACTGTTCATGCATTATTTTATATTTTAGATCTTCCATCTGAAATAATTTTTCTTCCTACTAAATTTTATTTTGCAGAAGCAGTGTGGGTTGGTGACAAACATTTTAGTTGTTGTTCACCTGAAAAGATCTTCATTTTGCCCTCATTCTTTAATGTCAATTTAGCTAAGTATAAGATTAGAGATTGACAGTTGGGTCAAAGATGGTCAGCTATCCACAGAGAGATGATTGCCCCCCTTCTTTCCTGCAGAATTATTGCGGAAAAGTTCCTAGTGCTCTTCGCATCTAGGTCAGCCCATATAGTGTGAGGACAAGTGAAGCCTTTGACTTCTAGTCCAAAGTGTGTAAGAGAGCTGACTTCTGCACCTGAGTTTTCCTTGTCTCCTGGCTGGAAACAAAGGAGTTTGAGGTACTGAGCCATGAAGAAGCCAAAGATAGAAGGAGCCTGGCTGATCACTGCACAGAAATCCATGAGCCAACTACCACTTGAACTTTACGTGAATAAGAAATAAATCTATTATGGTAACTCACTGATATTTCTGACTTTATAGTAGCAGCTTGCTTTATTTTAATTAATAAAACAATTATTTCCTTTCTGCAGTTTGAAATTATTAGTCAATTATTAGTATTGGCTTCCAGTGTTGTTGTTGAGAAATACGATGTTGTCTCATTATTGTTACCTATCTTTTCTCTCTGACTAGTTTTAAAATAAGCAGCCTTGGTGGTGCAGTGATTAAGCACTCAGCTGCTGACTGAAAGGCTGGTGGTTTGAACCCACTAGCTGCTCCAAGAGATAAAGATGTAGCAGTCTGCTTCTGTAAAGATTACAGCCTTGGCAGTTATACTGTGTCCTATATATATATATACACATATATATGTATATATATATATATACATATATATATATATACATATATATATATATACATATATATATATATAGGGTCTTTCTAAGTCAGAATGGATTCAATGGCAATGTTTTTTTTCAGTTCTAAAATATGTTGTTGGTGTTCTGCAGTTTTGCTACAATGCATCTAGTGGTCGATATTTTCTGTTCTTTGCCCTTATTATTCTTTCTAAACCTGATGATTTCTCTCTTTCTTCAATTCTGAAAAGCTCTCGGATTTTCTCTCTTCAACTGTTACCTTTATTCTTTTTATTCTATTCACTTGAAATTCCAGTGATATGCATTTTACAATTTTGCCATCTGTCTCCCATGCCTCTTAACTTTATTTCGAGCATATATAATCTTTTGGTAATTTATTTAGCTCTATCTTCCAGTTCAACTGTGTTTAACTGAATATTTAATGCACTTACTGAATTTTAATTTCATTGATTGTACTTGTTTCTTCATTTCTAATAGTTCTGTTTGGTTCTTTATCAAATTGGTCTACTCTTTTTTTTTTAATTTTTCTTGTGCTTTAAGTGAAAGTTTACAAACCAAGTCAGTCTCTCACACAAAAACTTATGTACACCTTGCTACATAATTCCCAATTGCACTTCTCCTAATGAGACAGCCCGCTCCCTCCCTCCACTCTATCTTTTTGTGTCCATTTCGCCAGCTTCTAACTCCCTCTATCCTCTCATCTCCCCTCCAGGCAAGAGATGCCAACATAGTCTCAAGTGTCCACCTGATCCAAGAAGCTCACTCCTCACCAGCATCCCTCTCCAACCCACTGTCCAGTCCAATCCATGTCTGAAGAGTTGGTTTTGGGAATGCTTCCTGACCTGGGCCAACAGAAGGTCTGGAGGCCATGACCACTAGGGTCCTTCAAGTCTCAGTCAGATGATTAATACTAGTCTTTTTACGAGAATTTGGGGTCTGCATCCCACTGCTTTCCTGCTCCCTCAGGGATTCTCTGTTGTGTTCCCTGTCAGGGCAGTCATCGGTTGTAGCTGGGCACCATCTAGTTCTACTGGTCTCAGGCTGGTGTAGTCTCTGATTTTTGTGGCCTTTTCTGTCTCTTGGGCTCATAATCACCTTGTGTCCTTGGTGTTCTTCATTCTCCTTTGATCCAGGTGGGTTGAGACCAACTGATGCATCTTAGATGGCCACTTGCTAGCATTTAAGACCCCAGATGCCACTCTGGAATGCAGAATGTTTTGTTAATAGATTTTATTTTGCCAATTGACTTAGATGTCCCCTGAAACCATGGTCCCCAAACCCCTACCCTTACTATGCTGGCCTTTGAAGCTTTCAGTTTATTCAGGAAACTTCTTTGCTTTTGGTTTAGTCCAGTTGTGCCGACCTCCCCCTGTATTGTGTGTTGTCTTTCCCGTCACCTAAAGTAGTTCTTATCTACTATCTAATTAGTGAATGCCCCTCTCCCACCCTTCCTCCCTTCCCACTCTCATAACCTTCGAAAAATATTTTCTTCTCTGTTTAAACTATTTCTTGAGTTCTTGTAATAGCGGTCTTATACAATATTTGACCTTTTGCAACTGATTAATTTCACTCAGCATAATGCCTTCCAGGTTCCTCAATGTTATGAAATGTTTCACAGATTCATCACTGTTCTTTATCAATGTGTAGTATTCCATCATGTGAATATACCATAATTTATTTAGCCATTCATCCGTTGATGGGCTCCTGGTCTACTCTTTTTGAATGCTACCTGGTTCCTTGCTTATAATTTTGATCTCTTCTAGCTTTTTAATTTATTTTACACATTCTGTGTGATAAATCCATTATCTGAAGATCTTGGGGTTTTACTTGTGTTGCTTATTGTTCCTGCTGACTCTAATGAGGGGCTTTTTTCCTGATGTGTTTTGTAATATCGGACTGTGGCTTATGCTGACAAACCTTTATCAGTGGATTTATTTGAAACCTGAGGTGAAGGTGCGTCTCTTCAGAGCAGAATTGCTTTTCCATCTGTAGGGCACCCTGGGACACTAATAACTCAGGCTGGATTTAAGATAAATTTCTCAGTTTGGATTTCTCTGGCCTTATAGTATACATTAATATCCTAAACCTATATGAAGGCTCGATGCCAGCGGGGCGGGTTATATGAAGGCACACTTTGGTGCACAAATGGTTAAGCATTCAACTACTAACTAAAAGGCTGTCAGTTTCCATCTACCCACAGGCACCTCAGAAGACAGGCTTGGTGATCCTCTTTGAAAAAATCAGCCATCGTGGAAACCCTGTGGATCACAGTTCTACTCTGCAGCACACGGGGCTGCCATGAGTTAGAATCAACTTCATAGTAACTGGTTTCCATTTTTTTTTGTTTGTTTTGCTAAATTCATGTAAAATTAAATTGATTTTACTAATAAATTTAAAATAATATGTATAGTATCGTCTATCATCTGTCTTTATCTAGCTCATATATTTTGTATGGAGAAGTGTCTAGAATATTATTCACTAAATGTTCACATTGGTTCTATCTAGGTGATGTAATTCTGACTGATTCATTCCAATTTGCTTTCTGCTTTTTTCCTACTTCTTGAATATGCATTTTGGTACAAAAAATACTAAGGTTTTATTAACAGCAAAATCAAGTTCAGAGAATGCAAACATGCTTTGTTGCTTCTGTTGTTAAGTGGTTTTCTTGGCTGTAATCTTTGTGGTAGCAATCGCCAACCCTTAGGGGATGGGTAATATAGTACTACTTACATGAAATACCGACTACTTAATACACTACTAAGAACGGGCATAAGAAGGAGTTTGTTTTTGTAGAATCCCAAAGATCTATGAATATCTCAGGAGAAGAGTCTTCATTTTTTGTTTTGTGAATAAGGCTACCCAATTATATGTTCAAAGATGCTAGGTAATTTGAACGATGTTTGGTGCTTGTCACAGGACAATCGTACCACATTAACAGAGCACTTTTGCTGCAATGGTCTGGTGTTAGGTTGAAGTATTAATTTAGTGCAGATTTTTAAAATTCTAACCAATATGTTTAGTGCTATATTTTCTTCATCAAAATATTGCACTTTCAACCATCCACTAGTGTATGATTTTATGCATTACTTAAAAGAAATGTACGGACATACCTACTGTTGTTTATATTTAATATGAAGTTTAAATTATAAATCATGAGTTTTTTTATGTTTCAAAACAAATGGGAAACACAGCTTCAATTACTTTAATGAAAATGACTTCAGTACCACAACAATGGTGCTATATTAATATAAGAACCCTGAACTGACTTAAAAAATTTTCAGCCACCTTGTTGCTTTCTGAATAAACAATCAGAAGTCCTCTCTATATAAATCGCTAATTAGAAAAATCAAATAAATTTTTGTGGGATGACCCTGGCCTTAGAAAAAATTCCAAAATTGGGAATCCATGATACCTGTGTATGAAGCTGTTAAAAGTGTACTTCATGCTTTAGAATATGCACAAACAATACAACCGAACATGTATAAACCCTGAGTTTGGCTTCAAGATAGAAATTATTGCTACTTATTGATGACTTCATATTGTTTAAAATACAATTAGAATAATGATTAGAACTCCACTTGTATTCACTTACCAAACTTTTATTCATTGATTGCCAGCCATTTAAAGTCTCTGTTCAAGATGGTAGAGAAGGTATAAAGGTGAACATAATCTGTTTTTTCACCCTTATTTTTACAGGTCAAAACACATTGGTCTTTGAACTTAATCTTAGTACCACTTGCTTCCGGTTACTTGGAAATTTTCTTTTTACTCCTAAACCCCATCCATTTGAGGTAATATTAGCATTAAATATTTTCTATACATAGTACCAATCACTACTATCAGAAATATCAACTCTAGCTCAAATAATGTTATTACTTCTAGTTCTTCTTTTCAATAATATCTTATTCAGTTTTTGGTGAAAGTTTACACAGCGATTTAGGCTCCCATTTGACAATTTCTACACAAATCGTTCAGTAACATTAGTTACATTTATAACAATGTGTCAACATTCTCTTTAATTGTGTTCTGTTTGCTCCATTTCAGTGTCTCTAGTTTCCCTGACCCCTTATCTTCTCACCTTTGCTTTTGAGTAATTGTTAACCTTTGGTCTCATATTGATGGTTTTTAAGTAGAGCACTGATCTTGCAGGTAATGTCCTTTATTTTGTGTTCCTTTCTGCTATTTCACTGAAAGGTCATCTCAGGGGATAGGCTTGGTTCTCGGTTTAAAAGAGTGTCTCGGGGCAATAGTCTCAGGGAGTCCTCTGTTCTCTACTGTTCCAGTTTGTCTGGTTCTTTTTTTAATAAGAATTTGAGTTCTGGGGGTGGGGCCAAGATGGCAGAGTAGTCAGACGATTCTGGTGGTCCTGCTTACAACAAAGACCTGAGAAAACAAGTGAATCAATTATATATGACAATCTAAGTACCCTGAACATCAAATGCAAAGTTGAGGAATTGGACTGAGTGGCAGGTGGAGGGAGAAATGGTTAAGAAGCTGCCAGGAGTAGCCAGGCCTTACGCAGCGGGAAACAGCACCCTGCAGGCCAGATTCACTGGTGCAGCGTCAGCATGGTGAGACAAACAGTGGCATTCAGGATGCCTTCTTCACATCGGGAGAGACCAAGCAGTGATGAGTTCGCTCACACCTCCGGGGTCAGCGAAGAGCAGCACTCTTGGCATAAGTACTTTCATCTAATCTACCCTGCGATCCAAAAAGTACCCCTTTGGTAAAAATGCTCCCCCATTTCATTGACCCCTCCCCACTCTGCACTGAGTCCTGAGCCTGCTTCAGTGATAGTGACTTTCTCAGGGCTGGAAGTCAAACCTGTCCTGTGCCCTGAGCCATCCTCCTAGCCTTGGAGAAGGAACACATTAACAAACAGGGGGAAAAATAATCTGCCACCTCCTCTAAGCTGGAAACTCAGGACAAAAATAGCTCCTTTGCCTGAGCAGAGGCATAAGTGGTCCATGGTCTCTGAATGCCTTCACCTCTTCATAGACCTGCATGGGCCCATTTCAGCAGTGTAGGCCCTTAGCACAGTACAACAGGGTATATACCTGAAGTCTGACTTCAAATGTTTCAGCTGCATGGTGGAGAGGCAAGTTCATGACGTTTGACACTGCTCTGCCTATTAAGCAGCATTCTCACCTACCCACATCAGGGGCCTGAGGACTGGTGGTTTCACCCTTGCCACCTAGCCACCCTTGACAGGGGTCCAAGGATAAGTGGTGCCTCCCAGTCCTTACAGCCAACAGCATCGAGTGCTCACAGTCCAGCTGCAAAATCCACCCACCTAGGCACTCTAGGGAACAGGGACATGATTTCCTCATAGACACTCAGGGGCCATTGTCAGTACCCTTCCTTGCTCAGTGCATGACCCCCTACTGCAGATGGATACCTGTGCCTGCACCAATCACCCCTGCTGGTCTAAGACTGTAGGTGATTATCTCTTAGAAAATTGTTTCTATGCCTTTATTGTTGTCGTGCTGTTCTGGGATTCCATTAATTTTAATGTTAGATTTCTTAATTGAATCCCATATTTCCTTTTGTGTTTGTTCACTTTTCTTTGTTCTTATCTCTTGTTTCTCGTGAGGCTTGATAAATTCAGTTATTTTGTCTTTTACTTCATTCATTCTATCTTCTGTCTGTGCAGCTCTGTTTTTGAGTGTTTCTTTTGCTTTTTCTAATTCACTTGCTTTATTCTTCAGTTCCAGTAGTTCTCTGGTTTTATTTGATGTTTTCAGTTTCCTCATTGAATCTTTCATTTTGTTCCTCCATTTGTTTCCTGATCTCCACTAGTTTGTTTTCTGCTTGCTTTTTACTTTCTTTAAACATATTTAGCACCGTAGTCTGAAAATTATAAGTTCTTTTCATTAGTTTAACTTCCATAGGAGAAATTTCCTCTTCTTCATGGTTTTCTCTTGATTCATTGTTCTTGTCTTATGATTTTGTGTGTTTTACTATTTTTTGTTGAAGTTGGGCCATTTTGTTTTCTTTTTTTTTTTTTAACTTTAAATTTTGTATTCTGGTTTTTGTGGAAAAAGTTTCTGATTGAATACCCTTGTGACTCAGTGGTTAAGTGCCTGGCTGTCAACTAAAAGGTCTGGGACTACACCCACCTTCACAGGAGAAAGGGCAGCAGCCTGCCTCTGTAAAGACTCATATCCTGGGAAATCCATAGGGCAGCTCCACTCCACCCTATAAGGTGTCTAGGAGTCAGAATCAACCTAGTGGCAGTGGGCTTGGTATTTTCTCCTGAAAACCACTAGAAGGCACTCTTAAACTTAAGTTTTTTTTTTTTTTTCCAGTGCTTATTCAGGAGTTCTGGATGCTTAATCACTGGAATTCAATACATGTGCACGGGAGGGGGGTTTATCTGGTCACAGATACTACTATAAATGCTGGGGCTTGACTTTCCTGTGGTGAAGGTGTGGGGCTCCCTATATCTTTCCCCTCATAGATGTCCCTGCACAAACTCTCCCACAGAGTCCCAGTGTGGGAGGAGCCAGTCATTTCCTTCTGTTTCTCCCATCAGCCTAAAGTATCCCTCTCACCCTGCTGCCCTTGCAGTTCCTCCCAGTCCTAGCCCCAGTATGTCTCGTGCCTCTGTGAGATCCAACAGCCCTTCTTGTAGCACCATGTTCTCCCTTCACCCCCACACCCCACCATACATCCCAAGAACTCCCGCAGCAAATTTGCACCACCTTAAAAAAGTGGGCTAAATTTTCCTCACATTATCTCCCTTTCTGTGTTTCCTATTTGGAGTCTTGCCCAGCCCCGTGCCAAAATGGTTGCAATGAGCAAGTGCTCCAGATGTTAGTGGGTAGGTTCTCCCAGCTTCTGTGCCATCCTTGCTCCTTCTCTCTCCTGCTCCTTAACTCACCCTGACTCTCCAACACCTCAGCTGCCATACGACAGAACTCTGATATCTCAGTCTGTGCTTGTTTTGATTTTTTGTTCAGTGGATTAGTTGCTAGGGGAATTAATGGGAATATTCATTTACTTCACCATCTTGCTCTGTCCCCTCTCTTTTAATTCTTCTTTATGACACTACTTCAAAAAAAAATCACAGTCTATTTACATTATAGCTTTTTTTTAATATTGAAATTTCAGTTGGTATTTCTGAGGATGTGCCTTATTTCTAAGATACATTGGAAGAATTTAAGTTTCATTCTCCCAAATACATACAAATAAACATTTAAAGTCAGTTACTTATGCTATACTTTTAAACTAAACTTTTGCAACCCCTGGGACTATCATGGTATTTAGAGTTAAACAGGTCTGATTGAATCCCAAAGCTACCACTTACCAGCTATTAATTAACTTCTCTGAAACAGAGATTCTTTATAAAATGGGGGCAGTGTAAACATTTCACAGGACTATATGAATAATATAGGTTAATGTTCAAAAATTTTTAGTTATTTTTCCTTTTTTTCTGGTTTTATTTTCAGAGGGTGATATTTCTGGTCCTGGTCTCCCCATTCCATGGGTACAATCTATTGTGTTTTTCATCTTCTATGACTTTCAATACAACAGATATTAATTGTGTATTTATAATAACTGCTAACATTGGAACATCAACTTAGTTTAGTGTGACAACAATTGCTCTCAACTACTCCCCAACCCCTGCAATCTTTTTCTTACTTTCATAACTTTTTTTTTTTTTTTTATAACAGGTACTATATGAGTAGGGATGGTCTTCTCAGGTTTCACCTCTGTTGTTGTTGGGTGGTACAGACAAGACTTTCACCAGTAAAGCATTTGCACTATTTTTATGATGTACAAGAACAAGAGGTATCTGATACTCTGATGATTATTTAATTCCACTCAGGTTTAGAGATTACTTTTTCAGGAAACTTGAATGTTGTTTTTAACTTGTGGCTGATCTACTCTGGCACATCCTCGGAAAAGACCAGTCACTCGGAAACGACATTGTGGTTAGTAAAGTAGAGGGCCAACAAAAACAGAAGAAACTCTCAGCGAGGTGGACTGACACAATAGTGAAAACAACACTCTCAAACAATTGTGGTTAGTAGAGGGCCAACAAAAACAGAAGGAACTCTCAGTGAGGTGGACTGACACAATGGTGACAGCAACACTCTCAAACAATTGTGGTTAGTAAAGTAGAGGGCCAACAAAAACAGAAGGAAGTAGGCAACATTTCATTCTGTTATACTTAAGGTCACTATGAGTTGGAGCCAACTCAGCAGCACCTAACAATGACAACAACAAAAAACATGCCATAACTACTGCATTTTTTAAGGTTCTTTTTTGTGCAAACTAAAAAATCAAGCCAGGCAATCTTAAATTAAAGAAGCACGAAGTAGTGGGAGAGGGGAAGGAGGAAGAGGAGAGCAACTTATTAGAAAGAAACTAGGGTATCTCTAAGGAACTGATAATGCTGAATAAACAAGATACAGGTAGTCCCCAAATTAAGATGGGGTTCTGTTCCAAAGACTCCTTTGGACGTTAGTTCTGCTGTAAGTCAAATTTTTTTTTTTTTTTAGTTTTCATTAACATTGCCTTTTATTATCAGTATCTTTATAAATCCAATCTTTATTTATTATTTGTTACTGGGGTTGTAAACATTACATATATATTTATAGATATATTTTAATATAGACATACATACATAAAAAACACACAAATCATAAAAATTTACTCCTACAATGAAGAAGAACTGGATGATGCTTGTATCACTTGTGATAGTAAGTCCACTTGTAGAAGGTTCTGGATCATCTGAATTATCCCTGGGAATGGGGAAGGCTTTTCTAGTCAGAAAATTTGTGGGAGTTGTCTGTATGGTTCTTTCGTTTTTTACTTCTTATATTTCATGGTAACATCTCACAGCTTCCCAAATCTACCTATCAACTTTAGCAAAGTGGTCAGTGTTTAGGTCCATGTTTTCAAGCAACTGAAGCCCCTGATTTAGTTTAGAAAGCTGAATTTATACAGCAGTGTTTTGAATAGTAAATCATAGATTTGAACATCTGCAAGTAAACTGAGAATCATAACATCAGCAAATTACTGCAACATTACGTGTAGTACATATTACTTACAATAAGATGTACCAAAAAAAAAAAGCCACACACGGTCATAAGTGCTGCTTTTCATTTCTTAAATACGTCATAAGTCAGGGACTAACTGTATGTTGCTGTTGTTAGGTGCCATTGAGTCAGTTCCAACCCATAATGACCCTATAGATTACAGAACAAAATGTTGCCCAGTCCTGTGCCATTCTTATAATCTCTGCTATATTTAAGCCCATTGTTGCAGCCAGTGTGTCAATCCATCTCACTGAGGGTTTTCTTCTTTTTCCCTGACTCTCTACCAGTCATTATGTCTGTCATGGATTGTATTATGTCCCCCCAAAATGTGTGTCATTTGGACTGGGCCATGATTCTGAGCATTGTGTGATTTTCCTCTATGTTGTAAATCCTGCCTCTACGGATGTTAATGCAGGAGGGTGAGTGGCAGTTGCGTTACTGAGGCAGGACTCAATCTACAAGATTGGATTGTGTCTTGAGGCAATCTCTTGAGATATAAAAGAAAGAAATTAGCAGAGGGACAGTGGGACCTCATACCACCAAGAAAGCAGTGCCGGGAGCAGAGGGTGTCCTTTGGACCCAGAGTCCCTGCGCAGAGAAGCTCAAGGCCTGGGGGAAGACTGATGAGAAGGCCAACAGAGAGAGAGCCTTCCCTGGGAGCTGATACCCTGAATTTGGACTTTTAGCCTACTTACTGTGAGAAAATAAACTTCTCTTTGTTAAAGCCATCCACCTGTGGTATTTCTGTTATAGCAGCACTAGATAACTAAGACGGTGTCCTTTTCCAGGGTTTGGGCTCTTCTGATAAAATGTCCAAGGTATGTGAGATGAAGTTTCCCCATCCTCACTTCTAAGGAGCATTCTGGCCGTATTTCTTCCAAAACAGAAGTGTTCATTCTTCTGGCAGTCTATAGTCAATATTCTTATAAATAACCAATGTGGATAGCTTTGCGAAGAATGGAAATTCCAGAAAATTTAATTTTGCCCATGTGGAATGTATCCATAAATCAAGAGGCACTCATTCAAACAGAACAAGAGGATACTGCATTGGTTAAAATCAGAAATCAGCACCATAATTCAAATGCATCAATTCTTCTTTGGTTTTCCTTATTGTCCAGCTTTCTAATGTATATGAGGTCACTGAAAATACCATGGGTTGGGTCAGGCACACCTTAGTCCTCAAAATGACATCTTTGCTTTTGAATGCTTTAAAGAGGTCTTTTGCAGCAAATTTGCCCAATGCAATGTGTCACTTGATTTCTTGACTGCTGCTTCGATGGGAATTGATTGTGGATCCAAGTAAAATGATATCTTTGACAACTTCAATCTTTTCTCCATTTATCATGATGTTGCTTGTTGTCCAGTTGTGAGAATTTTTGTTTTCTTTATGTTGAGGGGTAATTCATACTGAAGGCTGTAGTCTTTGATCTTCATCAGTAAGTGCTTCAAGTTCTCTTCGCTCTCAGCAAGTAAGGTTTTGTCATCTGCATTCTTCTCCATATAGTCCAGCTTCATTGATTATTTGCTCAGCATACAGACTGAATAAGTACAGTGAAGGAATACAACCCTGACGCACACCTTTCCTGATTTTAAACTACACGTTATCCTCTTATTCTGTTTGAATGATTGCCTCTTAGTCTACGTAAAGGTTCCACGTGAGCATAATTAAGTGTTCCGGAATTTCCATTCTTCACAATGTTATCCATAATGTGTCATGATTATTTTGTATAGTCAATAAAACACAATTAAGCAACTTTCTGGTATTCTCTGTTTTCAGCCAAGATACATCTGATTTCAGCATTCTACATCCTTTTCTGAATCCAACATTCCACATCCTTTTCTGAATCCAGCTTGCATTTCTGGCATTTCCTTGTCAATGTACTGCTACAGCCATTTTTGAATTTTCCTCAGCAGAATTTTGCTTGTGTGTGATATTAATGATATTGTTCAATAGTTTCCACATTCTATTGGATCATCTTTCTTTGGAATGGGCCCTTCCTTATGGAGCCCTACCAGTTCGTTGACCACGTATCTGTCTTCTAATTTTCTTGGCATAGACAAGTCAGTGCTTCCAGCATTGCATGTTGAAGCATCTCAGCTGGTATTCCTTCAGTTTCTGGAGCCTTGTTTTTCACAAATTCGAAAGTGCAGCTTCACCAAGTGCAGCTTGAACGTCTTCCTTCAGTATCATTGGTTCTTGATCATACGCTGCCTCCTGAAATGTTTGGACATTGACCAATTCTTTTTGGTACAGTGGCTCTGTGTATTCCTTCCATCTTCTTTTGACGTTTACTGGTTTGTTCAATTTTTTACTTGTACAACCCTTCAGTATTTCAGCTTGAAATTTTTTTTTCAGTTCTTTCAGCTCGAGAAGTGCTTAGCATGTTTTTTCTAACTCCAGCTCTTTGAACATGTCATTATAATACTTACTTTGTCATATGGAGCCACCCTTTGAAATCTTCTGTTCACCTCTTTTACTTCATAATTCCTTCCAATCGCTTTAGCTATTCTATGTAAACAAGACAGAAGAAGGGAAAAATCAAAGTTCTCTTGGGAATTTCAGCCCAAGAATAGCAGACATTTTGTCTCTACAGTGTGATCACTCACTAGACTCAGCTTCAAAGACTGCTAGTCTCCATGATTCTCTAGGCCAAATTTAAATCTGGCAAGAAAGATCAGCTGTCTATACCCAGAGTGACCAATCGCAAAGCATAGATACGGCCCCTGAGGCTTCAGAGATGATTCTAACTGACTAAGAAATTGTTGAATAGTCATGCCAAG
The DNA here is from genome assembly GCF_030014295.1 of Loxodonta africana. NCBI lineage: Eukaryota > Metazoa > Chordata > Mammalia > Proboscidea > Elephantidae > Loxodonta > Loxodonta africana. The sequence goes on along the minus strand of NC_087358.1, from coordinate 78,870,065 downwards.
AGGTTTGTTTTGTTTTGTTTTTTCCAAGTTGCTGTCAAGTCAATGCCAACTCTTGGTTACCCCACTGTGTTAGAGTAGAACTGTGCTCTGCTGGATTTTCAATGGCTGATTGTTCTGAAGTAGATTGCAGGGCTTTCTTCTGGGGCGCCTTCCACGTGGATTGGAATCTCCAACCTTTCAGTTAGTAGCTGAGCACGTTAACTGTTTGCACCACCCAGGGAGGTGCCTACTACATGTAAATATGCTTTCTTGTCTAAGTTCTTTCTTTTCCTGCTGCTACTATATGTTTTGGTCTCTTATCTCTTTCTGCCAGAGATTGACCCATTAAATGAAACACCTTCATCCTCATCAAAGAACACTTTCTTCTTCTCATAGATTCAAAAAGTTATTTATTTTCACCCTTCTGCAGTGTTTTAGTGGAATATATCTGAATATGCTGTTGCATATTGCAGGAATCTTCAGTTTTCCACTTTAAACCTTTTTAATTGTGTGGCCATCCTCCCAGGGCTGCATCCACAGCCTGTTACCTGGAAGAAAAACTTAGCTTCATTTCTGCTCTCTGCTGAGTTTGTACACACATACAAATTTAACTCTGAGTAGTAGATTCTAAAATAAATGATGATGGCAACCCAAACAGATGTTTCAAATTTCTGCGTTTTAAGAGATTAAGGGACATAGGTTCTATAATTGTTACATGGCCTTAACTTCTAGGATTCCTTGTAGGTGTCTTTGGATTTAATTTGGAGGGATGGAAGTAAATAATGTTTTAAGCATTAAAATCAGTTTTTAAAAGTTGCCATCAAGTCAACTCTATCTCATGGTAACCCCATGTACGTCAGAGTAGAACTATGCTCCATAGGGTTTTCAGTGGTTGATTTTTCAGAAGTAAATTGCCCAGCCTTTCTTTTGAGGCTCCTCTGGATGAGCTTGAACCTTCAACCTTTCAGTTAGCAGCCACACACTTTAGCCTTTTGCACCACCTAGGGACTCCTTTAAGCATTAATCAAAGAATAAAAGAAAATGTCATTAGTATTTACATGAAATCACAGTTTATGGAAACTAAGACCCTAACCCTATGTTACAGATTGAATTGTGTTCCCCCAAAATATGTGTTGTAAATTCTAGCCCCTATACCTGTGGTTATACTTCCATTTGGAATGGATTTTCTTTATGTTAATGAGGCAGTATTAGTGTATAGTGTGTATTGAGTTAAATTCTTGAGATACAAAAGAAGCAGATTAAGCAGCAGAGATGGAGGAAGATAGATGCCATGCCAAATGAGGATCACCAGGCAGCTGAAGAAATAAGGATCATCCCCCACAGGGGACAGAAGGAGAAAGCCTCCCATAGAGCTGGTGCCCTGAATTTGAACTTCTAGCCTGCTAACAGTGAGAAAATAAATTCGTTTGTTAAAGCCACCTACTTTTGGTATTTCTGTTATAGCAGCACTAGATAACTAAGACACTCAAATACCTCCTACATGTCTATACCATATAAAGCCCTCTGGAGTTCTGGTTCTACACACTGGTGTGTTCAAATTGCTGACATTTAGAGCAATACTCCATACCTCAATTCTCTGAGTCCCCACAGCTAATTAGAAGTTGACCAGGCATTTCTTGGTTCTTACATATGACTTGAGTTGTGGCCAACAGCTTTGCAATTCCTCCATTATGGAAACCATTGCTCTTGACATTCTTGATCTCTGTTGCTTTCCTGCCCTTGGGACCTGTATATTGTTGCCTGGATTGCATTCCAAGGTTCCTGCAAATAATTTGTGTTCGACTACTCACCTAAAGGTTGGTGGTTCAAACCCACTCAGTAGTATTGTGGAAGAAAAGCCTGGGCATCTGCTTCCATAAAGATTATGGCCAAAAAAACTTACGGAGCAGCTCTACTCCATAACACATGGGGTAGCCATGAGTCAGAATCAACTTGATGGCAATGGGTTTATTTCTTTGTTTTTTGTATGTTTGTTTTGAGCTCTTTTCCATCCCTAATGCCTCTGGCCATTGATACCTGTACTCTCCATTAACTTTCCTCATGCCACCAGATGAATGACCTCTGAGGCCATCTCCTCCTCTTCTCACTTCTCATGGCCAGTTCATTTAGATTGATTTCTCACCACTGAGCTGTTTGATCTACTTGTGATACTTCCTTCTTTCCCCTCAGTACCACACTTCTCTACTTCTTGGGCCATGAAGACACTTCCAAGAAGGTAAAGGGATGGCCAATCATAGTATTCCATTGCTCCTGCCAATAATGAGCCTGTTTTCAATCTGGCCTATTCTGCCAGACTTCTTGATCATGATGCTTTTCTTCCAGGAGCACCATTTTCTTTTTCTAGAATTCATTCCTATAGAAAAGTCCATATCCCAGTGTAGGCTGGAGACAAGTCCCCCCCTCCCCCACCATAGGATCCCTAAGCTCCATGTAAATTAACAGATGCACCAGACCTTTTGTCTTAGTGTCTCAAACTTTCTGTGGCCATCAGGAGGTGAGCTTTCCTAGAATAAACAGAGGGCATCCAAGTGGGTGCTGTTTCCTAACCTCCCCAAATGTTCTAACACACATCCATCTATATCATCTAGACTATCTGTGTGTGTGTGCAATATGTGGTAACACAATTCTTAAGTGTGTCTATGATGCATTTATTTTTATACTGTGGGCCATTTGCCTTCAACAGAAGTAGAAGATTTCTCTTTCACTCAAGTCCAATTTTAAAGCCCCAATAAAAAATGCAATAAACATTCTGCTTCTTCCATTATCCTCCATCTTGTTCTATTCTGTTATAATTTTTCTACTATTCTAGTTATTGGATAATGTAACTGGAAAGAATCTAGGCTACCCTCTGTTCCATGTGGTTATTCATATAAGAGATGAGAAATTTGAGGTCCAGAGAGGTTAAATTCCCACCAGTAAAATTAGAATCAGGCTATATACCAGGCATCTTGACTTATATGCCAGTCTATACCAGTGTTTTATTCAGTTTATAATGCTGGGACCATTGATCAATTTACTCTTTGAAAGATCACAAATTTCAGCACCCATATATTTAACGAAGAAAATGGAAAACATAAGAGATCATTAGAGGTACAGGTAACTGCATTTCATGGAAGTCCTCACCCTCTTCTCCCCTAAATCATGCTGCTTTCTGGGACCATGAAGTCTGATGACCATAGAGGTGGTATAAGCCTGGTTAGTACTGCATCACCATGAGTGTGGAACAAGAAATTGTCTTACCCAGCTTACATTGACATACTCATAAAGACACACACAAGCGCTTCTACTCCTATGCTAGATTCAACTGAAAAGACAAGCATATCAATTTTCATGACTAAAAAAAAAAAAAAAATATTTTCATGACTAGATCCATTAAAATTAAAAAAAAAATTAGGCAGATTTTATTCAGTTATTTTATTTCAAAGGCTATAGCTGGGCTTATTTAGATTAATTAATGGAATCATTCATTAATTTAGATTCATTGTTTCATTCATTTATTAATTTAGAGTCATTCGTTCATTCAAATTCATTAGTTAAATCATTTATTAAAAATATTGAGAGACTCTGATCACCTATCTGTTAGTCTGTCATACTGTGGTGGCTTGTGTGTTGCTATGATGTTGGAAGTTATGCCACTGATATTTCAAATACCAGCAAGATCACCCATAGTGGACAGGTTTTAGTGGAGCTTCCAGACTAAGACAGGCTAGAAAGAGTGACCAGGCGATCTACTTCCTAAAATCGGTCAATGAAAACTGTGTGAATCACAACAGAATATTGTCTGCTATACTGTTGGAAGATGAGTCACCTATGTTAGAAAAAAAATTTAAGAAACTCAGAATACACAGTGGGGTAACAATGGCCTCAAACATGCCCATGGTTATGAAGATTGTGAAGGACCAGACAATGTTTTGTTCTGTTGTACATGGGATCACCATGAGTTGGAGCCAACTCAACAGCAACTAACAACATTGAGAGGCTCAGGGATACAGATAGGAATGAGATAATATTCTTGCACTCAAGGTTCTTGTAGTCCAGTTGGAGAGGAAGGCATGGAAATGAGTACTCAGAGCAATGCAATAATTATTGAAGTGGTGGTCTACACAGTGTGCTGTAGGAAAACACAGAAGGGCACTTAACTCTGAAGAGATTTGGAAAGATTTCCTAGGAGAGGTTATGCTAAAAAAGAATCTGGAAACATAAGTAGGTTATTCTCTTGAAAGGCCCTGGTTAAGAAAAAAGATGCTGAGATTTCATGAAACCTGGGAGAATACATTCAGGGAATGGTGAGTATGCCTGTAGTATTTTTTTAAAAATTGAAAAGCAGTAGAAAATGAGATTTGAGAGGTGGTCAAGCAAGGCATCAAAAAAGACTTTATTCATGGGTGGGCTAGGAATTTTAATTGCATTTTCTCAGCTAGTGCTACTATAACAAAAATACCATAGATGGATGACTATGAAGAACAGAAATTTATTATCTCAGAGTCCAAGAGGTTAGAAGCCTGAATTCAGTTCACCAGCTGTAGGAGAATGCTCCCTTTTTGTTGGCTGTAGGGGAAGATTCTTGTCTCTTTTGGCTTCTGTACCCCTGCTTTCCCTGGTTCCTTAGCAATCTTCATGTGGCATCTATCTTACCCCATTTGTGCTTGTTCCTAGTATGTCTACTCTATGCTTTTATAACTCAGAAGTGGCCAGGTCTAGGACATACATTAAAATGTCCTTATTAACATAACAAAGAAAATCTTATTCACAAACAAGAGTACATCAACAGGTATAGGGGTTAGGATTCCAAAACATAATTTTTTTAAATAAAATTTTTATTGTGCTTTAAGTGAAAGTTTACAAATGAAGTCAGTCTCTCATACAAAAATTTATATACACCTTGCTATATATTCCACAGCCTTCAGTATGGATTGTGCCTCAACATAAAGAAAACAAAAATCCTCACAACTGGACCGACGAGCAACATCATGATAAACGGAGAAAAGATTGAAGTTCTCAAGGATTTCATTTTACTTGGATCCACAAACAACAGCCACGGAAGCAGCAGTCAAGAAATCAAAAGACACACTGCATTGGGTATATCTGCTGCAAAGGACCCCTTCAAAGCGTTGAGAAGCAAAGATGTCACCCTGAAGACTAAGGTGCTCCTGACCCAAATGACCCAAGCCATGGTATTTTCAATCGCATCATATGCATGTGAAAACTGGACAATGAATAAGGAAGACCAAAGAAGAGTTGACGCCTTTGAATTTTGGCGTTGGCAAAGAATATTGAATATACCATGCACTGCCAATAGTATGAACAAATCTGTCTTAGAAGAAGTACAGCCAGAATGCTCCTTAGAGACAAGGATGGCAAGACTGCGTCTTACGTACTTTGGACATGTTGTCAGGAGGGATCAGTCCCTGGAGAAGGACATCGTGCTTAGCAGAGTACAGGGTCAGCGGAAAAGAGGTAGACCCTCAACGAGGTGGATTGACACAGTGGCTGCAACAATGGGGTCAAGCATAACAACGATTGTAAGGATGGCTCAGGACTGGGCAGTGTTTTGTTCTGTTGTGCACAGGGTCTCTGTGAGTCGGAACCAACTCGACCACACCTAACAACAGCATATACTCCTAGTTGCTCTCATCCTAATGAGACAGCACACTCCTTCTCTCCACCCTTGTATTTCCATGTCCATATGGCCAGCTTCTGTCTGCCTCGGCCCTCATATCTCGCCTCCAGACAGGAACTACACATATAGTCTCATGTGTCTACTTGATCCAAGAAACTCACTCCTCACCACTATCATTTTCTATCTTACACTCCAGTGCAATCCCTGTCTAAAGAGTTGGCTTTGGGATTGGTTCCTGCCTTGGGCTAACAGAAAGTATGGAGACCATGACCTCTGGGGTTCTTCTAGTCTCAGTCAGACCATTAAGTCTGGTGTTTTTATGAGAATTTGAGGTTTGCATCCCACTACTCACCTTCAGGGATTCTCTGTTGTGTTCCCTTGTCATGGCACTCATCGGCTGTAGCCGGGCACCATCTAGTTCTTCTGGTCTCAGGTTGATGTAATCTCTGACTTATGTGGCTCTTCTGTCTCTTGGGCTTATAATTTCCTTGTGTCTTTGGTGTTCTTCATTCTCCTTTGCTCCATCTGTGTTGAGAGAAATTGATGCATCTTAGATGGCTGCTTGCTACCTTTTAAGACCCCAGATGCCGCTTTCCAAAATGGGATGCAGAATGTTTTCTTGATGGATTTTATTATACCAGTTGACCTAGATGTCCCTTGAAACCATGGTCCCCATACCCCCACCCCTGCTATGCTGGGCTTCAAAGCATTCGTTTTATTCAGGAAACTTCTTTGCCTTTGGTTTAGTCCAGTTGTTCTCACCTCTCCTGTATTTCGTGTTGTCTTTCCCTTCACCTAAATTAGTTCTTGTCTAATATTTAATTAGTGAATCCTCCCCTCTCTCCCTACCTCCCTCCTCCTCCCCCCCCAGTCTTAAACCTTCAAAGAATATTTTCTTCTCTGTTTAAACTGTTTCTTGAGTTCTTATAATGGTGGTCTCATACAATATTTGTCCTTTTGCAACTGACTAATTTCATTCAGCATAATGCCTTCCAGATTCAACTGTTATGAAGTGTTTCACAGATTCATTTTTGTTCATTGATGCATAGTATTCCACTGTGTGAATATACCATAACTTATTTATCCATTCATCCACTGACGGGTACCTTGGTTGCTTCCATCTTTTTGCTATTGTAAACAGTGCTGCAATGAACATGGGTGTGCATATATCTGTTTGTGTAAAGGCTCTTATTTCTCTAGGATATATTCCAAGAAGTGGGATTGCTGGATTGTACGGTAGTTCTATTTCTAGCTTTTTAAGGAAGCACCAAATCGATTTCCAAAGTGGTTGTACCATTTTACAGTCCCACCAACAGTGTATAAGTGTTCCAATCTCTCCACAACCTCTCCAACATTTATTATTTTGTGTTTTTTGGATTAGTGCCAGCCTTGTTGAAGTGAGATTGTACCTCATTGTAGTTTTGATTTGCATTTCTCTAATGGCTAATGATCCTGAGAATTTTCTCATGTATCTGTTAACTGCCTAAAGGTCTTCTTTGGTGAAGTGCCTGTGCATATCCTTTGCCCATTTTTTAATTGGGTTGTCTTTTTGTTGTTGAGTTTTTGCAGTAACATGTAGATTTTAGAGATCAGCTGCTGATCGGAAATGTCATAGCTAAAAACTTTTCCCCAATCTGTATGTAATCTTTTGACTCTTGGTGAAGTCTTTGGATGGGCATGGGCATTTGATTTTTAGGAGCTCCCAGTTATTTAATTTTTCTTCTGGTGTTTGTACATCTCCAGCAATGTTTTGTATGCTGTTTATGCCATATATTAGGGCTCTTAGTGTTCTCCCTATTTTTTCTTCCATGACCCTTATCGTTTTAGATTTTATATTTAGGTCTTTGATCCATTTTGAGTTCATTGTTTTGCACGGTGTGAGGTATGGGTCTTGTTTCATTTTTTTGCAGATGGGTATACAGTTATACCAGCACCATTTGTTAAAGAGACTGTCTTTTCCCCACTTAACAAACTTTGGGCCTTTGTCAAATACCAACTGCTCATATGTGGATGGATTTATGTCTGGATTCTGAATTTTGTTCCATTGGTCTATGTATCTGTTGTACCAGTACCAGACTGTTTTGACTACTGTGGCGGTATAATAGGTTTTAAAATCAGGTAGAGTGAGGCCTCCCACTTTGTTCTTCTTTTACAGTAACGCTTTACTTATCCAGGGTCTCTTTCCTTCCAGATGAAGTTGGTGATTTGTTTCTCCATCTCATTTAAAAATGTCCCTGGTGTTTGGATTGGGATTGCTTTGTATCTATAGATTGCTTTGGACAGAATAAACATTTTACAATGTTGAGTCTTTCTATCCATGAGCAAGGTATGTTTTTCCACTTATGTAGTCTCTTTTGGTTTCTTGCAGTACTGTCTTATGGTTTTCTTCGAATAGGTCTTTTACATCTCTGGTTAGATTTATTCCTAAGTATTTCATCTTCTTAGGGGCTATTGTAAATGGTATTGATTTGGTGATTTCCTGTTTGACGTTGTCTTCGTTGGTGTAGAGGAATCCAACAGATTTATGTATGTTTATCTTGTATCCTGATACTCTGCTGAACTCTTCTATTAGTTTCAGTAGTTTTTTTTTAGGATTCCTTAGGGTTTTCTGTTATAAGATCATGACATCTGCAAACTTTTACTTCTTCTTTGCCAATTCAGATTCCCTTTATTTCTTTATCTAGCCTAATTGCTCTGGCTAGGACCTCCAGCACAACGTCGAATAAGAGCAGTGATAAAGGGCACCCTTGTCTGGTTCCTGTTCTCAGGGGGAATGATTTCTGTCTCTCTCCATTTAGGATGATGTTGGCTGTTGGCTTTGAATAAATGCCCTTTATAATGTTTAGGAATTTTCTTGTATTCTTACTTTGCTGAGACTTTTTATCATGAATGGGTGTTTGACTTTGTTAAATGCCTTTTCTGCATCAATTGATAAGATCATGTGGTTCTTGTCTTTAGTTTTATCTATGTGATGGATTACATTGATTGTTTTTCTAATTTTTTCTACTGTTAAATCATCCCTGCATACCTGGTATGAATTCCACTTGGTCGTGGTTAATTATTTTTTTGATATATTGTTGAATCCTATTGGCTAGAATTTTGTTGAGGATTTTTGCATGAGGGATTTTTTTTTACAAGTTCATGAGGGATATTAGTCTGTAATTTTCTTTTTTTGTGAAGTCTTTTTTTTACCTGGTTTTGGCATCAGGGTTATGCTGGCTTCATAGAATGAGTTTGGGAGTATTCCATCCTTTTCTGTGCTTTGAAATATCTTTAGTAGCAGTGGTGTTAACTCTTCTCTGAAAGTTTTGTAGAGTTCTCTAGTGAAGCCGTCATGGCCAGGGCTTTCCTTTGTTTGGAGGTTTTTTTAGTTACTTTTTCAATGTCTTCTTTTGTTATGGGTTTATTTAGTTGTTCTGCCTCTGCTTGTGTTAGTTTATGTAGGTAGGTAGTGTGTGTCTAGAAATTTGTCTATTTCCTCTAGGTTTTCAAATTTGTTAGAGTACAACTTTTCATAGTACTGTGTTATGATTCTTTTAATTTCAGTTAGATCTTATTTGTTATTTGGGTTATTTGCTTCATCTCCTGTTTTTCTTTTATCATTTTGGCCAATGGTTTATTGATTCCGTTAATCTTTTCAGAGAACTAGCTTTTGGTCTTGTTAACTCTTTCAATTGTTCTTCTGTTTTCTATTTCATTTAATTCTACCAGAATTTTTATTATTTGCTTTCTTCTGGTGCCTGAAGATTTCTTTTGTTGCTCTCTATTTGTTCAAGTTGTAGGGATAATTCTTTGATTTTGGCCCTTTCTTCTTTTTGTGTGTGTGTATTTATTGATATAAATTGACCTCTGAGCACTGCTTTCACTGTGTCCCAAAGATTCTGATAGGAAGTGTTTTCATTCTCATTGGATTCTACGAATTTCTTAATTTCATCCTTAATGTCTTCTATAATCCAGGTTTTTTTGAGCAAAGTGTTGTTCAGTTTCCATGTTTTTGATTTCTTTTCCTTGTTTTTTCTGTTACTGACTTCTAATTTTTTCGTTTTATGGTCAGAGAAGATGCTTTGTAATATTTCAATGTTTTGGATTCTGTTAAGTCTTGCTTTATAGCCTAATATGTGGTCTATTCTAGAGAATGTTCCATGTGTGTTGGAAAAGAGAGTATACTTTGGTATTGTTGGGTGGAGTGCTGTGTATATGTCTATGAGGTCAAGTTGGTTAATTGTGGCATTTAGCTCTTCTGTGTCTTTATTGAGCTTCTTTCTGGATGTTCTGTCCTCACTGAAAGTGACGTGTTGAAGTCTCCTACTATTATCATGGAGCTATCTATCTCACTTTTCAGTGCTGTTAGAGTTTGTTTTATGTATCTTGAAGCCCTGTTGTTGGGTGCATAAATATTTAATATGGTAATATCCTCCCCTTATATTGTCCCTTTAATCATTATGTAGTGTCCTTCCTTATCCTTTTTGGTAGATTTAAGTTTGAAGTCTGTTTTATCAGAAATTAGTATAGCCGCTCCTGCTCTATTTTGATTGTTGTTTGCTTGATATATTTTTTTCCATCTTTTGAGTTTTAGTTTGTTTGTGTCTTTCCATCTAAGGTGTGTCTCTTGTAGGCAGCATATAGACTGATGTTTTTTTTAAATCCATTCCGCAACCGTCTGTTTCTTTATTGGTGCATTTAGTCCATTTACATTCAGCATAATTATAAATAGGTATGAATTTAGTGCTGTCATTTCGATGCCTTTTTTTGTTTATTGTTGATGGTTTCATTTTTCCACTTTTTTTTTTCCCTGAGTCGTTCTTCTTTGTAAATTGTGTGCTCCTTTTTTCAATGTAGTTGGTCTTGTTTTTATTGTCTTTATGTTTTTGTTTTTTATTTTGATGTGTAGGATTGTTAGTCTTCTTTGTGGTTGCCTTAGTATTTACCCCTGTTTTCCTATGTTTAAACCTAACTTGTCTCTCCCTATATCGCCATGATTTCCTCTCCATATGGAAGATTATGCCTACTGTCTTTAGTCCCTCTATTGATTTAATGTTGTCATCTTTTACATAATGACATCGCTGATTCCCTGTTTTGAGTGTTTTTTTATCGTAATTAATTTTTCTGATTGCCCTAATTGGGTTGATTTCTGGTTGCTTTGTCCTGTATTCTAGCACTGGGTTGATATCTGATATTATTGATTTTCTAACCAGAGAATTCCCTTTAGTATTTCTTGTCGTCTTGGTTTATTTTTTGCAAATTCCCTAGGCTTCTGTTTATCTGGAAATGTCTTAATTTTGCCTTCATATTTGAGAGACAGTTTTGTTGGATACATGATTCTTACTGGGAATTTTTCTCCTTCAATGCTTTGTATATGTCATCCCATTGCCTTCTTGTCTGCATGGTTTCTGCTGAGTAGTCTGAACTCATTGATTCTCCTTTGTAGGTGACTTTTTGCTTATCCCTGGCCCCTCTTAAAATTTTCTTTTTATCTGGTTTTGGCAAGTTTGATTATGCCTTGGTGACTTTCTTTTGGGCTCTACCTTGTATGGTGTTCAATGAGCATCTTGGATTGATATCCTTTCTTGATGTCAGGGAAGTTTTCTGCCAACAAATATTTAACAAATCTCTGTGTATTTTCTGTTATCCCTCCCTGTTCTGGTATTCCAATCACTCACAAGTTATTCTTCTTGATAGAGTCCCACATGATTCTTAGGGTTTCTTCATTTTTTTTTTTAATTCTTTTATCTGATTTTTCTTCAAATATATTGTTGCAAAATGTTTTATCTTCATTCTCACTAATTCTGGCTTCCACTTCCTCAATTCTGCTCCTCTGACTTTCTATTGAGTTGTCTAATTCTGTAATTTTATTGTTAATCTTCTGAATTTCTGCTTGCTGTCTGGATTCTTGCAGCTTATTAAATTTTTCATTATATTCTTGAATAACCTTTTTAATTTCTTCAACTGCTTTATCTGTGTGTTTCTTGGCTTGTTCTGCATTTTGCCTGATCTTTTGAAGAGTACTGTATATTAATCTTTTGTATTCTACTTCTGGTAATTCCAGGAATACATCTTCATCTGGGAGAGTTCTTGATTCTTTGTTTGCAGGTTTGTTGAAGCGATCAGGATCAGCTTCTTTACATGATTTGATATCGACTGTTGTCTCCAAGCCATCTATAATTTATTGTATCAATTTACTTTATGTTTGCTCACTGTATCCTAGTTTCTGGCTTTGTTTTGTTTTGATATACCCAAATAGGCTACTAGAGTGAACTAACTTGATTATTGGAGCCTTTGAAGCACTAATGTCCTGTCACCAGATGGCTAGAGCTGTTACCAGGTACATGAGCCTAGGAGTCCATTCATTATTCTTGTATAGATTCAGCTCAGGTGTCCTGATAGTTGGTCACCTGGTGTGTGGTATAGGCTCTCACCTACTATCTTAGAGGAGCAGTGGTGGTGGGTATATACACAGGTTTGTGGTAGCAGCAAGGGGTCACACTGAGGGGAAGACAGGGGGCTGACAACCTTCCCCCAAGTGTCTGTAAGGAAGGCATGCCCTGTTCTCTAAAGTGCTCTGGTGGGTGGGCTCTGAAGCCATACCATAGGCACCCAATGCTTTTATCTGTAAGGACTGGTTTAACCTTGGACCTCTTTCACGGGTGGCTAGGTGGTGTGGTTTAGCCTCCAGTCCTTAGGCCCCTGCTGTGGGTAGGTGAAACCCCTATTTAATAGGCAGAGTGGTATCAAATGTCCAAAACCTGCCTCTTCGCCTCACAGCTGAAACAGTTACAGTCAGGCCTCAAACAGATTTGCCTTTGCAGTATGATAGCCAGATCTTATCTGGTGTAGTAGAGCCACCTGGATCCATGCAGGGGTGAAAGCAAAATCTGTGGATCATTTGTGCCTGGGCAGAAGCCATTTCTGCTCTGAGTTTCCAGATTAGGGGAGTCAGCAGATTATTTTTCCTGTTTGTTAATTTGTTCCTTCTCCAAGGCCAGGAGAATTGTTCAGAGAGTGCAGCAGGACCTATCTCAGGCCCAGGGAAATCAACTGTTAATGAAGCCAGCTGGGGCAAAGGGAGGAGGGATCAGAGAGAAGAGAGTTCTCTCAAAAGAAGGAGCTATTACATCTCTGCATGGTAAATTAGACAAAATCACTTATATTGTGCAGAGAGTGTTGTTTTATCTCAGATTCCAGAGGTGTGTGTAGCCCGTGTATGCTGGCTGGGTCCCTGCCGAGATTGCCCCAGGGGTTTAGGGCTGCATTCTGTGCTTGCCTTCTTTCACCGAAGCAGCCCCTTCTTAAACTCCACGGCCAGCCCCACAGCTGTCATACCAGGGGGTCAGGGGTGCCGGCACTTCAGTTGCCTTCTTTTGCCGAGGGAGGTGCATTCTAAATGCCACGGCCAGCCATGCTGCAGACATGCCACAGGGTCAGGGGTGCACCACTTTGCTTGCCTTCTTTTGCTGAAGCTGCTGTGTCCTGAAAAACTACCATCAGCCCCACCACAGTCACGCCAAGGAATCAGGGCTGAGGCACTGCCATGGGCTCTGCAACTCCTCTCTGTTTCTGCACTGTCTCTCCAGTCCCCGTCACTCAGTCCATTTCTTAACTTTGCCCTTCATGCTCAGAGCTCCTAGTTTGTCATATATATAATCGATTAACTTGTTTTTGCAAGTCTTTCTTGTAAGAGGGACCACCAGAAGTGTCTGACTACCCCACCATCTTGGCCCCTCCCCAACACATATTTTTGAGGTGCAAAATTCAATCCAAAACAGTATCCTAAAAGCAAGTCTGACAATGCAGTTAGTTCTCCTCAATTTTGAAATGCATTTTTATAAAGAGAATGCTTTTTGTATTCATTTGAATCTAGTCTTTTTTCCTGACACATCAGGCACAGCACTGCCACCTACTCAGGAACAAATTGTGCCAATACTTAATAACAGTCCACCCACATGGACTTTTAAAATCAGTGCTCTTTCATGTTTGTAATTAATTTACTCCCTTTTTTATCATTGATAAATGAGGAACTAATACTAGATTACCTAGAAGTATACCAAATTCTAAATATTATTTTAAAATTAAGAAAGTTTGAAGATCTTATTTTGTTCTGATTCAGACAAGAGCTATTTTATAAAAGAGCAGTGAATGTTGCACACCTGCAGCTTATTTTCTGTTTGACATACTTCAGTTTCCAAACCAAAGGCCTTTTCTTTACATCCAGTGTAATCATAACTTAAAATGTTGGTGGACTGAAAAACATACAGGTTATATGGTAAGACATGTTCAATAGGGCATCCATTTTGTTGGACCCACTCTGTAAATTCAAGATTATTGTGTTCCAGTGAGATACCTATGACTCAAATACCAGCATAAGATATTGTTCTTATTGTTGTTAGGTGCCATCGAGTTGGTTCTGACTCACAACGACCCTATGTACCACAGAATGAAACATTGCCCGGTCCTGCTCCCTGCTCACAATCGTTGTTATGCTTGAGCCTGTTCTTACAGCCACTATGTCAGTCCATTTGGTTGAGGGTCTTCCCCTCTTTTGGTGACCCTCTACTTTATCAAGCATGATGTCCTTCTCCAGGCAATGATCCTTCCTGACAAAATGTCCAAAGTATGTAAGACCCAGTCTCGCCATCCTTGCTTCTAAGGAACATTCTGGTCATGCTTCTTCCAAGATAAATTTGTTCATCTTTTTGGCAGTTCGTGGTATATTCAGTATTCTTCTCCAACACCACAATTCAATGGCATCAATTCTTTAGTCTTCCTTATTCCTTATTTCCAAGTAAGGTGTTACTTGGACATTATTTGGGAATAAAGTACCAGATTGCTTCTGAAAGTAGTCTATTTGCCAAACGGGCAGGGGGAAAAAAAAGGTTTTTGGGTTACTAATTACATATTTTTTTCACTAACCTGTTGTTGTTGTTAGGTGCCGTCAAGTCGGTTCTGACTTATAGCGGCCCTATGCACAACAGAACGAAACACTGCCTGGTCCTGCGCCATCCTTACAATCATTGTTATACTTGAGCTCATTGTTGCAGCCACCGTGTCAATCCATCTCATTGAGGGTCTTCCTCTTTTCTGCTGACCCTGTACTTTGCCAAGCCTGATGTCCTTCTCCAGGGAGTGATCCCTCCTGACAACGTATTCACTAATCTATCTTGGTTAAAGAGCTGTCTTGTAAAATTGTGGATATAATCATCGCTACACATGTTGTAGCAAAATGTTTATTCTTAGATAGAACTAAATATAGGAATATAGCACTCTCACCATTTTAATGAAAAGTAACTCTGACAAAAGGATCCTGCCGTCTAACATGGAATCCTCAGGAGCAGGTAGTCAGCAGATTCCTTAAATTGCTCTCTCTGTAAAAATAATGGGCCTAGATCATAGCCCTGAAAATCCTCTTGTATATCTTGAAAGGACTCACCATGAAAACTAAAACATCAAAAAACAGTACACATCTTTAAAAAATCAACTCACATCTAAAAGGCTGCAGGTTTTGTATACTTTCTAGTTGCCATTGAGTCATTACCGACACATGACAACCCCATGTGTGTCAGAGTAGAACTGTGATCCATAGGGTTTTCATGGGTGGCTTTTCAGAAGGCAGATTGCCAGGTCTTTCTTCCAAGGCACCTTTAGGTGGGTTTGAACTACCAAACTTTCAGTTAGTAGATTAATGCTTAAATGTTTGTGCCAGTCAGGGACTTTTTGTGTACTTCAGATGACTGAATTACGTCCAGAGATGCTTATATGGTGAAAATTTTGAGAGTTTACAAGAAAACCTCTTTCAGAAGGCAAAAGCAATGATAGAGAGTGTGAGATAAAGATAATCACATGGCTGTACATAGAACACATACAGATACTTTTTTAATGTACATTTGGCTTCTAACTTCTCTTTACAACTGTGTGGATGCCATAGGTTGATTTCTTTCCAGTGTGCATTTCTTTGTTAAGAAAGCCTGGAAATACAGCTGGCTATACAGAAAAAATAACTTGCAACAAGTACACCTACTCTTCATTTATCAACTCTTTTGTTATCCTATATTTCCCATTTACAACAATAGTAAAAATCTACTATCCACCTATTTTGTCTATTAATGACATGTCCAGCAGTCATGAACACCAAGGTGCCAGGCGAGAGTAAAGCTGGCCGCAGTGACATCACTAGGGTTAGTGTCACCCTCCCCATGGACCTCCTCCTGTACCCTCCCCAGCCCACGTGGGGGAAGTCCATATATAAATAATATAAATATAAATATCTCCTGGTACCTAGTATGCACGTATTGATCTGTTCAATGTCTTTTTCTTGATTCCAGTTTTGAATGATTGTCAAAAGCAGCTTGCCTTCATCTGGCAAGGCCAGCAATACACCTTCATTGTCCTATCCTAGAGGTATATCAATTCTCCAGCCCTATGTCATAATTAAGTCTTCGGGGAACTTGATCAACTTTCCCTTCCACAAGATGCCACACTGGTCCATTACATTGATGATATTATTTTACTAAAGGGAAGAAAATTAATCTGACAAAAATTCAGGTGCCTTTCACCTCAGTGAACTTTCTAGGGATCAAGAGGTGTGAAGCATGGTGAGATATTCCTTTTAAAACAAAGGATAAGTTTTTGCATGTGGCCCCTTCTAAAACTTAAAAAACAAAACAAAAAAAACTATTGCTGTCCAGTCAATTCCAACAAATAATTAGTCTATAGGACAGAGTAGAACTGCCCCATAGGGTTTCCAAGAAGTGGCTGGTGAATTCAAACTGCTAACCTTTTGGTTAGCAGCCAAGATCTTAACCACTTCACCAAAATCCTGCTAGGTCTTTTTGGATTTTGAAGGCAACATAACCTTCATTTGGGTGCGATACTCTGGCCTACTTATCAAGTGACTTAAAAAGCTGCTAGTTTTGATTGGGGCCCAGAACAAGACAAAGCTCTGCAACAAGTTCAGGCTGCCATGCAAGTTACTCTGCCACTTGGGTCATATGATTCAGCTGATCCAACGGTGCTTAAAGTGTCAGTGGCAGATGGAGATGCTGTTTGGAGTATTTGGCAGGCCCCTATTGGTGAATCACAGCACAGACCATTAGGATTTTGGAGTTATCACTCCTTTTAAGGAAACTACTCTCATTTTCAGAACCAGGTTTTGGCTTTTTATTATGCCTTAGTTGAGACTGAATGCTTGATCATGGGACACCAAGTCACCTTATAGCCTGAGCTGAACATCATGAACTGGGTGTTGTCTGACCCACAGAGTCATAAAGTAGGACCTGCACAGCTGCATTCCATCATTAAATAGAATTGGTGTATATGAGATCAGGCTCAAGCAGAGTATGAAAACACAAGTTGCATGAGGAAGTGGCTCAAATGCCCATGATCTCCACTCCTATCACATTAACTTCCCCTTCTCAGTCTGTACCTAAGGCCTCCTAGGGAGTTCCTTGTGATCAATTACTGAAAAAGAGAAAACTGGTGCCTGGTTTACAGATGGTTCTGCATTATATGCAGGCACCACTCGAAAGTGGGCAGTGGCAGCACTCCAGTGCTCTTTTGGGGATCTTCCTGAAGGACAGTGGTGAAGTGAAATCCTCCAAATGGGCAGAACTTTGAGCAATGCACCTGGCTGTTCACTTTGCTTGGAAGGTGAAATGGCCAGATGTGTGATTATATACTGATTCATGGGTTGTGGCCAACGGTTTGGCTGGATGGTCAGGGACTTGGAAGAAACATGATATTGGAAAATTGGTGACAAGGAGATATGGGAAAGAGGTAGGTGGATAGGCCTCTCTGAATGGGCTAAAAGGGAAGATATTTGTGTCTCATGTGAATGCTCACCAAAGGGTGACCTGGACCCCAGAGGAGGATTCTAACAATCAAGTGGATAGGATGACTTGTTCTGTGGAAACCAGGCATTTTCTTTTCCGAGCCTCTTCTGTCATTGCCTAATGGGCTCATAAACAAAGTGGCCATGGTGGCAAGGATGGAAGTTATGCATGGGCTCAGCAACATGGACTTCCACACAGCAAGGCTGACTTGGCTACAGCCACTGCTGAATGCCCAGTCTGCCAGTAGCAGAGACCAACACTGAGTCCCCAATATGGGACAACCAAGAATATACATAAAAAATATATACATATAAATTTATATATATGCTTCACTTGCTTCGCTTCTCTAGAAAACCCACCCTAAGACACCAAGGAACATCGGCAGCCACCAGAAGCTGGAAGAGGCAGTGAACCGATTCACTCCTGGAGACTTTGGAGGGAGCGTGGCCCTGCCAACATCTTGACTGCAGCCAGTGATACTGATTCTGGACTTCTGGCCTCCAGAATCATGAGAAAATAAATTTCTTTCTTTTTTTTTAAGCCACCAAGTGTGTGATCATTGGTATAGCAGCCACAAGACGTGAATAAACTGTTTCTGTCCCACGTAACTGATGCTCTCCAAGATACAGGGAATCATATTATTAACTCCAGGATTTGGTGCAAATGAACACCAAACATTGGGAACATATCTAGTGAGGAAAGCATATCATATACCAAATGAGTATAAGAGACATGTAGAAGCCAGATATGGGGACTGGTGTCCTGAACCTAACAGATTCCAAGTACCATCCTGCAAATCTACTCACTGCAGACAGCCATGGTGACTATTAAATGCAACATGGGATTCCTCTCCAGTAGAAGATTACTTAATGGGTAGTGATTTGATAGGCTATAGCCGTATTGCCTAAGGAGGCCTCCTTGCCCAAAACACTCAAAATTAGCTGTCGTGTTCACTAACTGTCAAATTCCAATACAAGGTAAAGTGCATAAGAACAGGGAATTTGTACTAGTCACTACAGAATTCTCTCCACCTAGAGTCAGCTCAGTAAAATCCACTGAATAATTAACTACCATACAAAATTTTAACAAACAGATTTTCTGATCAATCTGAGGTAACTTTAAAATGTCAATACTCTCCGGCCAAAGACCACCAGGAACACACATGTAGTTGAATGAGTTGGGTTGACTGCTAGTTGCCATGGGGAAGATGACACAGCATGGGAAGCCATGGGGCATTTCAGTAAGAGGGTATGGAAAAGAACTCATAGTGGGATCTTTGGACAAGTCATCAGGAAAGACATAATGTTTGGTAAAGTACAGGGACAATGAAAAGGAGGGAAATTCTTAATGGGGTGGATTGATACAATGGCCTCAGCAACGGACTCAAACATACCAACAATCATGACAACCGTGGAGGACTGGGAAACGTTTTGTTGTATATAAGGTTGCCATGAGCCCGAGACGACTAACAATAATTGTGGGATCTGGGTGACTTTATGCCAGACTCAAGGAAGTGGGCCTTTGCTCTGGAGTGGATACTCTCAGGAAAAAAAAAAAAAAAAAACTCTCAGGAAGCAGTGGTAATTCTACATTTGGGTATCTTAATTTAATTTAGAAAGAGGAAGCAGTACAGTGAGGCTAAGCTGAATTTAGTAAAGAAATAGCATTCACTCGTATCAGCCCGGTGAGGGAATGTTCAATCTTTTTGTGACTTGGAATTTTTTTTCTGTGATACAACATAATTATGAAGTAGTCTTACTTTTATATTGGTCCATCATAGCCATAGAGTGGTCTTCTCTGATGTTGGTGTTCCAGAAATTGTTCATGTTTAACAGGAAAAAACTAAGACCTAGCTATAAGTGCCAAGCCAGCTGCTCACTGCACCAGTGTCTGACTGACAGTGTCAGTAAGTCCTAGCTGTCAGGGGCCACTTCTGTCTTCCTCAAAATTAACCTGATATTTAATCTCTCAGTTTTGGCTTTCATCTTTCCATTGTTTTTAATAGGTAACTAAATGTGATGATGTAAAACCGGATGCCATTCTCAAACACTCTTTGAAGATAATTGATTAAAATTTTGAAATGGGAAGAAAAAAGTCTGAAAGTATAAGCACCAGGATTTTAAAAGTGGTTACTTACACAATTTATGAGAAGGTTGTGGAACTGTGAGATTTTACCTTCTTTTTCTGGAGTTTTCTCTATTTTCTCATTTAAAATATTTTTTAAAGTGTGTGAAATGCTTTGAATAAGGTGATAAATGTTCAAAGTGCTCTGAATTATTTTATTATGAATAATTCCATGATAATGATTAGCAAAAGGAGTGAGATTTTCAGTATATGAATAAAGACAGACAAAAATAGCTAAAATGAATAAAAGAACAATTTTCACAATCCCATGGCATGTGAGACAACGTAGGGGGGAGGGGTCCCTGCAGAGGTGTGACTGTAAGTAGTAATAACTGAAAACCATTAAGAGCAAACTGAGTGGTTTGGTGGAGAAAGGAAAAAGAAAATGTCAAGATTTATGACTCCAAATTAGAGCCCCTCAGGCTTTCTGCAGGTTTTCATATGCTTTTATTTCAGACTATATTTACAGGGCCTGTGTTCCAGGATCCATTTGTTCTTGGAGCCTTTCATATCGGCAACTGGAGTGATTTACAAGGGCTGAACTTTGTACTCAAATATAAGAATAAGAAAAGCCAAGCAGCAGGGGAAATGAACTTCTAGTGGATATTCTTAACAGTCTGTTTCAATGTCTGATTAGTAATAGGAAGCTTCCAAATTTGCTGCTCTATTTTGCCTGTCAATGGGAGGACTTTCGATTTCAAAGTATAAGTCCACAAAAAAAAATCATGTTTAGGAAAGATAAACCTGGAATAAATACCTAAAGGTAAATCTAGAATAGTCTTTCATTCATTTATCAATTCAACAAATATTTACTGAATGTCTGTGTGCCAGGCACCAGGCTAGATGCTGGGAATACAAAGACAAACATAATAAAAATAAATTTTTATTAGAAATAACTGTGAATACAGGGAGGGGTGCGGGGAGTAGAAGACAGGAACATAAAAGCAGACAGACACTATCTCAGCCCTGGTGGTGCAGTGGTTAAAGCAATCAACTGCTAATCGAAAAGTCAGTGGATCAAAACCACCAGAGGCTCCAAGGGAGAAAGATGTGGTGGTTGGCTTCTGTACAGATTTACAGTCTTAGAAACCCTCTGGGGTTGCTATGAGTTGGAATTGACTTGATGGCAGCGGGTTTGGTTTTTTATCACATGCTATTTGTATTAGTTTCCAATTGCTGTTGTAACAAATTACAAAATAATTACTGGCTTAAAACAACATAACTTTATTGTCTAATAGTTCTAGAGATTAGAAGACCAAAATGGGTCTCACTGGGCTAAAATCAAGATGCTGGCAGGATTGTGTTCTCCCTGGAGGTTGTAAGGGAGAATCCATTTTCTTGTCTTCTAGAGGCTGCCACCCACATTCTTGGCCAACAGTGGCCAGTCAAGTCTTTCTCAGATTACATCACTGGAGCTGGACTCTCTCCTCCCTCTCCTGTATTTTAAGCACACTTGTGATTACATTGGACCACCCAGATCATCCAGGATACTATCCTTCTTTTAGAGTCAGCTGATTAGCAACCTTAATTACATCTGTAATCTGAATTTCCACTTGCCATGTAACATAACATACTCGCCAGTTTGGGGGCTATTATTTTGCCTACTGCACTAGCCTAGAGACATAGTTTCTACCATGTGCTTTCAGAATGGGTCTGCCTGGAATAATTTGGGCATGGCTCGTCCTGCTTCGATTTTTATTCCTCACTATATTTTATACTAATCGGACTCCCTGGGTGGTACAAACAGTTAACATGCTAGGTGGATAACCAAAAGGTTAGAGGTTTGAGTTTACCCAAAGGCCTAGTGATCTACTTTCTGAAAGTTAGCCGTTGAAAACCCTGTGGAGCACAGTTCTCTGACACACATGGGGTCACCTTGAGTCAGAGTTGACTCAAAGACAACTGGAGGGGAAGGAGGAGGAGGATTATACTAATTATGTTGCCTAAAATCTGTGACTGGGTGGCTAGAGTTAGATAATCTTATGATTGTTTCAAAATAAAAGTCTTTTCCTGAGTCTTTTCTCCCTTTAATTTTGTAGATTCCTTTTCAAAATCCTTACACAACTTAAAAGGTATTTTTATAAATTCACGGAGGAAAATGCTTGCTATTCCTCCATTTAGGTAATGATATTTCTCTGCCATGATTCCTTTTTTTTTTCAAAAATTATTTGCCTCAATTTTTTTTTGTTTTTTTTTTTGGCTACACTCCTAACCTACTGCAAACTATAATCTTATACATGAAATACCAAACTGTTATGGATTGAATTGTGTCCACCCAAAATATATATCGGAATCCTAACCCTTATACCTGTGGATGTAATCCCATTTGGAAATAGCGTGTTCTTTGTTATTGTATGAGACCATACCAATGTAGGGTATGTCCTAAACCCAATCACTTCTGAGCATCATAGACATAGAGACGATCAAGCACAGAAGGGGGAAGACAGATGCCATGTAAAGAGAGAAAACACCCTGGCATCACTGTACTGGCACGAATTGAAAAAACAGGAAATGACAAATGTTGGAGAGACTGTGGGGAGATCAGAACTCTTACGCACTGCTGGTGTGAATGCAAAATGGTACAACCATTTTGGAAAATGATATGGTGCTTTCTTAAAACCTAGAAATAGAAACACCATATGATCCATCAATCTCACTCCTAGAAATACATCTTAGAGAAATAAAAGCACAAATAGACATATGTACACCCATGTTCATTGCAGCATCGTTCACAACGGCAAAAGATGGAAACAACCTAGGTGTCCATCAGCAGATAAATGGATAAACGAACTATGGTACATACACATAATGGACTATTATGCAATGATAAAGAACAACAATGAATCTGCACAGCATCTCACAACATGTATGAATCTGGAGGCATTATGCTGAGTGAAATAAGTCAATCACAAAAGGACAAATATTGTATGATACCTCTCTACTATAAAAACTCATGAAAAGGTTTTGGTTTACACACACACAAAAAAAACAACCTTTAATGGTTACGAGGGAGGGGAGGAGTGGGGATGGGAAAATCCTAAATAGACCATAGATAAGTGGTAACTTTGGTGAAAGGTAAGGCAGTGCACAATACTGGGGAAGCCAGAACAACTTGTCCAAGGCAAGGTCGTGGAAGCTCCATAGACACATCCAAAACTCCTTGAGGGACCAAATTACTGGGCTGAGGGCTGTGGGGACCATGGTCTCGGGGAACATCTAGCTCAATTGGCATAACATAGTTCATAAAGAAAATGTTCTACATTCTGCTTTGGTGAGTAGTATCTGTGGTCTTAAAAGCATGTGAGTGGCCATTTAAGATACTCCACCGGTGTCACCCCATCTGGAGCAAGGGACAATGAAGAAAACCAAAGACACAGGGAAAGATTAGTCCAAAGGACTGAATGGACCAGGACTACGACAGACTCCACCAGACTGAATCCAGCACAACTAAATGGTGCCTGGCTACTACCACCTCTTGCTCTGACGGAGATCACAGTAGAGGGTCCCAGACAAAGCTGGAGAAAAATGTAGAACAAAATTCTAACTCACACACACACAAAAGACCAGATTTAATGGTTTGACAGACACTGGAGAACTCCGAGAATATGGCTCTGGACACCCTTCTAGCTCAGTAATGAATTCACTCCTGAGGTTCACCCTCCAGCCAAAGATTAGGCAGGCCCATAAAACAAACTGAGACTAAATGGGCACACCAGCCCAGGAGAAAGGGCAAGAAGACAGGAGAGGACAGAAAAGCTGGTAATGGGGAACCCTGAGTCGGGAAGGGAAGAGCACTGATATGCAGTGGGGTTGGCAACCAATGTTACAAAACAGTATGTGTATTAATTGTTTAATGAGAAGCTAGTTTGTTCCCTAAACCTTCTTCTAAAGTGTCATAAAAATAAAAAGAAGTCCCTAAGGGGCCAGCGGTGAAGGGCCCTGAAAAAAAAGAGACAAGGATTACCCCCAGAGCCGACAGAGGGAGGGCCTTCCCTTAGAGCTGGTGCCCTGAATTTGGACTTCTAGCCTCCTGAACTGTGAGAAAATAATATCTGCTCTTTAAAGCCACCCACTTATTCTATTTCTGTTACAGCAGCACTAAGAGACTAGTGTATAAGCCATGGAGGAATTTTGTGCAGATATAGACTGGGAGACTTATTTTTCATATTGCAGATGTGCATGTGTGACTGTTTGTACTGAGTTTTTGTAATTCTTTCTGTTCCCTACCCACAATGCCAGGTACATACTAAAAAATACTGACTGAACAAATGACTTGACAACATAATCTGATTTTTTGGACTATTGTGTACCTAGGCAAGTGATTTCAAAATTTAAAATCTTGAGGTTCTTAATTGAAGAGTGCAACATCCTGAGGAGTATTTAGGAAGCAGAAAAATAATAAGCCTACTACTATTCTGTACCTCAGTGCGCAGCAGGCTCTGAGGAAACACTTTCCTGCTTTCCTGTGGTTCCTGGAGAGGGTGGTGTGGGGGCTGCGGGGTAGGGTGGGAGTGGTTAGGCATTATTCCCGAGATGTGTCATTAACTCCCTCACTTTTTATAATTCACGCGACCTCTTGTTCCTCCAGGCTGGTGAATTGGTGACAAATGTTTCCATGGAAACTGGATGTTAAGAGTCCCTGCCATTTCCTGACCACAGCCTGCCCCATACCTTGGTTTTCCCTGTTGGAGCCTCTACGCGTCAGGGGTTGTGACTTGCACTCTTGCCATGGCACCTGTGCTTTCTGTCTCTTGGCTCGCTTCTTGATGCCCTGTTCTGAAATTGAGCTGCTGGGATGACTCCCCAAGCCTCTTTGCTGCTGGGCAGTGGTGTTTCCTGTTCTTCTTCCTCTTCTGTATCTAGAATCTATATAAATCAGACCCTGGGCCCTAGATACATAAATCTGATGATACGCAACCTGCCCACTTCTTACCATCTCTGTAGCTGTCTCCTCAAGCCAAGCCATGCTGTTTCTCTCTTCTTGTTAGTTGCTGCCGAGTCGGCTCTGACTCATGGTGACCCCATGTGCACCAGAACGAAACATTGCCGGGCACTGCACCATTTTCGTGGTCATCGGTATGTTCGAGTCCATCATTGCAGCTGTTGTGTTAATCCATTTTATTGGTTCCCTGGCCTTCACTGGCCCTCCTCTTATCAAACATAATGTTCTTCTACAGTAATCTGTCCCTCCTTATGATGCATCCAAAGGAAGTGAGTTGACGTTTTGGACAATATTCGGTGACCCTTAGGGTTTGCATTAGCTAACTTTTGGAAGCAGATCACCAGGGCTTTCTTCCTAGTCTGTTTTAGTCAGAAAGCTTTGCTGAAAACTGTCCACCATGGGTGATCCTGCTGGCCTTGAAATGCTGATAGCATAGTTTCCAGCATCACAGCAACATACGAACCCCCACAGACAGACAGACAGGCAGTGGCTTTCGCTCTTAGATAACTTTGATAATAATGCCCAACCGCCTACTGGTTATACTTTTGCTCCTCTACAATGTGTTCTAGTCAAGCGGCTAGAGCTTTTCTTTGTAAATGGAAGTCAGGTAATGTTACTTCTATGCTTAAAACTCTGCAGTAGCTCCCATTTCCCTCAGAGTCAATCTTTACAGAGCCTGCAAGGAACCCCCTGACCTGGTCTTATTACCTGTTAGACCTCTTTTTGAAACAGAGCCTAAGAGGTCCTGAAAGGTACCACTGTGCCTCCTCCTCTTTATATTGTCAGTATGTAGCGCAATGCCTGGTACACAGTGATCAACAGTGCTTCTGTAAATGTTGTGTTAAACACATTCTCCAGGTTCCTGGTGAAAAGTTAAAGCCGCCAGTGATCTTCCTCCATCATTCTCCCCACTCTGAGTCTGACCGCATAAATTCTCAACTAGAGATCAGGCTCAATAATGAACTCTCAATCCGGTACAACAGCTACCAAGGCCCAGGGGAGAAAGAAAAAACCTTACCGTTGAATCTGTCGTGACTCCTGCCGACCCCATGTGTCCACAGTGGAAATGCTGCATAGGATTTTCTCGGCTGTCATCTTTACAGAAGCAGATTGTGCCAGTCATTTATTCTATGGAGCTATTAGGTGGGTTCAAACCATCCATCTTTAAGTTAGCAGCTGAGCACAAACCGTTTGCACCATCAGGAACCAAGCCCTTAATCTGGCACTGCCTGGCTAGGTAACTGCCAATCTTGACAGAATACTCACCCCTCATTTTTATTTACCCTTCCAATTTCAGCTGGAATTGCTTTCAAGTAATTCTCTCAGCAAAGAGTCAAATTCTCCTACAACATCAGTGACTAATTAAAGCAGCTCTAGCCAAAAATATTAATATATATTCACATGGTACTCAGTTACAAACACTGGTGTAGTATAATACCATACCACATCTCTTACTACCTTGTTCGTCAAACCTCAGAAGTGTGATAGGTCTCCCAGAGCAATCAGCTGTGTTTTAATTATGAAAATTCTGTAAAACTCAGTGAAATGGAAATTCAAATATTACTAGAAATTACTGTAACAGAAACACTTTTGAAAGATTTTCTGAAGCACATACTTGAGAATGAATATTATAGAAAATTTATATAATAGCAGTTCTCTGAGGAGTTTAAAATGGTTCCACATACTGGTTCAACTCTCCTGCATTTAAAACTGTGTAAATGTTTGAAAATTGAATTGTGTACTGATCATGTGTGTGCTTATTTTACATTCGTAGCATACATTTTAAAATTCTTTGTATTTTTATTTATTTATTTTTGCACATGATGTGAGGAAGGGGGTCAGCTTCCTTTTTTCGCATGTGCCTATCCAGGTCTAGCACCATTTGTTGAAAATGCTACTATTTTCCCATTGAATTGCTTTGGCACCATTGTAAAAGATCAATTGACCATAAATATAAAGGTTTCTTTCTAGACTCAATTCTAAGACATTGATCTGTATACCTATTCTTTTGCCAGTACCATGCTGTCTTGATCACTATAGCTTTGCAATAAGTTTTGAATTTGGGAAGTGTGAGTCCTCCAACTTTGTTCTTCTTTCTCCAGATTGTTTTGGCTATTTTGGATCCTTTGCAGTGCCTTATGAATTTCTCCCAGACAATTTGAATGCATTTCTTACACAGCTACTATATCAGAATATCTATTATCCAGCAAAAGTGACTTGGTAGTTAAATTTACTTGAACAGACTACTGAGTTCTTGCTTGTCTTTATTGGAAAACACAGCGAATCAGCTCCTCTAGGATTTACACTGCAATTTCTATAAGGAGTCAAGATCAATTTGTAGACAACTGACCTATCCCCTATTACTTATATTAAGGTTCTTCCAGACCTTATTGTTCTCCATGAACTCCTTCTTTATCAGACAGGGAATATGCCTCCTGACATGTTATGATTTTAAAGAATCCAAGCTGTCTTCAAAAACACTGCAGATCAAAAAAAATTAATTTCCCGTAGTTAATATTTAAACAATCAGTGATCTGCTAACTTACTTTTGTGTCCTGAAAAGATTGGGCACTACATGATTCTTTTGTATGTCCCTCAGACTGACCAACTCTGAAAAATGCCAAATTTTAGGCATGTATCTGTTCGTTCTAAAATTGTTTTTACAGGAGTAGAAATATAGTTCATACCTCGAGAAATTTAAGACATTCTTCCTTGTATAATGAATGTAGCTTCCTTTCATGAATGTGGAAGTTGTTTACCGTCTCCAAATAATTATAAAGATTGCTGATGAAGTTGAAAATAATTGGCCCTTTATGATTACAAATAAATAATTGAATGATTTTAGCTTTTTCAAAAAGAATGGAAAAAACAACACGCTGCATTTTATTTCATGTTGATTCAATTAATGGGAGGCAAAATATTCCCTGGAAAAGATTTATCTGAAAAATAAATAAATAGAGCAATTGTTGAAAATGTTCTGTTCCTTTTCAAGGCGTCAACACACAAAAGATGAAATAGCTGACTACAGACAAGAAAATACCGTGATTGGTTAGAATACATAATCAAAAAAGGAGCATGGTTTTTTGTGTTTTATTTTCTAATTTTTTTTTTAAACATCCTCTGCTGATGACTCTGAATTTTCTTTGGTTTATATGAACTGATAAAAGGGTTGTTTTCTTTCTGGCTGTCTCTCAAAAAAAAAAAAAAAAAAAAAATTCTTCCTGGCTCTCAGCTAAACAAATACTGATTACTCACAGCAGGGCTTTGAAGATTTGATGTCCATATGAATCACCAAGTAGCTTTATTTTTATTTTTTTGTTTCTATTTCATACATTGAATTGGGAACATGTCCGTTCTTTTTTTTTTTTTTAGTTGTGCTTTAGGTGAAAGTTTACAGCTCAAGTTAGTTTCTCATACAAAAATTTATACACGCATTCTTATGTGACCCTAGTTGCTCTCCCTGTAATGTGCCGGCACATTCCTCCTTTCCACCCTGCATTTCCCATGTCCATTCAACCAGCTCCTGTCCCTTTCTGCCTTCTCATCTCGTCTCCAAACAGGAGTTGCCCATTTAGTCTCAAGTATCTACTTGAACTAAGAAGCACACTCTTCACGAGTATCATTTTATGTCTTATAATACAGTCTATTCTTTGTCTGAAGAGTTGGCTTTGGGAATGGTTTTAGTTCTGGGTTAACAGAGAGTCTGGGGGCCATGTCTTCTGGGGCTCCTCTAGTCTCAGTCAGACCATTAAGCCTGATCTTTTTACTAGAATTTGAATTATGCACCCCATGTTTCTCCTGCTCTGTCAGGGACTTTCTGTTGCTTTCTCGGTCAGGGCGGTCATTGGTGGTAGCCAGGCACCATCTAGTTCTTCTGGTCTCAGGCTGATGGAGTCTCTGGTTTATTTAGCCCCTTTGGTCTCTTGGGATAATATTTTCCTTGTGTCTTTGGTGTTCTTCATTCTCCTTTGCTCCAGGTGTGTTGGGACCAATTGATACATCTTAGATGGCCACTCGCTAGCTTTTAAGACCCCAGATGCCACTCACCAAACTGGGATGCAGAACATTTTCTAAATAGACTTTGTTATGCCAATTGACCTAAATGTCACTTGAAACCATGGTCTCCAGACCACTGGCCCTGTTACACTGTCCCTCAAAGTATTTGGCTGTGTTCAGGACACTTCTTAGTTTTTTGTTTAGTCCAGTTGTGCTGACTTCCCCTGTATTGTATGCTGCCTGTCCTTCCCTTCACCTAAGATAATTCTTGTCTACTATCTAGTTTTTATCTAGTTAGTGAATTCCCCTCTCCTTCCCTCCCCATCAGAGAATGTTTTCTTCTGTGTTTAAACCTTTCCTTGAGTTCTTATAATAGTGGTTTCATACAATATTTGTCCTTTTGCAGCTGACTAATTTCACTTAGCATAATGCATTCCAGATTCCTCCATGATATGAGATGTTTCATGGATTCATCGTTGTTCTTTATTGTTGTGTAGTATTCCATTGTGTGAATATTCCATAATTTGTTTATCTGTTCCTCCACTGATGGGCACCTAGGTTGTTTCCATCTTTTTTCTATTGTGAAGAGTGCTGCAATGAACATGGATGTGCATATATATCTATTCGTGTGACATCTCTTATTTCTCTAGGATATATTCCAAAAAATGGGGTTGCTGGATCATATAATAGTTTTATGTCTAGCTTTTTAAGGAAGTGCCAAATCAATTTCCAAGTAGTTGTACTATTTTACATTCACACCGGTAGTATATAAATGTTCCAGTCTCTCCACAAGCTCTCCAACATTTATTGTTTTGTGTTTTTGTTTTTTGATTAATGCTAGCCTTCTTAGAGTAGGATGGAATCTCACTGTAGTTTTGATTTGCATTTCTCTAATGGCCAATGATGATGAGCCTTTCTTCATGTATCTGTTAGCTGCTTGAATGTCTTCTTTGGTGAAGTGCCTGTATGTTATCATTTGCCCATTTTTTAACTGGGTTATTTGTCTTTTTGTGGTTGAAGTTTTGCAGTATCTTCTGGTTTTAGAGATTAGACCCTGATCAGATATGTCATACCAAAATTTAGTTTTCCCAATTTGTAGGTTGTCTTTTTACTCTGTTGGTAAAGTTTTTTGATGAGTGTAAGTGTTTGAATTTTAGGAGCTTCTAGTATCTCTTCTGGTGTTTATACATTGTTAGTTATGTTTTGTATTCTGTTTATGCCATGTATTTTTTTTCCAGTTATCTAGTATCTCTTCTGGTGTTTATACATTATTAGTTATGTTTTGTATTCTGTTTATGCCATGTATTAGGGCTCCTAGCATTGTCCTATTTTTTCTTCCATGATGT
This sequence comes from Loxodonta africana, assembly GCF_030014295.1. Taxonomy (NCBI): domain Eukaryota; kingdom Metazoa; phylum Chordata; class Mammalia; order Proboscidea; family Elephantidae; genus Loxodonta; species Loxodonta africana. Next base: position 78,840,215 of record NC_087358.1, on the reverse strand, counting down.
TTATCATTTTAGATTTTATATTTAGGCCTTTGACCCATTTTGAGTTAGTTTTTGTACATGGTATGAAGTATGGGTCTTGTTTCGTTTTTTTGCAGATAGATATGCAGTTATGCCAGCACTATTTGTTAAAGAGACTGTCTTTTCCCCATTTAGCAGATTTTTGGCCATTGTCAATTTTCAGCTGCTCACAGGTTAATTTATATCTGGATTCTCAATTCTGTTCCATCACTCCATGTATCTGTTTTTGTACCAGCACCAGACTCTTCTGATTAATGTGGCTATATAATATGTTCTAAAATTAGGTAGTGTGAGGCCTACCACTTTGTTCTCCTTCTTCAGTAATGTTTAACTTATCTGGGGCCTCTTCCATTTCCATATGAAGTTGGTAATTTGTTTCTCCATCTCATTAAAAAATGCCATGGGAATTTGGATCTGGGTTGCGTTGTATCTGTAGATCCCTTTAGGTAGAATTGAAATTTTCACAATGTTGAGTCTTCCTATCCATGAGCAAGGTATGTTTTTCCACTTATGTAAGTCTCCTTTGGTTTCTTGCAGTAGTGTCTTATAGTTTTCTTTGTATAGGTCTTTTCCATCTCTGGTTAGATGTATTCCTAAGTATTTTATCTTCTTGGAGGCTATTGTAAAGGGTATTCATTTGGTGATTTCTGCTTTGATGTTCTCTTTGTTGGTGTAGAGGAATTCAACTGTTTTTTTTATGTTTATCTTGTATCCTGATACTTTGCTGAAATCTTCTATTACTTCCAGTCGTTTTCTTGTGGATTCTTTAGGATTTTCTGAGTATAAGATCATGTCATCTGCAAATAGGGATACTTTTACTTCTTCCTTACCAATTTGGATGCCCTTTTTTTCTTTGTCTAGCCTAATTGCTCTGGCTAGGACCTCCAGCACATTGTTGAATATGAGTGGTGACAAAGGGCATCCTTTTCTGGTTCCCAGTCTCAAGGGAATACTTTCAGACTCTGTCCATTTAGGATGATGTTGGCTGTTGGCTTTGTATAAATGCCCTTTCCCTATTTTGCAGAGAGTTTTTATCATGAATGGGTGTTTGGCTTTGACAAATGCCTTTTCTGCATCAATTGGTAAGATCATGTGGTTCTTGTCTTTTGTTTTATTTACATGATTGTTTTTTCTAAAGTTGTACTGTCCCTGCATACCTGGTAGGAATCCCACTTGGCTGTGGTGAATTATTTTTTTCATGTGTTGTTCAATTCTATTGGCTAGAATTTTGTTGAAGATTTTTGTGTCTATGTTCATGAGGGATATTTGTCTGTAATTTTCTTTGTTTGTGGTGTCTTTACCTGGTTTTGGTATCAAGGTTATGCTGGCTTCATAGAATGAGTTTGGGAGTATTCCGTCCTCTACTATGCTCTGAAATGCCTTTAGTAGTAGTGATGTTAACCACTCTCTGAAAGTGTGATAGAATTCTCCAGTAAACCTGTCAGGGCCAGGGCTTTTTTGTTGTTGTTGGGAGTTTTTAAATTACCTTTTGAATCTCCTCTTTTTTTGTGGGTTTATTTAGTTGTTCTACCTCTGTGTTAGTTTAGGTAGGTAGTGTGTTTCTAAAAATTTGTCCATTTCTTCTAGGTTTTCAAATTTGTTAGAGCACAATTTTTCATTCTATTCAGTTATGATTCTTTTAATTTCAGTTGAGTCTTTTGTGATATTGCCCATCTCATTTCTTATTTGGATTATTTGCTTCCTCTTGAGTTTTTGTTTTGTCAGTTTGGTCAATGGGCTATCGATTCTGTTGATCTTTTCAAAGAATCAGCTTTTGGTCTTGTTAACTCTTTCAATTGTTTTTCTAGTCTGTATTTCATTTAATTCTACTCTAATTTTTATTCTTTTCTTTCTTCTGGTGCCCGACAGCTTCTTTTGCTGTTCTCTTTCTACTTGTTCAAGTTGTAGAGTTAATATTTTGATTCTGGCCCTTCTTTTTGGATGTGTGCATTTATTGCTATAAATTCACTTCTGAGCACTGCTTTTGCTGTGTCCCAAAGGTTCTGGTAGGATATGCGTTTTCATTCTCATTTGATTCTGTGAATTTTTTAATTCTGTCCTTAATTTCTTCTATAACCTAGTAGTTTTTGAGTAAGGTGTTGTTCAGTTTGCATGTATTTGATTTTTTTTCCCTTGCTTTTTCTGTTATTGATTTTTACTTTTATGGTCAGAAAAGATGCTGTGTAATATTTTGGTGTTTTGAATCCTGTTAAGTCTTGTTTTGTGGACTAATATGGATTCTATTCTGGAGAATGTTCCATGTGTGTTGGAAAAGAAAGTATACACAACTGCTGTTGTGTGGAGTGTTCTGTATGTGTCTATGAGGCCAAGTTGATTGATTGTGGCATTTAGATCTTCCATGCCTTTATTGAGCTTCTTTCTGGATGTTTTGTCCTTCACTGAAAGTGGTGTGTTGAAGTCTCCTACAATTATGGTGGAGTTAGAGTTCGTTTTATGTATTTTGGAGCCCTCCCATTGCGTGGGTAAATATTTATTATGGTTATGTCCTTCTAGTGTATTGACCCTTTAATCATTATATAGTGTCCTTTTTTATCCTTCGTGGTGGATTTTACTTTAAAGTCTACTTTGTCAGAAATTAATATTGCCACTCTTGCTCTTTTTTGATTGTTGTTTGCTTGATATATTTTTTCCATCCTTTGAGTTTTGGTTTGTTTGTGTCTTTAAGTCTAAGGTGTGTCTCTAGGAGGCAGCATATCATGTTTTTTTTTAATCCATTCTGCCACTCTCTGTCTCTTTATTGGTGCATTTAGTCCATTTACATTCAGCACGATTATTGATAGCTATGAGTTATGAGTTAGTGCTATCATTTTGACGTCTTTGTGTGTGTGTGTTATTGACAGTTTCTTTGTTCCACTTAATTTTCTGTGCTGAGTCATTTTTGTTTATATATTTTCTTTCCATCTTTTTCATTGTTGTGGATTTTGCATTTGCTGAGCCTTTATGTTTTTCTTGTTTTTTAATTGATGTGTAGATTTGTTATGTTCCTTTGTAGTTACCTTAATATTTACTCCTACTTTTCTATGTTTAAATCAATACCTTATTTTTTATATCACCTTGACCTCCTCTTTATATGAAAGAAGTGTGACTACATTTTTAGTCCCCCTTTTTTGTTTTATTTTTTTCATCTTTTACATATTGATGTTTCTGTTTCCCTATTTTCAGTGTTTTAGCTTTTGTTATTTATTTTTGCGAGTTCTCCACCTGGGTTAATATCTGGTTACTCTGTCCTGTGTTCTAGTCTTAGGTTGTTATCTGATTTTATTGATTTTCTAACTGGAGGACTCCCTTCAGTATGTCTAGCAATTTTGGTTTGGTTTTTCCAAATTCCCTAAACTTCTGTTTATCTAGAACTGTCCTAATTTTGTCATCGTATTTGAGGGACCGTCTTCTTCGATGTATAATTCTTGGCAATTTTTTTCCCTCAGGTCTTTATATATGTCATCCTATTGCCTTATTGCCTGCATGGCTTCTACTGAATAGTCCAAGTGTAGTCTTATTGGTGGCTTTTCATTTAAAATTCTCTCTTTATCTTTGGATTTGGCAGGTTTCATTATAAGATGTCTTGTCGACTTTCTTTTGGAACCTACTTTGGGATATTTGTTGTAAGAAGGACCACAGGAAGCATGTGACTACTCCACCATCTTGACCCTGCCTCTTGGGTATCTTATCAGAAAAAAAAATCTGTTTTATGCTAATCTGTTTGTGAAATCTGTTGGATATCAGAGTGATGATATTAGGTATGAAGGTATATATCTGAGTAAGTAGTAAGGAAGTTTGAATTGAAGGTATAAATTTAGCAGCAATCAGTAATACCACAAGTTGCTGTCGTGTCAGTTCTGACTCATAGTGACCCCATGTGTGTCAGAGTAGAACTGTGCTTCAGAGGATTTTCAATGACTAATTTTTCTGAACCTAGATCATTAGACCTTTCTTCTGAGGCATCTCTGGGTGGACTTGAACATCAAACTTTTTAGTTAGCAGCCAAGTGTATTAACCCTTCACACCACCCAGAGACTCCCCAACATCACATGTTGTTTTTCATCAAGTCAGTTCCGACTCATAGCAACCATATAAGACAGGGTAGAACTGCCCCATAGGGTCTCCAAAGCTGCTGTAAATCTTTATAGGAGCAGATCGCCAGGTCTTTTCTCTTGCAGAACTGCTGGTAGCTTTGAAACACTGACCTTTCAGTTAGCAGTCTAATGCGCAACAATTACACCATCAGGACAGCTTCATCAGTATATAAACCATTTGCCATTGAGTCAATTTCGAGTCATAGAGACCCTATAAGACAGAACAGAACTGCCCTATAGAGTTTCCAAGGAGCACCTGGTGGATTTGAACTGCCAACCTTTTGGTTAGAAGCTGTAGCTCTTAACCATTATGCCACCAGGGTCTCCTCATCAGTGTATAATAGTATTTAAAACCCTGGAAGTAAATAAATTCATTATCACCTTTAAAGCAACATATAAACCAAAAAAAAAAAAAAAAAAACCAAACCCAGTGCCATCGAGTCGATTCTGACTCATAGTGACCCTATAGGACAGGGTAGAACTGCCCCATAGAGTTTCCAAGGAACGCCTGGCAGATTTGAACTGCCGACCCTCTGGTCAGCAGCCATAGCACTTAACCACTACGCCACCAGGGTCTCCAAGCAACGTATAGTTTATAAGTATTTGTTTATCTATTTGATATAAGATCTGTGAAGAAGGAATATATGTTTTGTGTTTTGTTCACCTACATGTTCTAAGAGCCTAGAATAAACCACCAAACCAAACCCACCGCCCTTGAGTTGATTCCAACTTATAGTGACCCCAAAGGGTTTCCAAGACTGTAAATCTCTATGGAAGCAGACTGTTACATCTTTCTCCCATGTAGCTACAGGTGGTTTCAAACTGCTGACCTTTCTGTTAGCAGTCAATCACTTTCAACACTGTGCCACCAGGTTTCCTCACTAGTGCCTAATAAACATGTATTTAAATATATGTGTTAAAATACAATGCAACCCTGATCTAAATATCAACAGCATTCTTTAATGGGATGGAAAAACTGATCATTAACTTTACATGGAAAGGAAAGAAGCCCCAGATAAGTAAAGCACTATTGAAAAGAAGAAAAAAGTAGACCTCAAACTACCTGACCTCAGAACCTACTGTACAGCTATGCTAGTCAAAACAGCCTGATATTGGCAAAATGACAGACACATTGACCAATGGAACAGAATCGAGATTCTAGATGTAAATTCATACAACTCTGGTGACCTGATCTTTGACAAAGGCCCAAAGCCCACTGAATGGGGAAAAGACAGTCTCTTTAACAAATGGTGCTGGCAAAACTGTATGTCCATCTGTTAAAAAATGAAACAGGACCCATGCCTCATACCATACACACAACTAACTCAAAATGGATCAAACCCAAAACTATAAAGATCATGGATGAAAAAGTAGGGTTAACGCCAGGATCCCTAAAATGTGGCATAAATAGGATACAAACCATAACAAATGATACACATACAACAGAAGATAAACTAGATAACTGCGGTGTCTAAAAATTAAACACTTATGCTCATCAAAAGGCTTCACTAAAAGAGTAAAAAGAGAACCTGAGACTGGGAAAAAATTTTTGGCTATGACACATCCCACAAAGGTCTAATCTCTAAAATCTGTAAGAAAATTCAACATCTCTACTACAAAAATACAAATAATCCAATTAAAAAATGGTCATTGATATGAATGGACACTTCACCAAAGAAGGCAGTCAGGCAACTAACAGACACATGAGGAAATGCTCACAATCATTAGCCATTAGAGAAATGCAAATCAAAACTACAATGAGATACCATCTCACCCCAACAATACTGGCACTAATGAAAAAAAAAAAAAAAACGGAAAATGGCAAATATTGGAGAGGCTATGGGGAGACTGAAACTCTTATGCACTGCTGGTGAGAATGCGAAATAGTAGTTATTTTGGAAAATGATACTTCAAGTCCCTAAGAAGCTAGAAATAAAAATACCATATGATCCAGCAATCCCACTCCTAGGAACATATTCTAGAGAAATAAGAGCCATCACATGAATAAACATATGCATACCCATGTTCATTGAATCATTATTCACAATAGCAAAAAGATGGAAACAACCTAAGTGCCCATCAACAGATAAACAAACTATGGTGCATACACACAATGAAATACTATTCAGTGATGAAGAACAATGATGAATTCTCAAAACACCTCACAACATGAATGAATCTGGAGAGCATTATGCTGAGAGAAATAAGTCAATCATAAAAGGACAAATACTGTACAAGACCACTATTATAAAAACTCATGAAAAGATTTCCACACAGAAAGAAACGATCTTTGATGGTTAGGAGGGAGAGGAGGGGTGTAGAGGAAAAAATACTAATTACAGAATAGACAAGTGATAACTTTGAAGAGTAGGCAGCACACAATACTGGGGAAATCAGTATAACTTGAATAAGGCAAAGTTACAGAAGCTTTTTAAACACATCCAAATTCCCTGATGAACTGAGTTACTGAGGCTGAAGGCTGTGGGGACCATGGTCTTAGGGGACATCTAGTTCAATGTTTATAAAGAAAATGTCCTACATTCTACTTTGGTGGGTAGCATATGGGGTCTTAAAATCTTGTGAGTGGCCATCTAAGATACATCTACTGGTCCCGCCCCCTTTGGAACAAAGGGGAATGAAGAAAACCAAAGACACAAGGGAAAGCTTAGTCCAAAAGACTAACAGACCACAACTACTACAGCCTCTACCAGACTGAGCCCAGAACAACAAGATGGTGCCCAGCTACCAACAATGACAGCTCTGACAGGTATCACAATAGATGGTCCCAGACAGAGCAGGAGAAAAATGTAGAACAAAATTTAAACTAAGACACACAAAAAGACCAAACTTATGGTCTGACAGAGACTGGAGAAACCTTGAGAGTATGGCCCCTGAACAGCCTTTTAACTCAGTACCAAAGTCACTCCTGAGGTTCACTCTTCAGCCAAAGATTAGAAAGGCCTATAAAAACAAACAACACAGGTAGTTCAGCCATGTATAGGAGACTAAATGGGCATACGCGCCCAAAAGAAAAGATGAGAAGGCAGGAAGGGACAGGAAAACTGGAAGAATGGAAATAGAGGAGTCGAGAAGGGAAGAGTGTTGACATATTGCAGGGTTGGCAACCAATGTCACACAACAATTTGTGTATTAATTCTTTAATGAGAAATGAATTTACTCTGTAAACATTCACCTAAAGCACAATAAAAAAAAATAATGTGTTAAAAAGGTGTTTCTGAAATTTGTTGATTAAAAAAAAGTTATCCTTTGAGAGTAGAGGGGCAGAAGGGAATGTTGGAAATTTGAGAAGAAATGTGAAGTTTCTGGACAGGGTTGAGAGCTCAGGTGAGACTGGCGATCATAATTGAAAGTGAGCCCCACCAGTTCAGTTATCCTTTCTCTAGCCACATTCAGATACAGCAGCAGACAAGCAGAGCATGCAAAGTGTTAGGTTCAACCAAGGGAGGAGGAGTTCCAGGTGAGTAGCACAGAGAGGCAATGAGATAAGTTTAAAGATTATTTGTGAAATTCTAGCTGCCTAAAGGGGAAAGAGGGAGCCTAAGAGGGGTGAAGGACAGTGAAAAGTAGCAGGATAAATGGATTGGAGATCCTGACACACAATAAATTGTTCAAGTGTGGGATTGGAAGTAGAAAGCCAGAAACCGTGTTCTGAGGAGGAGATGGTTGAAACTGAAATTCTGGGTGATACAATTATTAGCATGTGGAGATGAGGTGAAGGAAAAGATGGTTGAAAGGGAGAAGATCAATGAATGAACTAGAATATGTAACCAGAGCTCAAAATCCAGATAATACACAGAACACAGATAATAAAAATGCTCTGGTGCCCTCTGATGCTCAGCAAAACGGTGTAAATCTGATTCCAGGCAGCTGATCAAACATACACTCTTTTGGCCGGGTTGTCCTCAAAAAAAAACAAAAACAAAAGCAAGTAGTAATTACAAAGCATGATGTCAATAACTTTTGCATTTGCAGAACCCCAAGATGAGGGTCTCTTTTATACTCCAGAAGGGAGAAAATTAAACTCCTAGTTCTATTGTAGTTAGAGGTAATATCTAATTAAATTAAAGAGCAGATTGAATAGTATAACATATCTCAACATTCAGATGGCATTGAAAATCCTGTAAACAGCTATGTAATTCAGAGGAAGGCAGGAATGAAATGGGTATTTAGAAGTGGAAATAACAGGCAGTGCTATTTCTAAAACATCTCTTACTGCTAACGTGGCAATACCAGTAATTAAGATATGATTTTAATAGCTATCGACACATTTAAAACCAAACCCACTGCTTTTGAATTGATTCCGACTCGTCAACACATTATCAAAACATAATTGTAATCAAAATATAATGAGTTTAATGTCACCCTACTTAAACTTTGATTTATTGCATTTTTAATAAGCTGAACACATAAGAGAGAGGCACGTATCTTGGCTCTACATATCTCCCCTCTCCCTTTAGTTCCAAAAATACAAACAACCATTGTTATGATCACCAATTCCATAAACCATTCAAATGCAGTTCATTTGAGAGACATATAGCATAAAAACGACCTTGACTTTAGCATCGTGACTTATATACAGGTACATAGCTACATAATTTCCAGGAATTTGAAGTGAGCTGAATTTACCATATTTTACTACTTATCAATTTTTTTGTGAAATTTCTCAAGCATGCTCAGAAGAAGTAGGAAGAATTGTATGATGAACTCACATATGCCATTAATCTAGATTTTACATTTATCATCTCTTACTATATTTTTTCTTTTTAAATTATTATTTGTTTTTTGATGAAATATTTTAAAGGTAAATATAACATATCTTACAATCTTATCTCTAGGTATCTTGATATTCTAGTGTTACTGAATTTATTTAGCAGTTTTTCAAAACTTTTGCCACATTTCGTCTATGAAAGAAAGCTTGTATATGCTTTTCAATGCATATCTAACAAAAGTAGAGTAAAAGGAAAAATAAAAAATAATTTGAAAAACGTTGGTACAGATCAATTGGACAAAGCAGGTAATACACCGCTTTGTAAATTTAACTTTTTAATTTTTTGAGATAATTGTAGATTTGCTTGAAGTTGTAAGAAATATTACAGAGTAATCTCATGTATCCTTTGCTCAGTTCCCCCAATGGCAAAGTCTTAAAAACTATAATGTAATATCCTAACTGGAATATTGTCATTGATACAGCCAGGATACAGAACATTTCTATCACCACAAAGTTCCCTCGTATTGCCCTTCTATACACACTCTCACTTCTCTTCTGCTCCGACACCCTTCTCAGTCTAGAGCAACCATTTCTATAATTGTATTAAGTGTTATGCCAATGGTGTCACTCAGTACGTGTATATGAATTTTTGGGATTACTTTTTATTTATTCAGCTTAATTCTCTAGAGATTCATCCAGGTAGCTGAGTTTGCCAGTGGTCTGTTCTTTTTATTGTCAAGTAGTACTGCATGGTATGGATGTGCCAGCTCGATTAACTATTCTCCTAGTGTAGGACATCTGGGTTGTTTCCAGTTTGGGGCCATAATGAAAAAAACTGCTAGAAACATTCATATACAGATTTTGGTGAACATAAGTCTTCATTTCTCTGGGATAAATGCCCCGTGTGCAATTGTTGAGTTCTTTAGTAATTGTATGTTTAAATTTTTAAGAAACTGCCAAATTGTTTTACAGAGTGACTGTACCATTTTACATTCCCATCAACAGTGTATGAGTGTTCAGTTTCTACACATCCTCACCAGCTCTTAGTGTTGTCACTATTTTTTCTTTTAGCCATTATAATGTGTATGTAGTCATATCTATGAGTCAGAATCCACTCGAAGGCAGTGGGTGGTGGGTGGGTAGTCATATCTCACTGTGGTTTAATTTGTGTTTCCACAATGGCTAAGGATCTTATAGTTCATGCTTTTGGTATTAAGTCTAAATACTCTTTGCCTAGACCTAGCTCCTGAACACTGTGTTGAATCAAAATGGTGAAAGTGAGCACTCTTGCCTTGTTTCTGATCTTAGGGGAAAGCATTCAGTCTTTCCCCTTAAACATAATGTTGAATATAGGTTTTTTGTAGGTGTTCTGTAGCTAGGTGAGGAAGATCCCTTCTGTTTCTGTTTTTCTGAGAGTTTTTTTTATCTTGAACAGGTATTGAACTTTGTCAGGCGGCTTCTCTGCATTGATCAATATGGCCATGTGTTTTTATTCTCTAACCAGTTAGTATGATGTCTTGCATTAATTGGTTTTCTAATATTGAACTAGCCTTTCATCCCTGGAATAAACTCCACTTGGCCTTGATGTAGAATTCTTTTTATATATTGCTAAATTCTATTTTGTTAAGGGATTTTGTGCCTATATCCCTAAGAGATATTGCTGTGTAGTTTTCTTTTTTGTACTGTCGTTACCTGGTTTTGGTAAAAGGGTAATACTAGCTTCATGAAATGAACTAAAAAGTATTTCTTACACTACCATTTTTTGGAAGAGATTGTATGGAATTAGTGTTAATTCTCCAGTGAAGGCATCTGTGACTGGAGATTTCCTTTTAGAGAGTTTTAAAATTATTAATTTAATTTTCTTAATAGTTTTTTTAATAGTTCTAGGACTGCTTAAACTTTATTTGGTGAGTTGTGATAGTTTGTAGTTCAGTGTATTTTGTTTGTTTGTTTCTCTTGGGATTTCTTTTGACCCATAGATTATGTAGAAATATGTTGTTTTGTTTGCAAGTGTTTAGGAATTTTCATGATAATTTTCTGTTCTTGATTTCTCCTTTGATCTCACTATGGTCAGAGACCATGTTCTGTATGATTTCAATTCTTTTAAATTTGTTGAGGTTTGTTTTATGGCCTAGGATATCACCTATCTTCTTAAAGTTCCACAGGCACTTGAAAAAATGATACATGTCACTGTTGTTGGATGGAGTGTTTCACCCGTGCTGATTTTATGTCCAGCTGTTCTGTTGATTGCTGAGAGTATTGAAATTCCCACCTATAATTGTGGATTTTTCTTCTTTCAGTTCTATCAGTTTTTGCTTCACATATTTTGCAGTTCTATTGTTTGGTGCATATATATTTAAGATTGCCTATGTCTTACTGATGGATTGAGATTTTTATCATTACGTAGTATCTCCCTCTGGCTCTAGCAATTTACTTTCCTCTAGAATCTATTTTATCTGATATTAATATAGTCAACGCTGCTTTCCTTTGATTAATGTTTGCATGATGTATCTTCTTTATCCTTTAAATTTCAATTTGCCTATATGACTACAGTTGAAATGAGTGTCTTACAGACAGCATATATGTGGGTCATGTTTTTTAATCTGCTTCACAAATCTCTATCTTTCATTGATATACACAGACTATTTACATTTAATGTACTTATTGATATGTTAAGGTTTAAGTCTGCCATTCTATGTTTTTGTTTTCTTTTTTATTTCTCTGTTTTATTTTTCATGCCTTCCTGTAGGTTACTTGAAAGTATTTTTAGAATTCCATTTCGATTTACCTATAGTATTTTTGGAGCCCTGGTGACTCAGTGGTAAAAAGCTTGGCTGCTAACTAAAAGGTCCCCCCAAAAAATTCATCAATTGCTCCTTAGAAACCCTATGGGGCAGTTCTATTTTATCCTCTAGAGTCACTATGAATTGGAGATGACTGGACAGCAATGGGTTTGGTTTAGTTTTGGTAGTAATTTTGGGTGTATCTCTCTGTGGTTGCTCTAAATACATAACACAGTTTCTACTGTTTTCATTTTACCAACTTGAGTGAAATATAGAAACCTTACCTCCATTTACATCTCTTTGCCTCCTTTGTTTATAATTGTCTTAAATATTTCCTTTACGTACATTTAGAACTACATCAGGCAATATTATAATTTTTGCTTCAACAATCAAACAATTTAGAAAGCTCAAGAGAGAAAAAAAAAAGCCTTTTATATTACTCATATTTTTTCTTACCACGTCCTTTCTTTCTTCTTGATGTTCCAAGGTCCCTTCTTTATCATTTCGTCTCTGCTTAGAGAATTTTCTTTACTAATTATTTTACGGACGTTCTTCTGGAAGGGAATTATCTTAGTTCTCCTTTATCTCAAAATATTTTGATTTCCCTTTCATTCCATTAGGAAATTTTCACTGGGTATAGGATTCTGAGGAGCCCTGGTGGCACACTGTTTAAGCACTCAGCTGCTAACCACAAGGTTGGCTGTTTGAACCCACCAGCAGCTCTGCATGAGAAAGGTGTGGCAGTTTGCTTCTGAAAAGATTAAAACTCAGGAAATCCCATGGGACAGTTCTACTCTGTCATATAGGGTCGCTATGAGTCGATAATGAGTTACAATCAAACTGATGGCAACTGTTTTTTTTTTTTTTTTTTTAATAGGATTCTTTGTTGACAGTTCTGGTTTTTTAGCACTTTAAAAATACTGTTCCACTTCCTTTTGGCCTCCAAGATTTCTGACAAGAAATTCACTGTCATTTCAATTGTTTTTCCCTATATGTAAGGTGTCATTTTTCTCTGGCAGCTTTCAAGAATTTTATTTTAGGAAGCTTAATTATGACATATCTTGGCATGGATTTCTTTGGTTTTACCCTGTTTAGTTTTTTTCAGCTTCTTTAATCTGTAGGTATATTGGGAAAATTTCAGCAATTATTCAAGTTCTTTTTCAGCCTTACCCTCTTTCTCATCTCCTCCTGGGACTCCAGTGATATAAATGTTAGATGTTTTGCTATAGCCCCAAATGTCACTGAGACTCTGTTCATTTTTTAGTCTATTTTTTCTCTTTTGTTCAGATTGAGTTATTTCTATTGTTTTATCTTCCAGTTCCCTAATTATTTCCTTTGTCCCTCAATCTGTATTGAGGTTATAGATTGAGTTTTTTTATTCACTTATTATATTTTTCAAGTATAAAATTTGCATTTGATTCTTCTTTATATCTTCTCTCTTTTTTGTTAAGATTTTCTATTTCTTTTGTGAGACTTTCTATTTTTTCATTTGTTACAAGCATGTTCATAATTTGCCATAGAAGCATTTTTATCATGGTTTCTTTAAATCTTGCCGGATAATTTTAGCATCTCTGTCATCTAGGTATTGTTGTTGTTGTTAGGTGCCATCAAGTCGGTTCTGACTCATAGCCACCGTATGTACAACCGAACCCTGCCTGGTCCTGCACCATCCTCACAATCGTTGTTATGCTTGAGCCCATTGTTGCAGCCACTGTGTCAATCCATCTCACTGAGGGTCTCCCTCTTTTTCACTGACCTGCACTTTGCTGGAAACCCTGGTGGTGTAGTGGTTAAGTGCTACAGATGCTAACGAAAGAGTTAGTTCAAATCCTCCAGGCACTTCTTGGAAACTCTATGAGGCAGCAGTGAGTTGGAATCGACTCGACAGCACTGAGTTTTGTGTACTTTGCCAAGCACGGTGTCCTTCTCTAGGGACTTACTCCACCTGATAACATGTGTAAAGTACGTGAGATGAAGTCTTGCCATCTTTGCATCTAGGTATTGGCATCTATTATCTTTTTTTTTTTCATTCAATTTGAAATGTTCCTGGTTCTTGCTATAATTTTGAATTGAAACCTGGACAGTTTCGTACTTTGTAATAATGCTCTGGACCTTATTTAAACCTTCAGATACAGCTATCTTTCTCTGAGACCACTGGCATGGGGCAAGAGGAGAAGGTGCTCATTACTAGAGGCTCAGTTGCCACACTCAGCCTCCACTGACACCATGGACTCCTCATTACTTCACAGTGGGAATAAAATATTAGCTGTCTGCATGATCTCTACTGACACTGCAGTGGGGGTTGATTCATTACTAATGGGTGATAATGGATGTCTTGATTCTCCATAGGTTCATAAGTTTCCTCTTCCTCTGGAAGAGGCAGGAGAAGGGTACTTTCTTACTTCCAGGTAGAAGTGGAAGTTCAGGCTTTCCATGGGGTCTCCACTGAATCCACCAGGGTCGGTAGGCCAGGGAGATCTCCACATCTGGCCAGCAAGGATGAAAGTCCTGGCTCCTTACCTAGATTTCCCTGATACCAGCCAGATGTCATTTCATTACAGCCTGATAAGGGTGTAAATATAGGCTCCCGACATGGCCTTTGCTGGTGTGGGTGGGTTGGTTTTATTTGTGTTGTTTGGCTCAAATAAAGCAGTTATCGTGTAAAAGTTTTGTGTCTTGCTGACCTTCCCGTTTCCTAGTCCTTGGTCTTTGTTGAGGCCCCCTTTGGCATTGCTGAGTTGCTGGTTTATTAAGTTTCAAGTCTGGGATATATGAGGGAAAAAGAAAACACAGGTACTCATTACTGTGTGATTTCTTGAATTCCAAGGTTCCTGGCTGGTCTGCTTTCTTCTCTCCAGCTTTCAGTAAGTCCTTATGTTTGTTTTATATATAATGTGTAGAGTTTCTATGTGTACTTTGTGGAAGGAAGAGGGAAAAGCATGTCTGTTTCTCCTTACTGGAATGATAAAATGTCATTTTAGATATGAGAATAATTAATAATTATATGTTTCATTGTGGACACATAGCAACCTAGCATTCTGTTACATTTTGAAATAACAAATTAACAAGTGTTTACAAAGATTTTTTTTTTTTTTGATGAAACCCTCAGCCATACTTTTACTAAAAAAGAGGGACTATCAAGTACTCTGAAGGGATACAACATCATAAAGCTTGCAATTTCACTTTAAGCAAACAAACAAATCTGAACACAGTGGCCAGTAAATTTGTCAGTTGTAAGAGTATAGTTTATACTATTCACAGGTTTGCCAAAATGTTAGAAAGTTCATACAATAAACAAGCAGGTTATTTATTTCTTACATAGGCTACCTTTTGCTTTTACAGCTCCCAGAAAGTTATCTGCTTTTAAACAAACTAAACAAAAAAAAAAAAAAATTTTTTTTTGTTTAATTTCTAGAGATCATGACAATAAAAAATGATGATAATGTATTGTTTATGTCCCCCATGTATCTGTCACTTTGCCCTACTATGGGGGCTTTCAAGTTGCTGTGATGCTGGAAGCTCTGCCACCCTTATTCAAATACCAGCAGGGTCACCCATGGTGGATGGGTTTCAGCTGAGCTTCCAGACTAAGACAGACTAGGAAGAAGGACCCAGTGGTCTACTTCTGAAAAGAATTAGCCAGTGAAAACCTTATGACTAGCAGCAGAACTTTGTCTGATATAGTGTCAAAAGATGAGCCCCTCAGATTGGAAGGCTCTCACCTTAAATGATGTGGATGGAGTCAAGCTTTGGGAACCTTCCTTTGCTAATGTGGAGAAACAGCTACAAATATCCATTAATTATGAGAACATGAAAGGTACGAAGTATGAATCTAGGAAAGTTGGAAGTTGTCAAAAATGAAATGAAATGCATAAACATCAATATCCTAGGCATTAGTGAGCTGAAGTGGACTGGTATTGGCCACTTTTAATTGAACAGTCACATGTCTACAACTCAGGAGTGACAGCTTGAAGAGGAATTTCATCTCATTCATCATCAAAAAGAACATTTCGAGGCCTATCCTGAAGTACAATGCTATAAGTGATAGGATAATGTCCATACTTCTACTGGGATGAACAGTTAATAAGACTATTATTCAAATTTTTCACACCAACAACTAAGGCCAAAGATGAAGAAATGGAAGTTTTTTTTACCAAACTTTGCAGCCTAAAGTTGATCAAGCATGTACTGAAGGTGCATTGATAATTACTGGTGATTGGAATGTGAAAGCTGGAAACAAAGAAGGATCGGTAGTTGGAAAATATGGCCTTGATGATAGAAATGAAGCTGGAGATTGCATGATAGAATTTCGGAAGACCAAAGACTTCTTCATCACAAATATCTTATTCAACAACATAAATGGTGAGTATACATGTGGACCTCACCAGATGGAATACACAGGAATCAGATCAACTACATCTCTGGAAAGAGACAATGGCTAAGCTCAATATCATCAGCCATAGCAAGGCCGGGGGCCAGCTGTGGAACAGACCATCAGCTGCTTGTACACAAGTTCAAGCTGAAACTGAAGAAAAGTAGAAGAAGTCCATGCGAGCCAGAGTACAACTTTGAGTATATCCCACCTGAATCTAGACACCATCTCAAGAATAGATTTGAAATGTTGAACACTAATGACTGAAGATCAGACAAGTTGTGGAAGGACATCATACATGAAGAAAGCAAGAGGTCATTAAAGAGACAAGAAAGAAAGAAAAGACCAAAGTGGATGTCAGAAATGGCTCTGAAAGTTGCTCTTGAATGTCAAGTAGCTAAAGCAGAAGGAAGAAATGATGAAGTAGAAGATCTGAACAGAAGACTTCAAAGGGTAGCTCAAGAAGACAAGGTAAAGCATCATAATGAAATGTGCAAAGATCTGGAGCTAGGAAACCAAAAGAGAAGAACACGTTTGGCATTTCTCAAGCTGAAAGAACTGAAGAAAAAATTCAAGTCTAGAGTTGCAATATTGAAGGATTCTATGGGGAAAATATTAAAAGACACAGGAAGCATCAAAATAAGATGGAAGGAATACACAGAGTCACTATATCAAAAAGAATTTGTCGACATTCAACCATTTCAGAAGGTAGCATATGATCAGGTACTGAAGGAAGAAGTCCAAGCTGTACTGAAGGCATTGGAGAAAAACAAGAGTCCAGGAAATGATGGAATACCAATTGAGACGTTTCAACAAA
This sequence comes from Loxodonta africana, assembly GCF_030014295.1. Lineage (NCBI taxonomy): Eukaryota > Metazoa > Chordata > Mammalia > Proboscidea > Elephantidae > Loxodonta > Loxodonta africana. The sequence goes on along the minus strand of NC_087358.1, from coordinate 78,823,402 downwards.
CGGATGCAGCACTAGAAGTGCTCACTTATCTATGCCACGAAATTTGGAAGAGAGATACCTGGTCAACTGACTGTAAGAGATCCGTATTTATGCCTATTCCCAAGAAAGGTGATCTAGCCTAATGTGGAAATTATTGAACAATATCATTAATGTCACATGCAAGTAAAATTTTGCTGTGGATCATTCAAAAGTGGCTGCAGTATTATATCAACAGGGATCTGACAGAAATCCAAGCCAGATTCAAAAGAGGACATGGAACCAGTTATATCATAGCTGATGTCAGATGGATCCTGGCTAAAAGCAGAGAATACCAAAAAGATGTTTACTTGTGTTTTATTGACTATACAAATGCATTCAACTGTGTGCCTCATAACAAATTATGGATAAAATTGTGAACAAAGGGAATTGGTGAACACTTAAATTTGCTCGTGAGGAAACTGTATATAGAACAAGAGAAGTCAGATACTGCATGGTTTAAAGTCAGGAAAGTGTGTGTCAGGGTCGTATACTTCCACCATACTTATTGAATCTTTATGCCAAGCAAATAACCTGAGAAGCTGGACTGCATGAAGAAGAGCAGGGTATCAGGATTGAAGGAAGACTCATTAACAACCTGTGTTATGCAGATGACACAATCTTGCTTGCTTAAAGTAAAGAGGACTTCAAGCACTTACTAATGAAGATCAAAGATCACAGCCTTCAATATGGATTATGTCTCAACATAAACAAAAATCCTCACAACCGGACCAAATAAGCAACATCATGATAAATGAAGAAAAGACTGAAGTTGTCAAGGATTTCATTTTACTTGGATCCACAATCAACACCCATGGAAGCAGCAGTCGAGAAATTAAAAGACACATTGCCCTGGGCAAATCTGTTGCAAAAGACCTCTTCAAAGCATTAAAAATCAAAGATGTCGCCTTGAAGACTAAGGTGCGCCTGACCCAAGCCATGGTGTTTTCAATCACCTCATATGCATGTGAAAGATGATGATGAATAAGGAAGATCAAAGAAGAACTGACACATTTGAATTGTGATGTTGGTAAAGAATATTGAATATACCTTGGGCTGCCAAAACAATGAACAAATCTGTCTTGGACGAAGTACAGCCAGAACGCTCCTTAGAAGCAAGGATGGCGAGACTGTGTCTTACATACTTTGGGCATGTTGTCAGGAGGGATCAGTCCCTGGAAAAGGACATCATACTTGGTAGGGTAGGGGGTCAGTGAAAGAGAGGAAGACACTCAGCCAGATGATTGACACAGTGGCTGCAACAATGGGCTCAAGCATGACAACGATTATGACAATGGTACCAAACAGGGCAGTGTTTCCTTCTGTTGTGTATAGGGTTGCTATAAGTTGGAACCCAGTCGATGGCACCTAACAACAACAGGCCATTGGCCTGACTCAGTTATAATGGCTGAAAGCTCCATAGTGATACTTTTACAATCAGCTGTTTATCACAGGCAAAGCCGAGATCATGAACTTGCAAAGATGGAAGTGAAATAGGAGTTTTCTTTGAATTTATCCACCAACTATCCTTTGCTTAGCATTTAAGTCTTTATTGGTTTGCAAAATTGAACAATTACATTTAAGTTTGTATTCTATTTTACTATGAACATATGCCCAAAATATGATGTCTAGAGACTACAAGTTTTAGATTTACCCATTCTCCACTTAATTTTTGGACCATTTTCCAAGAAATACTAAAAGCAGAGAAGTAAAATAATTATCATATAATGATATCATCTTTCCCCTTTCCTGAACCTGGAATTCTTGGAAACCGAGGCAAGTTGTTTGCTCATTATCGACTGACACATTAAGACGGTGTCTCTTTATTCCCTTTCCACATATTCATTGTTGGTTGTCTTCCAGTTTGGAATCTTTGTGAAACTATTTTATGATTGTCACCATTTAAAACTTAGTTTTATACTCCCTACAGCAATTGCTGAGTTGAAAAGTATTTCTAAATAAAGCCTTTTCGCTCACTTCAGCAACCACCAGGGCACATTAACAGTCATTGTGTTCCATTAATACACATATTTCAATTGTGGGGAAGAGTAGCCAAATGTCAGGAAATTCAATCAGATTGCAAATTTTAACCTCAAAACATTTTAAAATCACAACTATATCATTAAATTAAAGTGTTGCAACTGACACTCGGTGATTCTTGTGAAACATCAGAGGGACACATTATTAAATTTATTGCCTTATATGGAACATTCATCTTTCCAGTTTGAGTTTGGATGAAAACCTCTCAGAAAAGAAGTGAGTAAGTCAGACCATGTCTGAGGGATTCTCTGAGGGATCCTGTGCTTTAATTCATTACAGAACCAGCAAAGATAGAGAAGTCTATTAAATCCAAAGTTTAATTGTCCTACTCATGCCAACCAGTCACCCAAGAGAAGTAATCTTTCTGGTATGGGTTCTTTCTGTGTGAGATTTTATTTTATTTTTTTAATTTTTATTGTGCTTTAAGTGAAAGTTTACAGATCAAGTCAGCCTCTCATACAATAATTTATATACACCTTGCTGTATACTCCTAGTTCCTCCCCCTCTAAGGAGACAGCACAATCCTTCCCTCTGCTCTCTCTTTTCATGTCCATTCGGCCAGCTTCTGATCCCCTCTGTCCTCTCATCTCCTCTCCAGACAGGAGCTGCCCACATAGTCTCACGTGTCTACTTGATCCAAGAAGCTCACGCTTCACCATTATCATCTTCTATTCCATAGTCCAATCGAATCCCTGGCTGAAGAGTTGGCTTTGGGAATGGTTCCTGTCTTGGGCTAACAGAAGGTCTGGGGACCATGACCTCCAGGGTCCTTCTAGCCTCAGTCAGACCATCAAGCCTGGTCTTTTTATGAGAATTTGAGGTCTGCATCCCACTGCTGTCCTGCTCCCTCAGGGGTTCTCTATTGTGTTCCTTGTCAGGGCAGTCATCGGTTATAGCTGGGCACCATCTAGTTCTTCTGGTCTCAGGATAATGTAGTCTCTGGTCTATGTGGCCCTTTTTCTGTCTCTTGGGCTCATAATTACCTTGTGTCTTTGATGTTCTTCATTCTCCTTTGCTCCAGGTGGGTTGAGACCAATTGATGCATCTTAGATGGCTGCTTGCTAGTATTTAAGACCCCAGACACCACTCTCCAAAGTGGAATGCAAAATGTTTTCTTGAAGGATTTTATTATGCCAATTGACCTAGATGTCCCCTGAAACCATGGTCCCCAAACCCCTGGCCCTGCTACACTGACCTTCAAAGCATTCAGTTTATTCAGGAAAATTCTTTGCTTTTGGTTTAGTCCAGTTATGCTGACCTCCCCTGTATTGTGTGCTGTCTTTCCCATCACCTAAAATAGTTCTTATCTACTATGTAATTAGTGAAAACGCCTCTTCCTCCCACCCTCTCCCCTCTTGCAACCATCAAAGAATATTTTCTTCTCTATTTAAACTATTTTTCAAGTTCTTATAATAGTGGTCTCATACAATATTTATCCTTTTGCAAGTGACTAATTTCACTCAGCATAATGCCTTCCAGATTCCTCCATGTTATGAAATGTTTCATGAATTCATTATTGTTCTTTATTGGTGTGTAGTATTCCATTGTGTGAATATTCCATAATTTATTAATCCATTCATAAGTTGGGCACCTTGGTTGCTTCCATCTTTTTCCTATTGTAAACAGTGCTGCTGTGAACATGGGTGTGCATATATCTATTCGTGTAAAAGCTCTTATTTCTCTAGGAGTGGGATTGCTGGGTCATGTGGTAGTTCTATTTCTAGTTTTTTAAGGAAGAGACAAATCGATTTCCAAAGTGGTTGTATAATTTTACATTCCCACCAGCAGTGTATAAGTGTTCCAGTCTCTCCACAACCTCTCTGGCATTTATTATTTTGTGTTTTTTGGATTAATGCCAGCCTAAAAAAAAAAAAAAATTTTTTTGTTGGAGTGCGATGGAATCCTGTTGTAGTTTTGATTTGCATTTCTCTAATGGATAATGGATAATGATCGTGAGCATTCCCTCATGTATCTGTTAGCTACCTGAATTTCTTCTTTAGTGAAGTGTCTGTTCATATTTTTTTGCCCATTTTTTAACTGGTTTGTCTTTTTGTAGTTGAGTTTTTGCAGTATCATGTAGATTTTACACATCAAATGCTGACTGGAAATGTCATAGCTAAAAACTTTTTCACAGTCTGTAGGTAGTCTTTTTACTCTTTTGGTGAAGTCTTTGTATAAGCATAGGTGTTTGATTTTTTTTTCCCAGGTATCTAGTTTCTCTTCTGCATTGTTAGTAATGCTTTGTATACTGTTTATGCCATGTATCTGGGCTCCTAGCATTGTCCATATTTTTTCTTCCGTGATCTTCACCATTTTATATTTGGGTCTTTGATCCATTTTGAGTTTGTTTTTCTGCATGGTGTGAGGTATGGGTCTTGTTTCATTTTTTGCAGTTATGCCAGCACCATTTGTTAAACAGGCTCTTTTCCCCATTTAACTGACTTGGGGCCTTTGTCAAATTTCAGCTGCTCATATGTGGATGGATTTATGTCTGGATTCTCAACTCTGTTCCATTGGTCTATGTATCCCTTGTTGTACAGTACCAGGCTCTTTTGACTACTGTGGTGGTATAATAGGTTCTTAAATTAGGTGGACTGAGGCCTCCCACTTTGTTCTTCTTTTTCAGTAATGCTTTACTTATCCGGGGCCTCTTTCCCTTCCATCTGAAGTTGCTAACTTATTTCTCCACCTCATTAAAAAATGTCGGTGAAATTTGGATAGGAATTGCATTGTATCTATAGATGGCTTTTGGTAGAATAGACATTTTTACAATGTTTAGTCTTCCTATCCATGAGCAAGGTATGGTTTTCTCCTTATGTATATCTCTTTTGGTTTCTTGCAGTAGTGTCTTGCAGTTTTCTTTGTATAAGTCTTTTACGTCTCTGGTAAGATTTATTCCTAAGTATTTTATCTTCTTGGGGGCTACTGTAAATGGTATTGATTTGGTGATTTCCTCTTCAATGTTCTTTTTGTTGGTGTAGAGGAATCCAACTGATTTTTGTATGTTTATCGTGTATCCTGATAATGTGCCAAACTCTTCTATGAGTTTCAGTAGTTTTCTTGATGATTCTTTAAGGTTTTCTGTTTATAAGATCATGTCGTCCGCAAATAGAGAGGCTTTTCCTTCTTCATTACCAATATGGATGCCCTTTATTTCTTTATCTAGCCTAATTACTCTGGCTAGGACCTCCAGCACAATGTTGAATAAGAGTGGTGATAAAGGGCACCCATGCCTGGTTCCTGTTCTCAAGGGGAAAGCTTTCAGACTCTCCATTTAGGGTAATGCTGGCTGTTGGCTGTTGGCTTTGTATAAATACCCTTTATTATGTCGAGGAATTTTCCTTCTATTCCTATTTTGCCGAGAATTTTTTATTATGAATGGGTGTTGAACTTTGTCAAATGCCTTTTCTGCATCCATTGATAAAATTATGCCATTCTTATCTTTTGTTTTATTTATATGATAGATTATTATATGATAGATTCTTTTATTTATATGATAGATTACATTATTTATATTACTATAGATTACATTATTTATATTACTTATATGATAGATTACATTAATGGTTTTTCTAATGTTGAACTATCCCTGCATTCCTGGTGTGAATCCCACTTGGTCATGGTGAATTATTTTTTTTGATACACTGTTGAATTCTATTGCCTAGAATTTTGTTGAGGATTTTTGCATCTAAATTTATGAGGGATATAGGTCTGTACTTTTCTTTTTTTGTGGGGTCTATACCTGGTTTTGGTATCAGGATATGCTGGCTTCATAGAATGAATCTGGGAGTATTCTGGCCTTTTCTATGCTCTGAAATACCTTTAGTAGTACCGCTGGTAACTCTTCTCTGAAAGTTTGGTAGAACTCTGCGGTGAAGCCATCTGGGCCAGGGCATTTTTTGTTGTTGTTGTTGGGAGTTTTTTCAATCTCTTCTTTTATTATGGGTTTATTCTGTTGTTCTACCTCTGTTCCTGTTTGTTTAAGTCAGTAGTGTGTTTCTAGGAACTCATCCATTTCTTCTGTTTTTCAAATTTGTTAGAGTACAGTTTTTTGTTGTAATCTGATATGATTCTTTTAATTTCAGTTGGGTTTGTTGTAATATCACCCATCTTATTTCTTATTTGGTTTATTTGCTTCCTCTCCTGTTTTTCTTTCATCAGTTTGGCCAATGGTTTATCAATTTTGTTAATTTCCTCAAAGAACCAGCTTTTGGTTTTATTAACTCTTTCAGTTGTTTTTCTGTTCTCTATTTCATTTAGTTCTGCTCTAATATTTATTATTTGCTTACTTCTGGTGCCTGAGGGTTTCTTTTGTTGCTCTCTTTCTATTTTGTTCAATTTGTAGGGATTATTCTTTCATTTTTGCCCTTTCTTCTTTTTGTATGTGTGCATTTATTGGTGTAAACTGCCCTCTGAGCACTGCTTTAACTGTGTCCCAAAGGTTCTGAGAGGAAGTGTTTTCATTCTCATTGGATTCTATAAATTTCTTTATTTCATCCTTAATGTCTTCTATAACTGGGTCATTTTTGAGCAGGGTATTGTTCAGTTTCCAAGTGTTTGATATCTTTTCCCTGTTTTTTCTGTTATTGTTTTCTACATTTACAGCCTTGTGGTCAGAGAAAATGCTTTGTAATATCGTGATGTTTTGGATTCTGCTAAGGCTTTCTTTATGACCTAATATGTGGTCTATTCTAGAGAATGGTCCATGTGCACTAGAAAAGAAAGTACACTTGGCTGCTGTTGGGTGGAGTGTTCTGTATGCCTATGAGGTCAAGTTGGTTGATGGTGACGTTTAGATCTTCCATGTCTTTATTGAGCTTCTTTCTGGATGTCCTGTCCTTCACCGCAAGTGGTGTGTTGAAGTCCCCTACTATATTTGTGGACCTGTCTATCTCATTTTTCAATGCTGTCATTGAATGCATAAATATTTAATATGGTTATAGCCTCCTGGTGTATTGGTCCTTTAATCATTATATAGTGTTCTTCCTTATCCTTTGTGGTGGATTTAACTTTAAAGTCTATTTTGTCAGAAATTAATATTGCCACTCCTGCTCTTTTTTGATTGTTCTTTGCTTGATATATTTTTTTTCCATCCTTTGAGTTTTAGTTTATTTGTGTCTCTAAGTCTAAGGTGTGTTTCTTGTAGGCAGCATATAGATGGATCATGTTTTTCAGTCCATTCTGCCACTCTCTGTCTCTTTATTGGTGCATTTAGTCCATTTACATTCAGCGCAGTTATGGATAGGCATGAGGTTAGTGCTGTCATTTTGATGTCTTTTTTGTGTTTTGTTGACAGTTTATTTTTCCCACTTAATCTTCTGTGCTGAGTAGTTTATCTTTATATATTGTCCTTTCCTGTTATTTGTTGTTCTTGATTTTGTTTCTGCTGAGTCTCTATTTTTTTCTTGTATTTTATTTTGATGAGTAGCATCTTCAGTCTCCTTTGTAGTTACCTTAATTTTTTTCCTATTTTTCTATGTTTAAAGCTAACTTTGATTTCTTTATATCACCTTGTCTTCCTCTCCATATGAATAATCTATGACTACATTTTTTAGTCCCTCTTTATTGTTTTAATGTTGTCTTCTTTTACATAATGATGTCACTGTTTTCTTGTTTTGAGTGTTTTTTTACCTTGATTTATTTTTGTAATTTCCCTATCTGGGTTGACACCTCATTGCTCTGTCCAGTGTTGTAGTCTTGGATTGATATATCTGATATTATTGATTTTCTAACCAAAGAACTCCTTTTGGTATTTCTTATAGTTTTGGTTTGGTTTTAATGAATTCCCTAAACTTCTTTTTATCTGGAAATGTCCTAATTTCGCCTTTGTATTTGAAAGACAGTTTTGTTCGATATATGACTCCTGTCTGGAGATTTTTTTCCTTCAGTGCTTTATATAAGTCATCCCATTGCCTTCTTGGTTGCATGGTTTCTGCTGAGTAGTCCGAGCTTATTCTTACTGACTCTCTTTTGTAGGTGACTTTTCATTTATCCCTAGGTACTCTTAAAATTCTCTTTTTATCTTTGGTTTTGGCAAGTTTGATTATAATATGTCTTGGTGACTTTCTTTTAAGATCTACCTTATGTGGAGTTCGATGAGCATCTTGGATAGATAGCTTCTCATCTTTCACGAAATCAGGGAAATTTTCTGCCAACAAGTCTTCAACAATTCTCTCTGTATTTTTTCTTATCCCTCCCTTTTCTGGCATTCCAATCACTCATAGGTTATTTCTCTTGAGAGTCACACATGATTCTTAGATTCCTTCATTTTTAAGTCTTTTTTTCTGATTTTTCTTCAAATATATTAGTGCCAAGTGCTTCATCTTCAATCTTGCCATTTCTGCTTTCCACTTTCTCAATTCTGCTCCTCTGACTTTCTATTAAGTTGTCTAATTCTGTAATTGTATTCTTAATCTTCTGAATTTCTGATTGCTATGTCTCTACGAATTTTCGCAGCTTACTAAATTTTTCATTATGTTCTTGAATAACCTTTTTAATTTCTTCAACTGCTTTATCTGTGGGTTCCCTGGCTTGTTCTGCATATTGCCTAATCTCCTTCTTGATCTCGTTCGTGATGTCTTCAAGAGTTGTGTATTAATCTTTTGTATCCTGCATCTGGTAATTCCAGTAAGCCATTTTCATCCAGAAGATGCCTTGATTCTTTGTTTTGAGATCTTGTTGAAGTGATCATGGTCTGCTTCTTTATGTGATATCATATTGACTGTTGTCTCTGAACCATCTATAAGTTATTGAATTAGTTTATTTTATGTTTGCTTACTGTATCCTAGCTTCTTGCTTTGTTTTGTTTTGATATGCCCAAATAGGTCTCTTGAGTGAGCTAGCTTGATTATTTTCACCTTTGAAACTCTATCATCTTGTCATCAGATGGCTAGATCTGTTTTCATGTATATCAGCCTAGGAGTTCATTCACATTTCTTGAATGAATTCAGTTCAGGTGTCCAGGTAACTGTCACCAAGTGTGTGGTACAGGCACTGTCCCACAGTCTTAGAGGGGCAGGGGTGATTGGTGTAGGTGCCGGTATCTGTTTGCAGCAGGGAGTCATTTATGCCTGGACAAGAGCTGCTTCTGTCCTGAGCTCCCCCATTTAGTGGAGCAGGCAGATTGTCTTTTCCCACAGTTGTGAATTTATTCCTTCTCCAAAGCTGGGAGAATGGCTCAGGGTATGCAGCAGGACCTGTCTCAGGTCCATAAAAATCAACAGCCACTGAAGCCAGCTTGGGGGCTAGGGGTGCAGTAAAATATACACAAGGACTTAGCTTTTGCTGAGAGTACTGCTCTTCTCTGGTTCTGGAGGTGTGAGTAGGCTGTGTGGCTGGCTGTTTCTCCCTGAGGAAACTGTGGCCAAATACTACCACCAGCCTGCACCAGTCACTCCCAGGAATAGTGTCTGAGGGTTCCCAGCAATTCAGGTCCATCAACTCCCTCTCTCTCCCCCTGCAGCTCAGTCTGTTTTCTAACTTTGCCTTTAATATTCAGGGGTCCTAACTTGTCATAAATATTATCATTTCACTTGTTTTTTTTTGGGTCTTTGTTGTAAGAGGGTTCACTGGAAGCATCTGACTACTCTAGCATCTTTGCCCTGGCTCCTCTGTGTGAGATTTTAATTCCTCATATTTCTAATTTGATTTTGGGTCATTCATATAATTCATTGAGGGGCCAGCTTTTTCCCACTTCATCCATTTGGCTTCACTTTTTCACATTTTAGTGAATGTGGACTCTGAAGTCAAGAAATATTAGCAGTACTTTGTTCCAAACTAGGTGCTAAGGCTTACAGTGATAGAAAAAATAAATGAATAAATAAGAATGTTTTCTGAAGTGGAATTCTTTACTTTAGAAGAATAGCCTTGACAATAGACAGGGAAACTGAAGAACACCTTGTCTATTGGCTGGTGGTGCTCGCACTTTGGACTTGGCTGCTTGTATGGCCTCTGCTAATATCAGCAGCTTTGCCATATGCCTCTGTGCTCTTGGCTCGTTATCTGCAGGCTTGTTTCTCACACTGCCTTGATGCTTCTGTTTACTTTCTCATCTAGCTCATCCATTCTATCACAAATTATATCCGCATGGGCTAATCACATGCTGGTAATTTTTCTTCTGCTCCACTATTAAGGCCACCTTAGGAATTCTTCCTCTCTACAGCTGTGGTTTTCAGAGAATATAAATGGACTTTAGAATTTATAAATAACCAAATCAACTTTGAATGCTGCCTTCAATTACTGACATGTTCCTGTTCACTAGGTGCTCACACTGAGCTTTCATGCTGTTTGTATGAGCAAATTTTTCCCTGTTAAGTTACTAAGTATACATTCTTTGTGCTATTTACTTTCGATTTTGGAAAAAGGAAAATGTCTGCCCACTAATCCTTTCAAAGAAGCATTAGATAGTAAAAGTTTACCCAGTTAATCAAGATAGCAATGGAGTCATAACGGGGAATTGTTCTTCATCACAGCCATTTGTATGAGAACAGTTCATGTCAACTTTTGTAAACTTTCTAAAAACACACGTGACAACTTTTAACTCTCCTTAATTTGGCACAGTTGGCAAATCAGATGACAGATGGAAATGCTTACTGGGAAAACATTACTGGTAATCAAAGGTCTCTTTTATTTTCATGTCCTTTATGAGGAGCCCCTAAACATTCCTGGGTTGGGAAACTTCTAATTCCTAGCAGAAAGAGACCAAAATTTCTAAAGGAAAACAAAATATTCTGTTTTAGAAAATTGTGCAGACTTTTAAAAATATATGCATAAACTTTATTTTTGGTAAGTCTTTATAAAGAACAGTTTAATAAATAAAAGTCAATGTTTTATTTAATTCCATTTTAAAGCTTGTCATGAAAAAGAAACTCCTTAACTCACAAGTCAGCCTCTTCTTTTCTTGTATTCCATTTGTTAACATTAGGAACTATCTGCTATTATCTGGGTTGTGTAAAGGAACCATGTTTTACTGGGTTGTGGAGAAATATCAGAGAACACATAAACATGGTATACAAGTCATGAAATCTAAACATTGGTAGACTTTTTAGTGTTTACTTTATATAAAATGAGTATTTTTTTAGTTGACTAACTTACTTTTCTAAGCCTTTAGTTGATGGAGCAGAAAGTGGCAATTTAGTAGGTAAATAAGAGGGTAGGAAATAGCATTTATCACCTATCAGAACTATAATTTGGTTGTTGTTAATATTTCATAGTAACACAAAAGAAGAGAGAGAGAAAAAGAGAATGTAGTACATCCAAAGGCAAAAATATCCTCCGTTCTGGTCTCCTTGTTAATGGAATGAACAAGTCTGTAATCAAAATCACTCTGTGAGCCTCTGCATGCTGGTGCCCCATGTGGTTCCTCAGGGATGGGGTGAGTTCTCACAAGTTCTGCTGGCTGCTCTGCCTTTCTGCTCTACTGGCTCCCAGAGGCCCTATCAGTGGGGTAAGGCATGCTTAGGCCAAAGCCATTACCCAGGAAGGACTCACCGGGAGCTATGTTTCACCCATTTTCTTTGTCCCTTCTCCTGCAGGGTAATTACCTATGCAGTCACCAAGCCTTGCACATCTATCACCCAGGGCCCAAGAGTAAACACACAACGCCTTCTTATTTCTACAAAGATCTAAATATAGTCCCTCAGCACCTCTAAATCTATCTTGGTAGTTTTTTTCTCCTTTATCAATTTTATAATTTTTACATATATAGTAACTCTGGTGAAATAGAATGATGGTTCAATAATATGAAGAAATAATTAGGAGTTCCTTTTTCATACTGAAAATATTTTCTCCTAAAATTTAGTGAAAGTCAAATCACTTACCAGTTTCCCACTAGTCAATTCCAGCTCATGGCAACCCCATGTGTGTCAGAGTAGAAATGTGCTCCATATGGTTCTCAGTGGCTGATGTTTTAGAAGTAGATCACCAGCCCTTTCTTCTGAGGAAACTCTGGGAGGACTTGAACTTCAACTTTTTGGTTAGCAGCCAAGTGTGTTGGTCATTTTCACTACCCAGGGACCTCTGGAATATCATATTTCCTTTAAAATAAATGAATATTAAACTTAATGCTTTATTTCTTCTGAAAGATGAATCGGTTGAAGATTCTGATCAGTTGAAGACATTGCTGCCAGTTCCCTATTTGAAAAACCAAGACATAGAGATGAACACTTTCTTTCCAGGATAAAGAAAATTATCTCCAACAATGCCTGGCCCAAACTGTTGCATGTACCTTCAATACTTCATTAGCAATTGTGCATTTGCAAGTGGTATTTTCCTACTTGAAAATCGCGACTTTATCTTTTTTATCTTCATCTCACCAGTAGTAGTAAAGTGATTTTCATACAGATGATGCTCAATAAATACTTATTTAATAATAAATTAAAGGAGTCTAGGTGGAGCCAACATGGTGCTATAGACAGAAGCATCATGTTGTCCCTCCGAAGCAAAGACCTGAAAAAGTAAGTAAAACAGAGACAAATGTCAATCCTGGAACCCTAAGCATCAAATAAAGGGATAAAGAACTCAACCAAGCACTGAATGGAATAAGAAACTGACAGAGAACAGAGAGCGAGGAGAGATACCGAGTGGCATTTCCCTATCAGCTAATGAGGCACCGGTTTGCCGTCTTGGACTCCTCAGCCATGGAGAACAGCACAGAGGGAGTACAGGAAGGCAGCTTCTCAAAGCTCCCAGCAGGAGACAGAGCACCTGGTAATTAGCGATACACCCTTTCCCACCCACCCTCCAGACTTCTTTCCCCTGCTCAACCTCCACCACTTTCCAGTGGGCCACAGTCACTCCATGAGGGAAATGCCAGCTCCTTGCTGCTTGGATTCACCCCTCTTACACCAGCAGGCTCCTTCAGTGTCATTTTTTTGTTGCCGTTGTTGCTCTTTTCGGCTTCTTTTGGTTTCTTCTCTATCACCTCCTTCCTTTCCTTTCTCTTAAACATATGGCTCTGTGTACCATCTCTGCTCCTTCTTGACAGGCTGTGAAGCACTGCTCAGCTGGGAAACCACTGCCTCAGTCCATGTATCCACTCCAGTGCGTTCTCTGGTGGTTTTTTCTTTTCTTTTTTTTTCTTTTTTTCTTAGTTTCTAGTCTCTCTCTGCCTTCCTTCTTTTCCTGTCTCTTGAATACCTGGTGCTGTGTGCCACCACCACTCCTTCCAGATGGGCTGGACAGTGCTGCTCAACTTGGGAGCCACTTCCCTGGTCTGTGCTGCCAAGCCAGTGGGCTCCTTTGAGGGTTTTTTTTTTTTTTTTTTTCCTTTTCTCAGCTTCTTCTCTCTTTACCTCCCTTCATCACCCTTCTCCTGAACACCTAGCACTGTGTGCCACTTCCACTTCCTCTTGACAGGCTGTGCAGTACCACTAGGGTGGGGACATGCTTCTGGTGGGCTCCCTTGGGGCATTTTTTCCTTTCTTCTTTTTTTCTTGGTTTCTTTTCTCTATCTACCTTCATTCCTTACCCTTCTCCTGAAAACTTGGTGCTGTGCACCATCTCTGTTCCTTCTTGATGGGCTGTGTAGTGCCAATAGCTGGGAACTCTCTTCCAGTGGGCTCCCTTGGGGCATTTTTTTTTTCTTCTGCTTTTTTCCTCAGTTTCTTCTCTCTCTCTCCCTCCCTTTCTTATACTTTTACTGAACACCTGGCACCATGTGCCATCTCTGCTCCTTCTTGATGGGCTGTGCAATGCCATTTGACTGCGGACCTGCTTCCAGTGGGCTCCCTTGGGGAATTTTTTTCTTTCTTTCTTGGTTTCTTCTCTCTCTGTACCTTCCTTTCTTACCCTTCTCCTGAACACCTGGTGCCATGTGCCAACTCTGCTTCTTGTTGATGGGCTGTGCTGCATTGCTTAACTGGGCATCCACATCTGGTTGGCTCCCTTGGGGCATTTTTTTATTTCTTCTTTTTTTGCTTTGTTTTTTGTCTCTACCTTCCATCCTGTCTGTCCTTCCAACAACCTGGTATCTTTTTTAATTTTATTTCTTCTCAGTTTCTTGTCTCTTTCTATATTCCTTCTTTTCTCCCAACCAACTGGCCACCTGTGCCTTTTTCTCACTTTTTAAAAAATCTACTTCCTTATCTCTCTTTCCCTTAATTCCTGTCCTTTCGCTTAGCTTTGTGTGCTGTATCTGTACCTTCTTGACAGGCAGTGGCTCATCCTCCAGCTAAAAAGCCACTGACACATGGCCTCCTGGGTCTGCACCACTTAAATGGTAGGGTCCATCAGCACTTCTTTTGAGGGGGGATCTTGTTCCTCTCTCCTCTTTCTCTTCTTTCCCAAAACCACTTAGCTCCACATATCACAGCTTCCCCCTCCATCCTGCCTATCTGCACTGTGTACTGAGCATTGCACCCCCAAGCAGCACAGGCATGGTCTACTGGAACCTGCCCTGCACTGACCCCTGGCCCCACCCTGCTGGCCCCAGTAACTGCCACAAATGACCCATCCCAGACCCTTTCCCTCCACTGGACCTGCTCTGCTGTACCATACCTGAGTGACTGGTGCTGCCCATTGGACTAGGTGGTGAGAAGTATGCCCACAGATGAGCAAACAACAAAAAAGCCCAGCCTGCCTGCTCAGGCAACCAAATAAAACAAACAAACAAAAAAGCAGGATGAAACAAATATATGGTCAATAACGAAGAAAATAATCACTTAATATCCCAAAGACAGCAGATAATATCAAAGCATATATTTTAAAAAAAGAAAAGAATGGTTACAGTAGGCATCCAAAATAAAACACCAGATGACATTCCAGTAGAAGGAAAGACACTGAAACTACCTGATAGGGAATTCAAATCTCTAATGTATACAGAGCTATCCAAGAGTTGAAGGAAAAGCAGAAAAAAATGAGGAAAAAATAGACAAAATCATAGAAAATACAGAAAAAATCATGGAAAGGACAGACAAAACAATGGAAGAATTTAGGAAAATAATACTGGAACAAAATGTCAAAATAAATTCACAACTAGAAATCATACAAAAACAGCAATTAGAAACCCATAAGATAAACAAGATTTCAGAAATGGACAGTTTCATAGACCATTTGAGGAATAGATTTGAAACAATGGAAGACAGAACCAGTGAAATGGAAGACAAACACTTGGAAACTACTCTGTGTGAGGAAAAAGCAGAGAAAAGAATGAAGAAAAATGAAGAAACTCTGAAAACGATGTGGGATACAATCAAAAGCAAAAATCTGTGAGTGATTGGAGTTACAGAACAGGGGGAGAAAATGGAAAACATGGAGAAGATCATTGAAGAATTACTGACAGAAAACTTCCCTAATATCATGAAGGATGAAAAGCTGACCATCCAAGAAGCCCAACAAACCCCATATAGGATAGACCCCAAAAGAAAATCACCAAGGCATATCATAATCACACTTGCAAAAACCAAAGACAAAGAAAGAATCCTAAGAGCAGATCAAGAAAAATGAAAAGTCACATACAGGGTGAAAAAAGAAGACTAAGCTATGATTACTTGGCAGAAACCACACAGGCAAGAAGGCAATGGAATGACACGTATAAAATCTGTAAAGAAAAGATTTGCCAAGCAAGAATAATATATTCTGCAAGACTCTTGCTAAAATATGATGGTGAAATTAGGACATTTCCAGATAAACATAAATTAAGGGAATATGTAAAAACCAAACCAAATTTACGAGAATTATTAAAAGGAGTCCTTTGGTTAGAGAACAACATCAGAGGACAGCCTCAATCTAGGATGCAAGACCACATCAGCCAGATGCCAACCTAGGTAATGAACTCTCAAGAATAAATCAAATGAAAAAGATTTACAGCATGGAACCAGAGAGATTAATCTGTAAATGACAACATCAGAACAATAAAGAGGGAATAAACAGTCAAGGTGAAAAGACTGGTGCAAACTTAGAAAGATACGGGTAAATTTCAAGGTAACCTCAAAGAAAGTTAAAAAACCTACTCATCAAAATAAAGAAGAAAAACATAAAGTCTCAGTAAACACAAAATCTATAAAAACAAAAGAAATGAAAAAAAAAATCCACAACAAAGGGATTCATCACAGGAAAGTAAGAGGAACAAAGGAAACGTCAGCACCACACACAAAAAACACTACAAAAAGACAGCAATAAACCCAAACCTATCAATAATTTCACTAAATGTAAATGGCCTAAATGCACCCATAAAGAGACAGAGAGTGACAAAAGAGATGAAAAAACAGGATCCATCAAAATGCTGTCTACAAGAGACACACCTTAGAAACAAAGACATAAATTTATTAAAAACCAAAGGATGGAAAAAATATATCAAGCAAACAGCTACCAAAAAAGAGCAGGAGTGACAATACTAAACAATACTAAGCTCAGATAAAATAGACTCTAAGGGAAAATCCACCATTAAAGACAAAGAAGAGCATGTCCTAGACTGATCTCTAGAGAAGCAAAGCCAGTAAAGTGGGGAGAGAGAGAGAGAGAGCTTTATATCAAGGAAACAGCTCATGCAATTTTCAGAGACTGAACCTCCCAAGTCCATGGGTCAGTAAAGAAGATTCTCCTAATTTGTTCAGCCACAGGGCTGACAAACCTAAATTCGGCACGCCAGAGAGTAGGGCAGCAGCTGGCTGCGAAGACTGACAAATCTCAAGATTGGCAGGCAAGCTACTACCTCAAGCTCCAAGAAACAGAGGTCAGATGAACAGGAGCCAGCTGCAGGACCTAGAACAAACAAAAGCCCCAAGCAGTGTGAGCTGGAAGGAAATAGGTGGAGGAGGCCAGAGAGATGAAGGCTGAGGGGGTGGTGAACTGCCACAGGCCCCGTCCCTGCCAGTACCACTCAGCAGAATTCCATCATGGGGCTGATCACATATCAAATTTCAACAGGGACCTGATTACAACATTACACAACTGCCAAATTGACACACAATCTTAACTGTCACAGTCCATCCTTTGTCAGCTTGGTACCTGTACACATCTCCCCAAACTGTATATAATCTCTGAATAAGGACAGTTACAAACTCATACTTGTGCCTAACATGATAAGACTAGCTAGTAAAAAAAACTAGTGTAGAACCGAAAATACTCTAGCCCTATTTACATTTTACATTTTATAAGTGAAGAAAACAAAAATATTTGATGCACGTATACAAAGCAGAAATACTAATAACAATTGTAGTCCTCATTTCTGCAACTGGTCACGTGGTCATAACTGGTATTCAGCACTACCCTCTTCCACCACCCATTCCATATTCCCTTTGCCCTCAGCAAGCGCCTCAGCTGATCGTAGGCCTTTGCCTGTTGGGGTAATCCAAACCTTCATTCCTGAGGTGTCTAGGCCATTAGTAGTCATGTTGGAATTGGGTTGCTGTGGTTTTCCATTGACTTAAATCACAGGGCATGGTAGTACTCAGAGACACCCTAGGGGATCTCCTGCATTCCAGACATACTCTTCTTTACATCTCTTATGTAATATCGATCTGATTTCCTCTTGGTAATCAGGATCAATTACATCAGCCAGTACGGTAACTCCCTTCCTTGCCTGTTGATCCAGAGGCATAAGGATCCCAAAATATCCATGTGGCATTCTTAGCTTCTAGTTCAATGGAATCAGTGCTGTATTTCCAGATGGGAACATTCCTCACTTTGAAATTAAGATCTGCAGAGCGTAACATTGCGGGGGCAGGAAGCAAAAATCTTGTGAGTGGATCACTAGGGGTAATAATGAATAGTGCTACCCCAATTTCCAACCCTTGATTCCTGGACCCATGAATCCTGGCAACATATATTGGACACTGGTTTAAAGCATATAAACCTCGTGAAGAACATTGCCCCAACCCTGCAGGGTGTTGCCACCTAGCTGGTGACATAATTGTGTCTTTAAAAGGCCATTACATTGTTCTAGGAAGACAGCTGCTTCAGGATGATGGGGAACATGGTAAGAACAGTGAATTCCATGAGCATGGGCCCACTGCCACACTTAATTCACAGTGAAGTGAGTCCTTTGATCTGAGACAATGCTGCGTGGATACCATGATGGTGGATAAGGCATCCTGTAAGTCCACAGATGGTAGTTTTGGCAGAAGCATTGTGTGCAGGGAAGGCAAATCCATATCCAGAGTAAGTGTCTATTCCAGTAAGAACAAAACGTTGTCCTTTTCATGATGGCAGTGGTCCAGTGTAATCAATTTGCCACCAGGTTGCTGGTTGATCACCTCAATGGATGGTGCCATATTGGGGACACAGTGTTGGTCTCTGCTGCTGGCAGATTGGATACTCGGCAGTGGCTGTAGCCAAGTTGGCCTTGGTGAGTGGAAGTCCATGTTGCTGGGCCCATGCATAACCTCCATCCCTGCTGCTATGGCCACTTTGTTCATGAGTCCATTGAGCAATGACAGGAGTACCTGGGGAAAAAGGATGAGTGGTTTCCACAAAACAAGCCATCCTATCCACCTGATTGTTAAAATCCTCTTCTGCTGAGATCACCCTTTGGTGAGCATTCACATGAGACACAAATATCTTCACTCTTTTGGCTCAGAGAGGTCTATTCACATACCTCTTCCCCATAAATCTTTGTCTCCAATATTCCAATCATGTTCCTTCCAAATCCCTCACAATCCAGCCAAACCATTGATCACAGCCCATGAGTCAGTATACAATCGCACTTCTGGCTATTTCACCTTCCAAACAAAATGAACGGACAGTTGTGCTGCTCAAAGCTCTGCCCATTGGGAGGATTTCCCTTCACTGCTTTCCTTCAGGGAGGTCCCAGAAAAAGGCCGTAGCACTATTACTGTCCACTTTTTTAAATATAATTTTTATTGTAAGTGACATTTTACAAATCAAGTCAGTCTCTCACACAAAAACCCATATATACCTTGCTACACACTCCCAATTACACTCCCCCTAATGAGACAGCCTGCTCTCTCCCTCCACTCTCTTTTGGTGTCCATTTCACCAGCTTCTAACCCCCTCCACCCTCCCATCTCCCCTCCAGGCAGGAGATGCCAACATAGTCTCAAGTGTCCACCTGGTCCAAGAAGTTCACTCCTCACCAGCATCCCTCTCCAACCCACTGTCCAGTCCAATCCATGTCTGAAGAGTTGGCTTCAGGAATGGTTCCTGTCCTGGGGCAACAGAAGGTCTGGGGGCCATGACCACTGGGGTCCTTACAGTCTCAGTCAGACCCTTAAGTCTGGTCTTATGAGAATTTGGGGTCTGCATCCCACTGCTCTCCTGTTCCCTCAGGGGTTCTCTATTGTGTTCCCTGTTAGGGCAGTCATTGGTTGTAGCCGGACACTATCTAGTTCTTCTGGTCTCAGGATGATGTAGTCTCTGGTTCTTGTGACCCTTTCTGTCTCTTGGGCTCATAATCACCTTGTGCCCTTGGTGGTCTCCATTTTGCTTTGACTCGGGTGGGTTGAGACGAATTGATGCATCTTAGATGGCTGCTTTTAAGACCCCAGAAGCCACTCTTCAAAGTGGGTTGCAGAATGTTTTCTTAATAGATTTTATTATGCCAATTGACTTAGATGTCCCCTGAAACCATGGCCCCCAGACCCCTGCCCCTGCTACGCTGGCCTTCGAAGCATTCAGTTTATTCAGGAAACTTCTTTGCTTTTGGTTTAGTCCAGTTGTGCGGACCTCCCCTGTATTGTGTGCTGTCTTTCCCTTCACCTAAAGTAGTTCCTATCTACTATCTAATTAGTGAACACCCCTCTCCCACCCTCCCCGCTCTCGTAACCACAAAAGAATATTTTCTTCTCAGTTTAAACTATTTCTCAAGTTCTTATAATAGCGGTCTTATACAATGTTTGTCCTTTTGCAACTAATTTCACTCTGCATCATGCCTTCCAGGTTCCTGCATGTTATGAAATGTTTCACAGATTCCTCACTGTTCTTTATCAATGCATAGTACTCCATTGTGTGAATATACCATAATTTATTCATCCATTCATCCATTGACGGGCACCTTGGTTGCATCCATCTTTTTGCTATTGTAAACAGTACTGCAATAAACATGGGAGTGCATGTATCTGTTTGTGTAAAGGCTCTTATTTCTCTAGGACATATTCCAAGGAGTAGGATTGCTGGATAGTATGGTAGTTCTATTTCTAACTTTTTAAGGAAGCGCCAAATTGATTTCCAAAGCGGTTGTACCATTTGACATTCCCACCAGCAGTGTAGAACTGTTCCAATCTCTCCACAGCCTCTCCAACATTTACTAATTTGTGTTTTTTGGATTAATGCCAGCCTTGTTGGAGTGAGATGGAATAATCTCAATGGAGTTTTGATCTGCATTTCTCTAATGGCTAATGATCATGAACATTTCCTCATATATCTGTTAGCTGCCTGAATGTCTTCTTTAGTGAAGTGTCTATGCATATCTTTTGCCCATTTTTTAATTGGGTTATTTGTCTCTTTGCAGTTGAGTTTTTGCAGTATTACGTAGATTTTAGAGATCAGGCGCCGATCAAAAATGTCACAGCTAAAAGCTTTTTCCCAGTCTGTAGGTAGACTTTTTACTCTTTTGGTGAAGTCTTTGGATGAGCATAAATGTTTGATTTCTAGGAGCTCCCAGTTATCTAGTTTTTCTTCTACATTCTTTATAATGTTTTGTATACTGTTTATGCCATGTATTAGGGCTCCTAACGTTGTACCTATTTTTTCTTCCATGATCTTTATCGTTTTAGATTTTATATTTAGGTCTTTCAGCCATTTTGAGTTAGTTTGTGTGCATGGAGTGAGGTAATGGGTCTTGTTTCATTTTTTTTGCAGATGGATATCCAGTTATACCAGCACCATTTGTTAAAAAGACTGTCTTTTCCCCCATTTAACTGTTTTGGGGCCTTTGTCAAATATCAGCTGCTCATATGTGGATGGATTTATGTCTGGATTCTCAATTCTGTTCCATTGGTCCATGTATCCGTTGTTGTACCATTACCAGGCTGTTTCGACTAGTGTGGCAGTATAATAGGTTCTAAAATCAGGTAAAGTAAGTCCTCCCACTTTGTTCTTCTTTTTCAGTAATGCCTTATTTATCCGGGGCCTCTTTCCCTTCCATATGAAATTGGTGATTTGTTTCTCCATCTCATTAAACAATGTCGTTGGGATTTGGATCAGAATTGCATAAAATGTATAGATTGCTTTTGGTAGAATAGACATTTTTATAATGTTAAGTCTTCCTATGCATGAGCAAGGTATGTTCCTCCACTTATGTAAGTCTCTTTTTGTTTCTTTCAGAAGTATACTGTAATTATCTTTGTACAAGTCTTTTACATCTCTGGTAAGATTTATTCCTGAGTATTTTATCTTCTTGGGGGCTACTGTAAATGTCATTGATTTGGTGATTTCCTCTTTGATGTTCTTTTTGTTGGTGTAGAGGAATCCAACAGATTTTTGTATGTTTTTCTTGTATGCCAATACTCTGCTGAACTCTTCTATTAGTGTCAGTAGTTTTCTGGAGGATTTCTTATGGTTTTCTGTATATAAGATCCTGTCATCTGCAAGTAGGGATATTTTTAATTCTTCCTTGCCAATCTGGATGCCCTTTATTTGTTTATCTAGCCTAATTGCTCTGGCTAAGACTTCCAGTGCAATGTTGAATAAGAGTGGTGATAAAGGGCATCCTTTTCTGGTTCCCGATCTCAATAGGAATGTTTTCAGGCTCTCTCCATTTAGGGTGATGTTGGCTTTTGGTTTTGTATAAAATAAATGCCCTTTATTATGTTGAGAAATTTTCCTTCTATTCTTATTTTGCTGAGAGTTCTTTTAATCATGAATGAGTGTTGAACTTTGTCAAATGCCTTTTCTGTATCGATTGATAAAATCATGTGATTCTTGTCTTTTGTTTTATTTATGTGGTAGATTACATTAATTCTTTTTCTAATGTTGAACCATCCCTGCATACTTGGTATGAATCCCACTTGGTCATGGCGAATTATTTTTTTGATATGTTGTTGAATTCTATTGGCTAGAATTTTGTGGAGGATTTTTGCATCTACATTCCTGAGGGATATAGGTCTATAATTTTCTTTTCTTGTGGTGTCTTTACCTGATTTTGGTATCAGGGATATGGTGGCTTCATAGAATGAGTTTGGTAGTATCCCGTCCTTTTCTATGCTCTTAAATACTTTTAGAAGTAGTGGTGTTAACTCTTCTCTGAAAGTTTGGTAGAACTCTGCAATGAAGCTGTCCGGACCAGGGCTTTTTCTTTTTGTTGGAAAGTTTTTTTTTTGTTGTTGTTGTTGAATAATTTTTATTGTGCTTTAAGTGAAAGTTTACAAATCAAGTCAGTCTCTCACATATAAACTTATATACACCTAACTACATACTCCCACTTACTCTTCCCCTAATGAGTCAGCCTACTCCCTCCTTCCAGTCTCTCCTTTCGTGACCCTTTTGCCAGTTTCTAACCCCCTCTATCTTCCCATCTCCCCTCTAGAGTGGAGATGCCAACATAGTCTCGAGTGTCTACCTGATACAAGTAGCTCACTCCTCATCAGCATCTCTCTCCAACCCATTGTCCAGTCCAATCCATGTCTGATGAGTTGTCTTCTGGAATGGTTCCTGTCCTGGGCCAACATAAGTTTTAGGGACCATGAACGCCAGGATTCTTCTAGTCTTAGTCAGACCATTAAGTCTGGTCTTTTTATGCAAATTTGGGGTCTGCTTCCCACTGTTCTCCTGCTCCCTCAGGGGTTCTCTGTTGTGCTCCCTGTCAGGGTAGTCATCCGTTGTGGCCGGGCACCATCTAGTTCTTCTGATCTCAGGATGATGTAAGCTAGTTCATGTGGCCCTTTCTGTCTCTTGGGCTCATAATTACCTTGTGACCTTGGTGTTTGTTCTTCATTCTCCTTTGATCCAGGTGGGTTGAGACCAATTGATGTCTCTTACATGGCTGCTCATTAGCATTTAAGACCCCAGACACCACACTTCAAAGTGGGTTGCAGAATGTTTTCTTAATAGAATTTATTTTGCCAGTTGACTTAGATGTCCCCTGAAGCCATAGTCCCCAAACCCCCACCCTTGTTAGCTGACTTTCGAAGCATTCAGTTTATTCAGGAAAGTTCTTTGCTTTTGGTTGAGTCCAGTTGAGCTGACCTTCCCTGTATTGAGTGTTGCTCTTTGTTGGGAGTTTTTTGATTACCTTTTCAACCTCTTCTTTTGTTATGGGTATATTTAGTTGTTTTACCTCTGTTTGTGTTAGTTTAGGTAGGTAGTGTGTCTCTAGGAATTCATCCATTACTTCTAGGTTTTCAAATTTGAGTATAATTTTTCATATTAATCTGATATGATTCTTTTAATTTCAGTTGGGTCTGTTGTAATATCACCCATCTCATTTCTTATTCGGGCTGTTTGCTTCCTCTCCTGTTTTTTCTTTTGTCAGTTTGGCCAATGGTTGATCAATTTTGTTGAGTTTTTCAAAAAACCAGCTTTTGGTCTTGTTCTTTCAATTGTTTTTCTGTTTTCTATTTCATTTAGTTCAGCTCTAATTTTTATTATTTGTTTTCTTCTGGTGCTTGTGGATTTCTTTTGTTGCTCTCTTTCTATTTGTTCAAGTTGTAGGGATAATTCTTTGATTTTGGCCCTTTCTTCTTTTTGGATGTGTGCATTTATTGATATAAATTGGCCTCTGAGCACCGCTTTTGCTGTGTCCCAAAGGTTCTGATAGGAAGTGTTTTCGTTCTCATTGGATTCTATGAATTTCTTTATTCCATCCTTAATGTCTTGTATAATCCAGCCTTTTTGAGCAAGGTGTTGTTCAGTTTCCAAGTGTTTGATTCCTTTTCCCTGCTTTTCCTGTTATCGATTTCCACTTTTATGGCCTTACGGTCAGAGAAGATGCTTTATAATATTTCAATGTTTTGGATCCTGCTAAGGCTTGCTTTATGACCTAATATGTGGTCTATTCTAGAGAATGTTCCATGTGCACTAGAAAAGAAAGTATACTTGGTTGTTGCGTGGAGTGTTCTGTATATGTCTCCAAAGTCACATTCGTTGATTGTGGCATTTAGATCTTCCATGTCTTTATTGAGCTTTTTTCTAGATGCCCTGTCCTGCACCGAAAGAGGTGTGTTGAAGTCTCCTGCTATTATTGTGGAGCTGTCTATCTCACTTTTCAATGCTGATAGTTTGTTTTATGTATCTTGCAGCCCTGCCATTGGGTGCAGAATTATTTACTATGATTATATCTTCTTGGTGTATTGTCCCTTTAATCATTATATAGTGTCCTTCCTTATCCTTTCTGACGGATTTAACTTTAAAGTCTATTTTGTCAGAAATTGATATTGCCACTCCTGCTCTTTTCTGATTGTTTTTTGCTTGATATATTTTTTCCCATCCTTTGAGTTTTAGTTTGTTTGTGTCTCTAAGTCTAAGGTGTGTCTCTTGTAGGCAGCATATAGACAGATCTTGTTTTTTAATCCATTCTGCCACTCTCTCTTTATTTGTGCATTTAGTCCATTTACATTCAGGGTAATTATGGATAGGTATGAATTTAGTGCTATCATTTTGATGTCTTTTTTTGTGTGTTGACAGCTTCTTTTTCCCACTTGATTTTATGTGCTGAGTAGATTTTCTTTATATATTGTCCTTTCCTCATATTTGTTGTTGTTGATTTTGTTTCTGCTGAGTCTGTATTTTTCCCTTGTATTTTATTTTGATGAGTAGGATAGTTTATCTCCTTTGTGGTTACCTTATTATTTACCCCTATTTTTCTAAATTTATAACTAATTTTATTTCTTTGTATCACCGTATTTTCCTCTCCATATGGAAGGTGTATGATTACATTTCTTACTCCCCCTTTATTATTTTAAGGTTGTCTTCTTTTGTATAATGACATCCCCATTACCCTGTGTTGGCCTTTTTTTTTTTTTAATCTTGCTTTTTTTTTTTTTTTTTGGATTTCCCTGTCTGGGTTGACTTCTAGTTGCTCTGCCCAGTATTCTAGTCTTGGGTGGATACCTGATGTTATTGATTTTCTAACCAAAGGCCTCCCTTTAGTATTTCTTGTAGTTTTGGTTTGGTTTTTATGAATTCCCTCAACTTGTGTTTATCTGGATATGTCTTAATTTCACCTTCATATTGAAGAGACAGTTTTGATGGATATATGATTCTTGGCAGGCAATTTTTTTCCTTCAATTTTTTAAATATGTCATCCCATTACCTTCTTGCCTGCATGGTTTTTGCCGAGTAGTCCGAGCTTATTCTTATTGGCTCTCCCTTGTAGGTGACTTTTCTTTCATCCCTCGCCACTCTTATCATTCTCTCTTTATCTTTGGTTTTGGCAAGCTTGATTATAATATGTCTTGGTGACTTTCTTTTAAGATCTACCTTATGTGGAGTTCGATGAGCATCTTGGATAGATATCTTCTCATCTTTCACAAGATCAGGGAAGTTTTCTGCCAACAAATCCTCAACAATTTTCTCTGTATTTTCTGTTATCCCTCCCTGTTCTGGCACTCCAATCACTTGTAGGTTATTTCTCTTGATAGAGTCCCACATGATTCTTAAGGTTTCTTCATTGTTTTTAATTTTTTTAATCTGATTTTTCTTCAAATATATTAGTGCCAAGTGATTTATCTTCGAGTTCAGAAATTGTAGCTTCTACTTGCTCAATTCCTCTCCTCTGACTTTCTATTGAGTTATCTAATTCTGTAATTTTATTGTTAATGTTCTGAATTTCTGATTGCTGTCTGTGTATGGATTTTTCCAGCTTATTAAACTTTTCATTATGTTCCTGAATAATCTTTCTGATTTCTTCAGTTGCTTTATCTGTGTGTTCCTTGGCTTGTTCTGTGTATTGCCTCATTTCCTTCCTGATATTTTGAAGGGTTCTGTATATTAAACTTTTGTATTCTGCATCTGGTAATTCCAGGAATGCACTTTCATCTAAAAGATCCCTGGATTCTTTGTTTTGAGAGCCTGTTGAGGTGATCAGGGCCTCTTTCTTTATATGACTTGATATTGACTGTTGTCTCTGAGCCATCTATAAGTTATTGTATTAGTTTATGCTTGCTTACTGTGTCATAGCTGCTTGCTTTGTTTTGTTTTGGTATACCCCTATGGGTTGCTTGAGTGAGCTAGCTTGATTATTTTCACCTTTGGAGTTCTTGTATCCTGTCCCCAGCTGGCTAGAGCTGTTATCAGGTATATCAGTCTAGGAGTCCATTCAGTTTTCTTGTATGAATTCAGCTCAGGTTTCCAGGTAGCCGATATCAAGTGTGTGGTACGAGCTCTGTCGTATAGTCTTAGAGGGGCAGGGGTGATTGGCGTATATACTCGTATCTGATTGCAGCAGAGGTTCACGCTCTGAAAAAGGCAGGGGGCTGAGAACCGACCCCCAAGTGTCTCTGAGGAAAACTCATCTCTGTTCCCTAGAGTGTGCTGGTGGGTGGGTTCTGCAGAGGGACCATGGACACCCAAAGTTTTTGGTTGTAAGGACTGGGAGGTACCAGTTATCTTTGGTCCACTGTCGCGGGTGGCTGGGCGACCCGAGTGGAGCCACCAGTCCTTAGGTCCCTATTGTGGGTAGGTGAGGACCTTGTTTAATAGGCAAAGCAATGTCAAACATCAAACACCCACCTCTCCACCGCACAACTGAAATGGTTGGAGTTTGCCAACAAGTCCATGCAGAAGGGAAAGGTGCTCACTGTCCATGGGCGGTTTATGCCTGGACAGGAGCCGCTTCTGTCCTGAGCTCCCCCAGTTAATGGAGCTAGCAAATTATCTTTCCGCCCCAGTTGCAAATTTTCTCCTTCTCCAAGGCCGGAAGGACAGCTCCAGGTGCTCGCCAGAGTCTATCTCAGGCCTAGGGATTCAGCCACTGAAGCTGGTTTGGGGGTGGGGGGGCACGGTAAAATATATGCAAGTATTTAGCTTTTGCCGAGAGCGCCCTTCTCCTCAGGTTCCAGAGGTGTGAGTGGGCTGTGTGGCTGGCTGCTTCTCCCTGAGGAAACTGCGGCCAAATGCTAGGACCAACCCGCTGCCACCGCCGTCTCTCCGGGAATGTTCCCTGAGGGCTCAGAGTAATTGGGAGTGTGTAGCAAGGTGTATATGGGTTTTTGTGTGAGAGACTGACTTGATTTGTAAACTTTCACTTAAAGCACAATAAAAATTCTTTTAAAAAACTAATTTAAAATGGATCAAAAACCTAAATATAAAACCAAAATCTGTGAAGATCATAGAAGAAAAATGCATCTATGCTAGAGGCCCTAATACGCGACATTGTAAGGATGCAAACCATAACTAACAACACACAAGCTCCAGAAAATAAACTAGATAACTGGGACCTTCTAAAAATGGCTCTTAAGAAACTGCACAAAAAGAGTAAAAAGAGAACTTTCAGGCTGGGAATAAATTTTTGGCTATGAAAAATACAACAAAGGTCTAACCTTAAAAAATCTACAGGAAAATTCAACACCTCTACAACAAAAAGACAACCCAATTAAGAAAATGGGTAGAGGAAATAAACAGATACCTCACCAAAGACATTCAAGTGGCTAACACATGAGGAAAAGCTTGTAATCACTAGCCATTAAAAAAAAAAAAAAAAGCCATTAGAGATATGCAAACCAAAACCACAATGAGACACCATCTCACTCCAGCATTACTGGTAGGAATCAAAACAAACAAACAAAAAATAACAAATGTTGGAGAGGCTGCTAGGAAATTGGAAATTTTTTTTTCTTTATTGTTCATTAGATGAAAGTTTACACTACAAACTAGTGTCTCATTAAACAGTTAGTACACATATTGTTTTGTGACATTAGTTAATGATTCCACGACTTGTCAACACTCTCTCTTCTCAGCCTTGCGTTCCCTATTACCAGCTTTCCTGTCCACTCCTGCCTTCTTGTCTTTGCCCCTGGGATCGTTTGCCCTTTTAATCTTGTTTTGTTTTATGGGTCTGCCCAAAATTTGGCTGAAGGATGAACCTCAGGAATGACTTCATTACTGAGCTGAAAGGCTATCTGGCGGCCATACTCTCAGGGTTTCTCCAGTCTCTGTCAGGCCAGCAAATCTGGTCTTTCTTTTTGAGTTAAAATTTTGTTCTACATTTTTCTCCAGTTCTGTCCATGACCCTCTATCGTGATCCCTGTCAGAGCAGTCAGTGGTGGTAGCCGGCACCACCTAGTTGTACTGGACTTAGTCTGGTGGAGGCTGTGGTAGATGTGGTCCATTAGTCCTTTGGGCTAATCTCTCCCTTGTATCTTTTGTTTTCTTCATTCTTCCTTGCTCCTGAAGGGGTGCGGCCAATGGGGTACCCTAGTTGGCCACTCACAGGCTTTTAAGACCCGAGATGCTACTCACCAAAGTAGAATGTCAAAGATTTTCTTTATGAACTATGTTATGCCAATTTAGCTAGGTGTTCCCCAAGACCATGGTCCCCACAGACCTCAGCACAGAAATTCAGTCCCTCAGGGAGTTTTGGTGTGTCTATGGAGCTTCCATGATCTTGCCTTGGACAAGTTGTGCTGGCTTCCCCAGTATTGTGTACTGTCTTACCCTTCACCAGTTACCACTTATCTATTGTCTATTTAGTGTTTTTCCATCCCCATCCCTCTGCTCCCTCATAACCATCAAAGATTGTTTCTAAGGGCGGAGCCAAGATGGCGGACTAGGCAGACGCTACCTCGGATCCCTCTTACAACAAAGACACGGAAAAACAAGTGAATCGATCACATACATAACAATCTACGCACCCTGAACAACAAACACAGATTTAGAGACGGAGAACGAACTAATACGGGGAAGCAGCGATTGTTTCCAGAGCCTGGAGCCAGCGTACCAGTCAGGTACGGCACAAGCACAGAGAGCTGCTCCACCCCCCTGAACTAACCCCGGGAGGGAGACCAGCCGGTTCTGCGGGTGGCATGGGACGCAGCCGGTAGGAGAAGTCCCCGGGAGGCAGTGACTGGTCTTGGAGCAGGAAGAGCAGCGTCCCAGCCGGGGAACCATCCCGCCGGGATTTGGACTGGATGCAGGTACGGCATAAACACGGAGAGCTGCTCCACCCCCCTGAACTAACCTCGGGAAGGGGCCCAGCCGGGTTGCGTGGGCGGCGTGGGACACAGCCGATAGGAAAAGTCCCCGGGAGGCAGCGACTGATTTTGGAGTTGAGAGTGCACCGTCCCAGTAGGGGAGCCTTGACGCTGGGCATGGGGCTGGAAGCGGAGGATCTGACCGTGACTCCAGCAGGCCAGACCCCCCGGGGGCAATCTCCACACAGCCAGCACACATAGGCGACGCGCCCGTGGGAATCTCAGGTATAATAGTCATTCCAAGCAAGACAAGCAACTTTGGCTATATTCTGAGGTGCTACTCTCCTATCTCTCTGTTCCCTCCCCCACCCTCCCCAGGCAGCTTCATTAACATCTGAATAGCATGAGCCAGAGGGAGAACTCTGATAAGGGTCTGACTGCATTTTTTTTTTTTTTAGCGGATTTTCTGGAAAAACTAGTTTCCCAGTGATGGCTCGGAGACTACAATCCATATCAAACCACTTAAAGAAGCAGACCATGACAGCTTCTCCAACCCCCCAAACAAAAGAATCAAAATCTTTCCCAAATGAAGATACAATCCTGGAATTATCAGATACAGAATATAAAAAACTAATTTACAGAATGCTTAAAGATATCACAAATGAAATTAGGATAACTACAGAAAAAGCCAAGGAACACACCGATAAAACTGTTGAAGAACTCAAAAAGATTATTCAAGAACATAGTGGAAAAATTAATAAGTTGCAAGAATCCATAGAGAGACAACATGTAGAAATCCAAAAGATTAACAATAAAATTACAGAATTAGACAATGCAATAGGAAGTCAGAGGAGCAGACTCGAGCAATTAGAATGCAGACTGGGACATCTGGAGGACCAGGGAATCAACACCAACATAGCTGAAAAAAAATCAGATAAAAGAATTTAAAAAAATGAAGAAACCCTAGGAATTATGTGGGACTCTATCAAGAAGGATAACCTGCAGATGATTGGAGTCCCAGAACAGGGAGGGGGGACAGAAAACACAGAGAAAATAGTTGAAGAACTCCTGACACAAAACTTCCCTGGCATCATGAAAGACGAAAGGATATCTATCCAGGATGCTCATCGAACCCCATTTAAGATTGATCCAAAAAGAAAAACACCAAGACATATTGTCATCAAACTCACCAAAACCAAAGATAAACAGAAAATTTTAAAAGCAGCCAGGGAGAAAAGAAAGGTTTCCTTCAAGGGAGAATCAATAAGAATAAGTTCAGACTACTCAGCAGAAACCATGCAGGCAAGAAGGGAATGGGACGACATATACAGAACACTGAAGGAGAAAAACTGCCAGCCAAGGATCATATATCCAGCAAAACTCTCTCTGAAATATGAAGGGGAAATTAAGATATTTACAGACAAACACAAGTTTAGAGAATTTGCAAAAACCAAACCAAAGCTACAAGAAATAATAAAGGATATTGTTTGGTCAGAGAACCAATAATATCAGATACCAGCACAACACAAGGTCACAAAACAGAACAACCTGATATCAACTCAAATAGGGAAATCACAAAAACAAACAAATTAAGATTAATTAAAAAAAAAATACACATAACAGGGAATCATGGAAGTCAACAGGTAAAAGATCACAATAATCAAAAAGAGAGACTAAATACAGGAGGCAATGAACTGCCATATGGAGAGTGATACAAGGCGATATAGAACAATACAAGTTACGTTTTTACTTAGAAAAATTGGGGTAAATAATAAGGTAACCACAAAAAGGTATAACAACTCTATAACTCAAGATAAAAGCCAAGAAAAACGTAACGACTCAACTAACATAAAGTCAAACACTATGAAAATGAGGATCTCACAATTTACTAAGAAAAACGCCTCAGCACAAAAAAGTATGTGGAAAAATGAAATTGTCAACAACACACATAAAAAGGCATCAAAATGACAGCACTAAAAACTTATTTATCTATAATTACCCTGAATGTAAATGGACTAAATGCACCAATAAAGAGACAGAGAGTCACAGACTGGATAAAGAAACACGATCCATCTATATGCTGCCTACAAGAGACACACCTTAGACTTAGAGACACAAACAAACTAAAACTCAAAGGATGGAAAAACGTATATCAAGCAAACAATAAGCAAAAAAGAAGAGGCGTAGCAATATTAATTTCTGACAAAATAGACTTTAGACTTAAATCCACCACAAAGGATAAAGAAGGACACTATATAATGATAAAAGGGACAATTGATCAGGAAGACATAACCATATTAAATATTTATGCACCCAATGACAGGGCTGCAAGATACATAAATCAAATTTTAACAGAATTGAAAAGTGAGATAGATACCTCCACAATTATAGTAGGAGACTTCAACACACCACTTTCGGAGAAGGACAGGACATCCAGTAAGAAGCTCAATAGAGACACGGAAGACCTACTTACAACAATCAACCAACTTGACCTCATTGACTTATACAGAACTCTCCACCCAACTGCTGCAAAATATACTTTTTTTTCTAGCGCACATGAAACATTCTCTAGAATAGACCACATATTAGGTCATAAAACAAACCTTTGCAGAGTCCAAAACATCGAAATATTACTGAGCATCTTCTCAGACCACAAGGCAATAAAACTAGAGATCAATAACAGAAAAACTAGGGAAAAGAAATCAAATGAACAATACCCTCCTGAAAAAAGACTGGGTTATAGAAGACATCAAGGAGGGAATAAGGAAATTCATAGAATGCAACGAGAATGAAAATACTTCCTATCAAAACCTCTGGGACACAGCAAAAGCAGTGCTCAGAGGCCAATTTATATCGATAAATGCACACATACAAAAAGAAGAAAGAGCCAAAATCAGAGAACTGTCCCGACAACTTGAACAAATAGAAAGTGAGCAACAAAAGAATCCATCAGGCACCAGAAGAAAACAAATAATAAAAATTAGAGGTGAACTAAATGAATTAGAGAACAGAAAAACAATTGAAAGAATTACCAAAGCCAAAAGCTGGTTCTTTGAAAAAATTAACAAAATTGATAAACCATTGGCTAGACTGACTAAAGAAATACAGGAAAGGAAACAAATAACCCGAATAAGAAACGAGAAGGACCACATCACAACAGAACCAAATGAAATTAAAAGAATCATTTCAGATTATTATGAAAAATTGTACTCTAACAAATTTGCAAACCTAGAAGAAATGGATGAATTCCTGGAAAAACACTACCTACCTAAACTAACACATTCAGAAGTAGAACAACTAAATAGACCCATAAAAAAAAGAGATTGAAACGGTAATCAAAAAACTCCCAACAAAAAAAAGCCCTGGCCCGGACGGCTTCACTGCAGAGTTCTACCAAACTTTCAGAGAAGAGTTAACACTACTACTTCTGAAGGTATTCCAAAGCATAGAAAATGACGGAATACTACCCAACTCATTCTATGAAGCCACCATCTCCCTGATACCAAAACCAGGTAAAGACATTACAAAAAAAGAAAATTAGAGACCTATATCCCTCATGAACATTGATGCAAAAATCCTCAACAAAATTCTAGCCAATAGAATCCAACAACACATCAAAAAAATAATTCACCCTGATCAAGTGGGATTTATACCAGGTATGCAAGGCTGGTTTAATATCAGAAAAACCATGAATGTAATCCACCACACAAATAAAACAAAAGACAAAAACCACATGATCTTATCAATTGATGCAGAAAAGGCATTTGACAAAGTCCAACACCCATTTATGATAAAAACTCTTACCATAATAGGAATTGAAGGAAAATTCCTCAACATAATAAAGGGCATCTATGCAAAGCCAACAGCCAATATCACTCTAAATGGAGAGAACCTGAAAGCATTTCCCTTGAGAACGGGAACCAGACAAGGACGCCCTTTATCACCCCTCTTATTCAACATCGTGCTGGAAGTCCTAGCCAGGGCAATTAGGCTAGACAAAGAAATAAAAGGTATCCAGATTGGCAAGGAGCAGTAAAGTTATCACTATTTGCAGATGACATGATTATATACACAGAAAACCCTAAGGAATCCTCCAGAAAACTACTGAAACTAATAGAGGAGTTTGGCAGAGTCTCAGGTTATAAAATAAACATACAAAAATCACTTGGATTCCTCTACATCAACAAAAAGAACACCGAAGAGGAAATAACCAAATCAATACCATTCACAGTAGCCCCCAAGAAGATAAGATACTTAGGAATAAATCTTACCAAGGATGTAAAAGACCTATACAAAGAAAACTACAAAGCTCTACTACGAGAAATTCAAAAGGACATACTTAAGTGGAAAAACATACCTTGCTCATGGATAGGAAGACTTAACATAGTAAAAATGTCTATTCTACCAAAAGCCATCTATACATTTAACGCACTTCGGATCCAAATTCCAATGTCATATTTTAAGGGGATAGAGAAACAAATCACCAATTTTATATGGAAGGGAAAGAAGCCCCGGATAAGCAAAGCACTACTGAAAAAGAAGAAGAAAGTGGGAGGCCTCACCTTACCTGACTTCAGAACCTATTATACAGCCACAGTAGTCAAAACAGCCTGGTACTGGTACAACAACAGGCACATAGACCAATGGAACAGAATTGAGAACCCAGACATAGATCCATCCACGTATGAGCAGCTGATATTTGACAAAAGACCAGTGTCAATTAATTGGGGAAGAGATAGCCTTTTTAACAAATGGTGCTGGCATAACTGGATATCCATTTGCAAAAGAATGAAACAGGACCCATACCTCACACCATGCACAAAAACTAACTCCAAGTGGATCCAAGACCTAAACATAAAGACTAAAACGATAAAGATCATGGAAGAAAAATTTGGGACAATAGGAGTCCTCATACAAGGTATAAACAGAATACAAAATGTTAACAAAAATGATGAAGAGAAACCCGATAACTGGGAGCTCCTAAAAATCAAACACCTATGCTCATCTGAAGACTTCTCCAAAAGAGTAAAAAGACCACCTACAGATTGGGAAAGAATTTTCAGCTATGCCATCTCCGACCAGCGCCTGATCTCTAAAATCTACATGATTCTGTCAAAACTCAACCACAAAAAGACAAACAACCCAATCAAGAAGTGGGCAAAGGATATGAACACACATTTCACTAAAGAAGATATTCAGGCAGCCAACAGATACATGAGAAAATGCTCTCGATCATTAGCCATTAGAGAAATGCAAATTAAAACTACGATGAGATTCCATCTCACACCAGCAAGGCTGGCATTAATCCAAAAAACACAAAATAATAAATGTTGCAGAGGCTGCGGAGAGATTGGAACTCTCATACACTGCTGGTGGGAATGTAAAATGGTACAACCACTTTGGAAATCTATCTGGCGTTATCTTAAACATTTAGAAATAGAACTACCATACAACCCAGAAATCCCACTCCTCGGAATATACCCTAGAGATACAAGAGCCTTCACACAAACAGATATATGCACACCCATGTTTATTGCAGCTCTGTTTACAATAGCAAAAAGTTGGAAGCAACCAAGGTGTCCATCAACGGATGAATGGGTAAATAAATTGTGGTATATTCACACAATGGAATACTACGCATCGATAAAGAACAGTGACGAATCTCCGAAACATTTCATAACATGGAGGAACCTGGAAGGCATTATGCTGAGCGAAATGAGTCAGAGGCAAAAGGACAAATATTGTATAAGACCACTATTATAAGATCTTGAGAAATAGTAAACCTGAGAAGAATACATACTTTTGTGATTACGGGGGGGGGCAGAGACGGTGGGAGAGGGTTTTTTTATTGATTAATCAGTAGATAAGAACTGCTTTAGGTGAAGGGAAAGACAACACTCAATACATGGAAGGTCAGCTCAATTGGACTGGACCAAAAGCAGAGAAGTTTCTGGGATAAAATGAATGCTTCAAAGGTCAGCGGAGCAAGCGCGGGGGTCTGGGGAACATGGTTTAAGGGGACTTCTAAGTCAATTGGCAAAATAATTCTATTATGAAATCATTCTGCATCTCACTATGAAATGTGGCATCTGGGGTCTTAAATGCTAACAAGCGGCCATCTAAGATGCATCAATTGGTCTCAACCCACCTGGAGCAAAGGAAAATGAAGAACACCAAGGCCACACGACAACTAAGAGCCCAAGAGACAGAAAGGGCCACATGAACCAGAGACCTACATCATCCTGAGACCAGAAGAACTAGTTGGTGCCCGGCCACAATCGATGACTGCCCTGACAGGGAGCACAGCAGAGAACTCCTGAGGGAGCAGGAGATCAGTGGGATACAGACCCCAAATTCTCATAAAAAGACCATACTTAATGGTCTGACTGAGACTAGAGGAATCCCGGCGGCCATGCTCCCCAGACCTTCTGTTGGCACAGGACAGGAACCATCCCCGAAGACAACTCATCAGACATGAAAGGGACTGGTCATAGGGTGGGAGAGAGATGCTGATGAAGAGTGAGCTAATTATATCAGGTGGACACTTGAGATTGTGTTGGCAACTCTTGTCTGGAGGGGGGATGGGAGGATAGAGAGAGAGGGAAGCGCGCAAAATTGTCAAGAAAGGAGAGACTGAAAGGGCTGACTCAAGAGGAGGAGAGCAAGTGGGAGTAGGGAGTGAGATGTATGTAAACTTATATGTGACAGACTGATTGGATTCGTAAACGTTCACTTGAAGCTTAATAAAAGTTATTAAAAAAAAAAAAAGCAAGATGTTAAAATAGTAGACTCAAACCTAGCATATCTTCTTGCAATGCTTCAGACTCCTCATGGTTTTCTGCATCTTTCGAGGTGTCTGTTAATTTCCGGTAAAAGCAAGATTCACGGAGCACTACTTTATTAAGAAGCTTCTTTACCTATAATGCCAAGAAGTAAACAAAATAAAAAGATGAAAATTCAAAGTATAAAATTAAAAAGATGAGAATTTTTTTTATTTTCCTAAAAAAAAAAAAGATTGTTTCTATTTTGTGTAAACCTTTTCATGAGTTTTTAGAATAGTGATCTCATACAATATTTGTCCTTTCATGATTGACTTATTTCACTCAGGATAATACCCTCGAGATTCATCCATGTTATGAGAGGCATCACAGATATGTCATTGTTCTTTATTGTTGTGTAGTGCTCCATTGTGTGTATGTACCACAGTTTGTTTATCCATTCATCTGTTGTTGGGCACTTAGGTTGTTTCCATCTTTTTGCTATTGTGAACAATGGGTGTGCATATGTCTATTCGTGAGATGACTCTTATTTATCTAGAATATATTCCTAGAAGTGGGATTGCTGGATCATATGGTATTTCTGTTTCTAGTTTTCTAAGGATGCAGAATATCATTTTCCAAAATGGTTGTATCATTTTGCATTCCCACCAGCAGTGCATAAGAGTTCTGATCAGCCCGCAGCCTCTCCAACATTTGTTGTTTCCTGTTTTTTCGATTCGTGCCAGTAATTCTGGCATGAGATGGTATCTCTTTGTGATTTTGATTTGCATTTCTCTAACGGCTGGTGATCTCGAACATTTCCTTATGTGTCTGTTGGCCACTTGAATGTCTTCTTTGGTGAAGTGTCTGTTCATTTCCTTTGCCCATTTTTTAATTGGATTATTTGTCTTTTTGGTGTAAAGGGGTTGGATTTTCTTGTAGATTTTAGAGATTAGAACTTTGTTGGATTTACAATAATAGCAAATATATTAATAGCCAAAAAAAATGTTCCCAATCTGTAGGTTCTCTTTTTGCTCTTTTGGTGAAGTCTTTCACAGGCTTAAGAGTTTAATTTTTAGAAGATCCCAGTTATTTAGCTTATCTTCTGAAGTTTGTGTGTTGTTGGTTGTAGTTTGTATCCTGTTAATGCGTTGATCCTATTTTTTTTTTCTATAAACTTCATAGTTTGGGGCTTTATATTTAGGTCTTTGATCCATTTTGAATTAGTTTTTGTATATGGTGTAAGATATGGGTACTGTTTCATTTTTTTGCAGATGGACATCCTGTTTTGCCAGCATCATTTATTAAGACTGTCTTTTCTTAATTTAATGGACTTTTGGCCATTGTCAGAGATCAGGTGACTGTAGGTGAATGGATTTGTATCTAGGTTATCAATTCTGTTCCACTGGTCAAAGTATCTGTTGTTGTATATACCACAGCTGTATAGTAGGTTCTGAGGTCAGGTAGTGAGAGTACTCCTACTTTATTCTTCTTCTTCAATAGTGCTTTACTTATTCAGGGCTTCTTCCCTTTCCATATAAAGTTATTGATATATTTTCCATTTGTTTTAAGAATGTTGTTGGTATTTGGATTGGGATTGCATTGTGTTTGTAAATCACTTTGGGAAGAATTGTCATTTTCAACACATTCAGTCTACCTATCCATGAACATGGTCTGTTTTTACCTTTATGTAGATCTCTTTTGGTTTCTTGCAGCAGTGTTTTGTAGTTTTCTTCCTATAGGTCTTTTACATCCCTGGTTAGATTTATTTCTAAGTATTTTATTTTTTTAGGGGCTGTTATAAATGGTATTGTTTTCCTGATTTCCTTTTTGTAGTTTTCTTTATGGGTGTATAGGAATCCAACTGATTTTTGTATGTTTATCTTGTATCCTGCTTCTCTGCTGAATCTTTTTATTAGTTCAGGTAATTTTCTCATGGAGTCTTTTGGGTTTTCTAAGTACACCACACTGCCGTGGTTTTCTAAGTAGGAACAGTTTAATTTCTTCATTACCAATTTGGTTGCCCTTTATTTCTTTTTCTTGCCTTATTGCTGCAGCTAGAACTTCCAGCATAATGTTAAATAGGAGTGGTGACAAGTGGCTTCCTTGTCCTGCTCCTGATCTCAAGGGGAATGCTTTTGGCCTCTCTCTGTTAAGGATGATGTTGGCCATTGGTTTTGCATACCCAGTACTGTTGAGTCGATTCTGACTCATAGCATTACCCTTAATTATATTGAGAAATTTCCCTTCTATACCTATGTTATTGAGAGTTTTTATCAGGAATGGGTGTTGGACTTTGTCTAATGTCTTTCCTGCATTGATCGAGATGATTAGGTGATTATTTTCTTTCTTTTCATTTATGCAGTGGATTACATTGATTGATTTTCTAATGTTGACTCATTCTTGCATACCTGGCATGAGTTCTACTTGGTTATGGTTTATTATTATTATTTTTTATATGAGGCTGGATTCTACTGGCTAGACAAATTTTGCATATATGTTCATGAAAGATATTGGTCTGTAATTTTCTTTTTTCATGGTGTCTTTGCCTGGTTTTGGTATCAGGTTTATGCTGGCTTCACAGAATGAATTCGGAAGTACCGCTTCCTTTCTTATGTTCCGAAATAATTTGAGTAGTACTGGTGTGAGCTCTTCTCTGCATGTTTGGTAGAATTCTCCAGTGAAGCCTCCAGAGCCAGGGCTTTCTTTTGGGTGGCGGGGGCATTTTTGAAATTACCTTTTCAATCCCTTCTATCGCTATGGGTTTATTCAGATTTTCAACTTCACTTTGTGTTAGCCTGGGTAGGTAGTGTGTTTCTAGAAAGTTGTCCATTTCCTGTAAGTTTTTTAATTTGTTGGAGTGTAGTTTTTCATACTCTCTTGTGACCTTTTTTATTTCAGATGAATCTGTTGTAACGTCCCCTGCTTCATTTCTTATTTGGGCTGTTTGTGTCCTCTCCTGTTTTTCTTTTGTCAGTTTGGCCAGTGGTTTGTCGATTCTTTCAAAGAACCAACTTTTGGTTTTGTTGATTCTTTCTATTGTTTTTCTATTCTCTATTTCATTTATTTCTGCTCTGATCTTTATAATTTCCTTTCTTCTGGTGGCTGTGGGCTTCTTTTGCTGTTGTCTTTCTATTTGTTCAAGTTTTGTAGCTAAAGTTTTGACTTTGTCCCATTTTTCTTTTTTGATGTGTGCATCTATTGATATAAATTGACCTCTGAGGACTGCCTTTGGTGTGTCCTAAAGGTTTTGGTATGATGTGTTTTCATGCTTGATTGATTCTAGGAATTTTTTTTTAATCTCATCTCTGATTTCTTCTATTACCCAGTGGCTGTTAATCAGGGTGTTATTCAGTTTCCATGTATTGATTTTTTTTTCCTTTCTCTTCCTGTTTTTAATTTCTACTTTGATGGCACTGTGATCAGAGAAGATGTTTTTGTATTATCACAATGTTTTGGATTTTGCCAAGGGTTCCTCTGTGGCCTAAGATGTGGTCTATTGTGGAGAATGTTATCTGTGCATTGGAAAAGAATGTGTACTTTGCAGCTTTTGGGTGCAGTGTTCTATATATGTCTGTGAAGCCGATTTGGCTGATTATGCCCCTTAGCTCTCCTGTATCTTCAATGAGTTTCTTTCTAATTATTCTGTTCCTTACCAAGAGTGGTGTGTTGAAGTCTCCTACTATTATTGTGGAACTGTCAATTTCTCTTTTCAGTGCTGTTAGAGTTTGTTTTATGTATTTTGGAGCCCTGTCATTGGGTGCATAAATGTTTATTATGCTTAAGTCTTCATGATGGATCGTCCCTTTAATCATTATAGAGTGCCCTTCTTTGTCTTTTACGGTGGATACTGTTTCAAAGCATATTTTATCTGAGATTATTATTGCCACTCCTGCTCTTTTTTGGTAGTTATTTGTTTGATATATTTTTTCTATCGTTTGATTTTTAATAAATTTATGTCTTTGTTTCTAAGGTGTGTCCCTTGTAGACAGCAAACTAATGGATCTTGTTTTTTATCCATCCTGTCACTCTCTGTCTCTTTATGGGTACATTTAGGCCATTTACATTCAGTGTAATTATTGATAGGTGTGAGTTTATAGCTGTCATTTTGTAGTGCTTTTTTTTAATGGTGCTGACATTTTCTTTGTTCCTCTTACCCTCCTTTGCTGAATTCCTTTTGTTTGTGGATTTCTTTCATTTTTGTAGATTTTGTTTTTATTGAGATTTTGTTTCTTTTCTTTATTTTGATCAATAGTTTTGTTAAATATCTTTGTTGTTACCTTGAAATTTGCCCTTATCTTCTTATGTTTGAACCAGTCTATTATTACTTGTATCACCTTTCCTTCCTCTCCATTAGAAAGTTCTATACCTAGACCGTTTATTCTGTCTTTTATTGCTCTGACATTGTTGTGATTTACATGTTAACCTTTCTGGTTCCCTGTTGTAATTCTTTGGGTTTTGTATAGTCCTTGAGAGTTCATTTCCTAGGTTGGTATCTGGCTGGTGTCCTAGATTCAGGCTGTGGTCTGATATTGTTTGTTCTCAGACTGAAGGACTCCCTTTAACAATTCTTGTAAGTTTAGTTTGGTTTTTACATATTCCCTTAATTTCTGTTTACTGGAAATGTCTTAATTTCGCCATCATATTTGAACGAGAGTTTTGCAGGGCATATTATTTTCGGTTGGCAATTTTTTTCTTTCAAGGTTTTGTATATATCATCCCATTGCCTTCTTGCCTGAATTGTTTCTATCAAATCATCAGAGCTTAGTCTTGTTATTTCTCCTCTGTGTGTGCCTTTTTGTTTTTCTTGAGCTGCTCTCAGGATTTTTTCTTTGTCCTTGGTTTTTCTCAAGCTTCTCAAAAAGTTTTTTCTTTGTCTTTGGTTTTAATGAGTGTGATTATGATATGCCTTTGTGCTTTTTGGGGGGGTCTATTGTACGGTGTTTGTTGAGCTTCTTGGATGGTCAGCTTTTCAATTTTCACAGTATTAGGGAAGTTTTCTGTTAGCAATTCTTCAATAGTCTTCTCTGTGTTTTCCATTTTCTCTCTCTGTTCTGGAACTCCGATCATTAGAAAATTTTTGCTATTGATTGTATCCCACATAATTCTCAAGGTTTCTTCATTTTCCTTTGCTCTTTTTTCCTGATTTTTACTGAAACAGAGTTGTATCCAAGTGTTTGTCTTCAATTTCACTGATCCTGCCTTCCATCATTTTAAACTTGCTCCTCAGCCCTTCTATGACACTGTCCATTTGAAATTTTGTTGTTTCTGTTTTGGATTTCTAATTGTTGTTTTTTTCTAGTTGTGAATTTATTTGGGCATTTTTCCCTGTATTATTTTCCTGAATTCTTCATTGTTTGTCATATTTTCCATGAATTTGTCTGCCTTGTCCATGAATTTGTGTATTTTTTCCTCAATTTTTCTGCTTTTTCCTTCAACTCTTGGATAGCTTTAAGTATTAGAGATTTGAATTCCTTGTCAGGTAGTTCTAATGCTTTTTCTTCTACTGGAAAGTCATTCGGTGTTTTATTTTGGACGCCTCCTGGTACCATCCTTTTTTTTTAAATATGTTTTAATATTTTCTGCTGTCTTCGGGGCATTCAGTATTTTCTTTGTTTATTGATTGTAGATCTGTTTCATCCTGTATTTTTTTTTTTTTTGGTTATGCCTGAGCAGGCAGGCTGTGCATTCATTGTTTGCTTGTCTGTGGTCACATACTTTTCACCACCTTGTCCAATGGGCAGGACGGTTGCTCTGCTATGGTGCAGCAGGAAAGGTCTAGCTGAAGGGGAGGGGCTGGGATGGGCTTTTTGTGGCACTTACTAGGGCAGAGAGGGCAGGCTGGGAATCAGTGCTGGGCAGGTTCCAGTAGGCGATGCCTGTGGTGATCAGGGGTGTGATGTTCAGCACACAGTGCAAGTAGGCAGGAAGGAGGGGGAAGGTTGTGACGTGTAGAGCTAATACCGGTATGAGAAAGAGGAGAGAGAAACAGGAGTGAAAAACAAACAAACTAACTAAAAGAGTGCTAAGAGAGCTTGCCATTGGAGTAGAGAGATGAGAAACCGAGAAATGGAGAAAAACAAAAAGGAAAAAAAAGCTAGGAAAAATTTTGGAAAAAAAAGAAAGAAAGAAAGAAAGAAAAGAAAAGCCCCAGGGGTTCTGCCAATGGGCCTTTAACACTGTGGAAGTGGTCCCCACATTGCACAGTGTAGCCTGGATAGAGGGGGTATAGATTTCACACAGCACTATGTATTCAGGAGACAGAAAAGAAGGTAAGTATAGAGAGACAAGAACCAAGAAATGAAGAAAGAAAGGAAAAAAAGAGAGAAAGAAAAAAGAATTGCCCCCTGGAATTCAACTGACGTGGCCTCACTGACTATGTGGCTCCTAAGCCGTGCAGTGCAGCCCAGTTAGATGGGGCTCCCGAGTTGTGAAAACAAAAAGAAACAAACAAAGACCAAAACAAAACAAAGCAAAAAAAAAATAAAAAAGCACCAAGGATCCCATCAGCGTGGTGTTGTGAGCCAGAGGAGTGGTTCCCTATTAGAGCAGGGCCTCACAGCCTTTCAAGAGGAAGCAAAGATGGAACACAGAGCCAGATGTTTGAGAGAAGGGGAGGTGAAACAGAAAAAAAGCAACATCAGCAACAGACAAATGGCAATCAGGGAGCCGGCCAGTGTAGGGCTGGGTGAATCCAACCAGCCTGGGGCCAAAGCAGTTGCTTCCCAGTCAGGAGATTGCAGCCAGTGGGGAACAAAGGTGGCCTAGGGAGAGGGGAAGAAGGGTGGAGGTTGGGAAAGCATATATTGCTGGTTACCAGGTGCTATGTCTCCTGCTGGGAACTTTGTGAAGCTGCTTTTCCTTATTCCCCATCCCTCAGTCTCCAGTGTGGGAGGGGAGAATCCAAGTGGTATGGATGCTGTACTTCCTGGCTGGCTGAGCTACCACAGCCAGCTAGGAAGCCTGGAGTTATAGCAGCAGGAAGAGATTAGGGCATGAGTTGTTTACTGGGTGCTCTGTCTCCTGTTGGGAGCTCCATGAAGCTGCTTTCCCATGCTCCCTGTTCACCAGTCTCTGACAGGAGCCCAAGATGGTGAATCCATGCTGCTTTAGTTGATAGAGAACCTCTGCACATACCTCTCTTCACTCTCTGTTCTCTGGCAATTTGTATTCCATTTGGTGCTTGGGTAAGTTCTTTATCTCTTCATTTGCTACTTCAGGTTCTAAGAATGACATTAATCTCTGTTTTACTTAGTTTTTCAGGTTTTTTCTGTGGCGGGATGGCATAGTGCTTCTCTCTATTGCACCATTTTGGCCAGAAGTCCAAGTATGGAGCCCTCATGCATTGCTGGTGGGAATTTAAAATGATAAAACCATTTTGAAAAACAATAGGACATTTCCTTAAAAAGGCAGAAATAGAAATACCATATCATGCAGCAATTCCAATCTTAGGTATATATCCTAGAGAAATAGGCACCATCACACAAATAGACATATAAAATACATACCCATATTCATTGCAGCATTGTTCACATTAGCAAAACGATGGAAACAACCTAGATACCCATCAACTGATAAATGGATAAACAAACTGTGGTTCATAAACACAATGGAGTACTACACAATGATAAAGTACAACAATGAATCTGTGAAGCATCCCATAACATGGAAGAATCTGAAGGGCATTATGCTGAATGAAATAAGTCAATCACAAAAGGACAAATGTTGTATGAGATCACTACTATAAATCTAAAATCTACATGATACTGCAAAAACTCAACTACAAAAACACAACCCAATTAAAAAATGGGCAAAGATATGAACAGACATTCAGGTAGCTAACAGATACATGAGGAAATGGTCACTATCATTAGCCATTAGAGAAATGTAAATCAAAACTACATTGAGATTATTTCATTTCACTCCAACAAGGCTGGCATTAATCCAAAAAACACAAAATAATAAATGTTGGGAAGGTTGTGGAGAGACTGGAACACTTATACACTGCTGGTGGGAATGTAAAATGGTATAACCACTTTGGAAATCGATTTGGCACTTCCTTTTTAAAAAACTAGAAATAGAACTACCATATGATCCAGCAATCCCACTCCTTGGAATATACCCTAGAGAAATAAGAGCCTTTACACGAACAGATATATGCACACCCATGTTCACTGCAGCCCTATTTACA
This sequence comes from Loxodonta africana, assembly GCF_030014295.1. Taxonomy (NCBI): domain Eukaryota; kingdom Metazoa; phylum Chordata; class Mammalia; order Proboscidea; family Elephantidae; genus Loxodonta; species Loxodonta africana. The sequence goes on along the minus strand of NC_087358.1, from coordinate 78,779,435 downwards.
ACAGCAAAAAGATGGAAGCAACCAAGATGCTCATCAAGGGATGAATGGATAAATAAATTATGGTATATTCACACAATGGAATACTACACATCGATAAAGACCAAGGATGAATCCGTGAAACATTTAATAACATGGAGGAGTCTGGAAGGCATTATGTTGAGTGAATTTAGTCAGTTGCTAAAGGACAAATATTGTGTCAGACCACTATTATAAGAACTTGAAAAATAGTTGAAACAGAGAAGAAAATATTCTTTGATGGTTATAAGAGTGGGGAGGGAGGGAGGGAGAGGGGTTTTCACTAATTAGATACTGGATAAGAACTATTTTAGGTGGAGGAAAGACAACACACAATACAGGAGAGGTCAGCACAACTGGACTAAACCAAAAGCAAAGAAGTTTCCTGCATGAACTGAATGCTTTGAAGGTCAGCGTAACAGGGCTGGGGGTTTGGGAACCATGGTTTCAGGGAACATCTAAGTCAATTGGCATGATAAAATCCATTAAGAAAACCTTCTGCATTCCACTTTGGAGAGTGGCGTCTGGGGTCTTAAATGTTAGCAAACAGCCATCTAAGATGCATCAATTGGTCTCAACCCACCTGGAACAATGAAAAATGAAAAACATCAAAGACACAAGATAATTACAAGTGCAAGAGATAGAAAGGGCCACATAAATCAGAGACTACATCAGCCTGAGACCCGAAGAACTAGACGGTGCCCAGCTATAACTGATGACTGCCCTGACAAGGAACACAATAGAGAACCCCTGAGGGAGCAGGACAGCAGTGGGATACAGACCTCAAATTCTCGTAAAAAGACCAGACTTCGTGATCTGACTGAGACTAGAAGAACCCCGGAGGTCATGGTCCCCAGACCTTCTGTTAGCCCAAGACAAGAATCATTCCTGAAGCCAACTCTTCAGACAGGGATTGGAGTGGACTATGGGATAGAAAATGATACACATGAAGAGTGAGCTTCTTGGATTGAGTAGACACATGAGACTATGTGGGCAGCTCCTGTCTGGAGAGGAAATGAGAGGGCAGAGGGGGTCAGAAGCTGGCCAAAAAGACATGAAAATAGAGAGTGGAGGGAAGGAGTGTGCTGTCTCTTTAGGGGGAGAGCAACTAGGAGTATATCCCAGCCTGCCCAGTGCAGTGCCTTGCCATAGGAGTATATAGCAAGGTGTATATAAATTTTTGTATGAGAGACTGACTTGATTTGTAAACTTTTACTTAAAGCACACACACACAAAAAAAAAACTGATGAAAAGATTTACACAAAAATACAGTCTTTGATGGTTACCAGGGAATGAAGGTGTGGGGATGGAAAAACACTAAATGGACAATAGATAGGTGGTAACTTTGGTGAAGAGTAAGACAGTACACAATACTGGGGAAGCCAGCACAACCTGCTGAAGGCCAGGTCGGGGAGCTTCATGGACACATCCACACTTCCTGAGGAATCGAATTCCTGGGCTGAGGGCTGTGGTGACCATGGTTCCGGGGAACATCTAGCTCAATTGGCATAACATAGTTTATAAAGAAAATGTCCTATATTCTGCTTTGGTGAGTAGCATCTGGGGTCTTAAAAGGCTGTGAGGGGCCATCTAAGATACTGCATTGATATCACCCCACCTGGAGCAAGGGAGAATGAAGAAAATTAAAAAGATGCAAGGGTGAGATTAGTCCAAAGGACTAATAGACCACAACTACCATGACCAACTCCACTGGACTTAGTCCAGTACAACTAGATGGTGCCCAGCTACCACCACTGACTGCTCTGAGAGAATCACAGCAGAGGGTCCCAGACAGAGTTTGAGAAACATGTAGAACAAAATTCTAAGTCACACACACAAAAAAGACCAGACTTACTGGCATAACAGAGAATGGAGAAACCCAGTGAATGTGACTACTGGACACACTTTTAGAAATAACATGAACCATTGTAGAAGATATTGCTGGTGCTGTAACCGAACGCCACTTGGATTCTTGTCCTGTCTTATTAGCCGATTGAAATAAGACGGACACTGATTGCAACAGAAACAGAGCGTGGCAAGTTTATTGTCTGAGCATATAAGGAGCACGTGGGGTCTAGTGACCTTAAGGCCACGTGCTCGCTGACTAAGGGGGCTGGGGAACTTTTTGTTTCCAATGGCGTCAGGGGGGTGGGTTTGGTACCTGGAATTTTCTGCCTTTAACCCTCCCATGCCTATATTTGGGGGTGGGCGGGGAGGGGTCAGTTGAAGGGTGTGATTTCAATCTGTGCATGTTTCAAGGTGTAACTAGGGCTAGTTAGTGGAGGAGCCACTACCTGCTGCGACTTCCTGCTCTAAACAAGCTTGTGGTTAGCAAGACAAAAAGAGGGGGAAATGGGTGTTGATTGGGGTTTTCAATATGGCTGAGCAGCCTGTTTCAGTGCCCTGCCCATGGGCCCTCAGCATGCAGGGTTCCCTTATCCCCTGTCTTCCTACTGCAAGCATCTGTGAGTCTGCCGGAGGGCTTCCTCTGAACACAGGAGCCTGTGCCCCTCTGTGATTCCTGTGCAGGCTATCTGGGAGTGCCAGGGAGCTCATGCCCCTGTGAGCAGTTAACACGTGAAAAAAAAAAAAGGGAGGTGGTGGAAAAATACTCTGGTGTCTTCATCCCTCAGCTATAAACATAGTCTCCCCGAATTCCCCAGTAGAATTGAGCCCCAGTTGCCCGTTCTGCTAATTAGTTGGCTTCCCTTCCTTGTCTCACATTTCTACCCCACTGCTGCTGAGTCAGAATCGACTGGGCAGCACTGGGTTTTCTGGGACTGCTGACTGAAGGGATTGCTGCTCTAATGAATTTGTTTACAGCCTTGCCCTGGAGTCTGATGGTATTCACTTGTTTATCACCTAATACTGCTAAAGTTTCTTCTTTCAATGAATCCTAAATTATTTATCTATGTTTAGTTGTTGCTCTTTTATTCAGTGTATATCTAATGTCATCTACTTTATACAATGAATTTGTAAGGTTTTTTAAAAATATGGTACTTTTGAATAGTCTTTCAATCCATAGTAAGGATTCATGAAATTGTTTAAAGCCAATTTCAATTGAAAAAGTATATCCTGCTGCTAGATTTTAGGTCAGAGGCATAATGAAGCATTGAGCTTGTCTCTCAAAACCTCCAGTACTTGGCAAACAGGAACACATTAAGTAACCCAGCACCCAGGAGTTGATAAGCTGTATGTTTTCAGCAAGAATTTAAAATCCCAGTGACAGAAATGAAGCCATATGATCAGCCTTTAAAGAAATTATAGACACCACAATATTTTTTCACAAGCAAAACTCTCACAAGACAAGTCCTGGCAACTGCACTCCTAGTTTCTCCTCCCCCTACAGCACCAAATAGAACCATGGAGGTGTTTTTTTTAGCAGTTTGAATCACTACCTGCTTCCTTCCTGACATGTATTTTGTTATTTTCCTTGGGAAAGAAAATGCAAAAGAATCTTGCAATTATTCCTTTCTCTGATCTTTATGCCTATTTGCTTGGGGTTTCTATTCACAAAGAGATTTCAAATACATTATAAACCATCGAGGTAGGCAAATGAGTAGTATTGTTATTTTCATTTTGTGGATTGGGAAGGGAAACCAGCACTCCTAGAGGGCCAGTGACTTGACTGGTATGCCATGGAATCAAAAACATCTCCCATGGAATCAAAAACATCTTCCCCAAACCCCAGGCTAGTTCTCCTCATGTGCTGACATCCATGGAGTGGTCAGTGCTGCTGACTTCTGGGGAAAATGCTCATCCAGAATCCTTGTATTGCCTAAAAAGAACAAAACTTTTCAGAGGAAAGTGAATATTCCTACAATCATGTTCATATCTCCAATGAAAAGCCAGTGCTTTTTTTATTTCTTTGTGTTGAACTAAATGCTTAGATTTAGAAAAAAATCTATCAAAATAGTCATTATGTAGAAAAATTTTAAAGCATAAATCCTGTGCAAATGACCAAGTCTGAATGGAGCAGTGAAGTCATGGGTTTTCTTCTCTAAAGCTGACAGCTGGTAAATTTATAGCTCATTGTACTGTAGCTTACTGGCAATAACAAAAATGCTGTCATCATGTCAATGGTCCACCAGCGTAAAGAGTAAATGTTATTATACAGAAAATAATCCCCTAAGAAAATTTACTCCTAACTTATTAGCAAAGCTGGCACATGAGGACCTACATAATGAAGCAACTTTGTTTCTTAGCAACAGAAGAATAAAACAGACTGGAATACCATAGGTTTGACAGTGACAATCAATGGGAAAAATCAGTATAACTTGAAAAAAATCAGCAGGAGAGAAGTTGATAGGCATTGGGGAAAGCTGCAGAATTCTTTTAGCTTGAAAATATTTTTGCATAAATCCAGCATATAGAGAAGCATGATATTTGTAGCAAAAAATATCTGAAGGAAGAAAATGTGTTTTATATAAGAAAATGCTTTACCGTCTCACTGTATTCAGATATACTACAATCTATCAAGCAATATGTTAAGGAATGAGAGCATAGGAACAAAGGTTACTTTAATGATTTGAAAATGCTATACAGGAGAATTAATCAAAGAGGGAAACACATTTTATGGATTAGCTGGAGTTTAAAGTTCTGGAGGGAATTTTCACAAAAGATTTGTATATGTATATTTTTTATTCATTTTTCTCAAGGCTCCTTTTAATCTTCAATGGGATGGGGAAATTTTAATATACAATGTAAATATTTTCTTCAATTTAATGAACATTATTGATTAATAATAACAATCCTCTTTACTGAATGCTCACTGTGAACCAAGCCCTTTCTAATTCTTTTCAATAAATTTACATAGGATGTTTTGTTTACTCTCTAAAACAGCAGTAAAAGTGGGAATTATTTTTCTCATCTGACATAAAAGCAAACACCTAGAGAAATGAAATAAACTTGTTTGTGCAGAGCAGAGTTCTAAGATGGCCCCTAAGATTCCTGACCCTCGGTGTGCATACCTTGTATAATCCTCCTCCCTTAAAGACAGAGTACAAACAGTTAATAAGCTAGGCTGTTAACTAAATTTTGGCTGTTGAGTCCACCCAGCGACACCTCAGAAGAAAGACCTGGTGATTTGCTTCTGAAAAGTCAGATACTGAAAACCCTATGGATCACAATTCTATTTTTATACACAGGGGGTCACCATGAGTCAAGGTTGATTCGATGGCATCCAGTTTAGGAGGGCATTGGTGGTTCAGTGGTAGAATTCTCACCTTCCATGCAGGAGACCCAGGTTCGATTCGCAGCTAATGTACCTCGTGCACCACCACCACCCGTCTGTCAGTGGTGGCTTCCATGTTGCTATGATGCTGAACACGTTTCACCAAAGCTTCCAAACTAACATGGGCTAGGAAAAAAGGCCTGATGATACACTTCTGAAAATCAGACAATGAAAATCCTGTGGTTCACAATAGTCCAGTGTTTTGTTCTCTTGTGCATGAGGTCACCATGAGTCAGGGCCAAATCAATGGCAGCTAACAACCACAAGATGTATGGGCAGAACCTGTGAAAATAATGATTACTAACTCTCCTGATTCTGTAACTATTTAGTTTATTTTGAGTTCATCAAAAGATTATCTGGATGGGCCTGATCTAATCAGTCAAGCCCCTTTTAGGGTCTGGCCACTTGTTGAAGGTACAGAAATTGGGAGTGTGAGAGAGTCTAAGGAAGAAGGCCACGTGGCCAGAATCTGAGAGTGGCCTCTTAGAAACAAGAGTGATCTCCAGCAGACTGCCAGCATGACAGTAGGGACCTCAGTCATATAGCTGCAAGGATGTGAATTTGGCCTCAATACCAGTAAGCTTGGAAGAGGATGCCATACCTCTGGAAGAGGACTCGTAGCCCCAGAAGACACCTTGAGTTTAGCTGGTGAGACCCTCATAAGAGTACCCTGCACATATGATATACAGAAACTGTAAGCTACTGAGTGTTATATTAAGCCACTAAATTTGTGGTAATTTGCTATGCAGCAATAGAAAAATAATATAATGCTAAAAGCACTATTGCCAGTGAGTAAGATGAAAACACAGGACTGTGTGCTTCTGAGTCTTCCATTCCAGCACTCTCCTGTCAATCTCCATATAAATTAGGGCTTTTTGTTTGCCGTCAATCGAAATTGACTTGTGGCTAACTGAAGAAGAAAAAAGTAAAAGAATTTCATTTCATATGAGTCCTGGTATCGCCCAGAATTAAAAAAAAAAAAAGCTAAACCAGCCTTAGGAAGGACTAGACAACAAGACAAAACAGTTCCCAGAATCCCAGAATCCCAGCTGAAGGTGACCGTCACTTCAGTCACTGCCTTTGTCCTATGAGTCCCGGGATAGAAAGCCTGAGTGTCACTCCTAGGTCATGGACCCATACCTGTGGCCAGAAGGGCAGGAAGTAGGACTAACAATGAAGGACAGAAACAATTCTACAAAAGAAGTCATGCAGGGTTGCTTTTGATTTCTGTTTCATATGAGCTGAGGAAAAGGGACTTCCATGCCCCCACTTGGGGTTTCCTAGTTGATAGCCCTTCAGTGTGGGTCTGGAAACCAGTGAAAAGATTTTGGAAGTTGATGATGATATCATTGTACAATTGAATGCCAGAATATTACCAAACTTTTGAACTGAAAATTGTGTAACCACAATAAATATTTTCACTAGTTTTAGAAAATTTATGGTCAAAGGAAAAATTATTTATTTCATTGAGTTTTTAAATTGGATTATGGAAAAGGTTATAATCCTCAGGAAACATTTACTTGGAAATTCCTCCCGCCGTGCCCTCTTACCGTCAGTCTTGCCTGGGTAAACACAATGTGCGAAGACACATTCTAGATCATTAACTGGATCTGATCTAAACAACCGTGATACCTGCCTTTGACATGATTTGAGAATTATAGTGAAGAATTAAAAACATGCTGTCATTGACAAAAATTAGATTTTCATTCTGATGGACTTTAGTTACTTACCTGGCAAACACTGAGTACTGGCTCTCAAGGGAATTATTACCTGAGTAGGGGGGCTGAGAGCCTCTTAATCTCTCCAGTGATATCTTTCCTCTCTCTAGGAATAAAATGGGGTAAAAATCATGACTCTAACTCTTGAGTAAAGTACTTCAGGGCCTTGATACACCTGTGTAGAACTAGGCTATATATCTTTGTTTATTTTTTATCGCAGTAAATATATATGTAACAAAACATTTGCCTTTTCAACATTTTTACATGTACAATTCAGTGACATTATGTTTATCATGTTCCTCAACCATCACTGTTATCCATTTCCAAATTTTTCCATCAGCCTTAGCAGAGGCTCAGTGTCCCCTAAGCAATGGGTCTCTCTTTTCTGTTCCTTCCCACCTGCCCTTAAAAAAACCCATTTCTATCGAGTCATTTCTGACTCTTAGAGACTCTAAGAACAGCATAGAACTGCCCCATAGAGTTTCCAAGAAGTGCCTGGTGGATTTGTACTGCCAACCTTTTGGTTAGCCTCTGTAGCTCTTAACCACTACGCCACCAGGGTTTCCCAACTGCCCTTACTACCCGCTAATAAACTTTAGTCTCTGTAACCAAAAAACCTGTTGCCATCAAGTCAATTCTGACTCATGGTGATCCATACATTACAGAGCAGAACTGCCTCATAGGGTTTTCTTGGCTGTAATATTTATGGAAGAAGATCACCAGGCCTTTCTTCTGCAGGGCTCCTGGTTGGGTTTGAATCATTAACCTTATGTTAGTAGTTGAGCACAAACCACTTACACTGCCCAGCCCTAAAAAAACAAAAATGAATACACTCTATACACTGCCTATTTTAGATATTTCATACAAGTGGGATCATAGAAAGTTTGTCCTTTTGGGTCTGGCTTATTTCACTCAGCATCATGTTTTCGAGGTTCATCCATGTTACAACATGAATCTCCTTTCTCTTTACGGCCAAGGAATACTCCACTGTGCGTATATCCCACATTGTGTTTATCTGTTTATTTGTTAAAGGGCATGTATATTTTTAATAAAGAGAACCAACTAGTGACTGATGATCCCCTACCAAAAGTTGTCATTTTTGAGAATTATGCTTGCATGTTTTAACTTTTTTACATTTGTATTTCTATAAATGGATCTGGGAGGATTTATCCATTAAAAAAAAAAAAAGTTTTTGTTTTTTTTTTCCAAATAAGGGTAATGGACATTTTAATGAAGAGTAATTCAAATGTTTTTGTGGGCCCCGGATTCTGCCTCAATTAGGAAAACCAGCGTTGGAGACACCCCACCCTGGCACAGTTACGAACTTGTATTACTAAGGCATGGGTTCAAGCACAGGAGGACTGTCTTCTGTTGATGTGCTCAGCTTCAGGGTAGGGACAATTCTTCCCAAATCAGGCACTCAAAGTTATCTGGATAATGAGAGATCACTTCTTTATTCAGCATAAGTAACATCAAGGAAAATACTAAGAACAAATAGGAAGTGAAACTTCTATCAGCCCTAATCTTTTAGTATAATTTGTGGGAACAGTGGGATTTAGTGTGCATTCTAAAGTCAGAGTGCCTGGGCTGGAATCCTGGCTCTGTTACTTAACAGATGTGTGAATGGGTTAGCTCTGTCAACTTCTCTGCGCCTCACGCTCTTTCTGTTTAAAATGTGGTTAATGATAACACGCTTTCAACAGGTCTACGTGAAATAGTGCATGCAGAATGCTTAGAACCAGTAGCCTACTGGTAAATGTTTAACAACTGGCTCTTAAGAAAAAAATCCCTGAATTATAGAATTTGTTACTTGTCATGGTGTAATTCTCCTGCCCCTGGTAGAGTTCAAGCTTCTGATGTGATATCACTGAACTCTGTGTGGGAACATGTGCCAAGTGGCTCTTGGGAGCCGGTCTGAGTCAGCTCCAGCACACCACTGTTTCCAACAGGGTCTGGGCATAGTAAACTGTCAAGAAAAGTAACTTTTTATTATTCCTATTAATTAAAAATTTACAATAAATGCTATTCGTACAATATACAATAAACTACAAGGTCTCATCCAAATGATAGCCAAATTAGGCACACACAGAAATACTCCCCCAGGTTCTGGTACCTACATTATACACCTATGGCACCTCTCAGTCAGTAAAAGGAAGACACATCTGTTCTTTACATCTATTCTTCCCATGCGTAAGTGAGTCTCTTTACTTAGGTTGCTGTTCACAAGGTCAGGACAATGAATAACACACCCACCTAGCCCCCAGCCTGCATGGTGCTGTTTTTTTTTTGTTGTTGTTGGTACTGCTGTTTTGTTTTGTTTTTAATTACAGATTAGGACTTAAATACATGCCTTCAGCAGTTACTCTATTTAGTTCTAAACCAAAACAAAAAAAAAAAGAAGAAAGAAAACAGTTGCTGTTGAGCGATTCTGACTCAAGCCGACCCCGTATGTGTTCAGAGTGGAACTGTACTCCATAGGATTTACAAATGGCTGATTTTTTGGAAGCAGGTCACCAGGCCTTTCTTTCAAGGCACCTTTGGGTGGACTCAAACCATCAACCTTTTGGTTAGCAATCTAGTACATTAACCATTTTTACTACCCAGAAAAACACTCCAAAACCAAGGGTGGTATTTGTTCAACTAAGTTCTAGATTTCTATTGACTGGATTGTTACCCGGAGCTGTGTGGGGAACAAACCCTTTGTCTTTTCTATAGTAATCTTTGGACAGGACCTATCTTCAATGGGTACTATTTTCTCAATCTGAGGAAATCTCTAATCTTAATGTCATGAATAAATATTACTTTGATTTGGACTTGTCTTATTTTATTAAATATAAGAAAATCCTCTTCTTTCTGAAAAAGGAGGTGGAATGTAGTTTTACTTTTCAGTTATCCCAAAAAGGACAAAGCAAACCCACACAATCTGGAGAGTGTGGTTGAATCATGTAGCGCACTCATCCCCCAACTCCCCTACTCCCTTATTATGGGGTCAATTTAACATGATTCTTGTACTATTGACTCAAAGTATTAAGCTTTTGTAATTAGATTATTTGGAGACAAAAATTGTTCCTAGGGTAGGCAACTATCTCTCTGGTCTTCCAATTCCTCCGCCAAACAGCATAACATGGGACAAATAATTAAATACTTCCGAGTTTTTATTTGCTCATTTGGAAAATAAGGAATTTTAAGTAAGAGGATATTTAAGAACACTTTCAGCTTAAACAAATATATTTTCAAATGAGTGTCAAATTAAAAGGCTGAATCCAGAAAATACCCTAGTATTTTGGTGCTATATGTCATCAAGAAACCCTGTTTAAGAGTCCACTTTTATTTTTTTCTTGAGCACTTACATTTTATAGTTGAGCGAGAATAGTCTTTATTGTCAGAAAAGTAATTTTTCAAATTCTGACTCTACCATATTCTGTCAATTGGCTTTGGACAAATAGCCTAACTTAGCTTTAGTTTTTCTCATTGCATGGCATAGAATCACCTTACCAAAAAGAAATTTGGCTTTTTGTTTTTGGTGTCTGAGCCCTGCCTGGACTGACCTTTACCAGGATTGACCAGGGGTCCCACCTGTTGACTGATAAAACTTTAGAACAGGGAGCCTCAGATGGGGCATCCTATTCAACCAGAGCCAGAAGGAGAGCATGTCATTTGGACATGGGGCCCTGTGCTGAGACCCTCCTTGGTCAGTAAATCTGCAACAGTGATAAAAGCAGAGGCTAAGACAATACCAGAAAAGGCACAGATGAGTGGACCTGGATGATGACATAGAGTGTAAAGGCTGAGCCCTGGTCAAGAGCTATAACGCTCCAACATATGGGGCACCCTAAGCAGAGGGCCACTGACAGAGCAGCGATCATCTGAGAGCTGGCCAGGGGGAGCTGGGAGCTAGGTGAGAGGAGCTAGCAGATCCACTGAGTGATGTTACAGAAGATTCCCTGCTTGAAAAGTTTCTGATAAGTGAGAATGAAATTGTTTTTCAGTGGTACCCTTTGAGACTTAAGTGGGTCTCCCTTGAGACATTGAGACATTACTGAGGATCCTCCTGAACCTCATCCTATACATATCTTAGCTTCCGTTTATATCCTTCTTTGTTATATTAAAGTTGTTATTGCAGATATGGTGTTTCTGTGAGCTCTATTGTGATTGTTGCAATGAATTATCAAAACCATAGAGAGAGTGGTGTGGGGGGAACAGCTACTGTCAAAAATGGTGGAAAAGTTATAGAACGGAGGTATATTTGATCCCTGCCTCCTAGGAAGCAGCTTTTTGCTGACTCTTTGGTCAAGGTTTTCATGTCACTCATCTATAAAATTCATTCATTCGACATATTTTTTTGAGCGCCTTCTCTGTACCAAACACTGTTCTAGGCCTTGGGATATTAAAAAACCACAAAGTCTCTGTCCTCGTGGAGCTTACATTCTGATGGGTGAACACAGAAATTAAACAAATTATTACATAGTCTTAGGTAGTGATAAGGGCTAAGAAGAAAAGTGAAACCAAGGAAAAGAAATAGAGGGTGGCAGAAGTATCATTTTAGATTATACAGTCAAGGAAGGCTTCTCTAAGGAGTCAAGGCAGAAGAAAGAGCAAGTGCAAATTTCCTGAGGTACAATCATGCTTGGTATGTTCAGGCAGCAGCAAAAATCCATACTGGCTGGAGTAGACTGAGTGAGGTCTGCTAGAGGTAAGATTGGACAAGACCATAGTGGTTTGTGTATTATAAGTGTTAGTTTTCTCTTGGTGTTAACAAATTACCACAGACTTAGCAGTTCAAAACAATACAAATTTATTACATTGTAATTTCTATGGGTCAGAATTTGGGCACAGTTTAATTGGATTCTCTGCTCAGGGTGTCGGGAAGCTGAATCAAGGTGTTGGCCAGGCTCTTTCTCATCATGAGAATTGACTAGCAAAGAGTCTGCTTCCAAGTTCATTCAAGTTCTTCGTAGAATTTATTTCCTTGCAGCTGTATGACTGAAATCCTCATTTTCTTACTAGTTACCAGCTCCTTGAGGCCACCCCTAGGTTCTTTCCACTTGGGCCTCTCAATAGGCAGCTCATAAAATGCTTGCTTGTTTATTTCTTTAAGCCAACATTAGAATCTCTCTGCAGGAAGAGCCCAGTCCCTCTTCTAATGGACTTCATCTGATTAAGTCAAGTATTCCATTTTGCTTAATTCAAAATCAACTTATCTGAGACCTTGGTAATATTTGCAAAATTCCTTCACATTTGCCATATAAAGTAACCTTAGGGTAGAAGTGAAGTTCCATCACATTCATATGCCCTGCCCACATTTAACTCAAACCAAAAACCAAATCCATTTTCCCACAGGGTTTCCAAGGCTGTAATCTTTACAGAAGCAGACTGTAAAGATTCTACTACAGAGCAGGTGGTGGGTTTGAACTTACCATGTGGCCAAGTGCTTAGCCTCTGTGCTACCAGAGCTTCTTTCACCCACACTTAAAGGGTAGGCTTATATGAGATGCAAATACCAGAGGGTGGGGATCTTGAGGGCCATCTTAGAAATCTGACTACTCCACCAAGGTAAGGGCCTTAGATTTTACATTGAAAGGATAAGAAGTCATTAGACTATTTTGAGCAAGAGAGAGACATAATTAACTTTATTTTTGGAAAAAGATTACTCTTGCTGCACTGTGGAAAATTTAATGTAGGGCCACAACAATGGAGGCAGTGAAAAAATTAGGAAGCTTGTACAATAGTAAAGTATAGAATATAGAGATAATAGTATAGAGATAATGGTTTGAATTAGTGTGATAGTAATGAGAAGGAGTCAGACATTTCTATGTATTTTGAAAGTGAAGCTGGCAGAATCTGATGATGCATTAGAGGTGGAATAATAACCATTATATTTTAGGGTTATAAGAATTAACTGAAATAATGCATGTATATAAAATACCAAAAAAAAAGCCCTCTATTGTCAAGTCAATTCCAACTCACAGCGACCCTATAGGGCAGAGTAGAACTACCCCATAGGGTTTCCAAGGAGTGGCTGGTAGATTCAAACTGCCAACCTTTTGGTTAGCAGCCGGCCTCTTAACCACTGAGCCACCAGGGCTCCTTATAACATACGGTAGGTGCTAAACAGATGTTACCATTAGTGATTAGTGCCTAAATTTGAATAATAGTCATATTACCTCATCTTCCTTGTAGGAGTATGGATATTATCCTATCACTGACAGTGTTGTACTTCAAGATAGATCATGAAATGTTCTTTTTGGTGATTAATGTGATGCCATTCCTCTTCAATTTTTCATTCCCGAAATAGTAGACCATATGATTGTCTGATTCAAAATGGCCAATATCAGTATATTTCAGTTCACTAATACCTAGGAAGACCGGTTAATATGAGTATTATTCAGAAATCCAAAGATGAAGAAATTGAAGATTTTTACCAACTTCTGCAGTCTGAAATTGATCAAACATGCAATGAAGATGCATCAATAATGACTGGTAATCAGAGTACAGAAGTCGGAAACAGAAGAAGGGTTGGTAGGTGGAAAACATGCACTTGGTGAAAGACACAACACTGGAGACTGGTGATCACATGATAGAATTTTGTAAGATCAATGACTTATTCATTGCAAATATATTTTTTCAGCAACATAAATGGCGACAATACATGTGGACCTCACTGGATGGAATACACAGGAATCAATTCTACTCCAACTTTGGAAAGAGTCCTTGGAGAAGCTCAAAATCATCAGTCAGAACAAGGTCAGAGCTGACTGCAGAACAGATCATCAATTGCTCACGTGCAAGTTCAACTTGAAGCTGGAGAAAATTAAAACAAGTTCATGAGAGCCAAAATACGACCTTGAAGATATCCCCCTGATTTTAGAGACCATCTCAAGAATAGATTTGATGCATTGAACACTAATAACAGAAGACCAGACAAGTTGTGAGATGACATCATCCATGAAGAAAGCTAAAGGTCTTTAAAAAGATGGTAAAGAAAGAAAAGACCAAAACGGAAGTCATAAGACTCCAAAACTTGCTCTTAAACATAGAGTAGTTCAAGCAAACGGAGAAATGATGAAGTAAAAAAAACTGAACAGAAGATTTCAAAGGGTGGCTCAAAAGACAAAGTAATGTATTAAAATGAAATGTGCAAAGACCTGGTGATAGAAAACCAAAAGGAAAGAACATGCTCAACATTTCTTAAACTGAAAGAACTGAAGAAAAGTTTCAAGGCTCACATTGCAATATTGAAGGATTCTACGGGGAAAACATTAAATAACAAAGGAAGCATTGAAAGAAGATGGAAGGAATACACAGAGTCACTATACCAAAAAGAATTGGTCGACGTTCAACCGTTTCAGGAGGTAGCATATTATGAAGAACTGATGGTACCGAAGGAAGAAGTCCAAGCTGCACTGAAGGCATTGGTGAAAAACAAGCTTCCAGGAATTGACAGAATACCAATAAGCACAACTGGACCAATAAGCAACATCATGTTAAATGGAGAAAAGATTGACATTATCAAGGACTTTATTTTACTCGGGTTTACAATCAATGCCCATGGAAGCAGCAGTCAGGAAACCAAAGGGCATGTTGCATTGGGCAAATCTGCTGCAAAACACCTCTTTACAGTGTTAAAAACCAACAATCACTTTGAGGACTATGGTGTACCTGACCCAAGCTATGGTGTTTTCAATTACCTCATATGCATGTGAAAGCTGGACAATGAATAAAGGAGATTGGAGAAGAATTTGTGCCTTTGAACTATTGTGTTAGTGGAAAATACTGAATATACCGTGGATTGGCAGAAGAATGAACAAATCTGTCTTGGAAGAAGTACAGCCATAGTGCTCCTTAGAAGCAAGGATGGTGAGACTTCATCTCAAGTCTTAGACATATTATGAGGAGGGACCATCCCCTGAAGAAAGACAACATACTTGGTAAAGTAGAGGGTCAGCAAAAGCGAGGAAGGCCCTCAATGACATGAATTGACACAGCAGCTGCAAGGATGGGCTCAAGTATAGCAAGGATTGTGAGGATGATGCAGGATCAGGCAGTATTTCATTCTGTTGTACATAGGGTCACACCTAACAACACCAAAACAGATGTTAGTTAACTTTCATTTATAATATATAAAATTTAATTCTTATTCAAAGGATATTTCTTTTTTAAAAAATTTCATTGTAAAGTGGACTACCACCCTTTAAAATTTAGACCTTTATAGAGACTTTTCTCATCAGGGTTGAGGTGACTGAAGACTAGAAAAGGAACAATGGAAATCAGGATATGAATGAAAGTTAACTTTCTTCCTTCTCACTCTGAAAGTTTAGTGTACATTTTTATTCCTTTTGCTTTTTCTTCAATCAAAAAAAAAAAAAAAAAAGGACAGTGCATTGTCTGAATGTAAGATCCAAATGCATTTAGTAGCACTCTTTAATTAAACCTGGCTCGTGTCTGGAAACAATAGGTTATACCAGTAAAAAACAGCTCCTTTCAACTGGAAGAGATCCCGCAAGAGAGAAAAAAATATATAGTTTCAAATCTTAATCTCTGGAGTACCACTAAACGGGTTTGTCAAAGCAGCCATATCTGTGGGTCTGCTTGCTCCAGCCCAGAACAGTATTTCAGAATCTTCATTACGTTTGTACGCAGGAAACTGAAGTAAATGAGCCAATTCTCTCCCAGAGGATAGCTCAGGTTTAATGAGTCTGATCGTAGAAGCTTTTAGTGCCTTTGCATAAAAGTTTGCAGAGGATACTACTACATTATGACTGTAATATATACAGTGCCTACGTTTATTCTTCTAGAAACAAAGATCATTATAATTTTTAAAGTAAGACTTACAAAGATAATTTTTCCTGCTGGGTGATCACCCAAGTGACCATCACATTCAGTGATGGATATACCTCCTGACGGCAGTGTTGGTTGTCTATATGGAAACTACGGTAGCAAAATTAGGTTTGCAGTTAGAGGAGAGGTAGAAGGTCCATTGCTAGTGTCCATGAGAATGACCCTGTTGACTTCTAGAATACAGGTTCTCAACCCTAGATACGTATTAGATGTCTCTGGATAGTTCTAAAATTACCAATGCCAACCTCACACCAAGAGATGATGATCTAACTAGCCTGGGGAAGATTCTTGGCATTGGTATATTTTTTTAAAAAAGTAATGTAATATGCAGAACAATAACCCCCGAAGATGTGCATGTGCTAATCCCCAGAGCTTTTGAATACGCTATATTACATGGAAAAATGAATGTTGCAGATGTGCTTTAGGTTTAACCAAGAAACCAAGCCAGTTGCCGTTGAGTTCACTGCAACTCAGGATGACCCTGTGAGTGTCAGAGTAGAACTGTGCTCTACAGTGTGTTCAAGGCTGCAACCTTCTGGAAGCAGATCGCCAGGCCTATCTTCCAAAGCATTTCTGGGTGGATTTGAACTGCCAACCTTTTGGTTGGTAGTTGAGCACTTGACTGTTTGCATCACCCAGGGACTCCTGTGTTTAAGGTTACGGGCCTTGAAATAGAGAGATAATCCTGGATTATCTTGCTGAGACAAATCTAGTCATCCAACCTAATGGTCTAAATTATCTCCCTCCAATTTTAAGAGTCAGAGATATGAAGACAGAAGAAGAAAGCATGAAATGTGAGATGGATTTGTCTACAGTTACTATCTTTGAAGATGGAAGAAAGGGACCATGAGCTAAGGAATGTGGACCTTAGAAGCTTGGACCAGCCCTCAGAAAACATCAGCAAGGATCCTTGAACCTCAGTCCTGACGGAAACGAATTCTGTCAACAACCCGAATAAGCAAGGAAACAAATTCTCCCCTGGAACCTACAGGAAGGACATGGCCCTGCCAATGCCGTGATGCCAGCCCAGCGAGACCCTGTCAGATTTCTGACCTACAGAGGTATACGATATTAAGTTTATGTCATTTAAGATGCTAAAATTATGGTAATTTGCTATGGCAACAATAGAAAAAAATAATGCAATAAACTTTTAGCTTTAAAATAGTTTTAGATTTACAGAAAAGTTGCAAATATAGTACAGAAAGGTCCCGTATGCCCTACATCCAGTTTCCCCTATTGCTAACGTCTTACATTAGTATGATACATTGGTCACAACTAATGAATAGTAATTGATACATTATATTAACCAAAGTCCATACTTTTTTAAGATTTCCTTAGTTTTTACCTATGGTCCTTCCCTTCTGTATCCCACCCACCATACTACATTATGTTTAGCTGTCATGTCTTCTTAGGCTTCTCTAGGCTGTGACAGCTTCTCAGACACTCTTTGTTTTTGATGTCCTTGACACTTTTGAGCAGTACTGGTCACATGTGTTGTGGAATGACCCTCAATTGGGATGTGTATGATGTTTTTATGGGGTGATGACTTTGGGGGAAGAAAACCCCAGAGGTAAATAAAGCACCATTCTCATCACATCACATCAAAGGGAATGCTATCAACATGACAAAGCTATTGATGTTAACCTTGGTCACATGACTGAGCTATTCTTTGAAAGGTTTCACCAATGTGAAATTATTCTTTCCCCTTTTCCAACAACCATTGGGAGGAAGTCACTGTGCATAGCCCACATCTGAGAAGTGGGAAGCTATGCTCCCTGTACTTGAAGGCAGAGTATCCACATAAATTATTTGCCGTTCTTCTGCAGTGGAAGTTTTTCTTTTCTCCCCCATTGATTTAGTCATTCTGTCACTTACTTATATCAATATGAATTCATAGATATTTATTTTATACTTTGGGTTATAATCCAATACTACTTTATGTTATTTATTTATTTTCTCAAATTGTTCCATCTTTGGCCATTGGGAGATGGCCAAAGTGATGTCCCCATCATCAATCACTTCCTTACATTCTGGGACTACAAGATGCTCCAGGATCACTTGTGTATTTTCTACTCCAACTCTAGAATCAGCCACTTCAAGAAACCATGGTACCTTTTATTGGAGAACACCCTTAGAAACCAAGGCCTGAGCTCTGGGTATACTCATTGCTACTGGGATGGCATTGCTTCTGGACCATCTCAGATGACAGAACAAGGAAATACATGTGTTTATAGTAATCCATATATATGTATGTATGTGTGTGTGTGTGTGTGTGTGTGTGTATGTGTATGGAGCCCTGGTAGTTTAGTGGTTAAGAGCTTGCCTCCTAACAAAGAGGTTGGCAATTTGAATCTATCAGCTGTTCCTTAAAAACCCTGTGGGGCAGTTCTACTCTCCTATAGGGTTGCTATGAGTTGGAATCAACTTGACACGGTTTGTGTGTGTGCGTGTGTGTGTGTGTACATATATATATATGAACTTAAACATGAGCTCATACTGATGTCTTCAATTATAACCCAGTATCACATGGGTAATTCTATACTCCATTGCTTGTCTGTAACCTTGTATTTAAAGAGTGATAAACCTGGCTCCCGCTATTCTCCATCCAGTTATTCCATTCCAGTATATATGTGTAGTAGCTTCAGAATCAAAATCATGAGAAAAACCCATGGGAAACAACTTTACCAACTAAGACACCGTGCTTATATTATGTACAATTATTTTCCCTTTATTCTTACAGTCATAATTAATTTTCAGAGTTACTCAGATCAGCATCTTTTCCCCCAAACCCTTCTATGAGGTTGTTTCATGTACAGTCATGTGCCACATAACGTCTGTTGGGGCAATATCTGACCCATTCTCCAGTCGGGATTTCTGAACTCTATCATAGGTTTTATCATAACCTTATTTTTTTTATGAGACCACTTTTGTGACATTAATTACATTCATCTTGTCATGCTACTGTCACAGCTGTCTGTTTCCAAAATTTTATATCAACCCAAACAGAAACTCAGTGCCCCTTCAGCAATAGCTCCTCTTCCTTTATTCCCCAGCTCCTGGTAACCACTAATAAACTTTTATACCTATACACTTGCCTACCCTAGATATTTCATATAATTGGGATTTTACAATATTTGCTCTTTCGTAGCTGACTTATTCCATTTACCATAATGTTTTCAAAGTATCAGAATTTTATTTCTCTTTGTGGCTGAATAATATTCCATTGTATGTATGTACCACATTTTGTTTATCCACTCATCTATTGATGGACACTTGGATAGTTTCTACCTTTTGGTTATTGTGTGTAATGCTGCAGTGAACATTAGTGTACAAATACGTGTTTGAGTTGCTTTGAAGTCTCTGCTTTCAAGTCCCTTAGGTGTATACCTAGAATTGCTGGATCATATAGTAATTCTATTTTTAACTTTTTTTAGGAACCACCAAAGTGTTTTCCATAGTGGCTGCACCATTTTACCTTCCCATTTGTTTCTTTTTCATTGCTGAGTAATATTGCACATTATGCATCCATCTGTTAAAGGATATCTTGGTTGTTTCTATTTTTTAACAATTAGGAATTTTTTTTTAGGTTCTTTGGGGTTTTTCATATAGAAAACCACGTTACCTGTGAATAAAGGGAGTTTTATTTCTTCCTTTATATACTGCATTATATTTATTTATTTATGTCTAATTATACCAGCTAGAATTTTCAATAAGATGATGAGTAGAAATGTTGAGAAAGAATATCTTAGCCTTGTTCTTAATCTTAGGAGGAGTGCCTTCACTCTCCAACCACTAAGTGTGTTATCTCTAGGTTTTTCATTTATTCCCTTTAATAGGTTAAGGAATGTCCCTTCTATTCCTATTATTTTGAGGGTTTTTATGAGGCATGAGTGTTGAATATTGTATAATGCTTTTTGTTCATCTGTTGATATAATCATACGGTTTCTTATTCAGTCTGTAAACACGATGAATTACATTGATTGACTTACAAAAGTTTTAACAAATCTTATATTCCTGGAATGAATCTCAGTTCGTTGAGATGTATTATCTTTATTATGTTTCTAGATTCAAGGATTGCTGGTTAAGGATTTTGACAGCTTTGTTCATGTGAAGGATTATTCATGTGAAACAACAACAAATATGTAGTTGTATTTTCTTGCAATGCTGTATCTGATTTTGATAGTAAGTTAATGTTGGCCTTATGAAATTAGATGGGAAGTGTCCACTCTCTTTCTACATTGCAGAGGAGATTGTGAAGAATTGGTATTATTTCCCCCAAAATGTTTGACTGTTTGGTTCCGTTCACCAATGTAACTATCTGAGCTTGGTTCCCTCTCTCCCTCTCTCTTCCTTCCTCCTTACCTTCCTTCCTTCCTCTCTCTCTTTTTTTCTTTCTCTCTCCCTCCCTCCCTTCCTTCCTTTCTTTTAGAAGAATTTCATTATTGATGGTTATTATTAGTTGCCTTCAAGTTGGCTCCAACTCATGGTGGCCTTGTGTATAACAGAACAAAATGTTGCCTGGTCCTGTGCCATCCTCATGATTTTGGTATGTTTAAGCCCATTATTGGAGCTATTGTGTCAGTCCATCTCATTTAGGGTTTTCCTCATTTTCATTGACCCTCTTTGCTTTACCAAATATGATGTCCTTTTCTAGCTACTGGTCTTTCCTGATGACAGGTCCAAAGTAAGCAAGACAGTCTCACCATCCTTACTTCAAAGGAATATTCTGGTGTATTTCTCTTAAGAGTTTGTTCATTCTTTTAGCAGGCCACTATATATTTAATATTCTTCACTAATACCATAATTCAGAAGCATAAATTCTTTCACCTACCTTTTTTTTATTTTCTTTCTTTTTTTTTTATTAACTTTTATTGAGCTTCAAGTGAACGTTTACAATTCAAGTCAGTCTGTCACATATACGTTTACATAGATCTTACTCCATACTCCCATTTGCTCTCCCCCTAATAAGTCAGCCCTTCCAGTCTCTCCTTTCGTGACAATTTTGCCAGCTTCCCACTCTTTCTACCCTCCCATCCCCCCTCCAGACAGGCGATGCCAACACAGTCTCAAGTGTCCACCTGATATTATTAGCTCACTCTTCACCAGCATCTCTCTCCCACCCACTGTCCAGTCTCTTTCATGTCTGATGAATTGTCTTCGGGGATGGTTCCCGTCCTGTGCCAACAGAAGGTTTGGGGACCTTGGCCGCCGGGATTCCTCTAGTCTCAGTCAGACCATTAAGTATGGTCTTTTTATGAGAATTTGGGGTCTGCATCCCACTGATCTCCTGCTCCCTCAGGGGTTCTCTGTTGTGCTCCCTGTCAGGGCAGTCATCGATTGTGGCCGGGCACCAACTAGTTCTTCTGGTCTCGGGATGACGTAGGTCTCTGGTTCATGTGGCCCTTTCTGTCTCTTGGGCTCTTAGTTGTCCTGTGACTTTGGTGTTCTTCATTCTCCTTTACTCCAGGTGGGTTGAGACCAATTGATGCATCTTAGATGGCCGCTTGTTAGCATTTAGGACCCCAGACACCACGTTTCAAAGTGGGATGCAGAATGTTTTCATAATAGAATTATTTTGCCAATTGACTTAGAAGTCCCCTTAAACCATGGTCCCCAAACCCCCGCCCTTGCTCCGCAGACCTTTGAAGCATTCAGTTTATCCAGGAAACTTCTTTGCTTTTGGTCCAGTCCAGTTGAGCTGACCTTCTATGTATTGAGTGTTGTCCTTCCCTTCACCTAAAGCAGTTCTTATCTACTAATTAATCAATAAAAAACCCTCTCCCTCCTTCCCTCCCTCCCCCCCTCGTAACCACAAAAGTATGTGTTCTTCTCAGTTTTTACTATTTCTCAAGATCTTATAATAGTGTTCTTATACAATATTTGTCCTTTTGCCTCTGACTCATTTCGCTCAACATAATGCCTTCCAGGTTCCTCCATGTTATGAAATGTTTCAGAGATTCGTCACTGTTCTTTATCAATGCGTAGTATTCCATTGTGTGAATATACCACAATTTATTTACCCATTCATCCGTTGATGGACACCTTGGTTGCTTCCAGCTTTTTGCTATTGTAAACAGAGCTGCAATAAACATGGGTGTGCATATATCTGTTTGTGTGAAGGCTCTTGTTTCTCTAGGGTATATTCCGAGGAGTGGGATTTCTGGGTTGTATGGTAGTTCTATTTCTAACTGTTTAAGATAACACCAGATAGATTTCCAAAGTGGTTGTACCATTTTACATTCCCACCAGCAGTGTATAAGAGTTCCAATCTCTCCGCAGCCTCTCTAACATTTATTATTTTGTGTTTTTTGGATTAATGCCAGCCTTGTTGGAGTGAGATGGAATCTCATCATAGTTTCAATTTGCATTTCTCTAATGGCTAATGATCGAGAGCATTTTCTCATGTATCTGTTAGCTGCCTGAATATCTTCTTTAGTGAAGTGTGTGTTCATATCCTTGGCCCACTTCTTGATTGGGTTGTTTGTCTTTTTGTGGTTGAGTTTTGACAGAATCATGTAGATTTTAGAGATCAGGCGCTGGTCGGAGATGTCATAGCTGAAAATTCTTTCCCAGTCTGTAGGTGGTCTTTTTACTCTTTTGGTGAAGTCTTTAGATGAGCATAGGTGTTTGATTTTTAGGAGCTCCCAGTTATCGGGTTTCTTTTCGTCATTTTTGGTAATGTTTTGTATTCTCTTTATGCCTTGTATTAGGGCTCCTAGGGTTGTCCCAATTTTTTCTTCCATGATCTTTATCGTTTTAGTCTTTATGTTTAGGTCTTTGATCCACTTGGAGTTAGTTTTTGTGCATGGTGTGAGGTATGGGTCCTGTTTCATTCTTTTGCAAATGGATATCCAGTTATGCCAGCACCATTTGTTAAAAAGACTATCTTTTCCCCAATTAACTGACACTGGTCCTTTGTCAAATATCAGCTGCTCATACGTGGATGGGTCTATGTCTGGGTTCTCAATTCTGTTCCATTGGTCTATGTGCCTGTTATTGTACCAGTACCAGGCTGTTTTGACTACTGTGGCTGTATAATAGCTTCTGAAATCAGGTAGAGTGAGGTCACCCACTTTCTTTGTCTTTTTCAGTAATGCTTTGCTTATCCGAGGCTTCTTTCCCTTCCATATGAAATTGGTGATTTGTTTCTCTATCCCCTTAAAATATGACATTGGAATTTGAATCGGAAGCGCGTTAAATGCATAGATGGCTTTTGGTAGAATAGACATTTTTACTATGTTAAGTCTTCCTATCCATGAGCAAGGTATGTTTTTCCACTTAAGTATGTCCTTTTGAATTTCTTGTAGTAGAGCTTTGGAGTTTTCTTTGTATAGGTCTTTTACATCTTTGGTAAGATTTATTCCTAAGTATTTTATCTTCTTGGGGGCTACTGTGAATGGTATTGATTTGGTTATTTCCTCTTCGGTGTACTTTTTGTTGATGTAGAGGAATCCAAGTGATTTTTGTATGTTTATTTTATAACCTGAGACTCTGCCTAACTCTTCTATTAGTTTCAGTAGTTTTCTGGAGGATTCCTTAGGGTTTTCTGTGTATAAGATCATGTCATCTACAAACAGAGATAATTTACTTCCTCCTTGCCAATCCGGATGCCTTTTATTTCTTTGTCTAGCCTAATTGCCCTGGCTAGGACTTCTAGCACGATGTTGAATAAGAGCGGTGATAAAGGGCATCCTTGTCTGGTTCCTGTTCTCAAGGGAAATGCTTTCAGGTTCTCTCCATTTAGAGTGATATTGGCTGCTGGCTTTGCATAAATGCCCTGTATTATGTTGAGCAATTTTCCTTCAATTCCTATTTTGGTGAGAGTTTTTATCATAAATGGGTGTTGGACTTTGTCAAATGCCTTTTCTGCATCAATTGATAAGATCATGTGGTTTTTGTCTTTTATTTATGTGATGGATTACATTAATGCTTTTTCTGATATTAAACCAGGTTTGCCTTGCATACCCACTTGATCGTGGTGGATTATTTTTTTGATATGTTGTTGAATTCTATTGGCTAGAATTTTGTTGAGGATTTTTGCATCTATGTTCATGAGGGATATAGGTCTGTAATTTTCTTTTTTTTGTAATGTCTTTACCTGGTTTTGGTATCAGGGAGATGGTGGCTTCATAGAATGAGTTGGGTAGTATTCCGTCTTTTTCTATGCTTTGAAATACCTTCAGTAGTAGTGGTGTTAATTCTTCTCTGAAAGTTTGGTAGAACTCTGCAGTGAAGCCGTCCGGGCCAGGGCTTTTTTTTTTTGTTGTTGTTGGGAGTTTTTTGATTACCGTTTCAATCTCTTTTTTTGTTATGAGTCTATTTAGTTGTTCTACTTCTGAATGTGTTAGTTTAGGTAGGTAGTGTTTTTCCAGGAATTCATCCATTTCTTCTAGGTTTGCAAATTTGTTAGAGTACAATTTTTTGTAATAATCTGATATGATTCTTTTAATTTCAGTTGGTATCTGTTGTGATGTGGTCCTTCTCGTTTCTTATTCAGGTTATTTGTTTCCTTTCCTGTATTTCTTCAGTCAGTCTAGCCAATGGTTTATCAATTTTGTTAATTTTTTCAAAGAACCAGCTTTTGGCTTTGGTAATTCTTTCAATTGTTTTTCTGTTCTCTAATTCATTTAGTTCAACTCTAATTTTTATTATTTGTTTTCTTCTGGTGCCTGATGGATTCTTTTGTTGCTCACTTTCTATTTGTTCAAGTTGTAGGGACAGTTCTCTGATTTTGGCTCTTTCTTCTTTTTGTATGCGTGCATTTATCGATATAAATTGGCCTCTGAGCACTGCTTTTGCTGTGTCCCAGAGGTTTTGATAGGAAGTATTTTCATTCTCGGTGCATTCTATGAATTTACTTATTCCCTCCTTGATGTCTTCTATAACCCAGTCTTTTTTCAGGAGGGTATTGTTCAGTTTCCAAGTATTTGATTTCTTTTCCCTAGTTTTTCTGTTATTGATTTCTGGTTTTGTTGCCTTGTGGTCTGAGAAGATGCTTTGGACTCTGCAAAGGTTTGTTTTATGACCTAATATGTGGTCTATTCTAGAGAATGGTCCATGTGCACTAGAAAAAAAAAAAGTATATTTTGCAGCAGATGGGTGGAGAGTTCTGTATAAGTCAATGAGGTCAAGTTGGTTGATTGTTGTAAGTAGGTCTTCCGTGTCTCTATTGAGCTTCTTACTGGATGTCCTGTCCTTCTCCGAAAGTGGTGTGTTGAAGTCTCCTACTATAAATATGGAGGTGTCTATCTCACTTTTCAATTCTGTTAAAATTTGATTTATGTATCTTGCAGCCCTGTCATTGGGTGCATAAATATTTAATATGGTTATGTCTTCCTGATCAATTGTCCCTTTTATCATTATATAGTGTCCTTCTTTATCCTTTGTGGTGGATTTAAGTCTAAAGTCTATTTTGTCAGAAATTAATATTGCTACTCCTCTTCTTTTTTGCTTATTGTTTGCTTGATATATTTTTTTCCATCCTTTGAGTTTTAGTTTGCTTGTGTCTCTAAGTCTAAGGTGTGTCTCTTGTAGGCAGCATAAAGACGGATCGTGTTTCTTTGTCCAGTCCGAGACTCTCTGTCTCTTTATTGGTGCATTTAGTCCATTTACATTCAGCGTAATTATAGATAAATAAGTGTTTAATGTTGTCATTTTGATGCCTTTTTATGTGTGTTGTTGACCATTTCATTTTTCCACTTACTTTTTTGTGCTGAGACGTTTTTCTTAGTAAATTGTGAGATCCTCATTTTCGTAGTGTTTGACTTTATGTTTGTTGAGTCGTTACGTTTTTCTTGGCTTTTATCTTGAGTTATGGAGTTGTTATATTTCTTTGTGGTTACCTTATTATTTACCCCTATTTTTCTAAGTAAAAACCTAACTTGTATTGTTCTATATCGCCTTGTATCACTCTCCATATGGCAGTTCTATGCCTCCTGTGTTTAGTCCCTCTTTTTGATTATTGTGATCTTTTACATATTGACTTCCGTGATTCCGTTATGTGTATTTTTTTTAATTAATCTTAATTTGTTTTTGTGATTTCCCTATTTGAGTTGATATCAGGATGTTCTGTTTTGTGACCTTGTGTTGTGCTGGTATCTGATATTATTGGTTCTCTGACCAAACAATATCCTTTAGTATTTCTTGTAGCTTTGGTTTGGTTTTTGCAAATTCTCTAAACTTGTGTTTGTCTGTAAATATCTAAATTTCGCCTTCATATTTCAGAGAGAGTTTTGCTGGATATATGATCCTTGGCTGACAGTTTTTCTCCTTCAGTGTTCTGTATATGTCGTCCCATTGCCTTCTTGCCTGCATGGTTTCTGCTGAGTAGTCTGAACTTATTCTTATTGATTCTCCCTTGTAGGAGACCTTTCTTTTCTCCCTGGCTGCTTTTAAAATTTTCTGTTTATCTTTGGTTTTGGTGAGTTTGATGATAATATGTCTTGGTGTTTTTTTTTTCGATCAATCTTAAATGGGGTTCGATGAGCATCTTGGATAGATATCCTTTCGTCTTTCATGATGTCAGGGAAGTTTTGTGTTAGGAGTTCTTCAACTATTTTCTCTGTGTTTTCTGTCCTCCCTCCCTGTTCTGGGACTCCAATGACACACAAGTTATCCTTCTTGATAGAGTCCCACATAATTCTTAGGGTTTCTTCATTTTTTTTAATTCTTTTATCTGATTTTTTTTCAACTATGTTGGTGTTAATTCCCTGGTTCTCCAGATGTCCCAGTCTGCATTCTAATTGCTCGAGTCTGCTCCTCTGACTTCCTATTGCATTGTCTAATTCTGTAATTTTATTGTTAATCTTTTGGATTTCTACATGTTGTCTCTCTATGGATTCTTGCAACTTATTAATTTTTCCACTATGTTCTTGAATAATCTTTTTTAGTTCTTCAACAGTTTTATCAGTGAGTTCCTTGGCTTTTTCTGCAGTTTGCCTTATTTCGTTTGTGATGTCTTGAAGCATTCTGTAAATTAGTTTTTTATATTCTGTATGTGATAATTCCAGGATTGTATCTTCATTTGGGAAAGATTTTGATTCTGTTTGGGGGGCTGTAGAAGCTGTCATGGTCTGCTTCTTTATGTGGTTTGATATGGACTGCTGTCTCCGAGCCATCACTGGGAAACTAGTTTTTCCAGAAAATCCACTAAAAAAAAATGCAGTCAGATCCCTATCAGAATTGCCTTTGCATTATAACCACCACCTTGTTCCCTGTAAGGATGAAAGTCCGAGATTTGGATCATATATGCTTGGCTGTAGCTGGTTCTGTGCTTTTAGTCCAATTAGGGGTGGATTTTTGTTCCCTGGGTTTTTTTTTTGTTGTTGTTGTTCCTTCTCTCAGGCTGAAAGAGTGGGTTAGGAAAAGACCAAAAGAAGAAAAAAAAAAGGGGGGGGAGCAAAGCCGCCGCGGAGCCGGAGCTGTTCTCCCTCTGGCTCAGGCAATTCCAATGTTAATGAAGCCGCCTGGGGAGGGTGGGGGAGGGATCAGCGAGATAGGAGAGTAGCACCTCAGAATATAGCCAGAGTTGCTTGTCTTGCTTGGAATGACTATTATATCTGAGGTTCCCGTGGGGCATGTCGCCTATGTGTGCTGGCTGTGTGGAGATTGCCTCCGGGGGTCTGGCCCTCTGAAGCCACCCGCTGCCAGTCCAACTCCTAGCATCAAGGTTCCCCTGCTGGGACGCTTTACTCCCGGCTCCAAAATCAGTCGCTGCCTCCCGGGGACTTGTCCCGCCAGCCGCGTCGCAGCGCCGCCTCCGCAAACTGGCTGGGCTCTCTCCCAGGGTTAGTTCAGGGGACTGGAGCAGCTCTATGTGCTTGTGCCCTGCCAGTGCCCAGTCAAAATCCCGGCGGCACGATTCCCTGGCTGGGACGCTGCTCTCCCAGCTCCAAGACCAGTCACTGCCTCCCAGGGACTTCTCCCACCGGCTGCGTCGCCCCACTGCCTGCGTCAACCAGCTGGGCCCCCTCCAGGGGTGAGTTCAGGGGGGTAGAACTGGGCCCCTTGTTTGCGCCGTCAGCTCCCCTGGGCTCTGCCCTAAATCGGGCGCCAAATGTTACCTGACTGGGACGCTGGCTCCAGGCTCTGAAAACAATCGCTGCTTCCCCATATTTATTCGTTTTCCATCTCTAAATCTGTGTTTGTTGTTCAGGGCTCGTAGATTGTTATGTACGTGATTGATTCACTTGTTTTTCCGAGTCTTTGTAGCAAGAGGTATCCGAGGTAGCGTCTACCTAGTCTGCTATCTTGGCCCCGCCCCCTCACCTACCTTTTTTATTGTTCAGCTTTCACATGCATATTAGGAGAAATATATATGGCTTGGGTCAGGCATGCCTTGGCCATCAAAGTGACATCTTTCCTTTTTAAAACTCTGAAGAGGTCTTTTGCAGATTTACCCAATGCAATATGTCATTTGATGTTTTGACTGCTGATTCCATAAGCATCTATTGTTGATTCAAGTAGAATGAAATCCTTGATAACTTTAATTTCTTTATCGTTTATCATGATGTTGTTTATTGGCCCAGTGGTGATTTTTTGTTTGTTTTGTTAGTAGCTATAGATTTATTCAGGTTATCTATTTTTCTTTGAGTAAGTTTTGGTAGTTTGTGTCTTTCGAAGAATTTGTCCATTGCATCTAAGTTATCAAATCTGTGGGACTGGAGTTGTTTGTAGTATTTTATCTTTATCATTTTAATTTCCATGAAATCAGTACTCATGACCCCTCTGTTATCTCTGATACTGGTAATTTGTGTCTTCTCTCTTTTTTACTTTAGTTAGTGGCACTAGAGGCTTATCAGGAGAAATTGAGACACAGACCCACAGATGTACCCATAGTTGTCAGCAAAAGTCCCAAATGGAAGTCTTTTGTCAGGAACCTGCCTTTGCCAATTATTTTCAATTATGACCATCTGCAAGCTTCATAGCAAGTCTTTTCAGAATTAATTCCTTACCAGGCTGAGAGACCTCTTTAAACTGTGAAAAAGCAAAGATGTCACTTTAAGGACTAAGGTGCTTCTGACCCAAGCCATGGTGTTTTTGATGGCCTTGTATGCATGCGAAAGCTGGGCAGTGAGTAAGGAAATGGAAGATGAATTGATGCCTTTGAATTATGGTGTTGGCAAAGAATATTGAATATACCATGGACTGCCAAAAGGAGGAACAAATCTGTTTTGGAAGAAGTACAGTCCAAATACTCATTAGAAGCAAGGATGATGAGACTTCATCTGACATACTTTAGATGTGTTATCAGGAAGGATCAGTCCTTGGAGAAGGACACCATGCTTGGTAAAGTAGAGGGTTAGCAAAAAAGAAGGAGACCTTCAATGAGATGGATTTACACAGTGGCTGCTACAATGAACTCAAACATAGCAACGACTGTGAGGATGGTGCAGGACTGGGCCATGTTTCATTCTGTTGTACATAGGGTCCCTCTTAGTCAGAACTGACTTGATGGCACCTAAGTACAACAACATTGTGAAACGACAAACAACCCCAGTTATCAGTTTGCCTTATTATCAACATCGTATAATTGTTCTCCTCCCTGCCTAGACAGGTCCCCTCAGTTATTGACCATTGACCAACCCTTTAGCCACCTTTCATTCTCTCTATTGACCATCTGTGGAATGTTCTGATTGCTAACTCTCTGAAGTCCTGAACTACACCTTATGCTCATTTTCTAGCTTCTGGGCCCTCTGGTTTCTATCTGACTTCCTTGCTATATCCCACAGCTCCCCTGACCTTTGCTAAGTATGCTCTGCATGGAGTTTTTTGTTTGGTAACCACCTGCCCCCTAATTCTATATTCTCAATTGGTTTTCACTCTACTCTAGATACAAGAGCCTTGAATGACATGCCTGGGTCATTGTACAACATATACTCAGGTGCTTTCATTAACCCCTTACACAGATGGAACATGATATAAGTATAATTCAACAAGTTGAATTCATTTAAATTTCGTGATTCTAGTCACATTTATATTTTTACGGAAAAGAAGCACAGCAACAGACTGTAACACTAGAAGTCACCGTACTCATACGGTTTCTGTTCCATCAGTAGTGTATGCCTAACATGGGCTAACACACTGCCACGGGCAAGGAAGAAAATGGGAAGATCGTTCAGTGCATTTTCTGTAAAACCAGAGTGCTTCTCTAGAAGGGCATAAAGCATTATGGGATGTCTTATCCTACGTAAGGGGAAAGCAGTCTTCATTAAAACTGGAAAACAAAGCTACATTGGTCAGTAACGCACCAAGTAACTGAGGTAGGGCTACCCATAGAAATGAGATGAGTAACATCAAACTTGGTATCTTGCTATTCAAATTAGGAATCTTGATAACAATGTCATGTCTCAGAAATGCCATAAATTATCCCTAATCAATTCTCAACATTTTGGCAGCTTTTTAAATTGAAAAAAAAAAAAATTCTCTGAAATGCTCTAATCATTGATTTGAATTTTTAAAAAAGATAATATTGCAATATGATATTAACACCTAATTCAAACGTGATAAGTGATGAAAATAATAGGAAAGAATACTGTTAGTTTTGAGCAGTAGACACATGACCATGCATTTTTTTTACTTTTTGCTTATTATGCTTTAAGTGAAAGTTGAAAATTCGAGTCAGTTTCTCATACAAAAACTTATACACACATTATTATGTGACCTTAGTTGCTCTCCCTACAATATGACCAAACACTCCTCTCCACCCTGTATTTCCCGTGTCCATTCAACCAGCTCCTGTCCCCTTCTGCCTTCTCATCTCGCCTCCAAACAGGAGCTGGCTGCATAGTCCCATGTGCCTGCTTGAGCTAAGAAGCATACTCCTCACCAGTATCATTTTATGTCTTGTAGTCTAGTCTAATCTTTGTCTGAAAAGTTGGCTTCAGGGATGATTTTAGTCTTGGGCTAACAGAGAGTCCAGGGGCCATTACCTCAGAGGTCCCTCCAGTCACAGTCAGACCATTAACTCTGGTCTTTCTTCTAGAATTTGAGGTCTGCATCGCACTGTTCTCCTGCTCCATCAGTGATTATCTGTTGCGTTGCCTGTCAGCACAGTCATTGGTGGTAGCTAGGCACCATCTAGTTCTTCTGGTCTCAGGCTGATGCAGTCTCTGGTTTATGGCCCTTTCTATCTCTTGGGTTCGTATTTTCCTTGTGTCTTCGGTGTCATTCTCCATTGCACCAGGATGATTGAGATCAATTGATGCATCTTAGATGGCCACTTGCTAGCTTTTAAGACCCCAGGTGCCGTTCACCAAAGTGGGATGCAGAATTTTTTTTAGTACAACTTGTTAGGCCAATTGACCTAGATGTCCCCTGAAAACATGGTCCCCGGACCTCCACCACTGCTACTCTGTCCCTCAAAGTGTTTGGTTGTATTGAGAAGACTTCTTAGCTTTTGGATTAGTCCAGTTGTATTGACTTTCCTTGTATTGTGTGTTGTCCTTCTCTTCACCTAAAATAATTCTTGTCTACTATCTAATTAGTGACTACCCCTTTCCGCCTCTCCCCACTCTCATAGCCATCAAAGAATATTTTCTTCTGTGTTTAAACCTTTTCTTGAGTTCTTATAATAGTGGTCTTATACAATATTTGCCCTTTTGTGACTGACTAATTTCACTCAGCATAATGCCTTCCAGATTCCTTCATGTTATGAGATGTTTCACAGATTCATCCTTCTTCTTTATCGTTGCTTAGTATTTCCTTGTGAGAATATACCATAATTTGTGTATCCATTCATCTGTTGATGAGCATCTTGGTTGTTTCCATCTTTTTGCTGTTTTAAACAGTGCTGCAGTGAACATAGGTATGCGTATATCTATTCGTGTGAGGGCTTTTCTTTCTCTAGGATATATTCCAAGGAGTGGGATTGCTGGATCGTATGGTAGTTCTATTTCTAGTTTTCTAAGGAAGTGCCAAATCGATTTCCAAAGTGGCTGTACCTTTTTACATTCCCACCAGCAGTGTCTAAGTCTTCCATTCTCTCCACAACCTCTCCAACATTTATTATTTTGTGTTTTTTTTTGATTAATGCCAGCCTCGTTGGGGTGAGATGGTATCTCGTTGTAGTTTTGATTTGCATTTCTCTAATGGCTAATGATTGTGAACATTTCCTCATGTATCTGTTAGCCACCTGAATGTCTTCTTTGGTGAAGTGCCTGTTAATATCCTTTGCCCATTTTTTAACTTAGTTATTTGTCTTTTTGTTGTTAAGGTTTTACAGTATCTTGTAGATTTTTGAGATTAGACACTAATTGCATTTGTCATCACAAAAAGTTTTTTCCCACTCTGTAGGTTGCCTTTGTACTTTTTGAAGTATTTGGATTAGCATAAGCTTTTGATTTTAGGAGCTCCCAGTTATCTAGTTTCTCTTCTGCTGTCTGTGCATTGTTAGCAAAGTTTTGTATACTGTTTATGCCATGCATCAGGGCCCCTAGCATTGTCCATATTTTTTCTTCCAAGATCTTTTTTATTTTAGAATTTATATTTAGGTCTTTGACCCATTTTGAGTTAGTTTTTTTGCATGCTCTGAAGTATGGGTCTTGTTTCATTTTTTGCAGATGGATATACAGTTATGCCAGCACCATTTGTTAAAGAGACTGTTTTTTCCCCCACTTAATGGACTTTGGACCTTTGCCATGTATCAGCTGCTCATAGGTAGATGAATTTATGTCTGTA
The DNA here is from genome assembly GCF_030014295.1 of Loxodonta africana. Classification (NCBI taxonomy): domain Eukaryota; kingdom Metazoa; phylum Chordata; class Mammalia; order Proboscidea; family Elephantidae; genus Loxodonta; species Loxodonta africana. The sequence goes on along the minus strand of NC_087358.1, from coordinate 78,746,954 downwards.
TTCTCAATTCTGTTCCACTGGTCTATGTATTTGCTGTTGTACCAGTACCAGGCTTTTTGGCTACTGCAGTGGTATAATACCTTTTTTAAAATCGGGTAGTGTGAGGCCTCCCCCTTTGTTCTTTTTCAGTAATACTTTGCTTATCTGGTGCCTCTCCCTTTTCCATATGAAGTTGGTGATTTGTTTCTCCATCTCATTAAAAAATGCCATTGGAATTTGGATTGGGATTGCATCGTATCTGTATATCGCTTTGGGTAGAGTAGACATTTTCACAGTGTTGAGTCTTCCTATCCATGAGCAAGGTATATTTTTCCAGTTATGTAGGTCTCTTTTGGTTTCTTGTGGTAGTGTCTTGTAGTTTTCTTTGTATAGGTTTTTTTTTGTCTCTAGTTAGATTTATTCCTAAGTATTTTATCATCTTCAGGGCTATTGTAAATGGTGTTGATTTGATGATTTCCTCTTCAACATTATTTTTGCTGATGTAGAGGAATCCAACTGATTTTTTTATGTTTATCTTGTGTTCTGATACTTTTCTGAACTCTTCTATTAAGTTTCAGTAGTTTTCTTGTGGATTCTTTAGGGTTTTCTGTGTATAAGAGCATGTCAATTGTCATCTGCAAATAGAGATACTTTTACTTCTTCCTTACCAATTTGATGCCCTTTATTTCTTTTTCTAACCCAATTGCTCTGGTTAGGACCTCCCACACAGTGCTGAATAAGAGTGGTAATAAAGGACATCCTTGTGTGGTTCCTGTTCTCTAGCGGAATACTTTCAGACTCTTTCCATTTAGGATGATGTTGGCTGTTGGTGTTGTATAAATGCTCTTTATTATGTTGAGGAATTTTCCTTCTATTCCTATTTTGCTGAGAGTTTTTATTATGAATGGTGTTGGACTTTCTCAAATGTCTTTTCTGCATCAATTGATAAGATCATGTGGTTCTTGTCTTTTTTTTTAATGTGGTAGATCACATTGTTTTTCTAATGCTGAGTCATCACTGCATGACTGGTATGAATTCCACTTGGTCATGATGAATTATTTTTTGATATGTTGTTGAATTCTCTTGGTTAGAATTTTGTTGCGGGTTTTTGTATTTAAGTTCATACGGGATATTGGTCTGTAATTTTCTTTTTTTGCGATGTCTTTATCTGGTTTTGGCATCATGGTTATGCTGGCTTCACAATGAATTTGGGAGAATTCCATCCTTTTCTATTTTCTGAAATACCTTTAGCAGTAGTGGCAGTCACTCTTCTCTGAAAGTTTGTTAGAATTTTCCAGTGAAGGCATCAGGGCCAGAGCTTTTTTTGTAGGGAGTTTTTAAATAACCTTTTTAATCTCTTCTCTTGTTAATGGGTTTATTTAGTTGTTCTACCTCTGTTTGGGTTAGTTTAGGTAGGTAGTGTATTTCTAGAAATTTGTCCATTTCCTCTAGGTTTTCAAATTTTTAGAGTACAATTTTTCATAGTATTCTGTCATGATTCTTTTAATTTCTGTTGGTTCTGTTGTCATATCACCCATTTCATTTTTTATTTGGGTTATTTGCTTCCTCTCCTGTTTTTCCTTTGTCTGTTTGGCCAGTGGTTTATTGATTTTATTGATCTTTTCAAAGAACCACCTTTTGGCCTTGTTAACTCTTTCAATTGTTTTTCTCTTCTCTATTTTAATTATACTCTAAGTTTTATTATTTGCTTTCTTTTGGTGCCTGAGGGCTTCTTTTGCTGTTCTGTATTTGTTCGAGTTGTAGAGTTAATTCTTTGATTTTGGCCCTGTCTTATTTTTGGATGTGTGCATTTATTGCTATAAATTGACCTCTGAGCACTGCTTTTGCTGTGTCTCAAAGGTTCTGGTTGGATGTGTTTTCATTGTCATTTCATTTTAGGAATTTCTTTATTCTGTCCTTAATTTCTTCTGTAACCCAATAGTTTTTGAGCAAGGCATTGTTCAGTTTCCATGTGTTTGATTTTTTTTCCTTGTTTTTTTTCTGTTATTAGTTCCTACTTTTATGGCTTTATGGTCAGAAAATATGCTTTGTAATATTTCAATGTTTTGGATTTTGTTAAGGCTTGCTTTATGGCCCGATTTGTAGTCTATTCTGGAGAATGTTCTGTGTGCATTGGAAAAGTAAGTATACTTGGCTGCTGTTGGGTGGAGTGTTCTGTATATATTTATGAGGTCAAGATGGTTGATTGTGGTATTTAGATCTTCCGTGTCTTTATTGAGCTTCTTTCTGAATGTTCTGTCCTTCACCAAAAGTGGTGTATTGAAGTCTCCTACTATTATTGTGGAGCCATCTATGCCTCTTTTCAATGCTGTTAGAGTTGTTTTGTTTTGTTTTTAATGTATTTTGGAGCCCTGTCTTTAGGTGCATAAATATTTATTATGGTTATGTCTTCCTGTTGTACTGAACATTTAATCATTATATAGTGTCCTTCCTTATACTTTGTGGTGGTTTTTACTTTAATATCTATTTTATCAGAAATTAATATTGCCACTCCTGCTCTTTTTTGATTGTTGTTTGCTTGATATGTATTTTTTTCCATCCTTTGAGGTTTTGTTTGTGTCTTTAAGTCTAAGGTGTGTCTCCTGTAGGCAGCATATAGACAGATCTTTTTAAAAATCTGTTCTGCCACTGTCTGTGTCTTTATTGGTGCATTTAGTCCATTTACAGTCAGTGTAATTATTATAGGTATGAGTTTAGTGCTGTTATTTTGTGTCCTTTTTTTATACTGTTAACAGTTTCTTTGGTTCACATAATTTTCCGTGCTGAGTCATTTTTCTTTATATATTTTCTTTTCTTCTTTTTCATTGTTGTTGATTTTGTATTTGCTGAGTTTTTCTTGTTTTTTTATTTTGATGTGTAGGACTGTTAGGTTCCTTTGTGGTTACCTTAATATTTACCCCTATTTTTCTAAGTTTAAAGCAATCTTTTATTTTTTTATATCGCCTTGACTTCCTCTCCATATGAAATATCTACAACTACATTTTTTAGTACCTCTTTTTGTTTTAATGTTGTCTTTTTTATATAAGGAAGTCTCTGTTTCCCTGTTTTGACCATTTCAGCTTTTATTTATTTTTGTGATTTCCCTATTGGGGTTGATATCTGGATGCTCTGTCCTGTGTTCTAGTTTTGGGTTGTTATCTGATATTACTGACTTTCTAACTGGAGGACCCCCTTTAGTATTTCAGGTAGTTTTGGTTTGGTGTTTGCAAATTTCCTAAACTTCTGTTTATCTAGAAATGTCCTAAAGTTACTATCATATTTTAGAGACAGTTTTGCTGGATATATAATTCTTGACACGCAATTATTTTCCTTCAAGGCTTTATATATGTCATCCCATTGCCTTCTTGCCTGCGTGGTTTCTGCTGAGTAGTCCAACCTTAGTCTTATTGACTCTCCTTTGTAGGTGAATTTTCATTTATGCCTAGCCACACTTAAAATTCTCTCTTTATCTTTGGTTTTGGGACATTTGATTATAATATGTCTTGGCGACTTTCTTTTGAAATATACCTTGTGTGGGGTTCAATGAGCATCTTGTATAGATATCTTCTCATCTTTCATGATATCAGGAAAGTTTTCTGCCAACAAATTTTCAACAATTATCTCTGTATTTTCTGTTATCCCCCCCTGTTCTGGTACTCCAATCACTCCTACATTATTCATCTTGATAGAGTCCCACATAATTCTTAAGGTTTCTTCATTTTTTTAATTCTCTTATCTGACTTTTCCTCACATGTTTTGGTGCCAAGTGCTTTATCTTCTCTCACTAATTCTGACTTCTATTGCCTCAATTCTGCTGTAATGACTTTCTATCAAATTATCTAGTTCTTAAATTTTATTGTTAATCTTCTGAATTTCTGTTTGCTGTCTCTCTATGGATTCCTGCAGCCTATTAAATTTGTCTTTATGCTCTTCTCTAATCTGCTGAAGTTCCTCTAATACTTTGTCAGTGTGCCGCTTGGCCTGTTCTGCATTTTGCTTGATGTCCTTCCTGATCATTTGAAGAGTTCTGTATATTAATGTTTTGTATTCTGCCTTCAATAATTCCAGGAATTTCTCTTCATCTGGAGAATTTCTTGATTTTTTGTTTTGGGCACTTGCTGAAGCCATCATGGTCTGCCTCTTTATGTTTTTTGATATTGACTATTGTCTCTGAGCCATCAATAAAAAAATCAATAAGTTATCATATTTATTTTATGCTTGCTTACTGTGTCCTAGCTTCTTGCTTTGTTTTGTTTTCATATACCCAAATAGGCTGCTCAAGTAAGCTAGTTTAATTATTGGCACCTTTGAAGCTCTGTTATGTCACCAGGTGGTTAAAGCTCTTACTAGGTATGTGAGTCCAGGGGTCTGTTCACTTTTCTTGTATGAATTCAGCTCAGGTGTCCAGGGAGTCAGTCACCAAGTGTGTGGTGCAAGCTCTCATCTACAGTCCTAGATGAGCAGGGGTGATTGGCGTAGGCACAGGTATCTGGCTGCAGTAGCAGATCACATGCTGAGCAAGGCAGGAGGCTGACAACTGCCCCTGAGTGTGTGTGAGGAAAGCATGTCCCTAGAATGCATAGACGGGTGGACACCCAATGCTGTTGCCTATAAGGACTGGAGGCACCACTTATTCTTGGACTCCTGTTGCAGGTGGCTAGGTGTCATGGGAAGAGCCACCAGTCCCTGAAGTGGGTGAGGACACTGCTTAATAGGTAGAGCAGTGTCAAATGACATGAACTTGCCTCTCCACCATGCAGCTGAAACAGTTGAAGTTAGACTTCAGGTAAATACCCTGTTGTACTATGCTAATGAGGGCCTATGCCATTGAAATGGGCCCACACAAGTCTATGCAGGGGTGAATGGTATTCAAAGTCCATGGACCCATTATGTCTGTGCCTAGGCAAAGGAGTTGTTTCTGCCCTGAGTTCCTGGCTTAGGTGAGCCGGCATGTTATTTTTTCCCTGTTCGTTAATTTGTTCCCTCTCTAAGGCCAGGAGAATGACTCACGGCAAGTATAGGGTCCTTCTTCCGGCCCATGGGATGCAGCCAGCTGGGACCTAGTGCGGAGCGGGAAGAGAGCAGGTAAGTGGGGGAGAGGTTTTTCCCAAGGGGTATTTTTGGATCCATGTGGTAAGTTAAAGACAGGTACTTATCTTTTGCTGATTGAGGGCCACTTCTTACTTTTTCTGGACGGTTGAGGTGACTCTCCACTGCTCATTCTCTCCAGATGTGGAAAAGGCATCCCAAACGTCACTGTTTGCCTTGTTGGGCTTGCGCAGGTAGAATCGACCTGTGGGGTGCCAGTTCCTGCCGGGTCAGGTCTGGCAACTCCTCGCTGATTCTCAACCATTCCCCCCACCCCTGCCACTCAGTCTGATTCCTCAACTTTGCCTTTGATGTTCAGGACTCCTAGCTTGTCATATATAATTGACTCACTTGTTTTTTCAGGTCTTTGTTGTAAGAGGGACCACAGGAAGCGTCTGACTATTCTGCCATCTTGGCCCCACCTGGCTATGCATTTTTGTATGCTTTTTTATATTTAATTCGAAATTAATCTACAAAAATAAGAATAGCATGCAAAATAAGGAAAAGTTTTTTGATTTAAGAAAATGTATTTCTATTTAATATTTTAGTTTATATGTATACAACCTAAGGAGCCCTGGTGGCACAATGGTTAAGTGCTTAGCTGGCCAGAAGGTCAGTGGTTCAAACCCACCAGCTGTTACATGGCAGAAAGATATGGCAACCTGCTTCCATAAAGATTTTTGCCTTGGAAAACCTACAGGGCAGTTCTACCTTGTCCTATAGGGTCGCTATGAGTCAGAATTGACTCAGTGGCAGTGGGTTTGGGTATATAACAAATTGTTTAATGCCCTGAAAAGATTACACAAAGAAAACCGCAAAAGTAATGAAACTGTACATTAATACAGAAAATACATTCTTTAGAGTAAAACAATCAGAATCTATTTCACCTACTAAATTGGAAAATATTTTTCTTTAAAATTAATATCTAGAGTTGGCAAAGATGTGATAAAAAAGGAACTTTTATACATTTCATACACTTATAATTTGGCACAATTTGGTCAAGGACTTCTAGAGGATGTATCAAAGCCATGAAATATTCTATAAGCATTGACCCAGCAAATCAATTCTTAGGATTTATCATAACAAAATAATAATAAATGTATAAAAAGACTTAGCTACAAGGGTGCCCATCAGAGCATTGACTCTATCCCTCTTGCACTTCCCAATATTCTGATTTTGTTGTGATACCTCGTGGTTGGGGAAAGCTCTTCTTCCCCCCAAAATTCTCAATCGTAGTAATACCTGGTTACTGATAGGACTGCTTTGATACCTTGAAATGTCTTGGAGCAGGAAAAAAAAAAACTAAGAAAAGATTGAGAATTGCTGTGCTCAGAAGAATAATTAATAACCTGAAGAGATATTCACAAGGTATAAGAAAGCAGGTTATAAAACCACATGTAGGGCATGGCTGTATTTTTATTTCTGAAATATGCATATACATAGTAAAAGAACCAAAAAAAATCAGTAAAATGTTAATACGTTTATAGCTTATATCAAGGGCAGTGATTACTATATTTTTATGCAAATCATCTGGACCTTCTATGTTTGCCAACCACATCCTTCCACCATGAGGTTTTTTTTGTAAGCCCACGATGCTAATTTTTTTCACAGCACTGTGTAAAAATAATTGGCATAGTGGCACTTAAGAAAATACCTCGGGGGGGGAGGGGAGGCACGGTTGGCAAACAAACATAGGAGGCACATGTTATTTGCATAAAAATACAGTAATTAAAATTTTTAAATTTGCTTATCTATATTTTCTAAAATGAATGCACATTTTATGTAATGAAAAAAGTGAACGTGCCGTTCATTCATAGCTATTATGCAAATAACTTCATTCTCGATTAAGTTTTCTTCACCAGCAAACTAATATACCTAAAAGGCTGGAGAGAATTTATGGTATAGTATAACTGCTTCATTTTTTTAAGAGATAATATGACCAAACACAAATAGAAAAGAAAAGAAAAAAAAAGCTTAAAGAAATCTAAGGCCCTTCCAGGTGCAAGTCCTAATAGAAAGATCTGCAGAGTCTGGTGGAAATGCTACTGCAAAGACTCAGCTCCACTTACATAGCTTCACTGACATATCACCTCCTCTATGGAGGTGATGCATTTTTATTTATTTTTCTGTATTGTTCTAAAACTTCATTATTTCTTCTTCAGCTTTAAGGGCCCGCTGTCTTATTTTGTTCTTCTCCCTGGCCTTTAGCATTTCCTTCTTTGAAGGAAAAGAAGTCCTAGTGAGCTGCCTTTGAGTATGGAAAGGACTAGATGGAGGATCACTGTTCTTTATTTGGTGAAGTTTCCCAGAAGTGGGAAGGAAAAGATGAGAAAAGGAAATGTGTTTATTGCCTAATATTTTCCAACTTCAGAACTTCTTGGTAATACTAAATAAGACTTCTTTCTCCTGTTGCTCTTTTCCCAAACTCTCAGGTGCTGATCACAGTGACTCATCCTCAAGATGATGAATGGGTGAGCAAAGATGTGGAAAAGGTAGATACACAAGTCAGTCAGAACAGAGCATCCCACCTGTGTGTCCAGGAAATCTGTTACAGTGTCCAGGGACAGAGATCCCTTGGCCCTCCTGTCAGGGCCTAGAAAGGCTGGAGTCCCAGGACCGTTGCTTCTGGCTGAAAAGAGCCTCATCTCTATTCTTCAGGGCATTCTATAATTACAGTCATTTTCTTTGTATGCCATTAAGTGAAAAAGCTTGGAATGAACTGATTAGAGAGCACTGAGCTTAGAAGCATTCCAAACAGATGCCTGCATTGTGCCAGGATTTGTCTGGTGCCCCAGGACTTTAATGGGATGGGAAATGGAGAAAGTTTTCAAATTTCTGCCACTGACTCAGTGTGTCTTAGTTACTTTGTGTTGCTATAACAGAAATACCACCAGTGGGTATCTTTAGAGTACAGAAATCTATTTTCTTGCAGTTTAAGAGGCAAAAAGTCTGAATTCAGGATGTGGCTTTAATAGGAGGTTCTGTTGCCACCAAGTCGATTCCACCTCAGCAACCCTATATGACAAAGTAGAATTGCCCTCATAGGGTTTCCAACGCTGTAATCTTTTCAGAAGCAGAATTGTGACACATCTTTCTCCTGCAGAGTGGCTGGTGGATTCAAATCGCTGACCTTGCAGTTAGCAGCCAAGTGCTTAACCATTGTACCACCAGTGCTCTTTCAGCTGCTAGTAGTGGCCAGAAATCCTTGGGCTTCCTGGACTTGTAGATGCATCTGCCCTGTGTGCCTGTCTTCACATGGCGTCTTCCCCCATGTGTGTCTCTGTGTCTATTCTCATTTCATAACTAGAAGTGATTAGATTTAGGACCCACCCTACTCTGTATGACCTGATTAACATAGCAAAAGTAAAACCCTATTTCCAAACAGAGTAACATCCACAGGTTCAGGGGCCAGGATATTAATATGTATTTTGGGGGTCACGTTTCAACCCATAACACACTGATTTTGAGTAAGTGCCTTAACCTTTCTGGGTCTCTGTAAATAAAAGGGCGAGAATAGATAATTTCTGAGATTTGGTGCAGTTGTTAAGAGCTATGGCTGCTAACCAAAAAGGTCGGCAGTTCAAATCCAGCAGCTACTCCTTGGTAACCCTATGGGGCAGTTTTATTCTGTCCTATAGCATTGCTATGAGTTAGAATTGATTTGATGGCAAAAGATTTGGTTTGATTAAAGTTCTTCGAGTTTGTGGATAGTTTAGCCATGAAAGCAAGAACATATATAAAGTAGACATGGAATTGGATGACAACACAGACAGGTCTATGGTGTCTATGGCAACTTTTAGACAAAGTGACACCCATTGTATTTATGAATTTCATCCAAATGATGCTTTAAAAAAAAATAGCTTTGAGCATTTTTTTTTTTTTTTTTGAGCATTTACTTGTTGAATTAAAGCAAAATGTTGGGAGACTTATTTCAAACCATACCTCACTAGAGAATGTGTCCATCAGTAGTCAAACTGAATGAGAGAGCAAATTGAATATTTTAAATAAGAGGTGCTAAAGCAGATATGAGTAAAGACAATGTAAGACTGAGTTAAGTAGATTTATTTTAAAAAGAAAGCAAACTGGAATATTCTGTCAGTGCTTTTAATCACTTTTTTTTATTTGAATGGCTATAAAAAAAGAAAAGAGGACATTTTATCTCATGAAGATGATTAGGATATTACCAGTCTCTAGATTGTAGCCAGTTAAATCATCCTTAGACCATGAATTCAACCAAAAAGCCCTTATGGAAATACTTAGTATTTATCACTCATTTCACAAATGCTAGCAGGAAACGGGCAAAGTTACAGTGAAAAATTTAGGAAAGATTCATAGAATCTCTCTTGCATTAGTCTAGTTAGAGATTTATAAATGTTTGGAATGAATCTTTATCTTCAAATAATTGCATTCACAATGGGGTAGATTCTGAAAAAACTATTTCTTGTGTATAAATGATTCAATTAAAGCAAGGATTGATTATTTGAGCAAAATTATGTTGATTTTCTTTTTTTTTTTACTACAATATTTACTGAAATGTGGAATGCACATCACTGAGTATCTCTGAAATAATTTTATGTGGTGTATAGCACATTAAGGAGCCCTGGTTGTACAGTGGTTAAGTGCTCAGGTGCCAGCTGAAAGGTTGTTGGTTCAAACCCACCATCCGTTCCATGGGAGGAAGATGTGGCAGTCTGTTCTCGTAAAGATTACAGCTTTGAAAATCCTATGGGGCAGTTCTACTCCGTCCTGTAAGGTTGCTATGAGTTGGAATCGACTAGATGGCAATGTGTTTTGGTCTTGACATCACATTAAATAGCACTGAATCACATAGTGAGAAATATACTAAACTTTCAGTACTTTTTCACTCCTTACTCATTAGGTCAATACTAAAGTCGTAGTTTGATGCTAGTTCCTTTTTCCCATTTTAAGTTAATGTAATTCTAAAGTAGTACATTTATATTGTTCAGAAATTAAAACTTCTACAATAAAAAGTATCCATCCCACCCTTGACCTCTAGCCTCTCTTCTTCCTTGGAGGCAAACATTATGACTAGCCTCTTTTATAACTCTATTATTTATCCATTAAAATATTATTTTTCATACCTAAATAATGTCACAATAGTACTTCTGCACCCAGCCCCCATCATTGTTGAACTTGAACTTGGCTAATCTCCCTTCTCAGCAGAAAGTAGGCCTCAGTGCTCTCACCAGCTCAGAGAAACCAGCTAAAATTTAATAACTCCATTCCACTTTCATTATATTGGTTTTGAAACAACCATCTATTTACAACAAGAAACAATGGTGTGAAATAATGTTCCTTTTTTAATATATTTAAGTGACATTTTAAAAATTTGAATCCATTTAAAGAAAAACAAAAGTCCAAAGAGAAAACTGTGATGAAGATGATTTTACTGTCATCGAAAGAATCCTTAAAGAATGCATTCAGCATCCCTTAGAGAATGAAGGAAAGTGAACTGAGTAGAAGACGTATTGCGAAAGCAAACAAATGCGTAAGCTGTAGCTGCCAAGTCCAGTGAACTATAGACTATAGATATTACTTCTGTTGTGCATAGGGTCTCTATGAGTCAGAACTAACTTGATGACACCTAACAACAATAAAACAAACTGTAGTTCATTCATTTTCATTGCTGTATAGTATGCAATTGTATGAATGCGCCACAATTTATTCATGCATTCTGCTGTTTATAGAAATTTGGTTAATTTCTATTTCAACAACAATGCTGTTATGAACATTCTTATACATGATTCCTGCTGCAAGTATACACGAACTAAATACCCAGGACCATAATGCATAATTTCAAGTTGTTTGCCAAAGTAGTTCCGACAATTTACACTCTCAACAGCAGTATATGAAAATTTCCCTTTCTCCCCAAACTTTGGTGTTACCAGACTTAAATTTTTTCAACTTGATGGGGTATGGTGATATGTCAGTATGGTGTTGGTTTGTATTTCACAAATTACTGCTACAGTTGGGCACCTATTCATATGTTTAATGGCTATTTGGAATTCCTCTTTTGTAAAGTGCCTATTCTTGTTTTACAGGGTTTTTTTAATACATATATTAATTTCGCAATTGTATTTCAAGTACTTTCTAGATACTAGTCCACATCAGTGATAAGTGTTTCAAATATATTCTCTTGGTCTTTGGTTTATTATTCCATTCTGTTTGTGGTGCCTTTTGAAGAATAGAAATTCTTAATTCTAACATAGTAAAATTTATCAATTTTTCTTTTATTTCAGTCACTTTTACAGGTAAATATTGCCAAGCCTTAAAGGGGGAAAAAATCCTACACTTTATACGCTGTTTTAGAGTATTAGGGAATGAGGAATCGACCTAACTTATTTTGTGAGACAAATATGAACTCAATATAAAACTTAAACAAGGAAAATACAAGAAAGAAAGCCATAGTCAGATGTAATGTTCAAACATAAATAAAAACATATTAAATACAATTCTTTATTAAATAAATTCTTGAAAATAAATACGACAGTGTATTATAAAATATGCACCATGATCAAATAGATTTATTCCAGAATACAGGGGTGGTTCAATATCAGAAAAAGAAATTAACGCAATTCACTATAAAAAAGATTAAAAGAGAAAAATATGAACACTATGAACCAAAAGACAGGGAAGTAGTATTTGATAAAAATTCCACACTTCTTCAGGTATTTACTCTTATAAAACTAGGACTAGAGAGCGTCCTCAATCTGAAAAAGGATATTTATCAAAAATTTGCAACAGATTACATAATTATTCATAAGATTTTAAAGTCTTCCCTTTAGAGTCAGGATCAAGAAAGGAACTGATAATGAAAATAAGACAAGATACAACAAGCACAAAATAACAACAAAACAACTACTACTGTTACTAAAAAATAAAAATAGAGTCTAAGACCCTAAAAAAGAAAAAAAAAATTTTTTTTGAAGTCATCATTATTTCCAGTAGCTATGATGGTACATGAAATAGCCAAGAATAATTCTACAAACTATTAGAACTAATAAATGAGTGCAGTGGTCTTGTGGATACATGGGTAATGATTTAAAAAAAAAAAAATCAGAGTATTTCCATACAACAGTGATAACAAAATAGAAAATATAACAGTAACAAATATCTCACTTATAAGTAAATATCTAAAAGAAATTGTGGGAGAACATTTTGGAATAAAAAAAAATCATTATTGAAAGACATAAAATAAAGCCATCAGTTCTTGTCTGGATGGTTTCATTAATTTCACAGCAATTTCTCTTCCTCTGTTCTTGCCCCTCTGCGTTATATTCTCATTACCAGCAGCCAAAGGGATCCTATTACAGCACCAGTCAGATCCGTCCAAAGTCCTTCAATGCCTTCTTTTCTCATTCAGAGCAAAGCAAATATCTATAAAAGTGTTTTCCCCAGTACTTAGATGAATTCATGGATGGTGAGATCTAGTAATTTTTTTATATAATTTATTTATTGTTGTTGAGAATATACATACACTGATTCAACAATTTCTTCATGTGCAATTCACTGACATTTATTGCATTCTTTGAGTTATGCAACAATTCTCACCCTCCTTTTCCCAATTGTTCCTCTACCATTAACATTAGTTCACTGATAATTTTTAAATGTTGCTTATCTCCAAAATAACCTCTACACATTTAAAGAAACTTTCAAATAAACACTTCAACACAATATTTCATGGAAGTAGAGAAACTCATTCTAAAATGCACTTAGAAGAATAAAGACATAAAGGTCTATTTGAAAAAAAAAAAACAAAAAAACAAGGATAAGAGACTTTCCCCACCAATGTACTGCAATACAGCTAAAGCATTTAACACAGTATGGTATCTGTGCAGTTACAATAAAAAACGGAGATGATTAGATAGCCCAGAGATAGATAATAGTAGTACACAAGGGAACTGATGTATGATAGACAAGACACGAACTTGAACCATTTAATGAATGCCGCTAAAAATCACTAACTGTCCTTAAAAAAAAAAAAAAAAAAAAGAGTAGAACCTTACTTCACACAAAACAAAACAAAATCATGCTGGATTAGCCATATAAATATGAAAATAAATAATATAACTACTGAAAAAAATAAAGGATATATTTACAACTTTGTGTAGGGAAAGATTTCTTAAATAATAACCTAGAAATATAAATCACAAAGGAAAAAAACATTGGTAATTTTGACTATATCAAAATATATGTATGCTAAATTTCTGTATGTCAAAAAAAGAATAAACCAAGCAAAAGGACAAGTCACATACTGGGAAACGATATGGAAAACATGTTTTACAGACAAGAATCAACTAAGAATCAATTTTTAAAAATAACCTAATGAAAAAATAGTCAAGAGATTTTGAAAGGCAAATCAGAAAAAGAGGAACTCAAATGACAAATATATGTATAAATGGATATGTACATTACTAGCATTGAGACAAAAAATTTGGCTAAAAAGTCAATTAGAGTTAACACGGTTTATTGAGTGGAAAATTGTTTGCAAATAGGGAGCACCCCAAACCCTGACCATAAGAATCAGCATAAACCTGGTTTCTATAAGGTGGAGGTCAAATATACCCTTGTTCTTCAAATTCTTCACTATTTCTGACACCTGCCATTCCCCCAACGGCACTTTCTCTACTGGATTCAATGATTCATTGCTACAGTCACAGAAAATTCACGGAAATAGCGTAAGTACAATAACAACTTTAAAAACAGAGAAGGATATAAACAAAAATGAAATATGCATAGAACAAGGTCTGGGAGAGGTCCCAGTGTGAGGTCTCAATGTCTCAATGTAGATTCATTTATGTCTCAGAGGAGACCCACTTACCTTCCCAAAAGCCAATGTCCATTCTCACCCATCAGGAAACTTACCAACAGGAACTGTCCTGTGATGTCACTTGGCGGGCTCCACTGTTGGCTACTCCTCTCAGCTGGCTTCTGGCTCTTCCTGGCCAGCTCTTGGATGGTCCCTACTCTGCGAGTGGTCCCCTCCTCGAGGTGCCCCAGTTCTCAGAATAATACACCTCTCGGTCGGGGTTTGGCCTTTATACTCTGCTGTCCATCCAGGTCTGCTTGATGTCTCCATATCTTCTGGTACCTCCTTATTTCTGCCTCTTCTGATACTGTTGCAGCCACTGCCTCCATTGCCATCATAGGTTTACTTGATCTGAGAAGTTCTCAGTGTAGGGTTCCTGTGTACAAAGAACGCACTCCTCTCCTGACTCTCTGATCAGAAGGCTCCATCTTGGCCCCTGTGCTCTAGGGTTTTTAATCAGTCACCAAGCAGACCTCCCAGCCAATCCATGTAGAGGTCAACTACAAGATGCCCAGCTCCAGCCAATCCTGGTAAAGGCCAGCTACTGGGTAGGCTGCCCAGCCAATCCTGATGAAAGTCAGTTTCTGGACAGGGCTCCCCAGCCAATTTGGTTAAAGATTATTTGAGACCCCAGCTGCCTATGCAACCTTTTTATGTCATCCCTAGCCACCTGGGGCTGGGTTAATGGGTCAGCCCCAAGCACAGGGGCCCATATGACTTCCCGCACTTCAGACCACCTGATCTCTCTCTGATCCCTAGCCATCCAGGGCTAGGTCAATGAAGTCCCAGAAGAACATGTCCAAACTCAGCCCATCTCTTCATTGCTACACCTCCCCCACTTCCACTCATCTTGTGGACCCAGGTGACCACCTCAAGCGAGCATCTCAGGCTATCTACTCTCCATCTTCCATTAACTTTCAGTCTTGGAAGGAAGTTCTTCTGATGGGTCCAATCTAATTGTCTCTCAATGCAAATATGATCTCATAGGCTTTCTTACTGTTTTCACTTTTAGCATATCCAGTCAAAGCTGGTCTGAAGGGCTGAGTTACATGTATTTCTTTTTTTTTTTTCAGTACTTAATATTCATTTCCATTATACATTCAGGTCTGTTTTACAACAACAAGTAGAGGAAATGTCCCTTCAGGCAGGATCCATTTTCATTCAGTTAAACACATAACAGCTTTACATAAACCCTTTTAAGCATTGTTGAATTTCTGTTTAGCTCTTTCATTCCTGCTACTAGGGATAACAGCAACCAAGGAATTGTATAATTTGTCTTTTTCTCATTATTCTGCATTTCATGACACATCCAATGAGTTGTATCCACCACTCCTATATCCCACAGATAGCTTTTGCCTTTGGTGACTGATTGTAGCACAGCAGCTGCTTCAAACCATGGGTGATTTTTATCCCATCCAAAAGCCAAAGATTTCTCATCCTCCTCCTGTTTATCCTCTCTTCCAACCCCATATATTCCAATGAGTCTTGACCATTACAATGAATCCCACTTCTAACATAAACTGCAATAGAGGAACTTTCTTGAACACCTACTGAAATAATAACCCTGACCATAAGAAATAGCACAAAGTTGGTTGCTATGAGGTGGAGGTCAAATATAACCTTGTTCTCCAGCTTCTCCACCATTCCTGACACAGCCATTCCCTAACAGCACTCTTTCTCTATTGGGTTTGATAATTCGTTGCAACGGTCACAGAGAACTCACAGAAATACCACAACTGCAATAACAACTTTAAAAACAGAGAAGGGTATAAAAAAATATACAAACAGAAAAAAATGTGCATAGGCTGTTTTGGAGCGGTCCCAGTATGGGGCCTCCACTCATGCTGATAAGTATGTCTCAAAGGGGACCTGCTTACCCTTCTCAAAAGCTGGTGTTCATCCTCACCCATCAGGAAACTTACAAACAGGAACTGTTCTGTGATGTCACTTGGTGGGCTCTGCTGTTGGCTTATCCTCTTTGCTGGCTCCTGGCTCCTCCTGGTCCCTGCTCTGCAGATGGCCTTGCTCTGACTGCTCAGAATGCCCCATCTATCAGAGTGTTAGAGCTCTTGGCCAGGGTTTGGCATTTATATTCTGCTGACACTGTCCAGATCCATTCATTGTCTCCACCTTTGTGGCTGCTGCCTTGGTTGGTTGCAGGTTTATCTGGACTGAGAGGGCCATAGTACAGGACCTGGTATCCAAAGGAGGTGTTCTTCTCCCGGCTCAAGAGGCTGCAGCTAAGCAGCTGTGTTCTAGGGTTTTTATCAGTCACAGAGAGAGTCCCTCCCAGCCAATCTTGGTAAAGGTCAACTACAGAGTAAGGCCCCCAACTAATTCCAGTAAAGGTCAGACTGGGTGTGGCCCCACAGCTAATCCTGGTAAAGGTCGATGCTGGGAGGGGCTCCTCAGCCAATATCAGTAAAGGTTAATTAGTGGGTGGGGTTCTCCATCCAGTACCAATAAATGTCAGCCTAGGTAGAGCTCAGGAACCAAGGCTAAAAAGCCAAATTGCTTTTTGATAAGGTGATTCCCCACCATGCAGGGCTTGAGCTCATACAGTTACAAGGCCCTTTGCTTTGATTGGTTAATCACATTTAATTTTCCTTTTGTTTTGGGAAAGTTGGTCACTGAATGCTAAACTAGTTTATCTTGATTAGATGAGTGTTACTAACTCATGCTGATACTGTTGTTGTTAGTTGCCATAGAATTAATTCTGACTCATGGTGACCCTATGTGGCCCCACGTGTGCAGAGTAAAACTGCTCCATAGGGTGTTCAATGCTGTGACCTTTTGGAAGCAGATCACCAGGCTTGTCTTCTGAGGCACCTCTGGATGGGCTTGAACCTTCAACCTCTTGGCTAGTAGTCAAGCGCTTAACGATTTGCACTATTTGTACCATTTGCACCCAGGGATTCCACTCATGCTGATAAGTATTGCCAACCCATGCTGATAAGGAAAACTTGCCTGGTTTCAATTTTGCATAAAGCTGTTGTTTCTTGTAAGTGGCTTTATGACTAATTTTTATTGTGCCCTTGGCTCAATGAAGCCATTTTAACTTTTAACACTAGTAAACTAAGAAATAAAAATTTAAAGAATAATAAATGTCATGCACAACAATCAGGTTGGAAAACATAAAATTTAAAAAAATCTGATAACAATATTTTGGAAAAAAAAAATCTCATATATGTGTGGGGAAAAGAAATCTTGTATATTGCTCTGGTGAGGATAAAACCAAAAAACCAAACCAGCTGCCGTTGAGTGGATTCCAACTCATAAAGACCGCATAGGACAGAGTAGAACTGCCCCATAGGGTTTCCAAGGAGTGCCTGGTGGATCTGAACTGCCGAACTTTTGGTTAGCAGCTGTAGCACTTAACCACTAAACCACCAGGGTTTTCCTTGTGAGGATAATTGGGCACAAATTCTTTTGAACAATTTTCAGTGTTTAGTATATTTGAACATGGCTGCCTATGTGCACCAGGAGACATTTATGAAGCTATTCATTGCAGCAGTTCTTTAAATAGGAAAAACACTGGGAACGACCTGGGTCTACAAATAGAACGGGCAAGAGGGACAACCTATATGTATCAATATAAATGGCTAGATTCATGCTAAACTCATGATAGGGGTTGCTTTTGGGTAATAGAAGTGAATCGGGACTTAAAAGGCAACAAATGTGACACCCATCCGTATATATATATAGTGATTTCTTTCATAGAAAAATCTGGAGCAAAATTGCTAAATACAAAAGCTAGTAATTCTAGACAGTGGTCTACACACATAGATGTACATTTTCAATAAGAGTGGAATGCAGGTGTGTTACCCGAATGAGTAAACTTTAGGAAACAGCATTTTATTTGTAGATGACTGATGGCTTGAAATTATTAATGTATCTGTAAAATGACCATTATTTCTAGAATATTTTTGTTTCTGATTTGATATGGTAAGAAACATGATCTTGGCCTTTTCATTAATTCTCCTATACCTGTAAATTTAGCATAGGATTGTCTCTAAATACTATTGTTCTTTGATTTGTAAATAAGTTTCAAATTACCTTGGAAGAATAAAGGACCATATGCAAATCTATTATTATTATTGCTGACCAGCTGTTCATTCACAGATGCAAGCTATGTATATGGTATCTTTCACATCACATATTGTTGGTTTTGATTGTTTTGTAAGTAAAATTGCCAACTGTCCATGTTCGTTTTGGTACACTATCTGAATCTAGAACTGTGCAATTCCTGTACATTTTTTATTGTCACAAAGGAAAATCAGATGAATTCTTAGTCTTTTCATGTTGAGTTTTTTCTCCAAGTAGGACACGTACTGCCATCTTTTATTTCCTGACAAGGAGGCTCAATTAATTCAAACACATTTAATGAGCACTAAATATGACATCCATTCTACTAGGTGCTGGGTATATAACAATGAAAGGAATTCAGAACTTGCCCTGAAGGAGTCACTCATAGCTGGGTTGTGGTTACCTAACATTATATGCCTTTGCTTTCCTTGTGCTATGTCCTAGGCATTTCATGAAAGAGTAAACAGAATATGGGTAACTAATAACTGAGTTATTAGAAAGATGATGTAATAAAGGTATATGAATCCCACAGAGATTGTATATTAAATTGGACTAAATAGAATAAAACAATTTTTAAAAAAGAATTAAACATAGGCATAAAAACAGCAGATATGTCTGGGCAAAGGCCTGTAATAATTGCGGTTTCTATAAAGAGTTTCAGAGACTGACAGAGAGTCCTAAGACATCTACTGAGGACCTGTGAGCCTCTTTGATTCTGAAAGAAAAATTTAACTCTGATTATACAGAGCCCTGTAAAGACAGCATCCCTACAGGCAGTGCCTGCCATTCTGCACTGAGACACATGGCCTCCCAAGTCACTTAATATAGCCACAAACTTTGGCCCAGTACTTAGAGAAAAAGGGGAAAAAATGAACTCAAATTACAATCAAAAGTACTAATCTCATTAAAACCTCGTATTACAATGCTTAGTTAAAAGGGTTGGCTCAGCTTGTTTAGCATGCTTAAATTTAAATAAATTTGATCTGAAAAAATCTTTTTTCTTCTTTCCACCAAGGTAGTCTTTTCATTAAATTCAAATATATTTAGTCTGAAACAGACATTATAGTTTGTATCCTTTCTATCAAGGTACTTCTTCCTTGAACCATTTGAATGTGTTGAAAATTATTTTATCATTTATAAAGAAAAGAAAATGCACATTTTAATATTTTATTGGCAAACTGAAGCACAGGTTGAGTGCATACTTATACAATGACAGAAGGCAATGAAAAATATCTAATAAGAACCATAAGTGATTATTAAGTTTACCTTTTCAAAAAACTGGTTCTTTAAAAAAAAATTTTTTTTTTATTCCAAATCTGCTTTAATATGATATCATATCATGATTGTAAATAAAGGTCATTGCTATGCTTTTTCAGTGAATTGGCTGCATTGGTGAGGGCAAATATGTCATCTAAGACTTATATGTCCTAAAAGAAGACATCGTCACTTTGACATGACGTATCTGTGAGTACACAGACCTAATAGCTAGGGGAAAAAATGATAATTTGCTCCTTTAATTTGTGTGGGGTTGACCATGTCAGCACTATGCCTTACTGTGTCACAGCCTCGGAGGCAACGTTGATCAATTAAGGAAGAAAGGAAAGATGTGAGTTACAAGTTTAGCTTCACCAAGGAGTTTCAGTTAAGCCAAGGGCAACTAAAACCGTTAGCAATCAGAAAAACATGCAATTTGTTGTCCAATACAGTATTACATTTCTGTGAACAGCCCATTTTCACAATCGTGATAAGGTTGACCTTTTTTTTTTTTTATGAAGTATGATAACACCTACTCTGCTTTTGGAACACCTGTAAGGATAGAATGGACTGAGCACAAAGATGCAGATTAATTATTTTAACCTACTTCTTTTTAACAAAGAAGTTTGATATATGCAGCCTGGAAAATATGTATTTCATAATTAATATCACTGATTATCAGTTATATAAAGTTGGAATTTATCCAATTTGTATATCTTTCTTTTCCATAGTGTTTTTTCTATCTTGCTGTGGATTTTAGATTTGGAGCACTTTGCTGTTTATCAAGTTATCTACTGAAGGTTAGGAAGTAAAATCACAGTGGTTGAATTTCACCTATCCAACAAACATCTAAACAACATTTGTGGAATATTAATTATATACCCTTTTAAAAAGACAAACAAGCTTGTTGCCATTGAATTGATTCTGACTTATGGTGGCCCCATGTGTTACAGAGTAAACTGTTGCATACGGTTTTCTTGGCTGTAATCTTTACAGAAGCAGATGGCCAGGACTTTCTTTCATGGCACTGCTGGGTGAGTTCAAACTGCCAACCTTTAGGTTAACCAGTGGCATCACTAGGGCTGGCTCATCCAGAGCAGTGACTCATGGTATAACCCTCCCAGGCTAATTACCACAGTATTGTGGCTAAAACACCATGAAATTTGCGAAAATCAGTGACTATAAAAACGGAGGAAGGAAGGAAAACAACAGCAAGTGCTTGTAGCACATGCAGATGAAACTGTGCAATTCAAAGCTTCATTGTATCTTGGAGGCTGACAACAGCCCTGACTGGAGCACATCAAGGCTTCAGGAAGAGTTTTATCCTTGTGGTTATATGGGTACATGTACATGTATCACCACAAGGCTAAAACTGGGCTTGGAGGAAGTCCTGGTGGAGCAGTGGTTAAGAGCTCTGCTGCTAACCAAAAGGTCGGTAGTTTGAATCCACAGCTGCTCCTTGGAAACCCTATAGTGCAGTTCTGCTCTGTCCTATAGGGTGGCTATGAGTTGGATTTGACCCATGGCAATGGGTTTTTGGTAAGGTGCGCTCATGAAGGAAACCCTGATGGCATAGAGGTCGTACCAAAAGGTCAGCAGTTTGAATCCACCAGGTGCTCCTTGGAAACTCTATGGGGCAGGTCTATTCTGTCCTATAAGGTCGTTATGAGTCAGAATCAACTCAATGGCAACAGGTATGGTATGGTATGTGAACAATATAAATCTAAACTAAAACTCAGGGTGGAGCTGAGTGGGACTTTAGGGTATAAAAAAATGGTAAGAATAACACATAGAATCGCGTTCAGTGAATTTTACATTTTCACTGGTGAATCACTTTAAGAATATAATGAAATCTATGGAAGTTCTTCCCAGAAAAGATGCATAGGCCCTTCTTCCCATAAAAAGATGAACATGTGAATAAAATTATGCATTACAATTTTACAGCATTTATTAACTCAGTGAAGCCAATCCCCTGGGGTTCTCTAGACCATATTAAGTGATATGTGGGTGGAGTAAACCAGACCAAGGAAAGGACCCTGGGAAAGGCCAATTTTAAGGAGAAGGCAGTAAAGGAAGAGCCTATAAAAATGAGAAGAAATGATCAGAATAGTAGAATGAAAACCAGGAAAGATTTGTGTCATTTAAAAGCATATAGAGCTGCAATATAGCCAGTCATATGTGTCAAATATAAGAGAGTGAATGAAAAGAGTCCATTTGAAGAGTTCATTGGATCTGGCATTATTGAAGTGACCTGTGACTTTTACCATCGTTGACTCACTGGAATATTGGGGACTTAAAGTAGAATAGCTGAAAATAAGTAAGTGGAGACTGTGAGAGAGAATAGGCTAGAATCTAGGAGGGACTGCTATTTTATAATCGAGAAAACTTGAACATGCTCATAGGATGGGAGGGGCAATATGTTGAAAGGAAGATGCTGAATAAATTGGGGGGGTGGGAGGGAGGTGTAAAACTGATGGAGTAAAGTCCAGAGAAGGCAGGAAAGGAGTGGATCATGGGCACAGATGCAGTGGCTAAACCTGAACAGGAAGAGTGGCAATCAAAGGCTAACTTAACAACTCTAGGGGAGAAGAGATTGTGTCTCTATTATTTGCTCCCATATTCCTAACAGAGCTGGAGCAATATTACTATATTCCATGAAAGTCTTTTTAGCTTTCATGAGAATCTATCTACCCTAAAAGCTATGCACATCAACCAAAGCCCACCGTGTTTTGAAACCACTGCCTACCTCATGTTTAATGACATTTTAAAATACCCACAATGACTGAGTCATAACTAAATACATATTAAGTATTACAAATTTAAATAAGGCCAAGATTACATGTAAAAGCAAGAAATAAATGGCTTTAAGACTTCCATTAGAATCCAGAAACATTCAGACACTCTGTCCACTCCAAATAGCAGCTCCATACAATCAACATTTTGGCAATTAATTTCTCTCAAGGAAATAGTGTCCTCGTTTTAAAATGGAATTGTAGCACATACTTTGTAGATGAGGTAGGTGACTATAAAGGCTGCAATTTTTAATCAAACAGTCACAAATAATTACAGCTGATTCCCTTTCAAAAGATTACAAAATATTATTTAAACTTCAGAACATCATAATCTGCCTAATACAATGGAATCTGTTGTTGTAAACATATCTTTAGTTCTGATTTTGCTGATAACAGGCTGATGTTAAATTAACCAAATGTAATTTGGAATCAGACAATGAATAATTGAAAATCGAGAGTACATATTAATAGTGGTATGGATTTCATAAACCATTCCTAGACTTGCCATTCACATTGGAAACTATATTTTTTATTGTTGCAAACATATATCCATTTGCCAACTTAATATTTTCACGTGTATAATTCAGTGGCACTAATTACATCAATCCTGTTGTGCAGCCATCACCAATGCCCTTTGCCAAATTTTCCAACACCATAAACAAAAACTCAGTCCTTCTTAAACAAAGACTGCCTCTTTTCCTCGCCCTCCCATTCCTGGTAACCACTGTTAAACTTTGATTTTTTTCTATACATTTGCCTATTCCTGTAATTCCATGTAAGTGAGATCATATAATATTTGTTCTTTTGTGATTTACTTACTTCACTCAGCAAAATGTTTTCAAGGTTCATCCATGTCGTAGCATGAATCAGAGCTTCATTTCTCTTTATGGCTGAGTTGTATTCCATTGTATGTCTGTACCATATTTTGTTTATCCGCTCATCTGTTCATAGACACTTAGGTTGTTTCCCCTTTTGGCTATTGTGAACAATGAATGTTGGTGTATATGTGTCTATTTACATTACTGCTTTCAAGTCTTTTGGGTATATACTTAGGAGTGGAATTGGTCATGTAGTAGCTCTGTTATCAAGAGGGACCAGTTCCTGGAGAAGGACATCATGCTTGGTAAAGTAGAGGGTCAGCAATAAAGAGGAACAACCTCAATGAGATGGGTTGACACAGTGGCTACAATAACAGGCTCAAATATAGCAACAATTGTGACAATGACACAAGACCAGGCAATGTTTCATTCTGTTGTGCATAGGGCCGCTATGAGTTGGAACCAACTTGATGATGCCTGACAACAGCAATGGTAGCTCTATGTTTAACTTTTTATGGAACCACCAAACTGTTTTTCACAGTGCCTGTACCATTTCACATTCCCAGCAGCAATAGGCAAGGCTTAAAATTCCTCCTCATGCTCATCAGCATTTGTTACTTTCTGTTTTTTTAAACTTAGCCATTCCAGTGGGAGTGAAGTGGTATTGAACTGCTTTTCACTTGAGCAAATTTTTGTTCTTTTCAGTCAAATGATCCTTGATGGAGACATTAAGGGAATTATTAGAAAGGAAGGCAAAGAATTACATGCAAAATTGTTTGATAACTGAAAATCCTCTAATGTCTAACAAGAGAAAATTGTTAAATAAATGATAGTCTGTGCAAATGATGAAGAATACATAGGGCTGTAAAATGTATGTTTTCCATTTCCATTTTGCCTGGCACATAATGGACATTCAATAAATATTAGTTGAGTAAATAAATAATCTCCTGAATACAGTATTTTAGTGTTGCCCCATTTGTGTATGTTCTGATCTTGTTGACAGAAGGACTCCCAACTATTGTGAAATACCAGATTAGACCAAAAAAGTTGTGGCTTGAATGCGAGCTGGGTGAGAGTACATCTCAGGGCACCTCTTTCCCAGTGTGTCTCTTCTTGCTTTCATGCTTTAAAATAGCTCATGCTGTCAATTAGCAAACCCATCTTAGTAAACTACTCTAAATCGTTATAACGCATGATGCGGTGCAGTCAAAGATCATTTCTCACTAGCCTGACTTTGAAGAGATCTTTCTTTAAACCAGCATTCATCCCCACCATATCCCTTATTACACTCTCTCCAAAATCATGGGAATACCATTTCTAGAACCCCTATCAAGCAGTTGCATAAGATAGGGGAAGGCATAAGAGAAGCAGAAGCCATCACTCTCCTTCGAGAGTGACAGATAGATGCCTGGATGCGGCAGACCTTTCAGCAGCTTCCAGATGCTTCCTTACAAATCGCCAGACCTTGTGGTGTAGACAGCTGTGTCCATTCAACCACTTTCTTCAGATCCTGACCTGACAGTATGATAACTTCCTGATATTCCTTCAAAAAATTGAAAAGACTTAATCTGTTGCCGTTGAGTCGATTTTGACTCATAGCGACACTACAGGACAGAAGAAAACTGCCCCATAGGGTCTCTAAGGATGTAATCTTTATGGAAGCAGACTGCCACATCTTTCTTCCGTGGAGCAGCTGGTGGGTTTAGACCACCGACTTTTTGATTGATAGTCGAGCACTTAACCACTGTGCCACCAAGGCTCTCTGATTCCTTGAAAGCTAGCTGCAAATCTAGGGCTTTCTTTTGGCTCTAGAGTGTCACAGCTCTAGCTGTTTCAAAAGTTTCGAAGTCACCTATCATAAATCTATGTAACACCTACAGCAGTTTCTCTTTTCCAGACTGATCACTAGCCCTGGAGCTGGAGACTAGAAGCTCTCTTTACCATTCTTAGCTTGTTCACCTGAACTTCTGAGTATTCCAATCCATCTGTACCCTGAATTACTCTCTTATTCTGAATGCAGTGTTATTGCAACGGTGTTGAATAGATTGTGGTAAGGCTTCATATAGAAGACCAACATCGGGAAACTATAAGAACCTAACCAAATCATCTAAAGCTTCCAGAAGTCATATTTTTTATTTTGGAAATCCATATGTCCTATTTAGGAAACATTGGATTGTCCGGATGTTTCTGTCACTAATTTAGTGTTTCAGTGTTGTCGATAAGTGCCATCAAGTTGGTTCCAACCCATATCAACCCTATGTACAACAGAACGAAATATTGCCCTGTCATCCTTGTTCCTATGTTTCAGCCCATTGTTGCAACCACTGTGTCAATCATCTTGTTGAGGGTCTTCCTCTTTTTCACTGACTCTCTGCTTTACCAAGCATGATGTCCTTCTCCTGATAACATGTCCAAAATACATAAGATGAAGTCTCACCATCCTTTCTTCTAAGGATCATTCTGGCTGTACTTCTTCCAAGACAGATTTGATCATTCTTCTGGCAGTCCATGGTATATTCAATATTCCTCACCAACACCATAATTCAAAGGTATCAACTCTTCTTCTGTCTTCCTTATTCATTGTCCAGTTTTTGCATGCATATGAGGAGACTGAAAACACCATGGCTTGAGTCAGGTGCACCTTAGTCCTTGAGGTGATATCTTTGCTTTTTAACATTTTAATCTTTTGCAGCAGATTTGCCCAATGTAATACGTCCTTTGATTTCTTGACACCTGCTTCCATGGGGGTTGATTACGGATCCAAGTAAAAATGAAATCCTTAATAGTTCAATGTTTTTTCCACTGATCTTGGTGTCGCTTATTGGTCCAGTTGTGAGGATTTTTGTTTTCTTTATGTTCAGGTGTAATCCGTACAGAAGGCTGTAATCTTTGATCTTCATCAATGAATGCTTCAAGTCCTTTTTGATTTCAGCAAGCAAGCTTGTATCATCTGCCTATGGCAAGCTGTTGATGAGTCTTCCTCTAATCCTGATGCCATGTTCTTTTTCATATAGTCCAGCTTCATCAATTATTTGCCCAGCACAAAAATTTCAACAGTAGTCATTTATTCTGAATTTATAATATGCTGCATTTGCAGGGCAAAATTATATACCTTCTGATAAAACTGTTCTTTCTAAATGATGCTACCTGTTTTTTTTTTTTTTTTAAGAAAAACAGTGATGAATTTCATAGTAATAACAGAATTTTGAAAGTTAAAGAAATAATCAATGTACGTGGGTACCATATCTCCCTCCCCTTCTAAATCATCCTATGCAGTGTGGTCAGAGTATTTCTTTATAAGCATCTTTCTGCTTATGGCATAACTACGCTCAGATCTTTCTAAGATTTTCCATGAATAGAGAATAAATAACACGCTCGTAAGCATGGGATAGGAGTCCCTGGGTGGCACAAATGGGTAAGTGCTTGACTGCTAGCTGAAATGTTGGTGGCTCAAACCCACCCAGGGGTGCCTTAGAAGTCAGGCCTAGAGATCTGTTTCCAAAAGGTCATAGCTGGAAAACCCTGTGGAGTAATTCTACTCTGCACACATGGGGTCACCATCAGTTGGAATTGACTCCAAGGCCACCGACAAGAACAAGCACAACATAGAAATTCTTCCATGATCCATGCCTTCTATGTGCTTTTCCAGGCATTGCTCTCCTTTAAACACACAGCGAATGTACTACTGGCTATTCACATACCAGACACTGGCAAGTTTTAGTTTCTAGCTCGTATTTCAATTGTCTGTGTTAAAATTTATCTAATCTTCATGTCTCAAACCAAACACCATTTTTCTGTAAAGCCTTCTTGATCACTCAAACGTCTTTTTCGAATTCTCTTAGAACTTTATTTTCACATTCCTTTCATAGGAGTGTCAAAGAATTGTGGACATGGTTTAAAAGTGCTCTACCCATTGCCTTCCAGTCAATTCTGACTCATAGCTACCCTATAGGGCAGAGTAGAACTGCCCCGTAGAGTTTCCAAGGAGCACCTGGTGGATTTGAGCTGCCAACCTTTTGGTTAGCAGCTGTAGCACTTAACCAATACAACACCAGGGTTTCCTACAGCTGGGTTATTTTGTCCCCTGGACATGAAACCAGTTGCCATCAAATGGATTCAGACTCATGGTAGCCCCATGTGTGCAGAGTAGAACTGAGCTCCGCAGGGTTTTCATGCTGTAAACTTTCAGGAGCAGATTGTCAGGCCTTCTTCCACTGCACTTCTGGGTATATTCGAACTGCCAACCTTTTGGTTAGTAGACAAGAGCTTAACTGTTTGCAGCACCCTGGATAACTACTAATGAAAAGATTGACAGCTTGAAGCTCAGTGGCACTTCAGGAGAAAGGCATAGCGATGTCCTTCATAAGAGCACAGCCAGCAAACCCTGTGGAGCACAGTTCTACTCTGTAACACCTGGGGTCACCATGAGTCAGGATCAGCTCAATGGCAACAGGTTTTTTGGTTTTTATTTTGGGGGGCATGTAAGAGAGAAATGGAGTAGAGTCTTATATTGAAAAGTGAACCTAGGGAAGGAAAGGTAAAATTAATTGGGAAAGAAGAGGGGGTTTCTTGCACAGATGCTTGTTTCTGGCTAAGGTGTTTATTGATTAAACTTTAGTTTTGTTTTACCTTATCTCTTTTAATTGATATATTAAAATTGAACTCATTACATTCTGCCTCTCCTCACTCCTACCCTTTAAAAGTAGTTCTTCAAAGGATGGTTTCTGTATCACATCATACCCTCAGGTTCCATCTTCCCTTTTCCTTGGCTGAGGGCTGCTTCATGAGCATGTCCCCTGTGCTGTGGCAAGCATAGGGCCTGTGCTGAGGAGGGCTTTGCATTTGGCTTAATGCTCTGCTGTTGTCATCTGAATATGCTTACTAATTTTACCTTTGAACTTGTGTTTGTAAGTGAAGTCCAAAGGGACAGTGGAGCACAGATGTTATAGGTAGTCCAACAGCAGCTTGTGGGCACGGGGCAGAGCACCCAGCAGTTGTCCTGGCATACATGTGCATGCCTCAGGGGGAATCCAGGGTGCCTGGAGGCCCTGTGGGAATGGCTGGGTGAGGACTTGGGCCCAGATTCATGGTGGAAACAGTGATGGCAGCAGTAGAAGCCATGCAGTTTCCAGTTGCCTTGGAACACTTGCTCCCCAGTCACCCCGTCTTGGGGCACTGCTTCTCAGAACCCAGCACCATGTGTCAATAACGCAAGCAGCATGGAAAGTCAATGTGTAGGTGTTCCAGGCTACTGCCCAGGCTAAGCCTAGCCTTCACGTCATCCCAGCCAAACTACTATGCATGTGAATAAAGGAGCCTGTAGTTGAGTTCAGCCTCTATCCATTAGTTATGGCATCCCCAAGCATAAAGTCTTCACAAACGGGTCCATAGACATCACAAAACAAAAGACGAGTCATCCCCACTATGTCCTGTTTGAATTCTTGGCCCTTAAACCCATAAGCATAATTAAATGAAATGCTAAGTTGGTTTGTAATACAGCAATAGTAACAGGGACAGCCTCTCTCTTTAACATAAGTTGGGGTAAAAACCAGAACTTTTTTCCTTTTTCCTCTCAGCTTCCTGTGATAGGCTGGGATATTTTAAAGACATTTACCACAAAGCTAAAGGTAGCAAAATAAAAATATTATAGGTGCAAAATGGTAGTAGTAGTAGTTGTGGCATCTAAAAATCAAACCTGTTGCCGTTGAGTCGATTCCGACTCATGGTGTCCCGATAAGACAGAGTAGAACTGCCTCATAGGGTTTCCAAGGAGCACCTGGTAGATTTTAACTGCCAACCTTTTGGTTAGCTGCTGAACTCTTAACCACTATGCCACCAGGGTTTCCATGTAGTAGCACCAGAACTTGTCAATCTTTAGAGGGGATAATAATCAGGATTAGCCCAAAGCTAATTCCCATGAAGGCAGACATACCTCCATCCTTCAATCTTTTTACCAATTCTGACATAGCTGTCCTTCTCAGGTACTCTCTACTTCTAGGTTGGATAATCTGCCGCAATGTCCACACAAAACTCACAGACCATACTCACAGTTAAGTGGTTTATTAGGGAAGTAACAGGGTACAACTCAAGATCAGAATCAGGATCAGCAGGCATGTAGGCAATGTCTCTCTTTTTCATTGCAGGACAGCTCTCTCAGCTCCTCTTGGCCATGCAGGCCTCCTCTCGCCGCCCCCCCACCCCTGCCCAGGACATGCTCCTCCCAGCCCCCTCAGGACAGGCTTCTCTCAGCCCCCTCAGTACAGGCTCCTCTCAGCCCCCTCAGGACAGGCTCCTCTCAGCCCCCTCAGGACAGGCTCCTCTCAGCCTCCTGAAGACAGACTCCTCTTGGCTCCCTGAGGACAGGCTCCTGTAAGCCTCCTCAGGACAGATCTCTTTGCCTTTGGCCTCCTGCCATCAGCTTTGCCATAGGGCCCTTCTGGGCCTGTTGTCGTCCTCAGTGGTACGGTCCTTGACCCATTTTACAGCTCTTTTAGGACATTCCTTGCCTCCTCTCTCTGTTTCTTCTCTCTTCTTCCTTCCTTCTGCTTCTGCTTCTTTTTTCCTGTCTGAAAACCCTCCGTGGCATTGGCTGCATAGATACACAAACTCCTCATTAATTTTAAGGCATGGCCCTCCCACCAAAGCCACAAACTGACCAATCCCCTCTCAGTAGGCCACAGACACTTCATTTGCAAAGTAGGCTATAGTGGCTTCGTTTACATAGTCTATAGTCACTTCATTTGCATAGTATGTTGACCAATCCCTGCCAGGTGCATACCAATCACAGCGCAGGCTACAGCCCAGGGCCAGACACAAAGTGTCAAACCACAATTTGTTTACAGCTTAGCAAGGAAATGTCAATCAACGTGGACAAAAGTAACAGATCTTCTGGGGTAGAAAACTAGGGCAAAGGTAACTCCTCAGGGGAAAAATCTCTCAAGCTGTTTTTCCAAAGAACCAAAGCACAAGGCCACATAAAGAAACTCATTTCACCACAACAGGAAATATAGAAAATGCTTAAAATATAACCAGAATGTTCTTTAGAAGGAAAGATGTCAAGATTTTGACTGGCTTACTTTGGACGTATCATTAGAAAAGACCAATAGCTGGAAAACGACATCATGTTTGGTAAAACAGAGGGTCAGTGAAGGTGAGGGAAACCCTCAATGAGATGGATTGACTCAATGGCTGCAACAATGGACTCAAACATAGCAACAATTGTGAAGATGGCACAGGACTGGGCACTGTTTCGTTCTGTTATATATAAGGTCACCATGAGTTGGAGCCAAATTGATGGCAACTAACAACAATAACAACATAAAATATCTTTAAGCTTGCAAATGTTTGATGTCTGATATGGTGTATCTAATTTGTTTATAGGGCACACAGTTCACTTACTATATGAGAACCCAGGGAAGCCTATTTTTAAATTCTTAAACTGACTTTCCCTTGCTCTGTTCTTTGCCCATCTTCTTCCTTAAGAAGATGCTGTGTTGGTGACGGTTGAAGCGAGGGGAGCTTGAGGGAGAGCAAAGCAAGGACACATTCCTAGACGACCATGCAGTGCAGGCATTCCTCCACATCAGCATCAAAAGCACCAATCCAGGCACACAGCTCTGCCTTCCGCTCTACCTTCCGCCTCATTCATTTTGGGGAAATTGGG
Organism: Loxodonta africana; assembly: GCF_030014295.1. Lineage (NCBI taxonomy): Eukaryota > Metazoa > Chordata > Mammalia > Proboscidea > Elephantidae > Loxodonta > Loxodonta africana. The sequence goes on along the minus strand of NC_087358.1, from coordinate 78,716,444 downwards.
ACAGCCTCACCAAGCAAGTGATAATTTGGCCAGGTCTTGACGGACAGCTTGTGCCTGGCAAATATTTAATCCTTGTTATAGAAATGCATAAAAAATGGCCTCTGCGTATGGACCCCAGGTTGTTTATTTCTTCATAGCAAGCTGAGGCTGGTTAACTCCAAACAGCTCTCTGGTACCACATTCAAATAAGCAGATTTTTAGCCACAGAGCCTGCTTGTTTTACATACCCAGTGAAACTGCCCCTGACATCTGCTATTCTTAAAAAAATAAGATAAAAACCTGTACTTATAAGGACCCCGAGGTGCTGCTGGTGGTACAGTGCTTAAGAGCTTGCCTTCTAACTAAAAAGTGGGCAGTCCGAACCTACCAGGCACTCCTTGGAAACCCTATGTGGCAGTACTACCCTGTCCTACAGTGTCTCTGTGAGTTGGAATCGTCTGGCTGGCAGCAGGTTTGTCTTCTAAGGTGCTGCTGTCTTTGGACCTCTCTGACCCAGAGACTCAGCACCGTGCTGCAGAAGAACCTCACCTCAGGTGCAAAACTCCCCCCCTCCGCCAACCTACTCCCTTCTCCTTTCTGGTGGTCCATGGTTCGTTGCCTCTGGAAGCCCTCCCGCTGTGGGGGACTGCCCCGTGCATGTAGCTGTCAGTTTTTCGGCCCCAATAGATAGCTTGCTGTGCAAAGCCATCTCTTGTTCATATCTTTTCTTGATCAGCCCCAAATTCTCTCCAACTCACTGCAATCCTCAAGAAATATTTGAAGAAAGGTACAGAAAAAAAAAAAAAAAAAGCGAATGACCGAGAGAAGCAGTGTGATCATGTAGCCCAGCCTTGAGATGCTGGGGTCTATGAGCCCTTTCTAAAGGCAAGACGATGACAGCTGAGTTAAAGGGCTCAGAAAGAGGGACAAGGAACGTCTGTAATCTTGCAGCCATGTCAGAAAACACAAACATTTCCTGCCAAACAGATGGACCATAATATTTATTTGGATATGAAACTTTCTTTTAAAAACTTGAATGTCACAGAAATATGCTCTTAATTAAATAGTTGCTTGATACTCCCCATTTCAATATTTAATTACATCAGCTACTTAACAACTTTTTAATTATTAACATTATCTAGTCAAAAAAATTGCCTGAAACTTCCAGTAAATTTCACCAAATTCCACATCACTTAGTCTTTTCTGTGTGTGATTTGAAAAATCAAAGGTACTTTTTAAACTCGAAAGACCACTTTATTTAGTGAGTGTTAATATGGCTTGAAATCAGCAGCAATAAAAATTTGCTCAACAGCACAAAGAGGAAACGGTGATTAAAGAGGTTTGATACTGGAAAAGAATAATATTACTTCACACAGTAGAACCTGTGAGCTCCGTTATGGTCCTGGCTGTGTCTGACTGCCTGTGTGCACGGGTGATGTGATGGAGCAAGGATTGACCAGAATTGGGGATCTGTGGTGACATAGAACCAAGAGTGGCTGTCTTGTCTTCAACTCATGGTGACTAGTGTGTATAAAAATAGAACTTTGCTCCATAGGATTTTTAGTGGCTGATTTTTCAGAAGTAGATCACCAGGCCTTTCTTCCTACACGACTCTGGGAGGACTAAAACCTCCAATCTTCCAGTCAGCAGCCAAGCACATTAACTGTTTGCACTGCCCAGGGAGTAAAAACATAGAAAGTGAGGTATAATTTTAAAAATTAAATACAGACATTTTGACCTTGTAAAAAGGTTTTTCTTTCAGGCAAAAGCGTAGATTCCTTTTTGCCCCAGATTTTAAAAGATGTATTCTCCTTGAAATTATCTATTAATATGGGGAAAATGGCCCTCTCCTACTATCTGCTGTCTAGACTTCACTGGTTGGATGACTCATTAGTCAAACAAGGAACTCAGATCTCTTCCTGTAACTCAAAACTACTTGGCAGCTTTTCAAAGAAGTTAATACACATTGCAATGCCAGAGACAGAATACAAACGTTTGATGCTTCTGTTTTGTTTTAAGTTCATGAGAAAATCATCTGTAAAATCAGCTCAAATATGCTCTTGTGCTCTGTGAATTTATTCTAAGAGGACAGCTTGGCAAATATTTTTTTTTTAATTAACTTTTATTAAGCTTCAAGTGAACATTTACAAATCCAATCAGTCTGTCACATGTAAGTTTACATATATCTTACTCCCTTCTCCCACTTGCTCTCCCCCTATTGAGTCAGCCCTTTCAGTCTCTCGTTTTGTACCAATTTTGCCATCTTCCCTCTCTATCTTCCCATCCCCCCTCCAGTCAAGAGTTGCCAACACACTCTAAAGTGTCCACCTGATTTAATTAGCTCACTCTTCATCAGCATCTCCCCCCCACCCCCGCCCCCCCACTGACCAGTCCCTTTCGTGTCTGATGAGTTGTCTTCGGGGATGGTTCCTGTCCTCTACCAACAGAAGGTCTGGGGAGCATCGCCGTCGGGATTCCTCTAGTCGCAGTCAGACCATTAAGTATGGTCTCTGTATGAGAATTTGAGGTCTGCATCCAACTGATCTCCTGCTCCCTCAGGAGTTCTCTGTTGTGCTCCCTGACAGGGCAGTCATTGATTGTGGCTGGGCACCAACTAGTTCTTCTAGTCTCAGGATGATGTAGGTCTCTGGTTCATGTGGCCCTTTCTGTCTCTTGGGTTCTTAGTTATCGTGTGACCTTGGTGTTCTTCATTTACTTTGCTCCAGGTGGGTTGAGACCAATTGATGCATCTTAGATAGCCGCTTGTTAGCATTTAGGACCCCAGATGCCACATTTCAAAGTGGGATGCAGAATGTTTTCATAATAGAATTATTTTGCCCATTGACTTAGAAGTCCCCTCAAACCATGTTCCCCAGAACCCCGCCCCTGCTCCGCTGACTTTTGAAGCATTCATTTTATCCCGGAAACCTCTTTGCTTTTAGTCCAGTCCAATTGGACTGACCTTCCTTGTATTGAGTGTTGTCTTTCCCTTCACCCAAAGCAGTTCTTATCTACTGATTGATCAATAAAAAGCCCTCTCCCTCCCTCCCTCCCTCCCCTCTTCGTAACCACAAAAGTATGTGTTCTTCTCCGTTTTTTCTATTTCTCAAGATTTTATAATAGTGGTCTTATACAATATTTGTCCTTTTCCCTCTGACTCATTTCGCTCAGCATAATGTCTTCCAGATTCCTCCATGTTATGAAATGTTTCAGAGATTCGCCACTGTTCTTTATCGATGCGTAGTATTCCATTGTGTGAATATACCACAATTTATTTACCCATTCATCCATTGACGGACACCTTGGTTGCTTCCAGCTTTTTGCTATTGTGAACAGAGCTGCAATAAACATGGGTGTGCATATATCTGTTTGTATGAAGGCTCTTGCATCTCTAGGGTATATTCCGAGGAGTGGGATTTCTGGGTTGTATGGTAGTTCTATTTCTAACTGTTTAAGATAACGCCAGATGGATTTCCAAAGTGGTTGTACCATTTTACATTCCCACCAGCAGTGTATGAGAGTTCCAATCTCTCCGCAGCCTCTCCAACATTTATTATTTTGTGTTTTTTGGATTAATCCCAGCCTAATTGGTGTGAGATGGAATCTCATCGTAGTTTTAATTTGCATTTCTCTAATGGCTAATGATCGGGAGCATTTTCTCATGTATCTGTTGGCTGCCTGAACATCTTCTTTAGTGAAATGTGTGTTCATGTCCTTTGCCCACTTCTTGATTGGGTTGTTTGTCTTTTTGTGGTTGAGTTTTGACAGAATCATGTAGATTTTAGAGATCAGGCACTGGTCTGAGATGTCATAGCTGAAAATTCTTTCCCAGTCTGTAGCTGGTCTTTTTACTCTTTTGGTGAAGTCTTTAGATGAGCATAGTTGTTTGATTTATAGGCGCTCCCAGTTATCTGGTTTCTCTTCATCATTTTTGGTAATGTTTTGTATTCTGTTTATGCCCTGTATTAGGGCTCCTAGGGTTGTCCCTATTTTTTCTTCCATGATCTTTATTGTCTTAGTCTTTATGTTTAGGTCTTTGATCCACTTGGAGTTAGTTTTTGTGCATGGTGTGAGGTATGGGTCCCGTTTCATTTTTTTGCAAATGGATATCCAGTTATGCCAGCACCATTTGTTAAAAAGACTATCTTTTCCCCAATTAACTGACAGTGGTCCTTTGTCAAATATCAGCTGCTCATACATGGATGGATTTATATCTGGATTCTCAATTCTGATCCATTGGTCTATGTGCCTGTTGTTCTACCAGTACCAGGCTGTTTTGACTACTGTGGCTGTATAATAGCTTCTGAAGTCAGGTAGAGTGAGGCCTCCCACTTTCTTCTTCTTTTTCAGTAGTGCTTTGCTTATCCGGGGCTTCTTTCCCTTCCATATGAAATTGGTGATTTGTTTCTCTATCCCCTTAAAATATGACATTGGAATTTGGATCGGAACTGCGTTATATGTATAGATGGCTTTTGGTAGAATAGACATTTTTACTATGTTAAGTCTTCCTATCCATGAGCAAGGTATGTTTTTCCACTTAAGTATGTCCTTTTGAATTTCTTGTTGTAGAGCTTTGGAGTTTTCTTTGTATAGGTCTTTTACATCCTTGGTAAGATTTATTCCTAAGTATTTTACCTTCTTGGGGGCTACTGTGAATGGTATTGATTTGGTTATTTCCTCTTCGGTGTTCTTTTTGTTGATGTAGAGGAATCCAAGTGATTTTTGTATGTTTATTTTATAACCTGAGACTCTGCCAAACTCTTCTATTAGTTTCAGTAGTTTTCTGGAAGATTCCTTAGGGTTTTCTGTGTATACGATCATGTCATCTGCAAATAGTGATAGCTTTACTTCCTCCTTGCCAATCCGGATACCCTTTATTTCTTTGTCTAGCCTAATTGCCCTGGCTAGGACTTCAAGTAGGATGTTGAATAAGAGCGATGATAAAGGGCATCCTTGTCTGGTTCCCGTTCTCAAGGGAAATGTTTTCAGGTTCTCTCCATTTAGAGTGATATTGGCTGTTGGCTTTGCATAGATGCCCTTTATTATGTTGAGGAATTTTCCTTCAATTCCTATTTTGGTAAGAGTTTTTATCATAAATGAGTGTTGAACTTTGTCAAATGCCTTTTCTGCATCAATTGATAAGATCATGTGGTTTTTATCTTTTGTTTTATTTATGTGATGGATTACATTAATGGTTTTTCTGATATTAAACCAGCCTTGCATACCTGGTATAATTCCCACTTGATCAGGGTGAATTATTTTTTTGATGTGTTGTTGGATTCTATTGGCTAGAATTTTGTTGAGGATTTTTGCATCTATGTTCATGAGAGATATAGGTCTATAATTTTCTTTTTTTGTAATGTCTTTACCTGGTTTTGGTATCAGGGAGATGGTAGCTTCATAGAATGAGTTGGGTAGTATTTGGTCTTTTTCTATGCTTTGAAATACCTTCAGTAGTAGTGGTGTTAAGTCTTCTCTGAAGGTTTGGTAGAACTCTGCAGTGAAGCCGTCTGGGCCAGGACTTTTTTTTGTTGGAAGTTTTTTGATTACCATTTCAATCTCTTTTTTTGTTATGGGTCTATTTAGTTGTTCTACTTCTGAATGTGTTAGTTTAGGTAGGTAGTGTTTTTCCAAGAATTTATCCATTTCTTCTAGGTTTTCAATTTTGTTAGAGTACAATTTTCCGTAGTAATCTGAAATGATTCTTTTTAATTTCATTTGGTTCTGTTGTGATGTGGTCCTTCTCGTTTCTTATTCGGGTTATTTGTTTCCTTTCCTGTATTTCTTTAGTCAGTCTAGACAATGGTTTATCAACTTTGTTAATTTTTTCAAAGAACCAGCTTTTGGCTTTGGTAATTCTTTCAATTGTTTTTCTGTTCTCTAGTACATTTAGTTCAGCTCTAATTTTTATTATTTGTTTTCTTCTGGTGCCTGATGGGTTCTTTTGTTGCTCAGTTTCTATTTGTTCAAGTTGTCGGGACAGTTCTCTGATTTTGGCTCTTTCTTCTTTTTGTATGTGTGCATTTATCGATATAAATTGGTCTCTGAGCACTGCTTTTGCTGTGTCCCAGAGGTTTTGATAGGAAGTATTTTCATTCTCGTTGCATTCTATGAATTTCCTTATTCCCTCCTTGATGTCTTCTATAACCCAGTCTTTTTTCAGGAGGGTATTGTTCATTTTCCAAGTATTTGATTTCTTTTCCCTAGTTTTTCTGTTATTGATTTCTGGTTTCGTTGCCTTGTGGTCTGAGAAGATGCTTTGTAATATTTCGATGTTTTGGATTCTGCAAAATTAGTTTTATGATCTAATATGTGGTCTATTCTAGAGAATGTTCCATGTGCACTAGAAAAAAAAGTATATTTTGCAGCAGATGGGTGGAGAGTTCTGTATAAGTCAATGAGGTCAAGTTGGTTGATTGTTGTAAGTAGGTCTTCCGTGTCTCTATTGAGCTTCTTACTGGATGTCCTGTCCTTCTCCGAAAGTGGTGTGTTGAAGTCTCCTACTATAAATGTGGAGGTGTCTATCTCACTTTTCAATTCTGTTAAAATTTGATTTATGTATCTTGCAGCCCTGTCATTGGGTGCATAAATATTTAATATGGTTATGTCTTCCTGATCAATTGTCCCTTTTATCATTATATAGTGTCCTTCTTTATCCTTTGTGGTGGATTTAAGTCTAAAGTCTATTTTGTCAGAAATTAATATTGCTACGCCTCTTCTTTTTTGCTTATTGTTTGCTTGGTATATTTTTTTCCATCCTTTGAGTTTTAGTTTGTTTGTGTCTCTAAGTCTAAGGTGTGTCTCTTGTAGGCAGCATATAGATGGATCGTGTTTCTTTATCCAGTGTGTGACTCTCTGTCTCTTTATTGGTGCATTTAGTCCATTTACATTCAGCGTAATTATAGATAAATAAGTTGTTAGTGCTGTCATTTTGATGCCTTTTCATGAGTGTTTTTGGCCATTTCATTTTTCCACATACTTTTTTGTGCTGAGACGTTTTTCTTAGTAAATTGTGAGATCCTCATTTTCATAATGTTTAACTTTATGTTAGTTGTGTCTTTACGTTTTTCTTGGCTTTTTTCTTGAGTTATGGAGTTGATATTCCTTTTTGTGGTTACCTTATTATTTACCCCTATTTTTCTAAGTAAAAACCTAACTTGTATTGTTCTATATCGCCTTGTATCACTCTCCATCTGGCAGTTCAATGCCTCCTGTATTTAGTCCCTCTTTTTGATTATTGTGATCTTTTACCTATTGACTTCCATGATTCCCTGTTATGTGTATTATTTTATTTATTTATTTATTTATTTTTTAGAATTAATCTTAATTTGTTTGTTTTTGTGCTTTCCCTATTTGAGTTGATATCAGGATGTTCTGTTTTGTGACCTTGTATTGTGCTGGTACCTGATATTATTGGTCATCTGACCAAAAAATCTCCTTTAGCATTTCTTGTAGCCTTGGTTTGGTTTTTGCGAATTCTCTAAACTTGTGTTTATCTGTAAATATCTTAATTTCGCCTTCATATTTCAGAGAGAGTTTTGCTGGATATATGATCCTTGGTTGGCAGTTTTTCTCCTTCAGTGCTGTGTATACGTCGGCCCATTCCCTTCTTGCCTGCATGGTTTCTGCTGAGTAGTCTGAACTTATTCTTATTGATTCTCCCTTGAAGGAAACCTTTCTTTTCTCCCTGGCTGCTTTTAAAATTTTCTGTTTATCTTTGGTTTTGGCAAGTTTGATGATGATAATATGTCTTGGTGTTTTTCTTTTTGGATCAATCTTAAATGGGGTTCGATGAGCATCTTGGATAGATATCCTTTCGTCTTTCATGATGTCAGGGAAGTTTTGTGTCAGGAGTTCTTCAACTATTTTCTCTGTGTTTTCTGTCCCCCCTCCCTTTTCTGGGACTCCAATCACTCACAAGTTATCCTTCTTGATAGAGTCCCACATGATTCTTAGGGTTTCTTCATTTTTTTTAATTCTTTTATCTGATTTTTTTTCAGCTATGTTGATGTTGATTCCCTGGTCCTCCAGATGTCCCAGTCTGCATTCTAATTGCTCGAGTCTGCTCCTCTGACTTCCTATTGCGTTGTCTAATTCTGTAATTTTATTGTTAATCTTTTGGATTTCTACATGCTGTCTCTCTATGGATTCTTGCAACTTATTAATTTTTCCACTATGTTCTTGAATAATCTTTTTGAGTTCTTCAACAGTTTTATCGATGTGTTCCTTGGCTTTTTCTGCAGTTAGCCTAATTTCATTTGTGATGTCTTGAAGCATTCTGTAAATTAGTTTTTTATATTCTGTATGTGATAATTCCAGGATTGTATCTTCATTTGGGAAAGATTTTGATTCTTTTGTTTGGGGGGTTGGAGAAGCTGTCATGGTCTGCTTCTTTATGTGGTTTGATATGGACTGCTGTCTCCGAGCCATCACTGGGAAACTAGTTTTTCCAGAAAATCCGCTAAAAAAAAAAATGCAGTCAGATACCTATCAGAGTTCTCCCTCTGGCTCAGGCTATTCGGATGTTAATGGAGCCTCCTGGGGAGGGTGGGGGAGGAATCAGAGAGCTAGGAGTGTAGCACCTCAGAATATAGCCAGAGTTGTTTGTCTTACTTGGAATGACTCTTATATCTGAGATTTCCAGGGGGCGCGTTGCCTATATGTACTGGCTGTGTGGAGATTGCCCCCCGGAGGGTCTGGCCCACTGGCGTCACGGTCAGATCCTCCGCTGTCAACCCCACTCCCAAGGTTAAGGCTCCCCTACTGGGACGGAGCAGTCCCGACTCCAAAATCATTCGCTGCCTCCCGGGGACTCCCCATCCCGCCAGCCGCGTCGCGCGCCGCTCCTGCGAACCGGGTGGGCTCCCCCCCCGGGGTCAGCTCAGGAGAGCGAAGCAGCTGTCCGCGCCTGAGTCGCGACTGTGCGTCCCGGCTGGGACGCTGCTCTCCCCGCTCCAAGACCAGCCACTGCCTCCTGGGGACTTCGTCCACCAGCTGCGCCGCCAAGCCGCCCACGCGAACCAGCTGGGACCGCCCCTGCGTCAATTCAGGGGGACGGAACTGCACCCCGCGCTCACGCCCCGCCCGCGCCCGCCAAAATCCCAGCGGGATGGCTCCCCGGCTGGGACGCTGCTCTCCCCGCTCCAAGACCAGTCACTGCCTCCCAGGGACTTTTCCCCCCGGCGCGCCGCGCCGCTTTCGCAAACCAGCTGGGCGCCGCCAGCGCGAACGGCTGGGCCCCCCCCGGGGTCAATTCAGGGGAATGTATCTGGTCCCCGCATTCGCGCCACGCCCGCTCCCCTCCAAAATCCCGGTGGGACGGTTCCCCGGCTGGGACGCTGCTCTCCCCGCTCCAAGACCAGTCACTGCCTCCCGGGGACTTCTCCCACCAACTGCGCCGCCAAGCAGCCCGCGCCAACCGGCTGGGCTCCCTCCCGGGATGAGTTCGGGGGCTAGGGCTGGGCCCCTTGTCTGTGCTGTCTGCCCCCTTGGGCTCTGCCCCAAAATCGGGCTCCGAAGGTCACCTGACTGGTACGCTGGCTCCTGGCTCTGAAATCAATCGCAGTCTCCCCATGTTTGTTCGTTCTCCGTCTCTAAATCTGTGTTTGCTGTTCAGAGTTCGTAGATTGTTATGTATGTGATTGATTCACTTGTTTTTCCGAGTCTTTGTTGGAAGAGGGATCCGCGGTAGTGTCCACCTAGTCCGCCATCTTGGCCCCGCCCCCTTGGCAAATATTTTTATGCCTAACTCTAACAATCTCATTATTGAATGAAGAAAAACATTGCCATTATCAAAATTCTTCTTCCTTTTTCCCTCCCTACTTGCCACTTGTAACATTTGGGAACGATTCTACACTAATGTATTCAGATAGTAAATATACACATATACAGTGTTTGCTTATAATTAAAAGTATTTTTGCAATTTTAAAATGTTTTACAATGTTTATTAGCCCTCTTATATGCGAAGTGTATTTGAACAAAATAACATGCTGCTGTACGAAAGTCAATAATGTACCCTTGGAAAAGATATTATCTTAAACTACTGTTCAGCCACTTGTACTTTTACTTGAGTGATTTTGGATCTTGTCATAAAATTAAAAGATAGACAATAGCAGCTTCTTGAGAATCAAAAAGAAGTGTATTTCATTAATTAGTTCATTTAACAATTTGTTTGTTCTTTGTTTTTAGCACCTGGCCTATCATGCACTATGATGGACATTTGGAAGATACAGGCTGCCTTGGTTTCCTGGGGCTGCCATAACGAGTGACCACAAAGTGGGTGGCTTTAAAGAACAGAAATTTATTTTCTCACAGTTCTGGAGACTAGAAGTCTTGACGCTGCCAATTACATTTTGTTTTCTTTTTTAATATTTTATTGTGTTTTAGGTGAAAGCATGTACAACAAATTAGATTCCCACTCAACAGTTCATACACAAATTGTTCCATGAGATTGGCTACAGTCTCCTCAAAATGCCCGCACTCTCCCCATGTCCGCCCCACCTGCCATGTCTCCATTCATCCAGTTTCTCTGCCCCTCCTTGCCTTCTCATCTTCGCTTTTGCGTAAATGTTGACGGTTTGGTCTTGTATAGTCAATTGTTTAAAAGACCACATTCTTCATGGGTGTTATTGTTTATTTCATAGGCCGATCCATTCTTTGGCTGAATGGTGACCTCCAGGAGTGGAGTTCCATGTTAAAAGGGTGTCTTAGAGTGATAGTCTTGGGGATTCCTTTAGTCTCTATCTCCCCAGTAAGTCTGGTCTTTTTATGAATTTGAGTTTTCTTCTATATTTTTCACCCATTCTAACTGGGACCTTCTGTTGTGTCCCTGACCAGAATGGTTGGTGGTGGAAGCCAGGCACCATCTAGTTCTTCTGGTCTCAGGCTAGAAGAGGCTGTGGTTCATGTGTCCATTAGTCCTATGGACTACTTGTTCCTTGAGTCTTTGATCTCCTTCATTCTCCTTTGCTCCAGATGGGAAGAGACCAACAGTTGTATCTTAGGTGGCTGCTTGCAAGCTTTTTAAGTGCCAGCCACTGGTCACCTAACTAGGATGTAGAACATCAGCTTTATGAACTAAGTTATGCCAAAAGACCTAGTCGTCCCACAAAACTATGGTCCTGAGACTTTAAACCCAGTAAATCAATCCCATGAGATACTGGATATGTCTACGAAGTGATCCTAACTATGCCCCCATGTGCTTTATTCTACGTATGAATATATTTGCAGCACATACAAACACGTATATACATAGACCAACAAATATGCCTTTACGTGCATGTGCATGTGCTCCCATATGCCTTCCTACACCCATACAGCATGCATATCTACCTATGTAACCACTCTCTTATTTTTGCTTGTTATTACTATTGCTGCTGACCCTCTACCTTACCAAACATGATGTTCTTTTCCATGGATTGGTCTCTCCTGAAAACATGTCCAAAGTAAGCAAAATGAAGTCTCGCCATCCTCACTTCTAAGGACCATTCTGGCTGTACTTCTTTCAAGACAGATTTACTTGTTCTTCTGACACAGTAGCTGCAACTGCAACAATGTACTCAAACATAGAAATGATTGTGAGGATGGTGCAGGAATGGGTAGTGTTTTGTTCTGTTGTACATAGTGTCACTATGAGTTGGAACCAACTCGACAGCACCTAACAACAACACCAACAACAAAAACTGTTGTTGCAAGATTGTATATATTATAGCATTTAACATAGCTGTATTCTATTCTTGCATACCTCTCAGTGCCTTACCTTGGTCAAGTTGTGTTGACTTTCACCATGTTGTATATTACCTTTCCATAACCGGAATTAACACGTGTTTACTATCTAGTAAGTGATTCCCCCTCTGTCCGCCTCCCATCCCTGTTAACCATCAAAGAACGTTGCTTTCTATGTGTATACCTATTTTTGACTTTTTATAAAAGTGTTAACTTGCAATATTTGTCCATTTGTGTTTAACTTATTTCATTTAGCATAATGTCTTCCAGATTCATCCATGTTATGTTTCACAGACTCATCATCATTCTTTATCACTGTATAGTGTCTTAATCACCTAGTGCTGCTATAACAGAAATACCACAAGTGGATGGCTTTAACAAACAAAAGTTTATTCTCTCATAGTCTAGTAGGCTAGGTTTGAATTCAGGGTGCCAGCTCCAGGGAAGGCTGTCTTTCTCTGTCAACTCTGGAGGAAGGTCTTTGTCACCAATATTCCCTTGGTCTAGGAGCTTCTCTGTGCAGGAACCTTGGGTCCAAAGGATGCACTCTGCTCCTGGTGTTACTTTCTTGGTGGTATGAAGTCATCATGTCTCTCTGATCACTTCTGTCTTTAATATCTCAAAAGAGATTGGCTTAAGATACAACCTAAACTCGTAGATTGAGTCCTGCCTCATTGATATAACTGCTGCTAATCCCAATTCGTTAATATAATAGAAGTAGGATTTACAACACATGGGAAGATCACATCAGATCACAAAATGACTGACAATCACACAATACTGGGAATCGTGGCCTAGCCAAGTTGACACATATTTTGAGGCAGACACAATTCAATCCATGGCAGGCAGTATTCCATTTTATGTATGTACCACAATTGGTTTATCTATTCATCTGTTGATGGGCACTTAGGTTGTTTCCATTTTTTTGCTATTGTGAATAATGCTGCAATGAACATGAGTGTGTGTATATCCATGTCACTCCTCTTACATCCCTTGGGTTTATACCTAGGAGTGGGATTGCTGGATCAAAAGACATTTTTATTTCTAGCTTTTTGGGGAAGCACCATACCGTTTTCCATAGTGATTATACCACTTTACGTTCCCACCACCAGTGTATAAGACAGTTCTACTATTCCCACAACCTCACCAACATTCGTTGTTTTCTGTTTTTTTGATCACTGCCTTCTTTGCAGTGGTAAGATGGTATCTCCTGCAGTTCTGATTTGCATCTCTCTAACTAGAAAATCTGGTGGTATACTGGTTAAGTGCTATGGCTACTAACCAAAAGGTTGGAAGTTTGAATCTACCAAGTGCTCCTTGGAAACTCTATGGGGCAGATCTACTCTGTCCTAGAGGGTCCCTATGAGACACAATCAACTCAATAGAAATGGGTTGTTTTTTTTTGGGGGGGGGGGTAATAGCTAACTATCATGAGCATGTTACTTCATGTGTTTTTTTTAGCTGCCTCAACATCCTCTTTGGTGAAGTGTTTGTTCACATCCTTTGCCATATGTATTTTTTAATTGTATTGTGTTTTAGGTGAAAGTTTATAGCACAAATTAGTTTTTATTTTAATGCTTTTTATTGTGCTTTAAGGGAAAGTTTACAAATCAAGTCAATCTCTCACACAAAAACCCATATATACCTTACTACACACTCCCAATTACTTTCCCCCTAATGAGACAGCCTGCTCTCTCCCTCCACTCTCTCTTTTTGGGTCCATTTCACCAGCTTCTAAGCCCCTCCACCCTCTCATCTCCCCTCCAGGCAGGAGATGCCAACATAGTCTCAGGTGTCCACCTGATCCAAGAAGCTCACTCCTCACCAGCATTCCTCTCCAACCCATTGTCCAGTCCAATCCATGTGTGAACAGTTGACTTCAGGAATGGTTCCTGTCCTGGGGCAACAGAAGGTCTGGGGGCCATGACCACCGGGGTCCTTCTAGTTTCAGTCAGATGCTTAAGTCTGGTCTTATGAGATTTTGGGGTCTGCATCCTACTGCTCTCCTGCTCCCTCAGGGGTTCTCTGTTGTGTTCCCTGTCAGGGCAGTCATTGGTTGTAGTCGGACACCATCTAGTTCTGGTCTCAGGATGATGTAGTCTCTGGTTCATGTGTCCTTGACACAATCACCTTGTGTCCTGGGTGTTCTTTATTCTTTGATCCAGGTGGGTTGAGACCAGTTAATGCATCTTAGATGGCTGCTTGCTAGCGTTTAAGACCCCAGATGCCACTCTTCAAGGTGGGATGCAGAAAGTTTTCTTAATAGATTTTATTATGCCAATTGACTTAGATGTCCCCTGAACCATGGTCCCCAGACCCCTGCCCCTGCTATGCCGGCCTTTGAAGGATTCAGTTTTTCAGGAAGCTTCTTTGCTTTTCGTTAATCCAATTGTGCTGACCTCCCCTGTATTGTGTGCTGTCTTTCCCTTCACCTTAAGTAGTACTTATCTACTATCTAATTTGTGAATGCCCTCTTCCACCCTCCCTCCCTCCCCCTTCTCGTAACCACAAAAGAATGTTTTCTTCTCAGTTTAAACTATTTCTCAAGTTCTTATAATAGTGGCCTTATACAATATTTGTCCTTTTGCAACTGACTAATTTCACTCAGCATAATGCCTTCCAGGTGCCTCCATGTTATGAAATGTTTCACAGATTCCTCACTGTTCTTTATCAATGAGTAGTATTCCATTGTGTGAATATACCATAATTTATTTATCCATTCATCCATTGATGGGCACCTTGGTTGCTTCCATCTTTTTGCTATTGTAAACAGTGCTGCAATGAACATGGGTGAGCATATATCTGTTCCTGTAAAGGCTCTTATTTTTCTAGGATATATTCCAAGGAGAGGGATTGCTGAATCCTATGGTAGCTCTATTTCTAGCTTTTTGAGGAAGTGCCAAATTGATTTCCAAAGTGGTTTTACTGTTTTACATTCCCACCGGCAGTGTATAAGTGTTCCAATCTCTCCACAGCCTCCCCAACATTTATTATTTTGTGTTTTTTGGGTTAATGCCACCCTTGTTGGAGTGAGATGAAATCCCATTGTAGTTTTGATCTACATTTCTCTAATGGCTAATGATCGTGAACATTTCCTCATATATCTGTTAGCTACCTGAAAGTCTTCTTCAGTGAAGCGTCTATTCATATCTTTTGCCCATTTTTTAATTGGGTTATTTGTCTTTTTGGAGTTGAGTTTTTGCAGTATCTTGTAGATTTTAGAGATCAGGCACTGATCAGAAATGTCATAGCTAAAACTTTTTCCCAGTCTGTAGGTAGTCTTTTTATACTCTTTTGGTGAAGTCTTTGGATGAGCATAGGTGTTTGATATTTAGGAGCTCCCAGTTATCTAGTTTCTCTTCTACATTCTTTATAATGTTTTATATACTGTATATACCATGTATTAGGTATATACAGTATGTTTTCCCTATTTCTTCTTCCATGATCTTTATCGTTTTAGATTTTATATTTAGGCCTTTGATCCATTTTGAGTTAGTTTTTGTGCATGGAGTGAGGTATGACCTTGTTTCATTTTTTGCAGGTGGATATCCAGTTATGCCAGCACCATTTGTTAAAAAGACTGTCTTTTCCCCGTTTAACTGTTTCGGGGCCTTTGTCAAATATCACCTGCTTATATGTGGATGTATTTATGTCTGGATTCTCAGTTCTGTTCCATTGGTCCATGTATCTGTTGTTGCACCAGTACCAGGCTGTTTTCACTACTGTGGCAGTATAATAGGTTCTAAAATCAGGTAAAGTAAGGCCTCCTACTTTGTTCTTCCTTTTCAGTAATGCCTTATTTATCCGGGGCCTCTTTCCCTTCCATATGAAGTTGGTGATTTGTTTCTCCATCTCATTAAAGAATGTCATTGGGATTTGGATCAGAATTGCATTAAATGCATAGATCACTTTTGGTAGAGTAGACATTTTTTTTTTAATAACTTTTATTAAGCTACAAGTGAACATTTACAAATCCAATCAGTCTGTCACATATAAGTTTACATACATCTCACTCCCTACTCCCAATTGCTCTCCCCCTCTTGAGTCAGCCCTTTCAGTCTCTCCTTTCTTGACAATTTTGCCGGCTTCCCACTCTCTCTATCCTCCCATCCCCTCTCCAGACAAGAGTTGCCAACACAATCTCAAGTTGTCCACCTGATATAATTAGCTCACTCTTCATCAGCGTCTCTCTCCCACCCGATGACCAGTCCCTTTCATGTCTGATGAGTTGTCTTCGGGGATGGTTCCTGTCCTGTGCCAACAGAAGGTCTGGGGAGCACGGCCGCTGGGATTCCTCTAGTCTCAGTCAGACCATTAAGTTTGGTCTTTTTATGAGAATTTGGGGTCTGCATCCAACTGATCTCCTGCTCCCTCAGGGGTTCTCTGCTGTGCTCCCTGTCATGGCAGTCATCGATTGTGGCCGGGCACCAACTAGTTCTTCTGGTCTCAGGATGATGTAGGTCTCTGGTTCATGTGGCCCTTTCTGTCTCTTGGGCTCTTAGTTGTCGTGTGGCCTTGGTGTTCTTCATTTTCCTTTGCTTCAGGTGGGTTGAGACCAATTGATGCATCTTAGATGGCCGCTTGTTAGCATTTAAGACCCCAGACGCCACATTTCAAAGTGGGATGCAGAATGATTTCATAATAGAATTATTTTGCCAATTGACTTAGAAGTCCCCTCAAACCATGTTCCCCAGACCCCCGCGCTTGCTCCGCTGACCTTTGAAGCATTCATTTTATCCCAGAAACTTCTTTGCTTTTGGTCCAGTCCATTTGAGCTGACCTTCCATGTATTGAGTGTTGTCTTTCCCTTCACCTAAAGCAGTTCTTATCTACTGATTAATCAATAAAAAAAACCTTCTCCCACCCTCCCTGCCTCCCCTCCTCGTAACCACAAAAGTATGTGTTCTTCTCAGGTTTACTATTTCTCAAGATCTTATAATAGTGGTCTTATACAATATTTGTCCTTTTGCCTCTGACTCATTTCGCTCAGCATAATGCCTTCCAGGTTCCTCCATGTTATGAAATGTTTCAGAGATTCGCCACTGTTCTTTATCGATGTGTAGTATTCCATTGTGTGAATATACCACGATTTATTTACCCATTCATCCGTTGATGGACACCTTGGTTGCTTCCCGCTTTTTGCTATTGTAAACAGAGCTGCAATAAACATGGGTGTGCATATATCTGTTTGTATGAAGGCTCTTGTATCTCTAGGGTATATTCTCAGGAGTGGGATTTCTGGGTAGTTTGGTAGTTCTATTTCTAACTGTTTAAGATAACGCCACATAGATTTCCAAAGTGGTTGTACCATTTTACATTCCCAACAGCAGTGTATGAGAGTTCCAATCTCTCCGCAACCTCTCCAACATTTATTATTTTGTGTTTTTTGGATTAATCCCAGCCTTTTTGGTGTGAGATGGAATCTCATCGTAGTTTTAATTTGCATTTCTCTAATGGCTAATGATCGAGAGCATTTTCTCATGTATCTGTTGGCTGCCTGAATATCTTCTTTGGTGAAATGTGTGTTCATATCCTTTGCCCACTTCTTGATTGGGGTGTTTGTCTTTTTGTGGTTGAGTTTTGACAGAATCATGTAGATTTTAGAGATCAGGCGCTGGTCGGAGATGTCATAGCTGAAAATTCTTTCCCAGTCTGTAGGTGGTCTTTTTACTCTTTTGGAGAAGTCTTTAGATGAGCATAAGTGTTTGATTTTTAGGAGCTCCCAGTTATCGGGTTTCTCTTCATCATTTTTGGTAATATTTTGTATTCTGTTTATATCTTGTATTAGGGCTCCTAGGGTTGTCCCAATTTTTTCTTCCATGATCTTTACCGTTTTAGTCTTTATGTTTAGGTCTTTGATCCACTTGGAGTTAGTTTTTGTGCATGGTGTGAGGTATGGGTCCTGTTTCATTCTTTTGCAAATGGATATCCAGTTATGCCAGCACCATTTGTTAAAAAGACTATCTTTTCCCCAATTAACTGACACTGGTCCTTTGTCAAATATCAGCTGCTCATACGTGGATGGGTCTATGTCTGGGTTCTCAATTCTGATCCATTGGTCTATGTGCCTGTTGTTCTACCAGTACCAGGCTGTTTTGACTACTGTGGCTGTATAATAGGTTCTGAAGTCAGGTAAGGTGAGGCCTCCCACTTTCTTCTTCTTTTTCAGTAGTGCTTTGCTTATCCGGGGCTTCTTTCCCTTCCATATGAAATTGGTGATTTGTTTCTCTATCCCCTTAAAATATGACATTGGAATTTGGATCGGAACTGCGTTATATGTATAGATGGCTTTTGGTAGAATAGACATTTTTACTATGTTAAGTCTTCCTATCCATGAGCAAGGTATGTTTTTCCACTTAAGTATGTCCTTTTGAATTTCTTGTAGTAGAGCTTTGCAGTTTTCTTTGTATAGGTCTTTTACATCCTTGGTAAGATTTATTCCTAAGTATCTTATCTTCTTGGGGGCTACTGTGAATGGTATTGATTTGATTATTTCCTCTTCGGTGTTCTTTTTGTTGATGTAGAGGAATCCAAGTGATTTTTGTATGTTTATTTTATAACCTGAGACTCTGCCAAACTCTTCTATTAGTTTCAGTAGTTTTCTGGAGGATTCCTTAGGGTTTTCTGTGTATATAATCATGTCATCTGCAAATAGTGATAACTTTACTTCTTCCGTGCCAATCCGGATACCTTTTATTTCTTTGTCTAGCCTAATTGCCCTGGCTAGGACTTCCAGCACGATGTTGAATAAGAGCGATGATAAAGGGCATCCTTGTCTGGTTCCCGTTCTCAAGGGAAATGTTTTCAGGTTCTCTCCGTTTAGAGTGATATTGGCTGTTGGCTTTGCATAGATGCCCTTTATTATGTTGAGGAATTTTCCTTCAATTCCTATTTTGGTAAGAGTTTTTATCATAAATGGGTGTTGGACTTTGTCAAATGCCTTTTCTGCATCAATTGATAAGATCATGAGGTTTTTGTCTTTTGTTTTATTTATGTGATGGATTACATTAATGGTTTTTCTGATATTAAACTAGCCTTGCATACCTGGTATAATTCCCACTTGATCAGGGTGAATTATTTTTTTGATGTGTTGTTGGATTCTATTGGCTAGAATTTTGTTAAGGATTTTTGCATCTATGTTCATGAGGGATATAGGTCTATAATTTTCTTTTTTTGTAATGTCTTTACCTGGTTTTGGTATCAGGGAGATGGTGGCTTCATAGAATGAGTTGGGTAGTATTCCGTCATTTTCTATGCTTTGGAATATCTTCAGAAGTAGTGGCGTTAACTCTTCTCTGAAAGTTTGGTAGAACTCTGCAGTGAAGCCGTCCGGGCCAGGGCTTTTTTTTGTTGGGAGTTTTTGGATTACTGTTTCAATCTCTTTTTTTGTTATGGGTCTACTTAGTTGTTCTACTTCTGAATGTGTTAGTTTAGGTAGGTAGTGTTTTTCCAGGAATTCATCCATTTCTTCTAGGTTTTCAAATTTGTTAGAGTACAATTTTTCATAATAATCTGAAATGATTCTTTTAATTTCATTTGGTTCTGTTGTGATGTGGTCCTTCTCGTTTCTTATTCGGATTATTTGTTTCCTTTCCTGTATTTCTTTAGTCAGTCTAGCCAATGGTTTATCAATTTTGTTAATTTTTTCAAAGAACCAGCTTTTGGCTTTGGTAATTCTTTCAATTGTTTTTCTGTTCTCTAATACATTTAGTTCAGCTCTAATTTTTATTATTTGTTTTCTTCTGGTGCCTGATGGGTTCTTTTGTTGCTCAGTTTCTATTTGTTCAAGTTGTCGGGACAGTTCTCTGATTTTGGCTCTTTCTTCTTTTTGTATGTGTGTATTTATCGATATAAATTGGTCTCTGAGCACTGCTTTTGCTGTGTCCCAGAGGTTTTGATAGGAAGTATTTTCATTCTCGTTGCATTCTATGAATTTCCTTATTCCCTCCTTGATGTCTTCTATAACCCAGTCTTTTTTCAGGAGGGTATTGTTCATTTTCCAAGTATTTGATTTCTTTTCCCTAGTTTATCTGTTATTAATCTCTAGTTTTATTGCCTTGTGGTCTGAGAAGATGCTTTGTAATATTTCGATGTTTTGGACTCTGCAAAGGTTTGTTTTATGACCTAATATGTCATCTATTCTAGAGAATGTTCCATGTGCGCTAGAAAAAAAAGTATATTTTGCAGCAGTTGGGTGGAGAATTCTGTATAAGTCAATGAGGTCAAATTGGTTGATTGTTGTAAGTAGGTCTTCCGTGTCTCTATTGAGCTTCTTACTGGATGTCCTGTCCTTCTCCGAAAGTGGTGTGTTGAAGTCTCCTACTATAATTGTGGAGGTATCTATCTCACTTTTCAATTCTGTTAAAATTTGATTTATGTATCTTGCAGCCCTGTCATTGGGTGCATATATATTTAATATGGTTATGTCTTCCTGATCAATTGTCCCTTTTATCATTATATAGTGTCCTTCTTTAACCTTTGTGGTGGATTTAAGTCTAAAGTCTATTTTGTCAGAAATTAATATTGCTACGCCTCTTCTTTTTTGCTTATTGTTTGCTTGATATACTTTTTTCCATCCTTTGAGTTTTAGTTTGTTTGTGTCTCTAAGTCTAAGGTGTGTCTCTTGTAGGCAGCATATAGATGGATCGTGTTTCTTTATCCAGTCTGTGACTCTCTGTCTCTTTATTGGTGCATTTAGTCCATTTACATTCAGGGTAATTATAGATAAATAAGTTTTTAGTGCTGTCATTTCGATGCCTTTTTATGTGTGTTGTTGACAATTTCATTTTTCTGCATACTTTTTTGTGCTGAGGCGTTTTTCTTAGTAAATTGTGAGATCCTCATTTTCATAGTGTTTGACTTTATGTTAGTTGAGTCGTTACGTTTTTCTTGGCTTTTATCTTGAGTTATAGAGTTGTTAAACCTTTTTGTGGTTACCTTATTTACCCCAATTTTTCTAAGTAAAAACCTAACTTGTATTGTTCTATATCGCCTTGTATCACACTCCATATGGCAGTTCATTGCCTCCTGTATTTAGTCTCTCTTTTTGATTATTGTGATCTTTTACCTGTTGACTTCCATGATTCCCTGTTATGTGTATTTTTTTTTAATTAATCTTAATTTGTTTGTTTTTGTGATTTCCCTATTTGAGTTGATATCAGGATGTTCTGTTTTGTGACCTTGTGTTGTGCTCATATCTGATATTATTGGTTCTCTGACGAAACAACATCCTTTAGTATTTCTTGTAGCTTTGGTTTGGTTTTTGCAAATTCTCTAAACTTGTGTTTATCTGTAAATATCTTAATTTCGCCTTCATATTTCAGAGAGAGTTTTGCTGGATATATGATCCTTGGCTGGCAGTTTTTCTCCTTCAGTGTTCTGTATATGTCGTCCCATTCCCTTCTTGCCTGCATGGTTTCTGCTGAGTAGTCTGAACTTATTCTTATTGATTCTCCCTTGAAGGAAACCTTTCTTTTCTCCCTGGCTGCTTTTAAAATTTTCTGTTTATCTTTGGTTTTGGCAAGTTTGATGACAATATGTCTTGGTGTTTTTCTTTTTGGATCAATCTTAAATGGGGTTCGATGAGCATCTTGGATAGATATCCTTTCGTCTTTCATGATGTCAGGGAAGTTTTGTGTCAGAAGTTCTTCACCTATTTTCTCTGTGTTTTCTGTCCCCCCTCCCTGTTCTGGGACTCCAGTCATCCGCAGGTTATCCTTCTTGATAGAGTCCCACATAATTCTTAGGGTTTCTTCATTTTTTTAAATTCTTTTATCTGATTTTTTTTCAGCTATGTCGGTGTTGATTCCCTGGTCCTCCAGATGTCCCAGTCTGCATTCTAATTGCTCGAGTCTGCTCCTCTGACTTCCTATTGCGTTGTCTAATTCTGTAGTTTTATTGTTAATCTTTTGGATTTCTACATATTGTCTCTCTATGGATTCTTGCAACTTATTAATTTTTCCACTATGTTCTTGAATAATCTTTTTGAGTTCTTCAACAGTTTTATCGGTGTGTTCCTTGGCTTTTTCTGCAGTTATCCTAATTTCATTTGTGATATCTTGAAGCATTCTGTAAATTAGTTTTTTATATTCTGTATGTGATAATTCCAGGATTGTATCTTCATTTGGGAAAGATTTTGATTCTTTTGTTTGGGGGGTTGGAGAAGCTGTCATGGTCTCCTTCTTTAGGTGGTTTGATATGGATTGTAGTCTCTGAGCCATCACTGGGAAACTAGTTTTTCCAGAAAATCCGCTAAAAAAAAATGCAGTCAGACCCCTGTCAGAGTTCTCCCTCTGGCTCATGCTATTCGGATGTTAATGAAGCAGCCTGGGGAGGGTAGGGGAGGGAACAGAGAGATAGGAGAGTAGCACCTCAGAATATAGCCAGAGTTGCTTGTCTTGCTTGGAATGACTATTATATCTGAGATTCCCGCGGGCGCATCGGCTATGTGTGCTGGCTGTGTGGAGATTGCCCCCGGGGGGTCTGGCCCGCTGGAGTCATGGTCAGATCCTCCGCTTCCAGCCCCACGCCCAGCGTCAAGGTTCCCCTACTGGGACGGTGCACTCTCGACTCCAAAATCAGTCGCTGCCTCCTGGGAACTCCTCGTCCCTCCAGCCGCGTGGCCGTGCCGCCTCCTCGAACCAGGTGGGCCCCCTCCCGGGGTTAGTTCAGATGGGTAGAGCAGCTCCCCGTGCTTGTGCGGTGACCGAGTGTCCCGGCTGGGACGCTGTTCTCCCCGCTCCAAACCAGTCGCTGTCTCCCGGGGAGTTCTCCTATCGGCTGCGTCCCACGCCGCCTGCGCGACCCGGCTGGGCCCCTTCCCAGGGTTAGTTCAGTGGGGTGGAGCAGCTCTCCGTGTTTATGCTGTACCTGCGTCCAGTCCAAATCCCGGCAGGACGGTTCCCCGGCTGGGACGCTGCTCTTCCTGCTCCAAGACCAGTCACTGCCTCCCGGGGACTTCTCCTACCTCTTGCGTCCCACGCTGCCCACGGAACCAGCTGGTCTCCCTCCCGGGGTTAGTTCAGGGGGGTGGAGCAGCTCTCTGTGCTTGTGCCATACCTGACTGTTACGCTGGCTC
Organism: Loxodonta africana; assembly: GCF_030014295.1. Classification (NCBI taxonomy): domain Eukaryota; kingdom Metazoa; phylum Chordata; class Mammalia; order Proboscidea; family Elephantidae; genus Loxodonta; species Loxodonta africana. The sequence continues at coordinate 78,693,664 of NC_087358.1, read as the reverse complement.
CAGGCTCTGGAAACAATCGCTGCTTCCCCGTATTAGTTCGTTCTCCATCTCTAAATCTGTGTTTGTTGTTCAGGGTTCGTAGATTGTTATGTATGTGATCGATTCACTTGTATTTCTGTGTCTTTGTTGTAAGAGGGATCCGAGGTAACGTCTGCCTAGTCCGCCATCTTGGCTCCGCCAGAGTAGACATTTTTATAATGCTAAGTCTTCCTATCCACGAGCAACATATGGTCTTCCACATATGGAAGTCTGTTTTGCTTTCCTGCAGAAGTGTACTGTAGTTTTCTTTGTATACATCTTTGTCAAGATTTATTCCTAAGTATTTTATCTTCTTCGGGGCTACTGTAAATGGCATTGATTTGATGACTTTCTCTTTGATGTTCTTTTTGTTGGCATAGAGGAATGCAAATGATTTTTGTATGTTTATCTTGTATCCCGATACTCTGCTGAACTCTTCTTTTAGTTTCAGTAGTTTTCTGGAGGATTCCTTAGGGTTTTCTGTGTATAAGATTGTGTCATCTGCAAATAGAGATACTTTTACTTCTTCCTTGCCAATCTGGCTGCCCATTATTTCTTTATTTAGCCTAATTGCTCTGGCTAGGACTTCTAGTACAATGTTGAATAAGAGTGGTGATAAAGGGCATCCTTATCTAGTTCCTGATCTCAGTGGGAATGTTTTCAGGCTCTCTCTATTTAGGGTGATGTTGGCTTTCGGTTTTGTATAAATGCCCTTTATTATATTGAGAAATTTTCCTTCTATGCCTATTTTGCTGAGAGTTTTTATAGTGAATGAGTGTTGAACTTTGTCAAATGCCTTTTCTGCATCAATTGATAAAATCATGTGGTTTTTGTTTTATTTATGTGGAGGATTACATTAATTGTTTTTCTAATGTTGAACCATCCCTGCATTAAAAAAAAATGAATCCCACTTGGTCATGGTGAATTATATTTTTCATATGTTGTTGAATTCTATTGGCTAGAATTTTGTTGAGGATTTTTGCATCTACATTCATGAGGAATATAGGTCTATAATTTTCTTTTCTTGTGGTGTCTTTACCTGGTTTTGGTGTCAGGGATATGGTGGCTTCATAGAATGAGTTTGGTAGTATCCCGTCCTTTTCTATGCTCTGAAATACCTTTAGTAGTAGTGGTGCTAACTCTTCTCTGAAGGTTTGGTAGAACTCTGCAGTGAAGCCCTCCAGACCAGGGCTTTTTTTTATTGGAATTTTTTTTATTACCTTTTCAATCTCTTCTTTTATTACGGGCCTATTTAGTTGTTCTACCTCTGTTTATGTTAATTTAGGTAGGTAGTGTGTTTTTAGGCATTCATTCATTTCTTCTAGGTTTTCAAATTTGAGTATAGTTTTTCATAGTAATCTGATATGATTCTTTTAATTTCAGTTGGATCTATGGTAATATCGCCCATCTCATTTTTTATTGAGGTTATTTGCTTCCTCTCCTGTTTTTCTTTTGTCAGTTTGGCCAGTGGTTTATCAATTTTGTTGATATTTTCAAAAAACCAGCTTTTGGTCTTGTTAATTCTTTCAACTGTTTTTTCTGTTTTCTATTTCATTTAGGTCAGCTCTGATTTTTATTATTTGTTTTCTTCTGGTGCCTGATGGATTCTTTTGTTGCTCGCTTTCTATTTGTTTGAGTTGTAGTGATAATCCTTTGATTTTGGCTCTTTCTTCTTTTTGGATGTGTGCATTTATTGATATAAATTGACCTCTGAGCACTGCTTTCACTGTGTCCCAGAGGTTTTGATAGGAAGTATTTTCATTCTCATTGGATTCTCCAAATTTCTTTATTCCATCCTTAATGTCTTCTATAATCCAGTCTTTTTTGAGCAGGGTATTGTTCAGTTTCCAAGTGTTTAATTTCTTTTCCTGTTTTTGATTTCCACTTTTATTGCCTTATGGTCTGAGAAGATGCTTTGTAATATTTTGATGTTTTGGATTGTGCAAAGGCTTGTTTTATGACCTAATACGTGATCTATTCTAAAGAAAGTACCATGTACTCTAGAAAAGAAAGTATACATTGCTGCTGTTGGGTGGAGTGTTCTGTGTAAGTCTATGAAGTCAAATTGGTTGAGTGTAGCAATTAGATCTTCCATGTCTCTATTGAGCTTCTTATTGGATATCCTATCCTTCACCAAAAGTGGTGTGTTGAAGACTCCCAGTATAATTGTGGAGGTGTTTATCTCACTTTTCAAAACTGTTAAAGTTTGTTTTATGTATCTTGCAGCCCTGTCATTGGGTGCATAAATATTTAATATAGTTATATCTTCCTGGTAAATTGACCCTTTAATCATTATGTAGTGCCCTTCTTTATCCTTTGTTGTGGATTTAACTTTAAAGCCTATTTTGTCAGAAATTAATATTGCCTCTCCTGCTCTTTTTTGATTATTGTTTGCTTGATATATTTTTTTCCATCCTTTGAGTTTTAGTTTGTTTGTATCTCTAAGCCTAAAGTGTGTCTCTTGTAGGCAGCATATAGATGGATCTTGTTTTTTAATCCATTCTGCCACTCTCTGTCTCTTTATTTGCGCATTTAGCCCATTCACATTCAGGGTAATTATGGATAGATATGAATTTAGTGCTATCATTTTGATGTCTTTTTTTGTGTGTTGACAGTTTCTGTTTCCCACTTGATTGTATGGGCTGAGTAGATTTTCTTTACATATTGTGCTTTCCTCATATTTGTTGTTGTTGATTTTGTTTCTGCTGAGTCTGTATTTTTCCCTTGTATTTTATTTTGATGAGTAGGATAGTTTATCTCCTTTGTGGTTACCTTATTATTTACCCCTATTTTTCTAAATTTATAACTTACTTTTATTTCTTTGTATCGCCATATCTTCCTCTCCATATGGAAGGTGTATGATTACATTTCTTAGTCCCTCTTTATTATTTTACTGTTGTCTTCTTTTATATAATAATATTGCTGTTACCCTGTTTTGGGCTTTTTTTTTTTTTCAATAAACTTGCTTTGTTTTTTTGGACTTCCCTGTTTGGGTTGGCTTCTGGTTGCTCTGCCCAGTATTCTAGTCTTGGGTTGATACCTGATATTATTGATTTTCTAACCAAAGAACTCCCTTTAGTATTTCTTGTAGTTTTGGTTTGGTTTTTATGAATTCCCTCAACTTGTGTTTATCTGGATATGTCTTAATTTCACCTTCATATTGAAGAGACAGTTTTGATGGATATATGATTCTTGGCAGGCAATTTTTTTCCTTCAATTTTTTAAATATGTCATCCCATTACCTTCTTGCCTGCATGGTTTCTGCCAAGTAGTCCAAGCTTATTCTTATTGGCTCTCCCTTGTAGATGACTTTTCTTTTATCCCTTGCTGTTCTTACAATTCTCTCTTTATCTTTGGTTTTGGCAAGCTTGATTATAATATGTCTTGGTGGCTTTAAGATCTACCTTATGTGGAGTTCGATGAGCATCTTGAATAGATATCTTCTCATCTTTCACAAGATCAGGGAAGTTTTCTGCCAACAAATCCTCAACAATTTTCTCTGTATTTTCTGTTATCCCTCCCTGTTCTGGTGCTCCAATCACTCGTAGGTTATTTCTCTTGATAGAGTCCTACATGATTCTTAAGGTTTCTTCCTTTTTTTTTAGATTCTTTTATCTGATTTTTCTTCAAATATATTAGTGCCGAGTGATTTATCTTCGAGTTCAGAAATTGTAGCTTCTACTTGCTCAGTTCTGCTCCTTTGACTTTCTATTGAGTTATCTAATTCTGTAATTTTATTGTTAATCTTCTGAATTTCTGATTGCTGTAGGTCTATAGATTTTTCTGGCTTATTAAACTTTTCATTACGTTCCTGAATAATCTTTCTGATTTCTTCAGTTACTTTATCTGTGTGTTCCTTGGCTTATTCTGCGTATTGCCTCATTTCCTTCCTGATGTTTTGAAGGGTTCTGTATATTAAACTTTTGTATTCTGCATCTGGTAATTCCAGGAATGCACTTTCATCTAAAAGATCCCTGGATTCTTTGTTTTGAGAGCCTGTTGAGGTGATCATGGCCTGTTTCTTTATGTGACTTGATATTGACTGTTGTCTCTGAGCCATCTATAAGTTATTGTATTAGTTTATGCTTGCTTACTGTGTCATACCTGCTTGCTTTGTTTTGTTTTGGTATGCCCCTATGGGTTGCTTGAGTGAGCTAGCTTGGTTATTTTCGCCTTTGGAGCTCTGGTATTGTGTCCTCAGCTGGCTAGAGCTGTTGTCAGATATATCAGTCCAGGAGTCCATTCAGTTTTCTTGTATGAATTCAGCTCAGGTTTCCAGGTAGCTGATATCAAGTGTGTGGTATAGGCTCTGTCCTACAGTCTTAGAGGGGCAGGGGTGATTGGAGTATATACCCGTATCTGATTGCAGGAGGGGGTCATGCTCTGAACAAGGTAGGGGGCTGAGAACTGACCCCCAAGTGTCTCTGAGGAAAACGCATCTCTGTTCCCTAGAGTGTGCTGGTGGGTGGGCTCTGCAGGGGGACCATGGGCCCCCAAAGATTTTGTTGTAAGGACTGGGAGGTACCAGTCATCCGTAGGCCTCTGTCGCAGGTGGCTGGGTGACCCAATTGGAGCCACCAGTCCTTAGGTCCCTGTTGTGGGTAGGTGAGGACCTTGTTTAATAGGCAAAGCAACGTGAAATGTCAAACACCCACCTCTCCACCACACAGCTGAAATGGTTGGAGTTTGCCAGCAAGGGTACAAATTCGTTTTTAATTTTAAAAAATTTATACATAGATCATTTCATGACATTAGTAGCAATCCCTGAAGTGTGTCAGCACTCTCTCTCCCCCTTTCCGCCCTGGATTCTCAGTGTCCATTCACCCACTTTTTCTGTCACTTCCTGCCTTCTCCTCTTTGATTTTTGGAAGTTATTGCCCATTTGGCCTCTTATACTTGATTGAACTAAGGAGTGTGTTTCTCACATGTGCTATTGTTGGTTTTACAGGCTCATTTAATCTTTGGTTGAAAAGGTGGACTTTGGGAGTGGCTTTAGTTCTGAATTAGCAGGGTATCCGGGGTCCAAAGTCTGAATTTTGTTCTACATTTTTCTCCCACCCTTCCTGGGGTCCTCTATTGTGATCACTACTAGAGTGATCAGTGGTAGTCGCTGGGCACCATATAGTTTTTCCGGGCTCAGTCTGGTGGAGGCTGTGGTTTATGTGGTCCATTAGTTCTTTGGGCTAATATTTTCCTTGTGTCTTTGATTTTTTTCATTCTCCATTGCTCCAGGACCAATAGATATATCCAAGATGGCCACTCATAAGCTTTTAGGATCCCAGATACTACCCGCCGAAGTAGGAATTAGAACTTTTTTTTTATGAAGTGTGTTATGCCAATTGACTGAGACGTCTCCTGAGACCTGCTCCCCAGCCCTCAGCCCCAGTAACTTGATCCCTGAAGGTGTTTGGATGTGTCTAGGAATTTTCTGTGACTTTTCGTTAGTCAAGTTGTGTTGACTTCCCCTATATTATATGTTGTCTTTTCTTTCACCAAAGCTAACACTAGTCTATTATCTAGATAGTAATTTCCGCTTCTCAGACCTCCCTCCCATATGGCCAGCAAAGGTTGTTTTTTTCTGGGTGTAAACATATTCTTGGGTTTTTATAATAGTAGTCTCATACAATATTTGTCCTTTTGTAATTGACGTATTTCACTCAGCATAATGCCCTCCAGATTCATTCATGTTGTGAGATGTTTCCATCGTTGTTCTTTACCATATTACACTGTGTGTATGTACCATAATTTGTTTATCCATTCACCTGTTGATGGACACTTAGGTTGTTTCTATCTTTTTGCTACTGTGAATAATGCTGCGATGAACATGGGTGTGGGTATGTCCTTTCATGTAACGGTTCTTATTTCTCTAGGATGTATTCCTAGGAGTGAAATTGCTGGATCTTATGGTATTTCTATTTCTAGCTTCTTAAAGAGGTGCCATTTCATTTCCCACCAGCAGTGCATAAGAATTCCAAACTCCCCAAAAGCTCTCAAATATTTGTTATTTTATGTATTTTTTATTAGTGGCGGTAATGTTGGGGTGAGACAGTATATCACTGTAATTTTGATTTGCATTTCTCTAATGGCTAATGATTGTGAGCATTTCCTCATGTCTGTTAGCCACCTGAATGTCTTCTTTGGTGAAGTGTTTGTTCATATCTATTGCCCATTTTATTTTTTTGTTTATTGTGCTTTGAGTAAAAGTTTACAAATCAAGTCAGTCTCCCATACAGAACCTTATACACAACCTTGTATATATTTCTAGCTGCTCTCCCCCTAATGAGACAGCACACTCCTCCTCTCCACCCTGCATTCCCCCTGTCCATTCAACCAGGTCCTGTCCCCCTCTGCCTTCTCATCTTGCCTCCAGACAGGAGCTAACCATACAGTCTCATGTGTCTACTTGAGCCAAGAAGCTCACTCCTCACCAGTATCATTTCCTGTCTTATACAATCCCTGTCTGAAGAGTTGACTTTAGGAATGGTTCTAAGTCTTGAGCTAACAGAGGGTCCAGGGACCATGACCTCCAGGATCCCTCTAGTCTCAGTCAGACCATTAAGTCTGGTCTTTTTAAGAGAATTTGAGGTCTGCATCCCACTGCTCTCCTGCTCCATCTGGGATTCTCTGTTGTGTTCCCTGTCAGGGCAGTCATCGGTGGTAGCTGGGCACCATCTAATTCTTCCTGTCTCAGACTGATGGAATCTCTGGTTTAAGTGGCCTTTTCTGTTTCTTGGGCTCTTACTTACCTTGTGTCTTTGGAGTTCTTCATTCTCCTTTGCTCCGGGTGGGTTGAGACCAATCGACGCATCTTCGATGGCCGCTTGCTAGCATTTAAGACCCCAGACACCACTCACCAAAGTGGGATGCAGAAGATTTTCTTAATATATTTTGTTATGCCAATTGACCTAGATGTCCCCTGAAATCATGGTACCCAGACCCTAATCCCTGCTACTCTGGCCTTTGAAGCATTCGGTTGTATTCAGGAAACTTGTTTGCTTTTGATTTAGTTCAGTTGTGCTGGCTTCTCCTGTATTGTGTGTTGTCTTTCCTTTCACCTAAAATAGTTCTTGTCTACTATCTAATTAGTGAATACTCCTCTCCCTCCCTCCCCACCCTTGAAACAATTGAAGATAATTTTCTTCTGTGTTTAAACTTTTACTTGAGATCTTATCATAGTGGTCTCATACAATATTTGTACTTTTGCAACTGACTAATTTCACTCAGGATAATGTCTTCCAGATTCCTCCATGTAAGATTTTTCATGGATTCGTTGTTGTTCTTAATTATTGCATAATATTCCATTATATGAATATACCATAATTTATTTATCCATTCATACAGTGATGGGCACTTTGGTTGTTTCCATCTTTTTGCTATTGTAAACAGTGCTACAATGAACATGGATGTTGTCTTAGTCATCTAGTGCTGCTATAATATAAATATCACAAGTGGATGGCTTTAACAAAGAGAAATTTATTGTTTCACAGTCCAGAAGGTTAAAGTCCCAAATCAGGGTGTCAGCTCCAAGGGAAGGCTTTCTCTCTCTGTTGGCCTTCTTGTCAATCTTCTGCCAGACTAGGAGCTTCTTTGCACAGGAATTCCGGGTCCAGGGGATGCGCTCTGTTCCTGACGCTGCTTTCTTGGTGGTACGAGGTTCCCCGTCTCTCTGCTCGCTTCTTTCTTTTGCATCTCAAGAGATTGCCTCAAGACACAATCCAATCTTGTAGATAGAGTCCTGCCTCACTAACACAACTGCCCCATACCCTCCTTCATTAACATCATAGAGGCAGGATTTACAACATATAGAAGATCACAGAATATGGGGAATCATGGCCCAGACAAGTTGATACACACATTTTTGGGGGGACATAATTCAATCCATGACAGGTGTGCATATATCTGTTCCTGTGAGGGCTTTTATTTCTCTAGGATATATTCCAAGGAGTGGGATTGCTGGATCCTGTGGTAGTGCTATTTCTAGCTTTTTATGGAAGCACCAAATCAATTTCCAAAGTAGTTGTACCATTTTACATTCCCACGAACAGTGTATAAATGTTCCAGTCTCTCCACAACAGCAGTGTGTTGAAATCTCCTACTATTATTGTGGAACTGTCAATTTTTTTTTTAGTGCTGTTAGAGTTTGTTTTATGTATTTTGGAGGCCTGTCATTGTGTGTAGGTATTTATTAAGGTTATGTCTTCTTGGAGGATTGTCCCTTTAATCTTTCGTGTCTTTTATGGTGAATTTTGCCTTATAGTCTATTTTATATGAGATTAGTATTGCCACTTTTGCCCTTTCTTTGGTTACTGTTTGCTTGATTTATTTTTTCCATCCTTTGATTTTTAATACATTTATGTCTTTGTGTGTAATGCATGTCTCTTGTAGACAGCATATTGATTGGTCATGCTTTTTTATCCATTCTGCCACTCTGTGTCTTTACAGGTCATTTAAGCAGTTTACATTTAATGTGATTATCAATAGATATGAATTTATTGCTCTCACATTGTTGTGTTTTCTTTTTTGTGGTGGTGACGTCTTGTTTGTTCCTTTTTCTTTCCTGTGCTGAGTTACTTTTGTTTGTGGATTTTCTTTTTTGTTGTTGTTGTTGTTGTTATAGATTTCATGTTTACTGAGACTTTGTTTTTCTCCTTTTTTATTCTAATGAGTAGGTTTGTTAACTTTCTTTGTGGTTACCTTGAAATTTACCATTATCTCCCTAAGTTTGAACCAGTCTTTTATTACTGGATATCACCTTGACTTCCTCTCCATTTTAAAATTCTTTACATACACCGCTTTCGCCTCTTTTATTGTTTCTGTGTTGTGGTCATTTACAGATTGACATCTCTGTCTCCCTGTTTGAAGTCTTTTAGCTTTGTTTTATTATTGAGAATTCTTTACATAGGTTGTTATCTAGCTGATGCTGTCCTGTGTTCTAGACTCCAATTATTGTGTGACATTGTTGGTTGTCTAACCAAAGCACTCCCTTTAACATTTCTTGTAAGTTTATTTTTATATTTAAGAATTCTCTTAATTTCTGTTTATCTGGAAATGTACTAATTTTGCCATCATATTTGAGAGAGAGTTTTGCAGAATATGTTATTCTTTATTGGCAGTATTATTCAGTGTTTTATATGTGTCATCCCATTGCCTTCTAGCCTGCATAGTTTCTGCTGAATAACCAGAATTTAGTCTTATTGTTTCCCCTTTGTAAGTGGCTTTTTGTTTTTCTTAACCTGCTTTCAGGATTCTTTTTTTTTTTTTCTTTTCCCTTTTGTTTTGGCAAGTGCAATTATGATATGTCTTGGTGACTTTTCTTCTATCCTATGTGGGGTTCATTGATCATCTTGGAAGGTCCACTTTTCATATTTTGTGATATTTGGGAATGTTTCTGCTGGCAAATCTTCAGCAATGTTCTTGTTTTCCATTTTCTCCCCATTCTGGAACTCTGATCACATGCATATTTTTGCTCTTGATTGTGTCCCATGTAATTTTTAGATTTTCTTCATTTTTCTTCATTCCGTTTCTCATTGTCCTCACATCCATAGCTTTGTCTTCAATCTCACTGATACTGTCTTCCAATGTTTCAAATTTGCTCCTAAAATCTTCTATTGTGTTGTCCATTTCTGAAATTTTGTTGTTCAGCTTTTGGGTTTCTAGTTGCTGTTTTTGTATGATTTCTAATTGTTTGTTTATTGTGTGTGGATTACTTCTGGGGGCTTTGAAAGAGGAACTATCCATGCCTCTCTCCTAGTTTCTTGTGGCTGCCAACAATTCTAGGAGTTCCTTTGTTGCTCATAGATGCATTTACCTCTGTGTGTACATTGCATCTGTCTTCCCTTTGTGTGTATAGTTCCTTTTTTATAAGATATGACTCAGAATGAATTAGAACCCACCCTACTCCAATATGACATCATTTACTTAGCTGATAACATTTGCAATGAAAACTCTATTTCATCAAACAAAGGCACATTCACAGATACAGGGATTAAGACTTCAACATATCTTTTGGGGGAACACAATTTAATTCATAACAGAGTCAAACCAGATCAACAAGACGTTTGCCCTTGTAAGCCTACATTTTGGTGTATGCTGAAGTAAAATGGGAGCTACGTGACTGGCTACAATTTTTCTAAGTGATGCTCATTTGAGAACTTGCCCAATTAGAGATGACTAGCTTTGGGGGGCTAAACCTTTGGTTTTTTTAAGCACAATGAGATAAAAGTTTCAAATCTCCAAATGCTCCAAAGCTGAGAGGTTTTGTTATTTTTGGCTGTTGCTTTTTCTTTCTTCTTTTTTTTTTTTTTTTGAATTCTTTTACTCCCTGTCAGAGGCAATGCCAAATATCATTCAGATATTACCTGCCTTGTTTCAGTCCCATAATAAATATGAAGTTGTTTCAAACATTCTAGCTACCTTACACACCTGAGCTGGCAAATGCTGCTGGAACAAAGAGGTGGCCCTGGTGGGTCTCTGAGATCCATGGCTAGTTCTGTGGGCACTATCTCCTGCCTGCCTCAAAACACGCCGGTGTTTTGACCATTTTAATTTCCTCCTCCCGGGATTAAAGGCAAATCTAACAGTGATAGCCAACCACATTTTACTACAAGTGAGGAAATTGAATGATAGCATTTGTGGCATATTACAAAGTATTCCCTTTCCTGTGTTCATGCCCCTTTGAAAAATGATTTTGTGGCATTCGGCTACTAGCTGGAAGTTTGGCAGTTCAAATTCATCCAGAAGTGCATTGGAAGACAGGCCTGGTGGTCTCCTTCTGAAAAGATTAAGGCTAAGAGAAGCCTATGGGTCACAGTTCTATATAAGGTTGAAGAAAAAACCCTGTGCGGTGACCCACATGTGGTGGCCATAAGTCAGAATCAACTCTACAGCAATGGGTTTGCTTGTTTCTTGTTTCTTTTTGCCCCAAACATAGCTTATTGCTTTAAAAAGTTCTTTTTTGGTTATCTGTTGGTATAATTCCTGCTCCATTTGGAAACCCCAGGGAAGTGTGAAGGTGCCTTAGGCAGTACTTCTCATCTCCATGTTTTATGTATAATTTAAATAGTACTAAATACATATATAATAAGATATGTTTTAGTATATACATTGATAATATATTATTAAACACAGACAATAATACATATAAAATACAAAAGCAACATAAATAACACTTCAAAATTTGGCTAGAGGGGAAAATAGATCCTATACCATTTGAGTAAATTACTGTTTTTATTATTTCAAATTTTATATAGATAGACTATTTTTCCAGGTCAGAAAAAAACAAATTTTTATTATAGGTAAACTAAATGCCACTTTTTCTCTTGTTACCATAAAACGGCTTTTATTGGAAGCCAAATTTAATAATTCCATGACTAATTGGATATTGCTCACAGAATTAACTCCAAATGGATACTAGATGAAATATCTTTGAATTAAGATATCAAAATGTTTTATTTTTAAAAGAAATATATATCATTTGAAGCTGTCAGATATAAAAGTCAAAGACAAAAAATTATGAAAGACTTCTATTTTTGTATGTAAATAAAATATAAAAGTAAAATGAATCCGCGTGTATTGTAAAATGTAATCATTTCATAGGTAGGTAAAAACCTTTCATGCTTTTGTGTCATGGTCATTTACAGATTAACGTCTCTGTCTCCCCGTTTGAAGTCTTTTACTTTGTTTTATTATTGAGAGTTCTTTACCTAGGTTGGTATCTAGCTGATGCTGTCCTGTTTTCTAGACTCCAGTTATTGTGTGGCATTGCTGGTTGTCTAACATTTCTCATAAGTTTGGTTTGATATTTAAGAATTCCCTTAATTTCTGTTTATCTCACACACATATCTAGAAGTGTCCTAATTTTGCCATTGTATTTGAGAGAGAGTTTTACAGAATATGTTATTCTTTGTTGGCAGTATTGTTCTTTCAAGGTTTTGTGTATGTCATCCCATTACCTTCTAGCCTGCGTAGTTTCTGCTGAGTAATCAGAGCTTAGTCTTATTGTTTCCCTTTTGTAAGTGGCTTTTCTTTTTTCTCCAAACATAGCTATGTTTAGCATTAATAGTATCAGTAAAGTTGCACAAGAACTTCACTACATTTTATTCAAATCTCTTTGTTTCATTGCTTTTCTTCTCTAAATACCTTCATAGCAATACCTAGACTAGTGTTTGACCAATCAACTGGGCACCATAGCCTTGCCAAGTTGACACACAATATTAATCATCTGTAGTAGAGTTGCTATGAGTTTTTTTTTAGTGGGAGAATCAAATCTCGTTTTTTAAAGTTACCCAATTAGGGTACCACAGGCAGTAAGTAACAGAGCCAAGACTTTAATGTTATTTTGCATGATTTTGAAATCCGTATTCTTTCCACCACAAATTATTTCACACCCAAATACTTGTTAGTATCTTCATCTTCATATGCCACAGGAATCTCAAAGTCGACATATCCAGAACACGATATATCAGCTTCTCCAACAAATCTTCGGTCTCTCTCTCTCTTTTTCCATATTGTTCATCTTAGGGAATGTTGTATAATACAGAATTATCCAACATTTCCTAATGTTATTTACTTCTTCTAATTGGCCAGCAATCCTTGTCTATCTCCAGGATATCCCCACTGCACAAAACCCTTTTAGCACACACACAGAACTAAATGAAGTGTAAAAAATGCATGTTATTTTTAGGTGCACACACGGGAGAACTAAATGAAGGATAAAAAATACATGTTATTGTTAGGAGCTGTCCAGTCAGTTTCAACACATAGCGACCCTAAGTACAACAAAATGAAACACGGCATGGCCCTGCGCCTTCCTCGTAATCATTATGATTGAGCTCATTGTTGCAATCACTGTGTCAATCCATCTTATTGAGGGTCTCCTTCCTCTTTTTCACTGACCCTCTGCACAGGTAATTGCTTATTTGAAAATATCTGTGGTAGGAGCCATTACAGCTGATGAATTTCATTGATGGTCATTGTTACTTGACAACATCAACACAATGTCTGCAGTAAATAAATCTGTGAATGACAAGGACCCAAAACACCTCCTGGGAAACTAGGTGCGTTGCACATGCAGGTTGCACTAAAGGCTGTCTCCAGATCCCAAGTACCCACCAGAGTGCTGGCATGAGAATTCCACTCAGTGGTACCAACCAGTCCAGGGTATAGTATCCATTTATCCTGATCCAGTCATACACAGGAGATATGTACACAGTGTTGGCAAAGCCATTTTAATTACAGACAACAAGCAGTGTACAATAGGAAAAGTTCCATCACAAACAGTCTTCCCTAGCTCAAAAGCTGCCTAAGCAGGATGGAAAACTTCCACGGTACCCACTGTCTTTGCAGCCTGGATTTAGGATCTTTAGGATATTGCACCACCTGGTTTTACATTCCAGGGGTTGTGTATTTCATTGCACAGAGTAAAATGCGAGTATTCCCTCCTGATCACCAGAAGAGGGGCATAGACAGACATGGCGATGCCAGCCCCTAATTGTTAGCCTGAATCATATCTCTTTAGCCTTGCTGCATATTTAGACAAACCATTAGGCTTCAGAGGGGGAGGTGCAATGGTTTTTTCCTGGGCCCAAAGATGCTAGCAGTGGGGAAGGAACCGAGAGTAATTATAGCCCTTTGGGCCAACTGAAGGACTGCCTCCTCTCACTAGGTCTTATTTCCTGGGAAAGATAAATCCAAGTCTAGGGAAACTAGAGGGATGCTCATTTTGAAATACGATTCAGTGAACAAAAATCCCAAAGAGAAGTACGATTCAAAGACATGTCTAAAGAAATATCTTGAACTTGTTTCTACTTGAGCCAATCAGAAGTGGTTTCATTGCAGAGGAAGATAAAAGGCTCAAGAGAAAAGGCACATTTGTGTACCTCATTGCAAGAACTGTGTACTATTCCAAAAGGAGATACACTCACTGGCCAAAGAAAGAGAGGAAGCTTCAGGACCTTCCATTCATTCCTGAAGAATGCACAGAGGAAGACAGACATTTAGTGACAGTTTATTTTACCTGCCACCTGCCTGCCTGCCAGCCTCCCTTCCTCCCTCTCTCCCTCCCTTGTTCTCTGTCTCTTTTTCCTCCCTCCCTCCCTCCCTTCCTGCCTTCCTGCCTTCTTGTCTGCCTGCCTACCTTCCTGCCTCCCTTCCTTCCTTTCCTTTTGTTTGTTTTTAGAAAGCACCGTACTAGGAGACTAAAGACTTCACAGATGGATTACATCATACTTTGTAAGGGTAGCTCTCCATCAGACGGCATCATAACTCAAAGATTACCATGGTATTGGAGAATGTTCACTATGGCATATAGAAACGAGGAGATTTGGGAGGACTGAGATCTGGTAGTTTTATACCATAGAATATGTGTTACTCTTATTTCGATGAACTTGCATTCATGCGTTGTAGCTAGATAACTTACAACTAATGAAAAGGATATCATTTGAAGAATTTCCCTAGATTGGTATATGAATTTTGTGTAGCATCTCAGACAGAAGTGAATGAGAGTTCTACGAAAGATGGTGTTTAGTTACATAGCACCCCATTTGAGTATGAAGGTTGCCTATCGACATTGTGAGTTATTGTTTTCTGTAACATTTACAAGTGAACAATTATATCATATTTTTGTAGATGTTTTTGTATTTTTGTATTATTGCTAAGTTTTAACTTTTTAAAAATGTTAAGTATGCTAGCTGTTTGCCGCTCCTCTTCTGTGAATTTTCTACACATACTCTTTGCCCAGTTTCTTCTGGAGTTTCATGTAAATAATTTGTGTAGATTCTTTAGGAATTAAATATGTCAGGTGGAGTTCACAGATTCCACCTCTCAGGCAGTTGATTCTGACTCAAAGGACAGAATAGAACTGTCCCATAGGGTTTCCAAGGAGCAGCTGATGGATTCGAACTGCTGACCTTTTGATTAGGAGCCATAGCTCTTAACCACTGAGCCACCAGGGCTCGCTCAGGCAAAGAGGGAATGTCAAAAATTGAGAGAGTGGCTCTGGGAGGTAACTGATTCCTAGATCTACTATCTCCTGATCGGGTGACTTTGGTCAAGGTGCTAAATCATTCTCTGCCTCTCTATCTGTGGAATGGCAATAGCAATAGTTCCTAGTTCAAAAGGTCATTTGAAGCCCTTTGTACAGTGGCTGGCACAGAGTAAGCCCCCAGCAAGTATTAATTCTTATCATGTCTATAGTAATGTCTAGGACATTACTTAATTCAACACTTAGTAAAAAACCTACAAAACAAACAAACAAACAAAAAACCTACAGAGATTATTAATAGAATATGTACAAACTACTGACAGCCACCTGTACTTTACTTTGAAAATACATTCAGTAAAGTTGGGTATAATTTCTGTGTGATTTTAATATATACTTTCAGTCTTCCACATCAAAGAGCTGGCAACTAGAAAATGCTTCTCTCTTAGTCTCCCAGTGCTGAGTAACAGAAACACTACAAGTGAGAGGCTTCAAAACAAATTTACTTCCTCACAGTTTAGGAGGCTAGAAGTCTGAATCAGCCCCCTGGCTCTAGAGGAAGGCTCTCCGTCTGTAGGCTGGGGGGCGGGGGGAGGGGGGTGGAATCCTTTTCTCAGCTTTTGTAGCCCTGGAGTTCCTCAGCTTCTTGGTGATCTTCATGTGGCATCTATCTTTCCCTTGTTTGTGCTTGAGTCTGTGTCTAATCTGATCTTTTATAACTCAGAAGTGACTAGTTTAGGACACACTGATATGGTCTCATTAACATAACAAAGAAAACCTTATTTCCAAATGGGATTACATCCACATTTAGTATAGGAGCTAGGATTCCAAGTCAATTTTGAAGGGACACAATGCATTTCATTACAACATCCTATTGAAGCTACTTTGTATTCCTCTTTTCCTTTCATTTTTCTTTCTGCTAAGCACTTTTTATGTGCATTAGTCCTGTCTCACATTGTCTATGGTGAACGTTGTTTTCTAAGTCCAGGGTCTTTCCTCGCAGGCTCTGCCCTTGAACTTGCTCAAAGTTCACTTGAAGAGTGGTTTCAGCATCCAGCGTTAGCCACCTGCTTTGTTCACCTCACGGCTATGGCTCCCCTCAATGACTGCTTGGTGCTCTGTTTCTTCTTGCCAGCCTGTGCGTTCAGACTGTTGCCCTCGCTTCTGGGCACTTTGTTAAAATTAGATGTCCTGCTACGGTGGAGGGAGGATGCTTTCAACGCCTTTTGCTGTGAATAGTAACTCCAGTGAGAGCCCGTCACTGCTACGTGTCATTGGATAGCATCGGAATTTGATTTTGGTTGATGTGAGTTGAGAAATAAGTTAGACATTTCATGGAACAGGAAGGCTGGACAACAAGACTTGGTGTTACATAGCTGGAGACAATATTTAAATCATACTCAGAATGCCTCTGATGAGGGGACTCTTGTTTCCATTCCCGAGCCCCGGGGAATACAGCCCTTACTGCTGCCCTGCAGCTCCAGGCACTGCTGCTGCCAGAGACTGCTTAAGACCTTCTGCTCTTCTGAGCCACCTGCTCCCAACTCAGTCTCTGGGGAAGGTACCTGGGATTGGAAGAGCTTCAGTGCCCTCATGTGCAGACTGACGGGAAAGTGAGCCTCTGGCATTTTCGGTTTCTATTATAAAAAAAAAAAAAATTTTTTTTTTTTTTTTTTTATAATATTAGGTTGATTCTGCTCCCTTCAAGACACATAAAGTCTCATAACACCAACACAAATACAGGAAGAGAATTCAGATACTGGGCATCCAAAAAGAATGACAAATGTTTACTACAGCATCTGAGTTGAAAATTGTTGCCATATTGGGCAGAATCATAAATTCCTGGACACGTCTGGAGCACCAAGTTCTCCAAGTTGCCTCAATGTATATCCTTATTTATCCATGTTTACGGCTAATATCCCATAGGACACTCAGACACAGAAAATTACCAAATCACAAAGATACTTGCTCCTAAGCTGTAACTGGACTGTTAATTTGTCTAAATGCTGGACTAATATATGAATAATAAAAGCAAAATAAAAAGAAGCCATTTGGGGTATTTTATATATGATTTTTGTCTATCTTTTTTCTTTTTTTTGGTCTCTGCTGAGAGTTTCATATTTTGCTTTATGCTAATTTTGAAAAATAAATACTGGATTGTGCATGTTGAATATATTCTTCGAATTATATCCTTGGGAAATTTTCATGATATCTGTAATAAAATTAAAAGGACTGTAGTGAGTCCATGGAGTTCTAATCTATGAAAAATAAAAGAGCACATGCTTTTTTAATACAAAGCTTAGAATATTAAATAGAATTGAGCAAGAGTATACAGTTTTAGCATATATAAAGTAGTAAGTGCTTTAATTTTATATCCATGGGGTAGGATGTTGAGTAATGAACCCATATAAAAAGAAAGCTCAATTATCATTTGCATCTCTCTCACATAGCATGTATCTGTGCATTATGTAACATTAGTATTGCTAAGGGTTTGTTTTGCTTTCATTAAGGAATGTAGTATCATCCTTCAATTATTTCAAGTAAAGTAAATAGTTGAGATAAACATGGCATGCAACTACTGCTCTCAATTACTACTGTGGTATAGTACACCAGCACACTCTACTGGACATGGATGATAATAAATGTGGTCTCCAGAGCAACACTTTGATGTCATTAAACTCAGCTGTTCAGCTCGGTGACAAGTATTGTTTCTGTGTTACCTATAAAGAATAAACTGAAATAAGAGACAGCTCCAGAATTTTTGTATAGATATGAATAAGAAATGCGAAACTTAACGCCATTTATACACACACATTGGCAGGTCTAATCCTCTGTGGTACAATGGGATCGAGAATGAGGAATGCTCTCAGATCATTGCTCATCATGCTAAGTAGATGGACCATGACTGAGAAATTCAACCATTCAACCAACTTTTGTTTGAGATCCCATTTTGTATTGCAGGCCAATATTATAGATGAAAGAATGGCTAAGACAAATTCTGATAAATTGTTAGGGCTAAAATGTTTTTAAAGTGGTGTTGAGTAAAAAAAAACATGGATGAAGCTTAATTTTTAAATTCTCAGTGCCATAATCCTAAGTAGTGTGAGGAATTCAATGCTCTGTTCTCAGAACTATAGTTAGTCAGATAGTTAGGGAAGGGGCCCATTACTAAGATCAAGGACTCTGGGGCACTTGCTACTTAAACCATGTCTGCTCACAATTTCCTACTATTCTCAAGTAAAATATTTCTGGGCTCACTGGCCTACCTGTAAATCACGATGAGTCACTGGACTGATGATAAAGTTGATTGGTTTTTAGTGCTTAGCATGGCTCCAGCTCTTTTGTATGAGGTTAGTATGCATTATCTCATTTGATTCTCACAACAATCCTATGAGGTAGATAATACTTTTTTTTTTTTACTTTACAGATGAGACAGAGACATAGCAAATCTGAACAAAATTTCCAAAATTCACACAACTTGTTATAAATAACAGAATTGGGGCTCAGTCAAGGTGTCTAACACGAGATCTCTTATTTTTTATCCTGCATCACAGGATATTTCTCTGACAAATCTATTTCATTAGAGTATTGTGAGGATAATGTTTTTTTTTTAATGTTTAGCAGCAGCTTTTGGGCATTTAGAAACCAGTGATATAGACAGAAATAAAAACCGACCCAGTTGCCATGGAGTCAGTTTTGACTCCTGATGACCTCGTGTGTGTCAGAGTAGAACTGTGCTCCGCAGTTTTCGATGGTTGGTTTTTCAGAGGTAGATCACCAGGTACTTCTGGATGAACCCGAACCTCCAAACTTTTGGTTAGCAGCCGAGTTTGTTAACGGTTTGCACAACCCATGGGCTACATAGACAGAGATAAAACATCTGGCTATCCATGGCTTTGAATTAGTTACAGTAATCCAATGATTGGTTCGTAACTTGTAGCATATTCAAGTGATTCTATAATACGTCAGATCAACATTGCTGTGATATTTCTTCTCCAAAGGTTGACCAAGTGTATAATACATTTTATACATATTTCCTTGTATATACATGTATATGCATATATATGTATGTATATATCTGAGGAGCCCTGGAGGCACAGTGGTTAAGAGCTTGGCTGCTAAGCAGAAGGTCGGCAGTTCAACTCTACCGACCAGTCCTTTGAAACCTTGTGTGACAGTTCTACTCTGTCCTGTAGGGTGACCATGAGTTCCAATTGACTCGACAGCAACAGGGTTAATACATATATATATCAGTTGGCATCAAGTCAATTTTGACTCATGGCAACCACACGTGTGCCAGAGTAGAACTGGGCTCCATCCGTTAGCAGCCAAGCTCATTAGCCGTTTGCGCCACCCAGGGACACCACATATATACATATACATTATATGTGTATATAAATCATTCCCCAAAACCAACCCCAGTGCCAATAAACTAAATAGTTTCTATCTTGTTTTCCAAAAACAGGAGAGAGAAGTGTTTTAATAATTACCATCATAAACTGGGCAAACTCTAATTCTGCATGGTTATAGGATGAGATGTTCTGGTTCATTCATGTTCTCATAAGTAAATTCTATTTATTAATTCTTCACATGCCTGCTCATTCAGATCTTGTATTCACTGAATTTATTGACTCTCTTATGTCTTCCATGATATGGCAAACACCTTGAAGGCATGCATTTCAGGAGTCAATTACTTACATATCAGTACCAAAAGTTAAATATGAAAATGAAAACAACCATATTCAAAATAATTATAAAGATTGCAAAGTATATATGTCAAAGAGATGCTTAATTAAATTGCATATATGCCAGTTTTTACTAAAAATAAGTTGTTTCCTAAGCAATTTTTGCTCCAATTTCATTGAAACCAAAATGTGCCCTGACACAAATTTAGAGATCAATACACATACGTATTTACAGAATTGAGCACATTTGGACTCACAGTAACAATTTGGTTTATTAAACTAGGGTAATACTTCTTTAGCTTTGGAACCAAATAAAGTACACACAAGGGCGAAAAATAAGAACACATAAGTAATTACCTTGGAGAATTAAGACTGACCAAATAGCAATAATTTTTTTCTGTAATATCTTTAGCTCCTGAAATCATGAATAAATATGCTAAGTCAGTATTTCTATACTAATGGAGAAAGCAAGAATTATTTATGGATTTATATAAATGCAATTATAATTATATGTCTGTCCCTTCAATTCTGAAATAAGAAAAAAGTGATACATAAATTTCTGTTATAAAACATATAACATATGCTCATGCTTCACATTGTATCTGTGGGTTAAATCCAAATGGTTTAAGTCAAAAACATTTATTATTAGTCAAGTGTATGTCCAGGAGTTGTGCACAGGTGTCAGAAGCTGTCATGGAAGGATGCTGAGACTGGAAGGATCTTAAGACTCATCCATCCTTGTGGAAAACACTTGGTGGCTCTATGGGGCCAAAACTTTCAGTGGAAATGTCAAACTTGAATTAATTAGTCAATTATGCTTTTTTTTTTTTTCCTCTTTCAGTATTGAAAATAAAGGACTGGTAAGATTGCACTTACGCTGGGTTGAAAACAGATAACTTAATCTTTTCTGACATTACAAGAAAATGAAAACCACTGGACTAACTGGAAGATCAGGGAAGCTGTCTCCTCTGAGGTGTAGAGTGGATGCACTGGGAGAAGCACCACAGAGGGCTTCGAAAATACTGGCATTGCTGGTTCTGCTTCTGAAGCTCAGTGGTAGGTCTACAGATGCTCACGTTGTTATAATTCTTTAAACTGTACCTGTGTGTTATGTGTCCTTTATTCTGTGTATGACATAATACACAATAAAAATTAAAGAGTAACATAATTTATAAATGACTGATGAGCTCATTTTGGCATCCTCATATCCTTTTTATACCCTTTTGTTTAGCTAATCTATTTTTCTTTCATACCAACGTGTTTGATTATTTTGTATTTCCGTTGGTGTAATTGAAATACTTCAGGTCTATTGTTTTTTTAGATAGAGAGAGGCCTTGTCATAATCACATGATCACTCCTTCCTGCAAGGGAGGTTGGGAAATATTATCTTTATTCCAGGTGGCCATTTGGCCAGCTAAATATCTTAGTGGTTAAGAACCAGCTGCTAACCCAAAGATTGACAGTTTGAGTCCACAACCTGATTCTTGGAAACCCTATGGGGTAGTTCTACTCTGTCCTATAGGGTCGCCATGAGTTGGAATCAACTTGAAAGTAACAGATTTGGGTTTACAGGTTTTATATATGTATAAACATATGCACAAAGTTGACATTTTAAAAAAGGAGCCTGGGAGGGCCATTGGAAATTGAAATACTTCAATGCCGAAAGTAGTAAGAAGAATGTAGACGACAATTGAAATGCCTATTAATCTCTTTAAAACTGTAATGATATTTATTGCATTGTTTTATTCTTGTTTCCACCTTTGATGATTCTGATCACCAGATATCAGCTGTGACCGTAGGCCCACATTTCATTTTTAATTTTCCCAGTAATAATATATAGCCAAGTTGGGGAATGCCTTAATGAGAATATCTTCATCAATAATCAGCATGCTAATATCAACCCACCTTTCCAGGCTTCTTTTTCTCTTCTCACCCAGTGGCTTGCTGTTCCGTAAACACACCATGCTTTTTCTTCTATGCGTATGCATTTGCACAAGTTACTATTGTTGTTCTTGTTAGCAGCATGGCAACCCCCTGCACAAAAGAACAAAACACCACCCAATCCTGTGCCATCCCCATGATTAATTGTGGATCAGACCGTTTTGAACCACAAGAATTTCATTGGTTGACCTTTGAAAGTAGATTGCAGCACCGTTCTTTCTAGTTCATCTTTGACTGGAAGCAACTTATTCAGCATCATAGCAACACTCATGCTGTAATAGCTGTTCATGAAAAACATGGCTGCAGGAATACAGTGGCTATCCTGTAATGAAGGCTAGAATTCTAACAATGACCCACCAACGCCCCTGCATAAGTTACTTCTACTTAAATATCCTTCCCCTAACTGCCTCAGGAATGGAGGAAGACCCACGTTATGCAGATGACACAACCTTGCTTGCTGAAAGTGAAGAGGACCTGAAGCACTTACTGAAGAGGGTCAAAGACCGCAGCCTTCAGTATGGGTTACACCTCAACATAAAGAAAGTAAAAATCCTCACAAATGGACCAATAAGCAACATCATCACGAATGGGGAAAAGATCGAGGTTGTCAAGGATTTCGTCTTACTTGGATCCACAATCAATAGCCATGGAAGCAGCAGCCAAGAAACTAAAAGACTCATTTCATTGGGCAAATCTGCTGCAAAAGACCTCTTTAAAGTGTTGAAAAGCAAAGATGTCACCTTGGAGACTAAGTTGCACCTGAACCAAGCCATGGTGTTTTCTATCACCTCATATGCATGTGAAAGCCGGACAATGAATAAGAAAGACCAAAGAAGAATTGAATTACAGGTGTCGGCAAAGACTATGGAATATACCATGCACTGCCAATACAGCGAGCATATCCGTTTTGGAAGAAGTACAACCAGAATGTTCCTTAGAAGCAAAGATGGCGAGACTTCCTCTCATGCATTTTGGACATGTTATCAGGAGGGACCAGTCCCTGGAAAAGGACATCATGCTTGGTAGAGTAGAGGCTCAGCAATAAGGAGGAAGACCCTCAACAAGATGGACTGACGCAGTGGCTGCAACAATGGGCTCAGTTATAACAATGATTATGAGGATGGCACAGGACCGGGCGGTGCTGCATTCTGTGGTACGTAGGGTCGCTACGAGTTCGAACAGACTGAAAGGTACCTAACTACAACCGTCTCTTTCACTGGTGAAGCCTTGCCCCTATTTTAATACCCAGCTCAGCCAGT
This sequence comes from Loxodonta africana, assembly GCF_030014295.1. Lineage (NCBI taxonomy): Eukaryota > Metazoa > Chordata > Mammalia > Proboscidea > Elephantidae > Loxodonta > Loxodonta africana. The sequence goes on along the minus strand of NC_087358.1, from coordinate 78,670,784 downwards.
ATGTCCTTCCTACATTGCACAAAGTTAGTGCCCTCTCCTGAGCTCCACCAGCCCTGTCCACAGGCCCTGCTGCAAGCCTATTCCGCTTCCCTGGGATTCTCATTAGACTGTAAGCTCTTTGCTCTCTCTGGTGCCTGGCACACAGCCTAATGCTGAATAGTCTAAGAGGGATTGTAAATGAGAGAATAAATCTCATTGTTTATTGAAGGCTGGCATATACAAATAACCTTAGTACAAGGTCTAGTTCCTGAGATAAAATATTACAGAAGCTCAGAAGAAAAAGAAATGACTTTTGCTCTATTTGCCCATGACAACATACCAAGAATGTTTCTTATACGTAAGCACTATTGTACACTGCAAAGGAACTAAAAAAATATGAGATATGATTCTTGCATCACCAAACTTGCAATCAAGTTGGGGAGACAAGACCAGTCGATAGTGTACAATTAAGGCATGAGATTAAGAGATTTACAAGTGCCCAGAGATGGGGAAATCATAGAAAGCTAAGCTGGCACAAGCAAAGGTAACTTCCTTGAGATGAGATGAGCTTTTGGTACCTGAGGAAAAAAAACGAAGGCAGCACGTGCACAGAGTAGGGGAAAAACAGCCAGGTTTCCAGATCAGAGGCAGGATGTGCTGGTCACGGCAGGGGAGGGGAGGCTTGTCAGTTTAGTAACTGCTCCAGCAGAACCCGGATTCCGTGTTAGGGACTAGGGAAACACAAGAGATCAGCGGGTCAGTCCAGGTTATGGTGAAGTGTTTAAAGTTCCAAACTGCTAACTAAAGTTTGAGATTTTTATGGCAACTGAAGCAAATGATTGATTCAAGAGGGGGGAAAACATTGTGTTGATTAAATGTGAACCATTATAATTGTCACTGCGACAGCTGCTACTGAAATTGCAGTAATTCAAAATGAAAAATAAAGACCGTTTTTCTGAAATAGCCTGGACTACTTGGAACCCCATAGCCTGAGGCTGTGTTAGGTAGTTTTGCAAAGAACATGATGGGGCGCGCGAGTTCTTTTTTTCATTTTACCATAATGACTTGTTCTACGGATTAAGAATTCAAACTGAGCAACAATTTCACAGCCAGAGTTGGAGTGTGGGTTTATACAGTAGAAGCACTTTCCAAAGATATGAAAACTCCAACCAATTACATAATTGAAATTCCTAACCAAAAAGAAAAGATATTTGAAAAACAGCTATTGTTTAAATCACTTTTCTATTAAAAATCTTTTATTCATTATCAACAGATTTATGTTTTATTTTCCTGAAAAATTTAGCCACGATATTTGTGTTTATTTTTCCCTCAAGACAAACATTTACAAAACTAACCATGCTATACAAACTATCAAGGTAGGAGTAATCCACAAATATAATTCATATGATTTACAGTAAAACTCAAACCCAAACTAAACACTCTTGACTGTTAGCTATTTGGAAGTTTCAGTCCACCCAGAAGCTCCTTGGAAGAAAGTCCTGGCAATCTACTTCTGAAAAATTAGCCATTGAAAACTCTATGGAATACGGTTCTACTCTGAAACCCATGGGGTCACCATGAGTCAGAATCTACTAGGCAACCCTAGATAAACAATTTGATTTCAAGATCATCATTTTAATAATTACTGATATCTATTGCAATTCAACATTAATATGCTATAAAAAAAAACCCAAACTGTTGCTATTGAGTCAGTTCCAACTCATAGTGACCCTGTAGGACAGAGTAGAAGTACCCCCTAGAGTTTCCAAGGAGCACCTGGTGGATTCGGACTGTCAACATTTTGGTTAGCAGCTATAGCTCTTAACCACTATGCCACTAGGGCTTCCATTTAATATACTATACATCCTTGTTTATTTACTGTCACATCGTCTCTCCATCTCTAATTGATTTTAGACCACCAAGAAACTTGAACACCACCCTATATTTGAAAACAAGAAGAAACTGGAAAAATCATCAGCTATATTTGGGGAAAATAATACTGGTAGCAGTGGGCAGATGAGTTAGAGCTAATGGAAGAGATTTGAATGCAGAGGGATCAGTCATAGAATACATGGCTAGTGCAGGAGCAGATTGTGTAGGAAACAGAAGAAAACAGACTGAGAAAGCATTGTGATGAATGGGGCCAAGTGCATTTACAGCTCCTTACAAAGTGACCACACAGTGGTACAGGCCCAGAAGCGTTTGCTTAGGGTGAAAATGGAGTTCTGGGTACTCTAAGGAGAGAATGGCAGAGGCTTCTCAAACTAGTAGGTTGCTTTAGCAACGCTGTCATGTTAAGTGCAAATACAGAGTCCTTTGTCTCTGCCAGTAGCCCTGGTGGTACAGTGGTTAAGGGCTCGGCTCCTATCCAAAAGGTGAGCAGTTTGAATTCACCAGCCACTCCTCGGAAACCCTATGGGACAGTTCTATTCTGTTCTATAGAGTCGTTATGACTCCAAATGGAGTCAGTGGTAATGGTTTTTGTCTCTGCCAGTGAACAAAAGAGGTTCTGGATGAATTGGTCTTTTGTTGTGAAAAAACATCATCAAGTGGGCACAATAGGCATGGTCGAGACTTGAACCAAAACAGGTCCCCATGTACTCAACTGCTTATGACGATGAAACAAAACAAGTTTTACACAAAGGCACATTCTTTAGCCCTTCTAGTTATCATGCTCATAATGAATTAATATTTGTAAAATGATTAGATCGGTGCCTAGCATTTACAAGTATTGTTTAAATAAACAAACACACAGAATGTTTTTGTTAGATTCCTCTTGTAGTTCTACCAACATTTTAGTAAGTAGTTGCCCTTTTTTATAATCTTTTACCTGAATTCACTTTTATATTTTCCCATGGGTTCTGAATTTAAAGAAAGCCAAGGTCCAGGCAGGAAAGACAACTAAAATTTTTTGCATTTCTACTTTATTTCTGGCATTTCAGGGGTATTATTTCATTTAATCCTCACGAAAGACACATGAGGTAAGTTTAAATTTACAGCATGCTCCTGATGGAAAAAAGACTCAGAAACGGAAACCACCTAATATCCTACAGGTGGTAGATATTGAAACAGGTGATAGATGTTGAAGCCAGCCAGAATTAAATCCACATACCATGATTCTAAAATTAATATTATTTAAATTATACCAACACAGTATTTTTAGGTAAGTTAAAAGTAAATAACAATTATTATAATTAAGAAATAATTACAATTATTGATTATAATAATGTAATAAATATTTTATTCTTATTTCCTTATTATCAAACATTTTTTCCTTTTTTACTCCTCTTCCCCCCTCCCTCCAGCCTCTGGTAACCTCTAATCTTCTGTCTTGGTGGATTTGCCTATTCTAGATATTTCATACAAGTGGTGAAATGCAACGTTTGACCTTGTGTTTCTGGTTTATTTCACTTAACGGAACGTTTTCAAGATTCATCAGTGCAGTGGCACACATCAGAACTTCATCTCTCTTTATTGCTGAATAATGCTTCACTGTATGCATACACCACACTTGATTTATCCTTCACCTGTGGATGGGCGTAGTCTCCCTTTGACTGTTGTGAATAATGCTGCAGTGAACACTGGCGTACCTGTCTGTTGCACTTCTTTCAAGCCTTAAGGCTATATGCCTAGGAATGAATGGAATTGCTGGGTCATATGGTAATTCTAAGTTTAACTTTTTGAGGAACACCTAAACTGCTTCCACAGCAGCTGCGCCACCTTGCATTCACATCAGCTATATAGGAGCGTTCCAATTTCTCCACATTGTCACCAACGCTTGTTATATTCTGGGGTATTTTTTCTTTTTTTTAATAATAGCCACGCTAATCAGTGTGAAAGGAGCCCTGGTAGCATAGTGGTTAAAGTGATCGACTGTGTGAAACCACCAGCGGCTCAGGAGGAGAAAGATGTGGCAGTCATCTTCCGCAGAGATTTATAGGCCTGGAAACTCTATGGGCCGCTATGAGTCGGAACTGACTCTATGGCCGTGGGTGGGAGTGAGAGTAAGGTGTTATCTCATTGTGATTTTGGTTTGCATTTCCGTAATGCTCAATGAGTAAGTATTGATCCTTTTTCTTTGTTTCTAGCTTTAACATTCCAATCACCAGTAATTGTCAATATATCTTGATTGCATGTTTAGTCAATTTCGGGCTGCAACTGTTCATAGAGATTTTCAATTTCTTCATCTTTGGCATTAGTGGCTGGTGCATAAATTTGAATAAATTTGCAAAGTTTTGTTTCTGTTACACATAGGGTCTTTATGAGTCTGAGCTAGCTGTGTACCGCTATGGCACCTACCAACATAACAACAATGCTTAACAATGTTGAGCATCTTTTCCTGTGCTTATGGGCGGTTTGTATGTCTTCATTGGAGAAATGTCTATTTGTGTCTCTTTGCCCATTTTTAAATTGGATTCTTAGTCTTTTGCTTTTGAGTCTTAAGAGTTTGTTATATATGCTGGATAGTAAACCTTTATCTGATGTATGCTTTCCAAATATTTTTCCCAATCTGTAGGTTATCTTTCTACTTTCTTGATAATGTCCCTTGATGCACAAAAGTTTTTACTTTTGATGAAATTCAGTTTATCTATTTTTTTTCTCTCATTGCTCTGCTTTTAGTGTCATATCTAAGAATATATTGCTTAAAAGAAACTCCTAAAGATCTACCCCTTTTTTCATCTGAAAGTTCTATAGTTTTAGCTTTTATATTTAGGTCATTAGTCTATTTTGAATTAATTTTTATTTATGATGTGAGGTAGGGACTCAGTTCATTCTTTTGCATGTGGAGATTCAGTTGCCCCAGCATCATTTCTTTCTCTATTAAGTGAATTTGGTACACTGGTGGTGCTCTGGCTAAGCACTCAGTTACTAACCAAAAGGCCGGTGGTTCAAACATACCAGCCATTTCATCAGAGAACTATATGGCAGTCTGCTTCCATGAAGCTTCACAGCCTTGGGGACCATGGCCTCAAAAAACATCTAGCTCAATTGGCATAACATAGTTTATAAAGAAATTGTTCTACATCCTACATTGGTCAGTAGCATCTGGGGTGTTAAAAGCTTGTGAGCAGCCATCTAAAATTATCCACTGGGGTCACCCAGTAGGTAGCAACAGAGAATGAAGAAAACTAAAGACATGAGGGAAAGATTAGTCTAAAGGACTAATGGATCACAGCTACCACAGCCTTCAGCAGACTAAGTCCAGTACAATTAGGTGGTGCCGGCGACCACCACTGACTGCTCTGACAGGGAACACAATAGAGGGTCCTGGACAGAGCTGGAGAAAAATGTAGAACAAAATTCTAACTCAAAAAGAAAGACCAGGGTTGCTAGCCTGACAGAGACTGAAGAAACCCTGTGAGAATGGCCCCCGGATACCCTTTTGGCTCAGAAATGAAGTCACTCCTGAGGTTCACCACTCAGCCAAAGATTAGATGGGCCCATAAAACAAAACGAGACTAAAAGGACATGCCAGCCCAGGGCAAGGACTAGAAGGCAGGAGGCAACAGGAAAGCTGGTAATAGAGAGCCCAAGGTTGAGAAGGGAGAGTGTTGACATGTCATGGGGTTGTTAACCAATATCACAAAATAATATATCTACTAACTAATGAGAAGACAGTTTTGTTCTGTATACCTTCATCTAAAGTACAATAATTTAAAAAAAAAAAAGGTTCACACCCTTGGGAACCCTATGAAGCAGTTATACTCAATCCTACAGGGTCACTATGAGTTGGAATCAACTCGACAGCAATGGGTTTACTTGGTATAAATGTTGGGATTATTTCTGGATTCTTAATTCCACTCCATTGGTCTGTGTGGCTATATTTATACCAGTAACACAATGTTTTGATTGCTTTGTAATATGTACAGAAATCACGAAGTGTGAGTCCTTCTACTTTTTTCTTTTTTTTCCAAGGTGTTTTGGCTATTCAGGTGACTTAGAGTTGCTCTGAGTCATAATCAACTCATCGGCAAAGGGTTTGGGTTTTGGTTTGGCAATTCCATATTGATTTTAGGATCAGCTTTTCCACTTCTGAAAAAAAGACTGTTGAAATGTTAACAGGAATTGTGTTGTATCTATAGGTTACCGTGGATGGAATTGACATCTTAACAATATTAAGTTTCCCAATCCATGACCATGGATGTATTTCCATTTATTGAGATCTCTTTAATTTCCTTCAGCAGTGTTATATAATTTTCAGTGTAAAGATATTCCACCTCCTTAGTTAAATTCATTCCTAGGTATTTTATTAGTTTAGATACTATCGTAAAAGAAATAGTTTTCTTAATTTCTTGTTCAGATTGTTGCTGATGTATACAAACACAACTGATTTTTGTGTGTTGATCTCGATCCCTGCAATTTTGCTGAATTTATTTATTAGCTCTGGTACTTTTGTGGATTCTTGGGGATTTTCTGTATATAGTCAAATATCATCTGTAAATAAATATAGTTTTACTTCTTTTCTGACTTGGCTGCCTTTTTTTTCCCCCGTTGCCTAGTTTCTCTGGCTTAGACTTCCAATACAATGTCAAACAGCAGCGCTGAAGGTGGGCATCTCTGTCTTGTTCCTGACCTTAGGGGGGAAGCTCTTAGTCTTCACCATTCAGTATGATGTTTGCTGTGGGATATTCATAAATGCCCTTTATCATGTTGAGCAATTTCCCTTCTATTTCTAGTTTTCTGAATATTTTTATCATGAAATGGTGTTGGATTTTGTCAGTTGCCTTCTCTGCATCGATTGAAATGATTGTGGTTTTTTTTTTTTCCTATCATTCTATTAATGTGGTATATTACCTTGACTGATTTTCCTGTATTGAACCATGCTTGTTTCCTGAGATAAATCCCACTTGGTCATGGCATATAATCCTTTTAAAATCCATTTAAAATATAATCACTTCAAAACTCCAACAGGGTTTTGTTCACTAGTATTTTGCTGAGTATTTTTGCATCTATATTCATAAGGGGTATTGATGTTTAGTTTTTTTTTTTTTTGCGGTGTCTTTTTGTGGCTTTGGTGGCAGGGTAATGTTGACATCACAGAATGAGTTAGAAAGTGTTACCTCCTTTTCTATTTTTTGGAAGAGTTTGAGAAAAATTGGTGCTAATTCTTCTTTAATATTTAAAAATTAACCAGTGAAATCATTTGGTCCTGGACGTTTCTTGTTGGAAGGTTTTTGATTCCTGTTTTAATCTCTTCCCTTGTTATAGGTCTGTTGAGATTTTCTATTTCATGTTGATCAAGTTTAGGTAGCTTGTACATTTCTAGGAATTTATTCATTTTGTTATTTATCTAGTTTGTTGGCATATACTTATTTATAACATTTTCTTATACTCCCTTTATCTCTGATAAGGTCAGTAGTAATGTCATCACTTCCATTTCTGATTTTAGTTACAAGTGTCTTTTCTCTTTTTCAGTCTAGTTAGGGGCTTGTCAATTTTGTTGATCTTTTCAAAACACCAATCACTTGCTTGAAAAATTTCGTTTTTGTATTTAATTTTTTGTGATGAATCATTTTGATTCCCTTCGCATTTCCTTTTGTATACATTTTCCTTAAAATCTCTTTGTGGTTACCATGGGGATTAACACACATTTTTTGATCAATGCAAAAAAATTCATCAACCAATAAATCAACCAATTTTGGGTTTCATTGAATCTCTCAATTTTTTCTATTTTGCTTATCTCTGCTCTTATCTTTATTATTTCATCCCTTCTTTTTGCTTTGGGTTTTGTTTGCTCTTCCTTTTCTTGTTTCTCAAGGTGTAAAGCTAGGTTATTGATTTGAGTCCTTTCTTTCTTTCATAATGCTGGCATTTACAACTATAAATTTCCTTCTGAGTAGTGCCTTCACTGTATTCCATACATTTTGGTATGTTATGCTTAACTTCTCATTTGTCCTAAAGTATTTTCTGATTTTGATTTTTTCTTTTACCATTAGCTGTTTAATATTGTGTTAATTACTACATTTTTCTGAAAATTTCAGGTTTTTTTTTTGCTGTTGTTATTAATTTCTAGTTTCATTCCACTATGGTTGGAGAAGATACTTTGTATGATTCCAATTATTTTAAATTTATTGAGGCTTGTGTTTTGACCTAACGTGTAGTCTGTCCTACAGAATGATCCACATACACTGAAGAAGAACGTACATACAGCCTGCTGTAGTCGGGTGAAGTCTTCTGTGAGTGTCTGTTAGGTTTCATTCAGATCTTCTGTATCTGTGGTCTTCTGTCTAAATGCTCTATTCATTATTCATAGTGGTGTGTTGAAGTCTCGAACAATTATTGTATAACTGTCTATTTTCCCTTCAGAAGTTCTGTCAATGTTTACTTCATATATTTTAAGGATCTACTGTTAGGCACATATACATTTATAATTGTTATCTCTTCTTGATTAATTGATCCTTTATCATACTATAATGTTCTTCTTTGTCTCTTATAAGACCTTTTTACTTAAAATTGATTTTGTCTGAAATTAATATAGCCACTCCATCTCTCTTTTGCTTTCCATTTACATGGAATATTTATTTCTATCCTTTCACTTTCAACATATTTTTTTCTTTTGATTTAAAATATCTCACATAGACAACATATAGTTGGGCCATGCTTTTTCATCCATTCTGATGATCTGTGCCTTTTCATTGGACAGTTCAATCCGTTCACATTTAAAGTAATTACTAATAAAGAAGAACTTAGTTCTGCCATTTTACTGTTTGTTTTCTGTGTATCTTATGTTTTTTTGTCCCATATTTTCTCAAATACTTCCATTTTTCTGTGTTGATTTTTGAGGTGGATCATATTGATTCCCTTTTCATTTCCTTTTGTGTATATTAACATTTTCTTTGTGGTTACCATGGGGATTACATTTACCATCCTGAATTTATCACAATCTGTTCTACATTGATGCCAATGGAACTTCAATAATATACAAAACCACCCCCTATATATTGTGAATATCACAAATTTCATCTTCATACATTACATGCCCAGTACTCTATATTTATAATTATTATTTATATTTTTGTACTTTTTACTATGTAGAACATAACAAATACAGCTACAAACCTAAAATACAGCTACGAACCTAAAATACAACACAACTGGCCTTTATATTTGCCCTTGAAATTACCTTTAATGGAGGTCTTTATTTCTTCCTTTAGGTTCAAGTTTCCATCTAGCGTCCTCTCCTTTCAAACTGAAGGACTCCCTTTAGCATTTCTTTTAGGGCAGGACTTGTAGTAATGAATGTTTACATCTTTTGTTATCTAGGATTGTCTTAATTTCACCCTTATATCCGAAGGTACAATTTTGCTAAGATACAGTATTCTTGAATTTCTTTCAGCACTTTGAATATGTCAACTCACTGACTTCTGGACTCTCTGGTTTCTGAAGAGATATTAGCATGTAGTCTTATTGGTACTTCCTGGTATGTGGCTTTCAAGTTCTCCCCTCTTTCTTGGGGTTTGCTAGTTTGTTAGCTTAGTGACTTTTCCAAACTACTTTTGCAGAAACAAACAGAAGAAGAAACATTGGGGGAAAAAGAACCCTCACACAGTCTTTGCAGAGTGGCTCCACGCTGGGACAGTCTTTAACCAGCTTTACACTGAGCTGAGAGTTTCACCTGAGGTCGGGAGATAGTTAAGGATTACCTCAAGTTTTTCTGGGCATGTATCTTGCCCTGGGCATGAGTATGGCTCTCTGAATTATACACACTTTGCTATCTTTAAATGCCCTAATTTTCTTAGGAAATTCTCCCTGGAGCTTTGACCCTGACACCTCAACACACTCTTTCTCCCCAGATGGCCTTTCTGCTTCTCCAACATGAGGTACTGCTAAGATAGATGAAACAGAGACAAGCACTTTGCTTTGGTCATCTAGGTAGTCACTCAACTGATTCGAACAAGATAGCATCATATCTTGATAATGAAGTATGCTCTGATCACTCTAGAACTATGGACCAAAATTCCAAACTGTAAACACTGCTGCAGCTTCAAGCCGGCTGCTGAGTGGGGCAGGAATGGTGCTCAAATTAGTATCAAAAGAAGCCTCAGAGTCTTCCTTCCATTCTGTCAAGCCTTATACCAGTTACCACGATCCCCCTAACTGTTCGCCAGAGTTCCAACAAAGCTAGTTCTGCCTTTTTCTGCTTGTTTTGTTTTTCTCTGTGAGAGTAGGAACATGGAGCTTCTCACAGTGTCTTGGTTTCAGTCACTAAAGCTTACAATTTTAATTGTTAACATTTTTTCTATGCTTTGTCACGTTTATATAGTTATCAATCTTTTCTATCACTCCAGGCTGAGGTATAGGGCTCTTCATGAGAGAGAAGCTTAATGATTAATTCATGGTTGATTGGCTGACTAATGATGGATTCAATGGAGAATATATCCTAACCCATAACCTTAAAGGTACCCTACCTCATTTAAAAATACTTAGTTTTTATCATGACTATGTCACTTTTTTTTTTTAGACTACAGTCTAAAAACTGTTGGTAGCATTTTATGTCTAATAGTTTGACTGGGTTTTGAGGTGATGGTAAGATTCCTTCATGCACTTTTAAACAAAGGAAAACATGCATTTATCATGTATAAAGAAGAAAAGTACCATTGACCGCTTTGACAGGGATCATAATAGAGGGTCCCAGACAGAGTGGGAAAAAAATGTCAAACAAGATTCAAATTCACAAAAAAAGACCGGACTTACTGGTCTGACAGGGACCGGAGGAGCCTCCGAGACTATGGCCCCTAGACACCCTGCTAACGCAGAGCTGAAGCCCCTCTCGAAGTCCACCTTTCAGCCAAAGATTAGACAGGACTATAAAACAAACAATAGCACGTGAAGAGCGTGCTTCTTTGTTCAGTCAAGTATACAAGACCAAATGGGCAACACCTGCCCAAAATCAAGATGAGAAGGAGGGAAGGGACAGGAAAACTGGATGAATGGACACTGAGAAACCAGAGTGAAAACAGAAAAGCGGAGAGTGCTGATTCAGTGTGGGTGTTGCAACCAATGTCACAAAACAATGTATGTGTAAATTTTTGAACGAGAAACTAATTCGTGCTGTAAATTTCACTTAAAGCACAATAAAAAAAAAAATAAAAGAACAAGAATGTGAAAAAATAAAAAAGAAGAAAAGCAGACTCTACCTCATGAATGAGGTTATTCGTGATAACCAAAACCCATCTTTACATTTTTCATTCACACCAAATGTAGACTTAATAAAAACAACTTCAACTGCTGTTTTCTTGTTAATTTTCCATTCAGCATTTTGTCAAAATTTTATTATTATAACTAGAGCCCCCAGCTGCACAGAGACCAGGATTTTTCACATCAAAGTTTAAGGAAAAACAGAAATAGATTCTCAGAAAGCAAGGAAAAAACAATATTGCTGTTAGTCATTCCTCAAGGGTCAAAGAGAAAATGGAAATGACTTTACAAGTGGATGAAGAGGTCAGATGAGTTTCTTTGTCACTGCTATGTGTTAGGTTCAGAGCAACCTAATGAATTAGAGGAGGCATCAGAGAGAATGAATAAGAGGTGGTAAGCATGTTTTCTGTTTTCTAGTTCAAGAAATACATCATTTCTATTTCCTAGTTTTTAGAAAATTCAAGGTTAGATGTTTTTCACCTGCAAATTAGTGAGTAGCTTTTTTTTTCTGTTCATGTCCTCTTAATATACCCTTAAAAGGGAAGTAATCTAGCCATGATTTGTTTCCATCAAGACAGAACAACAGCAATAAGCCATCAAGGGTAATTAGCCTTTTAAACTCATCTAAACAAATGCATTATTCAGTGCACATGTGCTTATATTATACCTTTGATTCTGAAAATATCAGGACATCCCATAAAAAAATAAATAACCCATAAAGAAATAAATAACAATTTATGTGTGAGTTACTATAAAAAAATAAATAACAATTTATGTGTGTTACTGAATACAACCATGTAGAGAAAAAAAAAAAAGAATCCCTAGCGAATTCATGGTTATCTTTCATTTAAGCCATTAAAAAAAAAGGTCATCAAATTCATGACACTGAAAACTCTTCAAAAATTAATGTTACACAATGTGGTTTTGGAGAACTTGGAGAGAGCCCAGTAGTACTTATGCCTTATATAGGAAAAATTAAAATATTTGTAAACAGAGACAAAGAGGAAAGACTGAAATATACTTGAAAAATTCAGCCTGAAGCATAGAAGTTCTATGTCTTCATCTATTTTTCTTAAAGATAAACAAAGGGAAATAGGCGTCAGGGAAATTTTTAATTTGTTGTAAGGAGAGGCATTTTTAACAACATAAACATTGAGTATACCAGAGATTTTTCATTTTCCCTCCATATTGGCGCTCTATTCTCCATACTGCTCTGTGCCTGCTGACGTCAAATTGAATTTGGCCAATTTTTTTTTTAATGGGAGAGATTAGCCAGAGGTCTGCATGTGGGAGGAGAGTGAGGTGGGGTTTTATGCCCCTGGCTAGCCCCTGTTAGGGCGCAGACTGGCAGTGGCTCTGTTACTCTACAAGGGGCCACAGCTACTGTCTGGCAGCTCTCTCCTATATCTGCAGCTACACCTAAAGCAACAGCAAAGTCTCTGAGTTCCAGCACCCATTCCCCTTCAGGTCTAGAATAGTAAGTGCTTCCCGTTATTGGTAGTCCTGGTTTCATTATCGCTTCCTGGTTCCCTTCATCCACCTCACACCTTTGTAACTTGTCCCTTTATTAAACTATCATTAATTACTCATTTGAGTGTGCCACCTTTCCTGCTGACACATACATGGAGCAAGTAAAAGAATTCCCAATATTAAGTTCTAAACCTCTTTCTTTAGCTATTGAGGAAATTCAAATATCTTTAAAGAAATTTAAATATTTTTGCAGCTTCGTAGATAATAGACAACTTCATTAGGTTAAGTATAACCAGTAAATCAATAATAATTTAATGTTTAAGGTTTAATCTTTTTCTTATGGGAGTATACTTTTTTTCTACAATTTGATAACTCATGTGGAGAAAAGTAAATTTAGGCATTTGTATGGATTGTCAATCAGGAAATTATGAGATTATTTTGTGGTATGCTTTTGGTCAAGAATTATTCCCTAACTTTAAATATTTCAAATAACCTGAACTCTCATTTTTTCTGACTTTTAAATATGTTACTTACCTATCATACTCTCTTTTAAACAAATTTTTATATTAGTGTCTTTCATCACGGACATCAACGAATGAGTTTTGGTTTTAAGACTTATAATAGCAAACCCCCAAGCATCATTTATAGGGACAAGCTATAAGGATGGTAAAAACTGTCTTTAGTCCTTTTTTTAAATTAAAATAATTCACATTTCAAACCCCTCCCAACTGCTTAATAACCATTTCCCACACACCAAAATGTAATCGTTGAATCAATCAGTGCAAAACAGAGAAACCTGGAGTATTGAGTGGTGGTAGTGAATTCCTTGGTTCCCTCATTATAATTTGGTTACATCATTAAAGTGTTGATAAAAAGATCTTCATGCGTAGATCAGAATCTGAACTTTTAAGAGCCAGGAAACCATCATGAAGGAGATAAGTAGGCTGTCACATGCACTACACAAGCCCATGAATACACAGTGGATTATTTCTAGAATTCTACCTAGAGGCGTTCATTTATTTGGGCAAGGAGCAAAGATAATAATTTCTATTAAATTTAATATGAAAATAGAAAAGCTAGCCCATAAAGCTTAATTCAGCCTTGAAATCTCATATTTATGTTTATAAAACATGTAATTGTTTACATTTGGATAGCATTTATGTTATAAACATACATAATTCACAAGATGGTATCAATATACGATGAAATGGAGGCTCAGGGAGATAATGTGATTTGCTCAAGGTTAAATAATTAGTGACAGAAATTGGCCTTGAACTCAGTTCCCCTGACTACTTGTCAAGTGCTCCATCTACATCTTGAGAGCATGATAGGGTATATTAGAAAAGCCATAAAAAAAAAAAAAAAAAAAAACTAGGTACTCAACTCAGGATATGGGAAAAAAGGGAGACTGAGATCATCAATAGAAAACATCACCAAGTTAGAATTTTCCTAGGACCAGTTTTACCTGAGGGAACAAAGGCCTGAGAAGTGAACTCAACAAGCATCCTTGTGACTGCCATTAGCCTCAAAAGATGTAGGCGAAAAGGAGGAATACATATTTCTTTTCCCAGCATTGTGATCTAGCATCTTTACCTTACTCTCTCCCTAGGTATGGAATTAAGAGTTGGTTAGAGATAGAAATGTCTTGGGCACTGCTGTCACCCAGAACTTTGAGATACAGTATACAGACTCCCAGGACAACCTACCCCTGCAGCAGAGTTTCCCAATATTCAGTTCATTTCTATCCTGTTACCGTAACTAGTGTAAGAGAAAGTTACTTGCGAAGTTCTCCACAAAGACTTTTAGCACTGGGTAAATTAACACATATATGCATATGATTGGATACTAAGTAGCTATTGGATTTGATACTTGGCTATTTTATTAGTGTAGGGTACTTAATTCAACACTTCATTTATATATACATGCAGACTCCAAATGAATCCAATGAAAGTTCCAAAATTTCACTTGCACATTTGTTTTTTGGTTCTCAGAAGGAATTACTTCCTAGAAACAGCATTAAAAAAGATGATTCTCTTCCTAGACAAACCTGTAAAATTTTACTAAGCCCTATAATTTAGCAAGGGAAAAAATAATATTTTCATAGTATTAGCTAGAATATTGACTAGATTGAATGAACTTTTTTTTACATTGAATGTGGTGTTTGAACATGTGTGGGTAATTATTTTCCATTCTTCAGTCATTGATTCACTCAGCTGACATTTGCTCAGCAACTCCTATGTGACAAGCACATACCAGGGAGTTCAGAACAGAGAAGAATCTTTGTAGGTCTCAATTGCTGATGAGCTAATAGACTAGTAGGAGAGACTAAGGCACAAGTATCACCAGAACTCCAGTGTGAACATCCTTTGAGTACAACTGTAGTCACATTTACACGACAACTACTAATCCTGATACTCGAGCCCTGCCATATAGAGCAGGAAGGACCCTAGAGTCTCTCTCAGGGAACCTAATGTGGTGACAGACCCTACCCATTCATCCTACTGCCTTGCGTTCACACCACTGCCTGGTTCCATGTCATATGGCTCCATTCCAACTGTGTCCTCTAACTCCCTCTTAGAGTTACCAAGCACGACGTTGTCACACCATTCTGTCTTCACTGCATCACAGGCACAGGGCTGGCTTCATGAATATGTGACCAGACAGTCACACAGAGTCCTGCGCTTAGAAGGAGTTTAATGTCCTGCAGCCACCATTTTGAAATTCTTATTAGTTTCATCTTGGAATTTGTATTTTGTAAGTGTTGGGAAGTGGAGCATGTGTCAGGGACTTAGAGCCTCAGCTCATGGACATGGTACTGCCTCCTGCCACTGCCCTGCCTCTCACATTTTCACTGGGCATTGAGCTCCACAAATTATGTAGCCAACCCTACATAATACATACATAGTACCCCTAATGTCATCTTCAACAGAAGGAGGATAAACTGTCCTACTGCTCCCTTTAATATGACAGAGCATGACAGGAGAGGAAACCTTCAATCCAGTTAAAATGACATGTAAGCAAAGGAAAAGCAGCTTGGAATATGGCTTTGCTTGGCCTGAAGGAGCCGCAAGTGTGGAGGGGTTTAGGCAGAGGAGGTGATCCATATGGTCAGAAAATTAGCTATATTGAGGGATATAAAAACTAAATGAAAATACTGAGGCTTATGGGAGCCAGATTTCTCACTGTTTGGAAAAAACACAAATCTAAAAAAAGGGAAAAATGAGAATAAATCCTGAAGTATTGGTTTGGAATTGGAAATTCATGGTTTTGAATATATATAGATGCGATATAGAAGTAAGTGTGTGTGTGTGCATGAGCACACACGCGCATAAATTTTCTAGTTTGGCTGCTGAGAAGGTATGGAAGCCTTGTAGGAATAAGCACACCTAGCACCTAAATCTAGGTCTCTAAATACTATTCTTCACTACATAAAAACCAGAACTCCTTGGGAAAATAGCTGGTCCGGAGCAGGGAGAGCGTAAACTGGGACTGGAACAACTTGTAGTTCCAGAAAGCAAAGGACTGAGAGAATAACGTGAAGAAATCAATACAGCAAAGGAGCCAGCTTGAAGTGGCTCTTACTGTCGAAACCTGGGATAATTTGAGCAACAAAATAAATGATGACAATAATGAATTATAGTCTATTGAGTAAAATATCAATCTATGAGTCCACACTGACATAAATATAATCGGAATAAGTGAGCGAATAAAATAGGAGAGAAGGAAATACTACTCCTTAGAGTAAAATGCCAATAAATGTTAAAAAAAGTTATTAGGAATAGCACTACTTGGCATGCACACGATAAAATCATTTCAGATAAGAACTATAATGGATGTTTAAAAAAACGAGTGAAAGTTTGATAAGAAAGACAATATTTTGTCTCAAAGTAGCTTCCTACTTACTTTTTCGTTTTGTGTTTTTTTTTAAATTTAATGGACTGTTATTTTTAGAGCAGTTTTAGGTTTACAGAAAAATTGTGCAAAAAATACACTTTCTAGACAAATTGTTCAGGGACATTGGTTACATTCTTTATAATGTGTGAACATTCTTATTATTTCTGTTCTGGTGTTTGCATTGCCAAGAACTTTTATCAAGAAGGGATGTTTGATTTTGTCAAATGCTTTTTCCTGCATCCGCTGATATGATCATGAGATTTTTCTCCTTTAGCTTGTTGATTTGATGTTGTTGTTAGGTGCCTTTGAGTCAGTTCCGACTCATAGCGACTCTATGCACAATAGAACGAAACACTGACCGGTCCTGCGCCATCCTCACGATCATTGTTATGCTTGAGCTCATTGTTGCAGCCACTGCGTCAATCCACCTCATTGAAGGTCTTCCTCTTTGCTGCTGACCCTGTACTCTGCCAAGCATGATGTCCTTCTCCAGAGACTGATCCCTCCTGACAACATGTCCAAAGTGTGTAAGATGCAGTCTCACCATCCTTGCTTCTAAGGAGCATTCTGGCCACACTTCTTCCAAGACAGATTTGTTTGTTTTTTGGCAGTCCATGGCATATTCAATATTCTTCGCCAACACCACAATTCAAAGGCATCAACTCTTCTTCGCTTGTCCTTATTCATTGTCCAGCTTTCACATGCATATGATGTGATTGAAAATACCATGGCTTGGGTCAGGCACACCTTAGTCTTCAGGGTGACATCTTTGCTCTTCAACACTTTGAAGAGGTCCTTTGCAGCAGATTTACCCAATGCAATGCATCTTTTGATTTCTTAACTGCTGCTTCCATGCCTGTTGACTGTGGATCCAAGTAAAATGAAATCCTTGACAACTTCAGTCTTTTCCCCGTTTATCATGATGTTGCTCATTGGTCCAGTTGTGAGGATTTTTGTTTTCTTTATGTTGAGGTGCGATCCATGCTGAAGGCTGTGGTCTTTGATCTTCATTAGTTAGTGCTTCAAGGCCTCTTCACCTTCAGCAAGCAAGGTTGTGTCATCTGCATAACACAGGTTGTTAATGAGTCTTCCTCCAATCCTGATGCCCCCTTCTTCTTCATATAGTCCAGCTTCTCGTATTATCTGTTCAGCATACAAATTAAACAGGTATGGTGAAAGAATACAACCCTGACGCACGTCTTTCCTGACTTTAAATCAATCAGTATCCCCTTGTTCTGTCCAAACAACTGCTTCTTGATCCATGTAAAGGTTCCTCATGAGCACAATTAAGTGTTCTGGAATTCCCATTCTTCGCAGTGTTAGCCATAGTTTGTTATGATCCACACAGTCAAATGCTTTTGCATAATCAACAAAACACAGGTAAACATCCTTCTGGTATTCTCTGCTTTCAGCCAGGATCCATCTGACATCAGCAATGATATCCCTGGTTCCACTTCCTCTTCTGTAACCGGCCTGAATTTCTGGCAGTTCCCTGTCGATATACTGCTGCAGCCACTTTTGAATGATCTTTGCGTGTGATATTAATGATATTGTTCTATAATTTCCACACTCGGTTGGATCACCTTTCTTGGGAATAGGCATAAATATGGATCTCTTCCAGTCAGTTGGCCGTATTCCGTATTTCTTAGCATAGACTAGTGAGCACCTCCAGTGCTGCGTCTGTTTGTTGAAACATCTCAATTGATATCCATCAATTCCTGGAGCCTTGTTTTTCGCCAATGCCATCAGAGCAGCTGGGACTTCTTCCTTCAGTACCATCGGTTTTGATCATATGCCACCTCTTGAAATGGTTGAATATTGACTAAATCTTTTTGGTATAATGACTCTGTGTATTCCTTGCATCTTCTTTTGATGCTTCCTGCGTCGTTTAATAATTTCCACATGGAATCCTTCACTATTGCAACTCGAGGCTTGAATTTTCTCTTCAGTTCTTTCAGCTTGAGAAATGCTGAGCGTGTTCTTCCCTTTTGGTTTTCTATCTCCAGCTCTTTGCACATGTCATTATAATACTTTACTTTGTCTTCTTGAGCTGCCATTTGAAATTTTCTGTTCAGTTCTTTTACTTCATTAATTCTTCCTTTTGCTTTAGCTGCTCGACACTCATGAGCAAGTTTCAGAGTGTCCTCTGACATCCATCTTGGTCTTTTCTTTCTTTCCTGTCTTTTCAGTGACCTCTTGCTTTCTTCATGGATGAAGTCCTTGATGTCATTCCACAAATCATCTGGTCTTTGGTCACTAGTGTTCAGTGCATCAAATCTGTTCTTCAGTTGGTCTCTAAATTCAGGTGGAATATACTCAAGGTCAAATTTTGGCTCTTGTGGACTTGCTCTGATTTTCTTCAGTTTCAGCTTGAGTTTGCATATGAGCAATTGATGGTCTGTCCCACAGTCAGCCCCAGCCATTTTCTGACTGATGATATTGAGCTTTTCCATCGTCTCTTTCCACAGACGTAGTCAATTTGATTTCTGTGTGTTCCATCTGGCGAGGTCCATGTGTATAGTCACATTTTATGTTGGTGAAAGAAGGGATTTGCAATGAAGAAGTCATTGGTCTTGCAAAATTCTATCATTCGATCTCTGGTATTGTTTCTATCACCAAGGCCATATTTTCCAACTACTTATCCTTCTTCTTTGTTTCCAACTTCTGCATTCCAATCACCAGTAATTATCAATGCATCTTGATTGCATGTTCGATCAATTTCAGACTGCAGCAGCTGATAAAAATCTTCTATTTCTTCATCTTTGGCCCTAGTGGTTGGTGTGTAAATTTGAATAATAGCCGTATTAATTGGTCTTCCTTGTAGGTGTATGGATATTATCCTATCACTGACAGCGGTGTACTTCAGGATAGATCTTGAAACGTTCTTTTTGATGATGAATGCAACACCATTCCTCTTCGAGTTGTCATTCCCAGCATAGTAGCCTATATGATTGTCCAATTCAAAATAGCCAATACCAGTCCATTTCAGCTCACTAATGCCTAGGACATCGATGTTTATGCGTTCCATTTCATTTTTGACGATTTCCAATTTTCCTAGATTCATACTTCATACATTCCAGGTTCCGATTATTAATGGATGTTTGCAGCTGTTTCTTCTCATTTTGAGTCTTGCCACATCAGCAGATGAAGGTCCTGAAAGCTTTATTCCATCCACATCATTAAGGTCAGCTCTACTTTGAGGAGGCAGCTCTTCCCCAGTCATCTTTTGAGTGCCTTCCAACCTGGGGGGCTCATCTTCCAGCACTATATCAGACAATGTTCCGCTGCTATTCATAAGGTTTTCACTGGCTAATGCTTTTCAGAAGAAGACTGCAGGGTCCTTCTTCCTAGTCTGTCTTAGTCTGGAAGCTCAGCTGAAACCTGTCCTCCATGGGTGACCCTGCTGGTATCCGAATACCGGTGGCATAGCTTCTAGCATCACTGCAACACACAAGCTCCCACAGTACGACAAATTGACTGTTTGTGATAATGTGATAGACTACATTAATTGATTTTTTAATGCTGAACCAGCCTTGCATACCTGGAATAAATCCCATGGTGTTAAGTTATTTTTATACAATGTTGGATTTGATTTGCTAAGATTTATTTGAGGGTTTTTGAACCAATGTTTATGAGAAATATTGGTCAGCAGTTTTCCTTTCTTGTAATGTCTTTACCTGGTTAGACTATGCTGGCCTCATAGAATGAGTTAGGAAGTGTTTTCACTGTCTTAGTTATCTAGTGCTGCTGTGACAGAAATACCACAAGTGGATGGCTTCAACAAACAAGTTTATTCTCTCACAGCCTAGTAGGCTAGAAGTCCAAATTCAGGGTGTCAGCTCCAGGGGAAGTCTTTCTCTCTCTGTCAGCTCTGGATGAAGGTCCTTGTCATCAATGTTCCCCTATCCTAGGAGCTTCTCAGCACAAGGACCCTGGTTCCAAAGGATGTGCTCTGCTCCTGGCACTACTTTCTTCATGGCAGGAGGTCCCCCTGTCTCTCTACTCACTTCTCTATTTTATATCTCAAAAGAGATTGACTTAAGACGCAATCTAATCTTGTAGTCCTGCCTATTGCGTCCTGCCTCATTAACATAACTGCCACTAATCCCGTCTCATTAACATCATAGAGGTAAGATTTATTACACAAAAGAAAATCACACCAGATGACCAAAAGGTGGATAATCATGCAATGGCTGGGAATCATGCCCTAGCCAAACTGACACATATTTTGGGAGGACACAATTCAATCCATAACACACCGCTTCTATTTTCTGGAGGGAATGTAAGAATTGGTATCATTTCTTAAATGTTTGGGAAAATTCATACCATCTGGACCTGATGCTTTCTTTTTTTTGGGGGGTGGGGGGAACTTATTAATTATTGGTTCAATTTAATAGATATAGGCTATTTAGGTTATCTATTTCTCTTTCCACGAGTTTTGGTAACTTGGTGCTTCCTGAAATTGGTCCATTGATTTAATCTATCAACTGTGGGCATAGAATTCTGCATAATATTTCTTTAATATCCATGGAATCAGAAGTAATGATTCCTCTTTCATATCTGATATTAGTAATTTGTATCTTCTCTCTTTTTTTCTTGGTTAGCCTGGCCAGAGATTTGTTGATTTTACTGATTTTTTTTTCCAGAGAAACACCTTTTGCCATCATTGATTTTCTCTATTTTTTTTTTTCCAATTTCATTGATTTCTGCCCTAATTTTCATTATTTCTTTTCCTCTACTTGCTTTAGGTTTATATTTCTTTTCTGTCTCTTTTTCCTAGGTGGAAGCTTAAATTACCAATTTTAGATTGTTATTCTTTTCTAGTATATATGGTCAATGCTATCAGTTCCCTTCTAAGCACTGCTTTTACTGCATCCCACAAATTTTAATAAGTTGTATCTTCATTTAGTTCAAAATATGTTTTTGATTTTTCTTGAGACTCCTTCTTTGACTTATTTGTTATTTAGATGTGCATTATTTAATCTACAAATATTTAGGGATTACCCAGATATTTGTTTACTGATTTCTAATAAAATTCTATGTGATCTTACAGCAAACTTTGAGATCTAGTCTTGTTAAAATTTGCCAAGGTGAGTTTTATGGCTCAGAAGGTGGTGAGCATTCCATGTGAGCTTAAGAAGAATATATATTCTGTTGTTGGATGAATTACTCTATAAAAGTCAAATAGATTCACTTAACTGATGATGTTCAGTTCAAGAACATCTTTACTGATTATTTGCCTGCTATATATCAATTACTGAAAGAGGGGTGTTGATGTCACGAATTATAAAAACGGATTTGTCTCTTTTACACTGCAGCTTTATCAGTTTTTGCCTCACACATTATGAGGCTGTATTGTGTCTTCCTGGAGATTTCACCCAACTATGACCAAGGGTCTGGGTATCATTATGTAATGCTCTCTTTGTCCCTGAAAATTTTTCTTGTTCTGAAGTATATTTTTTCTGAAATTAATATAGTTACCCCAACTTGCTTTTGATGAATGTTAATATGGTATATCTGTCTACACAGATTTAATCTATTTATGTCTTTTTATTTAAAGTTGGTTTCTTGTAGACAGCATATAGTTAAACCTTGTTTTTATCCACTTTCACATTCTCTGTCTTTCAACTGGTATATTAGACCATTAACATTTAAAGTGATTTTTGATGTAGTAGGATTAGTATCTACGATGTCTGTACCTGTTTCCTGTTTGTTGTTCTTTGTTTCATTTTTTAATCTTCACCTCTTTCTCTACCTTCTCTGGTTTTAACTGAGGGCTTTATCGTAATCTACTTTCAATTCCAACTCATAGCAACCCTATAGGTCAGAGTAGAACTGCCCCATAGAGTTTCCAAGGAGTGCCTGGCAGATTTGAACTGCCATACTTTTGGTTAGCAGGCATAACACTGACCCACTATGTCACCAGGATTTCCTCTCCTCTCTTAGCATATTAATTATGTGCGGTTTTTTAAATAATTAATATGCTATTAATTACACTTCCTCTTAAAATTTTTTAGTGTTTGCCCTAGAGTTTACAATATGCATTTATAACTAATCTAAGTCCATTTTCAAAAACGAGTATACTGCTTCACATGCAGTGTTGTTGTTAGGTGCCGTTGAGTCAATTCTGACTCATAGTGACCCTATGTACAACAAAACGAAACACCACCCAATCCTGTACCATCCTCACAATCATTATTATACTTGAGCCTGTTGTACCCGCTGTGTCAATCCATCGTATTGAGGGTCTTCCTCTTTTTCACTGGCTCTCTACTAAGCATGATGTCATCCTCCAGGGACTGATCTATTCTGATAACTTGTCCAAAGTATATGAGACATAGTCTCACCGTCCTTGCTTTTAAGGGGCATTCTGGCTGTATTTCTTCCAAGACAGATTTGTTCGTTCTTTTGGCAGCCCATGGTATATTCAATATTTTTCTCCAACACCACAATTCGAGGTGTCGATTTTTAGTCAGTCTTCCTTATTCATCATCCAGCTTTCACATGCATATGAGGTGATTGAAAACACCATGGCTTGGGTCAGGCGCACCTTAGTCTTCAAAGTGACATCTTTGTTTTTCAACACTTTAAAGGCATCTTTTGCAGCAGATTTGCCTGGTACAATAAGTCATTTGATTTCTTGACTGCTGCTTCCATGGGTATTGATTGTGGATCCAAGTAAAATGAAATCCTTGACAATTTCAATCTTTTCTCCATTTATCATAATGTTGCTTATTGGTTCAGTTGTGAGGATTTTTGTTTTCTTTCTGTTGAGGCATAATCCATACTGAAGGCTGTAGTCTTTGATCTTCATCAGTAAATTCTTCAAGTCCTCTTCATTGTCAGCAAACAAAGCTTCATCTCTTCATAACGTAGGTTGTTAACGAGTCTTCTTCAAATCCCAATACCCGTTCTTCTTCATATAGTACAGCTTATCAGGTTATTTGTTCAGCATACAGGTTGAATAGGTATGGTGAAAAGGTACAACCCTGATGTACACCTTTCTTAACTTTAAACCACACATTGCCCCCTTGTTCTGTTTGAAAGACTTCCTCTTGATCTATGTACAGGTTCCTCATGAGCACGATTAAGTGTTCTGGAATTTCCATTCTTCGAAATATTATCTGTAATGTATTATGATCCACACAGTCTAATGCCTTTGCATAGTCAATAAAACATAGGTAAACATCTTTCTGGTGTTCTCTGCTTTCAGCCATGATCCATCTGATGTCAGTAATGATACCCCTGGTTCCACATCTTCTTCTGAATCTGGCTTGAATTTCTGGTACTTCCCTGTCGATACAGTGCTGAAGCTGCTTTTGAATGATCTTCAGCAAAATTTTACTTGCATGTGATATTAATGATATTGTTTGATAATTTCAGCATTCAGCTGGATCACCTTTCTTGGGAATAGGCATAAATATGGATCTTTCCCAGTTGGTTGGCCAGGTAGCTCTCTTCCAAATTTCTTGGCATAGACAAGTGAGCAGTTCCAGTGTTGCATTCAGTTGTTGAAATATCTCAATTGATATTCTGTCAGTTACTGGAGACTTGTTTTTTGCCAATGCCTTCAGTGCAGCTTGGACTTCTTCCATCGGTACTGTCAGTTCCTGATCATATGCTACCTCATGAAATGGTTGAATTCTTTTTGGTATAGTAACTCTGTGTATTCCTTTTGTCTTCTTTTGATGCTTCCTGCTTCATTTAATATTTTCCCTGTAGAATCCTTCAGTATTGGAACTAGAGGCTTGAATTTTTTTCTTCAGCTCTTTCAGCTTGAGAAATGCTGAGCATGTTCTTTCCTTTTGGTTTACTACCTCCAGGTCTTTCCATATGTCATTATAATACATTACTTTGTCTTTTTGAGTCACCCTTTGCAATCTTCTGTTCAGCTCTTCTACATCATCATTTCTTTCTTTTGCTTTAGCTACTCAACTTTCAACAGCAAGTTTCAGAGTCTCTTCTGACATCCATTTTGGTCTTTTCTTTCTTCTTTGTCTTTTTAATGACCTCCTGCTTTCTTCATGTATGATGTCCTTGATGTCATTCCACAACTCATCTGCTCTTTGTCATTAGTATTCAATGCATCAAATCTATTCTTGAGATGGCCTGTCAGTTTGTCATACTCTGGTCTTGTGTGTTGTTGTGATGCTGAAAGATATGCCACCAGTATTCAAATACCAGCAGGATCACCCATGGTGGGCAGGTTTCAGCTGAGCTTCCAGACTAAGACAGATGAGGAAGAAGGACCTGGTAGTCTACTTCTGAAAAGAATTAGCCAGTGAAACCTTATGAATAGCAGTGGAACATTGTCTGATATAGTGCTGGAAGATGAGCCCCCCAGGTTGGAAGGCACTCAAAAGACAACAGGGGAAGAGCTGCCTCCTCAAAGTAGAGCCAACCTTATATGATGTGGATGGAGTAAAGGTTTTGGAACTGCCATTTGCTGATGCGGCACAACTCAAAATGAGAAGAAACAGCTGCAAATATGCATAAATAATCAGAACCTGGAACGTATAAAGTATGAATCTAGGAAAACTGGAAGAAGTCAAAAATGAAATAGAACGCATACACATTGATATCCTAGGCGTTACTGAGCTGAAATGGACTGGTATTGGCCATTTTGAATCAGACTATCATATGGTCTACCATGCAGGGAATGACAACTTGAAGAGGAATGGTGTTGCATTCATCTCAAAAAGAACATTTCAAGATCTATCCTGAATACAATGCTGTCAGTGATAGAATAATATTCATATGCCTACAAGAAAGACCAGTTAATATGACTATTATTCAAATTTATGCATCAACCATTAAGGCCAAATATGAAGAAATTGAAAATTTTTACCAATTTCTTCAATCTGAAATTGATCAAACATGCAATCAAGATGCATCGATAAGTTCTGGTGATTGGAATGCAAAAGTTGGAGACAAAGAAGAAGGATTGATAGTTGGAAAATATGGCCTTGGTGATAGAAAACATGCTGGACATCACATGATAGACCAATGACTTCTCCATTGCACATAAATTTTTTCACCAACATAAATGGCAACTATACATGTGGACTTCATCAGATGGAATACTCAGAAATCAAATCGACTACATCTGTGGGAGAGATGATAGAAAATCTCAATTTCACCAGTCAGAAAAAGTCCAGGGGCCAAGTGTGTAACATACCATCAATTGCTCATATGCAAGTTCAAGTTGAAAGTGAAGAAAATTAGAGCAAATCCACGACAGCTGAAGTACGACCTTGAGCATATATATTCCACCACATGTGGTACTTCATAACAGGGTATTCCAATTCCTCCTTCTGTCCATTATAACATTGCTGTTATTCATTTTATTTATCCATATACTATAGTCACCTAATACATTGTTGCTATTATTACTGAGAGCAGTTATCTATAAAATTAATTAAAAACAAAGTATTTTATTTTTATATCATTTATTCCTTCTCTGATATTCTTTTTTCCTTGCCTTTTAGCATGCCTAAATTTTTTTGTTGAAATATGGACATGATGTATAGGTTAAAAAAAAAAACTGCAGTAAATAAGTTTCATGCTATGTTATAAGTGTCAGGTTTTATGTTAATCTGGCCGGGAGCTTGGCTGTGGTTAATTTTTTATTTTCTTTAGCTGTAGGTGTCAGAGGTTTTAGTTTCCCCTAGCCAAATTCTGTGGTTTTTCCCCCTACTATCTTTTTGCTTCCCTAGGAAATAGAGTCTGTGTCTTGTTGCTTTCTTGGTTCAATACATTGTTATTAACTGGAGTCCTTTTCATGTGGAGGTGAAGTTTTGGGGTGGTAAAAGTTCTGTAATCTTCTGAATAAATCTCTGCATCTTAGTGGGCCAATTTTCATGGGCTATGGCCTTCACAAGAATTTCTTTGACCTTTTTTCCCTCCCCTTGTGTGACAGAAAGGCTGGAGGGCCCTGGAGTTGTCTAACTGTCCTTACCCCAGGTCAGGTAAGGCTCTGGTAAAGTAGTTTCCCCTGAAGAGCAGGCCTTTCATATGGAGAATGCCCTGTGTCTATTTAAGAAAATAGTTACTTAGCCCCTCCCCTTTCCCAAATCAGGAGGAAGGAATATTTTTTCATATCATCACCATGGTAACCTGGTGCACTACTGAAGGTAAAACCCTGATAGTGTAGAGGCTTATCTAAGGCTGGGCCCCCAGGAGCTTTCAGCTTTCCTGCTAGCCCACACACAGCTTCCAGCAGTTCATCAAAATCACTGTTCGTATTTTTCTGCCAGTTACTAACTCCAGAGCCTTCTGTTCCCAATAATCTGATCTCAGCTGTGATTCTTTATATTCACTTCTCTCTCCAGATTTTAGAGTGGTGATTTTTCTCTGTGACCTTAATTCGCTGATGGATTTAAGAAAAGTAATTGATTTCCAGTTTTTTCAACTTTTTTCTTGTTGAGAGGACTTCCAAATCCTTTACAGGTTGGAACCCTCACCCTTACCTTTTAAAAAAGTACAAAATACTTACCAATTAACTTATAGTGCACAAACCTGGTGAACACCATTTTAACTGATTTACAAAATTTAACACCTCCAGTTATGAGAAAAACCAACATCATGTGTGTGATCCTACATTGGTTCCTAGACCAGAAAGAAATGGCTGATTATAAGGGCTTTGATAGGGCAATTGGATACAGTTGAATAGGATCTATTGTCTGGATTATAGTATTGGATCAACATTTATTTCCTAATTTTAATGGATGTATTACATTTAAAATTGTATCCTCGTTTTTAGGAAACATACCTTCATATATGTAACAAGGAGTCCCTGAGTGGTACAAATGGTTAATGCTCTCAGCCGCTAACCAAAAGGTTAGCAGTTTGAGCCCACCCAGAGGATCCTCAGAAAAAAGGCCTGCAGATATGCTTCTGAAAAATCAGTCATTGAGAACGCTGTGGGGCACAGTTCTTTGAGGGCCACGAGCAACACAAGGTGGGTCCTGCCGGCATAGGACTCAGAGAAACCAGAGCACCTACCCAGGCAGTGATCTGAGCCAGGAAATACACCAGACACCAGCTCCATGGTGACGTCAATTGAAACACATTAACTAGCACAAAAACAACCCCATCCATCATAGATTAGGTATGTTTTTTCTTGGTTCCCTGTGTGTATCCTTGCACATATGCACTAAGTATATAAGCCCACACACCACATTTCCTTGCTGTTCGCCCTGAGAATTTTGGTGCCAACCTCTGTCTGTAAGTTCTCTAATAAAGCTAGATTTGATCAACCTGGCTTTTACTGTCCTTTTTTTTCAGAATCCAACCTTGCCCCATGGAGGCACTCCAGCTGCTGGTCCAGAGGGATGCAATAAGTTCTACTCTGACACACATGGGGTTGTCATGAGTTGGAGTCAGTGCAAAGGCAACTGGTTGATATATATAACAATATTAGGACTTCATATCAGCAACTTACTTTCATGTGGTTCAGAAGTATAGTACTGATGATGATTTCATAATAAGTATACATTGAGAATGATAAGAAAAATATGGTAAAATGTTAAGAACTGAGGAATCTAGTAAGGGGTGTACAAGGACCCTTCATGACTTATTATTAGCTGTGTAACCTGGGAAAGTTGTTTTACTTCTAGAAGCTTTAACTTCCATATATGTAAAACAATAATTTTAATAGTACATAGCTATGAGTCGGAATCGACTTGACGGCATTGGGTTATGGGTACAGACATATTGCAAATGTTAGATGAAATAAAGCATGTAAAACTCTCAGCAGAGGATCTGCCTTATAATAAACACTTAGGGAAGGGTAGCTATTTTTAGAATGCATGCAACAAATATTTGTTATATAATTAGAAATCATATATAATTTACATAATTATATATAAACCACAAGAATTATGGTGGTTCTATATCTTCCCGAGGGCATATATCTGGAAAAAGAGGGCATTTTTGTTTAACAATGAACAAACAAAACACCCTTAATTGTGTTTTGGCTACCCTAAGTTCTGCATATAATATGAAAGATTATTATGGATAGGGGAATATTTAGAGATTTTACTGCCTTTGAGAATATGTTTATGTGGATCTTCAAAAGTGTCTCTGAGCATCTGTGTGGATAAGGCTTGTGGACACTCACATGTGTTTTACCCAGGAGTTATCTTCAGTAGACTGGAAGACTGCAAGCAGGGTGACAAGGTACATTGTTTCTTTCCTTGGTGAAGAAGCCTTGGAATACTAAAACTTACACAGTACCATTCTAATGCACTTGAAGTGCCAAACACACTGGAATGTTCCAAAAGATTTTGGAAAAACCTGCCTGGGCATCCTTTATACCCCCTCTCCAATACAATGGGTTATTCTTGTCTGAATAACCCAAGTTCTGGTAGCTTCATCATAAAAGCGGTCTATTGTGGCACAGATGGTTTGCATTTGACTACCAACCTAAAAGTTAGGGGTTCAAACCCACTCAGTGGTGCCATGAAAGAAAGGCCTGTCAATCAGCTTCTATAAATAATACAGCCAAGAGGCGGGGCCAATAAGGCAGAATAGTCAGACACTTCCTGTCATCCCTTTTATAAAAAAGATCTGAAAAAACAAGTGAATTGATTATATATGACAATATAAGAGTTCTGATCATCAAAGACAAAGCTGAAGAGTTGGACTGAGTGGCAGGGGGAAGGAGAGACAATTCAAAAGCAGCAAAGTGCTGGTTGTGAGGTCACTGGTGCCCTGCTGACTGGGTCAGTGTCGTGTGTACAGGCTGAGGAGAGCAGCAGCGTTTGGGCATAAGTCTCACCATATTGGGTGTGGCCAGGCAGTGGCAAGTCCACACACACCTCTGGAGCCAGGTGGAAGCAGTGCTACAGCTGTGTAAGTTAAGTGCAAGCTTCTAACCTACCACGCAGGGGCAAAATAATGCCTCTCCCACCCAGTGTTTCACAGTGGAGAAGTGCTTCCTTCCCCTCACCCACCCTCACCCCACTCTGCTCCAACACCAGCCTACAGTATAAAAAAACACCACACCTCTAAGTCAGGAACTTAGAGTTCTCTGCTCCCACACAAGTCTCACAGCCACTTTGCCCAGCCACCGGCATAAGGAGTCCATGGACTTACAGTGCCCTTCACCCTTCCCCAGATCTGTGTGGGCTGATTCAACATCACATGCCCTCATTAGCATAAAACAGCAGGGCATATGCCTGAAGCCCATTTTCAATTGCAGCAGCCAAGGGGAACCTGCAGATTTGTTTAATTTGACACCACCCTGCCCCCTAAGCAGGGGCCTCACCCACCCACACCAGCGACCTGAGGGCTGGAAGTATCACCCACTCCATCTAGCCACCCACAACAGGAGTCTGAGAATAAGTGGTGCCACCCAGTTCCCTCCAGCCAACAGCACCGGGTGCCCAAGGACCAACTGCAGTTCCCCCCCACTAAGTCCTCTAAAGGACAGGGACACGCCCTCCATCCAGGCATCCAGGGGCAGTTGTCAGCCCCCTGCTTTGCTGCACACATAGCCCCTTACTGCAGCCAGATACCTGTGCCTGCTCCAGACATGCACACCCAGCCCTACCAGTCTAGGACTGTAGGTGAGAGTCTGCATCACACACTCGGTGAATGAAACCTGGACACCAGTGTCACACCCCCACAGAAAAGTGAACAGACTCCTGGGCTCACACAGCCAGTAGCTACTCTAACTACCTGGAGACAGGACATGAGAGCTTCAAAGATGCCAATAACCAAAGTAGCTCATGCACCCATCATACTTGGGCATACAAAACAAAATAAAAAGTTAGGACACAGTAAAAAAAAAATACGATAAATAAATACAATAACTTACTGATACCTCAGAGACAACGGTCAATATCGAATCACATAAAGAAGTAGGTAAAGATGGCTCCAGCAAGCTACCAAAATAAAGAACCAGGAAACCTTTCAGGGGAAGATAAGGTAATGGAACTGCCTGAGAAAGAATTCAAAAAACAAATATACAGAGCTCTCCAAGAAATCAGGAAGAAAATCAGGCAACACTCAGACCAAGCCAAGGAACACACACACAAGCAATAGGGGAATTCAGGAAAACAATACAAGAACAAAACAACAAAATTAGCAGGCTGATAGAAGCCACACAGAGAAAGCAACTAGAAATCCAAAAAATTAACAATAAAATTTCAGAATTAGACAACTCAATAGAAGGTAACAGGAGCAGAACTGAGACAATGGAAGTCAGAATTAGTAAGATTGAATATAAATCCCTTGATACCAATTTATGTGAGGAAAAAATCAGACAAAAAAAAAAAACTTTTTTTAAATGAAGACAGCCCAAGAATTATGTGGGACTCTATCAAGAAGAGAAATCTATAAAGGATCAGAACTCCAGAACAGGGGGAATAACAGAATTGTTGAAGATTTGCTGGCAGAAAACTTCCTTGATATCGTGAAAAATGAGACACTATCTATCCAAGAAGCTCAATGAACCCCATACAGCGTAGACCCCAAAAGAAAGTCACTAAGACATATCATAATCAAATTTGCCAAAACCAAAGACAAAGATAGAATCTTGAGAGCAGCTAGGGATAAAAGAAAAGCCACCTACAAAGGAGGACCAAGAAGACTAAGTTCTAACTACTCAGCAGAAACCATATAGGCAAGAAGGCAATAGAATGACATATATAAACCTTTGAAGGAAAAAAATTGACAGCTAAGAATTATATATCCAGCAAAGCTGTCTGTCAAATATAATGGTGAAAATAGGTCATTTCCAAATAAACAGAAGTTAAGAAAATCTGTAAAAACCAAACCAAAATTACAAGAAATATTAAAGGGAGTCCTTCAGCTAGAGAACCGACAATATCAGATAACAACCCAAGAGTAGAACACAGGACAGAACCAGATATCAACCCAGATGGGGTAGTCACAAAAATAAGTCAAAGCTAAAGACTGAAAATAAGGAAATGGAGATATCAATATGTAAACAATGACAACATCAAAAGAGAGTTAATAAACAGTATAGGTGTACAACTTTCATAGGGAGATGAAGTTAAGGCGATATCAAGAAATAAAAGATTTGTTTAAACTTAGAAAACTAGAGGTAAATTTTAAGGTAACCGCAAAGGACTCTAACAAATTTATACATCAAAATAAAAAAGAAGAAAAACATAAAGACTCAGCAAATACAAAATCTACAGTGAAAAAGGTGAAAAGAAAATACATAAAGAAAAAGGACTCATCACAGAAAATTAAGTGGAACAAAGAAACTGTCAACACCACACACACACACACACAAATCAAAATGACCACAGAAAACTCATACCTATCAATAATTACAATGAATATAAATGGCCTATACACACCAACAAAGAGACAGAGAGTGGCAGAAAGGACAAAAAAAAAAAAAAAAGATCTGTCTATTTGCTACCTATAAGAGACACAACTTAGACACAAAGACATAAACAAACAAAAACCCATAGACTGGAAAAAATATATCAAGCAAACTATAACCTAAAAGAGCAGGACTGGCAACATTAATCTCTGATAAAATGAACATTGAAGCAAAATCCACCACAAAGGATAAGGAAGGACACCATGTAATGATTTAGGGTCAATAAACCAGGAGGGCATAACCATAATAAATATATAGGCACCCAAAGACTGGGCTCCAAAATACATTAAAAGAAAAAAAAAAAACTAGCAGCATTGAAAAGAGAAATAGACAGCTCCACAATAATAGTAGGAGATTTCAACACTCATCTTTCAGTGAAGGACTCAAGATCTAGAAGAAACTAAATAAAGATATGGGAGATTGAAATACCACAATCAATCAACTTGACCTCAGAAACATTTACAGGACACTTCACCCAACAGCAGTGAAGTATACGTTTTTTCCAACACACGTGGAATATTCTACAGAATAGACCATGCTTTAGCCACAAAGCAAGCCTGAACAGAATTCAAAACATCGATATATTGCAAAGCATCTTTTCTGACCATAATGCCATAAAAGTAAAAATCAATAACAGAAACAGTAAGGAAAAAAAATCAAATACATGGAAACCGAACAACAACTTGCTTAAAAACTACTGGGTTATAGAAGAAATCAAGGATGGA
This sequence comes from Loxodonta africana, assembly GCF_030014295.1. NCBI lineage: Eukaryota > Metazoa > Chordata > Mammalia > Proboscidea > Elephantidae > Loxodonta > Loxodonta africana. Next base: position 78,638,213 of record NC_087358.1, on the reverse strand, counting down.
ATAAAGAAATTCACAGAATCAAACGAAAACACATTTTACCAGAACCTTTGGGAAACAACAAAAGCAATGCTTAGAGATCAACTTATAGCAATAAATGCACACATCGAAAAAGAAGGGCCAAAATCAAAACATTACCCCCTACAACTCCAACAAATATAAAAAAAGAGCAGTAAAAGAAGACCTCAGGCACCAGAAGAAAGGAAATAATAAAGATTATAAGAGAAATAAATGAGATCGAGAATAGAAAAAAAAACTGAGAGTCAATAAGACAAAAGGCTGTTCTTTGAAAAGACCAAAAAAATTGACAAACCATTGGCCAAAATGACAAAACAAGAGAGGAAGCAAATAACCTGAATAAGAAATGAGATGGGTGATATCACAACAGACATAACAGAATACTATGAAAAATTGTTCTCCAACAAATTTGAAAATCTAGAGGAAATGGAGAAATTTCTAGAAACATACTACCTACCTAAACTAAGATAAACCAAGATAGAAAAACTAAATAAACCCACAACAAAGACTGAAGAAGAAATTAAAAAAAAAACTCTCAACAACCACGACAAAAAGCCCTGGCCTGAACCGCTTCACTGGAGAATCCTACCAAACTTTCAGAAAAGAGTTAACATCACTACTCCCAAATGTATTCCAGAGCATAGAAAAGGAAGGAGTATTCCTGAACTTATTCTATGAAGCCAGCATAATCCTAACATCAAAGCCAGGCAAAGACACCACAAAAAGAGAAAATTACAGACCTGTATCCCTCATGAACATAGACCCAAAAATCCTCAACAAAATTCTAGCCAATAGAATTCAACAGCATACCAAAAAAATGATTCACCATGACTAAGTGGGATTCATACCAGGTTGTTTTTTGTGTATTAATGGTTCAACATTAGAAAATCAATCAATGTAATCTATCACGTAAATAAAACAAAAGATAAGAAACAATGATCTTATCAATTGACACAGAAGAGGCATTTGACAAAGTCTAACACCCATTCGTGATAAAAACTCTCAGCAAAATAGGAATAGAATGGAAACTCCTCACCATAATAAAGGGCATTCATACAAAGCCAACAGCCAACATCATTCTAAACAGAGAGAGCCTGAAAGCATTCCTCTTGTATCTTAGTCATCTCATGCTGCTGTAACAGAAACACCACAAGTGGATGGCTTTAACAGAGAGCAATTTATTTTCTCACAGCCTCGTAAATTACAAGTCCAAATCCAGGGCATTGGCTCCAGGCGGAAGCTTCCTTTCTCTGTCGGCTCTGGAAGAATATCCTTGTCCTCAATCTTCCCCTGGTTGAGGAGCTTCTCAGGTGCTGGGACCCTGTATCCAAAGGATGAGCTCTGGCCCCGGTGCTGCTTTCTTGGTGGTTTGAGATCCCCAACTCTCTCCTTGCTTCCCTTTCCTTTTTATCTCTTGAGAGATAAAAGGTGGTGCAGGTCACACCCCAAGGAAACTCCCTTTACATTGATTGGATCAGGGAGGTGACTTAAGTAAGGGTGGTGTTACAATCCCATCCTAATCCTCTTAGCATAAAATTACAATCACAAAATTCAGGACAACCACACAATACTGGGAATCATGGCCTAGCCAAGTTGGTACACACATTTTGGGGGGGGCATAATTCAACCCATGACACCTTGAGAATGGGAACCAAAGATGTCCTTTACCACCACTCTTATTCAACATTGCACTGGAGGTCTAGCCAGAGCAATAAGGCAAGAAAAAGAAATGAAGGGCATCCATATTGGTAATAAAGAAGGAAAAGTATCCTTATTAGCAGAGGACATGAGCTTATACACAGAAAGCCCCCAAAAATCCACAAGAATACTACTGGAACTAATAGAAGATTTCAGCAAAGTATCAGGGTACATGATAAACACACAAAAATCAGTTGGATTCCTCTACACCAAGAAAGAGAACTTTGAAAAGGAAATCACCAAATCAATGCCATTTACAATAGCCTCTAAAAAGATAAAGTACTTAGGAATAAATCTAACCAGAGGCAGAAATAAAGATTTATACAAACAAAACTACACTACTGCAAGTAACCAAAAGAGAAACAGGACCCATACCTCACACCATACACAAAAACAAACTCAAAATGGATCAAAGACCTAAATATAAAATCTAAAACAATTAAGATCATGGAAGAAAAAAAAAATAGAGACAACGCTAGGAGCCCTAATACATGGCATAAATATTATACAAGCCATAACTAACAATGCACAAACACCAGAAAAGAAACTAGATAACTGGGAGCTCCTAAAAATCAAACACCTATGCTCATCAAAAGACTTCACCGAAAGAGTCAAAAGACAACCTACAGACTGGGAAAAATTTTTTTCGCTACTACGTATCTGATAAGAGTCTAATCTCTAAAATCGAGAAGATACTGCAACACCTCAAAAACAAAAAGACAAATAATCCAATTTAAAAAATGGACAAAAGATATGAACAGATACTTCATAAAGAAGACATTTAGGTGGGTAACAGGCACGTGAGGAAATGCTCTAGATTATTAACCATTAGAGAAATGGAAATAAAAACTACAATGAGATACCATCTTACCCCAGCAAGGTTGACACTAATCCCAAAACACAAAATAACAATTGTTGGAGAGGTTGTGGAAGGCTTGGAAATCTTATACAGTGCTGGTAGGAATGTAAAGTGGTACGACCACTTTGCAAAACAATATACCACTTCCTCAAAAAGCTAGAAATTAAAATATCATATGATCCAGCAATCCCACTCCTAGGAATAAGAGCCATCACACAAATAGATATATGCAACCCATGTTCACTGCAGCACTATTCACAATAACAAAAAGATGGAAACATTCTAAATACCTACCAGCAGATTATGGTAAATACACTCAATGGAATATTTTATAATGGACAATGATGAATCCTCAAAACATCTCACAGTATGGATAAATCTAAAGGGCATTATGCTGAATGAAATAAGTCAGCCACGCAAGGATAAATGTTGTATGAGACCATTATTATAAGAACTAAAGAAAAGGTTTAAACGCAGAAAAAAAGCATTCTTTGGTGGTTACAAGAGTGGGGAGGGATGGGGAGTGGGAATCACTAACTAGACAGTAGATAAGGATCCACTTTGGTGAAGGGAAAGACAGCACACAATACACAGGAAGTCAGCACAACTGTACTAAAGCAAAGCAGTTTCCTGGACACAGAGTAGCTGGTGCTGGGGCCCACAGTTTTGAGGGACATCTAGGTCAATTAGCATAACAATTTATTAAGAAAATGTTCTACATCCCAAGTTGGTGAGTGGTGTCTGGGGTCTTAAAAGCTTGCAAGCAGCCATCTAACACGCATCAATTGGCCTCATCCCACTCAGAGCAAAGGAGAATGAAGGAAACCAAAGACACAAGGAAAATACTAGCACAAAGGACTAAAGGACCAAATGAACCAGAGACTCCACCAGCCTGAGACCAGAAGAACTAGATGGTTCCTGGCTACCACCAATGACCGCTCTGACAGGGAACACATTGAAAGTCTTGGACAGACGGGGAGAAAAATGTAGAACAGAGCTCAAATTCATGCAAAAAGATCAGACTTAATGGTCTGACAGAGACTGGAGGAACCCATGAAACTTCAGCCCCCCCGGATGCACTGTTAAACCAGAACTGACTATTCCCAAAGACCACTCTTGAGACAAAGATTAGACAGAAATACAAAACAAAAAATAAAACAATGTGCTGCTTAGTTCACCCACGAGACCAAAAGTGCAGCTCCTGTCCAAAAGCAGGACGAGAAGGCAGGAAGGGACAGGAACTGGTGGAACGGACAGAGGGAACCCAGGGTGGAAAAGGGATGTATGATGTCACATTGTGGGGATTGCAACTAATATCGCAAAACAGTATGTGTATGAATTTTTGAATGAGAAATTAATTTGAGCTATAAACTTTCACCTAAAGCACAATAAAAAAAAAGAACTACTGAATGTTATTGTACCATAAAATGATGTGTATGATTCACACCATGATTTGCCTAAGATGCCGAGAAAAATGAGATGGAAAAATGTGATTTCTGTCTGGAGAAAACAGATCATAAGTGCTACACAAGGAAATAGGCCCTAAGCCTGGAATTTGATGAGCACTTAAGGCATCACCTTGATCTTCACAAGTTTATTCATCGTTTTTGCAAACTTACGGTCACTTAATCTACCCATGGGCTGGGGGAAAAAACAAAGAAAACACTTCAATAACAACAATAAACTTGATCTTTGGGTAAATTTTTGTACTTTCCCTTTTAAAAAGACATTAGGATCTTTAAAGGGCCCATCCTTTAATCATCTCGGGTTAAATTAATAAGGAATAACAGTAATGTAACTAGTTATTTTTGATACTTTTATTCTGTCTCCTTCCCTCTCTTTCTCCTTCTTCCCATCCCTCTCCAACACTCCTTTATAAAATTTAACTCTGGAGTACCTTATTCATATTATGGTGTTAAGGACCAAAAAATTACCTCTCCACCAGGTGAAAATAATCTTTTTCCTTTCTATTTCCTCAGAGCACTTTGTCCAATTTTTTTTTTTTTTTTTTTTGGAGTAGATGGTAATGGTGATGCGTTCCCCTATCCCTCTGCTGTTATGAATCAGGCAGCTGATAATTCACAACTAAAACCTCTCTCAGGAGTCACTCTGATGCCCTGGAAGCCACCTCCACTGGACAGGCATGGGAGTGGGAGATTCCAAATTACACAAGCAGGACTGGGGCAGTAGTTAAAAGGGGGAGTCAATGACTGGCTTCTTCGGGGTGCAAAAGACCAACCTTTCTTCTCAACTCATTGGAGCCTTTCTTACTCCAGAGCCCCTCTATGGGATCAGACCGAGGTTCTGCTTCCCGTGTTCTGTCCTGGCTTGCCTCACAGGTTGCACTTGAGGGCATCCACTCAATATACCATTTATATAAGGATCCTATCTCAGACTCTGCTTTCCGGAAACCAGACCCAGGACACTTTTGTTAGAATACTTGCCACTCTTTAACTTGTGAAGTTCTGTAAATACCTGCTTGAATGATGATATTTCAATATATTGCCCCACTTATTAAGGCGTTTTGCATTTTAACCTGTACTAATGATTACAGCCAAGAAAATCCTATGTCTCAATTCTACTCTGTAACACACATGTTCGTCTTGGGTCAGAATCCACTCTACATCAAATGACCACAGCAACAATAACAACATCTCAAGATAAAGACATAAAGCCACGAGGAGTAAAGTTTTTGTCACTGTAGGTGATTCTTTTGCACATCAGAAGACTTTCTGAAGACATATCCATGGCTGGAGATGCTGCCTTAAATATCCATCCTAAGTACCTTAAGTATTATTTATCTTTCCTCATAAAAAAAAAAAAACCCTATCTTTCCTCATAGTTTCCCTAAATAAACATGTGAACCAGGAAATTAAAAATGCTAAGTTATATAGATCTATAATTATTAACCAATCAAATAAAGTCACCTAACAGCTGGTTTCTCTACCCATATACCTCTGTCTAGTGTCCCTCACAGGAAGAGGACATTTAGCAGAGGGCATTTTGAGAGATTCTGTTTTGTAATGTGAATACTTGTAATGACATCTGCACATATCTTTTTTATTGCCCCAGAGAACTTCAGGGTTTTTTCTCCAAGAGCTTTTCGGGTTGCCCCCAATCTTTGTACAATATTTTCTAGTTCCCCAAAATGTATTTTTCTTTGAATTGAGGGCTGTACCATAATACAAATGGAAATTATTTTCTTAAGAAAAACTTTAAACCGGATTTTTAAAAAAAAAATAGCACTCCTGAGAAGACTAGTTGTAAATGAATTGAGCATTAATGTTTCTTTTCTATAAATTCCTATCTCCTAAAATATTTTAGTTATGGAACTAAGGAAGTCGAAACTGACGCCATTTGCCAGGATTTTCTTGTGCTGAGATTGCCAATCTTGGTTAAATACAAAGTATTTTTGTAGAACAAAGACATGATTTTTAATATAAAAGTATTCAAAATATTAAAGGTATCATTAAGTTTACTTTGAAGCCTATTTTTGGCTGCTTGGTTAATACACAGTGGGCACAATAATTCTTTAATATTTCTTTTTGTGAAATTTTCTGTACGGCCTTTTACAGGATTACTACAGGTTAATATGAACTGAGGAAGACAATGTTTCTCAAAAATACTACATACCGTTTATTACCTTACAGATCTAAGAGTTTTATCTCGGAGTGAGAGAAACAAACTGCTCTACGATTACAGTATTACGTGCCATAAAAAATCATGCTTAATTGGTCCCATGTTTTCTGCAATTTGAAAGAGATGGCTTTCTATTAAGCATAACTATGTATATATAATTACAAGTCATATATTCCAACTAAAAAAACTTAGTACAGCCAAGAATATCCTACTCTCTAACCCATGCGGTCACCATGAGTCAGAGTCAACTTGGCAATGGGTTTGGTTTGGTTTATTGTAGGTTATTCTGTCCTCATCAGTTGCCCTGGTGGAGAAAATTCATACAGATTGAAGGTACAAATCACCCCCTGTTGGTAGGAGGTGGACTATTCCTAAAACAGTCAAGAATAAAATTTGTTCTGTGGAAAAATTGGGACGGAATAGGAAAGCTGCCATTGAGAGGTAAGAAGGGTTAAGATGGGGAAATTCCCATTATGCTTTCTCTTGAAGTCTCCAAACAGTTAAAATCTGTCTATAATTTTTTTTTTTTTACATTTTGTTCAGATTTTGTGATTCCTCTTAATCATTTCCAAACTTTGAGTAAAGAGCCTGTGTTTTCGCTGTTTTAGGAAATAAGAAGACATAGTTGTGAAGTCAAAATTTATTTATTGCCTTGTTTTTCTGTGTGTAGTGCAGTGCTTAGGTACTTATGAAAGTTGATATACATGTGAATTGAATTAGTGATTAAATAAATATTAGTTGTGATGGTTAAGATTGTGTGTCATCTTGGCTGGGACACGATTCTCAGTGTTTATATGTGATCACCCCCATGATGGGATCTGCTGTGAGTAGCCAATCAGTTGAAAGGGATTTTCCTTGGGGAGGTAGCCTGCATCCAAACACAAGTGGACGTTCTGGCTTTTGCCCTCTCTGGATCTTGCAGCTGCTTCTTGCTCCTCTGACCTCTGGTTCTTGGGATTTGAGCTAGCAGCCTACCTGCCGATCCTGGGATTCATCGATCTTCACAGCCTGTGAGCAAGTGTCCTGCTCTCCAACCTACCAGTCTTGGGTTCGCCAGCTCCTGCAGCTATGTGACTCAGGAGAAGCCTCTGTCTTGACCCACGGAGTTGGAACTCTCCAGCCTCTACAATCACTTGAGCTGTTTCCTTGATATAAATCTCTCTCTATATATATTTTGGAAACCCTGGTGGTGTAGTGGTTAAGTGCTATAGCTGCAAACCAAAGGGTCAGCAGTTTGAATCCACCAGGTGCTCCTTGGAAACTCTATGGGGCGGTTCTACTCTGTCCTATAGGGTCGCTATGAGTCGGAATCAACTCGACGGCCCTGGGTTTGGTTTTTTGGTTTGGTTTTATATATATATTTATACGCTTTACTGATTTTGCTTCTTTAGAGAACCCAGCCTAAGTCATTAATAAATATTGATTTACTTCTTAGAGAACCCAAAATGTTAATTGAGTCAAACTCAGCCAGGAAAATAGCAGTCAGAATCCAATATGAATGAACATACCCTATGCAAACCTTGAAATTACTTAGGAAAGTAGAAGCTGCTTAGCATTCTGATCTACTATTGCACATGAAATAGCTGGAGAACATCAAAAAGTGGTCCTAGAGGCTCATAAAAAGTGGTATAAAATCTCTACAAACAGATATGAAGCATCTCGTAGAATTACGTTGTTTTTGTGCTGTCTTCTAAATACTTGGCACCTGGGCTTTCAGAAATTCTTGCTAAATTAACTTGATTCAGAATCTTACTGTTGTATTGCACTGTGCATTCAAATACATCTTTTATCTCTTTTCTGCTCATTTCCACATAATATTTCATAATTTTTCCTTTCATCTAGGCAATGGACTTACCCTATTTCTTTGAGGAAGCATATTATATTTTTCGACACACTGTTGAGTTATTCACTCTCCCCAATTGTATTGAATATTTGGATATTCTTACAGATGTTCCCTCTTATCTGGAAATATAATGTCCAATATAATTAAAATATATTACCTTTAATGGGATGTGGCAAACAACTGGTTTCCTTTTACTTTGCTACATAGAATCTCTCAACCAGAGCTCCACATCAAGATTGAGAACATTTTGTTCCAGAGAGTTTTTAAGCTCTACTGAAAAGGAAATAAAATTGCATAAAATAAGTCTTGCACCTGAATCTCATGGCAAGTCAACATACAAAATATTTTCTAGTTGAAGCATGTTTGCTCAAATGAAATGAGGGAAATCTATTCTTTTTTTTTTTTTTTTTTTTTTTACTGGATTTAGAAAAATAAAGTGAGGTGCTAGGTAGTATTTACAAGAGAGGCCATCCTAAATTTCAGTGAAGGCATGGGAAATAAAAACATTTCCCAAGAAGCTCCCTTAGAATTCCACAGACAGGTAGAGATCCTCTGTAATGAGAATGCAAACTAGAGTCCAAAGCCTTAGAAATACACTGAAAGTTCAAATGTGATGAAGTATTTCTCAGTGAAAAGCTGATTTAGTGTCATAACTTTTCATCAAGTTTATCCAAGTTCAACTTCTAGTAGATTCTGTCAATTGACTGGGATTAATGACATTTCTTAATGTATAAGTGATTAACATCTTGAAAAGCTCACTCTCATCTAATCTGAGAAATTAAGCAGTTAGCCATGTGATTAATCGGATGAAAGGAATGGGTACAAAGAAATTGGAGTAACTGTGAAAGAGTGTGAGGGAAGACCCTTCCCCCACCCCAAGATAGGAGATACTTGGGCATGTTACTTGCTGATGCACCACTGAAGAGGCCACCTAGCACAAGTTTGGGTGGGTTTCCTGTCCACTGGAACAGGATGAGGAATCCGCTTGGGTTGCTTGTTTTTTGTTATTTAAAGAGCAGCTGTGATGTTGTTGTTGTTAGGTGCTTCCAAGTTGATTTCAACTCATATTGTCCCAATGTGACCAAAAAAAAACACAGGGTTTTTTTCTGGTGGAAATCTTTATCAAAGCAGATTGCCAGGTCTTTCTCCCACAGAGCTGCTGGGTAGGTTTGAATTGCCAACCTTTCATTTAGCAGCCAATCTAAGTGCAGGGAAAGAACATGGTATTTTGGATCAGGCATACATAAGATTAGAAAAACTGCAACCCATAAGACACAGCTTATTAAGGATTAAGACCGGAGGGGCACCAGCATTGTAGAGAAGCTCAGTGGTAGTTGTCTTCTCTAGGCAACGGCTGAGGATAAAAGTTATTACAGAACTGGTTTCCCTGACCCCTGAGGGTGATCATTGTTGTTAGCTGCTGCCGAGTCAGCCCCTGACATGATGACCCCAAGCACAAGAGAATGAAACGTTGCCCAATCCTGTGCCATCCCCACGATCCGTTGTGGATCGGACCATCATAATCGGACCAATTGTGATTCTCAGGATTTTCCTTGACTGATTCGTGGAAGTAGATTGCTAGGCTTTTCTTCCTAGTCCATCTTAGTCTGGAAGCTTTGCTAGAACCTGTTCAGCATCGCAACAACACACAACCCTCCAGTGGCAGACGCGTGATAGCTGTGCATGATGTGCACTGGTCGGGAATGGACCCCAGGCCTCCCACATGGAAGGCAAAACTCCTACCACTGGGGGTGACGTTGTTGTTGTTAGGTGCCGTCGAGTCAGTCTTGACTCATTAGCCACCCTATGTACAACAAAACAAAACACTGCCTGGTCCTTCGCCGTCCTCACAATCATTGTTATGCTTGAGCCCATTGTTGCAGCCATTGTGTCAATCCGTCTTGTTGAGGGACTTCTTCTTTTCCGGTGACCCTCTACTTTACCAAGCATGATGTCCTTCTGCAGGGACTGATCCCTCCTGACAGCATGTCAAAAGTATGTGAGACGTAGTCTTGCCATCCTTGCCTTTAAGGAGCATCTTGGTTGTACTTCTTCCAAGACAGATTTGTTCATCCTTTTGGCAGTTCATGGTATATTCAATATTCTTCACCAACACCACAATTCAAAGGTGTCACTTCTTCAGTCTTCCTTATTTATTGTTCAGCTTTTGCATGCAGATGATGCGATTGAAAACATCATGGCTTGGGTCAAGTGCACCTTAGTCTTCAAGGTGACATCTTTGCTTTTGAACATTTTAAAGAGGTCTTTTGTAGAAGATTTGCCCAACGCAACATGTCTTTTGATTTCTCGACTGCTGCTTCCATGGGTGTTGATTGTGGATCCAAGCAAAATGAAAACCTTGACAATTACAATCTTTTCTATATTTATCATGATTTTGCTTATTGGGGGTGATGGGTTCCACAATAACTGGGGTTTCACATAGCATATCCGCTCTGGCATTTCCATGGCTCTGGGCCTTGTGGTCCCTTCATTCACCACCCACAATGGCAGCTCTAGCATTTCTGCTGCACCCAGTGTGGGCCGTCTCTTTTTTCTAAGCTTCCAAGGACTAACCTAGTAGTGAATTAACATCATGGCCCAAGGTTGTTTTCAGAGTATTAAATCCCGTGTTACTATCCATAAACTCTCCTTTATCCAACTTTATCAACTTTATATTCTTCCCCTTGATCCAGCAGCCAGCATCCCAACCCATATACCCTCATCTGCTCATGTCGCCCAGGTCCCACTGCTACAGGCCTTTTTTTCCCCCAACAAACCTGGCCTTGGCTGGCTGAGTCTTGTTCCTTGGCCCTCAAGGTAGGGGTAGATGGGGTAGATCCTGAGGGGGTCACATGCTGTCTAGCAAGCCTGAGTGTTCTGTATCATCCTGAAGCAAGGCGGGGAGCGGGGGACATCTGCAGCCCCAGAGAGCTCAAAGTGATCTGCATTGGAAAGTTTTCAGGTGAGTCAACCCAAATGTCACTGATGTTCCATTCCTTTCCAATCTCAGCCTAGTCTCAGTGTAGCAAATGTGTTTAGGTTAAGAATTCAAACTTCTCTGGAGTTCAGCTACCCTTATAATTAAGCATTAGGTCTGATGCCCAGGTTTTTCTGCAAGAAATATGCTGCTGCAGGGTTCTTGACTTTCATACTTTGCCTTGAATCAGTGATTAATCAACCTCAAACTTTCCCAGCAAGAGCCATCCTATTATATTGTTCTTATAGTTGCTAATACCGGTGAACTTCTCCAACACATGAAATTCCACCCCAGCGAGTGCCTTCTCTTCTACCAGTAGCTCAGGATTTCTCAGCGTGGACATTACTGACTTTTGTGGTTGGTAATTCTTTGCTGTGGTCTTGGGAAGTGGGGTGTTCTATGCATTTGGAGGGTGTTTACCAGCACCCATTGCCACTACCCACTAGGTGGGAGTAGCGCCCCTCCCCCCCCAGTTATGACTACCAAATTCTGTCCCGACTTTGCTGTATGTCCCCTCGGGGGACAATATCGCACTCTTGAGAACCACTGTAGTAGTTCATCCCAGCTCACCACCAATGAACGTGTGAAACAATTACACTGCTTCTGTGCACCTGGGGCTGTCCACACTCCGCCAATTCCAATGACTGTGTCCTCATTTTCACCAGGCCAGGGGTCATTCAGTTCCAAATTCCCATTCTAGATTTTTCTGTCTGGGTCCACTCCTGGCACCAAATTTCATAGGTCAGGTTCCAGAGGAACAAACCAGAGATGGACATTTGTGTATAGAAAGCTTATTTGGGAGAGCTCTAAGGAATGTCTGTGAGGGAGTGAAGAAAATACAAGTGAACAGAGAGAGTGAGCTAATGTGCAAATGAAACAGAGCTCTCAGTCATTCTTTTGGAAAGCTCTGGCACTGGAATGACCCTGCAAAGATGTCCCAAAATGAGGCAGCTTTGTATCTCCAAATTGACTGCCATTGAGTGTAGGCTGCCCCATTACATTGTATGAAGCCCTTCTTTTGACTGAGGCAATTCCTGGGGTGTCTCCAGCTGTGAGCCATCAGTAGCCAGCACTCCTGGCAGCTGGGGAAATGAATGCATCATTAAGATACCTGCAATAAACGCTAAAAGAGAAAATTCTTCAAATAATTTCTTCTGAGAGTAGTTGGTAAGACGATTTTTTCCTTTAAAGAGAACTTAGCAATGCCATGGCATCTTGTGACATACAGTCATTAAGTAAACAGATAATTATGGAGTGCTGTCCTGGGCACCAGGCTTGTACTTGATAAGTGATGCAGTAATAAAAGTTAACTGTATGAACATGAATAAAAATGAGATGCCATATCATGAAATGTAAACTATTACGTCAATTACTTGTTTTTAAATGTATTGCCAATGAAAGTACAAGCTAGCATAATTATAAAGGGTTACATGTGGCTGTCCCAACAGTCCTTGGGCTTGACACGTACAGTTGTGTGGTGAGCATGACGATATCCCCAGTGCATTCTTCTTCTGTTTTTATTTTCAGAAAAATCAAGCTTCAGTGGTTGATTTTTAAAAGAAAAAAAGAAAAGAAAAGAAAAAAAAAAAAACAGTGTTCTCAATAAGTCTGGATATGGGTTTTTGTTTTCTATTAACTTATTTGGTTTATTTTTGTGATGACCATGATAGAATTAAGTGTCTCCAGGCTAGTAGTGCTCGTGGTTGTTCTTAAATTATTTCCCACTGAAGAGATTTGAAGATATCTTTAAATGTTCTTCATCTCAAAGAAGTAGAATCATATTTTTGGAAAGGAATTGAGAAATTTTTAGGAAATCCATGCATGGAACAAAAAACCTAATGTTATACTGTAAAATCTACAAAAGCCAGAAGCTGTGCAAGGTCAACCCCTGTCAGAGTAGGAAAACTCCAGTATTTTCCACTAACACAAGTGACAGAAAAGTGGTAACGCTGCATGCAAAGTGTCAAAGGCAGAAAACTTGGGAGACCCAGAGAAACAAGGCAGTGCCATCAAGTTCTGGCTCTCGCGGTATTCACTTCGTAACTGTTCAGACTCCAAAACGTAAAGCAGCAGTTCTCGGCTACAGGTGGGTCCGTCCGCCAGGGAACATCTGCCTGTGTATGGAGACATTTTTTATCGTACCCACTGGGGGAAGTGCTACCAGCATCTAGTGGGTAGAGGTCAGGGATGCTGCTAAACATCCTTCAATGCACAGGGCAGTTCCCTCAACAGAGAATCACCCAGTCAAAAATATAAATTGTGCCAACACTGAGAGACATTGCTATAAAGAGAAATACTGTTCTGTGTATTTAGTCAATTAACAAGTATTTTTGGACGCTTCTTTAAAATGCTGAGTTTTCTATGTATACTTCAGGTTCACAGAATGTAATAGTCATATTACTAACTTTTAACAGACATTTAATATAAACATTTTTAAGATAACACCTTAATTAAAATTCTCCCAGAAATAAAATAAAGAAGAATTTTTGAGAGCTATCTCATTCCTTTACAGTCATTAAAGGTCTGTGAGCTGAGCCTTGTTTCCTTCCGTCTGCCGAGTCCAGCCCTTCTTGCAGGTTCCTGAGTCAGTCCTGACCCAGGCCAGAAGTAAGGCAGCTGTGCATCTCTGCCATCTACTGGGAAATAAAGCTGTCCTCTGAGACCTGGGGTCCCAAAGGTAACCTTGACTGCTGGGTTCCAGCCTGGCTCTCCCTTCTCTCCTCCTTCGAGTATACAAGAGCATACTCAGGACCCCAAAACACTAAGAGCTACCCCACGTGCTAGCTTGCTCTTTATCGCTAAAGATCTGTCCCTTTCTATACGTCTTGGCTTTTACCACTGTCTCTGCTCTCCATTGTAGTCAGTTACTCTTCCTCGTTCCTAGATCACTCTGGAACTGACTTTCTACTCTAGACGCTAATTTGGCGATTGTAGTCAGGCTTTTCACACTTGCCTCTTTCCCAAAGCTGCAGTGAATTCCCATCCCATCCCAAGTCTGGCCATTAGCATGACGGTTCATGACTGGTTAACCAGAAGAGAAATCCCCACCAGACTCCTAAGCAGTGGCCACTGAGGGCAGTCGTTCTTTTCCACCCTCCTGTGGAAATTTGTGATATCCTGATTTGGACGTTTAGCCTCCAGAGCTGAGAAAGTAAATTCCTGTTCTTTAAAGCCACTCAGACGCTGAGAGGCTGAGTGCTCCCATCTCTACCTCAAAATGCCTGTGACAGTGCCTGGAACACAGTAGGTGCTCAAAATACTTTTCACAACTACTGTGACTGGAATGCCCCTTTTTATCTCCTCCTCTGTTGGTTCCTTTTGAAGTTGCCATCAGAACAAAATAGGAAAAGATATTTGTGTCAGTGTTGCAGTCTAGAAAAGGGTAGTATTTGGTAAAAAAGGAGTTGTTGCTGCTAAATATACTGTTGATGAGGCCAGAAGAAAAAAAATCAATTAAAAGCTGACCTGACCATGTGGGAAGGAAAGGGCTATGCAAGAAGTAAGACCAGGCTGTTGCTGCTGTTACAGGCAAGTCGATTCCGAATCGCCGTGACCACGCATGTACAGGGTAGAAATGCTCCATAGTGTTTTCAAGGCTGTGACCTCTCAGAAGCAGATCACCAGGGCTGTCTTCCAAAACACCTCTGGGTGGGTTCTGGCTAGTAGCTGAACACTGAACCATTTGTGCCACTCAGGGATTTAACCAAATCCAGGCTAGCATCCTCCAATTCAGAATGGTCTGGGCTGGAAGTGGAGCAGGCTGGAGGGGCAATCAGAGGCACTCTGAATCCCATCATCTCTTCTGGGAAGATGTCCAAGCGCAGAAGACCACACATTATAGTCTGACACAGATGGTCCTGCCAGGCAGAGAATGGCTGCCACACCAAATAGGGAATAGAAACCCCAGCTTTTCAAATTTTCTCAGGTGGTACAAGATTGAACTGGCAGAGAAAAACTGCAGTAAAGCTTACATTTTTTCCTCCTCCTTTATTTGGGACTGAATGACTAAATGATTGTACCCACATAATTCCAGAAAACTATCTCAGTTTTATTATTAAGCCACCACTGAATTTTTTGGTAAGTATAGGCAAACAAGGAAACCCTGGTAGCATAGTGGTTAAGAGCTACGGCTGCTAACCAAAAGGTCAGGAGTTCGAATCCACCAGGCACTCCTTGGAAACCTTATAGGGCAGTTCTACGCTGTCCTATAGGATCGCTATGAGTCAGAATCGACTCGACGGCAATGGGTTTTGGTTTTTTTGTGCTGAGACGTTTTTCTTTGTAAATTGTGAGATCCTCATTTTCATAGTATTTGACTTTATGTTTGTTGAGTCGTTACGTTTTTCTTGGCTTTTATTTTTAGTTATGGAGTTGTTATACCTCTTTGTGGTTACCTTAATATTTACCCCTATTTTTCTAAGTAAAAACCTAACTTGTATTGTCCTATATTGCCTTGTATCCCTCTCCATATGGCAGTTCTATGCCACCTGTATTTAGTCCCTCTTTTTGATTATTGTGATCTTTTACATATTGACTTCAATGATTCCCTGTTTTGAGCATTTTTTTTTTAATTAATCTTAATTTGTTTTTGTGATTTCCCTATTTGAGTTGATATCAGGATGTTCCGTTCTGTGACCTTGTGTTGTGCTGGTATCTGATATTATTGGTTTTCTGACCAAACAATTTCCTTTAGTATTTCTTGTAGCTTTGGTTTGGTTTTTGCAAATTCTCTAAGCTTGTGTTTATCTGTAAATATCTTAATTTCGCCTTCATATTTCAGAGAGAGTTTTGCTGGATATACGATCCTTGGCTGACAGTTTTTCTCCTTCAGTGCTCTGTATATGTCATCCCATTGCCTTCTTGCCTGCATGGTTTCTGCTGAGTAGTCTGAACTTATTCTTATTGATTCTCCCTTGTAGGAGACCTTCCTTTTCTCCCTGGCTGCTTTTAAAATTTTCTGTTTATCTTTGGTTTTGGCAAGTTTGATGATGATAATATGTCTTGGTGTTTTTCTTTTTGGATCAATCTTAAATGGGGTTCGATGAGCATCTTGGATAGATATCCTTTCGTCTTTCATGATGTCAGGGAAGTTTTCTGTCAGCAGATCTTCAACTATTTTCTCTGTGTTTTCTGTCCTCCCTCCCTGTTCTGGGACTCCAATCACATGCAAGTTATCCTTCTTGATAGAGTCCCACATGATTCTTAGGGTTTCTTCATTTTTTAAAATTCTTTTATCTGATTTTTTTTTCAGCTATGTTGGTATTGATTCCCTGGTCCTCCAGATTTCCCACTCTGCATTCTAATTGCTTGAGTCTGCTCTTCTGACTTCCTATTGAGTTGTCTAATTCTGTAATTTTATTGTTAATCTTTTGGATTTCTGCATGCTGTCTCTCTATGGATTCTTGCAACTTATTAATTTTTCCACTATGTTCTTGAATAATCTTTTTGAGTTCTGCAACTGTTTTATCAGTGTGTTCCTTGGCTTTTTCTGCAGTTTGCCTTATTTCATTTCTGAGGTCATCCCTGATGTCTTGAAGCATTCTGTAAATTAGTTTTTTATATTCTGTATCTGATAATTCCAGGATCGTATCTTCATTTGGGAAAGATTTTGATTCTTTTGTTTGGGGGGCTGTAGAAGCTGTCATGGTCTGCTTCTTTATGTGGTTTGATATCGACTGCTGTCTCCAAGCCATCACTAAGATATTATAGTGATTTATTCTATATTTGCTCACTGAATCTTATCTTGTTTTGTTTTCTTTCAATATGCGTGGATGGGCACTAGATTGTGCTGTCTGCCCTTGACTTACTTATGACCTATTACCAGCTGGTTTGGGCTGTTACCAGATATGTATGCCTGAGTCCATTCACTATTCTTGAGTAGAATCTGATTTTGGGTCATCAAGTGTGTGATGCAGACTGTCACCTATCCACCTAGAGAAGTAGTGGTGATAGTTGTGTGCACCAGATTCTATTAGCAGCTGGGGTTCACACTCCAGGGAGGGCAGGATGCTGACAGGCTTCCCCCAAGTGTCAGTGAGGTAGGTGTGTCTCTATTCCTAAAGCACCTTGGTGGGAGAGCTCTGTAGCTGTACCTTAGGCCCCCAATGCAAGTACCTCTACAGATTGGTAGGTGTCACCCTCCTCAGATCCCTAAAGCAGGAGGCTAGGTGGTCTGGGGGGAGCTTCAGCCCTCAGTTCCCTGTTGTGGGTCAGTGAGGGTTCAGTTGAATACGCAGAGATATCAGACCTGGGAAACTTGTTTTTCCAGTAAATCCGCTGACTGGGACGCTGGCTCCAGGCTCCGAAAACAGCCTTTGCTTCCCCATAGTTGTTCGTTTTCCGTCTCTGTCACTCAGGTCAACTCTTTAAATCTGTGTTTGTTGTCCAGGCTTCATAGATTGTCATGTATGTGATCAATTCACTTGTTTTTCCGAGTCTTTGTTGCAAGTGGGATCCGAGGTAGCATCTACCTAGTCAGCCATCTTGGCCCCCTCCCCAGAAAAGGCCGGGTTTTTGTTTTTTATAAGCAAACGATAAATTATTGCTATAATGATGACAATGGGGGTAATGACGGTGGGCAAGAACAAACAAAAAAACATACAGAGGATAAAGTGTAAACTTCTGGTTTAACATAGCTGATTTCCTAATGTGTGCTGGCATTTTCTTTTTTCTCCAAATCAAATTAAAATTATAAAAGAAATTAAGTGGAGCTCCCAAATAAGGAAGAAAAGATCCATACTTCTTCAAGCAAGCTCTCTCTGCCCCTAAGTCTTGTCCATTTGTGAGGCACTCAAGAAAAATTCACTCTAACCATTACTACTGATTAAATCAGACCTTCCGTTATATTTATCACCGTATACAATCAACAGTGTGAACAAAAGGTATCAAATGGGGAAATTGAAGAAAATTTTGAAAAGATACGACTCAATAAAAGATCATAAATATTAACTGGTGATGATCAAATAGTTGGTGGATATTATAACTAAAACAGAAAAAAAAAAAAAGAAAGAAAGAACTGGTATCCCAAAATGTGAATTGAATGAAGTAAAATGTGAACTAAAACATAAGAGACTCAGAATAATTAACATCCAGCTAGTGGAAGTTTCGTGAGGAAAGAATGAAAATGATTGTATTATAGAAATTATTATTCTATTAATTTAAGTAACATGGTAAACCATGTCATCCCAAATGTGATAAAGAATAGTATCTTAAACCAATGTAATGTTTAATTGTGAAAAAACTGGAATTAGCTTTAAAATCAGGAACAAAAAGAATATACTCCTATTACCATTATGATTGAATGTTACCTAGACCCCTCACGTGTCTGTCAGTTTGTCATACTGTGGGGGCTTGTGTGTTGCTGTTATGCTGGAAGCTATGCCACTGGTATTCAGATACCAGCAGGGTCACCCATGGAGGACAGGTTTCAGCTGAGCTTCCAGACTAAGACAGACTAGGAAGAAGGACCTGGCAGTCTACTTCTGAAAAGCATTAGCCACTAAAAACCTTATGAATAGCAGCGGAACATTGTCTGATATAGTGCTGGAAGATGAGCACCCCAGGTTGGAAGGCACTCAAAAGATGACTGGGGAAGAGCTGCCTTCTCAAAGTAGAGTCGGCCTTAATAATGTGGATGAAGTAAAGCTTTCGGGACCTTCACTCTCTGATGTGGCACAACTCTAAAAAAGAAGAAACAGCTGCAAAAATCCATTAATAATTGGAACATGGAATGTACGAACTATGAATCTAGGAAAATTGGAAACTGTCAAAAATGAAATGGAACGCATAAATATCAATATCCTAGGCGTTAGTGAGCTGAAATGGACTGGTATTGGCCATTTTGAATAGGACAATCAAATAGTCTACTATGCTGAGAATGACAATTCGAAGAGGAATGGTGTTGCATTCATCGTCAAAAAGAACGTTTCAAGATCTATCCTGAAGTACAACGCTGTCAGTGATAGGATAATATCCATACGCCTACAAGGAAGACCAGTTAATATGGCTATTATTCAAATTACACACCAACCACTAGGGCCAAAGATGAAGAAATAGAAGATTTTTATCAGCTGCTGCAGTCTGAAATTGATCAAACATGCAATCAAGATGCATTGATAATTACTGGTGATTGGAATGCAGAAGTTGGAAACAAAGAAGAAGGATAAGTAGTTGGAAAATATGGCCTTGGTGATAGAAACAATGCCGGAGATCAAATGATAGAATTTTGCAAGACCAATGACTTCTTCATTGCAAATCCCTTCTTTCACCAACATAAACGGTGAATATACACGTGGACCTCACCAGATGGAACACACAGAAATCAAATTGACGACGTCTGTGGAAAGAGACGATGGAAAAGCTCAATATCATCAGTCAGAAAAAGGCCAGGGGCCGACTGTGGAACAGACCATCAATTGCTCCTATGCAAATTCAAGCTGAAACTGAAGAAAATCAGAGCAAGTCCACAAGAGCCAAAATATAACCTTGAGTATATCCCACCTGAATTTAGAGACCAACTGAAGAACAGATTTGACGCATCGAACACTAGTGACCAAAGACCAGATGAGTGTGGAATGACATCAAGGACTTCATCCATGAAGAAAGCAAGAGGTCACTGAAAAGACAGGAAAGAACGAAAAGACCAAGATGGATGTCAGTGGACACTCTGAAACTTGCTCTTGAGCGTCGAGCAGCTAAAGCAAAAGGAAGAAATGACAAAGTAAAAGAGCTGAACAGAAGATTTCAAATGGCAGCTCAAGAAGACAAAGTAAAATATTATAATGAAATGTGCAGTGACCTGGAGCTAGAAAACCAAAAGTGAAAAACTTGCTCGGCATTGCACAAACTGAGAGAACTGAAGAAAAAATTCAAGCCACAAATTGCAATATTGAAGGATTCTATGGGCAAAATATTGAATGGCACAGGAGGCATCAAAAGCAGTTGGAAGGAGTACACAAAGTCACTATACCAAAAAGAATTGGTCAATGTTCAATCATTTCAAGAGGTGGCATATGATCAGGAACCAATGGTACTGAAGGAAGAAGTCCAAGCTGCTCTGATGGCACTGGCGAAAAACAAGGCTCCAGGAATTGATGGATATCAATTGAGATGTTTCAACAAACAGACACAGCACTGGAGGTGCTCACTCGTCTATGCCAAGAAATATGGAAGACAGCTTCCTGGCCAACTGACTGGAAGAGATCCATATTTATGCCCATTCCCAAGAAAGGTGATCCAACTGAATGTGGAAATTATAGAACAATATCATTAATATCACACACAAGCAAAATTTTGCTGAAGATCATTCAAAAGTGGCTGCAGCAGTATATCGACAGGGAACTGCCAGAAATTCAGGCTGGTTTCAGAAGAGGACGTGGAACCAGGGATATCATTGCTGATGTCAGATGGATCCCGGCTGAAAGCAGAGAATACCAGAAGGATGTTTACCTGTGTTTTATTGATTATGCAAAGGCATTTGACTGTGTGGATCATAACAAACTATGGATAACACTGTGAGGAATGGGAATTCCAGAACACTTAGTTGTGCTCATGAGGAACCTTTACGTAGATCAAGAGGCAGTTGTTGGGACAGAACAAGGGGATACTGATTGGTTTAAAGTCAGGAAAGGTATGCATCAGGGTTGTGTTCTTTCACCATACCTATTTAATTTGTATGCTGAACAAATAATATGAGAAGCTGGACTATATGAAGAAGAACAGGGCATCAGGATTGGAGGAAGACTCATTAACTACCTGTGTTATGCAGATGACACAACCTTGCTTGCTGAAAGTGAAGAGGCCTTGAAGCACTTACTAATGAAGATCAAAAACCACAGCCTTCAATATGGATTATACCTCAACATAAAGAAAACAAAAATCCTCACAACTGGACCAATGAGCAGCATCATCATAAACGGAGAAAAGATTGAAGTTGTCAAGGATTTCATTTTACCTGGATCCACAATCAACAGCCATGGAAGCAGCAGTCAAGAAATCAAAAGACGCATTGCAGTGGGCAAATCTGCTGTAAAGGACCTTTTCAAAGTGTTGAAGAGCAAAGTGTTGTCACCGTGAAGACTAAGGTGTGCCTGACCCAAGCCATGGTATTTTTAATTGCATCATATGCATGTGAAAGCTGGACAATGAATAAGGAAGACCAAAGAAGAGTCGACACCTTTCAACTGTGGTGTTGGCGAAGAATATTGAATATACCATGGACAGCCAAAAGAATGAACAAATCTGTCTTAGAAGAAGTACAACCAGAATGCTCCTTAGAAGCAAGGATGGCGAGACTGCGTCTTACATACTTTGGACATGTTGTCAGGAGGGATCAGTCCCTGGAGAGGGACATCATGCTTGGCAGAGTACAGGGTCAGCAGCAAAGAGGAAGACCCTCAACGAGGTGGATGGACACAGTGGCTGCAACAATGAGCTCAAGCATAACAACCATTGTAAGGATGGCGCAGGACTAGGTAGTGTTTCGTTCTGTTGTGCATAGGGTCACTATGAATCAGAATGGACTCGATGGCACCTAACAACAACAACAACAAAAGTAATAATGATCAAGCATCTGTCAGTTCATCGTACTGCAGTAGCTTGCGTGTTTCTGTGATACTGGAAGCTTTGCCACAGGTATTTCAAATACCAGCAGGGTCACCCTTGGTGGAGAGGTTTTAGTGCAGCTTCTAGACTAAGACAGACTAGGAAGAAGGACTTGGCAATCTACCTCTGAAAAAAATCGGCCAGTGAAATCCTTATGAATAGCAGCGGAACACTGTTTGATATTGTTCCAGAAGATGAGCCCCTCAGTCGAAAGGCACTCAAAGCACGACTAGGGAAGCAATCATCGATCAGACAATCATATGTTCTACTATGCTGGGAATGGCAAATTGAAGAGGAATGGTATAGCATTCATTGCAAAAACAAAGAAATTCAAGATCTGTCCTGACATACAATGCTGTCACTGACAGGATAATATCCTTACACCTACAAGGAAGACCAGTTAATATGATTATTATTCAAATTTACACACCAACTATTAGTGCCAAAGTTGAGGAACCTGAAGATTTTTACCCACATCTGCAGTCCAAAAGTCATCAAACATGTAATCAAGATGCATTGGTAATTACTGGTGATCGGAATGTGAAAGTTGGAAACAAAGAAGAAGGATCAGTAGTTGGAAGACAAGGCCTTAGTGATAGAAATGATGCAAGACCAATGACTTCTTCATTGCAAATACCTTTTTTCAATGAGATAAACAGCAACTATATACATGGACCTCAGTGGATGGAAAACATAGGAATCGAATCGACTACATTTGTAGAAAGAGATGATGGAAAAGCTCAACATCATCTGTCAGAACAAGTCCAGGGCCAACCTCGAAACAGACTATCAGTTGTTCATCTGCAAGTTCAAGTCGAAGCTGAAGAAAATTAAAACAAGTCCACAAAAGCCCAAACACGGACTTGAGTATATCCCACCTGAATTTGGAGACCATCTCAAGCATAGATTTGACATATTGAACACTAATGAATGAAGACCAGATGAGTTGGGGGAAGACATCAAGGAATCATACATGAGGAAAGGAAAACGTCATTAAAAAGACAGGAAAGAAAGAAGAGACCAAAATGGATGTCAGAAGAGACTCTGAAACTTGCTCTTGAATGTAGACTGGCTAAGGCAAATGGACGAATTGATGAAGTAAAAGATCTGAACAGAAGAATTCAAAGGGCAGCTCAAGAAGACAAAGTAAAGTATTATAATGACATGTGCAAAGAGCTGGAGATGGAAAACCAAAAGGGAAGAACACGCTCGACATTTCTCAAGCTGAAAGAACTGAAGAAAAAAATTCAAGCCTCGAGTTGCAATAGTGAAGGATTCCATGGGGAAAATATTAAACGACGCAGGAAGTATCAAAAGAAGATGGAAGGAATACACAGAGTCATTATACCAAAAAGATTTAGTCGATATTTAACCATTTCAAGAGGTGGCATATGATCAGCAACTGATGGTACTGAAGGAAGAAGTCCAAGTGGCTCTGTGCATTGTCAAAAAACAAGGTTCCAGGAACTGAGGAAATACCAATTGAAAGGTTTAAAAGTATGGATCCAATGCTGAAAGTGCCAAGAAATTTGGAAGACAGCTACCTGGCCAGCTGACTGGAAGAAATCCATATTTGTGCCTACTCCAAAGAAATGTGATCTAACAGAATGCAGAAATTATCAAACAGTATCATTAGTATAACACACAAGTACAAATTTTGCTAAAGATCATTCAAAAGCAGTTGCAGTAGTACACCAATAGGAAACTGCCAGAAATTCAAGCTGGATTCAGAAGAGGAAGTGGAATGAGGGGTATCATTGCTGATGTCAGATGGATCCTGGGTGAAAGCAGAGAATACCAGAAAGATGTTTATCTGTGTTTTATTGACTATTCAAAGGCATTCGACCGTGTGTATCATAACAAATTATGGATAACGCTGTGAACAATGGAATTCCAGAACACTTAATTGTACTCATGTGGATCCCATACATAGGCCAAGAGGCAGTTGTTCCAACAGAACAAGAGGATACTGCGTGGTTTAAAGTCAAGAAAGGTGTGCATAAGGGTTGTATCCTTTCACCATACTTATTCAACCTGTATGCTGAGCAAATAATCCAGGAAGCTGGACTATATGAAGAAGAACAAGGCATCAGGATTGGAGGAAGGCTCATTAACAACCTGTGTTATACAGATGACTCAACCTTCTTGCTGAAAGCAAAGAGGACTTGAAATACTTACTGATGAAGATCTAAGACTACAGTTTTCAGTATGGATTGCAGCTCAACAAAAAGAAAACAAAAATTCTCACAACCGGACCAATAAGTAAAATCATGATAAATGGAGAAAATATTGAAATTGTCCAGGATTTTGTTTTACTTGGATCCATAATCAACACCCATGGAAGCAGCCATCAAGAAATAGAAAGATTCATTGCATTGGGCAAATCTGCTGCAAAGGACCTCTTTAGAGTATTAAAAAGCAAAGATGTCACCTTGAAGACTAAGGTGCGTCTTACCCAAGCCATGGTGTTTTCAATTGCTTGGGAAAGCTGGGCAATGAATAAGGAAGATGGAAGAACTGATGCCTTTGAATTATGGTATTGGCAAAGAATATTGAATATTTTTTATGGAATTCTAAAGAATGAACAAATCTGTCTAGGAAGAAGTAGAATCAGAATGCTCCTTAGAAGCGAGAATGGCAAGACTTCATCTCACATACTTTGGACATGTCATCAGGAGGGATCAGTCCCTGGAAAAGGACATCATGCTTTGTAAGGTAGAGGATTAGCCAAAAAAGGCGGAAGACCCTCAACAAGATGGATTGACACAGTGGCTGCAAAAATGGGCTCAAGCATAATAACGATTGTGAAGATGGCAAAGGACCTGGCAGTGTTTCATGCAGTTGTACAAAGGGTCACTATGAGTTGGAACCAACTGTACAGTACCTAACAACAACAACAACAATTGAAGGTAACTCTTAACTATTGAGGTGATTGTGAAATTTATTTTGTTTTATTGTTGCTAATATAATATTTGGATAATTGTTCATGCATGTATTCAAGACTTTACAGCTTAGAAACTGACTTCCCCAGTTAACCTCCCTAAACCACTCTTTGGGCAACTTCCTGTACATATCCTAATACATATCTCACCTCCTTCCCTCTTCTAGACACCAGCAGGGTTCACTCTTAAGGCCTAGACCCAAAGTCCCGTATTTTGTTTCTTTTATTGTTGTTTAATATCCCAAGGCCTCTATGCTAAATTGCCTACTTCTTTCCTGCCATCTGCTTTACCTCTTTTTCTGTCTTCTCAATTCTCAGTATCTAGTTCTCTCTTTTCTAATTATTCCAAATAGAAGTTTCATAATTTGCAAATAATAGTGTAGTAATACTAATAAGCATATGTGTAAGTAAATCCATAGATAATGTAATGTCATGGGTGAAGGATTGCTATATAATAAGGTATTATCAAGGGCCAGCATATATGGTTTAGATATTAAGTGCTGTTGAAGAAAGAGGCATGTTAGGAAGGTTAAATGCAATATTATTTCTACAAAATATTTCCATAAAAGGAATTACAATTTTCAATTTTTTTTAACTTCTATGAATTAAATATCAGGCAGATAAAATTTGTATTGTTATTATGTATTGCACCCTGACAGTACCACTGGTTCAGTAACCTTGCTCATCTTTAAATTAATATACAAATTAGGTTTAAATATACAGAGAAGAGGAAGATAAATATACAGATAAAATGTTTATTAACTGTCAAGCACTTGATTTATAGAGGATTTACAACTGGCTGAACAACAACTCAACCTTAAAAAGAGAACTATAATGTAAATTTTCCCAGTAGAATAAGGATATTTAGTAGAAATCTGTTAAAAAAGCATTTAACATGCTCATGAAGCAAACATGCACAGAGAGCTGCTGACACAGAGACCTGTAAGGAGCCATTTGCTTTCTAAGAAATTTGAGACCTGTGATTAACAGTGAGATGAAATATAACTCAAAGGTTCCAAGAAGCCTTGGTTTTTATACCTTAATGAGATGATTCTAAGCCAGACATTTTTAAATCCTCTAAAAGATTTTCAAGTTGCTGACTCTTGATTATGTTATTTTAGTGAAGCCTGGGAATCATTACAACTACTTTGAAAAGTTTTTTTTTTTTTTCAAGAAAGTAAATCAAAGATTTGAGAAGTATTGTTATTCATGGTATTTACAATTCCAAGTTAAGTTAGGAGAAAATAACATTGATTTCTATATTTCTTCTGTAGACCTGTGGAGTCCTTGGATGGTACAAACAGTTATTGTGCTTGGCTACTAACTGAAAGTTTGGAAGTTTGAGTCCACCCAGAGGTACCTTAGAAGAAAGGCCAATCTATCTACTTCCAAAAAATCAGCCATTGAAAACGCTATGGAACACAATTCTACTTTGATACATGTGGGTTTGTCACGAGTCAGTGTCAACATGATGGCAACTGGGTTAGTTCTGTATGGCTGTACAAACTTGGAACCAATGGCATGATCCCACACTAAATAAGCCTTTCCATATATGAAAAAGCAATAATGACAAATTTCTCTTCCATCATTGTAGACAGAAGAGGACATTAACCCAAACCAAACCAAACCCGTTGCTGCAGAGTCGATTCTGACTCATGGAGACCCTGGTTAAGAGCTATTCCTGCTAACCAAAAGGTTGGCAATTTGAATCCGCCAGGCGCTCCTTGAAATCTTATGGGGCAGTTCTGCTCTGTCCTTTAGGGTTGCTGTGAGTTGCTATGAGTCACTATTAGTAGAGGACATTGCCAGGTGTAAAATGGTGATGGTAGCATCAGAACCTGTCTAACTTCAGTGGTGATAATGTGAATCAGATCAGACCAAGGCTGATCCCTATGAGGTGAAGGTCAGACATACCTCTATTCTCCAACCTTTTCACCAGTTTTGACCCAGCCAACCTCCCCAGCACCCTCTGCTTCTCTGCTGGGTTTGACAATTTGTTGTAATAGTCACCCAGAACTCCCAGGTCATACTTATAATTAAGTGGATTATTAAGGAAGTAACAGGGTACTACTCGGGATCAGGCTTAACAGGCTACAACTTGGGATCAGGATCAAGGAGCATGAAGGCAAAGCCTGGAAGGCTCACCTGAAGAGGAGAGTACATCCCTCCCTTCTTCAGGGCAGGACAGCTCTCTCAGCTCTTCTGAGACATGGAAACAAGCAGGCCCTTCTCTCTGCTGTGCGTACCTCATCTCAGCCATACAGAAGGCCTCCTTTTGTCCCCCTGAGGACAGGCCTCCTCTCCACCTTCTGAGGACAGGCCTCTCTGCTTTCGACCTCCCTGTTACTGGCCCCTCCACTGCTAAATGACCCAGCTCACAGCCAGTGTAGCAGTTTTGTTCAGCTTTCATACCTGCATTCTCAGCAGCAGGTTTCTGTGGTCACCACTGACTCTGCTGCGATGCCCCTTCTGGGACTCTATCTTTGGTGTTACAGCCCTTGACTTGTGTTCCAGCTCTTTTAGGAGGTTCCTTGTCTCTGCTTCTTCTCTCTTCTTGCCTCTCTTACCTTTTCTCCTTTCTGCTTCTTTCTTCTTCTGCCTGCAAACTGCTGTTGGGTTGGCTGCATATATAAGCAAGCTCCTGGTCAATTTCAAGACATGGCCCTCCCACCAGCGCCACGAACTGACAAATCCCCTCTCAGTAGGCCACTGTCACTTCATTTGCACAGTGAGCTACAGCCATTCATTTGCATAAGTATATTGACCAATCCCTGCAAGGTGCATAAAACATGCCAATCTTGGGGATACTGCAGCCCAGGGCCAGACAAAATGTATCAAATCATCAAGTTGTTTACAGCTTACCCAGGAAACGTTAATCAACTGTGACAAACATATCAAACCCTCTGTGGTAGGTGAGGCCCAGAGACCCGATTATCAACCAACTGCTTGCCAACTCCTTGGTGCTTTTTTCTAAAGGGATCTCTCAGACGCTGGTAGGTTCTAGATGGAAATTTTTCCTGGATGATACTGTTTGTAAACTTGTCTTCTATTTTCAGAGTGGGCAGGAGAGTTTCTCTCAGCACCACCTGCCTCCTGAGTGGGTCCCATGACATTAAGCTTTGCCGCACAATCTAGACAGATGGAGCTCAAAGTTAGATCCTCAAAGTGTGTTGGCTTCTACCGTTATCTCTCCTGGATTCCAAATCTCTTGTTAAATGTCATAATCTCTTTCAGTATGACTGGGCAACAAAATAGCGAAAACAAGTGTCATAAAAAAAGATTTCGGATACTGCTCTACATGCATTACAGATAACCATATAGGTAATTACATGCAGTCATGTTGCCTGACATTGATGTTACATGTTTGGGCCTCATGCCCTGGGTGAGTGACCCCATGGTCCTTGTCCTGAACAGACACAAGCAGCGAGTCCAGCACATTCACAGCAACAGCCTGTCCCCCAGACCTGCCACGAGGCCAGAGCCACAGGCACCATCCTCGTCCTGGTGAGCATGTTTGTCTCCTTTTACTCTCGCTCTTCCTGTTGACTGTTTTTCTCTAGTTGTGAATCCAGGCCAGTGGCTGGTGGACACCTCTGTGCTCGTGGCCTTGTGTCCCAGCTTTCCGCCCTTTGTGCTCGTTTGTGACCACTGATGCCCGTGTCTCTCGGCTCTTGCTCTTCTGCCCAGGGGACTGGTTTTTTTCTCGTGTGCTTCTGCAGCGATCATCTCCTGATCTCTTCAGGGAGACCAGTGGTTAAATTCCTGGGAAGCGGGTGACCAGTTAGTGCCAGGGACTTTGTTAGGAGTCTGTGATACCATGTCCTTAAGAGAAACATTATTGCTACCCTCATGAATTTTTTGTAGCCATAAAATAAACATTATATTAAGAATAAAAAAAAAAAACCCTCTGGGGTAGAAAACTAGGGCAAAGGTAACTTCTCAGGTCTTACGGGAAAATCTTCCAAGCTGTTTTTTCCTAAGGACCAAGGCGGGAGTCCACATAAAGGAGCTGCTTTCACCACACCAAGGCTAGGATCGAAATCTCCCAGCAGCTGGGCTACCACACAGCGGTAGGAGTTCTGTCCATCAAACCTGATGCTGGCAGCTCACTTTGAAAACTTGGCTGGCATATTATATCACTTAGAATGCAGTGTGTGTGTGTGTGTGTGTGTGTGTGTGTGTGTGTGTAATCCACAGCTGCCCTGATTCATGTATCTATATCACTTCAGCATTGCCGTGTGAGGCTGTAGTCACATTTTGCTCATTAATCTTCATTTAGATCAAGTTTCTTTAGAGCTTTTGTGGCATGAATATTCAATGTCCTTTCCTCTTTTGTGTTTGCCTGTTATAAGTATTCCAAAAATGTAACTAAGCTGTTTTTTTATCTTAGAGGTGTGGTTTTTCAGAGTGTTAGTTTAGCACATGTTATTAACACATACCTTAATACAAATATCTGCTGAAACTGGCACTCAAGGTTTGCGTAGTACAAGGAACCATAAAGGCTACCAACCTTAACAGCATCTGTAGCTTTAAATGTTGAAGGCACAGTGCCATCTGGTGGACAGAGAAATGAAGAGAAATACAAAGCACGGAAAGGCCTCTGGGAATAAGACAAAGGCGGAAAACAAAGCAAGATATGTCGCTCACTTCTCAATCCTTGAGTTCCAGTCTGGTGCTAAGGACAATCCTATGGGGCGTTTATGATGCACTGCAGCATCACTGCAGCCCATGCCGTGACGAAGGTGTCAGACAGGGAAAGTCTGCTACTCGTTCGTCTCTCCTTCATCCATCTGTGTTTATTTCCTAACTGCCTGCAGGCACGTTCTAAGCGCTGAGGTTACAACTATGAATAAACCAGATCAACGCTCGAACTTGCGTTCTGGAGGGAGGAAATGGACTATAAGCAAATATATTAAGCTATATAGTAAACGTTCCAGAGGAAAATAAAATTAAGCAGGGCAGGACCCCTGGCAGTGCTGGTGGGGAAAGGGTGGGAAGAGGGACTC
This sequence comes from Loxodonta africana, assembly GCF_030014295.1. Classification (NCBI taxonomy): domain Eukaryota; kingdom Metazoa; phylum Chordata; class Mammalia; order Proboscidea; family Elephantidae; genus Loxodonta; species Loxodonta africana. The sequence goes on along the minus strand of NC_087358.1, from coordinate 78,608,633 downwards.
TCTCAGGTCAAGCGGTCAGGGGAGACCTCGCTAGTACAATGACTGGGTGCAGTGAGAGAGCAAGGCCCGAGGGTACTTGGGGGAGATCATCCAAGAACAGCAAACGCCAAGGCTCCAGGAAAGCCATGTGCCTTGTTCAATAAACAGACAGTATGGCAGAAACAGGGAGAGAGGGAAGGTGGGCATGAAATGAGGTCAGAGAAGAGAGGGTGGGCAGATTATGTGCACATGGTTTAGCCATCTCAGGGACAGTTTCTCAAGAGCTCTGTAAGTATACACCCCAGAGAAACTAGTGCTTATTACCTTAGATTTTATGAGGGCCAGGGAAATTCACCTCATTTATACATGAGATAAATATTTATAGATGCCTGTTGTGCACTGTACCTTATGCAAGATGCTGAAAATACACAGCTAAATATGATGCTCATAATTATGTCAGTCTTTTCTTTTTTTTAAATGTGCTCATGTTAATGTGCTCATGGAGAATCTGTATATAAACAGTACATAGGCAGTCGTTCAAACAGAATGAGGGGATACTACTTAGTTTAAAATCAGAAAAGTTATCTGCCAGGGTAATATACTTTCATCATACTTATTCTATCTGTATGCTGTGAAAATAACCCAAGACACTGGACTATATGAAGAATGAGGCATCAGGATTGGAGGAAGACTCATTAACGAACTGCATTATGCAGATGACACAACCTTGCTTGCTGAAATTGAAGAGGACTTGAAGCACTTACTGATAAAGATCAAAGACTACAGCCTTCAGTACGGATTACACCTCAACATACAGAAAACAAAAGCCTTACAACTGGACCCATAAGCAACATCATGATGAATGAAGAAAAGATTGAGGTTGTCAAGGATTTCATTTTACTTGTATCCACAATCAATGCCTGTGGAAGCAGCAGTCAAGAAATCAAATGACCTATTGCTTTGGGCATATCTGCTGCAAAAGATCTCTTTAAAGTGTTGAAAAGCAAAGTGCCTGACCCAACCCATGGTGTTTTCAATTGCCTCATAGTCATGGAAAAGCTGGGCAGTGAATAAGGAAGACTGAAGGAGAATTGATGTCTTTGAATTGTAGTGCTGGCAAAGAATATTGAATATACCATGGATTGCCAGAAGAACGAACGAGTCCATCTTGGAAGAAGTAGAGCCAGAATGCTCCTTAGAATTGAGGATGGCAAGACTTTGTCTCACTTACTTTTGACATGTTATCAGGTGGGACCAGACCCTGGAGAATGACATCATGATTAGTAAGGTAGAGGGTCAGTGAAAAAGAGGAAGACCCTCAAAGAGAAAGATTGATAGAATGGCTGCAACAATGGCCTCAAACACAGCAGTGATTATGAGGATGACACAGGACCAAGTAGTGTTTCATTCTGTTGTACATAGGTTTGCTATGAGTCAGAATCTACTCAAAGGCACCTAACAACAACAATAACAATAGGAAAGGTAAGTAAATTACTAATTGCAATAAAATATCATAAATACTATGTGAATGTTATAGACTATACTTATGGGGTCACAACAAAGGAACTCTGGGTATTATTCATGGAAATTTTTGGAAAAAAGATGAGCTTGGGACACATCATACTGAATGAGATGTACCTTAAAGGCAGATGGGTAAGTGCACGAAGAGCCATTCCAAGCAGAGGGAACACTGTATTTAATAATATTAACACTTATAATGGGATCAACTGTGTGCCAGGTACTGTTCAGAGTGCTTAAACACATTAATCGGTTTCACACTCACAACAACCTCAGTTCCAGCTTAGAAATGAGGAAGACACAGAGATGGTGTCTTGGTTTGCTAGTGCTGCCATAACAAAAAAATACCACAAGTGGGTGTCTTCAAAGAACAGAAATGTATTTCCTCATGGTTCTGGAGGCTAGAAGTCTTAATTCAGGATGGCTGCTCTAGGAAAAGGTCCTTTTTTTTTTTATCTTTCAGCTTCTAGTAGTGCTAGTAATCCTTGTCGTTCCTCGGCCCGTAGATCAGCCTCCTCCGTCTTCGCAGGGCATCTCCCTGTGTGTGCATGTGTGTCTGCTTATGTATGTGTGTGTCTTTTTGTCTGTACTCCTGTTTATAAGACACCACTCAGAAAAGATTAGGTTTAATACCACCTTACTCTCTTATGTCCTCATTATCAAAACAAAGAAAAATCGTTATTCCAAACAGGGTCACATTAACAGGTACAGAGAATAAGATTTTAGCACATCATTTTGGGGGACACAATTCAGTCTGTAATAGATATTAAGCAATTAGTCCAAAAGTACAGAATTATTAAGTAGTGGAACTGTGATTTGAACAATGGCAGCCTAGATTCAGAGTTTCTGATCTTACGTCTCAGAGACATAACAGACAGTGTGTCTCCAAGATAGGCAAGACTTATACTTAATGAAGAATAAACCAACATGAGGTCACGATGGCAGTGGAGATAGCCACATCAAAGATAGACAAATGGCAAATACCTTTCTACATTTAATCACAGCATTGAGAAGTTCGCAGCAACAAAACATTTTGTTGAAAATGATGGCACATTAGTCATTCACATATTCATCAGGCTAGTTGGTTTTATAATTCATTGTGTTTCTTTCTGACTCTAACACTACTTAATGTCAGCATTTTATACCCATCTCCATATTTGAAATTAAAATTTACATATCTTTATAAATTATAAAAAATATTGTCTGATATAATGCTGGGAAATGAGTCCCTAGGTTGGGAGGCACTCAAAATACAAAGTGTTCACGACAGTGGATTCAAGAATACCAACAATTGTGAAGATGACACAGGACCGGGCACACACACACATACATACATGTTTACATACACACGAATACATACACATGAATAAAGATTCTGCAATATTATCCAATCTATTTTTAATCCCTCATGGTTCATGCTGTCCTTTTAAGACTAGGCATTCATTATTTCAGTGAGAGGGCTAGACACCACAGAGAACAAATATTCAGGTTTTAGTTTCCAAAAGAGGCATTTGAAGTCAATTTCAAAGACAGTAGTTGCAAAATTCAGGGTTTTCATTTGCATGAATTAGGTTTTGTGAAGTAGGAAAGAGATTTGTGGGTTCCTAGGAGACAAAGCTTAGTGGACTCAAAGTGCAGATTGTTTTTTCTCAAACTGCAGTGTAGGGAAATACAGGAAATGACATACAGGCAATGACATACATGGCCTCTCTCCATATTGAGAAGAAATCAAAGACCTCTCTAGCTTGTGAGGTTCCAAATGGTTGGAGGTTTGAGTCCACCCAGAGGCACCTGGGAAGAAAGGCTTGTTGATCTACTTCAGAGAAATCAGCTATTGAAAACCATACGGAGAAGTGGGGCTGGAATACTGGAGTGGGAGTGGTTGGATGGTTCCTGTGGTATCTCTTGCAGTGGGGGCCTAGGCGGAGAGATGAATCAATAACGTGTGGCAGGCTGGGAGCCCTGAATAATGGGGGCACGTTTGGGGGTCAGACTGGGCAGCAGGTGGGGAGGGGAGGGAGAAGCAGTTCAGGGGTGGCAAGGAGTTGCCAGACCTGACCTGGTGGGAACCAGCACCCTGCAGGCTGATTCTGCCACTGCCGCGAGCCCACTGAGGTGGGCTGAAGCATTTGGGACGTGTTTCCACATGGTGGGTCAAGCGGTGGGAGGGTCTGCTCTGGCCTCCAGAACAAGTGAGAAGCCCATTATTGGCAGGCAATTGGTGCCTGCATTTCACCTGCTGCAACCCAACGATGCCCCTTTGTGCAAGGGAGGGCCTCTCACCCACTTGCCTGCTCCACTAGACAGCTCCACAATAATAGTAGGAGACTTCAACACACCACATTCAGTGAAGGACAGAACATCCAGAAAGAAGCTCAATAAAGACACGGAAGATCTAAAGGCCACAATCAACCAACTTGACCTCGTAGACACATACAGAACACTCCACCCAACAGCAGCCAAATATACTTTCTTTTCCAATGCACATGGAACATTCTTCAGAATAGAAAAAAATATTAAACCATAAAGCAAGCCTTAACAGAATCCAAAACATCGAAATACTACAAAGCATCTTTTCTGACCATAAAGCCATAAAAGTAGGAATCAATAACAGAAAAAGCAAGGAAAAAAAATCAAACACATGGAAATTGAACAACACCTTGCTCGAAAACTACTGGGCTATAGAAGAAATTAAGGACAGAATAAAGAAATTCATAGAATCAAATGAGAATGAAAACACATCCTACCAGAACCTTTGAGACACAGCAAAAGCAGTGTTCAGAGGTCAATTTATAGCAATAAATGCACACATCCAAAAAGAAGAAAGGGCCAATTCAAGGAGTTAACCCAAGAACTCCAACAAATAGAGAACAGCAAAATAAACTCTTGGACCCTAGAAGAAAGAAGATGATAAAAATTAGAACAGAATTAAATGAAATAGAGAATAGAAAAACAATCGAAAGAGTTAACGAGACCAAGGGCTAGTTCTTTGAAGAGATCAATACAATAGATAAACTATTGGCCAAACAGACAAAAGAAAAACAGGAGAGGAACCAAACAACTGGAATAAGAAATAAGATGGGTGATATCACAACAGACCCAACTGAAATTAAAAGAATAATAACAGAATACTATGACAAATTGTACTCTAACAAATTTGAAAACCTAGAGGAAATGAACAAATTTCTAGAAACACACTATCTACATAAACTAACACAAACAGAGGTAGAACAACTAAATAAACCTGTAACAAAAGAAGAGATTGGAAAGGTAATTTAAAAACTTCCAACAAAAAAGGGCTCTGGCCCTGATGGCTTCACTGGAGAGTTCCACTAAACTTTGAGAGAGGAGTTAGCACCACCACTACTAAAGGTATTTCAGAGCATACAAAAGGTGGAATACTCCCGAACTCATTCTGTGAAGCCAGCATAACCCTGATACCAAAACCATGTAACAAAAAAAAAAAAAAAAAAAAACCCCACTGTTAGCAAGTCAATTCCTACTCACCAAAAGAGACCTACCTAAGTGGAAAAACATACCTTACTCATGGATAGGAAGACTCAACATTGTGAAAATATCTATTCTACCCAAAGCAATCTATAGATACAATGCAATCCCAATCCAAATTCCAATGGCATTTTTTAATGAGATGGAGAAATGAATTACCAACTTCAAATGGAAAGGGAAGAGGCCCCAGATAAGTAAAGCATTACTGAAAAAGAAAAACAAAGTGGGAGGCTTCACACTACCTGATTTGAGAACCTATTATACCACCACAGTACTCAAAACAGCCTGGTACTGGTACAAGAAATACATAGACCAATGGAATAGAGTTGAGAATCCAAACATAAATTCATCCACCTATGAGCAGTTGATAATTGACAAAGGTCCAAAGCCCGGTAAATGGGGAAAAGACAGTCTCTTTAACAAATGGTGCTGTCATAACTGGATATCCATCTGCAAAGAAATAAAACAAGACCCATAGCACACAGTATGTACAAAAACAAACTCAAAATGGATCAAAGACCTAAATATAAAATCTAAAACTATAAAGATCATGGAAGAAAAAATAGGAGCAATGCCAGGAGCTCTAATATGTGGCGTAAACAGTATACAAAACACTACTAGCAATGCACAAACACCAGAAGAGAAACTAGATAACTGGAATCTCCTAAAAATCAAACAATTTTCCTCATCCAAAGATTTCACCAAGTAGTGTTTGGGATCTTAAAAGCCTGTGAGCAGCCATCTAGGATACTCCACTGGTCTCACCCCTTTGGGAGCAAGGAAGAATGAAGAAGACTAAAGATACAAGGGAAAGATTAGTCCAAAGGACTAATGGACCACATCTACCACAGCCACCACCAGAGTGAGTCCAGTACAACTAGATGGTACATGCCTACCACCACTGACTGCTCTGACAGAGATCAAATAGAGGTTCCCGGACAGAGCTGGAAAAAAATGTAGAACAAAATTCTAACTCAAAAAGAAAGACTAGAAGAAACCCTGAGAGTATGGTCCCTGGACACCCTTTCAGCTCAGTAATGAAGTCACTCCTGAGGTTCACCATTCAGCCAAAGATTGAACAGGCCCATAAAACAAAACATGACTGAAGGGGCACATGAGCCCTGGGGCAAGGACTAGAAGACAGAAGGGGACAGGGAAGCTGGCAATAGGGAACCCAAAGTTGAAAAGGGAGAGTGTTGACATGTTGTGGGGCTGTTAACCAATGTCATAAAACAGTATGTGTACTAACTTTAATGAGAAACTAGCTTGTTCTGTAAACCTTCATCTAAAATACAAAACAAGAAAACAAAAAAACGGAGACTTCACCAAAAGAGTAAAAAAAAACCTACAGGCTGGGAAAAAATTTTTGACTATTACAAATCCGATCAGAATCTAATCTCTAAAATCTACAAGATACTGTAAAACCTCAACAACAAAAAGAAACCCAATTAAAAAATGGGCAAAGGATATGAACAGACACTTCACCAAAGAAGACATTCAAGCAGCTAACAGGTACATGAGTAAATGCTCAGGATCATTAGCCATTAGAGAAATGCAAATCAAAACTACAGTGAGATACCATCTCACCCCAACAAAGGGCTGGCATCAATCCAAAAAACACGAAATGATAAATGTTGAAAAGGTTGTAGAGAGACTGGAACACTTATACACTGCTGGTAGGAATGTAAAATGGTACAACTGCTTTAGAAATTGATTTGGTGCTTCCTTAGAATGCTAGAAATAGAACTACCATATGATCCAGAAATCCCACTCCTTGGAATATATCCTAGAGAAATAAGAGCCTTTACACAAACAGATATATGCACACCCGTGTTCATTGCAGCACTGTCTACAATAACATTGCAGCGCTGTCTACAATAACAAAAAAAGAAAAAGGAAACAACCAAGTTGCACATCAGCAGGTGAATAGATAAACAAATTGTAGCATGTTCACACAATGAAATACTGCACAACGATAAAGAACAATGATGAATCAGCGAAACACAACATGGAGGAATCTGGAAGGCATTGTGCTCAGTGAAATTAGTCAGTTGCAAAAGGACAAATACTGTATGAGACCACTATTACAAGAACTGAAGAAAAGGTTTAAACACAGAAGAAAACATTCTTTGATGGTTATGATGGGGGAGCGGGAGAGGAGTGTTCACTAATTAGATAGTAGACAAGAATTATTTTAGGTGAAGGCAAGGACAACACACAATATAGGGGACGTCATCACAACTGGACTAATACAAAAGCTAAGAAGTTCCCAGAATACAACCAAACACTTTGAAGAACAGAGTAGCAGGGACGGGGGTCTGGGGATTATGGTTTCAGGGAACATTTAGATCAATTGGCATAACAAAGTGTATTAAGAAAATGTTCTGCATCCCACTTCGGTGAGTGGCACCTGGGGTCTTAAAAGCTAACAAGCAGCCATCTAAGATGCATCAATTGGTCTCAACTCACCTGTGGCAAAGGAGAATGAAGACATCAAAGACACAAGGAAAATACAAGCCCAAGAGAAAGAAAGGCCACATAAACCAGAGACTCCATCAGCCTGACACCAGATGAACTAGATGGTGGTGCCAGGCTACCACTAATGACTGCCCTGACAGGGAACACAACAGGGAATCCCTGATAGAGCCAGAGAAAAGTGGGATGCAGACCTTGGATTCTAGTTAAAGACCAGACTTAATGGTCTGACTGAGACTGGAGGGACTCCAGAGATCATGACCCCCAGACTCTCTGTTAACCCAAAGCTAAAGCCATTCCAGAATTGAATTCTTCAGACAAAGATTAGACTGGACTTTTTTTTTCTATAAGACATGAAATGATACTGGTGAGGAGTGTGCTTCTTAGCTCAAGTAGACACACGAGACTATGTGGGTGGTTCCTGTCTGGAGGCGAGAAAAGAAGGCAGAGGCGGACAGGAGCTGGTTGAAGGAACATGGGAAATACGGGGTGGAGAGAAGGAGTGTGCTGTCACACAGTAGGGAGAGCAACTAGGGCCACATAACTGTGTGCACATGTTTTTGCCTGAGAAACTGACCTGAATTGTAAAATTTCACTTAAAGAACAATAAAAAAAAAAAAATGGGGAAAACCCATTGGCACACAATTCTATTCTGACACACATTGGGTCGACATGAGTCGGAAATGACTTGACGGCAGCTGGTTGCTTGTGTTTTGTTTTGTTTTTGTTTTATTTATTTGTCTGTTTTATGACTTATCTTTGTAACAATTTACAATTATTAATAATTATGACTCCTTTATAATAATTAATAATGAGAAAAGTGCTCTAGAATTTCATTGAGAATAAACCCCAAACCAAACCCACTCCCGTCAAGTTGATTTTGACTCATAGTGACCCTCTAGAACAAAGTAGAACTGCTCTATAGGGTTTCCAAGGAGCGCCTGATGGATTTGAACTACTGACTTTTTGTTAGCAGCCGTAGCTCTTAACCACTACATCACCAGAGTTTCCAGATTATTGAGAATAGACAATGCTAAAACCAGTATTTTATGATCAAGATACTTATTAAGGATGTTCTTTTTTTTTTTTTTTTGCAACTTCAGCCTTATGACATGTTATTATGCTTTGAAAGAAATTCTACTTAGAATTTCTGTTTTGAACTGTTTTTTAGTTATCTAGGGCTGCTATAACAGAAATACCACAAGTGGATAGCTTTAACAAGCAGAAATTTATTCTCTCACAGTCTAGTAGGATAGAAGTCCAAATTAATGGTATCATCTCCAGGGGAAGGCTTTCTCTCTCTGTAGGCTTTGGGGGTAGGTCCTTGTCATCAATGTTCCCCTGTCCTAGGAGCTTCTCAGAGCAGGGACCTCAGGTCCAAAGGACATGCTCCCCTCCTGTTCTATATTCTTGGACGTAGGAGGTCCCCATCCCAAATTTCAGGATCTCATTTCTTCCCAACTGATGCCCTCAGTTTACCTTCAGACACCTCTTGAGGTCAGCAATTGAGTTGGCATTGTAATCTGGCACTCTGCGTTTGGTTTTTGGCAATATCAACTCTGTTACTACAAGAAATAAGGCTTCCTTTCTAAATACAAGTGGAAACTTTGAGGTCGTTTTTGCAGCACTTAAGCTTTGACTCTGAAGCCCTGAGCTCATCTCTTTCTATTACCACTTTGTCTAGCGAAAGTATGACCAATCAGCCAGCTTCCTTATATTTCTCATTATGACAAAATAGTAGAAAGGTATCATACATGCAATCACCCAGAGCCTCACCTTTCACCATTATCTGATCAATTGGTGGTGATATATTGCATATTTGTATTGCCACCTCATGCCATGGATTAGCAGTGCCCTCTTTACTACTGGAAGCAGAGTTATCAACATCTTGAATGCTAAACAGACTTGAGAACCAATTTAGAAAACTCATCCTTATGATTTTGTTTCTCTAGATCGCACTCTCAGTACCAATTGTCTTAGGGTGGGTTCTGCAGAGAAGCAAACCCGGTAAAGCATATAAATACATATACAGAGAGATTTATATCAAGGAAATGGCTCACGAGGTTGTAGAGGCCGGAACATCCCAAGTCTGTGGGTCAGGATAGAGAGTTCTCCCGATTCACGTAGCCTCAGGGGCTGGTGAACCCAAGGTCCGAGAGCAGGGCTTCCCTCACTTTGGATCCTGCATCTGGCTGCTGTTCATCTGAGCTCTGTTTCTTGGGACTTGAGCTAGCAGGTAGCCTGCTGTCTTGCCTGCCAGTCTTGGGATTCTTAGATCTTTGCATTCTGTGAGCAAGAGCCCTGCTCTCTGATCTGCCAATCTTGAGTTCACCAGCCCTTGCTGCTATGTGAATCAGGAGAAGTCTCCATTCTGATTCATGGGCTGGGGACTTTTCAGCCTCAACAACTACGTGAGCCATTTCCTTAATATAAATTTCTCTGTATGTATTTATATGCTTTACTGGTTTTGCTTCTCTAGAGAACCCAGCCTAATACAAGAACCAAGACATTTTTCTTCACTTCCTTAGCTTGAATTGATCAAGTTGCCTGAGTTGAAACTAATTTTTTAAACCACAGTGCCATTTATGGAAAAGAGTAAATGGTTAAGAACCTAGAGTCTAGAACCAGACTGTGTTCAAATCCCAGCTCTACCATTTACTAGACACATGACAACTATTGTTATTATATCTTCCAAGATGTCTGATTCCTGGAGGTCTTTTTAAAACAGAAACAGGTTAGGATCTTTAAATGGCAGGTATAATCAACAATGCTCAGTGCCACCCGCTTAAATCAGCTCTATAAAGCAGCAGTGATCCAACTACGATATCTAATTTATAAGCCTCTAAACATGATTTATTACCCTTCTGTATTCTTTGCCTTGCTGCTTTTCCTATACTTGAAATAGTTTACATGTCTTGCTTGCTTCCTTATTCTGACATTTACAAGAAAATCCCCAATGAAGAATGTATCTAATAAATTATTTGCTTGTAAATATATCACTTTTATATCTGATATCTACATTAACGTTTTGCTTTTCAAGTTTTCACCTTACAAATCTCAGTAAGAATGAAACTCAATTTTGGAAGAGAAATCCCTGAGAATTAAGTTCCTAAATAGAAAAAAAAGGGGAATAATGAATTATTTTAGGAGATCCTGGTTGGTGAAAATGGCTAGGTTACTAACCAAAAGTTTGCCCACTTCACTGCAATAACAAGAACATGTTTCCCTTGACCAAAATTTCATCTCTGAATTTCTCTCCACTCAGAAATATCACTCTGCTGGTCACCATAAATGGCCAGCAACTGAGAAATTAAGAATTTAGAAAGAGAGTTGGCCAGTCTTATCCTCAGATTCATACTCATCTCCCAGTTCCCAGTCACAGTTAGCTTCATTATATCGGTTGCTGTCAAGTCGATTCCAGCTCAGGGCAACCCCATGTGTGTCTGAGCAGAACTGTGCTTCATACAGTTTTCAATGACTCATTTTTCAGAAGTAGATCACCAGGGCTTCCTTCCAAGGTGTCTCTGGGTGGACTTGAACCTCCAACCTTCTGGTTAGCAGCAGATGCGTTAACCAGTTGTGCCACCCAGGGACTCCAGCCTTCATTATAGCCTTGTTTAACTAATTAATATTCTCAAAATCATGTGTACTCTGCCTTTTTTCCTTTTACATATAATATTATCCTGTCTTCGCCACTCACCACCACGTGCTTATTTGACTCATGAGCCCCTGTATCATTAAAAATTTACTTCAGATTTTACTTCCTTCAGGATGCCTTCCTTGGTTCTCTCAAATAATATTAACAACTTTCTCTTCTGAATTTAATACTACGTATTTGGAAACTCTGGTGGCGTAGTGGTTAAGTGCTACAGCTGCTAACCCGAGGATCAGCAGTTCGAATCCGCCCAGGTGCTCCTTGGAAACTCTGTGGGGCAGTTCTACTCTGTCCTATGGGGTCGCCAAGAGTCGGAATCGACTCGACCGTGCTGGGTTGGTTGTTTTTATGCCCCTCAAATATACATTTTTTGAATTTTGATTTGTGTTTCTTTATGTCTATATTCCCTTACCAGCTGGTGAACATGGGATCAGTGACTATCGTCTATTCATTTTGTGTTTTATGTACTTGTCATACTCTTTGGAACATGGTGTGCTTGTTGTTGTTAGTTGCCGTGGAGCCAGTTCCAACTCATGGCAACCTTATTTAGAACAGAAGGAAATGCTGCCAGCCATGGCCATCTACATAATCGTTGGTATGTTTGGTCCACTGTCGCAGCTGTTATGCCAATTGGAACGTGGTAGACACTTAAAAGTATACGTTGAAACGAAGAGAAGATTCTATAATGTTATCTAGGAAAGACTGAGTAGTTGAACCCATATACATTTCGAAATTTTTATTAATTTTTAAGCGAGGGCATTATTAAAGTTGAGTTTTCTCCTGTATACATTAATCTGGAAAAAAAAAAACTAGAGAAATACAAATGCCATCAAATACCTAATTTTTTTCCCCTCCCTGTGAGATCTTAACAACATATCATTACAATTTTTTGTGTGTATAAAAGAAATAGAAGAAAACAGAAAACTATGAGAGTGTTTCAGTGACACTTTAAGAAATGGAATCTGGAGTGGTGTTTTCCTGGAGCGCTATCTGCGAAGGCTTCCTATCAGTGACTAGCACTTATTCCCAACTTCAAAGTAAGCCCTTTTCCCCTTATGGTGGAAGGTAGCAAAGCAAGCAGTCTTACCACTGTTTCCAGCTATCATTCATGGTCCTCAAACACAGTCATCTTAGGTAAGGCTTACATGGAGACCTGATTCTTCAAAGGAACCAGAGACTTAAAATGTCACTCACCAGCAAGATAATGACGTTTTGGCGAGGTGGTGTCATTTGATCATTACTTCTTTCACAAGTGCCAATAAGTACCTCCTTGGTCAAGCATCAGGGTTAGCAAACAACGTGTAACTTTAATCTCCAACGAGATTGTGCAGGAATGTGCACTGACTAATCAGGGCAGTAGCAGAATAAGACACAAAAGCACTCTGGCCTGCACCCGGTTCCACCTGCCTAGCCCCACAGGCTGATTCTGGCCTCTGCTGCTTACAAAATGCCTCCAAAAGTGAGACATCACAGGTCTCAGGTAGTTTGTCCTGATGTAATGACTATCAATTGTGTTCCCTAACAGAAAATCGACCTAGTTTAGCATAAATCAGAAAAATGTTAAAAAATTGCAGCCTCCCAGTTTCTGGCAAAAAGTTAATGTCTTCTCAATGACTTTAAAGCATTCCTTTTTTTTTTTAAACTAGCTGTTGCTAACACCGACTCATGGCGACCTCAAGTGTTTCAGAGTAGATCTGTGCTCTATAGGGTTTCATTGGCTAATCTTTCAGAAGTAGGTCACCAGGCCTTTCTTCCAAGGTGCCTCTGGGTGAATTCAAACCTCCAACCTATTGGTTAGCTGCTGAGTCTGTTAACCGGTGCACTGCTCAGGGACTCCAAAGCATTCCTAAAGGGAAGAAAATTACTTCTGAGCACCTCCTGTGTCAGCCTTAGTCCTGGGCCCATGACCTAAAGGCCCATGGCTTAATCTTTACAATAACCTTATTCATTTAGTACTATTATACCTCCTTTACAGATAAAGGGAGCCCTGGCGGCACAGTGGTTAAAGTTATGGCTGCTAACCAAAAGGTCGGCAGTTGGTACAACCACTTTGGAAATCGATTTGGCACTTCCTTAAAAAGCTAGAACTACCATACGATCCACCAATCCCACTCCTTGGAATATATCCTAGAGAAATAAGAGCTTTTACGCAAACAGATACATGCACACCCATGTTTATTGCAGCACTGTTTACAATAGCAAAAAGATGGAAGCAACCAAGGTGCCCATCAATGGATGAATGGGTAAATAAATTGTGGTATATTCACACAATGGAATACTACGCATCGATAAAGAACAGTGACGAATCTGTGAAACATTTCATAGCATAGAGGAACCTAGAAGGCATTATGCTAAGTGAAATTAGTCACTTGCAAAAGGACAAATATTGTATAAGACCACTATTATAAGAACTTGAGAAATAGTGTAAACTGAGAAGAAAATATTCTTTTGTGGTTACAAGAGGGAGGAGGGAGGGAGGGTGGAAGAGGGGTATTCACTAATTAAATAGCAGATAAGAACTACTTTAGGTGAAAGGAAAGACAGCACACAATATAGGGTAGGTCAGCACAACTGGACTGAACTAAAAGCAAAGAAGTTTCCTGAATAAACTGAATGCTTCAAAAGCCAGCATAGCAGGGGCAGGGGTCTGGGGACCATGGTTTCAGGGGACATCTAAGTCAATTGGCATAATAAAATCTATTAACGAAACATTCTGCATCCCACTTTGATGAATGGCATCTGGGGTCTTAAATGCTAGCAAGCAGCCATCTAAGATGCATCAATAGATCTCAACCCACCTGGATCAAAGGAGAATGAAGAACACCAAAGACAGAAGGCAATTACAAGCCCAAGAGACAGAAAGGGCCACATGAACCAGAGTCTATATCATCCTGAGACCAGAAGAACTAGATGTTGCCTGGCTACAACCAACGACTGCCCTGACAGGGAACACAGGAGAGAACCCCTGAGGGAGCAAAACAGCAGTGGGATGCAGACCCCAAATTCTCATAAGACCAGACTTAATGGTCTGACTGAGACTAGAAGGACCCCAGTAGTCATGGCCCCCAGACCTTCTGTCGGCCCAGGACAGGAATCATTTTCGAAGCCAACTCTTCAGACATGGATTGGACTAGACAATGGGTGGGAGAGGGATGCTGGTGAGGAGTGAGCTTCTTGGATCAGGTGGACACTTGAAACTATGTGGCATCTCCTGCCTGGAGGGGAGATGAGAGGGTGGAGGGGGTTAGAAACTGGTGAAATGGACAGGAAAAAAGAGAGTGGAGGGAGAGAGCGGGCTGTCTCATTAGGGGGAGAGTAATTGGGAGTGCGTAGCAAGGTGTGTATGGGTTTTTGTGTGAGAGACTAACTTTTTGTAAACTTCCTCTTAAAGCACAATAAAAATTATTAAAAAAAAAAAAAAAGGTGGCAGTTAAGTTGCTCCCTGGAAACCCTATAGGGCAGTTCTACTCTGTCCTGTAGGGTTACTATGAGTTGAAATCAACTCCATGGCAATGGGTTTGGTTTTTTTTTTTTTTTTTTTTTTTTTTGGTTTATACCAAACTCATCTCTATTTTATTCCTGGCCTCAATGTTCTGAGTCTTAAAAATGCCCTTTTTTCTATCCTAACTACACTTTCTCTACTCTCTTTTTGATCTCCTTCTTCTTTACACTTTCTAAAATCTTCAGAAAAAGAACCATTCTCATCAAATGCTTTCCAAGGTTTTGTCTACAACCTTCAAAAATTTTTCACAAAAGGAAACCTGAGGGGTGCATTTTCCTGGCCATTGCATCATTCCCCACTAAAGAAGCGGGACTTCTTGGAGAAGTGACCGATCCCAGGTCTAGGGCAGGGAAAGAAAAAAGTAAGCCTATGGTATCTCATTTATCAAAAAATAAGAAATACTCAAAGACTAACAATGTCATGCGTAAAAAGGTCTCATAAGCTGTCTTCGAGAGGCTGCCATTGGCCAAATTTGGGGCAATATGCACATCAAAAAGAATATTGAGTGTAATTTATTTAAAACAGGAATAAGTTGAAAACTATGAATTCATAGTGTAGTGGTATCCAAAAACATTAACAGAAAGCTTTAAGTGAAATTTATAAATCAAGTCAGTCTCTCACACAAAAATTTATGTACACCTTGCTATATACTCCTAGTTGCTCTCCCTCTAATGAGACAGCACAATCCTTCCCTCCACTCTCTATTTTTGTGTCCATTTCTCCAGCTTCTGACACCCTCTGCCATCTCATCTCCTCTCCAGACAGGAGCTGCCCACATAGTCTCGTGTGTCTACTTGACCCAGGAAGCTCACTCCTCACCAGTATCATTTTCTGTCCCACAGTCCAGTCCAATCCCTGACTGAAGAGTTGGCTTTGGGAGTGGTTCCTGTCTTGGGCCAACAGAAGGTCTGGGGACCATGACCTCTGGGGTCATTCTAGTCTCAGTCAGACCATTAAGTCTTGTCATTTTCTGAGAATTTGAGGTCTGCATCCCACTGTTCTTCTGCTCCCTTAGGGGTTCTCTGTTGTGTTCCCTGTCAGGGCACCATCTAGTTCTTCTGGTTTCAGGCTGAGGTAGTCTCTGGTTTATGGGGCCCTTTCTGTCTCTTGGGCTCATAATTTCCTTGTGTCTTTGGTGTTCTTCATTCTCATTTGCTCCAGGTGGGCTGAGACCAATTGATGCATCTTAGATGGCTGCTTGCTAGCATTTAAGACTCCGGACGCCACTCTCCAAAGTGGGATGCAGAATGTTTTCTTAATAGATTTTATTATTCCAATTGACTTAGATGTCCCCTGAAACCATGGCCACCAGACCCCCACCCCTGCTACACTGGCCTTTGAAGCTTTCAGTTTATTTAGGAAACTGCTTTGGGTTTAGTCCAGTAGTGCTGACCTCTCTTGTATTGTGTGTTGCCTTTCCCTTCACCTAAAATAGAAAAGTAAAATTTTAAAAGCACCATTTTTACCTCCCAATATAATAACTGATACAGGCACAGGTCATCAATGGATGCTAAAATCAATAGGTGAAAGATTGGTTGACAATAGGTAAAATGTCTCCTATAATTACTTACTAATTGCGACAGAAAGATGTTCTTTTGCAATGTGGAGAGACGACAGCCACCACCTTAATGACCAAAATAAGAATTACAAAAGGTGAAGCCTTCTGCTGTGATAGGATATGCAGTATGCACATCACTCATGGAATACCCTTCTTCCCACAACTGAATCTGAATCTAATGTCACTTCTGCAACTAACAGGATTCAGGGGTAAATTAAATGATCAATGAGGAACTGATCAGAAATACCCTGAATGTAGGACATTCTAAGAAAACTGGCTTGAATTCTTCCAAAAGGTAATTTTTTTATAGGTAGATAGATAAATAGGCAGACAGACAGATGATAGGCAGACAGAGAGACAGATAGATAGATGATAGATTGATGACATATGGTCCACTTTTAGACTAAAAGAGACATAACCATTAAATGCAATGCCTAAATCTCAGTTTGATTCTGGTTCAAATAAAGTAGCTACAAAACATATTCTTAGGACAGTAGGGGGCATTTGACTGGATATTTGACGATATTATAGAATTGTCAATTTCTTAACACTAATAATTTTAATTTTGTAAGAGAGTGCCTTTAGGAGACACATGGTCAAGTATTTGAGAACGAAATGTTATGTTTTCCGCTTACTTTTACATGGTGTGGTGTAGATAGTAGATGGGTAGATAGATGAGAGAGATGGTAGGTAGGTAGGTAGGTTAGGTAGGTAGGTTAGGTAGGTAGGTAGGTTACGTAGGTAGGTTAGGTAGATAGGTTAGGTAGGTAGGTAGGTTAGGTAGGTAGGTTACGTAGGTAGGTTAGGTAGGTAGATAGGTAGGTTAGGTAGGTAGGTTAGGTAGGTAGGTAGATAGGTTAGGTAGGTAGGTTAGGTAGGTAGGTTAGGTAGGTAGGTAGGTAGGTAGATGGAGACATACACATAGAGAAAGCAAATATGACAAAATCCTAACAATTGTTGAGTGGAGAATATGTGTGTTGATTATATTAGTCTTTCAACTTTTCTGCATATTTGAAAAATTTCATAATAAAAGTTGGAGATAAAAGACAATCTGAGACTAGATCGCACAAAAATAAAGTCAAGGCACTTTTAAATCACTATGAAAAAAGGATTAAATAAAGAGGTTAACAGTTTTTGATTCGACGTTCCTGTGCAATAATCATCTAGATTTGGGAAGGGCTGGATGTGTAACACCTAATTTTTTAGATACATTTCATATTATAGGGCTCTTACCCTTTTATTTCTATTGCAATTCCTATACTCTTCGCTGCAGAACCATAAAATCTTAGCAAAATTTCTAAATGCCTGAAAAATAGGCGTATCATTTTAAAAACCACAGAAATCATGCCATATAATACTTTAAATTTTTACAGTAAAATCTTTATTTTCACAAACTTTATGGTTCTATGAGATAAACTAATAAACTCAAAGTGAGGGAATGTATAGTTCTAAACCTCAGCACAGTTGCTATCTTTAAACTTGGGCAATTGGTTTAAGCTACATGACTCAGGCTCCTCCCACTAAAATAAGGGCAGGATAAGGGCCTGTCTTCGAGGATTATTACCAAGATTGTCTTTCAACATCATTGTTGTACTTGTGTTACGCTTATGTGATTGATGAGACTGGGCAGCATTTCGTTCCTTTGTGCGTGGAGCCACCAAGAGTCGGGGCCAACTGGGCCTCAGCTAACAGCAAGGAGAACTTAACCACGACAATCTGATTTGTGAAAGTTGTTGATGTACAAAGAAAGTACTTCAGAGGCTTAAAATTTACATCATAAAAACAAAACTTATATGTTTTTAAATTAAAATCACCCCATACTATAACAATTATAATAAATTGAATCTCTAAGTCAACGAGTGACTCATTTTGTTTTCGGTAGTCGAAAAAAGTAGTTAACAATATGGGCTTTGCACCAGTAACTAAACGCTGTTGGATTTATAAGCTGAGCTTTTTGTCACCCTATTTCTGGATAATTTCTTTCCCAGGCCAATTTTTAAGGTTTGAGAGTAGGCATGGCCTCTATCACAGTCACTTTAACAGAATCTGGCAGCACTAGCTTCCCCGATGAGGTCCGCTCCAAAGATACTAACTTAACATGGCATTCAAACAAAATTCATTTTGCTTTGTATTAGTTTCTTTCCACAGTCTGCTAAATCTTGAGCATAGTTTTAAATTAAAATATTTTCAAAACAACACTTATTTAAGAAACTCCACAAATAACCTTCTCACAGATTTTAGGAGAGAATATGAGGCATTGATGATTATTCTGAGCTAATGGCATTGGTGGGTGTGTCCCATAGGACCGTATTTCACCACCTATTAACAGTTCATTTTAAGGCTGCTTGCTAAACTGGTTAGTAATACCAGTGTGAACTAGACCATATAAACCAGCAATTATTATTCAACCCCTGCTAATTTAAGGAACATATCAAGGGATCATAGGCATATGAAGCACCTCTCTTTACGCTTCAGACTCAGCCTTTCAGCTGTTTCTTAGACATTAATTTATAAAACCCTAGAGTGCACTTTAGCGACTCTGTGAGTCAGAGTCTACTCAAAAGCAATGGGTGGGATTTTCATAGTGCCTGTATCCATAAATCAGATATGGACCCTCGCCCTCAGGTATTTAAAGCTCTGTAAAAGAGATAAGATCTGTTCCTACGTAGCTATAAAGCTGAGCTAGCTAAGGTAAATGCTTGAGAAAGGTATAAAAATGTGTTATGGGAGTTTGGAGAAGTTAAGAGGAGAAATAGTTTTGCATGGAGGGAATCTCAAATTCAACATACCCCAAACTATACGGTTATCTTCTCCCTTGCTTACGCCTTTATTCGCTGCCTTCTTCAAAAGGAATGATAACGTAATAAATATGTGCCAGACAGTGGACTATGTCGATGATGAAACAATTAATAAAATACAACCCCTGCACTCAAAGAACGTTCAGTCTAGTCACTCACACCCCTCCCTCTACGATGTGTCTTATTTCAGTTAAAAAGGGACCTCTATATTCCTCCTTCCATCAAGGTGGGGACCCCAAAATCATCTTTCATTCCTTCTCCTTTATATTCAGTCAGGCCTCACATCAAGTCAATTTACCCCTCTTCTTGCTCCCAGGGCCACACTCCAAGTTTAGCTCTTCACTAACACTCCATTGTAGTAGTCTTCCAACCAGGTATCTTTCTCCTATCCCAACCATCACCCGCACTGCCACCAAATCATCCAGTTTCAATAACCAAAGCACGCATCTGATGCTGTCATGGCCTAACTCAGGAGTAGTTCCTTGTTTGTTACAAAATGATGCAGGATTTCTTAGTGTGCATATCATGGCCCCTTAGGTTTTTTTAGTACTCGGGGACCAACGTCCACTCTCATCCGGTCTTCCACAGCCTCCTCTCTCCTGCACACCTTTCACTCCAGTCACACCTTTCATTCCAATCAATCACACCTGTCATTCCATTCACTCTTCTGGAATACGCCCAGCAACTTCATGCTCTTGTGTCTTAGATAATGGTTTTTTCTGCATAGATTTCTTCTGCCTTATCCTCTTTTAAAATTGCACTTAATCCTTTCAACTTCTCTTAACTCCCTGCCAATGTCTTCTGTGGTGATTATTCATTCCTTCTTCTCACCTTCCATAGCCTTTTAATTACACCTTTATTACAGCATTACATGTTGCATAACCTATATCATACAATTTGCAAAGCACTTTCACAAACATCTAATACTCACACCATGGTATGAGTGTAGGAGACCAGATGAGGAAACCGCTTCAGGGAGTCTTGCCCAGGCCTCAGGGACCAATCACTCTCCAATAGCACACTGTTCATATGTAAATGTGGGATTTATGTTTCAGATGCTTTTCATGGGCCTGCTTCTCCTACTTGACTCTGGTTTCTCAAGTGCAAGAGCCTAAACCTTACTTGGTGTTTGGAATGTAGTAAACCTCAGTATAAACCCATTTCTGTAGAGTCAGTTCTGAATCACAGCGACCCTATAGGACAGAGTAGAACTGCTGGCCCCATAGGGCTTCCTAGGAGTGGCTGGTGGATTTGAACTGCCTACTTTTTGGTTAGCAGCTGAGCTTATCATGGATTGAATTATGTCCACCCAAAAATCTGTGTATCAACTTGGTTAGGTCATGTGTGGTTGTTTTTTGTTTCGTGATTATAATTTTATGTTAAGAGGGTTAGGGTGGGATTGTAACATCACCCTTACAGAAGTCACCTCTCTGATCTAAGGTAAAGGGAGTTTCCCTGGGGTGTGGCCTGTACCTCCTTTTATCTCTCAAGAGATAAGAGGAAAGGGAAGCAAGCAGAGAGTTGGGGACCTCTTATTGCCAAGAAAGCAGTACCAAGAGCAGAGCACGTCCTTTGGGCCCGAGGTCCCTGAGCCTGAAAAGCTCTTCGACCATGGGAAGATTGAGGACAGGGACCTTCTTCCAGAGCCGACAGAGAGAGCTGACACCCTGAATTTGGACTTCTAGCCTATTTTACAGTGAGAAAATACACTTCTCTTTGTTAAAGCCATTTATTTGTGGTGTTTCTGTTATGGCAGCACTAGATGACTAAGACAGAATTTGGTACTGAGAAAGTGGGATGCTGCTCTAACAAATACCTGAAATTTGGAAACAGTTTTGAAACTGTGAATGGATAGAGGAGCGACAGTGGCAGTGAACCAGTGCAGCAGAGAACCTGCAGCGGCAGAGAAGCAGCAGCCACAGAGAACCAACAGCAGCAGAACCAAGAGACCAGTGAAGATGGCCCTGGAGCTGACCCACGGAGCGAGAGAGTTGAGTGCCTGTGTGCAGGAGGCTTCTGGGTGCCTTCAGACACTTATTGGTGGAGCTACAGAGCTTTGGAACACTCACCCTGGCAGGACAGATACAGACATGAGGCCCGAGGAGCTGAGAGGCAAAGAAACCAGGAAGCAGAAGCTAAAAAGAACACAAAAAGCTGAGCTGCCTCAGTCTCAAAAGGTACGGCCAGGACCTCAGGGGTTTCAAAGGGTGGAGCCATGGCCTCTGGTGTTCCTAAGGGTGGGGTGGCCACTCAGATGGAAGAGAAGAATGGTGCACCTAAAGCCGAGGGAGCAGAGTTGCTATGCCAGTGGGCCTGGAAGGCAGAGCTGATGACCAGGACCAAGGAGCCTCCACTCAGAATCTGGAGAGTGTGCCCAATGCCTAGAGTCTAGAGGACAGGGCCATCATGTAAATTGTCTCAGAGAACAGAAAATTATTTTCAAAGATTTGAGGGCTAATGTAATGTGTTCTGCTGACTTGCTTGGTGCCTGTTATGCCTTCTTTCCCTTCAGTTTCTCCCATTTGTAATGGAAATGTCTAGCTTCTGCCTGTTCTGCCATTGTACCTTTAGAAACAGATAACTTGTACTCTAGATTTCACAGGTGAAGAAGAATTTTTGGATTTTAGACTTAGAGTTAAGACTTTCGCTAAGATATGATGGGGTGAATATGTTTTGCATGTTACAAGGATGTGATTTTTTGGGGGGCCAAAGGGTGGAATGTGATGGATTGAATTATATCCCCCCAAAAATCTGTGTATCAACTTGTTTAGGCCGTTTGTGGTTGTCCTCCATTTTGTGATTGTAATTTTATTTTAAGAGGATCAGGGTGGGATTATAACACCACCCTTACACAGGTCACCTCGCTAATCCAAGGGAAAGGGAGTTCCCTGGGGTGTGGTCTGCACCACCTTTTATATCTCAAGAGATAAAAAGGAAAGGGAAGCAAGCAGAGAGGTGGGGACCTCATACCACCAAGAAAGCAGCACCAAGAGCAGAGTGTGTCCTTTGAGCCTGGGGTCCCTGCACCTGAGAAGCTCCTCGACTGTGGGAAGATTGAGAACGCCCTGAATTTGGACTTCTAGCTTACTTTACCGTGAGAAAGTAAACTTCTCTTTGTTAAAGCCATCCACTTGTGGTATTTCTGTTATGGCAGCACTAGACGACTAAGACAGAGCTCTTTACCACTGCACCACCAGGGCTCCAAACCTCAGTATAGAAGTATTGAATTAATGTGTCTCCTGCTTGATCCCCTAATTCACAACGTGCCTCTCCTTAGCTGATGTCACTTAGCGCTTTGAATAAATTTATGGAGCTAGAGGTCAATAATCAGCATTGAGGCAAGCCATCCTCACTCTGCTCATGCCCTAGTCAAGGAACTGTGTGCCTTTACTCTGGTTCTGAGGCAAAGTCTCAAAGTTGTAACCCAGTTCCAGTAACCGATCTTCACCTTATTTCACTTGGCCTAAGTCCTTGCCTTAAAAATCTGTCCAACAAAAACAATAAACAGACAAGTCATAAACAGAAAATATACTTAATAAGCTAAAATTTGGAAAAGTGCTGAACCTTGGTTGATATTAATACTTACTATCATTTAGCATTTATCATTTAGCAGGAACCCTGGTGGTGTAGTGGTTAAGTGCTAAGGCTGCTAACCAGAAGGTCAGCAGTTCAAATCTGCCAGGCTTTCCTTGGAAATTCTAAGGGGCAGTTCTACTCTGCCCTACAGGGTTGCTATGAGTCAGAATCGACTCGACAGCAGCGGGTTTGGTTTTGGTTTATCATTTAGCAAGGCTGTGTCTTGTTGCAGGCACTATGCTAAATACCACATATACATTCTTTTGTTTGATTCCTATGAAACCCCCTGTCAGGTAGGTAAAATAATAATTTCCATTTTGCGGATGAATAAACTGAGGATTTAAAAGGTTAAGTGGCTTTCCCAAGGTCACATTTTTTATAGTAGATAGATGTATAAAAAAAAAATTTGCCCAAAACTCTATCTGACTCATGAGGCCTTATTTTTGTTTTGCCTACTAGAATATATACAGACATATGTATGTTGTTGTTGTAAGCTGTCATCAAGTTGGCTCTGATTCATGGGTACCTTATGTATAGCAGACCAAAATGCTGCCAGGTCCTAAACCATTCCATGATGATACTATGTTTGACTCCATTGTTGTGGCTATTATGTGAATCCATCTCATTGAGGGCCTCCCTCATTTTCACTGACCCTCAACTTGACCCACCTTGATGTGCTTTTCTAGTGATTGGTCTTTTCGAATGATATGCCCAAAATAAGCTAGATGAAGTCTTGCCATCCTCACTTCTATATATATATATATATATATATATATATATATATATAGTTGTTGTTAGGTGCCGTTGAGTCAGTTCTGACTCATAGCAACCCTATGTACAGAAGAACAAAACACTGCCCAGTCCTGTGCCAGTCCCACAACCACTGTTATGCTTGAGCCCATTGTTGCAGCCACTGTGTCAGTCTGTCTCATTGAGGGTCTTCCTCTTTTTTGCTGACCCTCTACCTTACTAAGCACAATGTCCTTCTCCAGGGACTGGTCCCTCCTGATAACACGTCCAAAGTGAGTAAGATGAAGTCTCACCATTCCCCCTTCTAAGGAGCATTCTGGCTGCACTTCTTCCAAGGCAGATTTGTTCTTTCACATATAAACACACACAATGTATATAACTGCTAATACACAATGCTAGAAAATGTATATTGAAGTAAATATTCTCATATTTTGTTTTGGTGATTTTAATTTTTGCAAGCTTTTTTAGAAAGTGATATAAACTTATTTACCATTACACATATCCTTTGACTAAATCTTCTCAGGGTGCATATTACTTAGTTGATAAGAACGTTTGTTTTGGAGTTAGAGAGTCTCTGTTCTTGACCGGCGTGTGATGTTGGATAAATTTATAGGGGCTTAGAGAAGGCAATAAAGCTTATATAGGTATAATATTACACATACACATCTAACGTTTGTGTGTGTGTGTGTGTGCATGGCGTGTGTGTTTAGATAGGAACTAGAGGCTTAGAAAGTCACTAAACCTGCTTACTCTTACTCACTGGGGCTCCCTCGGGTCTGGGGCCCTGCCACCCCCTGTCAGGTCTTCCTGTATCCAGCACCTGCTTCAGTTGCCACGTTGCACCTGTCCTTAGACACCCGTGGTCAGTCTCTGCTTTTCTGCCTCCCTGATGCAGTGCAGAGGTAGCGAGTAGTTAAGATGGTTTACCCTGCAGTGGGAGACCATCAACTAGGGATGGATTTCTACCT
Organism: Loxodonta africana; assembly: GCF_030014295.1. NCBI lineage: Eukaryota > Metazoa > Chordata > Mammalia > Proboscidea > Elephantidae > Loxodonta > Loxodonta africana. The sequence goes on along the minus strand of NC_087358.1, from coordinate 78,584,347 downwards.
TAGTAAATTATTTACCCATACAGGAGAGCACCTTTCAAAACTGAATCAAATAAAAACTGCATGGAAATTAAATCGACCATATTTAAACAACTGGAAGGTATTTCTTACAGATCAAACTATCATCTTCAACATAGAGCACATTTAACTAACTGTGTGCAAATTCAAGCAAATGCTCATGGTAAAATATGAAATAGTCCTAGCACTTTCTTTAGGCCAAATGTGGTTTTGGTACCTTGGAAAATGTCATTAGTAAGAATAAAAATTCTCTAGAGAAATCATCATTTTGTCTCTTTTTCAATTATTATACTATTGATTAAGAAGATTAGCAAAGGTGGAAAATGGATTATGAATAAACTGAAATAATCTGAGATTTTTTTTTATTGAGTACCTATACATGTCAGGTACTCCGTTAGACTGCCTATGTACATTATCTAATATAATCCTCCCAATTACTTAGGAAGTGATAGTATTATAATAGACGAGGAAACTGAAGTTCAGAAAGGTTAAGTAATTGGCCCAATGGCCCACAACAGATAAATGGCATGTGGAGGGTAAGTCTGTATACAATTATAAAGCCCATTCTTTTTCCCCTCTGCCACATTCTATTTAACTGAGAGATTCCTGACATACAGGATTAGTTTATCTTTTAAATGGAAAGATAATTCCATCTTATATGTTTTTATTTAATGTGTTGATCACTTAAATATTTTTGATTTGCCTGTCTTCCAATCTTGTAAAAAAAAAAAAATAATAACTACCTTAGGTATCACTAGATCTGGGTTCTGCATTAATCCTCCGTGTAGCCTTGGAAAAGCCATGTGATTTTTGTGCCTCTATTTATTCACTTCACCACCAGGTGTCAGTGTGTCGTACTATGGTGGCTTATGTGTTGCTATGATGCTGAAAGCTATGCCAGAGGTATTTCAAATACCAGCAGGGCCAACCATGGTGGACAGGTTTCAGTAGAGTTTCCAGACTAAGACAGACTTGGAAGAAAGACCTGGTGATCTACTTCTAAAAATTAGTCAGTGAAAACCCAGTGGATCACAACAGAACATTGTCTGACTCTCTTTTTTTGGGCACATCAGCAGAAGGGATTAATTACTAGAAGAGGACATCATGCTTGGTAAAGTCAAGGACCAGCAAGGACAAGGGAAACCCTCGATGAGATGGGTTGGCACAACAGCTGCAATGATGGACTCAAACATGTCAGCGGTCATGAGGATGATGCAGGACTGGGCAACATTTCCTTCTCTTGTATACAGAGTCACCATGAGTAACTCTATGGCAGCTATGTATCTATCTGTGTGTCTGTCTGTCTGTCTATCTATCATCTACGTATCTATTCACCATATCAATTAAGGAGTTGAACTAAATGACTTTTAAGGTTTTACTAGTTTTGGAATTCTACAATTAACTTTAAATTGATTCACCATTTGATTTTATTTTCCCAACGGACAGAAGCATGTGTTTCTCCCAAGAACTTTTCTTTCATAACATTCTAACTCAAATAACATGCACTTTAATAATTTTTCTAATGCAGAAATTGTGTTTTTGAGGGATTGAAAATATTAACTGCTAATGCCAAATATCATATATGTGTTCCTTTTGGTTAAAGTGTGTTTTCTACCACAAAAGAACTGTGAGTCCTGAACATTTACCTATAAATCAGTAAAAAGTGGAAGGAAAGAAAAATGCCACAATTTAAGTGAGCAATGAATTAGCAAAGACTCTTTAGCCTGCAGTAACAAATTTCTTGTCTGAAGTTTTGGAACCCTTAAGTCCATAATGACCTTGGCCCAACTATTACAAGTGTTATTTTACTATCTTCACATTAAAAGAAGGGGTATCTCAGGATGTATTCAAGAAAGGCAAGGACAATAGAGTCTTTCACTGACATCATCAGAACCAGTTCCCTACCACAGTATGTTGCTAAAAGGCCAGCTTTGGAATCCATATTCTTGTACTTCCACGCTGCTCCTTTCAGGGAAATTAAAGAAATGATAAGCAACTCATCAAAAGGTTTGGCAGCTTAATATCTGCCCCTCACATTTCAATGTTCTCATTAGATGTTGCAAGTAAAGCAGACAGTTCTACATAAAAAATAAGATTGGGAGCAGTGCATTTCTATTTTTATTTTAAATATATTTCATTGCGATCACCTCACCTGAATTTTAGGCTCTTTTTAAACTTGAAGGAGTTAATGTGCTTGGCTGCTAACTGAAAGTTTGGCAGTTCAAGTCTATCTAGAGGTGCCTTAGAAGAAAGGCCCAGCAATCTAATTCTGAAAATTCAGACACTGAATATACTGTGGGGCACAGTTCTACTCTGATACATACAGAAGCTGTCCAGGCAGGCACAGTAACTTAAAATTTGACTCTGAAAATGGAGACCAAAGAGGCGGCCAACTCCAGTGTGGCAGCAAAGAAGTTTACTGGGGAGACTTTACACGTGAGGTGAGTCCTGGGCAGCAGCAGGATCAAAGCAGATCTCCGCACTCCACAGTGGGAAGACAGAGGTTTTGTAGTGGTGGTGGACAATAGTGGCTCCATGCCAGGGGCTTACATAAGAATACAAACTGTAGTGAGCTGGTGGACTGCATGAAAGCACTCATGTTCATCCTCACAAAGTCTATTTCCCCTTCAGTCCGCCCCTTGAGGCTGGCTCTTACAACCTGGCATGCTCTCCTTCTTGTGCTGTACTAGGAGAGACTCTATTCCCTCCCCACAGGGAACAGATATAGAAGTGGAGGTGGCAGGTGCCATATGGTGCTTGCATGTGTGTAAGAGACAGAGAAAGTTACTGTGTGCCCAGAACAGGGGGAAGGTTTCTCTGATAAGGAGAGGGGACTGGGAAAGAGAACAGGACCCAATTCCCAGTGTCCTTATCAGAGAATATTCTGGCCCCAACGCCTTTACTTAGGCAGCCTAAATGGGAGGCGTAGAGACAGACTGTTCCCCCAACAAGGTCACGATGAGTCAGAATCAATGTGCCAGCAACTGGTAACTGCTCTAAACTAGAAAGACTCTTTTGTCACAAAGGCAGGTATGAAACAAATGATACCCACAGATGTCAGTAATGATCAAAATCTTAAATCTACACCATAAGTCTGTAATAAATTGAGAGTTTGAAGTAAAATATGAAAAGGAAATTCTTGCTCTACTTGAAAGCATTTATAATTTATCTGCACTATTGTCTTCAGTTCTGGGAATTCTACTTTAAGGAGAAAATAGCTGAATAGAAACATAAGCAGAGGAAAATCACTAGGTAGTTGAAGGAACACGAAACCACATGATATAGGAAACAATTGAAGTAACTGGAGAGATTTATCTTGGAAAAAAAATCAGTAATCAGGAGGAAGATGATAATTAGGTTCAAATAGCTCTCAAAAAGAAAGATTATATTTGTCTAATAAGACATCACTATTTAAAATAAGGAGTCCCTCGTTGGTACAAATGGTTGATGTTCTCAGCTGTTGACAGAAAGGCTGGAGTTTCTAGCCTACCCACAGGTGCCTTAGAAGAAAGGTCTAAAGATCTACTTCCAAAAAATCAGTCATTGAAAACCCTATGGAGGGTTCTACTCTGACGCACATGGCAACTCTTTTTTCTTTTTCATTTACTTGCAATAAACTCACTCAATGGATAAATCTCCAAGTTGTGAAACTCTAAGTAATATAAAAAACCACGAACAAAATTTTTGAACTCTCTGAAAAAGTAATGCGCTCCTTGGAAGGTAATATATTTCTTCTCACCAGAGACATTCAAAAAGACTTGACGGTGAGCTGGTGACTTTTGGTAAAATGGACTCAAACACTGACTAAGTGAACAGATAACCATCCAGCTCGTTTGCAGCCTCAGATTTGATGATTCACTTATTCTAATTCTGTACAGACCGAGTACCTAGAAAAATGACAAGAGCTTGTACATAATGCAATTCAAGCAAAGGAATGAATAAAAGTAATTATCATGCTAATTATAAAATGACATGTCTTTTTAATTATCAGAAAAAAAAAACCTGATTCTAACTGATTTTTCTTTTATCCTAAAGAATCCAAAGACGTGTTAAGTAGATAAATTGTTAGAAATAAAATAGGATACAATTATCTTTTAATTTATTCCAAGTTTTGTCAATTTCTTATGAATCTGAGCCAGAAGAGTCCCTAGGGATGAAGACTTCACTCATCTAATGAGGTTTTACAGAGTAAGTGAAAAATCAAGTGATAGGGCAGTATGAATAGTTACTGTTTAAGAAGAGGAAAACGAAAAGAAAGCAAGTCTGAAGAATATATGTCAAACTATTAACTAGATAGTGGTATTGAGTAAGAAGATAGTTTAACTTTTTACTCATTCACAATATCTAAAATTTGTTCTAATAACTCTACATTGCTGAAAAAATACATTTAAAATGTTTTTCAAAAATAAAACCACAAACTGAAAAATGGGCAAAGGAAATGAATACTCACATCACCAAAGAAGACATTCAAGTGGCCAACACACACATGAGGAAACGGTCACGATTTCTAGCCATCAGGGAAATGCAAATTAAGACCACAATGAGGTAGCATCTCACCCGGGTATTACTGGCACAAATCAATAAAACAGAAAATAACAAATGTTGGAGAGGCTGTAGGGAGGTCAGAACTCTCATGCACTGCTGGTGGGAATGCAAAATGATACAACCTTTTTGGAAAACAATATGGAGCTTCCTCAGAAAGCTAGAAATAGAAATACCATATGATCCAGCAATCCCACTCCTAGGAATATATCCTAGAAAAACAAGTCATCACACAAATAGATATATACACCCTGGTTCATTGCAGTATTGTTCACAATAGCAAAAAGATGGAGACAACCTAGATGCCCATCAACAGATGAATGGTAAAACAAACTGTAGTACATACACACAAAGGAGTATTACACAACGATAAAGAACAACGATGAATCTGTGAAGCATCACATAACATGGATGCATCTGGAGGACATTATGCTGAGTGAAATAAGTCAATCACAAAAGGACAAATATTGTATGAGACCACTACCATAAAAACTCATAAAAAGGTTTACATACAAAAAGAAGCAATATTTGATGGTTAGGAGGGAGGGGAGGGATGGGGATGGAAAGGCACTTAAAGACAATAGACAAGTGTTAACTTGGTGAAGAGTAAGAGCACACAATACTGGGGAAGCCAGCACAACCAGTGCAAGGCAAGGCCATGGTAGCTCCATAGACACATCAAAACTTCCTGAGGGACGGAATTGCTGGGCTGAGGGCTGTGAGGACCATGGTCTCAGGGAATATCTAGCTCGAGTGGCATATCAGAGTTTATAAAGAACATGTTCTACATTCTACTTTGGTGAGTAGCGTCTGGGATCTTAAAAGGCTGTGAGCAGCCATCTAGGATACGAGACAAAACTGGTCTCACCCCTTCGGGAGCAAGGAAGAATGAAGAAAACTAAAGACATAAGGGAAAGATTAGTCTAAAGGACTAATGGACCACATCTACCATGGCCTCCACCAGACTGGTCAAGTGCAGCAAGATGGTGCCCAGCTACTACCACTGACTGCTCTGACAGGGATCCAGACAGAGCTGGAGAAAAATGTGGGACAAAATTCTAACTCAAAAAGAAAGACCAGACTTGCTGGCCTGACAGAGACTGGAGAAACGCTGAGAGATGGCCCCCAGACACCCTTTCAGCTCAGTAATGAGGCCACTCCTGAAGTTCACCGTTCAGCTGAAGATTGAACAGCCCCATGGAACAAAACAAGGCTAAAGGGGTGCACCAGCCCTGGGGCAGGGATTGGAAGGTAGGAGGAAATAGGAAAGCTGGTCATGGGGAACCCAGGGTCGAGAAGGGAGAGTGTTGACATGTCGTGGGGATGTTAACCAATGTCACACAACAATGTATGTATTGTTTGACGAGAAACTAGTTTTTTCTGTAAACTTTCATCTAAAGTTCAATAAAAATAAATAAATAAAGCCAACAGATTAAACATCGTCAGTAGTCAATAAATATGGATGTGTTTCATACATAAGTTCTCAATATATAGTCTTCTCTTGAACAGGGTTCTGCCTTGCATGTGCTTAACTTTTGTATATTAAATTTAAATACATAACAAAGAAATAAAATAAAAATAAAGCACTATCCCTGCCTTTATAAGGCTTATAATTAAAGAGAAAGGGCAAAAATCTCATCCATAAAATAACCAAAGGGCGTATTTACCAAGTCACATATTAACACTGTGGGATTCACTAGAGGATAGTACAAACTAAGTACATAAATGCTCAAGGAATCTTAAATAAAGGCAGAGTTACACAAAAATATTTTCTAGATGAGGTAGGGACGTTAGTGCAAGCTCTAAAGAAGATAAAGGACTAGTAACAAGATTAGACTATTTGTAATTTATGACTCCTCCCCTAACACTCTTGTGGTAATAAATCCTTTCATGGAACTTCAGAGGAAAAGAACACTCCTAGCACCTCTGTGTTTCCAGGTCAGCTATCTGTGCTTTGCTAACAACCACTGCAGTTTAGGTTTGGTGGAGAGTTGTATGTTGGTTAGGCTTAGGCACCCTGATTTGTGGTTCTTCTTAGGTACACTGTGTTTTAGAACACACTGTGCAAATAAGCTTTGCTCAGACTTGCATTTGAAACAAGAGAGGTCACAAAAGGATAGTGTATGTTCAACTTACCTCAGTGATTCCCTTGCTCCAGCTCCCAGACCTGCAAAGTAGACATATTGGTGACGTAACAGGCAATTGCATACATTAGTAATGACTCTTACACTTTTATTATTTTTACGTTCCTTTTATTAGTTTTTAATAAAAGGTAACCTTAAGTCTAACTTTCTTAATTTGGTATTTCCAAACCCTATCTCCCATTTATGTGAAATCCAAGACTTATGTATTCTCCAAATTTTGAACACTGTAGATTTCATTATCATCTTTTTCAAAGAAAGAGAGAGGAAAAAGGAAAAAGGTCAGTTAAATGTACATGTACTGTATTTTGTGGTAAAGAGTACATTAGATTTCAGATTTAATTTAAGAAGTGTTTTAAACCATTCTTTCTTCTCAGAAGCTCCTTCCTCCCTCCTCCCGTCCTCCCGTCCTTCCCTCCTTTCTCTTTCTTTTTCTTTCAAGAATTTCTTTGCAGTGGGTTGGTTGGAGAAACCCAGGATTCTAAAACTGAACCTCTTACTAGCTTTGTGAACATGAGCAAATCACCACCTCTATATAAACATCAATTTCCTCATCTAAACATTTAGTACAAAAAATACCATTGCAGGTTTGTTGAGATAACCAAGAAAGCTAAAGCCTGAGCACCGAGAGACTGTAAAAGGCTGTGAGAAGCAAGATAAGGCTACCATTACTACAGGTGAAGAAAATTTGCCCTTAAAATCTCTATGAAATTGATTACAAATGAGTACATACAGAAACAAGAATATCTTTGACTTTCCCTAACCCACGATTAATTCAGGAATAAAGTTGGAAAAGCAAATTTCTCCTCCATATACTTATGCACCGGACAATGAGCCACTGTGTCTTCTCTTGTCAGGAGGTTTTCAAGTTAAAAAATAAAATAAAACAAAATAAATCAGTACAGTTTCATTTATGATATCTTTAATACTTTTGCGTACTTAATTGTTTTCATACATGAACAGGATATATAGATGCATTACCCAGTGGAGCATATTTTTATTCACTTTTTGTCCAATAAAGAGGATGACCTTACACTAAGCCATTTATACTCTCCAAACTGATTTAATTTTTGACCACTTTCAAAACTTCAAAAATCATCAGTCCAGGGAAGTGGACACACCCTCTAGCTTCAGAAGAGAAAAATGATAGTAAGTAACACAAGATATTCCTCTCCTATGTGCTGTTCTAACCACCAGACCTCTCATATACATCTCCAGTGGCCCCAACAAGCACATGTTTTTAGTTGGTTATGTGTGTCTTTTCCCCACCACCAAACTAAATATGTACAAAGAATATCATCTTACCTAAAGGACAGAAACACTGTGTGTTTGAATCATTATGTCCTTAAAATTGTCCTCACTTTATACCAACATGTTACTTCATACCAGAGAAGTCGATTGCTAAACTAAAGCAGCTTACTCAAGCCAAGAGCAAAGGAGCATAAAACAAAAACGTGTGGGATGGAAGACGGATGTGTAGTATTAAAGTCCAAAGTAACTACTGGATGGTTTTAGAAAATGTCAAAAATGTAAAATATACACAGAGATAGGTTCGTCACTATCAAGTCTTTCAAAACTTGAGATACTTAAGATTTGAAGTAACCAAGGACCATAGAAACGCTTGTAAATTTAGTAGGCTTACATCAAAAAGATCATTGTCTTGTCTGACTATATCATTGGTTTATTCTTAATAAGTTCACCTTTCTTAAGCCCGAAGCAGTTCATAATTTTTCAAGGCTATTTCAATATAGAAACCCAACATATTGATTCTCAGAAATGCCCAATATTCTCTTACATCATCCAGTTCCACAAACATGGGCCAGAAATGATCATCTGATCCTTCACACTCACCAAAACTGCGTAGGGTTGCACAGCCAATTAATGTAATTTTTGTCAATAAGTTGTACATCTATAAAAAAAATTGAATTTGCAAAAGTTGTGTAACAACAACAACAAAAAAAGTAGCTGTTGAGGCTGCTTATGTACAACCCAACACCTCATCGGATTGGTTTCTTGATTTGGCTGTTTAGGATCACAGTTTCATGGGACACCCCAGTCAATTGGCCTACTACCATGTTTAGTGCCTCTGTTCTATCTCCTCCTTTGATGTGTAGAGCCTGAGGTCTTAAAGGCTTGCAAACAGCCATCCAAAGCACAAAAATTGGTCTCTATTCACCTTGAACAACAGAGGAAGAAGGAGAGTCAGCAATAGGAGGAGGATATGGAGTGTGTGGCTACTTGCCTCCATGAGCAACTGCCTCCTTTGTCTTGAGAACCAGAAGAACTGGATGGTGCCTGGCTACCATTACTGAACATTTTGATCAAAGATTCTGTAGAAAAATTGTGATCAAAAGGGGGAACATGAAGAACAGATTTTCAAATTCCTGTGGACTTCAGACTTCCTGAATCCATGGAGGGTAGATGAACCCCTGAGACTATTTCCCTGAGATAATCTTTAAACCTTAAACCAAAATTATCCCAGGAGTCTTCTTAGAACCAAATAATACTTTAGCTCAACTCTTAAAAAAGTCTGCCTTGAGCATTATGCTCTTTTAAGAACTATTTATATGGGATCAAATTGACAACAGCAACTCAAAAGATTAGATAGGAACATTTCCGGGACACTGAATTTTTGTAACAGGGGAGGAACAACTCAGAAAAGCAGGATGAGAAGAGTTGCTTAGCTCTAAGAATGTAATCAAAGTAACTAAATGATACATGTAGAAACGAACTGGTGTATGTTTTACTGTGTATATTCTCAACAACAACAAAATAAATAAATTTATTTAAAAAAAAAAAAAATGCAAAGTGAGGCTCATGAGGATCCCTGACAGCGATATCCTTCACTGGTCCACCTGAAACCCAGATATAAGAGAGAACGCTGTCTAGGAAGAAAAAAAGCTGTTTTATTCAAGCATTCGAATTAATTTTAAAAGACCGTAGGCCCAAACAGATTATATTTTCACTCTGTATTAGTTTCCTTTTTTTGCTATAACAAATTACTAACAACTTAACGGCTTAAATAAAATAACACAAATGCATTATCTTACAGTTCTATAGGCCAGAAGTCTGACATGGATCTCTCTGGGCTAAGAGCAAAGTAATGGCAGGTAGTTTCTGAAGGCTCTGGGGCGGAGCGGTGGGGTGGGGGCGGGGGGTGGTGGAATGTATTTTCTTGCCTTTTCCAGCTTTCAGGAGATTCCCCGTGCCCCTGGGGTCCATGTTCAAAGCCAGCCAGGGCGGGGTGGGCCCATCTCACGCGACATCACTTCTGTGACTGGCAGTACTGCGTCCCTCCTCCACTTCCAGCGACCCCAGGATTACTCTGGGCAGGCCCACCCAGACAATCTGGGGCAATCTTCATTTTACATGACCGCTGATTTAAAACAAACAAACCTGTTGCCGTGGAGTCAATTTTGACGTACAGCAATCCCACAGGCCAGAGCAGAGCTTCCCCGTAGGGTTTCCAAGGAGCGCCTGGTAGATTCAAACCGCTGAGCTTTTTGATTAGCAGCCAAGCTCTCAGCTGCTACAGCACCAGGGTTCCCTGTCAGCTGATTAGCGACTTTAATTCCATCTGCAGCCTTAATTGCCTTTGCCATGTAATATGACATATTCACAGGTTCCAGAGACCAGGACATGGGCGTTTGGGGGAGGCATTACCCTTCCTACCATGTTTTCCTATGAAGAAGTGGGAGTACTTGTGGTGTGCCAGACACACACACACACGCCCCTCATTTAATCCTCAAATTTAAACCATAAGGAAGATATCGAAGCCCTAATTCTGAAATTATACAAGTTGAGTCAGAGAATTTAAATAAACGACTCTGTCAGACAAAAAAAAATCATAGCATAACCCAAAATTTTCAACAGATTTCTTTTGAGTCTAATCACTGTATCTGCGCACTGCTGGGGTCTGGCCTCCCTACGGGCCTTGTGAGCCTTGCGCTGGGACACTGATGATGGTGGAGCCTTCCACTCCCTTCAGCCAGGGCCCCCCCTTGCAGTACTCCAGGCCTGTAGGTAATTCTGGGCATTTTTGCATCTCACTTAGCCGCTGGTGATGGAGCTGCTTCTTTTTTATGCCATGTGTGTCAGAGTAGATCTGCTCCAGAGAGTTTTCAGTGGCTGATTTCTCAGACGTAGACGGACAGGCCTTCCTTCCGAGGCGCCTCTGGGTGGACTCGACTCTCCAGGCGTTGGGTTAGCAGCCAAGCCGGTTAACGGCTTGCGGCACCAGGGACCCCTGCGTCCTCGCTTAGGAAAGCGGAATTGACGGCTGTTCTCTGTGCCCCCCACTGGAGCGTGCAGTCCCTGGTAGGTGCCCCTTCCCCTTGCTGTGTACCGCCGTGCCTCCCATGCTCCCGTGCCATGTTCATAGTGAATGCCACGCGATTGTCTGGAAGGCTTGCACACTTCCTAGGCAACGCCCAGAAAAGGATGACATTAAACTTGTCTGTGCTCACCCAAACTCGCCAGTGTTCCAGCCCGACTTCCTGGGCTTTCAGACCTGAGACAGAAGATCCACGTTCTGGCTCTGCTCCTCTCCAAGTCCTCCTCTCTGCCTAAGATGTCTCCCCTGCCTTTCAAGAAGCAGTTCTTACTGACTCACCCTTCCTGCCCAAGGGTTCTTTGTGAAACGTCTGTGCTTTTGTATTCTGGGCTTGACTTTCAAGATTTGAAAGAAACTCCTTTCCTCATTCAACAAAGCCTGATTTTTACTAATCAAAAGCACTTGCTTTCAGGCTACAGTTTCCCTAAAAAACTCAAAAATTGTATTTATTTTAAAACTCAAAGCAAAGCAATTACTTCTCTCTGTCAGCGAGTTTCTGAAAGAATAAATGCCTCACTTTCAATGGTGAGAGGGTCACGGGATAATTAAGGAACAAAAAAGTAGCCACAGGTAATAAAAAGATATTGGTTGAATATTTTCAAAAAAATTTATCCCAATTATTCTAGATTTTCCTTGTTCATTTGTAGAAGTACACCAAATTTATTAATAAAAATTTTTATATCTTGTTTGATTTCGTTTACATTACAGTCATAAAAATGATAAGAGTATTTAAAGTAATAAATCCTTGACGTATCTCATAGCCCTTGAAACAGCATCTGGGTTAGGCAAGCAAGAGTTATTAGTTTAAGGACTGTGAAGACACAATGGACAGAAAAATACATTGAATTAGGTCATCCAAAGTTTTAGGTGCTTTTTCTTTTCTTTTTTTTTTTTTGGTTTTGGAGTTTTCTTTGCTAAAAAAATTATGAAAAAGTTAAGTTACTAACTTAAACCTTTAGCTACAATTACACAGACACGTTAGTCTGTCCAATAAAAAAGCCAAACCCGTTGCTGTCGAGTTGATTGCAACTCAGGGACCCTACAGGACAGAGTAGAACTGCTGCCATGGAATTTCTAAGCAGTAGCTGGTGGATTCAAACTGCCAACCTTTTAGGTAGCAGCCAAGCTCTTAACCACTTTGCCACCAGGGCTCCCTATCCTATAAAGGGGCATTTTTCTGTCTATACATTCAGTAGCAGAACTATTAAAAAATCCATATTTCAGTTGAAAAATCTGTTGAAAAGCTATTGTGTGTCTGTCACTCTCCTAGATTTAAAAACTTTCTACCCTCAAAGAATTTAGGTTTTTGGCTTGTACGGTTGTTTAAATCACTACTCTTCCTGCAATAACTGTTGTGAATACATTCCATGTTATAGGCATTAATCAATCGATGAGGAGTCATTTAACTACATTTATTGAGCACCCACAACATTTTTCCAGGAGCTGGAAATGCAGTTGTGAATAAAGCAGAGAAAAGTCTTGACCACATGGAGCTTGCAATACAGTAAAGGGTGACAATGAAAAATAAGTAAACCCCGCAACGTGACAGATGGCCAAAGCAGCCATTAGGCCTGGGCAGCTGGGCTTCCACTCTGGGCTCCATGTTGGAGAAGCATCTGTTCTGGCGCAAATGGAAAGCACTCAACTACTAACCGAAAGATGGGTGGTTCAAACCCACCAAGAGGCTCCTCAAAAGAAAGACCTGGACATCTACTTCTGAAAGATTATAGCCATCAAAAACCCTATGGAGCACAGCTCTGCTCTGACATTCTGGGGTTGCTGAGTTGGAGTTGACTTGATGGCAACGGGTTTGGTTTGGTGTTTTGGTTTGTTTGCTGGTCATGCACCTCCTCTCTGGGGAAGTAGTCCATAGGGTCGAGGATATATACCACCTGGAGCCCTGAGGGCTGGGATGTTGTTTTAGTCATCTAGTGCTGCTATAACAAATACCACAAGTGGATGGCTTTAACAAAGAGAAGTTTATTTTCTCGCAGTAAAGTAGGCTAAAAGTCCAAATTCGGGGTGTCAACTCCAAGGGAAGGCTTTCTCTCTCTGTCAGCCTTCTTATCAATCTTCTCCCTGACTAGTGCTTCTTTGCACAGGAACCCCAGGTCCAAAGGACACACTCTGCTCCCAGCACTTCTTTCTTGGTGGTATGAGATCCCCTGCTCTCTGCTTGCTTCCCTTTTCTTTTTATCTCTTGAGAGATAAAAGGTGGTGCAGGCCACACCCCAGGGAAACTCCTTTTACATTGGATCAGGGATGTGACCTGGGTAAGGGTAGCATTACAATCCCACCCTAATCCTTTTTAACATAAAATTACAATCACAGAATGGAGAACAATCACACAATGCTGGAAATCATGGCCCAGCCAAATTGATACACACGTTTTTGTGGGACATAATTCAACCCGTGACACATATCCACGGGCATGTACTTGTGCATTGGTACAGGAGGGAGCTGGATGAGAAGGGATAGCGAAGGCTGGAATGTTCCTTGTACTCCGGCCCCACACCCTGTAAGGTAGGCAGGCACAGTTCTGATTGATTGGCAGTGACTAAGCTTTTTTATATCTCTCAAGGAGTGTAAATTAACCTATAGAAAAATGACAGTAATGAAAAGTATTTTTCTTAACAACACAAATGAATTTTGTTTGGTAGCATATCAATTGATTTCTGCCCTACAGAAAAGACTATCTCAAACATGTTATTGCCCTATAGAGTGTTTACCAGTTTTACATTAGCAAATTCATTTCAACGTTCCTGGCTCTGTGTGTATGTAAATATAAAAATGCATACAATCACACATATTCAATTTTTCGGATTCTCCTTTGAACCATCTGAATATTTTTGGTTTCCCTGTTAATTAATGGGTAGAATAAAATCTTTGATATATGTTCATTTCATATTTGCCTCAGAGTAATGATTTTACCTTTGTGAAAATTATGCTTTAGTAAGGGTTTAAAATTTAAAATAGAGTAGTCAGGAAAGACCTCATTGATAAGGTGATATTTGGGTGAAGACTTGAAGGAAATGAGAGAGCAAGCCATTTAGTTATCTGAGTTAAGGACACTCCAAGCAGAGGGCAAAGCAAATACACAGGCCTCAGGGGGAAGATGTGGACGGTGAGAAAAAGTAGCTGTGATTCCTTTCTGTTCGCATAACCTGAGAAGATTCTGTATACAATCTGGGGTTTTGAAAGCAGACAAGAAACCAGCAAGCAAACACTGCACAGGCCTGGGCCATAGAAGTCTGGAGTGTGTGTAACCCAAAAGCAGGGCACGCGCATTACTGTGGGATACAGCAACGGAAATAGCTGACCCTGGTTGCAGAGAAATGGCAAAAGGCTTTTCTAATGAGACAACGAAGGTCCCTTGGTGGCACAGTTTCTCCTCGACTACTAATGTAAAAGTTGGCAGTTCAAACCTACCCAGCAGCACCACAGAAGAAAGGCCTGGTGATCTGCTTCTATAAAGATTGCAGCCAAGAAAACTGTATAGACCAGTTCTACTCTGCATGCATGGGGTCACCATAAATCAGAATTGACTCCATGGCTATGGGTTTTAATGAGATAACTGCTTACTTTGGACATGTCATCAAGAAAGCCTAATTGTGAGGAAAGGTCAACATGTTTGACAGAGGGCCCAACAAAAAGAAGGGAAACCCTCAATGAGATGGTTTGGCACAATAGCTGCAACAGTGAACTCAAACGTACCAATGATCGTGAAAATGGCACAGGACCAGACAACCTCTGTTATATAGAAGGTTGCCTTAAGCCGGGGCCAACCTGATGGCAGCATGCAACAACCACAAACGGGATAACAGGTGTGGTGCAAATAACACACTTAGCTGCTAATGGAAAGGCTGCAGGTTTGAGTCTACCCAGAGGCACCTCAGAAGAAAAGCCTGGTAACCTACTTCCAAAAATCAGCCGTTGGAAACCTAGGGAACACAGTTCCACAGTGGCGCGTGGAATCCCCACGAGCTGGAGTCAGTCCAGCAGCTACGGAACACAGTTCCACAGTGGCGCGTGGAATCCCCACGAGCTGGAGTCAGTCCAGCAGCTACGGAACACAGTTCCACAGTGGCGCGTGGAATCCCCACGAGCTGGAGTCAGTCCAGCAGCTACGGAACACAGTTCCACAGTGGCGCGTGGAATCCCCACGAGCTGGAGTCAGTCCAGCAGCAACCGGTTTTTAAGGAGATAACAGCGAGGTTTCAGTGAAGCGGGCAGACGACAGCGTAGTCACTCTGCCATGCAGCTGGTCGTTTGAATTAAAGTTGCAGGATAATATTACAATCCTGTACTAAATCACAAAAACATGAAGTTTAAGAAATGAGTCGCTAGTTTGCTCTGTAAAAAAAAATGAATCTGAACACAAATCACCTATTTGAAATATTGTGTCAACTAGCTAACAGAGATTCTACAGTTTTCTTTCTAATAGAGTTTTTGTCTTTAAAATGTAGTTATACAGGATATTTCAGATTTAAATACATTAACAAGGTCCATAAGTCTAATACCTTAAGGGTAAATTAAGTCAATTCATTACATTACATTGTAGAATGCATAGAAATAATTTTAAATAAAAAACAGCTGCAAAAAATAAAAAGAGATGTGATTTTCTACTAAACAAAGTTTAATCATTATGAAATTTCACTAAAATTGAGCACCATGTTTCATGTCTTGCTTTAGATTTTGTTATTATATTGTCATAGAGATGAACAAGGCTCAGATGTTGGAAAGTTGATTTATCCATACAAAGGAACAATTTTTTATTTCCTACCACTGGGACGATATCCTAAAACACCATTGTCAAACCACACCTGAAAAGAAAATAAATATTCCATCAGCGGGTAAAGTCATTATCACGTATTTTTTAAGGCCAACAGGGGCATGTTGTCTGTGAGTTTTTCTTCTGATATTTATGCTTTCTTTGTGAGAGATACCAATTCTGACACTTAAAAACACTGGGCTGCAGATGAGGACGCAGACGGTTTTGAAATGTTTGTCTGCTTTTGCCAGCCTGTCCTCTACGCATGTGTTTGCTCTGAGCTGTGTAAATAAATGAGCAGGCCTATGAAGGAGCATGGTTGCAGGGTCACAAGCAGAGTCAGAGAGAGTGCCTCGATCATTTTCTTAATCGGCTGTTCTTGTCAGCCTGCAACAAAAGCAGGCTCTTGCCCTGTTCCTGGGGCAAATGGCATGGTAAAGTATATGCAAGACAGCAAGTTGTACAAACAATGCTGTTGACATATTGCTTAAAATACATCATCACATACACAATGTGAATCTGCACCTGGGCCTGTCTTAGCTCTATAGACAGAGGTGCTGTCGCCAGGAAGTTTCAGAATCTAGTAAACAAGAAAGATGAGGCAAGTGATCAGAATGACATTGATCTTATTCATGAATGCCTTCAGTGCCTGGGATCAGGAATGCATCTGAGAACTAGGGGACGCTACAAGACCACCTACAAGAAAAGGCCACCACAGAACAATCTCAGGAGGTAAAAGAAATAGCAGGGAGGATGTTATGAATTAAATTGTGTTCCCCTAAAATATGTACTGGAATCCAAACTCCATGCCTGTGTAATCCTCTCTGGAAATAGTGTTTTCTCTATTATGTTAATTAGGTCATATGCAAGTAGGGAGGTTTCTGACTCTTATCACTTCTGAGTTAGAAAAAGAACAAATTAGACACAAAGCATGCACACACAGGGGAGGACAGAAGCCACCTGAGGATGGTCTACTGCAAAGGGGCCACGAGGATCCCGGCAGACGCCAGAGAGGCTCATAGAAGTCACTGACACAGCAGAGGCCCTGGTTTGGACTAGATTTTTGAGAAAATAAATTTCTTTTGGTTGAAGTAGGACTAGGACACTAAGACCAGGGGAAAAGAGGGAGCTTGTCATCAGTAAGGAAGAGGGGTTATGATTCCTTCACCACAAGCAGAACCTGAGGAAAGGCTATATACAAATTCAGGAGTTTGGGATGCAGGCAAGAAACCAACAAGCAAATGTCTGTGGACATGGACTTCTGCTGGGTGGAGTAGAGGTGATTTTGGAAAACCTTAAAAGCAGTTTTAAGAAAGTTGGAGTGAGCAAACTTTATTTGCTTTCAGGGATTAACAAAAATGTGTTATTGGGCAAGAGGTCAGAAATGTGCAGGAAAACGTCTAAATTCATGTTAAGTTCTTTGGTTTATGTTGATTGAACTTGTTGTCTAGCTCTAATCAGTCCAATTTTTATGTTGAAGAGCAAACAATATCCCAGTTCAGTGTCATATGTATCCCACACAAAGCAGTAGATTGATAAAATTTTTAATCCAGGCCTTCTGAGGCATCAACAAAAGTTAAATACACACACACACACACACAGACACTGTATGTATGTATATATTACTGCGCCATAAACATATACAAAGTCCTGAAATATGCCACAAGATGGATGAACCTTGAAAACATTATGCTGAGAGAAATAAGTCAGTCACAAAAGGACAAATATTGAATGATCTCGTTAACATGAAATATCTAGAATAGGCAAGTGCATAAAGACCGCAGCTTATTAGTTATTTGGGGCGGGGTGGGGGGAGAGAGACATTGATAGGGGGTGCTGAGCCTCTGTAAAGGGTGATGGAAAAATTTGGGAACACAGAGTTGTGATAGTAGGACATTATCATGAATGTAATTAATGTCATTGAATTGCACATGTAAAACAGGGTGAAACAGCAAAGGCTTTGTTACAGACACACTTAACCACAATATAAGAAAAAGGAAACTCTGGAGTGAGGTGGAAAAAGCAGGAGAGACTGGTGTCTTGGCACCCAAGAAGAAGGAGGTGACCACCTGGGTCAGGAGTGGACTGATAACTGATGATTGGGTTTAGCAATGGGGAGGTCACTGATGACTTTGACAAGAACAGCTTTGGGGAGTGTTGATACAAAAACCTGATTGAAGTAGATTCAAGGGAGATTAGAAGACAGACAATAGAAAAAGCAAGCCTAACTCTAGTTAACAGAGTTTTGCTCAAAAGAGCATAGAAAAATGGGGCAGCAGGTGGATGAGGTTGGTTTACTGGTCAGGTGATAACAATGACATCCCTTCTCACCCTCATCCTGAGTTCTCAAA
This sequence comes from Loxodonta africana, assembly GCF_030014295.1. Lineage (NCBI taxonomy): Eukaryota > Metazoa > Chordata > Mammalia > Proboscidea > Elephantidae > Loxodonta > Loxodonta africana. The sequence continues at coordinate 78,566,194 of NC_087358.1, read as the reverse complement.
TGTATAAAGAGATATGCACAAAAGGTATTTTTAAACATAAATATGACTTACCTAAAACTTTTAGGGAATACTTTGCTAGTGGTAACAATTTTAAACAAAAATATTTTCAGAAAAAGTGGCATTAGTATAAAGAACATTCTTATCCAATCGTAACTACCCAGAAATGGTCCCAGGTTTCTTTAAATATTTCCTTTTTTTTTTTTTTTTTTGTACCTTAGGCTTATTTCCTTGACAGGATTTGTTATTATTATATTTGATGCATGATAATCATAAACTAAAAACTTCAAAATTTGGTTAGTGTATGAATAGAATTTTATGAAGTATGCAGTGTTAATTTACCCAAGAACACCAAGTGATAATTAAGTTGAAAAGCAGCTCTAAACAAGAAAGTCACTAAACAAAAACCAGTTCAGTATTTTAACATGGAACATAGTGACCTCACAAAGCTAAACTTTTTTGATTAATATAGTGAGTTGGTACAGAGTCAAATAGTTGTAGAATAGAAATTAAGACCAGAAAATTTCAATGGTACATGTATAGAATAAAATGAGCCCTGGTGGTGCAGTGGTTAAATGCTTGGCTGCCAACTGAAAGGTTGGTGGTTCGAACCCACCAGCTGGTCCATAGGAGAATGATGTGGCAGTCTGTTTCCTTAAAGATTATAGCCTTGGAAGCCCTATGGGGCAGTTCTACTGTCTGCTACAGGGTCGCTATGAGTCTAGAATCTACTCGACGGCAACGGGTTATTTGTAGACTAGAACTAAGTAAACAAACTGATCTTTTTTTTTTTTTTTAATTGTACTTTAGATGAAGATTTACAGAACAAACTAGTTTCTCATTAAACAGTACACATATTGTTTTATGACATTGGTTAACAATCCCATGACATGTCAACACTCTCCCTTCTCAACTTTAGGTTCCCTATTACTAGCTTTCCTGCTCCCTCCTGCCCTCTAGTCCTTGCCCCAGGGCTGGTGTGCCCCGATAGTCTCATTTTGTTTTATGGGCCTGTCCAATCTTTGGCTGAAGGGTGAACCTCAGAAGTCACTTCATTACTGAGCTGAAAGTGTGTCAGGAGGACATACTCTCCGGGTTTCTCCAGTCTCTGTCAGGCCAGCAAGTCTGGTCTTTCTTCTTGAGTTAGAATTTTATTCTACATTTTTCTCCAGGACCCTCAATTGTGATCCTTATCAGAGCAGTCAGTAGTGGTAGCCAGGCACTATCTAGTTGTACTGGACTTAGTCTGGTGGAGGCCATGGTAGATGTGGTCCATTAGTCCTTTAGACTAATCTTTCCCTTGTGTCTTTAATTTTCTTTATTCTTCCTGGCTGCTGAAGGGGTGAGACCAATGGAGTATCCTAGATGGTCACTCACAGGCTTTTAAGACCCCAGACACTGCACACCAAAGTAGAATGTAGAACATATTGTTTATAAGCTATGTTATGCCAATTGAGCTAGATGTTCCCTGAGACCACGGTCCCCACAGTCCTCAGGTCAGCAATTCAGTCCCTCAGGGAGTTTGGATGTGTCTGTGGATCTTCCACGACCTTGGCTTGTACAATTTGTTCTGGCTTCCCCAGTATTGTGTACGGTCTTACCCTTCACCAAAGTTACCACTATCTATTGTCTATTTATGGAAATGCTGGTACCATAGTAGTTAAGTGCTATGGCTGCTAACCAAAAAGTCAGCAGTTCAAATCCGCCAGGTGCTCCTTGGAAACTCTACGGGGCAGTTCTTCTCTATCCTCTGGGGTCGCTGTGAGTCGGAATCGACTCAACAGCAGTGGGTTTGTTTTTTTTTTTGGTTATTGTCTATTCAGTGTTTTTCCATCCGCACACTTCCCCTTCTTCATAACCATCAAAGATTGTTCCTTTTTATGAGTAAAACTTTTCATGAGTTTTTAGAGTTGTATGAGTGATCTCATACAACATTTGACCTTTTGTGATTGACTTATTTCACTCAGCATAATGCCCTCCAGATTCATTCATGTTATGAGATGCTTCACAGATTCATTGTTGTGCTTTATCATTGTGTAGTACTTCACTGTGTGTATTTTCCACAGTTTGTTTATCCATTCATCTGTTGATGGGCATTGAGGTTGTTTCCATCTTATTACTATTGTGAACAATGCAGAAACGAACATGGGTGTGCATATGTCTATTTGTGTGACGACTCTTACTTCAATAGGATGTATTCCTAGGAGTTGGATTGCTGGATCATATGGTATTTCTATTTCTAGCTTTCTAAGGAAGTGCCATATCATTTTCCAAAATGGTTGTATCATTTTGCATTCCCACCAGCAGGGCATAAGTGTTCGTATCTCCCCGCAGCCTCTCCAGTATTTGTTATTTCCTGTTTTTTTGTTTTGTACCAGTAATGCCCAGGTGAGTTGGTACCTCATTGTGGTTTTGATATGCATTTCTCTGATGGCTAGTGATCTCAAGCATTTCCTCATGTGTCTGTTGGGCACTTGAATGTCTTCTTTGGTGAAGTGTCTGTTCATTTTATTAGCTCTTTTTTTAAATTTATTGTGCTTTAGGTGCAAGTTTACAAATCAAGTCAGTCTCTCATGCAAAAGGTTATACACACCTTGCTGTGTACTCCTAGCTGCTCTCCTCTTAATGAGACAGCATACTTCTTCTCTCCACCCTGTATTCCCCATGTCCATTGAACCAGCTCCTGTCCCCCTCTTCCTTCTCATCTCACCACTAGACAGGGGTTTCAACTGTCTACTTGAGCCAAGAAGTTCACTCCTCACCAGTGTCATTATCTATCTTATACTCCAGGCCAATCCCTGTCTGTAGAGTTGGCTTTGGGTATGGTTCCAATTTTGGGCTATCAAAGAGTCCAGGGACCATGACCATCATGGTCCCTCTGGTCTCAGTCAGACCATTAAGCCTGGTCTTTTTACAAGAATTTGAGATCTGCATGCCACTGTTCTGCTCCATCAGGGACTCTTTGTTGTGTTCCCTGTCAGGGCAGTGATCGGTGGTAGGTAGGCACCGTCTAGTTCTTCTGGTCTCAGGCTGATGGAGCCTCTGGTTTGCGTGGCCTTTTCTGACTCTTGGGCTCAGCTTTACCATATGTCTTTGGTGTTCTTCATTCTCCTTTGCTCCAGGTAGGTTGAGACCAATTTATGCACCTTAGATGGCTGCTTGCTAGCATTTATGACCCCAGACACCTCTCACCAAAGTGGAATGCAGAAATTTTTCTTAATACATTTTGTTATGCCAGTTGGCCTAGATGTCCCCTGAAACCATGGTCTCCAGACCCCCATCCCTTCTGCTCTGGGCTTTGAAGCATTTGGTTTATTCAGGAAACTTCTTTGCTTTTGGTTTAGTCCAATTGTACTAACTATCCGTGTGTCGTGTGTTGCCCTTCCCTTCACCTAAAAAAATTTGTGTCCTACCTAGTCAGTGAATAGCCATCTCACTTCCTCCCCACCTTCGTACCATCAAATAATATTTTCTTCTGCCTTTAAACTTTATCTAGAGTTCTCATACTAGTGGTCTCATACAATATTTGTCCTTTTGCAATTGACTAATTTCACTCAGCATAATTCTTTCCAGATTCCTCCATATTACAAAATGTTTCACAGATTCATCGTTGTTCTTAATCGTTGCGTAGTATTCCATTGTGTGAATATACCATAATTTATTTATCCATTCATCTGTTGATGGGCGCCTTGGTTACTTCCACCTTTTTGCTATTGTGAACAGTGCTGCAGTGAACATGGGCGTGCATATATCTGTGCATGTGAAGGCTCTTATTTCTTTAGGGTATATTCCAGGAGTAGCAATGCTAGGTTCTATGATAGTTCTATTTCCAGCTTTTTAAGGAACTGCCAGATTGTTTTCCAAAGTGGTTGTACCATTTTACATTCCTACCAGCAGTGTAAAAGTGTTCCAGTCTCTCCACAACCTCTCCAACATTTATTATTTTGTGTTTTTTGGATTAATGCCAACCTTTTGGGTTATTTATCTTTTTGTCGTTGAGCTTGTGCAGTAACGTGATTTTAGAGATCAGATGCTGATCAGAAATGTCATAGCTAAAATTTTTACCCAATCTGTAGGTAATCTTTTTAATCTCTCGGTGAAGTCTTTGGATGAGCATAGATGTTTGACTTTTAGGAGCTCCCAGTTACCTAATTTCTTTTCTGGCATTTATACATCATTAGTGATATTTTATAAACTGTTTATGCTATGTGTTAGGGCTCCTAGCATTGTCCCTAATTTTTCTTCCAAGATCTTTATCGTTTTAGATTTTATATTTAGGTCTTTGATCCATTTTGAGTTCGTTTTTGTGTGTGATGTGAGGTACCGGTCTTCTTTCATTTTCTTGCAGGTGGATATCCAGTTATGCCAGCACCATTTGTTAAAGAGACTGTCTTTTCCCCATTTAACTGACTTTGGGCCTTTGTCAAATATTAGCTGCTCATATGTCTGGATTCTCAATTCTGTTCCATTGGTCTATGTATCTGTTGTTGTAGCAAGCACCAGGCTGTTTTGACTACCGTGGCGGTATAATAGGTTCTAGAATCAGGTAGTGTGAGGCCTCCCACTTTGTTCTTTTTTTCAGTAATGCTTTACTTATTCGGAGCCTCTTTCCCTTCCATATGAATTTGGTGATTTTTTTCTCCATCTCATTCAAAAACGTCACTGGCATTCGGATAGGGATTGCATTGTATCTATAGATCACTTTGAGTAAAAAAAAAAAAAAAAAAAGAGTAGAGTCAACATTTTTACAAAGTTGAGTTTTCCTATCCGGAAACAAGGTATCCTCTTCCACTTATGAAGGTCTCTTTTGGTTTTTTGCAGTAGTGTCTTATAGTTTTCTTTGTATAGGTCTTTTACGTCTCTGGTTAGATTTATTCCTAAGTGTTTTATCTTCTTAGGGGCTACTATAAATGGTATTGATTTGGTGATTTCCTCTTTGATGCTCTCTTTATTGGTGTAGATGAATCCAACTGATTTATATATGTTTATATTGTATCCAGATACTCTGCTTAACTCTTCTACTAGTTTCAGTGGTTTTCATTAAAGTTTTCTGTGTGTAAAATCCTGTCATCTGAAAATAGAGATACATTTACTTATTCTTTGCCAATTTAGATGCCCTTTATTTCTTTATCTAGCTTAATAGCTCTGGCTAAGACCTCCAGCACAATGTTGAATAAGAGTGATATTAACGGGCATCCTTGTCTGGTTCCCACTCTCAAGGGGAATGCTTTCAGTCTCTCTCCATTTAAGATGATATTAGCTGTTGGCTTGTATAAATGACCCTTATAATGTTTAGGGATTTTCCTTCTATTCCTATTTTGCTGAGAGTTTTTATCATGAATGGGTGTGGGACTTTGTCAAATGCCTTCTCTGCATCAATTGATAAGATCATGTGGTTCTTGTCTTTTGTTTTATTTATGTGGTGGATTACATTGATTGTTTTTCTAATGTTGAACCATCCCTGCATCCCTGTTATGAATCCCACTTGGTCATGATGAATTATTTTTTTGATATGTCGTTGGATTCTATTGGCTAGAATTTTGTTGAGGATTTTGCGTCTAAGTTCGTGAGGGATGTTGGTCTGTAATTTTCTTTTTTGTGGTTTCTTTACTGGTTTTGGTATCAAGGTTATGCTGGCTTCATAGAATGAGTTTGGGATTATTCCAGCCTTTTCTATGGCCTGAAATACCTTTAGTATTAGTGGTATTAACTCTTTGAAAGTTCGGTAGAATTCTCCAGTAAAGCCATCAGGGCTGGGCTTTTTGTTGTTGTTGTTGTGGGGAGCTTTTTAGTTACTTTTTCAATATCTTCTTTTGTTATGGGTTTATTTAGTTTTCCTACCTCTGTTTGTGTTAGCTTAGGTAGGTAATGTGGTTCTAGAAATTTGTCCATTGCTTCTAGGTTTTCAAATTTGTTAGAGTACAATTTTTCACAGTATTCTTTTATGATTCTTTTATTTTCAGTTGGGTCTGTTGTGATATCACCTATCTCAATTCTTATTTGGGTTATTTTCTTCCTCTCCTGTTTTTCTTTTGCCAGCCTGGCCAATGGTTTATTGATTTTGTTAACCTTTTCAAAGAACCTGCTTTTGGTATTGTTAACTCTTCTGATTGTTTTTCTGTTCTCTAATTTTTATTATTTAATTCTGCTCTAATTTAATTTAATTCTGCTCTAATTTTTATTATTTGATGTCTCCTGGTGCCTGAGGGTTTCTTTTGTTGCTCTCTTTCTATTTGTTCAAGTTGTAGGGATAAGTCTCTGATTTTGGCTCTTTCTTCTTTTTGGATGTGTGCATTTGTTACTATAAATTGATCTCTGAGCACTGCTTTACCTGTGTCCCAAAGGTTCTGATAGAAAGTGTTTTCACTCTCATCGCATTCTATGAATTTCTTTATTCTGTCCTTAATTCCTCCTATAATCCAAACCTTTTTGAGCAATGTGTTGTTCAGTTTCCATGTGTTTCATTTCTTCTCCCTGTTTTTTTCTATTATTGACTTCTAGTTTTATGGCTTTATGGTCAGGAAAGATGCTTTGTAATATTTCAATGTTTTGGATTCTGTTAAGCCTTGCTTTAAGGCCTAATATTTGGTCTATTCTAGAGAATGTTCCATGTGCATTGGAAAAGAAAGTACACTTGGATGCTGTTGGGTGGAGTGTTCTGTTTATGTCTTTGAGGTCAAGTTGGTTGATTTTGGCATTTAGCTCTTCCATGTCTTTATTGAGCTTCTTTCTGGACGTTTTGTCCTTCACTGAAAGTGGTGTGTTGGAGTCCTCTACTATTTTTGTGGCGCTCTTTTCAATGCTTTTAGAGTTTGTTTTATGTATCTTGAAGCCCTGTTGTTGGGTGCATAAATATTTGATATGGTAATATCCTCCTGGTATATTGTCCCTTTAATCATTATATAGTGTCCTTCCTTATCCTTTATGATAGATCTAATTTTGATGTTTGTTTTGTCAGAAATTAGTATTGCCCCTCCTGCTATTTTTTGATTGTTGTTTGCTTGATATATTTTTTTCCATCTTTTGAGTTTTAGTTTTTTGTGTCTTTAAGTCTAAGGTGTGTCTCTTCTAGGCAGCATGTAGATGGATCATGTTCTTTTACCCATTTTGCAACCCTCTGTCTCTTTTTTGGTGCATTTAATCCATTTGCATTCAGCGTAATTATAGCTAGCTAAAATTTTTTTTTTTTATAGGAGTTTAGTGCTGTCATTTTGATGTCTTTTTTTGTGTGTTGTTGACAATTTCTTTTTCCCACTTAATTTTTTTGTGCTGAGTAGCTTTTCTTTGTAAATAATGTGTTCCTCTTTCTTATTATTGTTGATTTTGTCTTTGCTGAGTCTTTATGTTTTTCTTGTATTTTATTTTGATGTGTAAGATTGTTAGTCTCCTTTGTGGTTACCTTAATTTTTTACCCCTATTTTTTTAAGTTTAAACCTAACTTTTATCTTGCTATACCACCTTGATTTCCTCTGCATATGAAAGATCTATGACTACTTTATTTAGTCCCTTTTTATTGATTTATTGTTGTTGTCTTTTACATAATGACATTGCTGATTCCCTGTTTTCAGCTTTTTTTATCTTGATTTATTTTTGTGATTTCCCTGCCTGTGTTGATATCTTGTTGCTCTGTCCTGTGTTTTAGTGTTGGGTTGGTATCTGATATTATTGATCTTCTAGCCAGAGAATTCCCTTTAGTATTTCTTTTAGTTTTGGCTTGGTTTTTGCAAATTCCCTGAACTTCTATTTATCTGGAAATGTTTTAATCTCGCATTCATATTTGAGAGAGAGATTTGCTGGATATAAGATTCTTGGCTGGCAATTGTTTTTGTTTCAGTGCTTTACATATATCATCCCATTGCCTTCTTGCCTGCATGGTTTCTGCCAAGTAGTCCGAGCTTATTCTTATTAACTCTCCTTTGTAGCTGACCTTTCTTTTATCCCTGGAAGCTCTTAAAAAATTCTCTTTGGTTTTGGAAAGTTTGATTATAATATGTCTTGGTGACTTTCTTTTGGGACCTAGCTTGTATGGAGTTCGATGAGTATCTTGGGTGGATATCTGCTCATCTTTTGTGATGCCAGTGAAGTTTTTTGCCAACAAATCTTCAACAATTCTCTCTGTATTTTCTGTTATCTGTCCTTGTCCTGGTTTTCCAATCACTTGTAGCTTATTTCTCTTGATAGAGTCCCATATGATTCTTAGGGTTTCTTCATGTTTTTTAATTCTTTTATCTGATTTTTCTTTGAATATGTTGTTGCCAAGCGTTTTATCTTCAATCTCACTAATTCTGACTTCCTTTTCCTCAACTCTTCTCTACTGACTTTCCGCTGAGTTGTCTAATTCTGAAATTTTATTGTTAATCTTCTGAATTTCTGATTGCTGTCCCTCTATGGATTCTCGCAGCCTATTAAATTTTTCATTTTGTTCCTGAATCTTCTTCTTAATTTCCTCAACTGCTTTATCTGTGCGCTCTTTGCCTTGTTCTGCATTTCGCCTGATCTCCTTCCTGATGTCTGGAAGAGTTCTGTATATTAATCTTTTGTATTCCGCATCTGGTAATTCCAGGAATACGTCTTCATCCAAAAGATTCCTTGATTCTTTGTATTGGGAATTTTTTGAAGCAATCATGGTCTGCTTCTTTATGTGATTTGATATTGACTGTTGTCTCCAAGCCATCTATAATTTATTGTATTAATTTTTTTATGTTTGCTCACTGTGTCCTAGCTTCTTGCTTTGTTTGTTTTAATATACTGAAATAGGCTACCAGAGTGAGCTAACTTGATTATTGGAGGCTTTGAAGCACTAATGTCCTGTCACCAGATGGTTAGAGCTGTTACCAGGTGTATAAGCCTAGGAGTCCATTCACTATCCTTGTATAGATTTAGCTCAGGTGTCCAGGTATTCGGTCACCTAGTGTGTGGTGCAGGCTCTCACCTATGATCTTAGAGGAGCAGTGGTGATTGGTGTATGCACAGGTTTCTGGTAGCAGCAGGGGGTCACACTCTGAGGAAGGCAGGGGGCTGACAACCTTCTTCCGAGTGTCTGTGAGGAATGCTCGTCCCTGTTCTCTAGAGCTCTCTCATGGGTGCGCTCTATAGTCACCCCATAGGCACCCAATACTTTGCACTGTAAGGACTGGGAGGCACCACTTATCCTTGGATCCCTGTTGTGCGTGTCTAGGTGGTGTGAGTGGAGTCACCAGTCCTCAGACCCCTGCTGTGGGTACATGAAACCAAAAAAACCAAACCCAGTGCCGTTGAGTCAATTCCGACTCATAGCAACCCTATAGGACAGAGTGGAACTGTCCCATAGTTTCCAAGGTGAGCTTGGCAGATTCGAACTGCAAACCCTTTGGTTAGCAGCCATAGCACTTAACAACTACACCACTAGGGTTTTCGTGGGTACATGAAGGCCCTGTTTAATAGGCAGAGCTGTATCAAACATCAAAAACCTGCCTCTCCACCGCACAGCTGAAACAGTTAAAGTCAGACCTCAAACAGATTTGCCCTTGCAATTTAACAGCCAGATTCTATCTGCTGTAATGGGGCCACCTGAATCCATGTGGGGGTGAAAGACCAAGTCTGTGGACCACTTGTGCCTGGACAGGAGCTGCTTCTGCCCTGAGTTTCCAGATTAAGGGAGTCGGCAGAGTATTTTTCCCTATTTGTTAATTTGTTCCTTCTCCAAGGCTGGGAGAATTGCTCAGGAGGTACAGCTGGACCTATCTCAGGCCAAGAGAAATCAACTGTTACTGAAGCCGGCAAGGGCAAAGGGAGGAGGAATCAGATAGATGGGAGAGAGTTCTTTCAAAAGGGGAAGATATTAGATCCACATGGTAAATTAGACAATATCACTAATCTTGCGCTGAGAGCGCTGTTTTATCTCAGATTCCAGAAGCTTCCGTTGATTCTTTGGGCTGGCTCCGTCCCGCCGCAGTCGCTCCAGGGAATTGGTCTGTGCCACCTCTCTTGCCTTCTTTCACTGAAGCAGAGGTGTCCTGAATGCCACTGCAACCCCCACTGCAGTCACACCAGGTGAACAGAGGTGCACCACTTCGCTTGCCTTCTTTTACTGAAGCAGCCGCGTCCTGAACACTACTGCCAGCCCTGCCACAGTCGAGCCAGGGAACTGGGGCTGAAGCATTTCCATCAATTCGGCAACTCCTCACTGCTTCTCCACTGTCTCTTCCTCCCCCTGTCACTCACTCCGAGTTCTTAACTTTGCCTTTGATGATTAGGGTTCCTGGCTTGTCGTCTATATAATCAATTCACTTGTTTTTTTCAGGTCTTTGTTGTAAGCGGTACCACCTGAAGTTGTACCACCTCCATTGGCATATTGACCCAGCCTTAGTAATTAATTAATTGGATTATCTGTATTTTTGTTGTAAAGGTGTTGGATTTTCTTGTAGATTTTAGAGATTAGACTTTTGTCTGATTTGTAATAGCCAAAAAATTTTTCCCGGTCCATAGGTTCTTTTTACTCTCTTGGTGAAGTCTTTTGATGAGCATATGTGTCCAGTTTTTAGAAGATCTCAGTTATCTAGCTTGTCTTTTTGCATTGTTAGTTATGGTTTGTATCCTGTTAATACCATGTACTGGGGCCTATAGTGTTTTTCTTCTGTGATTTTCACAGTTTTGGGGTTTATATTTAGGTCTTTGATCCATTTTGAATTCCATTTTGAATTAGTTTTTGTATATGGTGTGAGGATGGGTTCTGTTTCATTTTTTTTGCAGATGGACATCCAGTTTTGATAGCACCATTTGTTAAAAAGACTGTCTTTTCCCCGTTTGATGGACACTGGGCCCTTTTCGAAGACCAGGTGACCGTAGGTGGATGGATTTACATCTGGGTTCTTAGTTCTGTTCCATTGGTCAATGTATCTGTCGTTGTACAAGCACCAGGCTGTTCTGACTACCGTTGCTGTATAGTAGGTTCTGAGATCAGGTAGTGCGAGTCCTCCTACTTTACTCATGTTCTTCAATAGTGCTTTACTTATCTGGGGCTTCTTCCCTTTCCATATAAAGTTAATGATAAGTTTTTCCATCTCTTTAAAGAAAGTTGTTGGTATTTGTATTTTTAAATCGCTTTGGGTAGAATTGTCATTTTCACAATGATGAGTCTACCTATCCGTGAACATGGTATGTTTTTCCATTTATGTAGATCTCTTTTGGTTTCTTGCAGTAGTGTTTTGTAGTTTTCTTTGTATAGGTCTTTTACATCCATGGTTAGATTTATTCCTAAATATTTTATTTTTTAGGGGTATGAGTCAGAATCGACTCGACTGCACCGGGTTTTCTCGGTATAAATGGTATTGTTTTCCTGATTTCCTTTTCATCGTTCTCTGTATTGGTATATAGGAATCCAACTGATTTTTATATGTTTATCTTGTATCCTGCCGCTCTGTTAAATCTTTCTATTAATTACAGGAGTTTTCTTGTGGAGTCTTTTCAGTTTTCTATGTATAGTATCATATCATCTGCAAATAGGGACACTTTAAATTCTTCATTATGAATTTGGATACCCTTTATTTTTTCTTCTTGACTTATCACTCTAGCTAGGATTTCCAGAACAATGTTAAACAGGAGTGGCGTTAAAGGGCATCCTTGTTGTGTTCCTGTTCTCAAAGGAAGTGTTTTCAGCCTCTCTCCATTAAGAATGATGTTGGCCTTTGGTTTTGTGTAGATGCCCTTTATCATGTTGAGAAATTTCCCTTCTACACCTATTTTATTGAGAGTTTTTATCAGGAATCGGTGTTGGACTTTGTCAAATGCCTTTTCTGCTTTAACTGAGATGATCTTGTGATTCTTTTATTTATGTGGTGGATTACATTGATTTATTTTCTAATGTTGAACCATCCTTGCATACCTGGTATGAATCCTACGTGGTCGTGGTGTATTATTTTTTTGATATGATGCTGAATTCTATCGGCTAGAATTTTGTTGATAATTTTTGCATTTATATTCATGAGAGATATTGGTCTGTAATTTTTTTTTTTTTTGTGGTGTCTTTGCCTGGTTTTGGTATCAGGGTTATGCTGGCTTCATAGAATGAATTTGGAAATACCGCTTTCTTTTCTATGTTCTGAAATAATTTCAGTAGTGCTGGCGTAAGCTCTTCTCTGAATGTTTGGTAGAATTCTCCAGTGAAGCCATCTGGGCCAGGGCTATTTTTTGTTGGGAGTTTTTTTTGTTTGTTTGTTTTTCCTTTTCAATCTCTTATCTTTTTATGGGTCTGTTCAGATTTCAACATCATTTTGTGGTAGTTTGCATAGGTAATATGTTTTTAGAAATTTGTCCATTTCCTCTAGGTTTTCAAATTTGTTGGAGTATAGTTTTTCATAATACTCTGTTATGATCCTTTTTTATTTCAGTTAGGTCTGTTGTAATGTCCCACATTTCATTTCTTATTTGGGTTGTTTTGTCCTCTCATGTTTTTCTTTTGTTTATTTGGACAGTGGTTTGTCGACTTTGTTGATTCTATCAGAGAACCAACTTTTGGTTTTGTTGGTTCTTTCTATTGTTTTTCTATTCTGTATTTCATTTATTTCTGTTCTGATCTTCACTACTTCCTTTCTTCTGGTGGCTGAGGGCTTCTTTTGCTGTTCTCTTTCTATTTGTTCAGGTTGTGTAGCTAATGTTTTGATTTTGTCCCTTTCTTCTTTTCTGATGTGTGCATCTATGGCTATAAATTGACCTCTGAGCAATGCATTGCTGTGTCCCAAAGGTTTTGGTATGAAGCGTTTTCATTCTCATTTGATTTTAGGAATTTTTTGATTCTGATTTCTTCTGTTATGCAATTGTTTTTAAGCAGGGTGTTATTCAGTTTCCATGTAATTGATTTTTTTTTCTTTGCTGTTGTTGTTAATTTCTACATTGATGGCATTGTGATCAAGGAAGACTCTATAGTATTTCAATGTTTTGGATTTTACTGAGGGTTGCTCTCTGGCCTAAGATGTGGTCTATTCTGGAGAACGTTCCAGGTGAGTTGGAATAGAATGTGTACTTTGCAGCTGTTGGGTGGAATGTTCTATATACATCTACGAGGCCAAGTTGGCTGATTGTGCTCTTCAGCGTCTTTGCTGAGTTTCTTTCTAGATGCTCTGTCCTTTACTGAGAGTGGTGTGTTGGTCTCCTACTATTGACATCTGTCAATTCTGCTTGTCAGTGCTGTTAGAGTTTGTTTTATGTATTTCGGAGCCCTATCATTGGGTGTGTAGATGTTTATTATGGTTATGGTTTATTATTATTATGGTTAAAACTTCATGATGGATTATCCCTTTAATCACTGTATAGTGCCCTTCTTTGTCTTTTATGGTGGATTTAGTTTTAAAGTCTGTTTTATCTAAGATTAGCGTTGTCACTCCTGCTCTTTTTTGGTAGTTATTTGCTTGATATATCTTTTCTCTCCTTTGATTTTTAATAAATTTACATCTTTGCTTCTAAGTTGTGTCTCTTGTAGACAGCATATGGATGGATCCTTTTTTTTTTTTTTTTTTTACCCATTCTGTCACTCTGTCTCTTTTTGGATGCATTTAGGCTGTTTACATTCAGCATGATTATTGATAAAAAAAAAAAATATATAGGTGAATTTATTGCTGTAATTTTGTAGTGCTGACATTTTCTTTGCTCCTCTTACTCTCCTGTGCTAAATTCCTTTTGTTTGTGGATTTCTTTTCATTTCTTTTGTAGTTTTTGTTTTATTGAGACTTTATGTTTTTCTTCTTTATTTTCATGTGTAAGTTTGTTAACTCTCTTTGTGGCTACCTCAAAATTTACCCTTATCTTCCTAGGTTTGAACCAGTCTATTATTACTAGGTATCTACTTGCCTTTCTCTCCATTAGAAAGTTCTACACCTACACATTTTATTCCCTCTTTTATTATTCTGACATTGTTATCATTTACAGATTAACCTCTCTGGCTCCCTGTTGCAATTCTTTTGGTTTTGGATAGTTCTTGAGAGTTCATTTCCTAGGTTGGTATCTGGTTGGCACAATCTCCCTAGATTCAGGCTGCAGTCTGATGTTGTTCTCAGGCTGTAGGACTCCCTTTAATAATTCTTTTAAGTTTGGTTTGGTTTTTACATATTCCCTTAATTTCTGTTTATCTGGAGATGTCCTAATTTCACCATCATATTTAAATGAGAGTTTTGCAGGATATGTTATTCTTGGTTGGAAATTTTTTTTCTTTAAAGTTTTATATATGTCGTCCCATTGCCTTCTTGCCTGCATGGTTTCTGCCAAATAATCAGAGCTTAGTCTTATTGTTTCTCCTCTGTATGAGACTTTTTATTTTTTTCAAGCTACTCTCAGGATTTTTTCCTTGTCTTTGGTTTTAGGGAATGTGATTATGATATGCTTTGGTGATTTTCTTTTGGGATCTATCCTATATGGGGTTTGTTGAGCTTCTGGATGGTCAGCTTTTCATCACTTATGATATTGAGGAAGTTTTCTGTCAGCAATTCTTCAATGATCCTCTCTGTGTTTTCAGTTTTCTCCCCCTGTTCTGGAACTCCAATCACTCACAAATTTTTGCTTTCAATTGTGTCCCACATAATTCTCAGGGCTTCTTCATTTTTCTCTGTTCTTTTTTTCTGATTTTTCCTCAAACAGATTTGTATCCAAGTATTTGTTTTCAATTTCGCTGATCCTGTCTTCCATCATCTCAAACCTGTTCCTCAGCCCTCCAATGACACTGTCCATCTCTGAAATCTTGTTGTTACTGTTTTGGATTTCTAATTGTTTTATTTGTATGATTTCAGTTGTGAATTAATTTTGATATTTTGTTCCTGTATTATTTTCTTGAATTCTTCCTTTTTTTTGTCTGTATTTTCCAGGAATTTGTCTGCCTTTTCCATAAATTTGTCTATTTTTTCCTCATCTTTGTATGCTTTTTGCTTCATCTCTTGGTTGCTCTGAATATTAGAGATTTGAATTCCCTATCGGACAGTTCTAGTGCCTTTTCTTCTACTGGAAAGTCATCTTGTGTGTTATTTTGGATGCCTACTTGTACCATCCTGTCCTTTGTTTGTTTGTTTTAATATAGTCTACTGTCAGGACATTCAGTAATTATTTTCTTTACTCGTTCATTGTGGATATGTTTGTTTCATCTTGTTTTTTTGTTTTATTTGGTTATGTCTGAGCAGGCAGGTTGTGCATTCTTTGTTGTTTGCTCTCTGTGGTCACAATATTTTCACCTCTTTGTCCAATGGGTAGGATAAGTCACTCAACTAATGTACAGCTGAAGGGGAGGCACTGGGATGGGTTTTCTGTGGCATGCAGTAGGGCCAACAGGGTGGGTAAGGATTCAGTGCTGGCCAGGTTCTGGTAGGTGGTGCTTGTGCTGATCAGGGATGTGATATTCAGTGCATGGTGCTGGTAGGCAGGAAAGAGGTGGGAGGTTGTGATGTGTGGAGCTAATATGGACATGGGAAAGAGTAGAGAGAGGAGAAACAGGAGCCAAAAAAAAAAAAAAAAAAGATTGCTAAGGGAGCTTGCTGTTGGATTGGAGAGATGAGAAATGGAGAAAAACAAAAATGAAAAAAGATAAGAAAAAGGGAAAAAGAAAGAAAAATAAACTAGAGGAAAATTTGGAAAAAAGAAAGAAAAGTCCTCAGCAGTCCCACTGGTGTGACTGTGAAGACCAGAGAAGTGGCTCCCAGGCTGTTCAGTGTAGCCTGGCTAGAGGGAGTATATGTGTTACACAGCACCAGGTATTCAGGAGACAGGAAAAGAAGGCAAGTATAGAGAGATGAGAACTGAGAAATGAAGAAAGACAGAAAGGAAAAAAGAGAGAAAGAAAGAAAAAATTAATACCCTAGGTGTTACTCAGGCTGGGGAAATGTCTCCTAAGCCATGCAGTGCAGCCTGGCTAGAAGTGGGTCCCAAGTTGAGAAAAGAAAAACAAAACAAGCAAGTAAAACAAAACAGAAGCAAAAAAAAAAAAAAAAAGGCCCCAGGGATCCCACCAGCATGCTGTTGCAGCCTGGAGGAGTGGCTCCCCAGTCCACAGCACTTCACAGCCTTTCCAGAAGAAGCAACAATGGCACACAGAGCCAGGTGTTCGAGAGAAAGGAGGGAGTGGTGGTGGGAGGCAGAGGAAGAAACCGAAAGAAATGGAAAAAAGCAACATTTACAACAGACAAATGGCACTCAGGGAGCTGGCCAGAGTGCGCAGGTTGAATCCAAGCAGCCTTGGCTGAAGCAGTTGCCTCCCAGCCAAGAGACTGGAGCCAGTGGGAAGCAGAGGAGGCCGAGGGGGGTGGGGGAGAAGGACGGGAATTAGGAAAGCATATATCACCTGTTACCAGATGCTTTGTCTCCTGCTGCGAGCCTCATGAAGCTGTTTTCCCATACTCCTTGTCTGCTGATCTCCGATGTGGGTGGAGTGAATCCAAGCAGCACGGATGCTGCACTTCCCAGCTGACGGAGCCACTGCAGCCAGCCAGGAGGCCCGGAGGTAGAGCATCAAGGAGTGAATACTGGGTGGGAAAACGTGTATTGCTGGTTATGGGGTGCTCTCTCTTCTGCTGGGAACTTCATGAAGCTGCTGTCCCATGCTCCCTGTCTGCTGATCTCCAATGGGAGCCCAAGATGAGAGAATCTGTGCTGCGTTAACTGATAGGGGACCTCCACATGTATCTCTCCTCACTTTCTGTTCTCTGTCAGTTTCTTATTCCATTCGGTGTTTGGCTGAGTTCTTTATCTCTTCATTTGACATTTTGGGCTCCGGGAATGATGTTTGTCTCTGCTTCACTTAGTTTTTTGGGTCTCTGCTGTGGAGGGACGGCATGGTGCTTCTGTCTATGGCGCCATGTTAGCCAGAAGTCCTGATCTCATCTAGTTGCTTTGATAAAATCTAGTTCTATGATAGTCAATAGCGATTCATATTTCCATATGATAATTAAAGTCTTTGTTGTTGCAATCTCCATAACATTCTGTAAATACTACTAATTGGCAATTTGAGGTGATGCTTGCCCCAATGATAGAATCTATCTATGGATCGACAAAGCTTACTGAATTAAGGTACAAAAATCTCAATTTGGCATTCTAAGCTTTATACCTTTCAAACTTTATTTGCTGCTGTCTTATTCAAACTATCTGTAGTAGCAACTCAATTTCCCATAAATAGTGTCAATAACCCCAGGAAGTCAAGTAGCCTCCTTTGTAAGATTGTTGATTCACTATCATGAGATGCAAAAAGTCGCTCATTGGCGATCTCAGCCTTGAGCTTTATGGAGCCACTTTTATGTTCCCTGTGGATGCACCCCTTCCTTGGGGACATTTAGAGCAGCAAGCTTTAAAGACCTTTAGACCAGCAAACCCAAAGTTGAAAGGAAGGTAAGCAAACATTTGCTAGTAGATCATTAGGAGGAAGAGTGAGAAGATAATAAATAAAATCACTCCAGTGTCAATATTTGCAATGGATGATATGGTACTGACACTATAAATGACAGGGCTTTAACTATTATGTTCTAATCAAGTAAGTAATTTTTGAATCAATAATTATCTTATTGAAAAAAATAAATGTATTTCTCCCATACAATAAATTTTAATATTCCTGATGTGTAAGGCAATTCGTACTAAGATATTCAACTTAGTCAATGACACAACCTCAAATCCCATCAAGAATGAGGCAGGGCATTAAAGGAAATACATAAAACTAAACATGAAATACTGCAACATCTTGTTATCAGACTTGAATCATAGGACAAGTATAACACATATATTATAAGCTTTCCAATATAATAAAAATAATGCTCACATCTA
Source organism: Loxodonta africana (assembly GCF_030014295.1). NCBI lineage: Eukaryota > Metazoa > Chordata > Mammalia > Proboscidea > Elephantidae > Loxodonta > Loxodonta africana. The sequence continues at coordinate 78,548,434 of NC_087358.1, read as the reverse complement.
TTTTTTTTTAAGCTTATGCTTACAGAATATAATTTCAACAGTGTCATAATTGCCTAAAAAAAAGATATGTGGTTTTGGAAAAGTTGGCTCGAAATAAATAAATTTTTTAAAAGCAGTGTTTATAATTAACCCCTTTGTCAAAATGTTTTAAGGCAGCTAATTTGTCTGGAAATATAACATGAGCCACTGCCTGTTAGAATGAATTAGTACATTTTCCCCAGAAAGTATCTCACACTTGTTTCTAGTATTTGTTCCTTTGGCCTAATTCTATACACTTGGTTCACACGTTTCTCCTTTTTAGGTCAGCCTGGTCTAAATGCGGAGCCCTGATAGTGCAGTGGTTAAACATTGGGCTGCTAACCAAAGGGTCCCCAGTTCAAATCCACCAGACTCTCCTTGGAAACCCTATGGGGCAGCTCTACCCTGTCCTATAGGGTCACTATGAGTCAGAATCAACACAACAGCAACGGGTTTGAGTTTTTTTGTCCAAATGAAAGAAGCCCTGGTTGTGCAGTGGGGCAGTTTGAACCCACCAGCTGCTCTGCAGGAGAAACACATGGCAGCCTGCTTTCATCATAGCCTTGGGAACCCTATGGTGCAGTTCCACTCTGTCCTATAAGGTTGCTATGAGTCAGAATAATTTGTCCGCAACTGGTTTGGTTGGGGGTAAATGAATTGAGCATAACTACTAAACCCAGGTGGTCTCAAAAAATTCACTGCTGTTGAATTCTGGGCAACCCTAGTGGGTGGTGGGTGGGTGCACTATTTAACAACCCACACCACATTCTTAAAAGAAATCACATAGACCACAGAGTCCTACTTTCCCTATTAATATAGTTGCCTAATGAGATGCACAAATGAGATTAGCTTCTTCAAAGAAGAACTTTCAACATAAACATAAACTGTTATGCTCTAAGGAAGGCAGGTGGTAATAATCTGTTTATGGTTTTAGAATCCAACTAAAGATAACCCCCCTCAATGAGATGGATTGATACACTGGCTGCAACAATGGGATCAAGCATAACAACAATTGTGAGGATGGCACAGGACCAGACAGTGTTTTCTTCTGTTGCACATAGGTTTGCTGTGAGTCAGAACTAATTCAACAGTACCTAACAACGTATTCAACGCCAACAGCTAACAAAATAATATGTTTTAACCACAGCAGTCCCCAAGGGTAGTCCACGTAATAGATTGCTTTGTATAATGAGGCAGTGCTGGGACTTTAAATGATGAACCTTGTAATATATATATATATATATATATATATATATATATATATATATATATATATATTTAATTTGATTTGCTAAAAGAAATTTCTGGGTCTTAGTTTTCTAAGTCAATAAAGAAGACAATATTCTACGTTATATTTGATTTTCTGCAACCCTCAGAATTTTTCATCAACCTGAAAAGTAAGTTTATGAGGAACGCATTCATTCATTCCTTATTGACTCATTCATTTATCCACAATATAGAAGGATTTAACAAATGTTAATTGCACCCCTACAATTGGCTCCTCACTGTGCTAGCCTCTGAGTGGGAAAAGGCTTTCTTAACAATATAAAGAGTTGTTCCTTCTGTCTTTTATTCTAAAGGGTTGCGTGAGGCTAGATGCCACGTGGAGAGCAAAGCAAACTAACCATCAAGTTCCTGTCTTAAAGAAGAAACACTGAAGAGGCCATCTACTAATGTACTGTTTGTCTTTGTACTGTGCACTGCACCCTGACAGAATATGAGGAATATTAAATACTGTGCTGTATGTTACAGAAACAACAGACACGTTTCTGGTATTTCAGAATAATGGACAGATGCTGGATTCATTTTGAAAGATACAAAGATAAAATTGTGCTCAGTGGCCTTTCAAAACAAATTTTCTTTTCAACAATGATGAAAGTAACAAGAGAGCCTGGAAAAGAGGGAAATAATGCAGAGTTGTGTAGGGAAGTTCCCTCACAACCCCTTCTCTTGTACGGAGATAACATCAGGCAGTTAAACATTCCAAACATTTAAAGTGCTTGAGGCTTTGGTGTCATAAATGCTTTAGAGTTTATTGCCCTTGGAGGTAAAAGAGGTCTTAGAGATTCACAGTGTCCGCTCACCTCAACTGCTTTTCCTCTTCAGGAGAGGAAATAGGATGGCACAGTGCCTAAGGCCTCCCATAGATAAAGGCAAAATTAAAACTAGAAACCAAAATTGCCTCCAGCCCAAACCTCTTGCTTCTTAATTACAATTCTCTTTAGCATTTCTAAATGCTTTTCCTGCTTCACCATCCCTACGAGTCTCATCACTGATATTTACTCAACTTTACTCAACGCAGTGTTAGCAGAAAGTAATCAAGTTTTTTCAGAAACATTACCCACAAAATAGGAAACCCTGGTAGTGTAGTGGTTAAGTGCTACGGCTGTGAACCAAAAGATCAGCAGTTCAAATCCACCAGGTGCTCCTTGGAAACTCTATGGGGAAATTCTACTCTGTTGTATAGGGTCCCTATGAGTCGGAATCAACTCAACGGCAGTGGGTTTGGTTTTTGTTTTTTTATCCACAAAATAACTCACAAAATGTATGCGTTGTCATTTAGTAGCATTAGATGCCATAAACTTTTGAAGAATATTGTCCCAATATTTAATCAGGCCTTATAAATATATTTTTGTGAGGCTTAGCTTGCAATATGTATTATATAGAAAAGAGGCAATGGTCACTCAAGGCTGTTGTCGTTGTTGTTGACTCCGACTCATGAGGACCCCATATGTGTAGAGTAAAACCGCTCCATGGGGTTTTCAAGGCTGTGACCTTTCAGAAGTAAATCACCAGGCCTATCTTCCAAGGCACTCCTGGATAGTTTTGTACTGCCAACTTTTCAGCTAGAAGTGGAGCTTTCTTGGCTGTACTCTCTATGGAAGCAGATTGCCAGACTTTTCTTCCGTGGTGCCACTGGTTTGATTTGAATCACCAACCTTTGGGTGAATAGTCAAGTACAAACGGTTTGAACCACCTAGGGACCTATGAAGAGCTAATACAATACTGTATGTCTGGTAGTGTGTTAGGCTCTGGAAATTCAAAGACAAATATATGCTTCTTACCTTTAAAAACTTTAAGTATTCTACCCTCCCAAAAAGCAGGGACAGTAGTTATTATTGTGTCCCTTACAAAGCACCCTGGTAGTACAGTGGTTAAAAGCTCAGGTTGCTAACCAAAAGGTTGGCAGTGCAAATCCACCAGCTGCTCCCTGGAAACTCTGCCCTGTAGGGTAGCTATGAGTCGGAATCGACTCGACGGCAGTGGGTTTGGTTTGGTCCGCGGCTCTAAGTTTCAGAAGCACACCAGGGTGCTGCCGCTTTTCCTGGTCAGCCGGAGTAAAGAGCACTTGCATCCCTTTGCATTGGCCTACATTCTGCCGTTTTTACTGGTCGGCCGGAGTAAAGAGCGCTTGCATCCCTTTGCATTGGCCTACATTCTGCCGTTTTTACTGGTCGGCCGGAGTAAAGAGCGCTTGCATCCCTTTGCATTGGCCTACATTCTGCCGTTTTTACTGGTCGGCCGGAGTAAAGAGCGCTTGCATCCCTTTGCATTGGCCTACATTCATCAGAACCAGGGTCTGGTACTGAAGCTGCTGTAGTCGAAGACGTCCAGCTTTCAAACTGAGCTTTACTGTCTGAAAACTCAACTCTGTACCTTTAATCCTTATTTTCAATCTGAGGTGTACTGAACTGTTCCTACATACATATCATGCTTTGGGGATAAGTCTACCGTTTTTCACAGTCACCTCACACCCAGTGTATCCAAAGTTTAGGTGATTTTCTTCCTCCAGCATCAGCCATCCCTCCACCTCAACCCTGTGACTGCATGAGGACTGCATCTTTGATATTTTTTCATAAATTGCCAGATAGCTTGTTACCTTCAAAATATTGTTACTTGGAAAATTTAAAAGAATTGTACTAGAGAATAAAACAGCATATAGAAATACCTCATGAAATCCTGTTATTTTTTACTACAAGGTACTGGTACGAACTGGGATTGGAGAATATGTCTAATGTGAAGAAATCTATGTGAGAATTGAATTTAGATCCATTGGGTATTGAGGCAAGGAGCCCTGGTGGTGTAGTGGTTAAGCACTTGGCTGCTAACTGAAAGGTCGGTAGTTCAAACCCACCAGCCGCTCTACGGAGAAGGAGGCGACAGTCTGCTTTCACAGTGGCATGTCTAGGGTTGGTATCACCCAGTACAGTAACTCACGGTGTCACACGCCCCTTTACCCGCGCTGGGCGGGGCCGGCCAGTGAAACACCCCTGGTGGGCGTTGCGTGGCCTGCCCCTTCCCCGCTTCCACGGCTTCTCGCTGAGCCTCCCCTCTCCCATTTGCGAAGGCAGCGACTCGCACCCTGACTGCTGGGCGATGGAGTGAGGGGAGTAGGGTGGTAAGGAGAATGAGTTACTGCACTGGATCATGGGTGACACCAACGCTACTGACCCACTGCCTGGCGGCCCCTCCCCTGGAGGCACGGACCCTGGGGCATTTTTGTGTCACCCCCCTCTGACAGTGCCAGGAGGAGCACCCCCTTCACCCCTCTAGTGAAGCCATATAACATATAGCATAAGTAGCTTCCAAAAAGACTTACAGTCTTGGAAACTATGCAATAGTTCTACTCTGTCCCACAGGGTCTCAATAGGTCTGAATCTAGTGGAAGGCAAGGGTTTGTGTTTTTCTTTGTTTGTTTCCCTTTGGGAAGGAGCTAGAGGTAGGGAAAACTCCCCTCCTCAGGGACTGAAGTGATGGACAACTCCTAGACCTTCCTCACTCCTTCAGCACATGGCTTTTTGCCTCTGACATAAAAACAACAAAATAAAAACAAAACTTTCTTTGCCTTTCTATAAACAGGAACCAATTAGACTAGTCTAAATGAATGACTTCTTGATTGAAATAAAGTCATTCTGAAAACAGTTTGGAATTTTTTTTCTGATTTTATCTTATAACATTTCTGTAACAATTGGAACTCTGTAATATTAAGGTTGCCAGAAGATACAATCTATGACAAACATATCTAATTTACCTCAGCTGAGTTTAAGAAAGAGCGAAACAAACTCCTTACCTGACTCGATACCTCTGTTCCTCATTCACCATCAAATAAATTTTCAAGCTGCAGGATAATGTAAACTTCAATAAATGTCTAGGCCTCTCAGACTGTGTCTGTGACTTCAGTCGGGGTGAAACAGGTAAGATTAGGGGATAGTAATTAGGCAATTTTCAGTTTTGAACTCACAACATATTTACTGTTTTATAAGATTTGTTCTTTCTGTTTTTGTGATACCTGCTAACTAAATCACCTGAAAGAATTAACCACAATAGAGTGCTATCACCACAAGCAGTCACAGCTTCTATTTCTTGTGAATAACTTTACTGTTGTTTATTTTCAGTTTTTCTTGTTGACCAGGACTACAGTATTTTCCGAACTGCTATGGACAGTTTCTATAATCTGTACACGCCTGACGTATGACCAATCAGTTGAAAAGGAGTTTCTTTGGGGGTGCAGCCTGCATCCAATATAGGTGGACTTTCTGGCAATTGCTGGCTTTTGCTCACACTGGATCTTCACCTGACCTCCGGTTCTTGGGACTTGAGCTAGCCTGCCAATCTTGGGATTTGTCAGCCTCCACAGTCTGTGGGTCAGTGGGCTGCTGTCTGACCTGCCCATCCTGGGTTCGCCAGTACCTGCAGCTATGTGAGTCAGGAAAAGCCTCCATCCTGACCCACAGACTTGGGACTTTTCAGCCTCTACAACCCCACGAGCAATTTCCTTGATAAATCTCTCTCTCTCTTTCTATATACATATATGCTTCACTAGTATTACTTCTCTAGATGGCCCAGCCTAAGACGCAGAGAAACCATTTTCTTTGTATTAACAAATGCCTTTTGAGGAAGACTTATTTAACATCCACTCATTTATGAATAAATTCAGTGAACATTCTTTGAATATCTAATATATACAAGGCATTATCATAAATGTCGTTGACAGAAGTGCAGAAGTGCATAGCATTTTGATCTACCATAGCCAGACACTTAGGGCTCACTCTCTTTTATGTTCTCATGTATTAATTAAAAAGGGATTAATTGAGAACATCTTGCATACATATTATTCTAATAGCTATCATATGTTTTTGCCACTCTCTCCAAATATTCTCTTAACTTATTTGAATAGTAGTTATTCTATGTATTAGAAACTATGGAAGAGGCATCCAGAAGGGGTTTTTTATAGCATTGACTTGATGTCTGCCAAATGGCTGGGTGGCAGTGAGGAAGATATGGGAACAAAAGAAAAGGTCTAACTTCCAAACCAAGCGCCACACAAGTGGGACAATTGCCCTGGCAATTCTGAGCCTAAGTCAGTACGCAATTGTGAGAAGCAGGGCAGAAGGCACCAAACGTGAGAGATGAATTTGCTGGTTGATCTGACTTAGATTTGTACAGCGCAAGGAACACCAAGGAATGGGGATATATCATGAGTACCAATCCTGGGGATTGTGGCTAGCAGGAGCAAGACAAGAAATGCAGACCCTGGCCTGTCATGTGGGAAACAGATGGTTTCCTTGGTCACCAGCAGAGGTGCCAAGATGTGCCTGGTGAGTGGTTTCTTGCCTCCCAATAATCCCATCCCGAGATGCTCTGTCATTTCAATTAAAAAGAAAAACATGTTCACAAAAAGACTTACATGAATGCTGGTAATAGCTTTCTTTATGAAATCAAAAAACCAGAGAGAGCTCTGGTACCCATTAACAGGAGAATGGATAAATCAACTGTGGCATTTCCATACAATGGAATACAACTCTGAGATCAAATGCAACAGCATGGGTGAATTGCAAAAGCATTGTACTTTTTGGAGCTCACTGGTGGGATGGTGAGATGATGCCCGGGGGAGACAAGGTGGAAAGATTACAAAGGCCTTGTACAGCAAGCTCAGGAGTGTTGGACCTACACCATGAGAACAATAGACATTGAAGAATTTTAAGCAGATAAGTGCTACAAACAGAAGTATTTGTGGACCCTGCCTGGCTAAAGTGTAACAGTTATAGCCTCAACTCATCTCCCTGGACTTCCAATGCTGTCTTCAGAGCCCTGTCCACATTCTTGACCAAGTTACATGCCAACCATCCTGACAAGCTGGACCTCCATTGCCGTCTTCAGAGCCCTGTCTACATTCTTGACGAAGTTCTATGCCAGCCATCCTGACCAGCTAGACCTCCAATGCTGTCTTCAGAGCCCTGTCCACATTCTTGACCAAGTTCTATGCCAGCCATCTTGACAAGCTGGACCTCCAATTCTGTCTTCAGAGCCCTGTGTGCATTCTTGACCAAGTTCTATGCCAGCCACCCTGACAAGCTGGACCTCCAATGCTGTCTTCAGAGCCCTGTCCACATTCTTGACCAAGTTCTATGCCAGTCACCCTGACAAGCTGGACCTCCAAAGCTGTCTTCAGAGCCCTGTGTACATTCTTGACCAAGTTCTATGCCAGCCACCCTGAAAAGTTCCACTCCCTGTCACTAGGTGCATCTTTGTTGCTCCCATTGTCTTGATGTATGTAACAAAGTGATGCTTTTGCTTTGTGAAAATGGCTAACTAAAGATTGTGTATGTGATGTTTCATGACGTGAAGCAGTATGGCCTAGCTTTAACAGCATGGACTTTGGGCTCAGACCTGTATCCAAAACCTGATTCTGCTACTTACTGGTTGAGTGAGCTAGGCAAGTTAACTACATTTCCTCAACTGTAAAATGTAATGTCTTATTAAATTTAAAACATAAGCAACTAAAACAGAGGCCCCAAAATTTGATGTCTTAACCAAGTTAGAAGTTTATTTTTGCAATGGTCCAGGGTTAAAAGACATACGTAGGTAGCTCCACCATCCTCAACGCGCGGCCTCCAGCTCTGGTGCAAGGCGGCTGCTGCAGTTCCCCCAGGGCCAAGGGAGTGCACATGCTTTCCAATGCTGAGGCACGGCCCAGAAGTCACACACATCACTGGTGTTTGGATTTTATTAGCCTGGTAGAGCTGCAAGGGAGACTTGGCAATGCATTCTAACTGGGCAGTCACATGCCCAGTTAAATAGAGCAGCAATGTTTTCATTAAAAGGAGAATGGATCCAGGTGGACAGAAGCCAGCCGCCACAATTCCAACATTAAACACCTGCCTTGTGGAGATACTGTATTCCCTGTGATAATGCATAGTGCGTAGCAGGATAACTCGCTCACCGTAAGCAAGCAGTAAGTGTAGGCTGCATGCGTAATAATAATTATTAACATCGTGTTTGCATGTGAGTCCAAAGGAGGCCTTGTACTATTCAACTAGGCTCTAGACTCAGAAGAAACCATGTTGTCAGTTGAGAACTAGTTCTAGCAATAAGAGGGCTCTCCTCTCCCCCAATCTCTCAAAATCTCTCATTGTGATTAAATGTTATTCAGTTTATCTTGGATGGTCTGATAATTTTTCTTTTCCTCTTTTCCTGTTTCAATTCAAGATTCTAAGAATAGCTACATTATATTCAGAGATTCTTAGCAGAGTGAAGCTCTCCTTCCGTGACTGGCTGTGATGGTTTGTCTGAATAAAACAAGTGGATTACATATACTGGCAATCTCCCAATGTATTTGAGTTACAATGAACCACACTTCCCACCGTCTGTTTTGTTTTTAGGGGTTTTTTTTGGTATATATTATCATTAGTAATATGTACCACATATAATGTTGCAATGCACAATTTACAGTTGTTATCATACTCAGATGTTCACTCTCTTATGTTCGAAGATCAGATTTATAAAGACACTGATGATAAAAGGCAATAATAATGAAACTTAAAAAAAAAAGAAGATATTCAACTTACCTCAGAACCGATTTAGGACAGAGATGTGGGAACGGATGACTGTTCTAAGTCGAGATTACCTGTACTTTGTAACAGATTTGCTAATTTCCTATAGGAATTATTTTTTCCATGTTTACTTTCTAAAATAATTCCCTTTAAATAACTGAGGCGTTGTTTTATTAGATTCAAGGATCATTGCCAATGAATTAAAAAGAAAACTATACACCAACAAATGAAAAAAAGGGGATACATTTTTTTTTTTTTTAAAGTAAGAGGAAAGTATGTTTTAACTGCATTTGGCTCCTTCTCCCACGAACTCTGTCCCTCCACTGGCTCTGTGGGAACCAGCAGTGAGCCAGAGGTCACCAGATGGCGGCAGTGCGTATCTGAGGTACCTAGTAAGCACTAACTAGTGTTCTCCATGTCATTTGAGAGAAGTTTATAGTATTGTCATGAAAGCTTCCCTTAGAGAAAGGATACTAACACTGCTTTCCCTCATGAGTGAATTATCTTTTATACTAATATAGGGCTTCATTGTCTTTTCATCCATCTACTGAAATAAATTAAATGCCTTCTGTAGGTTTAATTGTTATACTACTTTTTCTTTTCCAGACCCTCTGTGCGTTGTGATATAAAATAATTGAATCTTATGGCTAGGTAGAGAAATGAGCCACAGAATTCATGGCTGTGACTGGGGACTTCAAAGCCACTACAAGTACCATCTCTAACAGTATATATACATCCTCAGATATAACATCAGCCCTTTAATTGCAAAGAAACCTAACTCCAACTGATTTAATGAATAAAAATCCAATTGCCATTGAGTTGACTCTGACCCATGGTGACCCCAAGAGTGTCACAGTGGAGCTGTGCTCCCTAGGGTTTTCAATGACTGATTTTTCAGAAACAGATCACCAGGCCTTTCTTCTGAGGTGCTTCTGGGTGGACTCAAACCTTCGCCCTTTCAGTTAACAGCCAACCACTTTAACCGTTTGCACCACTCAGGGACTCCTGGCTTAAAGAATTTTATTTCCTGGCTGGAGGGGGCCCCGGCTTCAGGGGTGACTGTATCCCGGGATGGCAGGTCTCTGTTTCTACGTCTTTGTTTTTTGCCTTTCTTTCTTTGTGTTCGCTGATTTCTTTATTTCTTACAGGGGACCACTCTACCCCTCGCTTGCTCTGTTCCATCTGCATTGCCATTCTCTTCTGTTTCTAGAACATATTGAGCATGATCCTTGAGGAAGGTTTTACATTTATTATTCCTTCTGCCAGAGCCCTCTTCCCCAGATATCTGCATGACTCACTCCCTCATTTCCCTTAGGTCAAATGTCACCTCACCAGAGAGGCCTTCCTTGACCACATATTTAAAATAACACACCCGGTACTCAAAGTCTCACACCCTCCTACTACTCCCTGTCTTCCTCATCCTGGTTTATTTCCTTTGTAACACTTACAACCATCTTTGTTTGCTTTTTATTTATTGCAACCTCTTCCAACTAAATGTAGGCTTCGAGTGAGTGGAGACATTTTTCTGTTTGGTTGTAAACCCTGGCGGTGTAGTGGTTAAGTGCTACGGCTGCTAACCAAGTGGTTGGCAGCTCGAATCCGTCAGGCACTCCTTGGAAACTCTATTGGGCAGTTCTACTCTGTCCTATAGGGTCACTATGAGTCGGAATCAACTTGACAGCAGTGGGTTTGGTTTTTGGTTGGTTTATAGCAGAGGTTGGCAAACTATGGCCCACAGGCCAAATTATTCAGCCAACCCCATGTTTTTGTATTTTTATGTTTTCATATGGCTAGAAAAAATCAAAAGAATATTTTGTAATGCATGAAAATACAGAAAAATATACTAAACAGACGAATGTCAGTGTTTATGAGTGTCATTGGAACATAGTACACACTTTGTGACTTGTCTGTGGCTGCTTCGATCCTACCACAGCAGAGTGCAGTAGTTACAACAGAGGCTGTGTGTGCCTGCAAAGCCTAAACATTTACTAGTAGGCCCTTTGGAGAAAAAGTTTGCTGATTTCTAGTCTAGAAAAATGCCTGGTGCATAAAGACTGCTGAAAAGAATGATGTTGAATGAGCATGTTTCTATACTCTCAATAACAGACCTCTCTCCAACATCTGAAAACTATATTCAGCCTTTGTCTGATTATTGATTCCTCTGACAGAGGGATTTAACTTCCCCAAATGATAAAAGAATTTGTACAGGATCCAAAAAATTATTCTAAGCAATAAAAGGAGGATAGAGTACGGACAAATAATAATATTACAACCTAGCATATGAAAATTATGGCCAATTGTACCTCCAGTAACTTAATATAACTTTATATTCACCTCTATACATTGCGTTATCGCGATATCCCCTAATTCACTCGTTTTCTCCCTTCAAGGTAACTCTCTTCCAGCCCAACCCAGCAGGACTCTCAGTTCCCAAAAACAACAAAGCTTTCTTACTCAAATAAACCTGCACAATCTCCTCTCTCTGCAGGGGGACAGTTTCCTCTTTTGCCCACTGGTGAATGCTTGCTGGTAAATCAAGATAAAAAAAGGGCTCAAATACCCTGCACCCCACCACCTCAATGTAAAAACGACTATACTTGATTGTCATTCATTCATTCATCCAACATATTTGTTGGGCAACTGCTATGTGGCAGGCACCGTCCTAGGTCCTATGTTACAGCGGCTAAGAACAGAGCCTCCATTCTACCCTCATGGAGCTTGCATTTTGTTGGGAGGAAAGACAGTAATTTTTTTAAAATAAATAATATCATGTTCAACGTTGATATGAGCTACAAAAATAAAATAAAAGAGTTGAATGCGTGGAGAACGGTGAGAATGCACTGCCATTCTGTGCTACAAACATATTTATATAAAATAACCAGTCGCGGTGGAGTCAACCCTGTTAAACTATGTGCTTCTGTTGCAATTCACAAACATCAGCCACACAGCCCCCAGAAGGGACCTGTCTTGTCTCTTCTCTCATTCCCAGGGCACAGCCAGCCTGGCATTTTGTCACTGTCAGATGGACAGGGGGTGATGGTCGAATGTGTGGGCATACATGTTGTTAATAGCTTGATTTCTCTATGTAGAAAGTGACACACAAAGGCAATCATGATATGAGCATTTTGAAATGCTAAGAAAATGTGCATCATATTCACAATTATGAAATTTGGAAAAAAATAAATGAAGCGAAAAAATATATTTGAATGTGCATTTTAAAAGAAAGCATGAAAGGGCAAAAATCCCGTGTAAATTTAAAATTATGCAAGTAGGACAAGTTTCTGTTGTTGTGACTAAATCAGATACTTTTTAAAAATCCTTTGGTTCATTGCTTGACAACTCGTCTATGCAGCTGAAATCTGGAATGACCAGTTTCACTTCGTATTACAGCGGCCCTCATTTTAAGTTGGACTGACCACGTTTCTAAGGTTTACTTTTTCTCCACTGATTCTCCTTTGTGAGAGAACCTGGGGGGGGGGGGGCGGGGGAGGACACTCTTTCTAGCTAATTATTTTCCTGTCTAGAAAAATTTAAAGAAGGATAAATGGCCAAAATTCTGAATTTAAAAACAAATTTTATACTCATTTTTGGCAATTTTGTATTTGGTAGTCAGTGTATTCACATGATGGGAATAAAACAAGTCATTATAATTTCTTCTAAGATTCCACTTTTCCCAAAGGGTCAAACAAGGTCAAGGTTATTTGTTGATGCCATAGTTTCTCAGAACTCTTCTAAGGCACCTAGAGAGGAAAGGCAGGGAGATAGCTCTGAGATGTGGTTTCAGGAAATATTACTTTGTCACAATAGCCTTGTGTGGGATGTGTGGGGCACAAGCTGTGTGGGTCAGAAAGAAAATGTGTGTGAACCTGTGCGTATTTTTGTGCTAAGAACACAAGGAACACACAGAAGTTTGGAATGCCTTTGAAAGGGCCATACTAACCACGTGATAGGAACAGAGATTACATTATACTTGACATATCCATCCTAATTTTAGAGGCTCAGTGTTTCAGGGTGATTCTTTCTTTAGACACTCAAGACACTCCCATTGGAAAGAAAGGCAGCTGCTCAAGTGCATTTTTTATAATTGGCCTTGGGGTCATGTATTAGTGCTAGGACAGAGGGAACAGGGTGGGGAGGCCTTGACTCTAAAATTGACTTCCTTTCTCCTTCAAAAGAATCCCTATTCATTGGCCCTGAGGACAATGGAAAAGAACACCTTTTCTCCCTATTTCTGAAAATTAACACAAACATGCAATTCAGTTGCCTAGAATAACCTTTTCTTCTTATTCATCTAGCTAAGAAATAAACTTTCCCATCTCATTTTTGTTTATACAATGTACAACTGCCTTCTTACAGGATGATTTTAAATTTCAGAGTATTTCTAATTCAGAAGGAAAAAGTACACAACTATGCAAAATAATGACTGCCTGGCCAGCATTAAAATCAAAAGATAGCTAACAAACTGGTTGGGTAGTCGGACTTTTTATTAACAGGAATATTTAGATGACATTTCTGAAATGATTAAAGACATGTTTGATTCTGATTAATTGGGCTGTATGAAAACATAATCAATTAATCCAGAAGCAATCCGATATTATTCAGTCAATTAAAACAGAGTTTTAAAAATGTGCTTAGGATGTTGTCCATTTTGTAGTCGTCTTAAAGTCCATTTATCAAAAATCAGTGGCCTATTCTGTTATGGGTGGTGGGAAAATCTGAGAAAAAGTAATGGTGCTGTTTGACCAACATGATGAAAGTAACTAACGTGAATGAACTGTACGTGTGGAGATCATAGAAATGGCAAATGTTTTGTTACCTAGACATTTACACAATGAAAATTTTATTTTAAAAAATCAGTAGCCTAACCAGAATGGGTCACCTCTGGAACCACTTGAGGAACAGTCATTATTACAGCTAAAAACGACCCAGCAGAATCAATGAATGGAGAGCAAATATGCATATTGCTCAAGATATTGCTCAAAATCCTAGTTACCAATGTAACTTCAAGATCTATGTTGCCGATAATGGAAACACCTAAAAGATTAGAAGGGTTAGCTTCACAAGGCACCACTGTAAGCAACTGAAAAAATTTCTGGCACAATGCAAATTCCCCTGGTGTGAGTAACAATTTTTTCCTTGGGGTGTTTAATGTTTGCTGAGTGTTGACAATGAGCTAGGTCGTGTTCAAAGCACAGAGAAGGCACAACTTCTGGGCGGTATGCAGTCTTCTTCTCCCACCCGGGAGAGCAGTTATTCCTGCTTGGCTTTGTTTTCACAATAACCCTTTTCCTTTTCTCCACCCCCTCCCCAGTGCGTATCTATCTCATGATGTCACATTTAAAAAAATACAGATACCTCAGCCCAGAAGATGCTTGATTTGGTTCTCTTGGGGGCTGGAGCCCACCAGTTCTACACAGTAAAGTACAACTTCAAGAAGGAGAGTTTCCAGCGTGTGAACACGTGAACGAACATGATGATATTCTTATCTGTGATGAATTCTCATTTTTTTTATTCAACAGAAATGTATTGACCTTGTTAGTGTGTCAGGTTCTTTACTAGGAACTGGAGATTTAAAACCGTATAGCAATTCAAGATGCTACAAGCAGTTCCCTATGGCTAGCGGGGTGGGTTAGCTGGGGAAGCAGAGGGACAGACATTGCCATGCGTGGAGACCCATGCATGCTAAACTAAGCAGTTATGGACTTTGTCCTGGAAGCTGTAAGGAGCCAGTGATGCATATGAAGCAGTTTCTACAGACACACCGCACTTGTGTTGTAGGAAGATCATTATTGCAGTACCTGGAGGAAAGCCAAGGCTGGAGACAGCAGAGAAGAGAAGGAGGCAGTAAACCAGTGGGAATAAAAATGGAGTGGAAAGGACGGATTTAGAGCTCTTAAGGAGGTAGAATCTAAAAGTCTTAGATGGATACTAAGTAGAAGTGAAAAATGAATGAAAGGAAAGAATTTAAGATGCACTTCAAGTTTTGAGCTTGAATTACTGAATGTGTGATGACCCTGGAGGGAGAGCTAATTTAACGACAAAGATGGTGAGTTATTTTCCTTAACAGTGTTAAAGAGATATAATGTACGTATTACACAATTCACTGATTTAAAGTACACAGTTCAGTGGCTGTCAGCATACTCACTGTCTTCTGCAACCGTCTCTACAATCAATTTAAGAACATTCTCATTACCCCAGGAGGAAATCCTTTAGCTGCCACCCCCCACCCCCCCGCCCCATCATCTCTCCATCTCCCCCAGCCCTAGGCAACCAAGAACCTGCTTTCTATCTGTGATGATCTGCCTATTCAGGACATTTCATAGAAATGGAATCATACAATATGTGGTCCTTGGTGACTGGCTTCTTTCATTGACAACTTAGCATAATGTTTTCAAGGTTCATGCATGCTGCAGCATGTATCAGTATTTCATTTTTTCTTGCTAAGTAATATTCCATTGTGTTTATATATATTCACCAAATCGTATGCCCATTCATCAAGAAAGAGAAATGAAGTACTGATATATGCTGTAACATGAATGAATCACGAAAACATTAAGCTAAGTGAAAGAAGCCAGTCACCGAGGACCACAGATTGCTGAATTTCACATATACAAAACGTCCCAAACAGGCAAATCCATAGAGACAGAGAGTAGATTAACAGTTACCTAGGGCTGGGGAGCTTGGGGGGAAATGGGTTTGAGATTTCTCTCTGGGGTGCTTAAAATGTTCCAAAATTGATTGTGGGTAAATTTAATGGTATGTTATTATATCTCAATGAAGCTGCTGAAAGAAAGAGAGAGAGAAGAAACAAGAAGGAGCCAGAAAATAGAGGTTGCTCTGTCTGGATGTGACTCACGGAAGTGCTGCACCCTTTGTGCTTCTGATTGCAGATGAAGCCAATACAAAATAGCTAAGCGGAGAGAGGAGGCGCTGGGTGGTGCAAGCAGTTACCATGCTTGGCTGCTAACCAAAAGGTTGGAGTTTCAAGTTCACCCAGAGGTGCTTTGGAAGATCTACTCCTGAAAACCAGTCATTGAAACTCTGTGGATCACAGTCCTACTCTGACACATGTGGGGTCACTCTAAGCTGGGGTTAGCTCAATGGCAGCTGGTGTTGGTGGAAGCAGAGATAGAAATGCCTAAGTCCTTGGTGACGCCGAGCCCGCCTACCTGTGGACTTCCTGCCGTGGGAGAAAATAAGCCCCTTATCGTACAAGTCAATTTGAGTCCAGGCTTCTGGTACTTAAAGATGAAAGCTCCCTTCTTAAACAGAGGGGCAAAGAATCATGAGTGGATGTTTAGATACAATGTGTTCCCAGGCACTTGTATCTATGAGTCATATACAAATCAGATGAATGCAAGTTGGAGATTGACTCTGTAATATTTTTGTCACTGCCCAGAAGCATATTAAGAAAGTCTGGGAAACACATTTTCAGAGTTCCCTTAGTCCATCAGAAAGACCATAAATATACATACTGTAGATGAATATACATAGTGCACAATAATATTATAAAATGTTGGTCACCAATACAGAATTGGACAGTATGTAATTAAATTTAAATGCTGTCCCATAAATGCAATGTTGAACCAGAGAGGTTTTGACACGGTCAGTCAGGCAGGGCTCAATGAGAGAACTTGATTAAAAATCTAGATGCAATTTTAAGCTCCTGACGCTATATTGTGATTCTTTTCAGGAAGCTCAAAATAGTTTTGCGCAGTTTTATCCTATTCTTTAAGATAACAGCTAAAATGCAACAAATATCTTTAAAGTGCCTTCCTTGTAAAGTCTCAACATCATATGTTTGAGTGTCCCACAGTAGCAGTTAAAGTTCTCTACTATAATCCATTTCCAATTCCTTTTCTCCATGCAAACATGGCTTTAAGCTCACTTTTCAATGGGAGCCATTTTTAATCGTGAAGCCAAGGAAGGGAACATATCATTTCTTGACCACGTATTAAGTGTCTGACACGTCTGTGTAAATTATTTTGTTGTTCTCTGAAGCCTGCAGATTAAACAGTAAAGGGGACAATTATTGTTCAAAGTGCTCTGTAATTTATAAAATGCAAAATAGTATATGTTAACAGATGAAGAAAAATCAGGTAATCCACATTGCTTTAAATCATCTACATGAGCTGTTTTTACACCTGATACTAACCAGTAAGTATTTGATGCTTTGTAGACTCTCAGGGATCCTGTGGACAAATTCTTAGCTAACTCTTGAAGGGTGACATCAATAATGAGGAAAAGTTAGGGATCTCAAATCCTAGGCCTTCGATCTCCCTAAGGCACCCCATCCAATCAGAGAGTGTATATTCTAGAGGCTACAGACAGCTTTTTAAAACCAGAGGTCCTGTCTGGTCAGTCAGTAGTTAAAAGATTACTGAAAACCTTTGCCCTGGAGAAATTACTCATGATTCCTCCCACACCCACAGCCCCTTCTGAAGAAAATGGCCTTGCCCCTAGCCCCTGGACAGAGCAGATCTGGACAGCTAGGTTTTATACAACGTAAACCACTCTGCCTCTCATTGCCCTGAGTGAACCAGGGCTGGGTATCTGACTCAAAGATTTGCCATTGGAAATAAAGTGACCTGGTAGGAAAGAATTGGCTTAATGACATTGTTCCCTCTTGGAAATTTGAGCTCGAATATACTAAAAGCATTGGGCAATTAGTAACTAGAAGAGAAACTAAAAGATTATGAATAAGAAAGACATTATAGGGCATGTCATAATTTTGAATGAATTGAGTTATTAATAAGTAGAAGCTATAGGTAAAGACCACTACTGGCCTGTCAGTTGGTCACACTGTAGTGGCTTGCATGTTGCTCTGTTACTGGAAGCTGTACCACTGGTATTTCAAATACCAGCAGGTCACCCTCGTTAGGCAGGTTTCAGTGGAGCTTCCAAACTGAGACAGACCAGAAGGAAAGGCCTGGCGATCTAGTTCCAAAAATAAGCCTATGAAAACCTTGTGGATCACAACAGAATATTATCCAATATAGTGCTGGAAAGTTGGAAGGCATTCAGGATACACAGTGGCTACAACAATGGACTAGGGCATAGCAACGACTGTGAAGATGGCACATGACTGGGAAATATTTGGTTCTGTGTACATGGAGTCACCATGAGTTGGAGCCAACTTGAAAGCAACTAACAACAGCACAGGTAGAGAAAATATGGGCAAGTAGAGAATGATCCATTGGATCTGACAGCTGAGGGGGGTGTGACAAGACAGCCAGGGAGAAATAGAGTCTGAGAGAGCACCTAAGTCGTGTGAAAGGCAGAGTGGAGAGATGCTCTACAATCTGTGGCAGGGGGCCTTAGATCCCTGTGTCAGCTGGCTGTACAACGGCTTTTGTTCTTGGATTTCTAAGAACTGCTAGACCTTTCTTTGTGTTAGCCTGAGAGGTTTGCTGATCCTTGCAACCAATGACCACCCATATGTACTCTGACAGTTAAGTCTATGGTATCCACAGGACATGGATTTAAAAGAAATGAAACAACTTAGGTTAGTGCCCTGAGCTCATAATACATACATAAAAAAAAAAAAAAATACATACCAATTTTCCCGACCTAGTCCCAGACTCTCCTTGTGAGCTGTAGGGACACCATCTCTTTTCTGCAATTATCATAGAAGCTTCAAGTCCCCTGTTGTAACATGGCTACCAGCAATCTAAGTCATCACTGAAATTCCTTTTGATTCAGGAGTGAATACTTTAGTGAGTGATATGTCATGCTTATGTACAGAACAAATGGAGTCCATCCAGGTGACTTCTTTCTTCATATTCCCTATTCGTGGGTTATAGTATTTTTTTTTAACTTGAAATCTTTTCACTTGTAGAAAATATTCTGAATCAGATATAACGCTTTTTTTTTTTTCCACTTAATAGGAGAAATCATATTGGAAATTAATACACATGGATGCCATGAATACATGACTGGCTCACAGACACTGTATCAATATTGTTCTCAGCCACATATTTTTTCTTTAAACTCATTCTGATCACCTTGTCTTTGATTTCAGAGAATGTTCAGTCTTTTTTGTTTTAAATCTCACTTGTCAGTGGATTACATTGAAGAAGATAAGCCTCTAGCAATGCACGTTTGCAAAAAGGCAGTACTATTCAGACAGGAATGATAGCGTAAAACTCAATTTTTAAGCAAAGTTCCCAGATAGGGTACAATAACAACATTCTTGAAGACTAGCACTTCATTTAGATTTTTTTGAATGTTGACTTTGCCTCTTGAGATTTAAGGTAGTATGAAGCCTGTATTTTCACATAAAAATGAGGCAGGTCCTAGCACTGAAATAACTGTTCAACACAACATGCATTTGTTAAGCACATGCTGCTAAGTGACAGGGACGATGAGATGAAAAGGAATCTTTCTATACTTGAGGACCTTATGGCCTATTGTAGGGAAAAGAACTGTAGCCAGTTCATCGACCTGGAAATGAAAATCCCTGACTGCCTTCCGGACCAGCTGAAATCAGTAAAACTGCTGGAGCTCAAACTTCAGCTCTATGAACCTAATCAAGTTACTTAAACTCTTCAACCATTCATAAAGTGGGGTCTGATAGCACTCTGAAGAGGAAATGAGATAACGCGTCCTTGTCACAGTTCCAGGCAATAGTAAGACTCAAATGTTAACTATTATTATTATAATTTTAATAGTTATTTTAAAACTCAGGCATATTATTATTGCTAGTAATAATATTTGCCATTATTGCTAAGATATAGGCCAAGCTTTATTTTGTAGGTGTAGATATAATTGCTTGTTTGCTTGGCATCAATCAATTCTAAAATTCATCTTTTTTTTCTTCTTTTTTCCTTCTTTTTAATGCATACCATCTCAAATGTGTATTTAAAAGACTCAATTTCAGCTAAGACAGAAGTATTCTTTGTACTTTGAAACAATATTTAATTTTACATAAATATTTATTGCTGACAGTATATATCAATTTCCATTAGTGAGAATTGAGCACGTGTAATATTTAAAAAGTAAATGTTTATTAAAATCAATGAGTCATAAAATTTTCTGATGGAAATAGCTTCCTTTAACGTTAATAAAATTATGTCATTTAGATTCAGAAAGACCTTCCCACCCTCGTAACCATCAAAGAATATTTTCTTCTGTTTTCAACCTTTCCTTGAGTTCTTATAATGGTGGTCTCATACAATATTTGTCCTTTTCTGACTGACTAATTTCACTCAGCATAATGCCTTCCAGATTCATCCATGTTATGAGATGCATACATGTCTACCTATGTAACCTCACATGTATTTTATTGGTTATCATTTTTGATGCAAAATTATCTTTTACAGTTTTTACAAAATTGTCCCCTATTGTTTTGTACTCCTTCCGTGTCTTCATTTACCTTGGACAAATTGTGCAGACTTTACCCATATTGGGTATTGCCTTTCCCATCACCAAAAATAACAATTCAGGAATAATTTTCATTTTACAAAATAAAAATATTTTTATTGCCAGTGATAAAACACCTTAAATCAACTGTAATAACCTTCCATTTACCAACTCAATTCTGTTTCCCTTGCAGCCACACTTTTTGAAAAATTTATTTATATCTGAAACTTACACTTACTTTCCATTACTCTTCAAATAGGCCAGTCTGCTTTTTCTCCTCCCGTTTTCACTGAAACTCCCTTGTCAAAACTAATAATTCCATCATTACCACATTTATACCCAGTGCCATCGAGTCAATTCCGACTCATAGCGACACTATTACACATACTGCTTTTTCCTCATCTTATTCAACCTTTCAGCAGCGTTTGCTTCAGTTGACCACTTCTTCCCTCTGAAAAGTTCTCGTTGTATTGTAGGTTCCTCCTGGGTGAAGCATGACACTCAGGGTGCTGGCAAATATCTAACAACCAGCTCTGGGAGGAGGGGGAAGAACCCGATTTGTAGTGGTGGCCAATTCCTATAGTGTAAATACTTCTACCAGGACAATTTCAAGCTGCCAACATGACTCTGAGCAGGATAGAGGACGCCTCTTGTTATGTGCATTGACAACTGGCTAATACTCAACACTAAGACTGCAAATAGCTTATTTATTTTAATTTTAACATCATTAAATATTCATAACAGTACATTTTAGAATTTCAGTTATATTTAAATGATTTTGATTTTAAAATTTAATATTAATGAAATATAACTTGTATTTTGCTTTTAGATTGTGAAAGATAAGTTTGCCTTTTACAAAAGAAAATAATAACTTCAGTGAAAACCTAAATAAAACCTAGATTTTTGTAAAAATATATATCAACCCCAGTGCCATCAAATCAATTCCTATAAGTATGTATAATTTGGCTAAACATAAACTCTGTTTTTTTACTTTTTAGGTCATTACTGACATTAGAACACAATCTACATGAAAATCTTGATTAGCGAATTTGCTGAAGTGGCAGTAAAAATAAATTTTGTAAAATACATCCATAATAATTCATAAATTATGCATATCTTTATTATTCATCTAAATCTCATTGGTCCATCAGCAGAACTTCCAGATATATCATTACAAATAAACTCGATTGTCTTCAATATTCTGCCTATTTTTAATCATAAAAAAAACAGTTTTCTATATATGTTTAAATATTCTCATTATCATGGTTCATTTGTTAAGGCAGGTGTATTGTTGTTAGGTGCTGTCCAGTCGGTTCTGACTCATAGCGACCCTACAAAACACTGCCCTGTCATGCGCCGTCCTCGCTGTCGTTGTTACACTTGACCCCATTGTTGCAGACAGTGTGTCAATCCATCTCTTTGAGGGTCTTCCTCTTTTTCGCTGACCCTCTACTTTACCAAGCATGATGACCGTCTTCCTTCTAACATGTCCAAAGTATGAGAGAGGTAGTCTTGCCATCCTTGCTCCTAAGAAGCCTTCTGGTTGTACTTCTTCCAAGACAGATTTGTTCTTTATTTTGGTAGTCTATGGTATATTCAATATTCTTCACCAACACCACAATTCAAAGGCGTCAATTCTTCCAACTTCCTTATTCATCATCCGGTTTTCGCATGCATATGAGGCGATTGAAAATACCATGGCTTGGGTCAGGAGCACCTTTGTCTTCAAAGTGACATCTTTGCTTCTCAATACTTGGAGAGGTCCTTTGCAGCAGATTTGCCCAATACAATGCATCTTTTGATTTCTCAACTGCTGCTTCCGTGGGTGTTGATTGTGGATCCAAGTAAAATGAAATCCTTGACAACTTCAATCTTTTCTCCGTTTATCCATGATGTTGTTTATTGGTCCAGTTGTGGGGACTTTTTTTTTCTTTATGTTGAGGTGTAATCCATACTGAAGGCTGTGGTCTTTGATCTTCATTAGTGTTTCAAGTCCTCTTCACTTTCAGTAAATAAGGTTGTGTCATCCGCATAACGCAGATTGTTAATGAGTCTTCCTCCAGCACCTGATGCCGCAGGTATCAGGACTGAGTAGATCACATTTTTATTTAACACTTTTTTAGCTTCATTTATAACTTTGATATAATTAGGCTATCGGATATAGTTCTTCATTTGTGCTCTGGACCCAAGCCCTGCCAATGTTTAGGGGTGGGACTTCCCTGGCACAATACTAAGCCTTTACACATGCTACGTAAATTAGTCATCATGATAAACTAATAAGGTAGATATTATTATCCCCATTTTTTTGAACTGAGGTCTATCTGATTCCAAAGATCGTATTACTAAGAATTACAGTTTATTGTTTTCGACCTATCTTGAGTATAAAAAACAATTAAAAGCATTTTAAAAAATATAATATCTAGTTCAACAATTCAAATCAGCAAGTATTTCCGTAATGCTACCCAACAACCAAAAAAAGATTAAACATTCTCCAAATCAAATCTGAACTAATTTATTCTGTCCAAGACAGTGATAATTACATGTTATACTACGAATAGTATCACACACATTATTTTTGAAGAATACACTCAGGAATTTCACAATATCAAAGTCAAGGTGAAATGATCTGCTTCCAAAGGCATGGAAAAGATTGAAAAAAAGTGATAATGAATGAGACAAAAAATGGAAGGTAGACATTTAAGACAGAAGTAAGCAAGGGGGCAGGGATGTAATGACTTGCAGTGGCTCTTGAATGAAAAACAGAAGGAGCAGGACTAGGGGTTAGAATCTGTTTGTGAGGCACAATGATCCTGTTCTTTTTTCCCTGCTAGAGTCATTTTATTTGCTTCTTAACTTGTGCCAAAAGATGCTAAATCTTTGGCACTCTGCTCAATCTACCCCCCGAATGATGTGCCATGGTCCCAGGACCTCAGGTATCTGATAGCTGCCTCTTTGTTAATAATTTTTTAGGTTTTTTTTAAAAATTATTTCATACACAGGAAATAACCAGAATGTCAAAACAGGCCACCTGTTATAGTTTATTCTCATTCATAAAATCTAAAGGCTCTACATCTATGGAGTGTAAGGCAAGGATATTCTTGGCAGAGATAAGACAAAGGCATAGACACTACAAAGGCCTCCAACACCATAAAGAACACTGAGCTTAAATCAAGCATCTTCAGTGTAACAGACAGATATTTTCCTGATTCATAATGCTGTCTGAACTCTGCAGTGTGGTAAAGGATAGCTGCAGCTGGCATCAAGTTGTTTTTTTGGTAACAAAACTCAAGTGATTACTAATCTTTCTCTTATTATCTATTCCACTTTATTTTAATTGAAGTTACCACTTTGAATCACTTTAAGGATTAAGCATTTTCTTTCTAAGTAATTTTGAAGGAGCTTTGCATCAGAAACAATATTTCCACATTTAACTTCATAGAAAGAGAACATGTTCCATGAGTAGTACATCAAAGGCACATCTCTTATGCTACCTTGTCATGACAGATGGTCTCTTATTGGCCCTCAAATCACAACTGAAATGTTCTTTCTGCACAAGGTATTTGCCTGATTTCACATCCTAAATTTGGTCCAATAGTTTTGTACTCTCAAAGTGCCCTGTACTTTTCTTTATTGGGCTTATGACTGTTGTCATTTACTCCTGTCATTATGTGTTTATGTCTATTCCATTACAGAAACCAATTTTGTCTAGTTCTTCACATATCCCTGGCCTTTTGCACTGTTTCTGGCAAACATTACTTGTTCAACATTGTTTTTTGAATAAATTTTATTCCTCTCACTTGTGAGGGCCATTCAGTGGCATTCACATGCTCTCATCTTCTTGATGTACAAAGGAAAGGATATATTGGTCGGATGAAGACTTAAGGACTGCCAACCATTAGGTTTCCTAATGATCATGTATCAAGAAAAGTGCTTGAAGAAGTTGAAAATGGTGCTATTTTAGATGGAGAAGAGTAGGAGGGTCAATAAGGTGGGCCTGGGTTTAGGTGTCAACTTTTGAAATGAATGATGCTGGACAAGAAGATGGGAGTTTTGTGGCCTCTCGAGTCCCCCTTGCTTAAAAAAGCTGTGATAAGCAGATTCAGGTGGGAGCAGTCTCATTCATGCTGTTTTAAAAAGTAGATAGCATTTACATCAACCCATATAATTATGAGGACTCTTATCTCAGTCTAGGTCTGTCACTTACTAATTTGGCAATTCCTTTAAGGGGAAATGAGATTTTCAAACTCTAGTTTGAGATATTTTTATCCATGTTTATACCTCATAGAGAAAATAATTTCTGAAATGTTGAAAATGTTTCAGTTTTCCATTTTTTGTTCTTTCTGTTAGGTTCTGTACTCAATGGGAATGTATGATGAACTTCACTATGCCCCAACACAAGCACATGAAAAATTAGAAAACGTCTATAACCTACTCACCTCCCACTCTGAATGTAAGTTTCATGTCTTCTTCATTTTAGTGTCTCTGGTGTCTAGGGCAGTGAAAAGCATATAGCAGATGTCCAAGAAATATTTGTTGGATAAAAAAATCCATACAAAAGTGCCACATATATGGAACATCTTTTTCCCACATCCACATCCTCACCCTCAATCCCACGAAGATGATGAACCAAGGTATGTATGTCCTTCCTGGGATCAAGGGGACAGAACCATAAGGCAAGGATTTAGCAGAAAGTTTCTAAGGACTTGGAGAAGTCCCTTTACACATATTCTCCACATAAAAGATTAATCTCACACAAGGTCCAGCCAGAACAGGGCACATTTATCAATTTCCTGTGCAGATATCCAAGATCTATGGGGCATTTTGGAACAGTTGAGTAAATGTGATGGCTGTTGGACTGAAATGGGATACTTCCAGGAAACTTATGTGTAATAACAGCAATAAATTAACTGGGGACTAGAACAGAGCTTCGTTCTCATAGGATGGTCAGTGTCCTTGGAGACAGAGCAGCCATCTTTACCAAGCAGGAAGTCAGAAAGATTCTGCCTTCCCTAAAGGACAGTGGTTCTTAACCTTTTCCAATTACATAACCCTTAGAGAATCTGAGGAAGGCTTTGGATCCTCTGAGGATGACTATAAGGTTCCCATGGTGGGTGGAAAAGACTACCTACCTTATAGAATTGCAAGAAAACTTGATATCTTCACCTTTTATTACAGAAAAATAAAAATATTTCCAAACACCTAAGATATGGTGGGCAAAGCCCTTAGCAATACTAAGTAAATGATGCTTTACTGTTCCCCTAGAAAGAGAAAACAAAAAGCATGCCGGGGGTGGTCATTATAAATAACTGAAGTGAGACTAGAGTTGGCAAAGACTGGCTCCTGCAGTGCTTGGTGTTAGGGGAAACATTCCTTCTCCACTCCTTACTTTCCAATGAGATTCTCAAGGCGTTTCCCTAAGGACTCGTAGGTTTTCCATCTCTTTATTTTCCATGGAAATCCCTAGGGGACTTCCCTAAGGACTCCTGGGCTTTCTCCATCTCATTACTTAGCTGGCTGCAGGTGGAGTGACTTATCAGACTGATACATTTAGTAAGAATAAATCAGCATGCCCTGTCTCTTCTGCTTGGGTGTAAACCATACCAAAGAGCAAATGTTCAGCTCTGCTCTCTAAAAGCAAAATGCACATTCGTTGAGGCATCCCTCCTAGTTCACCTAGAAATGTGTTTTATTTCTGCCAAACCTCGACAGGGAAGACAGGAGCTATTTGCTGGGTTCCCCTTAGAAACCTCCAATATTTGGTACAAAGTGGTACTTGTGCATGCTGTCCTCTGTTTCATAGATTCTTTGATGTGTACATGTTCTGACACTGGGCGAATCTCTTCGGCCTCTCAGCATTATTTTCAAGGAATCATAGGCAGGAAGTTGTGGCATATTCTTCTATAAAATCTTTTTAAATATATGAATTAGGTGAATTCTTTTTAAAATTTAAACATAACTTTGTGAAGTTAGTAATGAAAAAAAAATATCAATAGTTCCTTTTTTATACAACCTTGACAAAAGCCACTTTATACTTTACTCAGGAGAACCAGTATATGATGGTCTAGTAGCCAATACCTTTAAATGCACGTAGGTTTGTTCTGTGGTAATATGCTCTATTGTGGTGGTGGTGGCTGTGGCTGTCTCGGCATTTATTAGTCAAGATTCTTCCTACTAATTTACAAGGCTGGTTAAAATGGTGACATATCAGAGAGATAAATAGTAGTCAGGCAAAACTATTTTTTTTCTCAAGTGTAATTGCTAAAATAAAGCTCTGTAATTCATTTCAAATTGAAAAAACTCAGGCTGTATAAGGATATTTAAGTAGACTACTTTCTGACTTTGAAATTTGTGATAAATTTGAACTTCATAGGTATCAACATTGACTTGCTAAAAGGATTTAAAAACTGTTCAAATGGATGCCATTGTAAGAATGGGTGGCTAGAAGATAGAAGAACACACCAATTGCATCACCTTGGGAGAGCGGTAATGTCTGGCTGAAAGTCTACTCTAGATTGTATGTTACTAAGAACTAGTTGAGCAGGTCAGTCCACTCTCCATCAGTGCATGCTATCAACAAAAACTGATTAAACTTTAACTCCACATTACGAGACTAGTGGCTGAGAAAATGGAAGGTATTTGTAACACAGGAAATGCATTTTCAGAATAGTTACTTCCAAGTATTTCATAAATAATGTTTGTGTCTAGTCTAACAAGGTTGAGTGACAAGACAATTGATATACTCATGGATTACCTTTATTTTACCAATAGCCAAGTGTAATCTGATATGAAACAAAAACTATATGCAATAAAATATATTTTTAACATACATTACTCTAATTAAAATAATTTTTATTACACTGGATTTGGGGTGCCTTTAATTCATACATTGTTGTGAAATTGTCCTCACAACTACAGATAGTTATTTTACCTTTGATGTATGTGTATTCAGCTCTAAATAAATATAAAATATCTTAAATTGTAAAACATCAACCAAATTTGAGTAATTCCTTTAAAACACTTATTAATGAATCTGTTTCATTTCTATTCAAGTCAGAAAAAAATTGTCAATGATGGAACTGAAAATTTATCCTTTGACACTGACTTCTGAAATGCAAATTACTGAATACTTAATTACATTTAAATTTAAGTTAGCTATTTGGTGCCAGGTAAACACAGCTGGAATAACAGAATTACAAAAGTGCACTGCAGTGGAGCATAAAGAGTCTATGGTGTAGATGAGGAAGAAGAGAGCGTTGGAGTCTGAGACCACAATCTTTCCTCCAGGCTACCCCCTGGGGTGTAATGGTTAAGCGCTACGAATGCTACCCAAAAGGTCAGCAGTTTGAATCCACCAGCTACTCCTTGGAAACCCTATGGGACAGTTCTACTCTGTCTTATAGGGTCACTATGAGTTGGAATCAACTTGATGGCATTGGATTTTTTTTAATTTTATTTCTACTAATAAATCTGTTTGTTTGTTTTAATGACAGTGAGCCAAAGTGTCCAGGAGAAGCACGGGTTATGCAGTTTGAGCTTAGCAAGTACAATTTTTATTTTTTTAATCAATTAGGAGCCACATTGAGCCCTGATGACACAGTGGTTACAAGTTTGGCTGCTAACCAAAAGGCCGGCAGTTTGAATCCACCAGCCACTCCTTGGAAAACATATGGGGCAGTCCCACTCTGTCCTGTAGATCTCTATGGGTCAGAACTGATGACAATGGGTGTGAGGAGTCCCTGAAGGAGCCCCAGTGGTGCAATGGTTTAGCACTTGGCTGCTAACCAGGAGGTCAGCAGTTGGAACCCAACAGCCACTCCAAGGGAAAAAGATGTGGCAGTCTGCTTCCCTAAAGATTTACAGCCTTGGAAACCCTATATTAACTTTACTCTGTCCTATAGGGTCACTATGAGTTGGAATCAACTCAGTAGCAATGCGTGTTTCTGTTTTTTAGGAGTCCCTGGATGGTGTAAATGATTAACCCGCTCAGCTTCTAACTGAAATATTGGAGGTTTGAATCCACCAGATGCACTTGGAAGAAAGGCCTGTTCATCTACTTCTGAAAAATCAGCCATGGAAAACCCTATGGAGCACAGTTCTACTCTGATACACATGGGGTCGCCACGAGTCAGAGTCAACTCAGTGGCAACTGGTTAGAGACATCCTACAAAACTGGTTAGAGACATCCTACAAGGAGTGGCATATTCAAAACAACACCTGAGTTAGAAGAATATAAAGGATGAATCAGATGCAACAAAGTTATAGGTAAGGAGCTGAGAAAAGGAGGGCAGAATTTTGAGACTCAGCATGATTAAAGCCTAGACAGGAGGCCTTGATGACATAATGGATGGGGTTAAGTGAACCATTAGGAAAAATAAGGAAGAGAAACATGATAGATGAAACACATGTGTTTGTCTTTATTCCCCCTTGAAATAGCACTAAAATAATGGTAAATGGTTAAAAAATAAATAAATAAGTTCCCCAGGACTAAAGGAAGAATACAACGTGTGGAAGCAGACAAATTTTGGAAGCTGAAAAACAGGTAAATGAGTGGTAACTAATTAAGCAGACCAAAGGAAGCAAGGAATTGAGCTGGTAGCAGAGTCAGGCCACAAGATCATCTGAGTCACAGAAACCCAGGAAAGTATATTAGAGGCTACCAGGGTGCCTGGGGCAGGGAAGGAGAACTCATTTCTTAGGGGACACTGAGCATCCGTTAAGGTGATGGAAAAATTTGGAAAGGGATGATGGTGAGGGTTGAACATGATAACTATAATTAGTGGCACTGAACTGTACATGGAGCCCTGGTGGCGTGATGGTGAAGAGCTATGGCTGCTAACCAAAAAGGTTGGCAGTTCAAATCCACCAGACGCTCCTTAGAAACCCATGGGGCAGTCCTACTCTGTCCTATAGGGTTGCTATGAGTAGGAATCGACTCGATTGCAACAGGTTTTTGGTTTGGGTTTTTTTTTGAGCCGTACATGTGAAGAATGTTGAAATGCAAATGTTTTGTTACATACATACTGACCACAATTTAAAATAAAAAGAAACCCTCAAAAAAAGCACAGAAATTAAAAGTAGCAAGTATCTCTGAAAGTGAGGATGCAGTTAAGAATGAAACTAAAATAGGTAAATGTTCACATCAGGAGCAGTTAGTCTTCCAGATCCAGTCCCTACCAGGTTACCTGACCCAGGCAGAAAGCCGATGTCTACTTTTCAGAAAGGTTGAATTAGGAGGAATCTGCAATCGGACCTCAGACTCAGTGGGCAATGAAGTTAGCTTACTGAAAACTGGGGATTCAGTGAAAAAATCTGCCTAAAGAAAAGGAAAACCTCCCCCACCGCTTTTCCCACTCAGCTCTGAAAAAACACTGGCTTATTATCCTTCATATCCATGCAGGCATTGTAGAGAATTTCTCTCTGGGGAAACCAGCCAGGCTCAGAGAGAAGACAGAGACTGACCACTGAGGGGTCTCCAAAAAAATAACTCAGCTAGACAACCCTGCAGAGAAACCCACCAACTAACAGGCCACTTCCAAAACACACACACACACACACACACACACACACACACACAGAGTGAGAGAATATCTAATCAATTTCTAATATGAAAGACAAACGCTAAAATAACCAAAGAAAAAAATAACTCAGAAAAGAACACAGGCAATGCAAGTAGCAGGAGAAAATTTCCCCAAACTCTGAATAGGATCTTCAAAGAGATAAAAGGATCTATAGAATCCTAAACTAAAAATAGAATGCTATTTTATGAGGTATTCTGATAATATAAAAGAACTAAATAAAATTAAAAATATAATAGCAGGAATGCAAAATGCAACAGAAGAGTTGGAAAACAAAGTTGAAATACACAAGAAAATTAACAATCAACATCGAAAAAGTAGACTTCCAGAAAGACGAAAGAAAGAAACTAGAGAGGAAGTGTGATTCCCCAGACAGGAGTTTTCAGACAGAAGGGGCCCAGTGAGTTCTCAAGACAATAAATGACCAGCAAAAAAAAAACAAAAACAAAAAACTGCAGCATAGAAAAATCCCAGAACTCTGCGAACAAAGTGATATTTATGATAATTACAGAGAGAAAACACATTATCAAATTCAAAGGATCAAAGTGTCCCAATGCTTCACAACAACATTACAAGGTAAAATAGACCATGGAATAAAGTTTTAAAAACTCAGAGGCAAAATGATCTGTAATCATCAAGACTATCATCCGAGTAGATAAGTGTAATACAGACCTTTACAGATATGCAAGCTTTCAAAAAATATCTAATTGATACTTGAAACTGAAAAATCCTTAAATATCAGTAGAAGCATTGTATAGTATTTAGAAATATGGAGGTAAATAAAAAAGAATAAACTAAAATACCTGAAAAGTGTTGCCCCTGGGCAACGAGAATCAGAATTAGGGAGTTACTATTTTATTGTTTGTTACCATGTAGAACAAATTGAGAAAGAAAAAGGGGGAAAAGAAAAAGAATGGCATGGTGGGAACTAGTGGGTGGGGGTGGTGGGGACCCAGCCTGGCAGCGGGTCAATGGCTCTCTAGCTGAGTGGTGCAGCACGGCCCCTTGGGAAGGGGTGGGGGTGTCATACTGGGCTAGGTGGAAGGGAGAAATAAAAGGAGGAAGGGGAAAAAATTGCATGCAGGAGCTGGTGGGTGGGGCTAGGGAAGACCTAGGTTGATGGTGGGCTGGTAGCTCTCTAGCTGACAGGTGAAGCATGGTCTATTGGGATGGGGTAGGAGTGGCATACAGGGCAGAATGTCTTCATATTCTTCATAATATTGGTTAAAATAAAAATTAAATTACATTAAAATCCAAAACAAGCAATTAAAAATGAGGTACACAGCAGAACCACCATGGTGCCCTAGACAGTTGCATTATGGCATCCCTCTGCAGCAAAGGCCCCCAAAACTAAGTAAAACAGATACAAGCATCAATCCTGGAACCCTGAGCATCAAAGGAAGGGATAAAGAACTAGATCAAACACCAAATGGAAGAAGAAACTGAAGGAAAACAGAGAACAAGGACAGATACAGAGTAGAGGTCCCCTGCCAACTAACACAGCACAGCGTTGCAATCTTGGAGCACAGCCCCCAACGGCCCCCGGTCAAGAACTACAGGAAGGCAACTTCAAGAGCTCCCAACAGGAGACAGAGCACCCTGTAATCAGAGAAACATGCTTTCCCTCCCCTCATCTTTCTGCCCTGTATGCCACCCCTACCCCTTCCCAATAGACCATGCTTCACCTGTCAGCTAGAGAGCTACCAGCCCACCATCAACCTAGGTCTTCCCTGACCCCACCCACTAGCTCCTGCATGCAAATTTTTTCCCCTTCTTCCTTTTATTTCTCCCTTCCACCTAGCCCAGTATGACGCCCCCTACCCCTTCCCAAGGGGCCATGCTGCAACACTCAGCTAGAGAGCCACTGACCCGCTGCCAGGCTGGGTCCCCACCACCCCCACCCACTAGTTCCCACCATGCCATTCTTTTTCTTTTCCACCCTTTTCTTTCTCCCTCCCACCTAGCCCCATACCCCACCTCTACCACTTCCCATGGGGCCAAGCTGCATCACCTTGGCTAGAGAGCCACCAGCAGCCCAGGTCAACCTCAGTCCCACTGACCTAGCCCTATATGCCATCCCCACCCCTTCCTACAGGTCCACACTCTGCTGTCTTGGTTAAAGAGCCACTGGCTCACCACCAACCCAGGCCCACCTCAAAACCACCTGCTGGCTTCCATCACAGCATTTTTAATTTAATTTTATTTTTTTTTGCCTTTCCAATCTCCCTCCTACCAAGCCCCATATGCCACTTCCCTCCCTTCCAACGGGATCACTCCAAACCACTGCAGCTAGAGAGCCACTGGCCTGCCTACTGTTGTTCTTCCAAAAGTGTGGGATCATTTACAGCTGCTAACAAGATAGGCAGGGGTGTTGGACAGCAAGTAGTATGGGCTTGCTTCCCACCACTCAGCAGCCAATCAAGCGGCAGTGAGGGGGCAATGTAGGTCTGGTGCAGCAGTGGGCCTCAGCCAGGTATGCTTTAGCTGTGGTGGGGTGGTGAGGGCTGCTGGGAAGGGCAGGTGGCATACAGGGCTAGATAGGGGGAAGAAAGAAAAGGAAAAAGAGATTAAAAAAAAAAAAGATAGCCAGTAGGTGGGGGAGGAACTGTCCTGGGGCCAGTGGGAAGCAGGTGAGGTGGCGTACAGCATATGTGGGTGATACAAACAAGAACAAAACATCAAAATAGACAATTAAAAATCACACAAAAACAGCAAGTAGAAATCCAAAAGATAAACAACAAAATTGCAGAAACAGACAACTCAATAGGTTTTAGGAGCAAATTTGAAAGAATGGAAGAAAGAATCAGTGATATTGAAGACATATCCATGGATGCCACATTGTTTGAGGAAAGATCAGAGAAAAGAATGAAGACAACCTAAGAACTATGTGAGACACAATCAAGACCAAAATTTGTGCATGATCGGAGTTCTGGAACACAGAGATAAAATGGAAAACACAGAGAAGATTGTTGAAGATTTTCTGGCAGAAAACTTTTCAAATATCATGCAAGATGAAAAAGCTGACCATCCAAGAAGCTCAACAAGCACCATATAGGAGAGACTCCAAAAGAAAGTCACTGTGACATATCATTATCACACTTGCCAGAACCAAAGACAAAGAATCCTGAGAGTAGTTCGAGAAAAATGAAAAATCACGTACAAAGGAGAAACAATAAGACTAAACTCTGATTACTCAGTAGTAGCTATGCAGGCAAGAATGCGATGGAATGACATATATAAAACCTTGAAGAAAAAAAAAAAAAACCCTGCCAACTAAAAATAATGTGTCCTACAAAACTCTCTCTCAAATACAATAATGAAATTAAGACATTTTCAGACAAACAGGAATTAAGAAAATTCTTAAAAACCAAACCAAAGGTACAAGAAATACTAAAGGGAGGCCTTTGGTTAGAGAACCAACAACATCAGACAATAACTGGAATCTACGACACAAGCCAGCATCAGCCAGATAACGTAGGTAAAGAGAGCTAGAAGGCTTAAACAGAGACATCAATCCGTAACTGACAAGAATGTCAAAACAAAGCTAGGAATAAATGGTGTAAGTATAGAACTTTCAAATGGAGAGAAAGTCAAGGCAATATCAAATAATAAAAAACTAGCTCAAACTAAGACAAGGGTAAATTTCAAATTAACCGTAGTTAACAAACCTACTCACCAAAATAAAAAAAGAAGTAAAACACAAAGTCTCAGTGACACAAAATCTACAATAATGAATGAAAATAGAAAATACACAAACAAAAGGAACTCAACATAACAAAAGGCACCTATACAAAACCAGGAAACCCTGGTGGTGTAGTGGTTAAGTGCTTATGGCTGCTAACCAAAAGGTCAGCAGTTCGAATCCACCAGGCGCTCCTTGGAAACTCTATGGGACAGTTCTACTGTGACCTATAGGGTCACCATTAGTTGGAATAGACTTGATGGCAATGCGTTTGGTTTTGTTATACAGAACCAACAGCCAACTACATTCTCAAAACTGAGAGGATGACAGGGATACCCTTTACCATCACTCCTATTTAACATTGTGCTGGAAGTCCTTAGAGCAATAAGGCAAGAGAAACAAATAAAGGGCATCCAGATTGGAAAGGTAGAAGTAAAACTATCCCTGTTCACAAGATATATACAGAGTCCTGAAGAGACTGGCCCAAGACACTATCCAATCTTGTAGATCTCATCAATATAACTGCCATCAATCCATCTCATTGCATCATAGTGATAGGATTTACAACACATAGGGAAACTGTATCAGATGACAAAATGATAGACAATCATACAATACTGGGAATCATGACCCAGCCAAGCTGACAGACCTTTTTGGGGAGCCCAATTCAAACCATGACAGCTTTTTTTTCTATTGTGCTTTAAATTCAAGTCAGTTTCTCATACAAAAACTTATACACACATTGCTTTGTGACTATAGTTGCTCTCCCTACAATGTGACAGCACACTCCTTCTCTCTACTCTGTATTTCCCGTGTCCATTCAACCATCTCCTGTCCCACTCTGCCTTCTCATCTCACCTCCAGACAGGAGCTGCCCGTATAGTCTCATGTATCTACTTGAGCTAAGAAGTACACTCCTTACCAGTATCATTTTATGTCTTATAGTTCAGTCTAATCCTTGTCTGAAGAGTTAGCTTCGAGAATGGTTTTAGTTTTGGGCTAAAAGAGAGTCTGGGAGCCATGACCTCTGGGGTCCCTCCAATCTCCATCAGACCATTAAATCTGGTCTTTTTACTAGAATTTGAGGTCTGCATATGATTTTTCTCCTGCTGCATCAGGGATTCTTTGTTGTGTTCTCTGTCGGGGCAGTCATTGGCGGTAGCTGAGCACTATCTAGTTCTTCAGGTCTCAGGCTGATGGAGTCTCTTGTTTATGTGGCCCTTTCTTTCTCTTGGATTCATATTTTCCTTGTGTCTTTGATGTTCTTCATTCTCCTTTGCATCTTAGATGGCTGCTTGCTGGCTTTTAAGACCCCAGATGGCCACTCACCAAAGTGGGATGTAGAATGTTTTCTTAATAAACTTTGTTAGGCCAATTGACCTAGATGTCCCCTGAAACCATGGTCAGCATTATTGAAGAAAACAACGAAGTAGGAGGCCTCACACTACCTGATATCAGAACCTACTACACAGCCACAGTACTCAAAACAGCCTGGTATTGGTACAAAAGATACATAGACCAATGGAACAGAATTGAGAACCCAGATGTAAATCCATTCATCTATAGTCAGCTGATTTTTGAGAAAAAGCCAAAGTCCAGTAAATGTGGCAAAGACAGTCTTTTTAAGAAACAGTACTGGCAAAACTGGATGTCCATCCATTAAAAAAGTAAAACGGGACCCATACTTCACACCATACACAACAAACTCACTCGAAATGGATCAAAGACTTAAATATAAAATGATAATGATCATGGAAAAAAAATAGGGACAATGCTAGGGGCCCTAATACATGGCATAAATAAAATATAAACCATAGCTAACAATGCACAAACACCAAAAAACAAACTAGATAACCGGGAGCTCCTAAAAATTAAACACTTATGCTCATCAAAAGACTTCACCAAAAGAGTAAAGGGACAACCTACAGACTGAGAAAGAAATTTTGGCTACAACACAACTGACAAGGGTCTAATCTCTAAAGTTTATAACATGCTCCAATACTTCAACAACAAAAAGACAAATAATCCAATTTAAAAAAAATGAGCAAAGGATATGAGCAGATACCTCACCAAAGAAGACATTCACATGGCTAACAGATACATGAGAAAATGCTCACGATCATTAACAGTTAGAGAAACGCAAATCAGAAGTACAATGAGATACCATCTCACTCCAACATTACTTATACTAATAAAAAACCCCAGAAAATAACAAAAGTCAGATAGGTTTCAGGGAGATTGGAACTCTTATACACTGATGGTGGAAATGTAAAATGGTACAATCACTATGGATAAGGATATGGCACCTCCATAAAAAGCTAAAAATAGAAATATCACACAATCCAGCAATCCCACTCCTAGGAACATATCCTAGAGAAATAAGAGGCATCACAGAAATTTTGTTGTTTTTAAGTGCCACTGAATCGATTCTGATTCATAGTGACCTATGTAAAACAGAACGAAACACTGCCCGGTCCTGCGCCATCATCACAATCGTTGTTATACTTAAGCCCATTGTTGCCACCACAGTGCCAATCTATCTCATTGAGGGTCTTCCTCTTTTTTGCTGACCCTCTACTTTACCAAGCATGATGTCCTTCTCCAGGGACTTATTTCTTCTGACAACATGTCCAAAGTATGTGAGACATAGTCTTGGCATCCTAGCTTCTTCTTCCAAGACAGATTTGTTTGTTCTTTTAGCAGTCCATAGTATATTCAATATTCTTCTCCAACACCACAATTCAAAGGCGTCAATTCTTCTTCGGCCTTCCTTATTCATTGTCCAGCTTTCACATGCATAGGAGGAGATTGAAAATACCATGGCTTGTGTCAGGCACACCTTAGTCTTTAAGGTGACGTCTTTGCTTTTCAACACTTTAAAGAGGTCTCTTGCAGCAGATTTGCCGAATGCAACGTGTCTTTTGATTTCTTGACTGCTGCTTTCATGGGTGTTGATTGTGGATCCAAGTAAAATGAAATCCTTGACAACTTCAATCCTTTCTCCATTTATCGTGATGTTGCTTATTGGTCCAGTTGTGACATATGCATATCCATGTTCACTGCAGCATTATTCACAATTGCAAAAAGATTGAAACAACCTAAGTGCCCAGCAACAGCAGAATGGATAAACAAATGATGGTAAATACAATGGAATAATACGCAATGATAAAGAACAACAATGAGCCTGTGAAACATCTCATAACAGGGATGAATCTGGAGGGCATTATGCTGAGTAATATAAATCAATCACAAAAGGACAAATATTATATGAGAGCACTATTATAAAAACCCAAGAAAAGGTTTACACACAGACAAAAAACGATCTTTGATGGTTACAAGGAAGGGGAGTGGTGAGGAGGGGAAGTCACTAACTAGATAGTAGACAAATTAAATTTGGTGAAGGGAAAGACAACGCAATATAGGGAAAATCAGCACAACTTGACCAAGGCAAAATCACAGAGGCTTCCTAGACACATCCAAACACCTTGAGTGTCTGAGTTATTGGGGATGAGGGGTGGGGACCATGGTCATGGAGAACATATAGGCCAATTGGCATAACATAGTTCATAAATAAAATGTTGTACATTCTACTTTGGTGAACAGCATCTAGGGTTTTAAAAGCTTGTGAGCAGCCATCTAAGATACATCTATTGGTCCCATCACATTTGGAGCAAAAGTGAATGAAGACAACTAAAGACATGAGGAAAATATTAGTGCAAAGAACTAATGGACCACATGAACTACAGCTTCCACCAGCCTGAGTCCAGAAGAACTAGATGATACTACCACTGACCACCCTGACAGGGATAAGAGGGTCCCAGACAGAGTGGAAGAAAAATATAGGACAAAAGTCAAATTCACACACATACACTTGCACGCACACAAAGACCAGACTTACTGATCTGAGAGAGAGTGGAGGAACTATGGCCTCTGGACACCCTGCTACCTCAGAACTGAAGCCTCTCCCAAAGTTCACCTTTCAGCCAAAGATTAGGCAAGCCTATCAAACAAACAATAGCACATGTGAGGAACGTGCTTCTTAGTTTAATCGAGTATACAGATCAAACAGGCAACACCTGTCCCAAAACAAAGAGGAGAAGGCGGGAAGGGACAGGAAAACTGGAGGAATGGACACAGAACCCAGTGTGGAAAGGGAAACGGGGAAAGTGTGGACACATTGCGGGGATTCCTATCAATGTCACAAAACAATTTGTGTATAAATTTAAAAACGAATTTACTCCTTAAACCTTCACCTAAAACATAGTAAAATTTTAAAAAATAATAAGAAGTAAAGTGATAATAATGGTACTTATTTCAAAAAAAATGAGGTACAGAACAGTATATATGATGTAATATATATATACTCCCATCTAAATACAAAAGGAATGGAAGTATATGAGCCTTTGTGGAACAGTAGTTCAAGCATTTGGCTGCTAACTGAAATGTCTGCAGTTGGAGCCTATCAGCCACTTCATGGGAGAAAGCTGTGGCAGTCTACTTCGATAAAGATTACAGCCTTGGTCTGACAGGGATAACAATAGAGGGTCTGGGACAGAACTGGAGAAAATTGTAGAACAAAATTCAAACTCACAAAAAAAGACCAGACTTACTGGTCTGACAGAGACTGGAGAAACCCTGAGGGTACAGCCTCCAGACACCCTTTTAACTCAGTACTGAAGTCACTCCTGAGGTTCACCATTCAGTCAAATATTAGACAGGCCCGTAAGCCAAAACGAGACTAAATGGGCACACCAGCCCCAGGTGAAGGAGAAGTCAAGAGAGGACAGGAAAGCTGGTAATGGAAAACCCAAGGTCTAGAAGGGGAGAGCATTGACATGTCGTGGAGTTGGCAACCAATGTCACAAAATAATATGTGTATTAATTGTTTAATGAGAAACTAATTTGCTCTGTAAACACCTAAAGCACAATAAAAGAAAAAAAAAGATTACAGCCTTGGAAACACTGTGGGGGCAGTTCTACTCTGTCCTATAGGGTTACTATGAGTCAGAATCGACTTGATGGCAACAGGTTTGGTTTGGGGGTTTAATTTAGGCATAGAATGGGGGCCCTGTTGGCACAGTGATTAAGAGTTATGGGGTGCTATGGCTGCTAACCAAAGGGCTGCAGTTCAAATCCGTCAGCTCCTCTTTGGAAACTCTATGGAGCAGTTCTACTCTGTCCTATAGGATTGCTATGAGTCAGAATGGACTTAATGGCAATGCATTTGGTTTTTTTTTTTTTTTTTTGGTACGCATAGAATATTTCTGGAGGAGAGGCAGAAATATAACAATTAATGCCTTAAAAAAATTGGGTTTGCAATGGGAGGCTTACTTTTCATTGTGTGTCTAATGCATCATTTAAAATTTTAATCATATATTTCTAAGTCCAAGCTGCTCTGAAGGCATTGGCAAAAAACAAGACTCCAGGAATTGATGGAATATCAATTGAGATGTTTCAACAAACAGATGCAGCACTGGAGGTGCTCACTCATCTATGCCAAGAAATATGGAAGACAGCTTTCTGGATAACTGACTGGAAGAGATACATGCTTATGCCTATTCCCAAGAAAGGTGATCCAACCAAATGTGGAAATTATAGGACAATGTCATTAATATCACACACAAGCAAAATTTTGCTGAAGATTATTCAAAAGCGGCTGCAGCAGTATATTGACAGAGAACTGCCAGAAATTCAGGCTGGTTTCAGAAGAGGATGTGGAACCAGGGATATCATTGCTGATGTCAGATGGATCGTGTCTGAAAGCAGAGAATACCAGAAAGATGTTTACCTGTGTTTTATTGACTATGCAAAGGCATTCGACTATGTGGATCACAACAAATTACGGATAACATTGCGAAGAACGGGAATTCCAGAACACTTAATTGTGCTCTTGAGGAACCTTTACACAGATCAAGAGACAGTTGTTCAGACAGAACAAGGGGATACTGATTGGTTTAAAGTCAGGACAGGTGTGCATCAGGGTTGTATTCTTTCACCATACCTATTCAATCTCTATGCCGAGCAAATAATACGAGAAGCTGGACTATATGAAGAAGAACAGGACATCAAGATTGGAGGAAGACTCATTAACAACCTGCATTATGCAGATGACACAACCTTACTTGCTGAAAGTGAAAAGGACTTGAAGCACTTACTAATGAAGATCAAAGACCACAGCCTTCAGCATGGATTGCACCTCAACATAAAGAAAACAAAAATCCTCACAACTGGACCAATGAGCAACATCATGATAAATGGAGAAAGATCGAAGTTTTCAGGGGTTTCATTTTACTTGGATCCACAATCAACTGCCATGGAAGCAGCAGTCAAGAAATCAAAAGATGCATTGCATTGGGTAAATCTGCTGCAAAGGACCTCTTTAAAGTGTTGAAGAGCAAAAATGTCACCTTGAAGACTAACGTATACCTGACCCAAGCCATGGTATTTTCAATCACATCATATGCATGTGAAAGCTGGACAGTGAATAAGGAAGTCCAAAGAAGAATTGATGCCTTTGAATTGTGGTGTTGGTGAAGAATATTGACTATACCAGGGACTGCCAAAAGAATGAACAAATCTGTTTTAGAAGAAGTACAACCAGAATGCTCCTTATAAGCAAGGATAACGAGACTGCGTCTTACATACTTTGGACATGTTGTCAGGAGGGATCAGTCCCTGGAGAAGGACATCATGCTTGGCAGATTACAGGGTCAGCGGAAAAGAGGAAGCCCCTCAATGAGGTAGATTGACACAGTGGCTGCAACAATGAGCTCAAGCATAACAACGATTGTAAGGATGGCTCAGGCCTGGCCAGTGTTTCGTTCTGTTGTGCATAGGGTCGCTATGAGTTGGAACAGACTCGACGGCACCTAACAACAACAACAACATTTCTATTTTCATTTTAAAAAATGAATTAAAAAAATAACTATGAAGGCCACGAGACAGCATAAGATGTGCAGCTGTCACCTTGCACCCATCTCAGGAGAAAGGAAGGACAACAAATCACAGGGACAAATGAGAATCCATCTGGATCCCAGACAGAACTAATTTGAAAATATATGCACAGATTTGATAGCAAAGGAGAAAGAAACAAGGGATATTGCTGTTTAACGGCTATTGGCATTCTTAATTACAATGTGAAAAGAGAGTAAAATTTCAATTTTAAAAGAATTCTGGAAATTTAAAAAAACACTTGAACTGCAGAGGATTAAAGATCAGGACTTAATGTCCAGTTGAATGGAGATGGTGAGAGAGGGGGAGTATAAATATTTCTCATTTAACTATTCTTGGATAATAAGAATAGTCCATAGAGTTGCCGAAAGTAAAGACATAGGGAAAACAACAACAATTGTGAATAGCTGACTGCTTACTTTTCCCCAGACAATACTGTAAGCACTTTACAAGTATTAACTCACTTAGTTGTCCTAAGACCGCTATGAATTAAGAAATAAACAGTTGCCGGCAAGTCAATTTCAACTCAAGGTGGCCCCAAGTGTTTCAGAGTAGAACTGAACTCCATAGGGTTTTCAATGGCTGATTTTTTGGAAGTAGAGTGCCAGGCCTTTCTTCCCAGGTGCCTTAGGTGGATTCAAACCATCAACCTTTTGGTTAGCAGCCAAATGCATTAACCATTTGCACCACCCAGAGACTCCTTGTGCAAATATAAATGCCTGTTTTTTGCTATTATTACCTTCTAGTGGATGCATAGACTAATTTTCACAGAATGTTATTTGCATTTTTCTTAATTATGGCCTGTCTAGACCTGTGTTATTCAATATGGTAGCCACTAACCACATGTGGCTATTTAAATTAAAAATAAATAAATTAAAAAATTCAGTTCTTCACCCTCTCTAGCCACATTTCAAGTGCTCAGTTGCCACAGATGGCTATTGGCTACCTTACTGGACAGCTCAGACATAGAACATTTCACTCATCACAGATTGGGCAATTTGATTTAGAGCAACATGTATGTTGTTGTTAGGTGCTGTCAAGTAGGTTCCAACTCATAGTGACCCTTTGTGCAACAGAACGAAACACCAGAAGTGTTCTTGGTGTTTCATTCTGTTGTACAGAACAATGTGTATATGGGACATCAATTTATTTAACCTGAAGGAATTTTATGGCTTTTGACAATGGATGAGCCCAGGGCCAGATTAAGGCATGTGAGGGCCATGAACACTGATAATCTGTGATGCTCCCTCTCTGCTTACTCATGCTTTCCAACGGGATATGTGAGTTATACATCTGCACATATACGTATGTATCTATTTGGATGTATGTATTAGCTATCCATGACATAACTTCTTTTTAAATGTGACCATAATATTAGCAGTTGAACACAAAAGTGCCATTTTAGCAAAATGAGATGAACTGGATTATAAAAATTTTAGTGGACGTAGAGCACTAAGATTTTTACTGCATACCACATTTTGTAGAAAAAGAATATTCCACATATTCTACAACAAAAAAAATGAGTCAGTGAACTTAGTTGTTTCAACTATCCATATAAAATCTTGTTGATCTCCTACAACGAAAAATTGACTTCAAGAATTTTGCTTTAAATGACTGATACTTCAATTTTGATGCTTGTTTAATAGTAAATGCTATAATTATAAATGAAAAAATGGTATAAATGAAAATTTAAAAATCAGAAAACAAATATTACAACAAATTATTGTATTTTATTTTTAGATAGATTTTCCATCTCTAACATGTTATAATTAAAAACTTTTCTTTCTATTCTTTGCTCTTACAAATTCTTCGATGATTTCACATTTGGTGTAAAATCAGGCATTGTGTTCCATGCAACAGACAATAAAAAATGAAATTCACAGAGGCGGGGCCAAGATGGTGGAATAGTCAGACACTTCCTGTGGTCCCTCTTACAACAAAGACCCCCCAAAACAAGTGAATTGATTATATATGACAATCTAGGAACTCTGAACATCAAAGACAACACTGAGGAGTTGGACTGAATGGCAGGGGGAGGGAGAGACAGTTCAGAAGCAGTGAAGAAGTGCTGGACCTGAGCTAGCCAGCACTCTGCAGACTGGATCAGCTGGCGCACACAGGCTGAGGCCAGCAGTAACACTCAGGACATGTTTTACCACATCGGGAGAAACTGGGTGGCAGAGAGTCTGCACCAGCCTCTGGAGCCAGGGGAAAGTGGTGCTAGATCTACAAAAGTGAAGTACAAGCATCTAACCTACCATGCAGTACCAAAATAATCCCTCCCTCACTCTGGGACTTTCCTAGTGGAGAAGTGCCTCTTTTCCCCTCACTTAGCCCCCTCCGCACTGTGCTCCAATACCAGTCTGGCACTATTAAACAACTGCCACACACCCTAAGCCAGAAATAGAAGCTGTCACACCCAAACCAGTCTCATGGTGTTAGGGAAAAAACAAACAAAAAACCCCACCAACTCCCATATCCTGGGTACTCACGAACAACCACACACAAATCAGTCTCACAGTTTTAAGAAATTGCCACATCCCCTAAGTCAGGAACTCAGGGCAATCATCACCCCTTGGCCTAGGTACAGGCATAAGGGGCTCATTAAATTTGAACACCCTTCACCACTCTGTAAACCTGTGTGGACTGATTCAACAGCATAGGCCCTCATTAGCACAGAACAACAGGGTATATGCCTGAAACCTATTTTCAAATGCAACAGCCTAGGGGGAGTGGCAGAGACCATCCTGCCCATTAAGCAGGGCCCTCAACCAACCACATCGGGGGCCTAAGGACTGGCAGTTACACCCATTCCACCTAGCCACCCACGACAAGGGTCAGAGAATAAGTGGTACTTCCCAGGCCTTATAGCCAACAACACTGGCTGCCCAAAGTCTGGCTGCAAAACTCACCCACCTATGTGCTCTAGGGGACAGGGACACAGCTTCCACCTAGGCACTCAGGGGCAGCCATCAGCCCCCTACCTTGCTCAGCACATAGCCCACCGCAGCCAGATACCTGTGTCTGCTCCAGTCACCACTATGTTGCCTTGCCTGTCTAGGACTGTAGATGAAAGCCTGTACTGCACACTTGGTGACTGACAACCTGGACACCTGAGCTGAATTCACACAAGAAAGTTAAATGGACTCCTGGGCTCACACACCTAATAGCAATTCTAACCACCTGGTGACAGAATGCGAAAGCTTCAAAGATGGCAGTAACCAAAGTAGCTCAAATGTCCAGCTTATTTGGGCATATCAAAACAGAACAAAAAGCTAGGACACAGGAGGCAAACATACAACAAATAAATATAATAACTTACGGATGGCTCAGAGACAACAGTTAATATCAAAACATATAAAGAAACAGATTAACATGGCTCCAGCAAGCGACCAAAACAAAGAACCAGGAAACCTCCTGGAGGAAGAAAAGATATTGAAATTACCAGAGGTAGAATTCAAAAGGTCAATATACAGAGCTGTTCAAGAGTTCAGGAAGGAGATCAGGCAAAACTCAGACCAGATTCAAAGAGCACACAAACAAAGCAATAGAGGAATTCAGAAAAACTATACAAGATCAAAATGACAAATTTAACAGGCTGCTAGAATCCATAGGAAGACAGCAAATAGAAATCCAAAAGAATAACAATTAAATTTCACAATTAGTCAACTCAATAGAAAGTCATAGGAGCAGAATTGAGGCAACGGAAGTCAGAATTAGTGAGACCGAAGTCAAAGCACTTGACACCAATTTATTTGAGAAAAAATAACATAAAAGAATTAAAAAAATGAAGAAACCCTAAGAATTATGTGGGACATTATCAAGATGTACAAGTGATTGGAGTACAAGAATGGGGCGGGGGGGAGGGATAACAGAAAATACGGAGAGAATTCTTGAAGATCGTTGGCAGAAAACTTCCCATATATCATGAAAGATGAGAAGGTATCTATCTAAGAAGCTCATCGAATCCCACACAGGGTAGATTCCAAAAGAAAGTCACCAAGACATATTATAATCAAACTTGCCAAAACCAAATACAAAGAGAGAATTTTAAGAGCAGCTGGGTAAAAACGAAAAGTCACCTACAAACGAGAGTCAATAAGACTAAGCTCGGACTACTCAGCAGAAACCATGCGCGCAAGAAGGCAATGAGATGATGTATATAAAGCCTTGAAGGAAAAAAATTGTCAGTCAAGACTTATATATCCAGCATAACTGTCTCTCAAATATGAAGGCAAAATTAGGGCATTTCCAGATAAATAGAAGTTAAGGGAATTCATAAAAACCAAGCCAAAATTACAAGAGATATTAAAAGGAGTCCTCCAGA
The DNA here is from genome assembly GCF_030014295.1 of Loxodonta africana. Lineage (NCBI taxonomy): Eukaryota > Metazoa > Chordata > Mammalia > Proboscidea > Elephantidae > Loxodonta > Loxodonta africana. The sequence goes on along the minus strand of NC_087358.1, from coordinate 78,503,686 downwards.
TAGAGAACCAACAATATCAGATAACAATTCAAGACTAGAACACAGGACAAAACAACCAGATGTCAACTTAGATAGGAAAGTCACAAAAACAAGTCAGAGCTAAAATACTGAAAATAGGGAAACAGAGACGTCAATATGTAAATAATGACAACATTACAACAAAAAAGAGGAACTAAATAGTGTAGTCATAGAACTTTCATATGGAGAGGAAGTTAAGGTGATAAAAAGACATAAAAGATTGGTTTCAACTTAAAAAAATAGAGATAAATTTAAAGGTGACCACAAAGGAAACTAACAAAACTACCCATCAAAATAAAAAAGAAGAAAAACATGAAAGACTCAGCAAACACAAAATCAACAATAATGAAAAAGATGAAAAGAAAATACATAAAGGAAAATGATTCAGCACAGAAAATTAAGTGGAACAAAGAAACTGTCAACGTTAGAAAAAAAAAAAGACATCAAAATGACAGCAGTAAACTCATTCTTATCAATAATTACACTGAATGTAAATAGACTAAATGCATCAATAAAGAAACATAGAGTGACAGAATGCATTAAAAAAAACATGATCTGTCTATGTGCTACCTAAAAGACATGACTTCGACTCAAAGACACAAACAACCTAAAACTCAAAGAATGGAAAAAAATATATCAAGCAAACAACAACCAACAAAAGCAGGAGTGGCAATATTAATCTCTGACAAAATAGACTTTAAAGCAAAATCCACCACAAAGGGTAAATAATGATTAAAGGGTCAATGCCCCAGAAGGACATAACCATAATAAATATATACACACCCAATGACAGGGCACCAAAATACATAAAACAAAATATAACAACATTGAAAAGAGAGAGACTCCTCCACAATAGTAGTAGAAGACTTCAACACATTACTTTGGTGAAAGACAGAACATCTATAAAGAAGCTCATTAAAGAACACAGAAGATCAAAATGCCACCATCAACCAACTTGACGTGATAGACACATACAGAACACTCCATCCAACAACAGCCAAGTATACTTTCTTCTCTAATACACATAGGACATTCTCCAGAACAGACCACATATTAGGGCACAAAGCAAGCCTTAACATAATCCAAAACATTGAAATATTACAAAGCATCTTTTCTGACCATAATGCCATAAAAGTAGAAATCAGTAACAGAAAAAATAAGGAAAAAAAAAATCAAATACATGGAAACTGAATAACACCTTGCTCAAAAACTTCTGACTTATAGAAGAAATGAAGGATGGAATAAAGAAATTCATAGAACCAAATAAGAATTGAAACACATCTTACCAGCACCTGTAGGACACAGCCAAAGCAGCATTCACAGGTCAATTTAAAGCAATAAACGCAACTTCAAAAAGAAGAAAGGGCCAAAATCAAAATGTTAACCTTACAACTTGAACGAATAGAAAGACAGCAGCAAAAGAAGCCCCCGGGCACCGGAAGAAAGGAAATAATCAACATTACAACAGAAATAAATGAAGTAGAGAATAGAAAAACAATTGAGAGAGTCGACAAGATCAAAAGTTGGTTCTTTGAAAAGATCATTGGCCAATCTGACAAACGAAAAACAGGAGGGGAAGCAAATAACCTGAATAAGAAATGAGGCGGGTGATATCACAACAGACTCAACTGAAATTAAAAGGATCATAGCAGAATACTATGAAAAATTGTACTCCAAAAAATTTGAAAACCTGGAGGAAATAGACAAATTTCTAGAAACACTCTACCTACCTAAACAATCACAAACCGAGGTAGAAAAACTAAGTAAACAAGAGATTGAAGAGGTAAGAAAAAAAAGCTCCAGACAAAAGAAAGCCCTGGTCCTTATGGCTTCACTGGAGAATTCTACCAAACTCTCAGAGAAGAGTTAACACCACTACTACTAAAGGTATTTCAGAGCATAGAAAATGATGGAATACTCCCAAAATCATTCTATGAAGCCAGCATAGCCCTAATACTAAATCCAGGCGAAGACAACACGCGAAAAAAGGAAATTACAGACCAATATTCCTCATAACATAGATGCAAAAATCCTCAACAAAATTTTAGCCAATAGCATTCAATAATACATCAAAAAAATAGTTCATTATGACCAAGTGGGATTCATACCAAGTATGAATGCGTTGGTTTAGCATTAGAAAAACATTCAGTGTAATCCGTCACATAAATAAAACAAAAGATAAGAACCATATGGTCTTATCAATCAATGCAGAAAAGGCACTTGACAAACTCCAACATCCATTCATGACAAAAACTCAGCAGAACAGGAATAGAAGAGAAGTTCCTTGACATAATAAAGGGCAACTATTTTTTTTATACAAAAACAAGGAAACCCTGGTGGTGTAGTAGTTAAGAGCTAAGGCTGCTAATCAAAAGGTCAGCAGTTTGAATCTACCAGGAGCTCCTTGGAAACCCTATGGGGCAGTTCTACTCTGTCCTAGAGGATCGCTATGAGTCAAAATCGACTTGACAACAACTGGTTTGGTTTTTTTCACAAAGACAACAGCAAATACTATCCTAAATGGAGAGGGTCTGAAAGCATTCCCCTTGAGAACGGGAACCAAATAAGGATGTCCTTTATTGCCACTCTTATTCAAAATGGTACTGGAAGTTCTAGCCAGAGAAATAAGGCAAGAAAAAGAAATAAAAGGCACCAAAATTAGTATGGAAGAAGTAAAAGTATCCTTATTTGCAAATATGATCTTATACACAGAAAACTCCAAAGAATCCTTCCTCGTGGATAGGAAGACTCAACATTGTGAAAATGTCTATTCTATCCAAAGCAATCTATAGATACAATGCAATCCCGATCCAACTTCCAATGGCATTCTTTAATGAGGTGGAGAAACAAATTACCAACTTCATATGGAAAGAGAAGAGGCCCCAGATAAGTAAAGCATTACTGAAGAAGAAGAACAAAGTGGGAGGCCTCACACTACCTGATTTTAGAACCTATTATACCACCACAGTAGTCAAAACAGGCTGGTACTAGTACAACACCAGATACATAGATTATGGAACAGAATTGAGAATCCAGACATAAATTCACCCACCAATGAGCAGCCGATATTTAACAAAGGCTCAAAGTCCATTAATTGGGGAAAAGGCAATCTCTTTAACACATAGTGCTGGCACAACTGGATATCCATCTGCGAAAAAATGAAACAAGACCCATACCTCACACCATGTACAAAAACTAACTCAAAATGGATCAAAGACCTAAATATAAAATCTAAAATGATAAAGATCACAGAAGAAAAATTAGGGGCAACACTAGGAGCCCTAACACATGGCATTAAGAGAATACAAACCATAACTAACAATGTACAAACACCAGAAGAGAAACTAGACAACTGGGAGCTTCTGAAAATCAAACACCTATGCTCATCAAAAGACTTCATCCCAAGAGTAAAAAGAGAACCTACGGACTGGGAAAAAAAAATTTTGCTGTGACGTATCCAATCAGGGACTAATCTCTAAAATCTACAAGATACTGCAACACCTCAATAACAGAAAGACAAATAACCCAATTAAAAAATGGGCAAAGGATATGAACAGACATTTCACCAAAGAAGACACTCAGACAGCTAAGGGATAGATGAGGTAAGGCTCATAATCATTAGCCATTAGAGAAATGCAAATCAAAACTAAAATGAGATACCATCTCACCCCAACAAGACTAGCATTAATCCACAAAACACAAAATAATGTGTGTTGGAGAGGTTGTAGAGAGAACGGAACATTTATACACTGCTGGTGGGAATGTAAAATGGTACAACCCCTTTGGAAATCAATTTGGGGTTTCCTTAAAAAGCTAGAAATAGAACTACCATATGATCCAGCAATCCCACTTCTTGGAATATATCCTAGAGAAATAAGAGCTGTCACACAAATAGATATATGCACACCCATGTTCATTGAAGCACTGTTCCCAATAGCAAAAAGATGGAAACAACCTAGGTGCCTATCAACAGACAAACAGATAAACAAATTATGGTATATACACACAATGAAATACTATGCGATGGTAAAGAACAAAGATGAATCCTTGAGACATGTCACAACATGGATGAATCTGGAAGGCATTGTGCTGAGTGAAATTAGTCAGTTGCAAAAGGACAAATATTGTAGGAGACCACAATTATAAGAACCCCAGAAAAGGTTTAAATGCAGAAGAAAACATTTTTTGATGGTTATGAGGGTGAGGAGGGAGGGAGAGGGAAATTCACTAACTAGATAGTAGATAAGAATCATTTTAGGTGAAGGGAAGAACAACACACAATACAGGGGAAGTCAGCACAACTGGACTAAACCAAAAGCTAAGAAGTTTCCTGAACACAAATACTTTGAGGGACAGAGCAGCTGGGGCTGGGGCCTGGGGACCATGGTTTCGGGGAACATCTAGATCAATTGACATAGCAGAAAATGTTCTGCATTCCACTTTGGTGAGTGGCGCCTGGGGTATTAAAAGCTAGCAAGAGACAATCTAACATGCATCAATTGGCCCCAACCCACTTGGAGCAAAGGAGAATGAAGGACATCAAAGACACGAGGAAAATATTAGCCCAAAAGACAAAATGACCACATAAACCAAAGACTCCATCAGCTTGAGACCAGAAGAACTAGATGGCACCCAGCTACCACCAATGACTGCCCTGACAGGGAACACAACAGACAGTCCCTGGCGGAACAGGAGAAAAGTGGGGTGCAGAACTCAAATTCACTTAAAAAGACCAGACTTGATGGCCTGACAGAGGCTGGGGGAACCCCAGACTACATGGCCCCTGGACACTCTGGCAACCCAGAGCTAAAACGATTCCTGAAACCCAATTTTTAGACAAAAATTAGACTGGACTATAAAACATAAAATAATACTTGTGAAATGTGTGCTTCTTAGTTCAAGCAGAACCATGAGGCCAAATGGATGGTTCCTGTCTGGGGGCAAGGTGAAAAGGCAGGAAGGGACAGGAACTGGTTGAATGGACACAAGAAACCTGGGATGGAAAGGGGGAGTGTGCTGTCACATTGTAAGGATTGCAACTAGTGTCACATAACAATATGTAAAAAAAATTAAAAATAAAACTCACTTGATACATAAATTAAAACTTTTCGTGTTAGATAAATATTAATATTTCAGTATTTTTTGGAGCTTTCCTATGTTAGTATTATACTATTACCCACTTTAGTATTTTATTAGATGTATGCTAGATTGAGTCTGCACATATTCCAAACATATTTTAAAGTTATAAATATTATTGTTTACAAAACTTGACGTAACTCTGTACACCAATGCTACACAGTTAAAAAGTAGCTTGGTTAAACTCATTGCAATGGTGGACTTATTCAAGTTCCCTCTCTTTTACACATTATTTGAGACGGGAGTTCCTACTGGTTGTTTACTAGGATGTGCGCAAGAGCTTACCCTTTTGTTTGTATCATGGCAAAAAGCATTGCCGTCCCTCCTGGCTGGAGTTGCTGGATCAGCAGACGTGAATATACAAGAAAGTTCTCTCAAAATGGTTCAGAGACTTGTTATCTCTTAATAGAACCCATCCTTGCCCAGAAACTGCTCATGTTATTGCATATTGAATAAGTGTAGCGAGAGTTAGATTCTACAGCACCGCCACCTCTTGTTTATTAGAAAGAAATAGTGTACTCGCAGGAGACCCACCAAGATAAGGAGTTTCAATTACATGGGAGGGGTCTATAGGAGACAGATGTCAACAAAGGTGTTGAAGTGGTAGGGGCCTCATAGCTTAGCATGTGGGCATCCTTGTGACCCTTCATCAACTTTATTGCCAGATGGCACGTTCTTATGCACTGGAGGGAGTATTAATTTCATTTAGTGTCCTGTCAGTTCCCTTTCACTTCCACGCGCAATCTTCCTTGTGTCCTGCCTGCTTGGCATCTATGGTTCTTTGCACTGGACAACTGGTGCCCCTGCTTTGTTGATGCCCTAAGCACATGCTTACCTTGCTTTTTGGGTAATCCATCCCCGGATGAGCCAAAGCTATCCCAACACTCTGGATTCTAGTGTCAGCAACCAAGACCTCAGAATCAGACAGCAAACTGCTCTTAAACTTTTCATAAAGAATTAAAATTGATTTTTAAATGAATCTCGTTTATTCAAAGCCAACAGATTTCATCACCCAACATGTCCACAATGATATAGTGGCAAATACATTAAGTTATTGTCAACATATTTCTGCTTCCTGAACTTACAAGATGTGACCATTTAATGCTCTCCTATCCTCCTTAGAGGAATGTCAGAATACAAACTTCTTTTCCAATAAAAGTTAATTAACAGAGTTGATGAGAGAGAGAGAGAAACAATATATAGCTATACTAGATGTAGATAACTTTCATCAATGACATCTATATTAGAGGAAAGTCCAAAACGTTCAATTTCTGAATTTTGTGGGAGGCTGTTCTCCGCAACTTTGAATGTAAACCTCTGCCACTGAGTAAATTAGTTTTTTCTTTTAAATCAATCATAAGAATACACTAAGAATTACACCGGATTATGGAGCTCTGGTTGCACAGTAGTTAAGAGCTCGGCTGGTAACCAAAAAGGTTCGCAGTTCGAATCCACCAGCCACTCCTTGGAAACCCTGTGGGACAGTTCTACTCTGTCCTATAGGGGCACTATGAGTCAGAATCGACTCGATGGCAATGGGTTTGGTTTTTGTTATACTGGGTTGTGCACGTACATTTTTTTCTGGATGAATTAAATTAATTGCCAACTTCTAAAAATTTTAAACATTTATTTATGATTATATATAAATATTATGCTCTATTTCATTATAAAGGGAGCCTGAGTGACACAAACAGTTTGCTATCAGCTTCTAACCCACAGATGGGCGGTTCAAACACATCCAGTGGCTCCATGGACGAAAAAGCCTGACCAACTACTTCCATAAAGATAACAGCCAAGAAAACCCAATGCGCAGTTCTGTTCTATAACACGTGGGGTCACTATGATTCAGGGGCCGACTACGACAGCAGCAACAACATGTCATTGTGTGAATACAAGATATTTGAGTGAAAGTATTATTAACCCTGTCTCAATATGCCAAATGAATTGCTTGATGGGCTCAAATTAACTCAATCTTTATTAGAGAGATAAGTTAGATAACTAGAACAAAACCTATAATTAGGGATTTTCCTCTTTCACCAAAGCACAGCCCTATTCCATAAATTCCAAAAATATTCAAGAAAAAGTGAATGCTTGTAAGTGTTGGGGAACCAATGCTTACTAAGGCAGTGTTCCTACGCTGGTGGAATCTTCAGGCTAGTGTGGAACTGAGAGTCATGCCGACATAATGCCTGTTCTGACATCATGGGAATATGTCAAACAGTATCATAAAACAAATCAAGTTGAAGAATCTTAGACATAACCTTCACATGTATCTATGTATTGATTCAATAAGTATTTATTAATTTTTGCTATGTGCCGACATTGTGCTAAGCCCTGGGGATACAACAATTAATAGGACAATGTCATGTAACTTAAACAGCAGTCAGGATTGGTTTATATATAATCATATATGAGTTTCACCTTTTGCTTTTATTTTACATTCATAGAGATTGAGAGGGAATTTTTGCTATGGATTTCATCATTTAGTTTGAGTACTGAGAATAGAAATGGGTGCTCACAAACTTCTTTCTTCATTGGTCAAAAATATTTGTTGAGCCTTGAGATACCATCTGATAGGAGTAACAAGCAAATAAACAGAAGATGACAAAGATATAATAGAAGTATATCCAAGTTCTACTGGATAATGGAGGAGGGTGCAAATGCCTGTACCTGGAGGGACTAGAAAGGATTTATAAAAAGGAAGTCATTTGAGTTTTGCTTGGAAGAGCTGGTAAACAGAGAGGGGCATGCCTGATATAGGAAACAATAGGAACATGCTAAACTCAGTCCAGTGATTCAGAGTACAGAATTCAGGGAAAAGAATGGTAGGGGATCTAGAGTACTTATTTTTAGAGGGTACGCTTTTACCCTTGAATATGCTTAAACTGCATTATCAAGTGCTCTTTGATAATACCTATGACCCAAGAGTCAAAACTTCACTTTCTCTTTTTATACCAAGCTACAGTGCAAAAATTTATCATTTTGAGAAATTCTATTTTGTCAATATGCTTAAGTGAAACTCTATAAAAGTTATCATTAATATACTTTTCAATTAAATAACTAATTTATTCAGCAGTATTTCCCAAGCACCTGCTCTGTGACTCCGTGAGACTCCAGTGATACAAAAGGTAAACAAAATGCAGCCTCCCTTCGAAAAGCTTGCTGTTTAATGGGGGAAGCAGATGTGATTCCAGACAATTCACCACGTGACACGTGCTTGATTAGAAAGATGGATGAGTACTGTGGGAACAAAGAAGACGGGGCTACCTCAGGAAGAATCTAGAATAGTTAACAAAGAACCTAATTTTCTGTGTCTTTAAGAATGATTGGGAGTTTGCCCAGAGGAAAAGTGAGAAGAAGGTATTCCAAGCAGAGGATAAAGATAAATGATATCTTCTTGCTATAAATGTTTTTGGCAAACATTTCTCTGCCCTAGATTTGTGTCAATAAATTGTTCGCAAATTTAAGAATATCGTACTTTTTAAAGATACTTGCTGATTATAAATGCTTATTTTACTAGATTTCATATTCAGCTACTAGATATCATTCTTTGAAAAATATTATTTATGAAATAAACATATTTGTAAAATCAGAATCAGTGGGCCCAGTTTTTTATTTTTCCATCATATTTTCTCTTTTCAAAGAGTTCCTCTTGATATTCCTGTTGACAAGAATGAGGCAAATTCAGAATAAAACAGAAACCTTGCCAGTATGGGAGACTAAAAGCTGAAAAGTCATTCCAGTGTAATTTAAAAATCTCTTTCCAGTGTTTCTCTAAATTTGATCCATGGCAATAATATAATTGGATAGAATTTCCCTCCTTCCCTGTTTAACTCTTCCAGTATCTCAGTCTTCTATATTTATACATATATAGATTTTTTTTATTAAGGTGTAATATACGTAAAGTGAAATACAAAAATACAAATGTTCAATGAGTTCCAACAAACATAGGCATCCATGTAACCCACACTTCAAACAAATCTAACATTCTCATCACCCAGAAAGTTCCTTCTTGCCTCTTTTCCTACCAATATCTTTCCCTCCCACACACAGAAGCAATTGTTCCAATTTCCATTGCACATATGATGAAACTTTTCATCACATTTCACATGTCTCTTAGATTCTTTCAGTATATTACAGGCTTTTTTCTTCTTTGTACTTCAATATAGACATTTCATCCAATGTATCTTTCGATGTATTAATTCTGTCTTCTGCCGTAATTGATCTGCTGTTAAATAATCAGTTAAGTTTTTCATTTCAGTGTTGTACCTCCAGTTCTAAAATTACCATTTGGATCTTGTGTATAGTTCTTGATTCTCTGTCAAAATTCTGTTTGTCTTTTATTTTTTTGAACATATTGAGCATCAAGTTCACATCTGATAAATTATAAATTATCAGAATATCTTTGCTGATGTCTGTAATTTCTCAGTTTTGGTAAAATTTGTCTCTTGTTATGCTTTGTTATATATGAAGAGGTAATTTTAAGCTCTGTATGACGTACTCAGAAACCTGGCGGAGTAGTGGTTAAAAGTTCGGCTGCTAACCAAAAGTCGTCAGTTTGAATCCACCAGGCACTCCTTGGAAACCCTATGGGGCAGTTCTACTCTGTCCTGTTGGGTTGCTGTGAGTCGGAATCGACTCGACGGCAATGGGTTTGTTTGGTTGGTTGGTTTTGGTATGATGTACTCTTTCTCCAGGGAGAATTTATTTTCACTCTCGTCAGGCAGATATGCTAAGGGCAGAATCCTTCAATCCAAGCAGGGACTGGTTCTGTGTTGGGCTTCCATCCTTATGAAGGCAGATCTAGCTCTGGGACATACCGATGGCGAGGATATAACCCTCAGGCCTAAAAATTGGCTGCTATGCATGGGTGCACCACATGTTTATTAAATTACTCCCAAGTACTTTGGTAACAACCACCTCAAGTGACCTGGCTGGTGTTTAGTGCAATACTGGTTTCAAAATTATTTTAATTCACATTTCTTCATTACTAATAAAGTGAGCATCTTTTAATTTGCTCACTAGCCCTTCATATTAGTATGCAGCTCTTCACTGGGTTTTCTTTTTCCTTTATTTGCTGTTCATGTTTCTTATGATACAGTGCTATACTGTTAAGATCATTCACTTTTGCTTTAAGGGTTTTGTTTTTTTGTTTTGGTATGTGTGTCTCTCATAAAAAAAGAAAAAAAACCTGTTGCCGAGTTGATTCCGACTTATAGTGACCCTACAGGACAGAGTAGAACTGCCCCACAGGGTTTCCAAAGAGGGCCTGGTGGATTTGAACTGCCAACCTTTTGATTTGTAGCTGTAGCTCTTAGCCAGTGCAAAAACATACTTAGAAGAGAAGCTTACGGTATTAGTCACTCTATAAACATTCAGTTGCAGGCAACTTTTTAGATTTTTCTCTTTCAGTGTTATTTACGAGCTGAACAAATTCTCAATTTCTTTTTCAAATATGGGTTATTTGTGATAATACTTTCTAAACTCTTTTCTGATAAATTACTATTGGTTGTAAATCCTCTAGTTTTTTATTTTTCTCTGTTCTAAGACATCTTATTAAAAAAGCTTATTAAAAGGTGAAAAGAATTGGAAAAGGCAATCTTGAATCTAGAAAGGTTGTTGTAAATATGAACTTTCCACAAATTCTATATATTAAAGCTAAAACTAAAAATTACTAATTTTCAAGCTTGTGGAAATTGTCATCGCTAGCTGATGTCATTTAATAAACTCCAAAATATCTCCATGGAAAGAACCTGTTATCTTCTTCCTTCTTACACATTAGCTTTATAACCTGTACTCCCAAATACACAGGAAATCAGATTCCTGCTTGAAGAAAATGGTGTTTAACTTCACACACAAGCAATATATAAGCTAACAATTTTAACTCTGTAACAGTTTCCTGTATACACAGCAGTAATTTTCTCAACGAATAGATGGCAAAACATCATCATCATTAAATGCATTTATTAAGCATTCTTATCAGAGAAAGAATACACATAACAATATATGCATGGAACAAAATCCCAAAATATAAACAACATGAAATATGATACCCATAAATAGACCAATGGTATACACAGACTTCATAGTAAAACCTTCATGGAAGAAGTAAGATTTCAGTAGTCCTGAAAAAGCAGAAAAAGATAGAGAATATTGGGAAAATATGTGTAAGGTCTACCACCTGTCTGTCAGTTTGTCATAATGTGCTGGCTTGCATGTTGCTGTGATGCTGGAAGCTACGTCACTGGTATTTCAAATACTAGCAGGGTCACCTATGGTGTACAGGTTGCAGCAGAGCTTCCAGGCTAAGATAAGAAAGAAAGGCCTGGAGATCTACTTCCAAAAAGAGTCAATAAAAACCTTATGGGTCACAACAGAATATTCTTCTACATAGTGTTTGAAGATGAGTCCCTAGGTTGCAAGGGTGGAAGGCACTATACAATAGACTCAACAATAGATTCAAACACAGCAATGATCATGAAAAGGGGGCAGGATTGGGCAACATTTTGTTCTGTTGTATATAAGGTCACCATGAGTCAGAGCTGACTGACCGACACTAACAACAACAATATATGTAAGACATAGAAGAAAAGTGTACAGGTGGAGTGTTCACGTATGTGTGCACGTACATGTTCATGTGTGTGTTGTAGACAAATAACAGAAAACAGTTAAAGATGGAACAGAATGTAATTTGTGAAGCATCGGACATTAGTAATTGTTAAATAAAAATAGTGCTTAGTTGAATTGACATACACCATCGGACCTGTTAAATAACTACTGAGAAAGAGTATGTCAAATTTCCAAGAAAACCCCTGAGGCATAGATATCTCCAATGAACTGTGGTACAGATAAATGGTGCAGTAGAAAGAAAACAATTTTAGTACTAGTGAACACCTTGATTTTTCCAATATGATTAGCTGACATTGTGTGTGAATATTTTTGCCTTCTGCCCATGGATAATTCTCACCACTAATTAGTGCAATTATACTTATTTTAGTTACTCCTAGGGTTGCTATGTGGAGCCCTCATGGCACAGTGGTTAGGAGTTTGGCTGCTAATCAAAAGATGGGCAGTTCGAATCCACCAGCCACTCCTTGAAAACCCTATGCAGCAGTTCTCCTCTGTCCTATAGGTTTACTATAAGTCAGAATCAACTTGATGGCACACACAAGGGTTGCTATGAAGATAACATTCTTTAGATCAAGCAAACAAATGAAAAGAAAAACTTTTGGTTGGCTGTTTGCATTATTTAGTGTTATGCCATCAACTTCCCGCACAACTTTGCAGACATATTTTCACACAAGCACAAGATAGCTATGCTTGGACTTGTTTGTATATGTCTTTGAATTCACTCTTATATCTTTGAAATGAATATGGTCTGTCTCTCAAGTTAGTCTATAAATTCCCAAATGTCTGAAGCTCAGTTCTATATAAGTATTCAACAAAATTGAGGATTGATTGATTTTAGGTAGTCACTTATAATGGAACTCAAGATCCTTCCTAGAAACATGAAATGCCTACAAGTCTCTCTTAATTTATTCTTCAAATATACGCATAAAACCTTTCATAAAAACATGAGATAAATTATATTTATCATGTTTACGTATTCATTTACTTTAACTTTTCTCCTTAATTTTTTTTTCTCTCCTTAAATTTTAAAGTTCAAAAAGGAAGTGACTCTTTAGTTAGCTGAACTTGAAAAGTGCCCAACACTACCACTTAAAAAAACCAAAAACTCATTGCTGTTGAGTTGATTCCTTCTCATAGCGACCCTACAGGGCAGAGTAGAACTGCCCCATAGAGTTTTCAAGGAGCAGCCAGTGGATTTGGACTGTTAGGGCTCCACGCTAAGACTTTGGGACCATTATATTCCGAGTAAATGATTACACTATCTGGATGTAATAGCACTATTATGAGTGGAATAAACAGACTTTCCACAACTGTCTTTAATTGAGAGAAATAGGCTTTTTTTTTTCCCTGAAAAAATCCCATGTTATACATAAACACAATATAGATTTATAGAAAATCAGAAGGGCAAAAACCAACCACTAAAAGGCACTAAATAGGGGGAGGAAAGCACTACAAGTAAACTGAAGGGTTTCCAGGTATGACAGTAGAACATGTCAGTGTGGTTAGGTTACGGCCCCAGGATTCAATCACACAGGAATCTAGGGTTTGCTGTGAAGGTGTTTTGTAGATGTGGTTTGAAGTTAATATTCAACTGACTTTAAGGAAGGGGAATTACCCTAGACAATCTGGGTGAGCCTGACTCAATCCATTGAAGAGGTTTAAGAGCAGAGCTGATGCTTCCCTAAAGAAGAAATTCCACCTGTGAACTTAAGTGCCAGAGCTCCAACCTGCTCTCTTGATGGCCTACCCTGTGGATTTCAGACTTGCCTAGCTAGCCTCTAAGCCAGTTCCATGCAGTAAATCTCTTAACAGGCAATTTCTACTAGTTCTGTTTCTCTGGTTGAACTTTGACTGATACCTGGCATACATAATAAATGATAATGTCAATGCCTTTATATATAAGCTTCTATCTCAGCCCTTCCTTTTCAGTCACAACTTACCATAATTGCCTTCTAGAGGAGAAATGTCCTAAGATCACAGGAATTTTTATTTACAAACTTATTTAAAATCATGTCTAAGAGCTTTGCATTAACAGGGAAATAAAAATGTATACTCAAAATATTTTGAACAAAACATTTTAATATCTCGTCGTCAAAAACTCATAACCAAGAAAAAGTCCTTTTTATTTGGTGTAACACATGAAAACAATGAGTAAATTTTCAAAAATTGCAACAGAGCTTTTTCAGGTCCTTACCTTCTTTTTTTTTTACCTTCTTAAGTTTTTAGGCGTGTACCCAAAGTCATTTTTTTACCCAAAGTCATAGTTTGAAATTCCTAGCTTATTTATTTATGAAATGAGAGCCATTAGTCATTCCATTTGACCTTAAGTGTCTACATTTGAACCTTAACTAGAGCTCTGATATAATAGTGTAGCTGGGGACTGCCAACGTGGAATTTCTTTTCTTACTTCAACAAACAGCTCAGTTCAGTTCAAATATTTATTGAATACTCGTTATTTGTTAGAAATATAGTTTATGACTAAGCTTTAATTGTTTGCTTATTAAACTCTCAAATATAAAATGTGTCAGCATTCAAACACTTGTCCTGCAGAGAAAGGTTTAGAAAATTAGAAAACCATCTTTATTTATATTCTGAAAGAAATCTCTTTCCACTGAAGTAAAGCTATCTCTAATTTCTTCCCAAATTTAAATCATGTGTCTCTCATTCTTAGTCTAGAGGAAAACGTTCTAAATTGCTTTTGCAACACAGCTCTCTAACTAAGGAACTATCATAAATACTTTCTTCATGGACAGATGAGAGGCAAAGAAAGAAGAAATTTGGACACCATAGATGTACCACATTATTAAATAGATGGCAAAATTAGAAGTGTAAATAAATGAACATGAAGAAAGTGTAGGGAAATAAAAAAGGAAAAGAAATATACAAAAAAGGAATAGAAGACAGATGAAAGATGGGAATTTAAAATAGTGAAATCCAAAGCAAAAGTATTTAAAAAGCCATACTTCTGCTGAATAATCAACTAACAATAAAATATTTTAGGATCCTTAGGGAAAAAGATTGGTCCCTGGGTGGCACGAACAGTTTGTGCTCAACTGGTAATCAAAAGGTTGGCAGTTTGAACCCACCCAGTGGCACCACAGAAGAAAAGGCCTGGCAATCTGTTTCTTAAAGATGACAGCCAGGGAAACCTTATGGAGCAGTTCTACTCTGTCCTATAGGGTCGCTGTGAGTTGGAATTGGCTCAGCGGCAGTGGGTTTTGTTTGCTTGTTTGTTTTTTTTTTTTGTCTTTATGGAATTAAGTAGGTATGAGTGTAACCTACTTATGGAAAGAACTGCCACAGATCCTGTCTTGCATCCCTGAAGGCAGCTCTGTTCTCCCCGTAATGCATAAGATCTCATTCTTCCCCCATTCCTGCAAAGTACCAGAAGTAAAAAGATGAGCTTTGGGAAAATTCTGTGAAGCAGGACAAACTGAAAGACCGGTGCCAAAAGATCAATTCTATAAAGATCCTTTGCTCTGATTACTTTCTCTACTGATGCACCTCTTCTCTGGTGTAAAATAAGGCAACATGCTCCTTTCTTACAGTCAGGACATTTAATTCTGCTAATGTTTGCCAAAAGACCACTAGGAGTGAAGATAAAATGTTAAACACATTGTGAGTTAGTTTAATGTAAATCCTAACATGAAAAACCTTCATTTCAGAATCTCTATTTGCTATTTAATCTTTCAGCCCTTACCATTGTTGAAGGATTTTCCTCCTCCTGGTTTTATAAACGCTGGATGGGTTCCAAAAATTCACTAACCCCAGAAAAATGTCTCAAGGCTCTAAACTATTTGTAAAGATTTTCAAACATTAAAAATATAACGATTTAAGTATTAAACATGGCCCCCCTTCTTCTTACATTGGTGCATATGTTACTTTTCCAAGCGTATTTTACATGGTGTTTTATTGGAATCAGCATGTTGGAAATTCCCAGGTTTGTTTATTGTAAACATTAGTTACTGACATCCAAGAGACTTCCTGTGGTGTACTTAGATGCCCATTTCAAAGAAATCTTTCACCAATAAAAATGGCTGAAATTGGTCAGTTTTGTCAGTTAAGCAATCAGCTAAAATATCAGAGGCTGACAGCAGGCAGTGGAATGTGGGGAGTAGGAAAAGGCTGGGGTAGCCAGAAGCCAAATAGCGGATAACAGTGAAAGGAGGCTTACCGTCTAATTATTCTAATGCAGTATCTCAGGCGAACTGTATCACAATCCATTCAGCTAAGCAGAAATTATTTAACAATTTATTAAAATGTTTAATTACTTAATATTTAGTCATTTAATAATATTTTGTTTCTATGTTACAAATGAAGAATCTGAGACCTGAAAAACAAAAGAACAAGAACCTGATGAAGGGAGGGTTCGAATTCATGCCCTCGGACCAACTTCCACAACATCACAGCATGAGACATCAACTAGCTTAAGAAACATACTGGTTTTTCTAATTATCATTAGTATGTATCTCCACAGTCTGAATTACACCTTAGCAAATGCCAGAGACTCCCAACAGGAGAGACAAAATGCCATCCTCACCCGTGTGCCCTTCACTTATACAATCTTGGCCTACCACTAGACATCACCACTCCAAGTTTTCCACTTTTTGGGGAGTGGTGGAGGGGGCTTTTGCCTCTCTGTTCCCATTTTTTATTGCTGTTTTGTCCTGTCGAGTCAATTTCAACTCATAGCAATCCTATAGGACACAGTAGAACTGCCCCACAGAGTCTCCTAGGCTGTAATCTTTGCAAGAGCAGATTACCACATCTTTCCCCCCAAAGAGTGGGTGGTGGGTTTGAACCACTGGCCTTTTGGTTAACAACAGGGCTCTTAACCACTGCACCACCAGGATCCCTCTATTCCCACATCCAAAACCAAACCCACCACCGTCGAGTCGATTGCAACTCATAGTGACCCTATAGCAATTCCCACATAGTGCTGTAGAAAAGCAGTTCTCAAACTTTTTGGTCCTATAACCCCTTTGTGCTCTTTAAAATTATGGAGAACCTTAAACATCCTTTGTTTGTGTAGGTTCTATCTTTCTATATTTACTGTACTAGAAATTAATTTTGAAAGAAAATTTTAAAGAATGTTTATCAATCTGTTAATCCATTAGCTCTTTGCATGTTAGCATAAATAACACATTGCTGTGAAAAATAGCTATGTTTTCCAAAAAATTTAGCAAGAAAAGTGGCATTATTTTACATTTTTGAAAATCTTTTAATGTCTTGCTGAATAGAAGATGGCCGAATTCTAATGTCTGCTTCCGTGTTCAATCTGTTATGTTCTGTTGTTGAGTTAAAGTACACGAAGAAAATCTGGCCTTGCCCAAATATGTATTTGGAAAAGCTGAGTGTATTTTAATAGTCTTTTTCAAGTAATTGTGAATAATCTTCTTTGATATGACACAATAACTCAGCAAGTAATTGCTTCTTAAAGGTTAGTTGCAATGAGGAATCAAAACTTATCGGTGGGGGGCCAAGATGGCTGACCTCGGATCCCTCTCGTAACAAAGACTTGGAAAAACAAGTGAATCGATCACATATATGACAATCTACAAACCCTGACCATCAAACACAGATCTAAAGAGTTGACCTGAGTGACAGAGACTGAGAACGAACAACCATGGGGAAGCAGCAACTATTTTCGGAGCCTGGAGCCAGCGTCCCAGTCAGGAAACCTTGGCGCCGGGCTTTGGGCTGGGCGCAGGAGAGCTGAGCAGGGCATCCTGAGATGGCGCAAGCATGGGACACAGCCCCAGCACCCAGAAGTGACCCGGGGGAAGCCCAGCCAGTGCACGCAGGCAGTGCGGTGACGCAGCTGACAGGAGGAGAAGTCACTGGGAGGCAGCGACTGGTTTTGGAGCCTGGAGTGTGGCGCCCCAGCCAGGGAATATTGGCGCTGGGCTTTGGACTGGGAGAGGAGGAACTGACCAAGGCTTCCGAGACAGCACAAGCATGGGATGCGGGCCTGACCCTCGGAGGCAATCTCGACCCAGCCAACACACACTGGCTACACACCCCTCAGGAATCTCAGATAAAACAGTCCTCACCAAGAATGATTAGTAACTTTGTCTATATTCTGAGGTACTACTCTCTCCTATCTATCTGATCCCTCCCCTCCCCTTCCCAGGTGGCTTCATTAACATTGGAATTTCCTGAGCCAGAGAGTGAAGTGCACTGTGGTTTTTCTTTTCTTTCTTTCTTTTTTTTTTTGGTCTTTTCCTAACGCATTCTCCTGGCCTGAGAGAAGCAGCTACAAAAAACCCAGGGACCAAAAATCCTTCCCTAATTGGACTAAAAATACAGAACCAGCTCCAGCCAAGCATTTGTGATCCACAGGCTTGGGCTTTCATCCCTACAGGGAACAAGGTGGCTATTATAATGCAAAGGAAATTCTGATAGGGATCTGACTGTAATTGTTTTAGCAGATTACTAGAAAGACAAGTTTCCCAGGTCTGATATCTTGGCGTATTCAACAGAGCCCTCACTGACCCACAACAGGGAACTGAGGGCTGAAGCTCCCCCCAGACCACCTAGCCTCCTGCCTTAGGGGTCTAAGGAGGGTGACACCTACCAATCTGTAGAGGTACTGGCATTGGGGGCCTAAGGTACAGCTGCAGAGCCCACCCACCAAAGTGCTTTAGGAATAGAGACACACCTACCTCACTGGCACTTGGGGGAAGCCTGTCAGCATCCTGCCCCACCTTGCAGTGTGAACCCCTGCTGCTACTAGAATCTGGTGCACACAACTATCACCACTACTTCTCTAGGTGGATAGGTGACAGTCTGCATCACACACTTGATGACCCAAAATCAGATTCTACTCAAGAATAATGAAGGGACTCTTAGGCTTATATGTCTGGTAACAGCCCAAACCACCTGCTAATAAAAAAAAAAAAAATTTATAGGACATAAGTAATTCAAGGGCTACAAATCAAGACAGCGCAATCTAGTAGCCCATCTACGTATATCAAAAGAAAATAAAACAAGATAAGAATCAGTGAGCAAATATAAAATAAATCACTACAATATCTTAGTGATGGCTTGGAGACAGCAGTCGATATCAAACCACATAAAGAAGCAGACCACGATTGCTTCTACAACTCCCCAAACTAAAGAATCAAAATCTTTCCCAAATGAAGATACAGTCCTGAAATTGCCAGATGCAGAATATAAAAAACTAATTTACAGAATGCTTCAAGACATCAGGGATGACCTCAGAAATGAAATAAGGCAATCTATAGAAAAAGCCAAGGAACACACTGATAAAGCAGTTGAAGAAATCAAAAAGATTATTCAAGAACATAGTGGAAAAATTAATAAGCTGCAAGAATCCATAGAGAGACAGCATTCAGAAATCCAAAAGATTAACAGAAAGGTTACAGAATTAGACAACTCAATAGGAAGTCGGAGGAGCAGACTCAAGCAATTGGAATTCAGGATGGGGGATCTGGAGAACAAGGGAATTGACACCCATATAGCTGGAAAAAAAATCAGATAAAAGAATTTAAAAAAAAATGAAGAAACCCTAAGAATCATGTGGGACTCTATCAAGAAGAATAACTTGCATATGATTGGAGTCCCAGAACAGGGAGGGATAACAGAAAATACAGAGAGAATAGTTGAAGATCTGTTGGCAGAAAACTTCCTTGACATCATGAAAGATGAAAGGATATCTATCCAAGTTGCTCATCAAACCCGTGTAAGATTGATCCAAAAAGAAAATCACCAAGACATATTATCATCATAACATGGAGGAACCTGGAAGGCATTATGCTGAGTGAAATTATTCAGACGCAAAAGGACAAATATTGTATAAGACCACTATTATAAGATCTTGAGAAATAGTATAAACCGAGAAGAACACATGCTTTTGTGGTTGCTAGGGGGGAGGGAGGGAGGATGGGAGAGAGTTATTTACTGATTAGTTAGTAGATAAGAACTACTTTAGGTGAAGGGAAGGACAATACTCAATACACGGAAGGTCAGTTCAACTGGACTAGACCAAAAGCAAAGAAGTTTCCAGAATAAATTGAATGCTTCAAAGGTCAGCAGAGCAAGGGCGGGGGTTTGGGGACTATGGATTAAGGGGACTTCCAAGTCAATTGGCAAAATAATTCTATTATGAAAACATTCTGCATCCCACCTTGAAATGTGGCGTCCGGGGTATTAAATGCTAACAAGTGGTCATCTAAGATGCATCAGTTGGTCTCAACCCACCTGGATCAAAGGAGAATGAAGAACACCAAGGTCACATGATAACTATGAGCCCAAGAGACAGAAAGGGCCATGTGAACCAGGGACTTACATCATCCTGAGACCAGAAGAACTAGATGGTGCCCGGCTACAACCGATGACTGCCCTGACAGGAAGCGCAACAGAGAACCCCTGAGGGAGCAGGAGATCAGTGGGATGCAGACCCCAAATTCTCAGGAAAAGACCAGACTTAATGGTCTGACTGAGACTAGAGGAATCCCGGCGGTCATGGTCCCCAAACCTTCTGTTGGCCCAGGACAGGAACCATTCCCGAAGACAACTCATCAGACATGGAAGGGACTGGTCAATGGGTTGGAGAGAGATGCTGACGAAGAGTGAGCTACTTGTATCAGGTGGACACTTGGGACTGTGTTGGCATCTCCTGTCTGGAGGGGAGATAGGAGGGTAGAGAGGGTTAGAAACTGGCAAAATCATCATGAAAGGAGTGATTGGAAGGAGGGAGCGGGCTGACTCATTACGGGGAGAGTAAGTGGGAGTATGGAGTAAGGTGTATATAAGCTTATATGTGACAGACTGACTTGATTTGTAAACGTTCACTTAAAGCTCAAAAAAAAGTATTAAAAAAAAAAACAGTATCTGAGAATCACAATAAAGCAAAGCGTAATACAATGAGGTGTGCCTGTATTGTGCCAGTCCATCTCACCAAGGGTCTCCCTAACCCTTGCTGGCCTTTCTGCTTCACCAAACGTGATGTCCTCCAGTGATTGATCCTTCCTCATAACATGTCCAAAGCAAGCGAGTCAGGCAATATCCTGTTACGATCCATAGGGTTTTCACTGGATAATTTTCAGAAACAGATTGTCAGGCTTTTCTTCCTAGTCTGTTTGAGTCTGGAAGCTCCACTAAAACCTGTCCTCCATGGGTGAGCCTGCTGGTATTTGAAATACTAGTGGCATAGCTTCCGAAGTCATAGCAACAACAAATTGACAGACGGGTGCTGGCTTCACCTTATTAGATTAAACCATACAAAGTTACTATTTTTGTAAGCCAAAAGTGGTCAAATATCAGCAATCTTACACGAGTCATTTTATGACTATCATAAAAGTTCAAGTCCTTTTGCCCATTGCCATCAAGTTGATTTGCACTCATAGCTACCCTATAGGATGGAGTAGAACTGCTCCATAGGGTTTCCAACGATGTAATCTTTACAGAAGCAGACTGCCATATCTTTCTCCCATGGAGCAGCTGATGGGTTCCAACCACTGACCTTTCGGTTAGCAGCTGAGCACTTAACCACTGGCCACCAGGGCTCCTTAAGCAGAGTCCTATATATTAAGTGATGAAAAAATAGTTGCTGCTGTTTTCAGTGAGTTTTTAAATGGTCTGAATCCTGGCCTGGATACCTTCACTTTATCTTCTCTCCTGTACATGGCTCTCCTGCCCAGAGATGGGGTGTCTTTTAAAGCAGTTTTAGACCCTACTCTATTCCTACCAATGCCACTGCAATTCACGCTATCACACACATGTGAGCTGATCCACCTCCTAGGCAGACTCCTAGATGTCATCAGAATGAAAACAGAAGAAAGATACAGAGATTTTTCACGGACTTTTAAAGTCTTGTACCAGACTTGAATTTCTTTCTAACTCTAGCCTTGGAATCTTGAAGAGATGTATAGCACTATATCTCTGAATCTACTAAATCCAAACAGCTTAATGACTACAGTCAAATGGAGAAGCTTTGATACATGAGTCCTGTTTTCATGGGAACGAATTATCTGTTATCTGAATATCGAGGCAAGAAAATGACTCTTTTGTCATCAAGTCCTAATTGTCTGGTTCTTCCACTGCTTGCTTGATTTATTTTTAAATACCCTTGATCTTTGTCTTCTCATGGATATAAATAAAATAATTCTTAGAAGCCCTACTCTTCCTCTAACTTCCTCTGTCCATGTTTCGTCTATGCTTCCAGACAATTGCTGAGAATCAATCTTAGGTGATTTAAAAATAAATTAGTTTGTATTTTTAGACAACTCCCTAAAAGTCAACTCAAAATCATAGTTGTTTTTCTTGAAAGATTGCCTTTGTATTGTGTATTTTATTTTATTGCACAAAGGAGGAAAGGCAAAGAATGACTTGTTTTGACTTTAAAAATAATTCTGCTATTCATCAATAAAGATAAAGATAAAAAATAACTTCTATAAAAGAGCATACCTCCCTCTGGCCTATTAGGCCATATTCAGTGTCTGTTTATCAAAAGAAGAGTCTGCAGAATTAAAAGAAAGTTTATAGCATTAAGGTTCAGTGAGGAAAGGAGAACTTTCCCAAAAATATGCTAATAGGGAATAAAACAAAATAAATAAAATCTGTGTATCTCATTTTCAAACAGGGCATAAAAATTTTCTAGGTATCATGTATATAGCCTCCAAGGTCATTTGGTTTAAATTTATGATTAGAGAAATAAGGATACCACATTTATTTTAATGTACAATATTCATTAATTATTAAGCCACATAACTAAATTGCTATTCTAACTTGGGTTAAAGATTAATTCTGGTTATTCTTAAACGTTCCTTAAATCTTTTGACTTTGTAATTAAGGGGAAAGATTATGCTTAAAGTTAATTTCTATGTGATTTTTAGGAAGCGATGAAAATTGATTGCAGTAAGCGGAAAATTTTCCGTTAACTCAGTTATATTGATCTAAAAATGAGGACCAAATGAAAGAAAAGATCCTCTGTTGTTGCTGTTGTGTTTTAAGTAACAGTATCTGTCCCTTCATTTCTCTTAGAATAGATTATAAAGCTTTTTAGTAAAACACTTCTGTTGCTGATTTTTATTCAAAATATAATGTTATTTTGGAAAAAAATGTATTCCATCAATAACAATTCACATTTTCGTTAGTTATTTGTTAAGGACTGATATCAGTGAACTAAGTAAAATTAGTGATCATTTTCAATTAAAATTCACATTTTTATTTGCTATATGTCAGTTCATATCCACAAATATTTATTAAATGCCTACCATGTGAAGGAGCTTACATAATTCCAATAATACTTTGTAAGACATCCAAGTATAATGAATTGATACTTTGGATTTGTTTATATTAGGTGTGATACATAGCCTCTAAGATTGCTCCAGTGATTCCTGTCTGGTGTTTGTGCCCCCAAACAGTCCCCTCCCACATTGACTCAGAGAGTTGGCCTGTGTGATAATTGGAATATAGCCAAAGAGTGGTTTGTCCCTTCTGAGGCTCAGCGGTAAATGACATCTACTTCTCTCACGGATTCCTTGCTCTGGGGGAAATTAGGTACTATGTTTTGAGCAGCCTTTGGGGGAGGTCCAGGTAGTGAGAAACTGAGGCCTCCAGCCAACAACCACGTGGGTAAGTCTCTGTGGAAGCAGGTCCTTCAGCCTCGGTCAAGCCTGGCTCACATTTGTATTGTAACCGCATTTAAGACTGTGAACCAGAACTACCCAACCAAGCCACTCCCAGGTTCCTGAACCACAGGAACTGGAGATAAAAATATTTACTGCCTTAAGCCACTAAGTTTAGAGTATAGGTAGTCCCTGGCTGACAACGGGGTTCCCTTCTGATAACGTCATCATTTAAGTCGGTTCTGACATAAGTCAAATATTTTTTCTTTTTTTTAATTTTCATTATTATTGCCTTTTATAATCAGTATCCCATAAATCCAATCTTTATTTGTCTTTGCGGGGTTGGCGGCATTACATATAAACTTAGAGATGTTTTAATATACAAATACATTCATAAAAAAATACATAAATCATAAAGAAAATGGATGGTCATAAGTGTGATTCGTCATAACTCGAATACATCATAAGTAGGGGACTACCTGTAATTTGTTATACAGCAATAAAAAACTAATACAGTAGGGAATTTGAGGTTATTTGTGTTTGGTTTTATGATTCAGATCTCTTGCTCTCCAACTGATCTTAAAGAATAACTCTAAAACTGATTTTCTTTTGAGTGGGTCTTAGTAAGTTTACATATCACCCCCCGTTATGGACTGAATTGTTTACCTCTAAAATATGTATTGAAGTGTGAAGTTCTGGAAGAACTTCAATCCCTGTGGATGAAAACTTGTTTGGAAATAGGATTTCTTAGCTATTTTAATTAAGTCATATCCAAGTAGGGGGTGTCCTAAACCTAATCACTTCTGGGTTATAAAAAGAGCAGAATAGACACAGAGACACACACAGGAAAGATGTCATATGAAGACAGACACGTGGCAGATGCACCTACAAGCCTAGGAACGCCAAGGATTGCCTGCAGTTACTAGTAGCCGAAAGAGTCAAAGAAGGCCCTTCCCCTAGAGTCATGCTGTGAATTTGGACTTTTAGATTCCTGAACTTGAGAAAATAATTGCTGTTCTTTTTTTATTATTATTATTTTAATTTTTACTGTGCCTTCAGTGAAAGTTTACAAATCAAGTCAGTCTCTTACACAAAAACTTATATACACTTTGCTACATACCCCCAATTGCTCTTCCCCTAATGAGAGACGCTGCTCCCTCCCTCCACTCTCTCTTTTCGTGTCCATTTTGCCAGCTACTAATCCCCTTTACCCTCTCATCTCCCCTCCAGGGAGGAGATGCCAACATAGCCTCAAGTGTCCACCTGATCGAAGAAGCTCACTCCTCACCAGCATCCCTCTCCAACCCATTGTCCAGTCCAAACCTGGTCTGACAGTTGGCTTTGGGAACGGTTCCTGTTCTGGGCTAACAGAAGGTCTGGGGCCATGACCACTGGGGTCCTTCCTACAGACCCTTAATTCCCGGTC
Source organism: Loxodonta africana (assembly GCF_030014295.1). NCBI lineage: Eukaryota > Metazoa > Chordata > Mammalia > Proboscidea > Elephantidae > Loxodonta > Loxodonta africana. Next base: position 78,478,882 of record NC_087358.1, on the reverse strand, counting down.
TTTTTACGAGAATTTGGGGTCTGCATCCCACTGTTCTCCTGCTCCCTCAGGGGTTCTCTGTTGTGGTCCATGCCAGAGCAATCATCGGTTGCAGCCTGGCATCACCTAGCTCTTCTGGTCTCAGGCTGATGTAGACTCTGGTTTTTGTGGCCCTTTGTGTCTCTTGGGCTCGTAATTACCTTGTGTCCTTGGTGTTCCTCCTTCTCCTTTGATCCAGGTGGGTTGAGACCAATTGATGCATCTTAGATGGCCGATTGCTAGCATTTAAGACCCCGAATGCCACTCTTCAAAGTGGAATGCAGAATATTTTCTTAAAAGATTTTATTATGCCAATTGACTTAGATGTCCCTGAAACCATGGTCCTCAAACCCCCACCCCTGCTGCGCTGGCCTTTGAAGCATCCAGTTCATTCTGGAAACTTCTTTGTTTTTGCTTTAGTCCAGTTGTGCTGACCTCCCCATATTGTGTGTTGTCTTTCCCTTTACCTAAAGTAGTTCTTATCTACTACCGAATTAGTGAGTACCCCTCTCCTACGCCCCCCTCTCCCCACTCTTGTAACCATCAAAGAATATTTTCTTTTCTGTTTAAACTATTTCTTGAGTTCTTATAATAGTGGTCTTATACAATATTTGTCCTGCTGCAGTTGACTAATTTCACTCAGCATAATGCATTCCAGATTCCTCCATGTTATGAAATATTTCACAGATTCATCACTGTTCTTTAACAATGCATAGTATTCCATTGTGTGAATGTACCATAATATATTTATCCATTCATCCATTGATGGGCACCTTGGTTGCTTACATCTTTTTGCTATTGTAAACAGTGCTGCAGTGAACATGGGTGTGTATATATCTGTTCATGTAAAGGCTCTTATTTCTCTAGGATGTATTCCAATGAGTGGGATTGCTGGATCATATGGTTTTTTTATGGTAGTTCTATTTCCAGCTATTTAAGGAAGCGCCAAATCAATTTCCACAGTGGTTGTACCATTTTACACTCCCACCAGCACTGTATAAGTGTTGCAATCTCTTCACAGCCTCTCCAACATTTATTGTTTTGTGTTTTTTGGATTAATGCCAACCTTGTTGGAGTGAGATGAAATCTCATTACAGCTTTGATTTGCATTTCTCTAATGGCTAATGATCGTGAGCATTTCCTCATGTATCTGTTAACACCTGAATGTCTTCTTTAGTGAAGTGTCTGTTCATATCTATTGCCCATTTTTTAATTGGGTTATTTCTCTTTTTGTAGTTGAGTTTTTGCAGTATCATGTAGATTTTAGAGTTCAGGCACTGATAGGAAATGTCATAGCTTAAAACTTTTTTCCAGTCTGTAGGTAATCTTTTTACTCTTTTGGTGAAGTCTTTGGATAAGCATAACTGTTTGGTTTTTAGGAGCTCCCAGTTATCTAGTTTTTCTTCTACATTCTTTATAATGTTTTGTATACTGTTTATGCCATGTATTAGGGCTCTTAATGTTGTCCCTATTTTTTCTTCCATGATCTTTATCATTTCAGATTTTACACTTAGGTCTTTGATCCATTTTGAGTTAGTTTTTGTGCATGGAGTGAGGTATGGGTCTTGTTTCATTTTCTTGCAGATGGATATCCAGTTATGCCAGCACCATTTGTTAAAAAGACTGTCTTTTCCCCATTTAACTGTTTTGGGGCCTTTGTCAAATATCAACTGCTCATATGTGGATAGATTTATGTCTGGTTCGGAATTCTGTTCCATTGGTCTATGTATCTGTTGTTGTACCAGTACCAGGCTGTTTTGACTCTCGTGGCAGTATAATAGATTCTAAAAGCAGGTAGAGTAAGGCCTCCCACTTTGTTCTTCTTTTTCAGTAATGCTTTACTTATCTGGGGCCTCTTTCACTTCCATATAAAGCTGATGATTTGTTTCTCCATCTCATTAAAGAATGTCCTTGGGATTTGGATCAGAATTGCATTAAATGTATAGATAGCTTTTGGTAGAATAGACATTTTTATAATGTTAAGTCTTGCTATCCATGAGCAAGGTATGTTTTTCCACTTATGTTTGGTCTCTTGGTTTCTTGCAGAACTGTATTGTAGTTTTCTTTGTATAAGTCTTTTACATCTCTCCTAAGATTTACTCCTAAGTGTTTTATCTTCTTGAGGGCTACTGTAAATGGTATTGATTTGGTGACTTCCTCTTCGATGTTCTTTTTGTTGGTGTAGAGGAATCCAACTGATTTTTGTATGTCTTTCTTGTATCCCGATACTCTGGATACTCTGGAGGATTCCTTAGGGTTTTCTGTGTATAAGGTCATGTCCTCTGCAAATAGAGATAATTTTGCTTCTTCCTTGCCAATCTGGATGTCCTTTATTTCTTTATCTAGCTTAATTGCTCTGGCTAGAACCTCCAGCACAATGTTGAATAAGAGTGGTGATAAAGGGCATCCTTGTCTGGTTCCCGATCTCAATGGAATATTTTGGTATCAGGGATATGGTGGCTTCATAGAATGAGTTAGGTAGTATTCCATCCTTTTCTATGCTTTGAAATACCTTTAGTAATCGTGGTGTTAACTCTTCTCTGAAAGTTTGGTAGAACTCTGCAGTGAAGTCGTCTGGGCCAGGGCTTTTTTTTGTTGGGAGTTTTTGAATTATCTTTTCTCTCTCTTCTTTTGTTAGAAGTCTATTTAGTTGTTCTACCTCTGCTTGTGTTAGTTTAGGTAGGTAGTGTGTTTCTAGGAATTCATCAATTTTTTCTAGATTTTCAAATATGTTAGAGTACAATTTTTTATAGTAATTTGATATGATTCTTTTAATTTCAGTTGGGTCACTTGTACTGTGACCCACCTCATTTCTGATTTGGGTTATTTGCTTCCTCTCCTGTCTTTCTTTTGTCAGTTTGGCCAATGGTTTATCAATTTTATTGATTTTTTTCAAAGAACCAGCTTTTGGTGTTTTTAATTCTTTCTGTTGTTTTTCTGTTTTCTATTTCATTTTGTTCTGCTCTGATTTTTATTACTTGTTTTCTTCTGGTGCCTGAGGGTTTCTTTTGTTGCTTTCTTTCTATTTGTTCAAGTTGTAGGGATAATTTTTTTATTTTGGCCCTTTCTTCTTTTTGGATGTGTGCATTTATTGATATAAATTGACCTCTGAGCACTGCTTTCGCTGTGTCCCAAAGGTTCTTATAGGAAGTGTTTTCATTCTGATTGGATTTGATGAATTTCTTTATTCCATCTTTAATGTCTTCTATAATCCAGTCTTTTTTGAGCAGGGTATTGTTCAGTTTCCAAGTGTTTGATTTCTTTTCCCTGCTTTGTCTGTTATTGATTTCCACTTTTATGGCCTTGTGGTCAGAGAAGATGCTTTGCAATATTTCAGTGTTCTGGGTTCTGCCAAGGCTTGCTTTGTGACCTAATATGTGGTCTATTCTAGAGAATGTTCCATGTGCACTAGAAAAGAAAGTATACTTGGTTGCTGTTGGGTGGAGTGTTCTGTATATGTCTATGAGGTCAAGTTGGTTGACTTTGGCACTTAGATCTTCCATGTCTTTATTAAGCTTCTTTCTGGATGTCTGTCCTTCACGGAAAGTGGTATGTTGAAGTCTCATACTACTATTGTGGAGCTGTCTATCTCACTTTTCAATGCTGATAGAGTTTGTTTTATGTATCTTGCAGACCTGTCATTGGGTGCACAAATATTTAGTATGGGTATATCCTCCTGGTATATTGTCCCTTTAATCATTATATGGTATCCTTCCTCATCCTTTATGATGGATTTAACTTTAAAGTCTATTTTGTCAGAAATTTATATTGCCACTCCTGCTCATTTTTGATTGTGGTTTGCTTGATATATTTTTTCCATCCTTTGAGTTTTAGTTAGTTTGTGTTTCTAAGTCTTAAGGTGTGTCTCTTGTAGGCAGCATATAGACGGATCGTGCTTTTTAATCCCTTCTGCCACTCTCTGTCTCTTTCTTGGTGCATTTAGTCCATTTACATTTAGCGTAATTATGGATAGCTATGAATTTAGTGCTATCATTTTAATGTCTTTTTTTGTGTGTTGTTGACAGTTTCTTTTTCCCACTTAATTTTATGTGCTGAGTAGATTATGTTTATATATTGTCCTCTCCTCATATTCTTTGTTGATTTTGTTTCTGCTGAGTCTCTTTTTTTTTTCTTGTTTCATTTTGATCAGTAGGTTAGTTTGTCTACTTCGTTGTTACCTTATTATTTACCCACATTTTTCTAAGTTTAAAACTAACTTTTATTTCTTTGTATCGCCGTATCTTTCCTCTCCATATGGAAGATGTATGATTACATTTCTTAGTCCCTCTTTATTATTTTAATGTTGCCTTCTTTTGTATAATAACATCGCTGTCACCCTGTTTGGAGCTTCTTTTTTTTTTTTTTAAGCCTTGCTTTGTTTTTTTATTTCACTGTCTGGGTTGACTACTGGTTGCTCTGCCCAGTGTTCTAGCCTTGGGTTGATAACTGATATTATTGATTTTCTAACCAAAGAACTCCCTTTAGTATTTCTTGTAATTTGTTTGCTTTTAATGAATTCCTTAAACTTCTGTTTACCTGGAAATGTCCTAATTTCACCTTCATATTTAAGAGACACTTTTGCTGGGTATATGATTCTTGGTTGGCAATTTTTTTCCTTCAGTTTTTTAAATATGTCGTCCCATTGCCTTCTTGCCTGCATGGTTTCTGCTGAGTAGTCTGAGTTTATTATTATTGACTCTCCTTTGTAGGTGACTTTTTGTTTATCCCTAGCTGCTCTTAAAATTCTCCCTTTATCTTTGGTTTTGGTAAGTTTGATTTTAATATGTCTTGGTGACTTTCTTTTAATATCTACCATATGTGGAGTTATGAGCATCATGGATAGATATCTTCTCAACTTTCACAATATCAGGGAAGTTTTCTGCCTACAAATATTCAACAATTCTTTCTGTATTTTCTGTTATCCCTACCTGTTCTGGTACTCCAATCACTCGTATGTTTCTCTTGATAGAGTCCCACATGATTCTTAAGGTTTCTTCATTTTTTTTAATTATTTTGTCTGATTTTTCTTCAAATATATTAGTGTCAAGTGATTTATCTTCAAGTTCAGAAATTCTGTATTCTACTTGCTCAGTTCTGCTCCTCTAACTTTCTATTGAGTTGTCTACTTCTGTAATTTTATTGTTACTCTTCTGAATTTCTGATTGCTGTCTGTTTGTGGATTTTCCCAGCTTATTAAATTTTTCATTATGTTCCTGAATAATCTTTCTAATTTCTTCAGTTACTTTATCTGTGTGTTCCTTGGCTTGTTCTGTTTATTGCCTCATTTCCTTCCTGATACCTTGAAGGGTTCTGTATGTTAATCTTTTGTATTCTGGCTCTGGTAATTCCAGGAAGGCACTTTCATCTAGAAGATCCCTGGATTGTTTGTTTTGAGAGCTTGTTGAGGTGATCATGGTCTGCTTTTATGTGACTTGATATTGACTGTTGTCTTCAAGCGTCTGTAAGTTATTGTATTAGTTTATGCTTGCTTACTGTGTTGCAGCTTCTTGCTTTGTTTTTTTTTTATATGCCCAAATGGTTTGCTTGAGTGAGCTAGCTTGATTATTTTTTCCCTTAGACTTTTGACGTCCTGTCCCCAGATGGCTAGAGCTGTTATCAGGTATATCAGTCTAGGAATCCATTCATTTTTCTTGTATGAATTCAGCTCAGGTGTCCAGGTAGTTGATCATCAAGTGTGTGGTGCAGGCTGTGTCCTACAGTCTTAGAGGGGCAGGGGTGATTGGTGTAGGTACTGGTATCTGGTTGCAGCAGGGAGTCACGCTCTGAACAGGCAGGGGGCTGAGTGCCGATCCCCGAGTGTCTCTGAGAAAAGCACGTCCCTGTTCCCTAGACCATACAGGTGGGTGGGTTCTGCAGACAGACCATGGGCACCCAATGTTTTTGGTTGTGAGGGCTGGGAGGTACCAGTTATCCTTGGACCCCTGTTGTGGGTGGCTGGGTGACCTGAGTGGAGCTACCAGTCCTTAGGCCCCTGATGTGGGTAGGCGAGGACTCTGTTTACTAGGTGAAGCAATGTCAAACATCAAACACCCACCTCTCCACCACACAGCTGAAATGGCTGGAGTCTCCCAACAAGGCCTATTCTCCTGAAATAGGCCCACACAGGTCCATGAAGAGGGCAAAGGTGCTCAAAGTCCACGGACCATTTATGCCTGGGCAGGGGCCGCTTCTGTCCTGAGCTCCCCTGGTTAGTGGAGCTGGCAAATTATCTTTTCCCCCAATTGCAAATTTTTTCCTTCTCCAAGACTGGGAAGACTGCTCTAGTTGCTCAACAGGACCTGTCTCAGGCCCAGGGAATCCAGCCACTGAAGCCGGCTTTGGGGTGGGGGGGGCGTGGTAAAACATACGCAAGTATTCAGCTTTTGCCGAGAGTGCCGTTCTTCTCAGGTTCTGGAGGTGTGAGTGGGCTGTGTGGCTAGCTGCTTTTCCCTGAGGAAACTGTGGATGAAAGCTAGTACCACCCCCCTCTGCTGCTCCAGGAATGATGCCTGAGGGTTCTTCGCAATTCTGGTCTTGTAAATCCTCTCTGCTTCTGAACAGTCTCTTCCTCCCTCTACCCCTCTGTTCTTTTTCTGAGCTTGCCTTTGATGCTCAGGGCTCCTAGCTTGTCATTAATGTACTCGTTTCACTTGATTTTGGGGGTCTTTGTTGTTAAGAGGGCTCCCCGGAAGCGTCTGTCTATTCCACCATCATCTCTCCGCCTCTAATTGCTGTTCTTGAAAGTCACCTACTTGTGGTATTTTTTGTTACAGCACTCTAGGAAACTGTGACATTCCCATAACAAGTGAAATTATCTCTCCTGAGTCCACGATAGGCTAAACCAACCCCCAAATTTCATGGGCTTATCACAACAACTAGATCACATAGTAGTCAGATGTGGTCTGGGGGTCTATACTCTAAGCAATGGCTAAGCAATCTGGGATTCTTCCATCTCTTCACATCTCCACACAGGAGAAAGTGAGGAGGGTCTCCCACGGGGTCTTCTGACCAGGGATGGGAAGTATGAGTATCACCTCTGCTCACATCGCATGGGTACACTGTGTCTCGAAGCACCAACCAAACTTTAAGGGAAACTGCTAAATGTGTTGTTTCTATCTGCCCAAGAAGGAAAAATGGGATTTGGGATGATGAAAAGTCTCTGCCATACAGTACAGATCTGTTGTCTTTGGGGTATACCGGGTCTTGTCAGCCCCATCCAAAGGTAGATATAATAACACCTCCATGCAAAATAAACAGAGAGGTCTTCATGATTGACAGGCTATAGGCTGATGAGGTAACCATAAATCTGTCTCTGAGGTGGCATTCATGGTGTACCAGCATTTTGAGTTGCTCTCTTGATGAAAATGTTATGCTGTTTCACTGTTACAGAACAAAACAAGCGTGATGCATGGTTCTCTGTTACATGCTGTCTGAGTTACTGCATGCTGCTGTAACAGAAAAATCACAAGTGGGGGTCTTTAGAGAACAGAAATTTATCTCCTCACAGTTTAAGAGTCTAGAAGTCCAAATTCAGAGCCCTGGCTGTAGGGGAAACCTCTTTCTCTCTCTTCTCTGGGGAAGATTCTCGTCTCAACTTCCTAGCCCTGGCATTCCCTGGTTCTCTGGTGATGCTCACATGTGCTTCTGTCTTTTCCAGCTTCTGCTTGTTCTGCTCTGGGTCTATGCTGCTCTATAGCTCACTCAGATGACACACCCTATACTGATGTGGCCTCACGAATATAACAAAGAAGATCGTATTTACAAATGGGATCACATCCACAGGTACAGGGGTCAGGATGCCAACACATATTTTGGGGAGGGGCACAATTTAATCCGTAACACACGCACTACCATGTTTTGTGTTATATCACACTCGGACACTCACAATACTTATATGTTTATACATGACTTGATTGTGTGGAATAGACGCTGTTGTTGTTGTTAGGTGCCGTCAAGTAGGTTCCGACTCATAGCGACCCTATGTATCACAGAAGGAAACAGTGCCTGGTATGGATAGAAGGATAAATAAGCAATGCTGAGTGAATGAAGGGCATTTTCATATGCACCCAGAGATACCTATGGCGTATGTTCTGACCTGGCTTGCTCCCAGGATAGACTAGTCAATGCCTAATCTCTCAGGCTCTGTCTTCTGCAAGCATTAACTTTATTGGACTTTGAGGCTTTGCTCAGCTGAGATATTGAGCTGGGCCTCACTTGGCATTCTGCATTGCAATAGGCTTAGACATGCTGACGTGCAGGAGCAGGTAGAACTAATCCTGGGGCCCTAAGTACATGTATGCCCTCACCTGCACCTTCCTCACTAATCCACACCTACCCTGCATCCTCTCCCACCCTCCATACCCATTCCTCCCATGTGGACCAGTTCTTGTGTCTGGGCTCTGCTCCATTGCAGTCTGTCCATCTCTCTTGAGAACTAAAGCTCTGGGCTGAATGAAATCTCTCTTGTTCACTTAGGTCCTAATATCTAACTTAGCTCTCATGAATCTTGAATCTGAACTCTCCCTAGACCTCTGGTTGCTTTAATTTGAAGTAAAGTACTAGAGGTGAGGCACTGGTTGCTCAGTGGTAGAATTCTTACCTTCCGTGTGGGAGACCCGGCCAGTGCTTCTCACGCATAGCCACCACCCATCTGTTAGTGGAGGCTTGTGTGTTGCTATGAGGCTGAACAGGAACTTCCAGACTAAGATGGACTAGGAAGAAAGACCTGGTGATCTACTTCTGAAAACCAGCCAGTGAAAACCCTACGAATCACAGTGTTCTGACCCACGACTGATGGTGTGGATAGTGCAGGACCAGTCAGCACTTTGTTCTGTCATGAATGGGGTGGCCAGGAGTTGGGGGTGGGCAGTTAACAACAACGAAAGTACTAGAGGGAGATCTGCAATGTACATATTTCTACTGCCTGTCGTTGGTGTTAGCCACCTCTGGACACACCCAGTACTGATGTCCTCCATCCTCTGACAGGCCACTGCTGGAAGTGCAGCCTGTAACATGGCAGATCTCCATGGTTATGACATAACACTGTGACAAATTTGATCCACAGGATTTGAGAAGCTAGATGAACTAGTGATATAAAAGGAGCTCAAAAGGACTATTTATTTTTGAGAATTGAGTATTTTAAATACTTTTCAGGATTCGCAAGATGCTCATAAATTGCTCTGATGTTGTATTTTCACATACCCAGAACCAACCCAGTGCCTTAGAGTCGATTCCGACTCTTTAATCCCTGGCAACCCAGAAGGGGAAAAAAAAAAAAAAAGCCAAAAACAGTTATCCAAGCTATTTGGGGCTCACACAGATCCTAGAATTTAAACTGAAACTTGAAATTAAAAGTCAGCCTGGTGGCTCCTTGGCACCCATCCTACAGAAGAAAGGAGTCACCCAAGGATCCAAGCCCACCCTTCCCAGAAATCTGTCTGCAGAGCTACCTTGAGCTTAAATGGTGGTAACAAGATGGAGGTTTTGACCGTGTTTTATTACCTTCAGGAATACCAGGTGAGGATGTGGGTGGTGAACGGAAAAATGTGCACTAACAAGCACATTAACTGCCCTCTTAAATCCTGATTCCCCCAGACTTTCCAACCCGGAAACTTCACTGCCTTATCCTGAGTTCTGCTCTTTATCAGCAGATTATGAGAGACAGAAATTTTAAAATTACCATAAAGTAGCCTCCTACGGTCTGACCTTTTCTGTAAGGCTCTGAAAGTATGCCTTAAAATAATTAGGCATGCAACGTTTTTCTTTTTATTCTCTCCGGAAGAAGACAGCATAGGGCAAGAATTTCCACTGTCTTTTTTTTTTTTTTCCCCTAAGTTCTCTATTCTGTCTGCCAGCCACACTTAGGGTAGAAGGGGGGCTGATTACAAAATCTGATCCAAGCTCTCTACTTACCATAAGAGTCGGTATGACTCATGGAGCTGAAGACCTGGGCAAGACCCTAGCTGTTTATAGCAGCAACCCTCACAGTTGAGATAAAAAGAAAGCTGACACAGGAAAACTGAGAAGCAGGCTTAACCTTTGCATTTCTGAAAGGAATAATTGAATCAATGTTGTCTTTCCGTTTATAGTTGGGTGAGGAATTTTTCTCTCAAAAAGAACACATGGCAAATACATTTTTTAAATTGTCAACATTAACTCTAGGTTTAAATTCTAACATTTTACATGTAATGTACCTTTTTTGGAGGGCTATCTTTCAGGATTCAGGAGTCAACTCAACAGCAACATCTTTCATAAACAGTTTGTGTTCAGTTGCTGACCTAAAGGTTGGAAGTTAGAACCCACCCAAAGGCACTGCAGAAGAAAGGCCTGGAAATTTGCCTGTGTAAAGATTACAGCCAAGAAAACTCCATGGAGCGGTTCTACTCTGTAACACATAGGGTCACCATAAGTCAGAATAGACTCATGGCAACAGGTTTGGTTTTCTGGTTTTCATCTTTCAGGCACAATATTGATTTTCATCATTTGCTAGTGATTTTTACATGAGAAACACTAAACCTGATGCACCAAATGACCACCTCCACCCTCATTCAAGGAAGTGGGGCTACAGGGCGAAATTCATTCATTCAGTACAAACACTGAGCACTGACAGCGTGTTCAGCGCTGTGCTAGGTTCTGGGAGCAGAAAGATGAACAAGGGGTGCTAGAGAAACTTGGGTTTTGTTTCTATTATCTGTAGGACTTTCACGTCATTCCTTCCCATGCAAATGCTTTGTGCCCATAATGTCAGGCCTGAGAGACAGTTTCCCTATTCTGAAAATTTCTTCCTTCTTCCAAAGAAATTCAAAGTGTAAGTTTCCTCATAGGGCACTGAGACAATGTCTAGATCCTTCGGGGATGTTCCAGCCCTGAATGTGTGTGGAGGGTAGGGTTGGGAGTCAGGAGGGGTGAGTGCACTTCGTTGAGCTTTTGAAAAAATGGGGAGATTTCCAATCTCCAAAGTAGAATAATTTTCAGAAAAACTGTTTTCCTTTAACTCAGGTGTATGCATGGTCCAAAGGTCAGATTGAGGAACAGGCTGTATTTGATCTCTTTGTCTCCTCTACCCCACACTGCTGGACACTAGCCTTTCTTATGCATTAAGCTCCCCGACCCCTCCATGTGCCACACACCCTGTCATTTAGGTTCTTCTCACCTTATATTCCCCATCTCTCTGAAAGAGGTGTTGAAATTCCCTACAATCCTCTAACACCCAGGAGACAAAAACAGGAATGAGCTCTATTCCAGTACTTTTCTGTCAGGGATTCTGTTTAGCATCTCTGAAAATGAGAATTTAGCTTCTCTGGGTGGTGGTGGGGTTATAATGGTATTCCTCATTGACAATACCAAGAGAGTTTTGTTTTATTTGCTTGTTTCTTTCTTTGTATTAATTCAGGACATTATAAAGTCAACAAAAGTATTTGTTAATCAAACTGAACATAATTCTTTAAGCCAAAAAGATTTTATTGAGCATTTACTATGTGCCAGGCACTGTTCTGGAACAAACGGACAAAAAGAAAAAAGACAAAAATCCTCTCTCTTGAGAAACTTAAATTACAGCAGGGCTTACATTCTGTGATGAAATGTGAACACACACACACACACACACACACACACACACACACACCCCAGATATGATATCAGTGTGACAATGTGGGTCTTATGCTAACGAAGTAATGGATTGGTGAAGTCTTCAGCAAGGCAGGGAAGGCATGGGAAGGAGCACTTACTAGTCTATACTACCTCAGGCACTACACTCCATATCTTCTTTAATTCTCACAACTACTCTCTGAGCTGAACGTTATAAGGAAATAGCAATTGAAGAGATTCCAAAGTTCAGTGCTGGAGTATCAAAGTTCTCATTCCCACAGCCTCCCAATGCCTCCTGCAAAAGAACAGGGTTTGAAATGAGCCAATTAGCCTCTGACACATTGAGTTTGGAGTAGCATGGGAACATCATATGAGAATTAAATGAGTAGATAGTCTCTGCTCATACATGGGAACTCCCTTCCCTTCATGGCCCTGTTTTCCCATAACAACGACCAAAATTGAGAAATTAAGAGGAACTGCTGCTCACTTTTCTCAGGCCTTTAACTCGCACGTGGGGGCAGTGGTAGCTCATCTTAGAAATCTCTCCTTGCACTAAATAGTAAGGCCTCCTATGGCTGACATCATTTGCTTGGTTTGGTTTGGTTTGGTTTGGGGTATTTGCTTTTGAGTGTTTGTGTTTTTTTTTTTTTTTAAATTGTGGTGAAAATATACACAACAAAACATAGGCCAATTTATTCTGGTTTTGTTTCAATTCAGTGATATGAGCTCCAAGCCCCGCAAGCCAGAGTGAACAATATATGACATAAATGATGACTAGTGTCAGGCACAAGGATTGGTTTTCACAACCTAGCTAAAGGCCTCACAATCACAATTAATCCACTAGCCTTCACTGTACCCCAGGCGGTGTGCACATTGCATTTTGTCTGCCTCTAAAAACATGCATCTGCTGTTTGAACTCTCAGAATTGCTTTGCCTCAGCGTCGGGTAGAAAGAGACTTGTTGGGTGGAAAGGACGAAGCTGCATTCTGCGTGTTGGAACTTGATGGTGTGGCATTTCTCTGTTTGCATAATAAAATCCTTCTAAGAGGCAATTATGTCAAATATGTACGAATGGTATTTTGCCTGTAGGAGCGGCAGAAAAAGTACCCTGGGGTGCAGTGGTTAAAGCACTTGGCTGCTAACTGAAAGTTCAGCCAGTGGTTCGAATGCACCAGTTCCCTAGGAAAAAGATTATAGCCTTGGAAACTCTGTAGGTACAGCTATACTCTGTCCTATTGGATCTCTATGAACTGAAATTGACTCAATGGCAATGGGTTTGTTTTGATTTGGAGCGGCAGAAACCTTAGAACCTGCAAACCCTTGAGAATGAATGACAGATGCATCGCACAGTCACCAAGTGCTGTAAACGGAAGGTTTCTCCACTTCATGGGAAGTAAGCAGACTTGAGCTTAAGTGATTTATCCATGGTCTGGAAGGAAATCAATGAAAATAACAAGGTTACACAACAGGAGCAACACAAAGCACACGGTGCCCTGTTGAAGAAGCCCGTGTTATTTCTACACAATATTTTTATATTTCTCATTTCCATTTAAATGTCTACATTGGCTGCATTGAATGGAGTGAAGGGGCAAACAGACTTGTGCTGGGTACCCTTATAAAGAACCAAAAGGAAGGAATTTTCTGACATCAACCAATCTTGTTGTTGTTGTTAGGTGCCATCCAGTCGGTTGCAACCCATAGTGACCCTATATACAACAGAGTGAAACACTGCCCAGTCCTACACCATCCTCACAGTCACTGTTTTGTTTGAGCCCATGGTTGCAGCCACTGTGTCAATCCATTTCATCAAGGGTCTTCCTTTTTTTTTTTTTTGCTGACCGTCTACTTTACCAAGTATGACACCCTTCTCCAGGGACTGGCCCTCCTCATAACATGTCCAAAGTATGTAAGACAAAGTCTCACCATCCTCGCTTCTAAGGAGCATTCTGGCTGTATTTCTTCCAAGACAGACTTGTTCATTCTTCTTGCAGTCCATGGTATATTCAATATTCTTCGCCGACACCACAATTCAGAGGCTTCACTATTTCTTTGGTCTTCCTTATTCATTGCCCAGCTTTTACATGCTTATGAGGCAACTGAAAACACCATGGCTTCAGTCAGGTGCACCCTTAGTCCTCAAGGTAGCATCTTTGCTTTCCAACACTTTAAAGAGGACTTTTGCTGCAGATTTGCCCAATGCAATGCATTGTTTGATTTCTTAACTGCTGCTTCCCTGAGTGTTGATTGTGGATTGAAGTTAAATGAAATCCTTTGGAAGTTCCATGTTTTCTCTGTTTATCATGATGTTGCTTATTGGCCCAGTTGTGAGGATTTTTGTTTTCCTTATGTTGAGGGGCAAACCATACTGAAGGATGCTGTCTTTGGTCTTCATCAGTGAGTGCTTCAAGTCCTCCTCACTTTCAACAAGCAAGGTTGTGGTATCTACATAATGCAGGTTGTTAATGAGTCTTCCTCCAATCCTGATGCTGTGTTCTACATATAGTCCAGCTTCTTGGATTATATGCTCAGCATACAGACTGAATAAGTATGGTGAAAGAATACAACCCTTTGCACACACCTTTCATGATTTTAAGCCACGCAGTATATCCTTGTTCTGTTTGAATGATTGCCTCTTGGTCTATGTACAGGTACCTCAAGAGCACAATTAAGTGTTCTGGAATCCCCAGTCTTAGCAGTGTTATTCATAATTTGTTATGGTTCACTCAGTTGAATGCCTTTGCATAATCAATAAAACACGGATAAACATCTTTCTGGTATTCTCTGCTTTCAGCGATGATCCATCTGACATCAGCAATGATATCTCTTGTCCCATCGCCTCTTCTGAATTAGGCTTGAATTTCTGTCAGTTCTCTGTTAGTGCACTGCTGCAACCACCTTTGAAAGATCTTCAGCAAATTTGTACTTGTGTGTGGTATTAATGATAAAAAAATGATATTGTCCGATAATTTCTGCATTCTGTTGGATCACCTTTCTTTGGAATGGGTACAAATATGGATCTCTTCCAGTCGATTGGCCAGGTAACTGTCTTCTAAATTTCTTGGCATAAAGGAGTGAGCACCTCCATCATTTGTTGAAACTTCTCGATTGGTATTCTGTCAATTCTTTGAGCTTTGTTTTTGCCAACGTCTTCAGTGCAGCTTGAACTTCTTCCTTAGATACCATCAGTTCTTGATCATATGCTACCTCCTGAAAAGGCTGAATATCGACCAATTCTTTTTGGTACAGTGACTCTATGTATGCCTTCCATCTTCTTTTGATGTCTCCTTTGTCGTCTAATATTTTCCCTGCAGAGTCTTTCAAAATTGCAACTTGAGGCTTGAATTTTTTCTTCAGTTCTTTCAGCTTGAGAAATGCCGAGCGTGTTCTTCCCTTTTGGTTTGTTAACTCCAAGTCATTGTACATGTCATTATAATACTGTCCTTTGTCTTCTGGAGCCACCCTTTGAAATCTTCTGTTCAGCTCTTTTACTTCATCATTTCTTCCTTTTTCTTTTGTTACTCTGCCCTCAAAAGCAACATTCAGAGTCTTTTCTGACATCCGTTTTGGTCTTTTCTTTCTTTCCTGTCTTTTTAATGACCTCTTGCTTTCTTCACATAGGTTGTCCTTGATGTCATTCCACAATTAGTCTGGTCTTTGGTCATTAGTAGTGTTCCATATGCCAAACCTATGCTTCAGATGGTCTCCACATTTAGGTAGGATATACTCAAGGTCAGACTTTGGCTTTCGTGGACTTGTTCTAATTTTCTTCAACTTGAACTTGAACATGAGCCACCGGCTTTGTTCTGACTGATGATATTGAAATTTTCCGTTGTCTCTTTCTACAGATGTAGTCAATTTGATTCCTGTGTTTTCTACCCAGTGAGATCCACGTGTATAGCCACCATTTATGTTGTTGAAAAAAGGTATTTGCAATGAATAATCATTGGTCCTGCAAAATTCCATCATGTCATCTTCAGGGTCATTTCTATCATCAAGGCCGTATTTTCCAACTACCAATCCTTCCACGTTTCCAACTTTCACATTTCAATAACCAGTAATTATCAATGCATCTTGACTGCTTGTTTGATCAATTTCAGATTGCAGAAGTTGGTAAAAATCTTCAATTTCCTTATCTTTGGCCTTAGTGGTTGGTGTATAAATTTGAATAATATTCGTATTAACTGGTCTTCCTTGTAAACATGTGACAATTATCCTATCACTGACAGAGTAGTACTTCAGGATAGATCTTGAAATGTTCTTTTTGACAGTGAATGAGAGGTCAGTCCTCTTCAGTTTGTCATTCCCAGCATAGTAGACCATATGATTGTTTGATTCAAAATGGCCAAAACAAGTCCATTTCAGCTCACTAATGCCTAGGATATTGATATTTATGTGTTCCATTTCATTTTTGATGACTTCCAATTTTCCTACATTCATGCCACATCAACAAAGATCCCAAAATCTTCACTCCATTCATGTCGTTAAGGTCGGTTCTACTTCAATGAGGCAGCTCTTCCTCAGTCATATTTTGAGTGCTTTCCAGCCTCATCTTCTGGCACTATGTCAGACCATGTTCCACTGTTATTCATGAGGTTTTCACTGGCAAATTTTCTCAGAAGTAGACTGCCAGGTCCTTCTTCCTGGTCTGTCTTAGTCTGGAAGCTCTACTGAAACCTGTCTACCATGGATGACCCTGCTGATATTTGAAATAGCAGTTGCAAAGCTTCCAGCATCACAAAATGGGCAAGCAATCACAGTATGACAAATCGACAGACACATGGTGGTAGCCATCCTTGTGTGAGTGAAATGGTATCTCATTGTGGTTTTGATTTGCATCTCTCTGATGGCTAAAGATGCTGGGCATTTTTGCATGTGTTTGGTGGCTATTTTGAATGTCCTCCTTGGTGAAATGTCTGCTCAAGTCCTTTGCCCATTTGATGATTGGGTTGTTTGTCTTTTTGTGGTTAAGTTGTTGAAGTTTTATATATATTTTGGTTGTTCTTGTTCGATATATGGCTTCTGAAGATATTCTCCTAGGAGGTAGCTTAACTTTTCACTTTTCTTGTACAGTCTTTTGACAAACAAAAGTTTTTAATTTTTATGAGGTCCCATTTATTTAGTTTGTCTTTTGCTGTTTGTGCTTTTGTTATTATATTAGATAATCCATTGTTGGAAGCTAGGCCTGACAGTGTTGCCCTGCTTATTCTTCTAAGAATTTTATGCTTTTAGTTGCAGGTTCTTAATCCATTTTGAATTTGTTTTTGTGTATGGTGTGAGGCATGAATTCTGTTTCATTTTTCTGCATGTGAAAATCCAGTTTTCCCAGCACTGTTTAAGAAGAGATTCTTCTTTCCCCTTCAAATGGACTTAGCACCCTTGTAAACAATCAGTTGATATAGATGTGTGGGTTTATTTCTGGACTCTCAATTCTATTCCATCGGTCTATGTGCCTATTGCTACATCAGTACCAGTCTGTTTTGATTACTGTAACAGTATAATATGTTTAAAATCAGGAAGTGTGAGACCTCCTACTTTGTTCTTCTCTCTCAACATTGGTTTAGGTATTCAGGGCTTCTTGCCATTCTATATAAAGCTGAGGGTTGATTTTTCTATTTCTATGAAGAAGGCAGTTGGGATTTTGATCAGGATTGTGTTAAATCTATAGATTGTTTCTGGTAGCATACACACACACCCAGTGCTGTCGAGTCGATTCCGAATCATAGCGACCGTTGACACCTTAAAATATGAAGTCTTCCAGTCCGTGAACATGGAATACATTTATTTATGCCTTTTTAAATCCCTTTCAGCCATGTTCCATAGTTTTCATTGTATAAATCCTTAACATCCGTGGTTAGCTTGTTCCTAGGTATTTTATTCTAGCAGTGTCTTTTAAAAAATGTGACACCAAGATCTAAGCACAATACTTTTCCTGAGATCATGTGACTGGTGAGTAACTGAGCTGGGATTTGAACTGGATTTGAGCCCAGTGACTGGGGGCTCGTCTTCATTGGACAATCCTGTCTGTCAACACTGTGCCTCTATTATTTGTGGTTCAAAGGTATTTCAAAGTAAAACTAGCTACATTTTTCTGCTGAACATATCTTCTGACAACAGAAGGAATTAAATTGGAAAGAATCTTAACTCTACTTTCACTTGTCAAATTCTCAAAAATAAATACATAAACAAAACACAGAATGAAAATTAAAAAGACAAAAAAAGAGGGTAAGAGTACTGGTTCCATTGCAGTCACTGGTGAGGGCAGAGGAAGCTCAGTGGTAGAATTCTCCCCCCTCCATGCGGGAGAGCCAGATTTGATTTCCTGTCAGCGCAGCTCAGGCGCAGCCACCACCCATCTGTCAGTGGGGGCTCGTATGTTGCCCTGATGTTGAGCAGGTTTCAGAAGAGCTTCCACACTAAAACAGACTAGGAAGAAAGGCCCGGTGAAATACTGGTGGCAAAGCTTCCAGTATCACAGCAACACACAAGCCACCACAATACAGCAAACTGACAGATACACGGTAGAAACGTAGCTCAATAGTTTTATAATTCAACACTTTCTGGAATGAAAAAAATGGAAAGAGAATCAGAGGAAACCGGGACAAATATGAGGTGAACCGCATGGCTCAGCAGAGCGATTAAAGCTGAAAAGAGGGGGCAGGAGGAGCAGCACCTGCTATCATCAGCACCTCTTCTGGGGCCATGCTGCAGGTGGTAGGAAAACAACCTGAGGTTTGAGTTTGCTAATTACATAGCTACACATCACTGCATCTACAACCAAGGGGTAGACATCAGTTCATGTCTTCCAAAACACAGTTGCCGAGACAGGGTTACAGTTAGAGGGACAAGCGGTGTACTAGGGGAAAGCCTGTGGGGCAGAAAGGGGAGCGAGCAAGAGTGGGTGGAGAGCCTTCAGACCCAAACGCAGTTCCCTCTGGTATAAAAACAGGGGGCAAGGCAGGACTCGGCAGGAAGAGCCTCAGGCCACAGCACATTTCTTTTCATTGACAGCTGTTTTATCTTCTGCTTTTCTCTTATGCCTCCAGCCCTTTGGTTTTGCTGAAGTCACAGCTTTGCTTCCAACAAAATTAAAAAAAACCCAAAAAAATAGCTTAAGAAAAAAATGAGGGAGGGGGATTTACTGCCTTCCATATTCAGGAAAACAACTGTGACTGAATCTAGAGACTAAGCCACAGGGACAGAAGGAGCACACCTTCAAGGCCCCTTGAGAGCTCTTTCTGGATTACTCCTATTATCCTTCAATTTTAAGCTTAAGTATCACCTCCTATAGAAAGTCTTCTGGACCCCTGCAAATCCCAGCTAGGTGCCTCACCTGTATCCTGGTACAGAACTCTTTATATCTCCCACTAGGGGTGAGTCTCATTTGACAATTTAAAAACTTTTACACTCCTAGGAGAAGACTGATTGTTCTCTATGGACAATAACCAGCAGACACCAGAACTTGTTTGGAATCTGTTTAATTAATGACAAATTGCCTCAGTGAACACACTTTTGCAAGCCAACCGATTAGCTACAGCTGTTTGCCAATCAGAAATCAGCCAGCCAGAAATAGACTCAATCTGACAAACTCATCTCTGAGTGCCAACCAATTCACAGCAGCCCCTCCAAATATCTACATTTCTACAAACCACGTCAGCCCACTTGTTGTTGTTAGCTGCTGTCCAGTTGGCCCCTGACTCATGGCAACCCCATGCACCACTGAAAGTAAAGGCTGCCTAATCCTGAACCAGAAACCCTGGTGGGCATAACGGTTAAGTGCTACAGCTGCTAACCAAAGGGTCAGCAGTTCAAATCCTCCAGGCGCTCCTTGGAAGCTCTATGGGGCAGTTCTACTCTGTCCTATAGGGTCACTATAAGTTGGAATCGACTTGACAGCAACTGGTTTGATGTGGTTTTTTAGTCCTGAACCATCTCCTTGGTTAGTTGTGGACCAAACAATATTCCATGGTGATCCATAGGATTTTCACTGGCTGATTTTCAGAAGTAGATTGCCAGGCCTTTCTTCCTAGTCCATCTTAATTTGGAAGCTGTGTTAAAAATTGTTCAGCATCATAGCAACATGAAAGCCTCCATTGACAGAGGGGTGGTGGCTATACACGAGGTGCTTTAGTCAGGAGTCAAACCCAGCTCTCCCACCTGGAAGGCCAGAACTCTACCACTGAACCACCACTGCCTCATGTCAGCCCATTTACACCTTGGAAATTTGCCAATCTTTGAACTTCATTCTTTCCCAAAACTCTATATAAGATCAACACTCTGCTCAAGTCAGAAAGACTATTCCTAACACAGCTCCCTTGCTACAATAAACAATAAATTCATCTTTGTGTTTTTGGTTTCATATGTCGAACGGTTGTGTCATCGTCCTTTGACAATATATGTTGTAATCGTCAGTTTTCTTACCAGTATCCACCACTGGGTGATCGGCTTCATAAGACAGAGGCTAAATCTCTGTTTGTTACAAATGCACTCCTCCTGTCTGGCACAGAAAATGCACTCATCGCATCTGTTGAATGAATATGTGAATGCATGTAGGGATGGGTGGGTGGGTGGATGGATGGATGCATGGGTAGATGGATGGATAGATGGATGGGTGGTACAGTAGGTTGATGGGTGGGTGAGTGAAAAACAGTATTGACACCTAGAAGGCTCTAGGATTTGGCACTCTGAGCAAAGAATCAGAGGTCTCACAGAGACGCCAACAGCAAAGGTAATGTAAAGATCCTTCATGAAGAGACTGTGGGGCCCTGGCAGAGAATCTCAAAATAGTTGGGGTGAATTTGAATGTGAGCCTTTTCTGGTGCTCTAGAGGAGGGAGAAGATCCACGAAAGAGGAAATGATTCAGAGCAATAGTGTACTAATTCAAACATAACCTAATTTTTACCTATTACCAGGTGGGACCTGAAAAAGTTCAGGGCACTTTCTGTGTTAGTTTCCTAGGTCTACCAAAACAAAACACCACAAAACTGATGGCTTATAAAAGCGGACATTTATTATCTCACAGTTCTGGAGGCTAGTAGTCTGAGTTCAGGGTGTCAGCAGGGCCATGTTCTCTCTGAAGGCGCAAGGGGAAGATCCTTTCTTGTCTCTCTCAGCTTGTGGCAACCCCGGGTATTCCTTGGCTCACAGCTGCTGCATCACTCTAATCTCTACCTCTTCTTCATGTGGCCCTCTTCCCTGTGTCTGTCTGTCTCTCTGTGTCTCTTCTCCTGTTTTATAAGGACACCACTCAGACTGAATTAGGACCCACCAGAATCCAGTATGACCTCATGTTCACCTAACTGATAATATCTTCAAAGACCCTTATTCCAAACAAAGTCATGTTTTCAGTTACCAGAGGTTAAGACTTCATTACATCTTTTTGAGGGGGTCACAATTCAATCCATATACTACCTAGTCAACAAGCCATCACCTAGCCACTTAGAGAGTTTTCAGGCCATACTTGAGCATTTTACCTCTATCCAAATCAATTTGTCTTAGGTTGGGTTCCGTGGGAGCAAATCCTGAGACAGCGATTCTTGTTCAAGTGGTTTATTGAGGGAGAGCTCTCAGGAGATGGGAGAGACCAAGCAGAAAAGTGCATGGGGCAAAAGCTAAGCAAGAACATGGTCTCTACTCGAAGCGACATTCAGTCTGACCTACAGGGAAGCTCTGAAGTATGAATTACTCCACAGGGGAAGAGGAAGCCCTGAGTGGTTATCAGCCAAAACTCCCAGAGGCTAGAAGAAGGGTGCACCTTGGAGAGCTGGGCAGGCACCAACAACAAGGCTGCTCACCAGTGGCACTACTGTGGTTCTCAGCCAGAAAATTATTTGTTGTGCATAGGATATCCTGTGCCCTGTAGGATGTTTAGCAGCACTTCTGGCTTCTACCCACTAGATCCCAGTACCACCAAACCCCTTCCCAAGTTGTGAGAAACAAAAATGTCTTTGGACATGGTCAAATATCTCCTGGGGAGCAGAATTGCCCCTGGTCGGGAACAACTGGGCTAGAGCAAGAAACAAAGAAGAAGGTCAATTAAGTAACTATTTTTTTGCACCTAGATCAGTGTCTGACACAGTTGAGTCACCAGGTGTTTGCGAACAATAGTCCAAATTGTAAGGTAAGGAAAAGGACTTTAAAAGAAAGAACTCACAGTTGATTCTCCAGTAAGAATTTTTCAACAATTTCACTCTTTCATAAAACAGAAGTATGCACTTAGGAATTGTTTTGAATACATAGATCAATGCTTCTAACTCAATGTAACACGCTGCTCCCCAGATATCATAATGTTTTCTGAAGTTACAATGCACCTGTTACCATGGAGTTTTCTGACAGTGACGATTATTGTATCCTCTCCTTCTTAAAAAATTCCATTGTCAAAAATAGGGCTCAGAGCAGGGGATCAGTCCAAACTGGACGTGAGCAGGGCAAAGAGAACTCATTGGGGATTCAGTGGTAGAATTTTCACCTTCCATGTGGGAGACCCTTGTTCAATTCCTGGCCAATGGGCTTCTTGCACACTCACCACGCATAAGTCAGGGAAGGCTTGAGTGTTGCTGTGGTGCTGAACAGGTTTCAGCGGAGCTTCCAGATAGAGACAGACTAGGAAGAAAGGCCTAGTGATCAAAACAGTCTGATCTCATTGTGCATGGGGTTGCCATGAGTCAGGGGCCAACTCAATGGCAGCCAACAACAAATGACAAAGCAGAAAATTAGGGTATAGCAAAGCAAAGCTCTCATCCACACATGAGATAGAGACAGAGAGGGTCTCTTGCTCCCAGTGGAAACTGAGAACATGCTCTAAGGTATTTCTGCAGCCAGGAGTTCATTAGGGTGGGTGTCAAGTTAAGCTCTAGTAGTGGATGTCTGAATCAGCTCTGGAGACATCAGGTTCAGCGACGAGATGCCCTCCCCACATGTCTCCCTGATGAACGAATACAAACCAAGTACATTCTCTTTTCTAAGACTCATCTAGTATAATTGCATAGTTTCATAAAAACCATCTCTTAAGACTCAGCTGAGTTTTCATCTTCACTATGAAAACTTCTTGCCCAGCAATTCCTAAAGACAGAGATGAAGTTTCCCTCCACCCTTCATCCATGGCACCCAGGGCATATTTCTATCAGAATATTTACACATTGTTTTGTCATTCTCCCCAGTGAAGTGGTATAATTTCTAGGACAGGGTTTTGTTTGTTTATCTTTATGGCAGTAGCATCTAGAACATGTATGCGATATTCACTCAACAAACCTTCACTGAGCTCTTGTTATGAACTAGATGCTATGCTCTCTGCCTCAACCCGAACATTCCTTCTACCTGCCTATGCTTAGGAGGGGACATGCTGCACACACTCCTCCCCACAAAAGCATTGCTTCTCATTGCATTGAGAATGATCACCCTAAACCTGTCCCTAGGCCTCCATGGTGGGCTATGGTTGTCCCTCTCCACCCCTGGAAAAGCTTCACAGTGGTGGATTCAGTGTCTGGTAAAGCCCGTGTGCTCTGGGCTCTGCCTGGAATTTAAGTCAGTGAGTGGGGGGACAACCACAGGCCATCAGCCAGTGGAATACCGGATTTGATAACCCTTTCCTGGACTGCTGATCTTTACTGCTAACTTTTAAGGACTCTGTAAATCAGAGTTGCAACTTCTCAGAAAATTGTTGACAGCCAGATTTTTCTAATATGAAATTTTAATATGTCATTTCAGTGACATTGGAAAAGGAGTTGATTGTGTTATGCTGGAGGAATCAAATGAATTCGGGCATTCCAATAGTTTTTCATTATTTACATTCCCTCTATTAGGGGCTTGGGACATAGTCCAAAAAAGAAACCATATTTAGAATCTGCTCTGCATTGGAGTCATTAATTAGTTCTTTTAATAGCCTGGTTTTCCCCTATCTAATATTATCCAGAACACTTGTGAAATATGTTGATATTTATAGTTTTAATA
Organism: Loxodonta africana; assembly: GCF_030014295.1. NCBI lineage: Eukaryota > Metazoa > Chordata > Mammalia > Proboscidea > Elephantidae > Loxodonta > Loxodonta africana. The sequence goes on along the minus strand of NC_087358.1, from coordinate 78,455,331 downwards.
CACCAGTACTTTTGGTCACATAAACACCCAAATGACATCATAGTAATGTTTCTCAAAATAATGTTTTATAAACTTTTTGTATTTCTAATATGTGTATATATATAAACATATTATATACAAATATACCTGTATATATATAAACATATAAAACAAAAAATCCCACTGCCATAGAGTTAATTTCAACTCCTGGAGACCCCATGTGTTTCAGAGTAGAACTGGTGTCTCAGTGGCTGATTTTTCTGAAGCAGACCACCCAGACCACCATGCCTTGCTCCTGTGGTGCCAATGAGTGAATTCAAAACATCAACCTTTTGGTTAGTAGCTGAGTGCAAACTGCCTGCACCATCCAGAGACTTTATATATAATACACACACACACACACACATACGCATAGTCATGTATTTATGTTTTTTCATTATTCTTTTAATATCTCTCCCCCAGTTAGGAGCCAGCACGGCAGAGGCAGCAGCTGAGATATTTTGAAGCACCCACAGCAGCATAGTGGAGAGCATTGTCAGCCACTTGCTGTGGGGACACAGATAGTGAGCAACCAGAATGAGATGTTCCACCATTGCCTAGGGTGAAAAGACAATCTTCCTGCTATATCTCAACATATAAGAACAGTGTGTTTCTAGATAAAACACAAAAACCATGCACATTCTTTTTTCTGAGTTAGGACTTATCTAGTTTAACCACGTAGTTCTTCAAGAACTGTATACCCACACTGTAAATCTGAACACAAACACGTAGCAGACAGACAACAGGCAGCGGTCTGGAGGCATAGGAACAATAAGCATAAAAAAAGACTTATTTGCCTTCATAATTAAAAGAAGGTAACTTATAGAATTTAAGTGTCAAGGTGCACATTTTAAAATACTGTAATTATATTATTCCAAAGTCCAAAATAATAGTGAACAAGCTGAAAAAAAAAAATGCTCACTATAGTTTGAGACATTGCAGCAGCTCTGTACGCAGAACCAGGTATGAAATCTTAGAGCACTGCAGTTTTACGCCAGGGCTACATCAAAGAAACTTAGCAGGCTTGTGTATAGAAATTATAGCCTCCTTAGAGGCGGGTGTGTACACATGTTGCTTAATGCATTCTCTGTCTGGAAAGTCTCAGGGCAAAACTCTCCTGCTGAGACCATCTTGAGCCCCAGCTCTAAGCCTGTCAAGTTACTTAAAGAACAGCCATCTCTCAGTGCCTGTAGTGCCCACAGTAAATGGCAACAGCAACAAAGGCTATCGTTGGCTGTAGCTTTCTTTTTTTTTTAGTTTGTAAAGAAATAGGCTTACTGGTTAACTTTTAAATTATATTTTAATAATTAATAACTACAGGAAAAGCAGTTAATGTTGAGGCGTTATCATTTTTAAAAGATGTGATTAACATATTTTATATGTTCCAATGGTCTAGAAATTCATTAACTATAGAATTCTCACTTGTTTCATGTGATTACACTCAATCTCTGTGCTGAGGAAAATGTTGAGAACTCAAACTACCTACAAGATATTTACTGAGTTTTATTATTAGCTAACTTTAGCTGTTATAAAGCAATTTTATGAGTACTTTACTTGAATATAGGAGTCCCTGGGTGATGCAAACAGTTAACCACTCTGTTGCTAACTGGAAGGTTAGTGGTTCAAATCCACCCAGAGGAGCCTTGAAAGAAAGTGCTGGAAACCCACTTTCATCCACTGAAAACCCTACAGAGCACAGTCATCCTCTGAAACACTATGAGTCGTAACTGATTTAACAGCCACTGTTTACTTGAATTAATTCCCTTCATTTCACAATAATCCTCTGAGGTAGGTGATGATGCCATCTCCCCATTTTACAGATGAGGTGTAGAAATCCTAGGATACTTAGCAAATATTTTACTGCCAGTATTAGGGTCGCTGTGAGTCGGAATTGACTTGACCGCAAATTTTTTTTTTTTTTAAGTAATGTCGTTGTTAGGTGCCGTCGAGTCAGCTCTCAATCATAGCGACCCTACATACCACAGAATGAAACACTGCCTGGTCCTGCACCATCCTCACAATCTGTTTCTATGCTTGAGCCCACTGTTGCAGCCACTGTGTCAGTCCATCTCATTGAGAGTTTTCCTCTTTTCCACTGACCCTCTACTTTACCAAGCACGGTGCCCTTCTCCAGGGGCTGATCCCTCCTGACAACATGTCCAAACTATGTGAGACGAAGTCTCGCCATCCTTGCCTCTAAGGAGCATTCTGGTTGTACTTCTTCCAAGACAGATTTGTTCATTCTTTTGGCAGTCCATGGTATATTCAATATTCTTTGCCAACACCACACTTCAAAGGTGTCAATTCTTCTTCAGTCTTCCTTATGCATTGTCCAGCTTTCACATGCATATGATGCAATTGAAAACCCTCAGCCTTCGAGATGGCATCTTTGCTTTTCAACACTTTAGAGGTCCTCTGCAGCAGATTTGCCCAATGAAATATGTCTTTTGATTTCTTGACTGCTCCATCCATGACTGTTGATTGTGGATCCAAGTAAAATGAAATCCTTGACAACTTCAATGCTTTCTTCATTTATCATGATGTGGCTTATTGGTCCTGTTGTGAGGATTTTTGTTTTCTTTATGTTGAGGTGCAATCCATACTGAAAGCTGTGGTCTTTGATCTTCATCAGTAAGTGCTTCAAGTCCTCTTCACTTTCAGCAAGCAAGGTTGTGTCATCTTCATAACACAGGTTGTTAGTGAGTCTTCCTCCAATCCTGATGGCCTGTTTTTCCACATATAGTCCAGCTTCTCAGATTATTTGCTCAGCATACATGGGGCAGTTCTACCCTGTCCTATAGGATTGCTATCAGTCAGAATCAACTTGACGGCACTGGGTTTTGGGCATACAGACTGAAAAGGTATAGTGAAAGGTTACAACCCTGACGCACACCTTTCCTGACTTTAAATCAATCAGTATCCCCTTGTTCTGTCCAAACAACTGCCTCTTGATCTATGTACAGGTTCCTCATGGGCACAATTAAGTGTTCTGGAATTCTCATTCTTTGCAATGTTATCCACAATTTGTTATGATCCACACAGTCGAATGCCTTTGCATAGTTAATAAAACACAGGTAAGCATCTTTCTGGTAGTCTCTGCTTTCAGCCAGGATCCATCTGACATCAGCGGTGACATCCCTGGTTCCACATCCTCTTCTGAATCTGGCCTGAATTTGGGGCAGTTCCCTGTCAATATACTGCTGCAGCTGTTTTTGAATGATCTTCAACAGAATTTTGCTTGCGTGTGATATTAGTGATATTGTTTGGTAATTTCTGCATTCAGTTGGATCACCTTTCTTGGGAACAGGCATAAATATGGATCTCTTCCAGTCAGTTGGCCAGGTAGCAGTCTTCCAAATTTCTTGGCACTGTATCCATTTGTTGAAACATCTCAGTTGATATTCCATCAATTCCTGGGGCCTTGTTTTTCACCAATGCCTTCAGTGCAGCTTGGACTTCCTCCCTCAACACCATCGGCTCCTGATCATATGCTACCTCTTGAAATGGTGGAATGCTGACTAATTCTTTTTGGTATAATGACTCTGTGTATTTGTTCCATCTTCTTTTGATGCTTCCTGTGTAGTTTAATATTTTCCCCATAGACTCCTTCACTACTGCAACTCGAGGCTTGAACTTCTTCTTCAGTTCTCTCAGCTTGAGAAACGCCAAGCATATTCTTCGCTTTTGCTTTTTCTATCTCCAGCTCTTTGCACATGTCATTATTATACTTTACTTTGTCTTCTCGAGCCTCCCTTTGAAATCTGTTCATTTCTTTTACTTCAGCATTTCTTCTTTTTGCTTTAGCTGCTTGATGTTCGAGAGCAAGTTTCAGAGTCTCCTCTGACATCCATCTTTTAATAATATTTCACTGGAGTGTGAAAGCAGGAAATCTGGTTCTGGAGCCTACGTCTACACCACAGAGCTACAGAGGTTAAGTGATACATTCTAATCCACAAAATGAGAGCAAGCTTTGACTTTGCTGTTTTCTCTCTATTCTATTTATATCTTGTTGCTTGTATGTACTGACAAAATCATGTGTATCCCTTGAATCCTTCATTGGCAGTTCAAACTTTGCACACCCCCATAGAACATGCGATTTCTTCCTGCATACCAGAGCCCTAACTTTTCTATTTCTGCTCATTGTTAAATCAGTTTTCTACTCTCCCAGTTAGAAAACAAAAAGCCATCTTTGATTCTCCGTGTTTTCAGTCCATATGCTTAAGTCCTCGTACATAATAAGCACTTAACAAAGGTCAAGGTGATAGACTGGGTCAGAGTCATGGTCCGTGAGTCAATAGCATCGACTCACACACAAAAAAGAAGCATTTGGCTTATGTGTAAAGTGACTTTTCAGCTCATTTGAAACCTAAATCCTTCCTAACATTCATTTTGTAACTTCTTGTGCATACAGATTGATGTTCATTATGATGTATCTTGACTACACATTTTAAATTATATATAAAAAAGCTGGCAAAATTGTCATGAAAGGAGAGACTGGAAGGGCTGACTCATTAGGGGGAGAGCAAGTGGGAGTACGGAGTAAGGTGTATATAAACTTATATGTGACAGTTTGACTTGATTTGTAAACGTTCACTTGAAGCTCAATAAAAGTTAGTAAAAAAAAATTAAATTGTACACTTTACATTTATGCATTTAGGTCTTATTGATTGGTTAATTCATTAAATAATTTATCTTGCACTGTTATTTTAGAGTATTGGAGAATGTAATTTTTTTTTTTTTTAGCCTGAGATACAATTTTTACACAAAATCTTAGGATATTTTCATTATACAGTAAAACCTGTGGAAGGTGAAAACCTGTCAGAGAAGGAAAGCAAATATTTTCCACCGAGAGAGTGATAGAAAAGTATAAGACTGTACCTTGTCAAAGGCAGAAAACTTGTAAGACCTGGAAAAACAAGGCAGTCCTGTTGAGTTCCAGTTCTTACAGGTTTCACTGTATTTAAAAAGCTACTTTTAAAAATAACGTATTAACATATTGATTCCTACCACAAGGATATGATGATATATCCTGGTCTGTGAAAAACTGTGTTTTAATAGTTAAAGGAAATGAGGGACAGAAACTATGTAATTTTCTTAAGCCCACAGAAAAAAGGTAGTTATTAAGCTAGGAAAATAAAAGCGATGCAATAATCTCTTCTCACACTCCACCTTAGAAATCACCAGGTACCTGAATCATCAGTAAACCATCTGATCTTAATGTTTAGGATTTTTGCCATACAGTCTCCACTTATTTCCAATGTCGCTCTGCGTAGAACATCGTGTGCACTAAATAATATTCTCTGGGACTTTTAAAGGCCAAAAAATCTGACATTATTTTGAGGTTTTTTTTCATTGAAATACTTTGATTTCCATATAAATATATTTATCAGGCAAATAAATATAATCATTAACATTGGTTATGAACAACATTTACCAAGCTTCGTTTTGTGCCCTCGGTTACAAGTTACTCTCTTAACAATGTAAAGGCGGATAAACGTGGTAGAAGTAGCTCACCCGATACCTTATAATAAGTAAGGAAAGCCACATTCCTGTCAGCAATGCTCAAAATCCAGCACACTGATAAAGCAGTTTTATGTAATTGTTTGTTGTAATAATTGCTATTATGGTGGAAGATAATGTTTAAGACAAGGGAGGAAAAAAAATTAAGCAACCATAGATAAGCACATCGAATTGTACAAATTCAGTTCAACTCACTTTTCAAAAGACTTTGATGTAGGTTAAGACAAATCTAAATAAACTCTTCAATTTGAACTTTTTGTTATAAATCCAACAAATGTGACAACTAATTAAAAAGAAAAAAAGTTATCCACAGATCCACCAGTTATTCCAAAAATGATTTTCCTTTTTGCATATACCTCCCGTTCTTTTCCATAGTTTATGCTTCTTTATATTGCAATCCTCGTATGCTCACTTAATAATATTAATTTTTATACCATTAACTTTCAGCATTGCTACATCACCATAATGATCACTTTAAACATATACGATATACGAAAAATACCAAACCAGTTGCCATCGAGTAAATTCTGAATGATAGCAGCCCTACTGGACATAACACAACTGCCCCATAGGGATTCCAAGCAGTGGCTGATGGATTTGAACTGCCAACATTTTGGTGAGCAGCCAAGCCCTTAACCAGTGGGCCACCAGGGCTCTGCATACCAATATAGTGAGTCAATATTTTAAAATTTTTATTTATTTTTCCATTTTGTTTTAGACAGTTTCCCTGTAACTTTCTTCATTTATCAATGATATTGCCATAGGGCTTCTGGCCAACATGGTGTCACAGACAGAAGCACCACGCTGTCCCTCCATAGCAAAGACCTGAAAAACTAAGTAAAATGGAGATAAACATCATTCCTGGAACCCAAAGTATCAAATGAAGAGATAAAGAACTAAGCCCAATTTCCAGATAAACACAAGATTAGGGAATTCGTAAACACCAAACCAAAACTACAAGAAATGCTAAAGGGATTTCTTTGGTTAGAAAATCAATAATATCAGGTATCAACCCAAGACTAGAACACTGGGCAGAGCAACCAGAAGTCAACCCAGACAGGGAAATCCAAAAAAGTAAAGCAAGGTTGTAAAAAAAATGAAAAAACACAAAACACGGTAACAGCAATGTTATTGTATAAAAAAAGATAACATTAATTAATAAAGAGGGACTAAGAAATGTAATCATACACCTTCCATATGGAGAGGAAGATATAGCGATACAAAGAAATAAAAGTAAGTTTTAAATTTAGAAAAACAGGGGTAAATAATAAGGTAACCACAAAGGAGAAAAACTATCCTACTGATCAAAATAAAATACAAGGGAAAAATACAGAATCAGCAAAAACAAAATCGACAACAACAAATATGAGGAAAGGACAATATATAAAGAAAATCACAGCACATAAAATCAAGTGGGAAAAAGAAACTGTCAACACACAAAAAAAGACATCAAAATGATAGCACTAAATTCATACCTATCCATAATTACCCTGAATGTAAATGGACTAAATGCACCAATAAAGAGACGAGAGTGGCAGAAATGAATAAAAAACAAGATCCGTCTATATGCTGCCTACAAGAGACACACCTTAGACTTAGAGACACAAACAAACTAAAACTCAAAGGATGGAAAAAATATATCAAGCAAACTGCAATTACAAAAGAGCAGGAGTGGCAATATTAATTTCTGACAAAATAGACTTTAAAGTTAAATCCATCAGAAAGGATAAGGAAGGACACTACATAATGATTAAAGAGACAACACACCAAGAATATATAACCATAGTAAATATTTATGCACCCAATGACAGGACTGCAAGATACATAAAACAAACTCTATCAGCACTGAAAAGTGAGATAGACAACTCCACAATAATAGTAAGAGACTTCAACACACCACTTTTGGTGAAGGACAGGACATCCGGAAAGAAAAACAATAAAGACACAGAAGATCTAAGTGCCACAATCAACCAACATGACCTCGAAGACATATACAGAACACTCCACCCAGCAGCAACCAAGTATACTTTCTTTTCTAGTTCACATCGAACATTCTCTAGAATAGACTACATATTAGGTCATAAAGCAAGCCTTAGCAGAATCTAAAACATTGAAATATTACAAAGCATCTTCACTGACCATAAGGCCATAAAAGTAGAAATCAATAACAGACAAAGCAGGGAAAAGAAATCAAACACTTGGAAACTGAACAATACCCTGCTCAAAAAAAGGCTGGATTATAGAAGACATAAAGGATGGAATAAAGAAATTCAGAGAATCCAATGAGAATGAAAACACTTCCTATAAGAATCTTTGGGACACAGCAAAAACGGTGCTTAGAGGCCAATTTATATCAGTCAGTGCACACATCCAAAAAGAAGAAAGGGCCAAAATCAAAGAACTATCCCTACAACATGAACAAATAGAAAGAGAGCAACAAAAGAAACCCACAGGCACCAGAAGAAAACAAATAATAAAAATCAGAGCTAAACTAAATGAAATAGAAAACACAAAAACAACTGAAAGAATTAACAAGACCAAAAGCTGGTTTTTTTGAGAAAATTAACAAAATTGATAAGCCTCTGGCCAAACTGACAAAAGAAAAACAGGAGAGGAAGTAAATAACCCGAAGAAGAAATGAGATGGGCGATATTACAACAGACCCAATTGAAATTAAAAGAATCATATCAGATTACTATGAAAAACTATATACTCAAACAAATTTGAAAACCTAGAAGTAATGGATGAATTCCTAGAAACACACTACCTACCTAATCTAACACAAACAGAGGTAGAACAACTAAATAGACCCATAACAAAATAAGAGATTGAAAAGGTAACCAAAAAACTCCCAACAACAAAACGCCCTGGTCCGGATGGTGTCACTGCAGAGTTCTACCAAACTTTCAGAGAGGAGTTAACACCACTACTACTAAAAGTATTTAAGACCATAGAAAAGGATGGAACACTACTAAACTCATTCTATGAGGCCACCATATCCCTGGTACCAAAAACCAGGTAAAGACACCACTAGAAAAGAAAATTATAGACCTAAATCCCTCATGAATGTAGATGCAAAAATCTCCACAAAATTCTAGCTGATAGAATTCAATGACATATCAAAAAAAATAATTCACCATGACCAAGTGGGATTCATACCAGGTATGCAGGGATGGTTCAACATTAGAAAAAAATTAATGTAATCCACCACATAAATAAAACAAAAGAGAAGAATCACATGATTATATCAATTGATGCAGAAAAGGCATTTGACAAAGTTCAACACTCATTCATGATAAAAACTCTCAGCAAAATAGGAATAGAAGAAAAATTCCTCAACATAATAAAGGGCATTTATACAAGGCCAACAGCCAACATCACCCTAAATGGAGAGAGCCTGAAAACATTCCCATTGAGATCGGGAACCAGACAAGGATGCCCTTTATCACCACCCTTATTCAACATTGTGCTGGAAGTCCTAGCCACTGCATTTATGCTAGATAAAGAAATAAAGGGCATCTAGATTGGCAAGGAAGAAGTAAAATTATCTCTGTTTGCAGATGACGTGATCTTATACACAGAAAACCCTAAGGAATCCTCCAGAAAACTACTGAAACTAATAGAAGAGCTCAACAGAGTATCGGGATACAAGATAAGCATACAAAAATCAGTTGGATTCCTCTACACCAACAAAAAGAACATCGAGGAGGCGGGGCCAAGATGGCGGACTAGGTGGACGCTACCGCGGATCCCTCTTGTAACAAAGACTCGGAAAAACAAGTGAATCGATCACATACATAACAATCTACGAACTCTGAACAACAAGCACAGACTTAGAGACGGAAAACGAACAAATACAGGCGGACAGCGACTGTTTTCAGAACTAGGAGCCAGCGTACCAGGCAGGTGACCTTCGGAGCCCAATCTGGGGCAGAGCCCAGGGGGCAGGTGGCACAGACAAGGGGCCCAGCCCTACCCCCCCGAACCCATCCCGGGAGAGAGTCTAGCTGGTTGGCGCGGGTGGCGTAGCGGCGCAGCCGGAGGGAGAACCACCCGGGAGGCAGTGACTGATCTTGGAGCGGGGAGAGCAGCATCCCAGCCGGGGAGCCATCCCGCCGGGAGTTTGGCGGGAATCGGGCAGGGCGCAAGCGGGGGGTCAGCTATATTTCCCTAAAGCGACCCCGGGGCGGGGCCCACATGTTCGTGCGGGGTGACGTCCACCAAGTTCGCGGGTGTGGCGCGGACGCACCGGAGGGAGAAGTCCCCGGGAGGAAGTGACTGGTCTTGGAGCGGGGAGAGCAGCATCCCCGCCGGGGAGCCGTCCCACTGGGATTTTGGCGAAAGCGGGCGAGGCGTGAGTGCGGGATCCAATTATATTCTCCTGAATAGACCCTGGGGGCGGGCCCACCCAGTTCATGCCAGCGGTGCCGCGCACCGGAGGGAGAAGTCCCCGGGAGGAAGTGACAGGTCTCGGAGGGGGGAGAGTAGCGTCCCAACCAGGGAGCCGTCCCGCCCGGATTTTGGTGGACGGGGGCAGAGCGTGAATGCGGTGATCAGCTCTACATTCTGTGGTGCTACACTCCTAGCTCTCTGATCCCTCCCCCACCCTCCCCAGGCGGCTCGATTAACATCCGAATACCTGGAGCCAGAGGGAGAATTCAGATAGGGATTTGACTGCATTTTTTTAAGCTGATTACCTGGAAAATCTAGTTTCCCAGTGATGGCTCGGAGACAGCAGTCCATATCAAACCACATAAAGAAACAGACCATGACAGCTTCTCCAACCCCCCAAACAAAAGAATCAAAATCTTTCCCAAATGAAGATACAATCCTGGAATTATCAGATACAGAATATAAAAAACTAATTTACAGAATGCTTACAGATATCACAAATGAAATTAGGATAACTGCAGAAAAAGCCAAGGAACACACCGATAAAACTGTTGAAGAACTCAAAAAGATTATTCAAGAACATAGTGGAAAAATTAATAAGTTGCAAGAATCCACAGAGAGACAGCATGTAGAAATCCAAAAGATTAACAATAAAATTACAGAATTAGACAACGCAATAGGAAGTCAGAGGAGCAGACTTGAGCAATTAGAATGTAGACTGGGACTTCTGGAGGACCAGGGAATCAAGACCAACATAGCTGAAAAAAAATCAGATAAAAGAATTAAAAAAAATGAAGAAACCCTAAGAATCATGTGGGACTCTATCAAGAAGGATAACTTGCAAGTGATTGGAGTCCCAGAACAGGGAGGGGGGACAGAAAACACAGAGAAAATAGTTGAAGAACTCCTGACACAAAACTTCCCTGACATCATGAAAGACGAAAGGATATCTATCGAAGATGCTCATCCAACCCCATTTAAGATTGATCCAAAAAGAAAAACACCAAGACATATTATCATCAAACTTGCCAAAACCAAAGATAAAGAGAAAATTTTAAAAGCAGCCAGGGAGAAAAGAAAGGTTTCCTTCAAGGGAGAATCAATAAGAATAAGTTCAGACTACTCAGCAGAAACCATGCAGGCAAGAAGGGAATGGGACGACGTATACAGAGCACTGAACAAGAAAAACTGCCAACGAAGGATCATATATCCAGCAAAACTCTCTCTGAAATATGAAGGCGAAATTAAGATATTTACAGATAAACACAAGTTTAGAGAATTTGCAAAAACTAAACCAAGACTGCAAGAAATGCTAAAGGAGATTGTTTGGCCTGATGACCAATAATATCAGGTACCAGCACAATACAAGGTCACAAAACAGAACGCCCTGATATCAACGCAACTCAAATAGGGAAAGCACAAAAACAAACAAATTAAGACTAATTCTAAAAAATAAATAAATAAACAAAATAATACACATAACAGGAAATCATGGAAATCAATAGATAAACGATCACAATAATCAAAAAGAGGGACTAAATATAGGAGGCATTGAACTGCCAGACGGAGAGTGATACAAGGTGATATAGAAGGATACAAGTTAGGTTTCTACTTAGAAAAATAGGGGTAAATAATAAGGTAACCACAAAAAGGAATATCAATTCCATAACTCAAGAAAAAAGCCAAGAAAAACGTAACGACTCAACAAACACAAAGTTAAACATTATGAAAATGAGGATCTCACAAGCTACTAAGAAAAACGTCTCAGCACAAAAAAGCATGTGGAAAAATGAAATGGCCAACAACACACATGAAAAGGCATCAAAATGACAGCACTAAACACTTATTTATCTAAAATTACGCTGAATGTAAATGGACTAAATGCACCAATAAAGAGACAGAGAGTCACGGACTGAATAAAGAAACACGATCCATCCATATGCTGCCTACAAGAGACACACCTTAGACTTAGAGACACAAACAAACTAAAACTCAAAGGATGGCAAAAAATATATCAAGCAAACAATAAGCAAAAAAGGAGAGGAGTAGCAATATTAATTTCTGACAAAATAGACTTTAGACTTAAATCCACCACAAAGGATAAAGAAGGACACTATATAATGATAAAAGGGACAATTGATCAGGAAGACATAACCATATTAAATATTTATGCACCCAATGACAGGGCTGCAAGATACATAAATCAAATTTTAACAGAATTGAAAAGTGAGATGGACACCTCCACATTTATAGTAGGAGACTTCAACACACCACTTTCGGAGAAGGACAGGACATCCAGTAAGAAGCTCAATAGAGACACGGAAGACCTACTTACAACAATCAATCAACTTGACCTCATAGACTTATACAGAACTCTCCACCCAACTGCTGCAAAGTATACTTTTTTTTCTAGTGCACATGGAACATTCTCTAGAATAGACCACACATTAGGTCACAAAACAAATCTTTGCAGAATCCAAAACATCGAAATATTACAAAGCATCTTCTCAGACCACAAGGCAATGAAGCTAGAAATCAATAACAGAAAAACTAGGGAAAAGAAATCAAATACTTGGAAAATGAACAATATCCTCCTGAAAAAAGACTGGGTTATAGAAGACATCAAGGAGGGAATAAGGAAATTCATAGAAAGCAACGAGAATGAAAATACTTCCTATCAAAACCTCTGGGACACAGCAAAAGCAGTGCTCAGAGGCCAATTTATATCGATAAATGCACACATACAGAAAGAAGAAAGAGCCGAAATCAGAGAACTGTCCCAATAACTTGAACAAATAGAAAGTGAGCAACAAAAGAACCCATCAGGCACCAGAAGAAAACAAATAATAAAAATTAGAGCTGAACTAAATGAATTAGAGAACAGAAAAACAATTGAAAGAATTAACAAAGCCAAAAGCTGGTTCTTTGAAAAAATTAACAAAATTGATAAACCATTGGCTAGACTGACTAAAGAAATACAGGAAAGGAAACAAATAACCCGAATAAGAAACGAGAAGGACCACATCACAACAGAGCCAAATAAATCATTTCAGATTACTACGTAAAATTGTACTCTAACAAATTTGAAAACCTAGAAGAAATGGATAAATTCTTGGAACAATACTACCTACCTAAACTAACACATTCAGAAGTAGAACAACTAAATAGACCCATAACAAAAAAAGAGATTGAAACGGTAATCAAAAAACTCCCACCAAAAAAAAGTCCTGGCCCGAACGGCTTCACTGCAGAGTTCTACCAAACCTTCAGAGAAGACTTAACACCATTACTATTGAAGGTATTTCAAAGTATAGAAAAGGACGGAATACTACCCAACTCATTCTATGAAGCTACCATCTCCCTGATACCAAAACCAGGTAAAGACATTACAAAAAAAGAAAATTTTAGACCTATATCCCTCATGAACATAGATGCAAAAATCCTCAACAAAATTCTAGCCAATAGAATCCAACAACACATCAAAAAAATAATTCACCCTGATCAAGTGGGATTTATACCAGGTATGCAAGGCTGGTTTAATATCAGAAAAACCATTAATGTAATCCATCACATAAATAAAACAAAAGATAAAAACCACATGATCTTATCAATACATGCAGAAAAGGCATTTGACAAAGTTCAACACCCATTTATGATAAAAACTCTTACCAAAATAGGAATTGAAGGAAAATTCCTCAACATAATAAAGGGCATCTATGCAAAGCCAACAGCCAATATCACTCTAAATGGAGAGAACCTGAAAGCATTTCCCTTGAGAACGGGAACCAGACAAGGATGCCCTTTATCACTGCTCTTATTCAACATCGTACCTGAAGTCCTAGCCAGGGCAATTAGGCTAGACAAAGAAATAAAGGGTATCCAGATTGGTAAGGAGGAAGTAAAGCTATCACTATTTGCAGATGACATGATCATATACATAGAAAACCCTAAGGAATCCTCCAGAAAACTACTGAAACTAATAGAAGAGTTTGGCAGAGTCTCAGGTTATAAAATAAACATACAAAAATCACTTGGATTCCTCTACATCAACAAAAAGAACACCGAAGAGGAAATAACCAAATCAATACCATTCACAGTAGCCCCCAAGAAGATAAAATAATTAGGAAGAAATCTTACCAAGGATGTTAAAGACCTATACAAAGAAAACTATAAAACCCTGCTACAAGAAATTCAAAAGGACATACTTAAGTGGAAAAACATACCCTGCTCATGGATAGGAAGACTTAACACAGTAAAAATGTCTATTCTACCAAAAGCCATCTATACATATAACGCACTTCCAATCCAAATACCAATGTCATACTTTAAGGGGATAGAGAAACAAATCACTAATTTCATATGGAAGGGAAAGAAGCCCCGGATAAGCAAAGCATTACTGAAAAAGAAGAAGTGGGAGGCCTCACTCTACCTGATTTCAGAACCTATTATACAGCTACAGTAGTCAAAAAGGCCTGGTACTGGGACAACAACAGGCACATAGACCAATGGAACAGAATTGAGAACCCAGATATAAATCCATCCACATATGAGCAGCTGATATTTGACAAAGGACCAGTGTCACTCAATTGGGGAAATAACAGTCTTTTTAACAAATGGTGCTGGTATAACTGGATATCCATTTGCAAAAGAATGAAACAGGACCCATACCTCACACCATGCACAAAAACTAACTCCAAGTGGATCGAAGACCTAAACATAAAGACTAAAACGATAAAGATCATGGAAGAAAAAATAGGATCAACCCTAGGAGCCCTAATACAGGGCATAAACAGAATACAAAACTTTATCAAAAATGATAAAGAGAAACTAGATAACTGGGAGCTCCTAAAAATCAAACACCTATGCTCATCTAAAGACTTCAGCAAAAGAGTAAAAAGACCACCTACAGACTGGGAAAGAATATTCAGCTATGACATCTCAGACCAGCGCCTGATCTCTAAAATCTACATGATTCCGTCAAAACTCAACCACAAAAAGACAAACAACCCAATCAAGAAGTGGGCAAAGGATATGAACACACATTTCACTAAAGAAGATATTCAGGCAGCCAACAGATACATGAGAAAATGCTCCCGATCATTAGCCATTAGAGAAATGCAAATTAAAACTACGATGAGATTCCGTCTCACACCAACTAGACCAGCATTAATCCAAAAACACAAAATAATAAATGTTGGAGAGGCTGCAGAGAGATTGGAACTCTCATACACTGCTGGTGGGATTGTAAAATGGTACAACCACTTTGGAAATCCATCTGGCGTTATCTTAAACAGTTAGAAATAGAACTACCATACAACCCAGAAATCCCACTCCTCGGAATATACCCTAGAGATACAAGAGCCTTCACACAAACAGATATATGCACACCCATGTTTATTGCAGCTCTGTTTACAATAGCAAAAAGCTGGAAGCAACCAAGATGTCCGTCAATGGATGAATGGGTAAATAAATTGTGGTATATTCACACAATGGAATACTACGCATCAATAAAGAACAGTGACGAATCTCTGAAACATTTCATAACATGGAGGAATCTGGAAGGCATTATGCTGAGCGAAATTAGTCAGTTGCAAAAGGACAAATATTGTATAAGACCACTATTATAAGATCTTGAGAAATAGAAAAAACAGAGAAGAACACATACTTTTGTGGTTACAAAGGGCGGAGGGAGGGAGGGAGGGAGGGAGAGGGCTTTTTATTGATCAATCTGTAGATAAGAACTGCTTTGGGTGAAGGGAAAGACAACACTCAATACAAGGAAGGTCAGCCTAATTGGACTGGACTAAAAGCAAAGAGGTTTCCGGGATAAAATGAAAGCTTCAAAGGTCAGCGGAGCAGGGGCTGGGGTCTGGGGAACTTGGTTTGAGGGGACTTCTAAGTCAATGGGCAAAATAATTCTATTATGAAAACATTCTGCATCCCACTTTGAATTGTGGCGCCTGGGGCCCTAAATCCCAACAAGCGGCCCTCTAAGATACATCAATTGGTCTCAACCCACCTGGAGCAAAGGCAAAGGAAGAACACCAAGGTCACACGACAACTAAGAACCCAAGAGACAGAAAGGGCCACATGAACCAGAGACCTACATTATCCTGAGACCAGAAGAACTAGTTGGTGCCCGGCCACAATCAATGTCTGCCCTGTCAGGGAGCACAACAGACAACTCCTGAGGGAGCAGGAGACCAATGGGATACAGACCCCAAATTCTCTTGAAAAGACCATACCTAATGGTATGACTGCGACTAGAGGAATCCCAGAGACAATGCTCCCCAGAACTTCTGATGGCACAGGACAGGAACCATCCCCGAAGACAAATCATCAGGCATGAAAAGGACTGGTCAGTGGGGGGGAGAGAGATGCTGATGAAGAGTGAGCTAATTAAATTAGGTGGACACTGAAGAGTGTGTTGGCAACTCTTGACTGGAGGGGGGATGGGAAGATAGAGAGAGAGGGAAGATGGCAAAATTGGCACGAAACGAGAGACTGAAAGGGCTGACTCAATAGGGGGAGAGCAAGTGGGAGAAGGGAGTAAGATGTATGTAAACCTACATGTGACAGACTGATTGGAATGGTAAATGTTCACTTGAAGCTTAATAAAAATTAATTAAAAAAAAAAAAGAACATCGAAGAGGAAATCATCAAATCGGTGCCATTTACAGTAGCCCCAAGAAGATAAAATACTTAGGAATAAATCTTCCCAGAGATGTAAAAGACTTATACAAAGAAAACTACAGTATACTTCTGTAAGTAACCAAAAGAGACTTACTAAGTGGAAGAACATACCTTGCTTGTGGATAGAAAGACTTAACATTATAAAAATGTCTATTCTACCAAAAGCAATCTATACATTTAATGCAGTTCTGATCCAAAACCCTATGACATTCTTTAATGAGATGGGGATACAAATCATCAACTTCATATGAAAGGAAAAGAGGTCCCGGATAAATAAGGCATTACTGAAAAAGAAGAACAAAGTGGGAGGTCTTACTTTACCTGATTTTAGGACCTATTATACCGCTACAGTAGTCAAAACAGCCTGGTACTGGTACAACAACAGATACATGGATCAACGGAACAGAATTGAGAATCCAGACATAAATCCATTCACATATGACCAGTTGGTATTTGACAAAGGTCTCAAAACAGTTAAATGGTGAAGAGACAGTCTTTTTAACAAATGGTGCTGCCATAACTCAATATCCAGCAGCAAAAAAATGAAACAAGACCTATACCTCACTCCATGCACAAAAACTAACTGAAAATGGATCAAAGACCTAAGTAGAAAATCTAAAAAGATAAAGATCATGGAGGAAAAAATAGGGACAACGTTAGGAGCCCTAATACATGGCATACACAGTATACAAAACATTATAAAGAATGTAGAAGAAAAACTAGATAACTGGGAGCGCCTAAAAATCAAACACCTATGCTCATCCAAAGACTTCACCAAAAGAGTAAAAAGACTACCTACAGACTGGGAAAAAGTTTTTAGCTATGACATTTCTGATGAGCACCTAATCTCTAAAATCTACATGATACTGCAAAAAGACAAATAACCCAAATAAAAAATGGGCAAAAGAAATGAGCAGACACTTCACTAAAGAAGACATTCAGTTAGCTAACAGATATATGAGGAAATGTTCACGATCATTAGCCATTAGAGAAATGCAGATCAAAACTACAATGGGATTTCATCTCACTCCAACAAGGCTGGCATTAATCCAAAAAAACACAAAATAGTAAATGTTGGAGAGGCTGTGGGGAGATTGGAACACTTATACACTGCTGGTGGGAATGTCAAATGGTACAACCACTTTGGAAATCAATTTGGGGCTTCCTTTAAAAGCTAGAAATAGAACTACTGTATAACTCAGCAATCCCACTCCTTGGAATATGTCCTAGAGAAATAAAAGCCTTTACACGAACAGATATATGCACACCCATGTTTATTGCAGCACTGTTTACAATAGCAAAAAGATGGAAGCAACCAAAGTGCCCATCAATGGATGAATGGATGAATAAATTATGGTATATTCACACAATGGAGTACTATGCATTGATAAAGAACAGTGAGGAATCTGTGAAACATTTCATAACATGGAGGAACCTGGAAGGCATTATGCTGAGTGAAATTAGTCAGTTGAAGAAAGGACAAATATTGTGTAAGACCACTATCATAAGAACTTGAGAAATAGTTTAAACTGAAAAGAAAACATTCTTTTGTGGTTACGAGAGGGGGGAGGGAGGGAGGGTGAGAGAAGAGCATTCACTAATTAGATAGTAGATGAGAACTACTTTAGGTGAAAGGAAAGACAGCACACAATACAGGGGAGGTCAGCACAATTGGACTAAACCAAAAGCAAAGAAGTTTCCTGAATAAACTGAATGCTTCAAAGGCCAGCATAGCAGGGGCAGGGGTCTGGGGTCCGTGGTTTCAGGGGACATCTAAGTCAATTGGCATAATAAAATCTATTAAGACAACAATCTGCATCCCACTTTGAAGAGTGGTGTCTGGGGTCTTAAACACTAGCAAGCGGCCATCTAAGATGCACCAATTGGTCTCATCCCACCTGGATCAAAGGAGAATGAAGAACACCAAGGACAGAAGGCGATTACGAGCCCAAGAGATAGAAAGGGCCACATGAACCAGAGACTACATCATCCTGAGACCAGTAGAACTAGATGGTGCCCAGCTACAACCGATGACTGCCCTGACAGGGAACACAACAGAGAACCCCTGAAGGAGAGGGAAATCAGTGGGATGCAGACCCCAAATTCTCATAAGACCAGACTTAATGGTGTAACGGAGACTAGAAGGACCCCGGTGGTCATGGCCCCCAGACCTTCTGTTGCCCCAGGACAGGAAACATTCCCGAAGCCAACTCTTCAGACATAGATTGGGCTGGACAATGGGTTGGAGAGGGATGCTGGTGAGGAGTGAGCTTCTTGGATCAGGTGGACACTTGCTATGTTGGCATCTCCTGCCTGGAGGGAAGATGAGAGGATGGAGGGGGTTAGAAGCTGGTGAAATGGACAGGAAAACAGAGAGTGGAGGGAGGGAGCGGGCTGTCTCATTTGGGGGAGAGTAAGTGGGAGTATGCAGCAAGGTGTATATGGGTTTTTGTGTGAGAGACTGACTTGATTTGTAAACTTTCACTTAAAGCACAATAAAAATTATTAAAAAAAAAAAAAAAAACTCAGTCAAACACCAAATGGAAGAAGAAGGTGACAGAAGAAAAGCACAGACAGCGAGGAGAGATAAGTGCAGAAGGCCACACCAACTAGCACAGCATGGATCCGTCATCTTGGACTCCTGTTGGAGATTGGCTAACATAGAGCATGGAAAAGCAGCTTCACGGAGCTCCCAGTGAATACAGAGCTCCTGGTAACCAGCAGTACGAGGTTTCCCACCCCTATCGCCTCCCTGCTGCTCTGCCTCTGAGCTTCCAGTCTGGCTGCAGTGGCTCACCTGGCAGGGAAGTATATCGTCCGTGCCACTTGGATTTGCCCCACGCACATCACAGATCAGCAGAGTACAGGAAAGCAGCTTCATGAAGTTCCTAGAAGGAGACAGAGCACCTGGTAACAAGCAATATACTTTTTCCTAACTCCCACCCTTTTTCTCCTCCTCCTTCGTCCTCCTCTCCTTCCCACCAGCTGCAGTCTCTTGTCTGGGAGGCAACGGCTTTGGCCTCAGGCTGCTTGGATTCGCCCTGCCCACACTGGCTGTGTCCCTGAGCTGGTGTTGCTTTTTTCCAACTCTTTTGGTTTCTTCCGTGCCTCCCACCACCTCCACCTCCTTTCTCTAGACCACCTGGCTGTGTGTGCCTTCTTTGCTTCTTCTTGAAAGGCTGTGACACCCGGCTTGGCTGGGAAACCACTCCCCAGGCCTGCGATACCACCCTCGTGGGATCCCTGTTTTTTTTTTTTCCCCCTTGTCTTGTTTTGCTTTGTTCTGTTTTGTTTTCTTTCTCTTTTCACACTTGGGAGCCCCTTCTAACTGGGCTGCACTGCATGGCTTAGAAGCTATTCCCCCAAACTGCACAGCTGCGTAGGCAGGATCCCTGGGAGCATTTCTTTCTTTCTTTTTTTTTTTTTTGTTCTCTTTTTTTTCTTGTCTTTTTTTCCTTTTCTGTCTGTCTTCATTTTTCAGTTCTCATCTGTCTGTACTTACTTTTTTCCTGTCTCCTGAATACCTACCACTGTGTGACATCTATATCTCCTCTAGCCAGGCTATACTCCACAGACTGGGAAACTTCCTCAGTCTTTGTGGCTGCACTGATGGGACCCTTGGGGGTTTTTCTTTTCTTTTCCAATTTTTTATCTATTTTTTTTCTTTTTCCTTTTTTTTTTTTTTTTTTTTTGCTTTTTGCTTTTCTCCATTTCTCGGTTTCTCACCTCTCCACTCTGACAGAAAACTCCCTTTGCACTCTTTTTTTCCCCCTTTGTTTGTTTGGTTTTGGCTCCTATTTCTCTCTCCTCTTTCCCATACCCATATTAGCTCCATCTATCCCAACCTCCTACCTCTATCATGCCTACTTGCACCATGCACTAAACATCACACCTCCAAGCAGCACAGGTACAGCCTATGGGAACTGGCCCAGCACTGATTCCTGGCTCGCCCTGTTGGCCCTAGTACGTGCCACAAACAACCCATCCCAGCCCCTCCACTTCAGCTGGACCTGCCCTGCTGAACCACAGCTGAGTGACTGGGCCCTCCTTTTGGATAAGGAGATGAAAAGTATCGTGACTACAGATGAGCAAACAACAAAGAATGAACAGCATGCCTGCTCAGACATAATCAAATAAAACAAAACAAAAAACAGGATGAAACAAACAAATCCACAAACAAGAACCAAAGAAAATAACTGCTGAATGTCCCAAAGACAGCAGACAATATTAAAAAAAAAAAAAGACACAATGGTTCCAGTAGGCATCTGATATAAAACACCAAATGATTTTCCAGTATAAGAAAAGGCACTAGAACTACCTGACAGGGAATTCAAATCTCTCATATTCAGAGCTATCCAAGAGTTGAAGCAAAAAGCAGGCAAAAATGAGGAAAAAATAGAAAATTTAGGGAAAACAAAGACAAATTCACAGAAAATACAGACAAAAAAGGGAAGATTTCAGGAAAAAATATAGCAACAAAATGCTAAAATAAATTCACAACTAGAAATTGTACAAAAACAACAATTAGTAATTCTAAAGATAAACAACAAGATTGCAGAAATGGACAGTGTGATAGAAGGGCTGAGGAACAGGTTTGAAATGATGGAAGACAGGATCAGTGAAATTGAAGACAAACACTTGGCTACAACTCTGAGGAAAAATCAGAAAAAAGAACGAAGAAAAACACAGAAAACCTGAGAATTATGTAGGATACAATCAAAAAAAAAAAAAAATCTGCAAGTGATCGGAGTTCTGGAACAGGGAGAGAAAATGGAAAACACAGAGAGGATCATTGAAGAGTTGCTGACAGAAAACCTCCCTAATATGAATGATAGAAAGCTGATCACCCAAGAAACTCATCGAACCCCATATAGGATGGACTTCAAAAGAAAAACACCAAGGCATATCATAATAAATAAATAAATAATCAGACACGCTAAAACCAAAGACAAAGAAAAAATTCTTTGAGCAGCTCAAGAAAAACAAAAAGTCACATACAGAGGAGAAACAATAAGACTAAGCTGTGATTATTCAGCAGAAACTATGCAGGCAAGAAGGCAAAGGGATGACATATATAAAACCTTGAAAGAAAAAAATTGCCAACCAACAATAATATATCCTGCAAAACTTTCATTCAAATATGATGGTGAAATTAGGATATTTCTAGATAAACAGAAATTAAGGGAATATGTAAAAACCAAACCAAACTCACAAGAACTATCAAAGGGAGTCCTTCGGTCTAAGAACAAACATCAGACCACAACCTGAATCTAGGAGACAAGACTGTACCAGCCAGATACCAACACAGGAAATGAACTCTCAAGGGCTATCCAAAACCAAAAGGATAGCAACAGGGAACCAGCGAGGTTAATGTGTAAATGACAATGTCAGAACAATAAAAGAGGGATTAAGCTGCATAGGTATAGAACTTCCTAATGGAGAGGAATGCAAGGCAATAACAACAAAAAAAGAAGAATACTGCCATAAACATCTTTACTGATATACAGTTCCTTTCACATTTGGATTAATTCCTTAAAATAAATTCTTGAAATTAGAATAACTATATTAAAGGAACAAAGATATTCTGCTCTGACTGGGAACTAATTAATATACCACTAATAAACTAAATTTATTTCACTAAGTGTGGTGAAAGTGTGTATGTTGTTGTTTCTGTCAGCTGCTGTACAGTTGGCCCTCGACTCACAGTGACACTGTGCATACTGCCTGGTCCTGTGCCATCTCCATGATTGGTTGTAGTTCAGACCATTGTAATCCATACAGTTTTTACTGGCTGATTAGGGGAAGTAGATAACCAGGCCTTTCTCCCTAGACTGTTTTAGTCTGGAAACTCTGCTGAAACCTTTTCAACATCACAGCAATATACCAGCCTCCACTGAGATGGGTGGTGGCTGCGCATGAGGTGGATTGACCGGGAATCAAACCCAGGTCTCTTGTATGGGAGGGGAGAATTCTACCACTGAACCACCACTACCCTCAACAGTGACTATAATTTAACCAGCACTCTCTTCTTTATTTATTTCTTTTCAATTTTGGTGCTGTGTTTTGTTTGTTTTTATGTTTTCTTTTGGTTTTTTCTTGAGAAATTTGACAGGTGAAAATAGTGTCAGGGGTCTTTGCAATTAATTTCCTTCTACCATTCAAAAATATGTTTAGCAAGATAATGTAGCTAGTTTCACTTTGAAGTATCATGGTCTTGGGAAACATCTAGCTCAATTGGCATAACAAAGTTTATAAAGAAAATGTTCTAAATCCTACTTTGGTGAGTAGCCTCTGAGGCCTTAAAAGCTTATGAGCAGGTGCCTAAGATACTCCACTGGTCCCACCCTGTCTGGGACAAGGGAGAGTGAAGAAAACCAAAGACACAAAGGAAAAGTTAGTACAAAGGACTAATGGACCATAACCAACACAGCCTCAACCAGACTGAGCCCAGTACAACTAGATGGTGCCTGACTACCACCAAGAACTACTGTGACAGAGATCACAATAGAGAGTTCCAGACAGAGCTGGAGAAAAATGTAGAACAAAATTCTAACTCACAAAAAAAGACCAGATTTACTGGTCTGACAGAGACTGGAGAAACCCCCAGAGCATGGCCTCCAGACACCCTTTTAGCTCAGTAGTGGTCACTCCTGAGGTTCACCCTTCAGCCAAAGATTAGACAGGCCCATAAAACAAAACAAGACTAAATGGGCACACCAGCCTAGGGGCAAAGACAAGAAGGCAGGAGGTGACAGGAAGGCTGGTAACAGGGATACCAAGGTGGAGAAGGGGAGAATGTTCACATGTCTTGGGGCTAGCAACCAATGTCACCAAACAATAAGTATATTAATTGCTTAATGAGACTAATTTTCTCTGCAAATCTTCATCTAAACACAGTAAAAAAAAAGGAAAAAAAAATAGCCTCATACTGATATAACAGTAGACACACAGGCCAATGGTACAGAATTGAGAGTCCAGAAATTTACCCACACATCTATGATCAACTGCTTTTTTTATAAGGATGCTAAATCTATTCAAAGGGGAGAGAAGAGTCTCTTCAGAAAACGGTGTTTGAAAAATTGGATTTCCACATGCAGAAAAATGAAAAAGTTTCTATGCCTCACACCATACACACACACACACACAAATTCAAAATAGATTAAAGACCTAAATGTGCAACTAAAACCATAAAATTCTTAGGCACTCAGGGGCAGCTATCAGTCCCCTGTCTTGCTCAGCGCGTGACCCCCTACAGTAGCTGGATACCTATGCCTACACTAATCACCCCTGATAGTCTAAGGCTGTAGGTGAGAGCCTGCACCACACACTTGTTGACTGACTACCTGGACACCTCAGCTGAATCCACACAAGAAAAGTAAATGGACTTCTGGGTCATATACTTAGTAAGAGCTCTAACCACTTGGGGACAGGATGTTAGAGCTTCAAAGATGCCAATAAACAAACTAGCTCACTCGAGCAACCTATTTGAGCATATCAAAACAAAACAAGAAGCTAGGACACAGTAAGCAAACAGAAAATAAGTAAATACAATAACATATTGATGGCTTGGAGACAGCAGTCAATAGCAAATCACAGAAAGAGGCAGACCATGACGGCTTCAGCAAGCTACCAAAACAAAGAGTCAAGAAATCTTTCAGATGAAGAGAATTTCCTGAAATTACCAGTGGTTGAATACAAAAGATTAACATACAGAACTCTTCAAGAGATCAAGAAGAAGATCAGGCAAAATGCAGAACAAGCCAGGGGACACACAGACAAAGCATTAGAAGGATTTAAAATTAGAGAAGAGCATAATGACAAATTTAATAGGCTGCAAGGATCCATAGAAAGACAGCAAACAGAAATCCAAAATATTAACAATATAATTTCAGAATTAGACAACTCAATAGAAAGTCATAGGAGCATAACTGAGCAAACGGGAGTCAGAATTAGTGAGATTGAACATAAAGCACTTGATGCCAACATGTTGGAAGAAAGAGCAAATAAAAGAGTTAAAAAAAAAAGAAAAAGAAGAAACCTAAGAATTATGTGGGACTCTATCAAGAGTGATAACCTACTAATGATTGGAGCAACAGAACAGGTGGGAGGGGGAATAGCATAAAATACAAAGAGAATTGTTGAATATTTGTTGGCAGGAAACATCCCTGATATCGTGAAAGATGAGATGATATTTATCAAGATGCTCATCAAACCCCACACAAGCTAGATCCCAAAAGAAAGTCACCAAGATATATCATAATCACACTTGCAAAACCAAAGGCAAAGAGAGAATTCTAAGAGTGGCTAGGGGTAAACAAAAAGTCATCTACAAAGGAGAGTCAACAACAGTAAGCTCAGACTACTCAGCAGAAAGCATGCAGGTAAGAAGGCAATGGGATGACATAGAAAAAGCCTTGAAGGAAAAACATTGCCAGCCAAGAATTAAATACCGAACAAAACTGTCTCTCAAATATGAAGGTGAATTAGGACATTTCCAGATAAACAGAAGTTAGGGAATTTGCAAAAACAAAACCAAAATTACAAGAAATTCTAAAGGGAGTCCTCCAGTTAGAAAATCAAAGACATCAGATAACAACCCAAGGCTAGAACACAGGACAGACCAACCAGATATCAACCCAGATAGGGAAGTCACAAAAATAAATCAAAGCTAAAACGCTCAAAACAGGAAAACAGAGACGTCGTTGTCAAAGATGACATTAAAACAAAAAGAGAGACTAAAAAATGTAGTCATACATCTTTCATATGGAGAAGAAGTCAGGACAACATAAAGACATAAAAGATTGGTTTAAGCTTAGAAAAATAGGGGTAAATATTAAGGTAACCATAAAGGATACTAACAATCTTACACATCAAAATAAAAAACAAGAAAAACGTAACCTAAAAACCTAGTGCTGTCGAGAAAAACGTAAAGACTCAGCAAATACAAAAGCAATACCAATGAAAAAGAAAAGAAAATACAAAAAGAAAAATGACTTAGCACAGATAATTAAGTGGAAAAAAGAAACTATCAACAACAAACACACACAAAAAAAGACATCAAAATGACAGCACTAAACTCATACCTACCAATAATTATGATGAATGTAAATGGACTAAACACACCAATAAAGAGACAGAGAGTGGCAGAATGGATTAAAAAAAAAAAAAAGCATGATATGCTGTCTACAAGAGGCACATCTTAGACTTAAAGACACAAACAAAAACTAAAACTCAAAGGATGGAAAAAATATATATCAAGCAAACAACAATGAAAAAAGAGCGGGAGTGGCAGTATTAATTTCTGACAAAATAGACTTTAAAGTAAAATCCACTACAAAGGATAAGGAAGGAGACTATATAATGATTAAAGGGTCAATACACCAGGGGGACTTACCATAATAAATATATACACACCCAAGGACAAGGCTCCAAAATGTATAAAACAAACTCTAACAGCATTGAAAAGAGAGAGGCAGCTCCACAATAATAGTAGGAGACCTCAACACACCACTTTCAGTGAAGGACAGAACATCCAGAAAGGTCAGTGAAGACACGGAAGATCTAAACGCCACAATCAATGAACTTGACCTCAAAGACATATACAGAACACTTTACCCAACAGCAGCCAAGTATATTTTCTTTTCCAATGCACATGGAACATTCTCCAGAATAGACCACATATTAGGCCATAAAACAAGCCTTAACAGAATCCAAAATATCGAAGTACTACAAAGCATCTTCTCTGATCATAAAGCCATAAAACTAGAGATCAATAACAGAAAAAGCAAGGAAAAAAAAAATCAGACACATGGAGTATGAACAACACCTTGCTCAAAAACTACTGGGTTACAGAAGAAATTAAGGACAGAATAAATAAATTCATAGAATAAAAACAAACAAACAAAAAAACCATTGCTGTCAAGTCAATTTTTTTAACTCATGGTGACCCTATAGCGACCCTACAGGACAGAGAAGAACTGCCCCATAGAGTTTCCAAGGAGTGCCTGGTGAATCTGAACTGCTGACATTTCGGTTAGCAGCCATAGCACTTAACCACTACACCACCATGGTTTCCCGTAGAATCAAATGAGAAATGAAAACACTTCCTACCAGAATCTTTGGAACTCAGCAAAAGCAGTGCTCAGAGGTCAATTTAGAGCAATAAATGCTCACATCCAAAAAGAAGAAAGGGCCAAAATCAAAGAATTATCCCCACAACTCAAACAAATAGACAGAGAGAACAAAAAAAGCCCTCAGTCACTAGAAGAAAGCAAATAATAAAAATTAGAGCAGACTGACAGGGATTACAATAGAGTTTCCCAGACAGAGCTGAGAAAAATATAGAACAGATTTCTAACTCAGAAAGAAAGACCAGACTTGCTGGCCTGTCAGAGACTAGAGAAACTCTGGGAGTATGGCCCCAGGACACACTTTCGGCTCAGTAATGAAGTCACTCCTGAGGTTTACCCTTCAGCCAAAGATTGGACAGGCCCAGAAAACAAAAAAAGACCAAAGAGGCACACAAGCCCAGGGGCAGGCATTAGAAGGCAGGATGAAGCAGGAAAGCTGTTAATAGAGAACCCAGGTTTGAGAAGGAAGAGTGTTCACATATCGGGAGTTATTAAGCATTGTCGTAGAAATATATGTGTGCTAACTGTTTAATGAGAAACTAGTTTGTTCTGTAAACGTTCATCTAAAGTACAATTTAAAAAATTAGAGCAGAATTAAATGAAATAGAGAACAGAAAAACAATTGAAAGAGTTAACAAGACCAAAAGCTGATTCTTTGAAAAGATCAACAAAATTGATAAACCACTGGAGAAACTGACGAAAGAAAAACAGGAGATGAAGCAAATATCCCAAATAAGAAATGAGATGGGCGATATCACAACAGATCCAATGAAATTAAGAGAATCATAACAGAATACTATGAAAAATTGTACTCTATCAAATTTGAAAACCCACAGAAAATGGGAAAATTTCTAGAAACACACTACCTACCAAAACTAACACAAACAGAGGTAGAACAATGAAATAAACCTACAACAAAAAAAGAGATTGAAAAGGTAATTTAAAAAACTCCCAACAACAACAACAAAAGCCCTGGCCCTGACAACTTCACTGGAGAATTCTGCCAAACTTTAAGAGTTAAAATCACTACTACTAAAGATATTTCAGAGCATAGAAAAGGAGGGAATACTCCTAGATTCATCCTATGAAGACAGCATAACCCTGATGCCAAAATTAGGTAAAGACACCATAAAGAAAGAAAATTCCCTCATAAACTCAGATGCAAAAATCCTCAACAAAATTCTAGCCAATAGAATTCAACAACATATCAAAAAAATAATCTGCCATGACCAAGTGGGATTCATACCAGGTACACAGGGATGGTTTAACATTAGACATACAATCAAAGTAATCCATCACATATATAAAGACAAGAACCACATGATCTTATCAATTGATGCAAAAAAGGCATTTGACAAAGTCCAACACCCATTCATGATAAAAACCCTCAGCAAAATAGGAAGAGAAAGAAAATCCCTCAACATAACAAAGGGCATTTTTTTTTTTTTTATACAAAGCCAATAGCCAACAATATCCTGAGTGGAGAGAGTCTGAAAGCATTTCCCTTGAGAATGGGAGCAAGAAAAGGATGCCTTTTATCACCACTTTTATTCAACATTGTGCTGGAGGTCCTAGTGAGAGCAATTAGGCTAGAAAAAGAAATAAAAGGCATCCAAATCGGCAAGGAAGAAGTAAAAGTATCTCTATTTGCAGATGATACGACCTTTTACACATAAAACCCTAAAAAATCCTCAAGATAACTATTGGAATAGAAGAGTTCAACAAATTATCAGGATACAAGATAAACATAAAAAATCAATTGGATTCCTCTACGTCAACAGAGAGAACTTCAAAGAGGAAATCACCAAATCAATACCATCTATAATAGCCCCAAGAAGATAAAATTCTTAGCAATAAATTTAACCAGAGATGTGAAACATCTATACAAAGAAAACTACAAGACACTACTGCAGGAAACCAAAAAAGACCTAGATAAGTGGAAAAACACAACTTGCTCATGGATAGGAAGACTCAACACTGTGAAAATATCTCTTCTACCCAAAGCAAATTACAGATAGAATGCAATCCCTATCCAAATTCCAATGGCATTTTTTAATGAGATGGAGAAACAAATCACCAACTTCATATGGAAAGGGAAGAGGCCCTAGATAACTAAAGCATTACTGAAAAAGAAGAACAAAACAGGAGGCCCCACACTACCTGATTTTAAAATTTGTTATACCGCCATAGTAGTCAAAACAGCCTGATACTGGTACAACAGATACATAGACCAACGGAACATAATTAAGAATCAAGATGTAAATTCATCCACGTATGAGCAGCCGATATGTGAAAAAGGCCCAAGGTATGTTAATTGGAGAAAAGACAGTCTTTTCAACAAATGGTGCTGGCATAACTGGGTTTCTACCAGCAAAAAAAAAAAAAAAAAAAAAATGAAACAATACCCATACCTCATACCATGCACAAAAACTAACTGAAAATGGATCAAAGACCTAAACATAAAATCTAAAATGATAAAGATCTTGGAAGAAAAAATAAGGCCAATGCTAAGAACCCTAATTCATGGCATAAACAGTAAACAAAACATTATAAACAATGCACAAACACCAGAAGAGAAACTAGATAACTGGGAGCTCCTAAATATCAAACACTTATGCTCATCAAAAGACTTCACCAAAAAAATAAAAAGACAACCTGCGGACTGGGAAAAAAATTTTGGCTATGACAAATCCAGTCAGCATCTAATCTCTAAAATCTACGAGGTGCTGCAAAACCTCAATAACAAAAAGACAAATAACCCAATTTAAAAATGGGCAAAGGATATGAACAGGCACTTCACCAAAGAAGACATTCAGGCGGCTAACAGATACATGAGAAAATGCTCACAATCATTAGCCATTAGAGAAATGCAAATCAAAACTAGAATGAGATACCATCTCACCCCAACAAGGCTAGCACTTACCCAAAAAACACAAAATAATAAATGTTGCAAAATGGCACAACCACTTTGGAAATCATTTGGTTCTTCCTTAAAAAATTAGAGCTACCATATGATCCAGCAATCCCACTCCTTGGAATATATCCTAGAGAAATAAGAGCCCCCACACAAATAGATATATGCACACCCATGTTCATTGCATCACTATTTACAACAGCCAAAAGGTACCCATCAACAGAAGAACGGATAAACAAATTATGGAATATTCCCACAAAGGACAACTATGCATTGATCAAGAACAGTGATGAATCTTTGAAATATAACATAGATGAATCTGGAAGGCATTATGCTGAGTGAAATAAGTCAGTCATAAAAGGATAAATATTTTACGAGACCACTGTTATAGGAACCCAAGAAAAAGTTTAAACACAGAAGAAAACATTGTTTGAATTTTTACAAGGGTGGGTAATGAGGGAGAGGGGTATTCACTAGCTAGACAGTAGACAAAAAATTATTTTAGGTAAAGGAAAGGACAACACACAATACAGGGGAAGTCAGCACAACTGGACTAAACCAAAAGCTAAGAAGTTTCCTGAATACAATCAAACACTTCGAGGGACAGAGTAGCAGGGGCAGGGGGCTCAGGGAGTCTGAGAACCAAGATTTCAGGTGACATCTAGATCAATTGGCATAACAAAGTGTATTAAGAAAATGTTACGCAGCCCACTTTGGTGAATGGTATCTGGGGTCTTAAAAGCTAGCAAGAGGCCATCTAAGATGCATCAATTGGTCTCAACCCACCTGGAGCAAAGGAGAATGAAGAACACCAAAGACATAAGGTAAAGATGAGCCCAAGAGACAGAAAGGGCCACATAAACCAGAGACTCCATCAGCCTGAGACTGAAGAACTAGATGGTGCCTGGCTACTACCAATGACTGCCCTGACAGGGAACACAACAGAGGATCCCTGATGGAGCAGGATAAAAGTGGGATGCAAACATCAAATCTAGTAAGAACACCAGACGAAATGGTCTGACTGAGACTGGAGAGACCCCAGATGATGTGGTCCCTGGACTCTCTGTTAGCCCATTCCTGAAATGAAACCATTCCTGAAGCCAACTCTTCAGACAAAAATTAATCTGGACAAAAAAAAAAAAAAAAAAAAAACCCACTATGAGACATGAAATGATATTGGAGAGGAGCGCGCTTGTTAGCTCAAGTAGACACATGAGACTGTGGGCCGCTCCTGTCCAGAAGTGAGATGAGAAGGCAGGCGGGGGTGGGGGACAGCAGCTGGTTGAATGGACATGGGAAATACAGGGTGGAGAGGAGGAGTATGCTGACACAGTGCAGGGAGAGCAACTAGTGCCACATAACAATGTGTGTATAAGTATTTGTATGAGAAACTGACATGAATATTAAACTTTCACTTAAAGCACAATAAAAAAAGAAAAAAGGAAAGAAATGGAATGCATAAAGATCAATATCTTAGATATTAGTGGCTGCTTTCAAGGTGAAAGAACTGAAGAAAAAATTCAGTCCTTGGGTTGCAATACTGAAGCATTCTATAGGAAAAATATTACATGAAGCAGAAAGCATCAAAATGAGGTGGAAGAATATGCAGAGTCACTGTACCAAAAAAGAATTGGTCGACATTCAGGCATTTCAGGAGGTAACACACGGTCAAGAACCGATGGTGCTGAAAGAAGAGGTCCAAGCTGCACTGGAGACATTGGAAAAAAACAAGGCCCCAAGAATTGGCAGAATACAGATTTAGATATTTCAGCAAATGCTGGAGGTGCTCACTCATCTACGCCAAGAAATTTAGAAAACAGCTATCTGGCCAACCAACTAGAAGAGATCTGTATTTGTACCCATTCCAAAGAAAGGTGATCCAACCAAATACAGAAATTATCGAACAATACCATTAATATCACACACAAGTAAAATTTTGCTGAAGATCTTTCAAAAGCAGTTGTAGCAGTACATCGATAGAAATTCAAGCTGGATTCATAAAAGGACGTGGAACGAGGGATGTCATTCCTGATGTCAGATGGATCATGGCAGAAAGAATACCAGAAAGATGTTTACCTGTGTTTTATTGACTGTGCTGAGGCATTCACTGAGTGGATCGTGACAAATTATGGAGAACATTGTGAAGAATGGCAATTCCAGAACAAGTAATTGTGCTTAGAACAAGTAGCAGGAGTTCGAACAGAACGAAGGGATACTGATTGGTTTAAAATCAGGAAAAGTGTGCGTCAGGGTTGTATCCTTTCACCATACTTATTCAATCTCTATGTTTAGCAAATAATCTGAGAAGTGGACTATATGAAGAAGAATGGGGCATCAATCAGGATTGGAGGAAGACTCACTGAGAACCTGAGATATGCGGATGACACAACCTTGTTTGCTGAAAGTGAAGAGGACTTGAACCACTTCCTGATGAAGATCAAAGACCAGAGCCTTCAGTATGGATTACACTTCAATATAAAGGAAACAAAAATTCTTACAAGGGGACCAATAAGCAACATCATGATAAATGGAGAAAAGATTGAGGTGATCAAGGATTTCATTTTACTTGTATCCAGGATTAATACCCATGGAAGCAACAGTGTATAAATCAAACGATGCATTGCATTGGGCAAATCCGCTGCAAAAGATTGCTTTAAAGTGTTAAAAAGCAAAGATATCACTTTAAAGACTAAGGTGAGCCTGACCCAAGCCATGATGTTTTCAAATCACCTAACATACATGAGAAAGGTGAAAAATGAATATGGAACACTGATGAAGAATTGATGCCTTTGAATTATGGTGTTGGCAAAGAATATTGAATATATATTGGACTGCCAGAAGGACGAATCGGTCTTGGAAGAAGCACAGCCAGATTTCTCATTAGAAGCAAGGATGGCAACGCTTTGTGTCATATATTTTGGACATGTTATTAGGAGGGACCAGTCCCTGGAAAAGGACATTATGCTTGGTAAAGCAGAGGGTCAGCGAAAGAGAGGAAGACCCTCAACAAGATGGATTGATACAGTAGCTACAACAATGGGCTCAAACACAGCAACGACTGTGAGAATGGTGCAAGACTAGGCAGTGTTTCCTTCTGTTGTGCATGGGGAGTCAGAACGAACTCCATGGCACCACAACAACTCTACAGCACCTAACAACAACAGGATGGCTAAGTTTAAAAAAAAAAAAAAGTAAATAGTGGCAAGTATGTAGCAAAGTTGGAACCCTTATCCATTGCTGATGGGAATGCAAAATAGTATAGCCGTTGTGGAAAAAAAGTGGCGGTTCCTCAGAAAAACTTTAGAACTACCAAATGACCCAGCAATTCCACTCCTGGTTTATACCCAAAAGACTTGGAACAGAGACTCAAAAAGAGACTTGTACACCAACATTCACTGCAGCGCTATTCACAATAGTCAAAAGGTGGAAACAACCTAAATGCCCATCAACAGATGAAGATGAATGTATAAACAAAATGTGGTACATACGTACAATGGAATACTACTTCAGCCAGTAGGAGAAATGAACTCTTGATACGTGCTACAGTATGGATGGAGCTTGAAGACATTCTGAGCGAAATAAGCCAATCACAAAAGGAAAAATACTGTATGATCTCACTTATTTAAAAAGACGAGAATAGGCAAATGTAGAGATAAAAGTTTGTTAATGGCTACCAGGGGCAGGAAGGAGGAGAAAAAGGGAGGATCAACAGTGATGGAAAAATCACATTGATTAAGGGTTGGGCTGCACAGCTGATTATTGCAATTGCTGTCAATAAGTTGTATGCCTGTAAGAAGCTGAATTGGCAAAAGTTGTGTGATAGAAATATTTACAACAATGACAACAACAACAAAACAGTAGGTGATAACTCTGTTTATGTACAACCAAATACCTCATGGGATTTGATTCTTTGGTTTAGAGGTTTAGGGTTGTGGTTTCATGGGACATCCCAGTTAATTGGCCTAATATCATGTTTAGTGCCTCTGTTCTACCTCCTAGTTCATTGGGTAGTGCCTGGGTTCTTAGAAGCTTACAAGTGGCCATCCAAAGCACAACAATTGGTCTCTATTCACCCAGAGCAAAAGAGGAAGAAAGAGAGTCAGGAATAGGAGGAGGTTATGGAATTTGTTAATTGCCTCCATGAACAAATGCCTCCTTTGCCATGAGACCAGAAGAACTGGATGGTGCCTGCCTACCATTACTGAACATTTTAATTAAAGATTCCATGGAAGAATACTGATCAAAAGGAGGAAAATGCAAAACAAAATTCAAATTCTCATGGACTCTAGACTTTCTGGAGCCACGGAGGGCAGATGAACCCCTGAAACTATTGCCCTGTGATAATCTTTAAAAACCTTAAACCAAAAATGTCCCCTGAAGTCACCTTAAAACCAAATGGTAGTTTAGCTTAACTAGTAAAAAATATCTGCCTTGAGCATTATGCTTTCTTAAGAACCATCTATATGGGATCAAATTGACAACAGTGACTCGAAAGATTAGATGGGAACCTTAGGGGCAGTGAATTTATGTTAATGAGGGAGGAGCAACTCAGAAAAGGAGGGTGGGAATGGTTGTACAACTGGAAGAATGTAATCAATGTCACTAAATTGTACATATAGAAATTTTTAAATTGGTGTATGTTTTGGTGTGCATATTCTCAATAACAACAAAATAAATAAAATTTAGGAAAAAAAGACACTGTAAAACAGAGCAAACAAAATGCCAAGGGGCCTGGGGAACACTATTTGCCAGGAATAATTGAAGGAAGCAGCAATATTTAGTCTGGAGAAAAGATAACACAGTAGGGACATGGTTGCTGACCTCAAATACCTGAAGAGCTGTCATGTGGAAGAGGGAGTAGCTGCAATCCATCTCATGCCAGAGAAGAGGATAGCTAGAAATCACAGAGAGGCAGTTTTCAGCTTTATTTAAGGATGAACTTCCTAATAATTACAGCTTTTCAGTGATGAACCCAACTTCCGTCTGAAGTAGTCAGCTTTCTGTCATTGCAAGATTTCTAGCAGTAGCCAAACGACCACCCTCATAGATGGTACAAGTTATACGCTGATGTCTAGGTAGCAGGCAGTGGACTAGGAAGTGGAATTTGAGGGATCTGCCAAAAGGTAACAGGGCTGAGCTTCCAGGAAGCCATTTGAGAGCACTGCTTTAAATCCTGGGCAGGGCACTGGCAGGGATAGGCCAAGGCTGGAAAATGAGAGAAAAATGGGACCTACAGGTCAACTTGAAAATAAAAATAAGAATATTTAAAAAATTTTTTAATGACGTAGCTATGAAATCATGTTTGAATTCATTCTTTCTCAAGAACAGTTTCATCTTAGACACTAATTCTTGAAAATAAATGTGATTCTTTCTCTCTGTTGCTGTTGTTGTTAGCTGCCATCAGGATGGCTCTGACTCATAGTGACCTTACATACAACAAAACAAAACTCTGTCCTGTCTTGTACCATCTTCACAACTGTTGGTATGCTTGAGTCTACTGTTGTGGTTATCCTTCAATCCACGTCATTGTGGGTTTCCACAGTTTTCGATTATCCTCTACTTTACCTAACATGGTGTCTTTCTGTAGTGATTGGTGCTTCCTGATGACACGTCCAAAGTAAGTGAGCTGAAGTCTTGCCATCCTTGAGTCTAAGGAGCATTCTGGTTGTTCTTCTAAGACAGATTTGTTACTTAACCCTGCTTTGAATCTATTAGTTTTTCTCTAGAAGTGTGTGTATCGCTAGTCTCATATTAGAATTGCATAGAGTTTTGTTTTTTGTTTAATTTAGGCTTTATCCCTTAGCACGTTCTGCTTTGCAGAGCTTAACTCATGTGAGATGTAGACAGGAGAAATCACGTTGCCTCTGAGGAGCTTTTGTTAAATGTCACGTTGCCCAAGGACCTCGTGGGCACTCCAGTAGGGTGAGTCGCAATAGTCAAAGAACATGACTGCAGTTAGAAACGTATTGAAATCATCCCATAAAAATTAAGTATATTTTTTTATTTAAATCCCAGCTGGTGAAGAGTTTTTTCCTTATTTGTTCTTTGGTTTTTCTGGGTCCAGCTGAGTTGTGGACTCTTGCTTGAACTATGTTTAAATTCTACCTCATTCTGAGTTTTGTTTGAAAACTTGCAGGTGGAAAATCCATGGATATTAATGTCTCAGAACAATTGACTTAGAAAGATCTTAACAAGTTACACAGCCAAGTATTTGGGAATACTGACTGTTTGACAGGTGCCGAGTCACAGCTTTGTGCACCGACTCTCAGGCCACAGTGAGTTTGTGTTAATGGCTGAGCTCAGGCCCCCTACTCCCTCCTCCATTTATTACTTTCCTTAAGAAGAAGGGTTTTCACAACTGTGTGAATTGAGTAGGTTTTACAAGTTAGCATCTAGCTGATTTATTGGCAGTAGATCACCAGGCCTTTCTTCAAAATCACCTCTGGGTGAACTGGAACTCCAACCTTTAAGTTAGCAGCCCAGTGTGTCAACCATTTGCGACACCCAGGGCCTCCACCCAGTAGGCTACCCCATTGTGTTGGGTAGACTTTCTTCTCAAGTGCAATCATCCAGCAAGCTCTATCACAAAGGCTTGCTAGAAAACAGGTTCCCTACAAACCATTTCCCCTCTGCAGTGCTCAGTAACCCTTTCATTGAGTAAGAACGAAGTAGAAAAGTTCTAACAAACTGGCATATTTCAGGATGTAAAAGAAAGAAAAATAGACCAGGAGTAGTTAGATAACTTGAAATCTAATCTTGTTTTTGTAAATAACTGTAGTACTGAACCCTGATCTCAGTTTTTCAGACATAAAAAGGGAATGCTGATGTCTTGGCCTGCTGTGATGAGCAGTGGTTGTGTCTGGGTCCCTGACATGTGAACCTTTCTCCTCTGTGTGAGAAATTCTCCAGATCTGCATGTCAGTGGTCAGAGCTCGGCTGCTAACCAAACACTCAGCAATTTGAATCCACGAGCCACTCCTTGGAAACCCTATGGGTGCAGTTCTACTTTGTTCTGTAGGGTTGCTATGAATCAGAATTGACTTGATGGCAATGGGTTTGGTTTGGTTTTGATGCATCTCAGTGGTAAGGGGACCCACCCGGCACTAGGAGGCCAGAAAGGTCAGACATTCATGGCCCCACGTCCTTGGGGTGTGGTTGTGACTGAAGCTTGGATAATCTGGTCCTGCCTGGACCTCTGACTCATGGCAACCCCATATACAATATAACAAACCTTTGCAAGGTCCTGCACCATCCTCACAATTGTTGGTACGTTCAAGTCTATCGTTGCTGCCACTGTGAATTTTGAGTACCTTCTGACCTAGAGGGCTCATCTTCCAGGATTATATCAGACAATATTCTGTTATGATCCATGAGGTTTTCATTGGCTAGGAGCCCTGGTGGTGCAGTGGTTAAGAGCTAGGCTGCAAACCAAAAGGTCAGCAGTTGGAACTCACCAGCTGCTCCTTGGAAACTCTATGGCTTCTTTTCAGAAGTAGATTGCTAGGCTTTCTTACTAGTCTGTCTCAGTCTGGAAGTTCCACTGAAAGCTATCCACCATGGGTGACCCTCCTGGTATCTGAAATACCCGTGGCATAGCTTCCAGCATCACAGCTACACACAAGCCATCACAGTACAACAAACTGAGAGACAGGTGGTGGATAAATTTACTTAGAGATGCTGTATTTAAACTGCTCAGTGAATGAACACACATGTTGTTCCATATATTTTTAAAAGGAAACAATGACCCACTGGCAAAGGGCATGAGCTCTGAGTTCTGGGTTTTCTGACCTAGTAGCAGTGATACATTTTTATTAATAAAGTCAAGTGAACTGTAACCTGTGACCACAGAACATGGGGAAGAAAAATAGGAGGTCATGCACTACCTTGGTCTTACGGCACTCACAGAATTTTAGAACCAAAGGGAAGTTTTCCCATGAAGACTGATTCCCTATTTTACAGCTGAGGAGACTATAGTTGCAAATCATAAAGAGAACTGCTGCAAGTGACAGTTAGTGGATGTCATCAGCACCAAGGCTGGAACCCAACTGGTTAAGCGTCTCTTGGTTAACTAGTCCAGGGTCATTTTCACTGACCACTTCAGCACTGCTCTGTAATCAGCCAAGTCTGGTGTTTATAAGCAAGCCATAGTACTGAAGAATAAAATTCTATTCAGAACTAGTAGAGACAGTTGGCATGACGCTTCGGTCATTTGTCCCTATTTGTAAGGTGCCATAAGGCAAGCTCTTCTGTTGGAGCCTGTGATCCACAACAGGAACATACTGAAACTCAAATAAAACTCTATAATAAGAGCTGTAACATCCAAAATTTAACTCCATCGTCTTTAGCTTCAGCCTGTCTTCAGAGTCCCAGACCTGCCTTCCAAGTCCCACCTGGATATTCTGTCTGCATCTGCCATGGAAGAAGTATAGCCACAACACTCCGCAGAAGCAAGGATGACAAAACTTCTTGCTTACTTTGGACACATTATCAGGAGGGACCAGTCCATGGAGAAGAACATTATGCTTGGTAGAGGGTCAGCAAAAAAGAAGACCCTCAAGGAAATAGATTGACACAGTGGCTGCAACAATGGGCTCAAACACAGCAACGACTGTGAGGATGGCACAGGGCCAGGCAACACCTTGTCCTGTTACACATGGGAACCAACCTGACGGCACCTAACAACAGCATCTTCAATCCATCATATTACCTCATTTATCTCAGGAAACACATTCTTCGGTGCTTAGCCTTAGGACAGAAATAATTTGAGTCTTAACAACCAAAAATTTTGATTACATTGACTTGAGAAGACACTTTGGTGTATTTTTCACATACTAAACAAATTTAACTATATTTTAAGAGACATTTTTGTCCAGAGTATTTACAGAAAATGCTACAAAGCTTAAGAAAGTAAGAACTGAAGCCCAGATTAAAAAAAAGCTCATTTTGCTAACTTTTTATCTCTTATGGGCCCATTTTTTTAATATATATAATTCAGAATGTTGGCTGTAAACAATTATTTCCTTGCTAATTTCAGTATAGAGATCCTTTAACCCTGAGCTATTCGTCCTAAGAGATCATTGTCATGGGTGCTTTTTTGTTACTAGGTGAGAATTTTATATCTCACTATTTTATCAATGATCATTAATGCAAAATATATTTAAGCAAATAATAGCATGAGCTGCCTTCTGTATGATAAAAACAAAAAATGTACCAAAAAATACTTAAGAATCATTTCATCACTTCAGTCAAGGAAAGCTAAATTAAAATGTTAGTAAATAAAAATAAAATAGTTTATTGATTTCCTTAGACTACTTAAAAATAAATATGGGTCTATATTCTTCTTGGAGCCTTGGTGGCACAGTGGTTAAGAGCTCAGGCTACTAACCGAAAGGTCGGCAGTTCAAATCCACCAGCTGCTCCTTGGAAACCCACTCTATGGGGCAGCTCTTACTCTGTCCTGTAGGATCACTCTGAGTCAGAATGGATTTGATGGCAACAGGTTTGGTTTGATATTCTTCTTACCATGAAACAAAATATTGAACTGTGCCCTTTAGGCATGCTACCATACTTCAAACACTATCTTAACATTGCTTTCATGTCAAACAAAGGAAACAAAAATCCTGGAGCCACTGGAAAACATTGGGGTAGCCAGGCTGTTGGTGAGGTCCTGGTCAGAACCTACCCAGGGCATAATGATTCCAGTTGATATTTTTTCAATTAAAACATATAACCAATATGACATAGGCAAATAAATAGAAACCAAAGCTTATTAGTGGTCACCAGGGATGAGGGGGAGAGGGAAAACGGAGTTGCCATTTGTGTCAATGGTGGTGGAATACGTCAGGAAAGGATGGTGACAAATGGTTGCACCACATGGAGACTGTAACCAATGTCACTGAATTATACATGTAAAAACTGTTAAATTGGAGAATGTTCTGTTATGTATATTTTACCACAATAAAATACATAAATATAATGGGGGAAAAAAGTGGAAAC
Source organism: Loxodonta africana (assembly GCF_030014295.1). NCBI lineage: Eukaryota > Metazoa > Chordata > Mammalia > Proboscidea > Elephantidae > Loxodonta > Loxodonta africana. The sequence continues at coordinate 78,415,668 of NC_087358.1, read as the reverse complement.
AACCCAAATGTCAAAAAGAAAACCCACATAACCAGACTTTCAAATGTAACATATAAAGAGCCATATTCTGACATTGATTTTCTATGTCACTTGGCATTTCCTATTTATTTGTGAACAAGAAATAATAGGCTATTCCTATGCCTCTGCAATTTGAATTCTGTATGCAATAATAATCATAATACATTATAAAATACGGGCAATCCCTTACTCACCATAGGGTTCCCTTCCAAAGACTCCACAGCAAAGCAAGTCTTCTGACGTAAGTCAAATATCTTTTTTTCTTTTTTTTTAGTTTTCATTATTATTGCCTTTTATTATCATTATCTTTCTAAAGGTCTTTGTCTTTTGGAGTTAGAAACATTACATATAAACATCTGCAAGTGAGCACCTGAGAATGATGATGTCAGCCAACTATGGGCTGTAACATCGCATGTAGGAAAAACAAGGAATAGCTAAGTGCAGGTCCTCCTGGCTCCAACATGAGCTAAGTCAGGGGCTACCTATAATAACGTCAAAAAGACCTGGACACTCCTTAAAAGCTGGACAGGAGTGTTCTCATGTAACTGAAATGCTGGAATCATTGCCCCCAATATCCACAAATGTTCAGTTTGTAGTAAACTATGAAATATGTCAATCAATTTTAAGCCAGAGTTAAAAGCCCTTCAAACAGGCCAGAGCACATAGACAAGCTCAGTTAGTACTCAACCAAACGTTTAGCTGGTTTGTTTCTCTGTTTGCGGGAGTGACTCCCTTTAGATTAATCTCTCTTGGGACTTTTTTGAAAGAATGCAGAGCTTCCCATGTCTGACTGCCAGGGACTGACACTGCCCAGTGGGCTTCTGACCCATCTGCACAGAGGTGGTGCTGAGCCCTGGAGAGTGGTTGTGTAAGGGATGGAAATCCAGGCTGCGAGGAATTCAGGCAAAAGGGTTAGAAGGATTGTGTTCTTCTTTCTGAAATTTACCCATATATTCACTCTACATCTTTAGTGTGGGCTGAAATCTAAGCGAGCACAACAGTTTTGACCAATTTTTTCCTTCCCAAGCCCAAAATAGCTTTAAGCAGGAAAAGGGCAGGATGACTACTATCCCAATTCTATATTCCTGTTAATAATCAGATCCGTGTTATTGGAGAGAAAAGAGCATTGCCCCAAATAAAACATTTTGTCGAGAATAAGTAAGGCTGCCTAAGGAACCAATCTGAAAATGGTTGGGTGCTTACTATGAAGGTACTTTTTTCGGGAGGGAGGGACTGAGGGTGGGGTCGGGGGGGTAGAAAACCTTTTTTAAAAGGAATCATATAGGGTCACTATGAGTCGGAATCGACTCGACGGCGCTGGGTTTGGTGTTTTTTTTGGTACTCACTAATGAAAGGGCACAAACACAAGGGGGCAGGAACAGCTCAGGCTCTGGCTTCGAAACCGACTGACTGAAGCAGATCGACCTTATTTTAGCTCGCCCTCCGGCTATTAATCAATTCTCCTGGCAAGCAAAGAAACGTGATACTGACAAGTGGGCTTAGTTTGTACTTGGTCTAATTACCGCCCGGAGAACAGGAACGCCTCTGATGTAAACTACCTTAACCGCGGCGCCCCGGACAGCCTGGGGCCACTTTCCCTGCGACTTACTCCTCAGCGCGAGTCTCGCGATTCTGCCCACGCATCCCAAATGCCCCCTTTCCTTTTACTCGGGGAACTTTGGTGGCACAGGAGGGGCTGGTTAAAAACTCGCCAACCTGAGGACTGTGCCCATTGTCATTGCCGAGGACGGGGCGGCAGGAAGGGGGTGCAACCTGCTCTTGTTGGGCTTTTAATTCCAGTTTTCTTTTGCAAATATGCCCCAGAGACGCCCGCACACTGCTCTGGGTTTCCACTCAAACTCAGGCGACCTTGCGTTTCCTTTTCCCCACCGGTTTGCAGGCTTCCGTGAAAAATGACCACCCCTGCGTGGGATTCCACTGAATCGGGGAGGGGAGGTTTACAACGAGGAATCCGCTTTCGCCGGCCATTGAAGGGTTGGCTACTGCCCAGGCGGCGACTTCTGGATCCCCTGAGGGACCCCCAGCAGCCTCCGGCCAAGGTGACAGCCCCCGGCTGACTCTGGCTCGCTTCTAGAACAACCTGTTGCGCCTTTCCTCTTCTCCCTGCCGGCGGTTTCCCCGCCTTGGCTCTAAATGCTGATTGGCAGAAATCGTTACCCAACCCTCGACTCCGGGCCTCCTCCCGAGACCGACGATTGGTCCCTGGGAGGGCTGGAGCCCGAGGGTGCAAGGGGAGGGATTTCCCTCAAAGGGCAGGGTCCCAGGACCCGGGAAAGAAGAGGGGAGGGACTCAGTTGCAAAGCGACTGAATCCGTAGGGGAGGAGCCCGGTAGCCTCCCGGGCGGCAGCTCCAGCCCAGACCGCGCCGCGCAACTTTCCCGTCCTTTTGGCGCCGCCCGGGCTACCGGAGGACCCCGCAGGCGGCGTGTGGAGTCTGGGTACTTCCCGGAGTGTCTTGCTCCCTGCCAAGGGACTGACCTTGCACGCTCGAATGCGGATCTGTCCGAGCCCAAACCCCCGTACTATGCATACAGCCGGGACCTCCGGGAGCGCCTCCCGCGCGTGCGGGGAAGCCAAGCGCACCAGCCTGCAGCCAATGCCTCCTCCGCTGCCCCGACTGCTGCTGCTGCTGCTCCTGTCACTGGTAAGCCGCGTCATGGCACAGCCTGCGGCCCCCAGCCGGGCGTTGCTGTCCCCAGATCTCGCGGAGGCTGTGGGGGTCCCCGCCAATGAAGCCATAGTGCTGGCGAACCGCGGGCTCCGGGTGCCCTTCGGCCGGGACGTCTGGCTGGATCCGCTGCACGACCTGGTGCTGCAGGTGCAGCCGGGGGATCGCTGCGCGTTGACCGTGCTAGACAACGACGCGTTGGCCCAGCGGCCCGGCCGTTTGAGTCCCAAACGCTTTCCTTGCGACTTCGGCCCTGGCGAGGTGCGCTACTCTCACCTGGGAGCGCGCAGCCCGTCGCGGGATCGTGTCCGACTGCAGTTGCGCTACGACGCTCCTGGAGGGGCGGTGGTGCTGCCACTGGTGTTGGAGGTGGAGGTGGTCTTCACCCAGCTGGAGGTTGTGACTCGGAACTTGCCCCTCGTCGTGGAGGAGCTGCTGGGGACCAGCAACGCCCTGGACGCCGGGAGCCTGGAGTTCGCCTACGAGCCCGAAACGGAGGAATGCCGCGTGGGCATCCTGTCGGGCCTGAGCGTGCTGCCTCGCTATGGGGAACTCCTCCACTACCCGCAGGTCCCGGGCCGGGCCAGCGAGGCGAGTTCCTTGGAGCCTCTCCTGATGGACTGCAAAGCTTTCCAGGAGCTAGGCGTGCGCTATCGCCACACAGCCGCCAGTCGCTCCCCAAATAGAGACTGGGTTCCCATGGTGGTGGAGCTGCGCTCCCGGGGGTCTCCTGTGGGCAACCCTGCTTTGAAACGTGAGCACTTCCAGGTGCTGGTGAGGATCCGAGGGGGGACCGAGAACACCGCCCCCAAACCCAGTTTTGTGGCTATGATGATGATGGAGGTGGACCAGTTTGTACTGACTGCCCTGACCCCAGACATGCTGGCAGCTGAGGATGCTGAGTCTACGCCTGAGCTTCTGGTCTTCAACCTCACCTCTCCATTCCAGCCTGGCCAGGGCTTCCTGGTGAGTACGGATGACCGCAGCCTGCCGCTCTCCTCCTTCACTCAGCGGGATCTCAGCCTCCTGAAGATCGCCTACCAGCCGCCTTCTGAGGATTCTAACCAGGAGCGTCTCTTTGAATTGGAGCTGGAGGTGGTGGACCCTGAAGGAGCGGCCTCGGACCCTTTTACCTTCGTGGTCGTGGTGAAGCCCATGAACACACTGGCACCAGTGGTCACCCGGAACACTGGTCTCGTTCTCTACGAGGGCCAGTCTCGGCCCCTAACAGGTCCTGAAGGCAATGGGCCACAAAACTTGGTCATCAGCGATGAGGATGACCTAGAGGCAGTGCGGCTGGAGGTGGTTGCTGGGCTCCGGCATGGTCGTCTCATTCTTTTAGGTGCCTCCGGTGGTGACTCTGTCCCCAAGACCTTTACTGTGGCCGAGCTGGCAGCCGGCCAGGTGGTCTACCAGCATTATGACAGAGATGGCTCACTGAGTGACAATCTGGTGCTTCGAATGGTAGATGGAGGAGGTAAGCACCAGGTGCAGTTCCTGTTCCCCATCACCTTAGTGCCGGTGGATGACCAGCCACCTGTCCTCAATGCTAACACAGGGCTGACACTGGCAGAGGGGGAAACGGTGCCCATCCTGCCCCTCGCTCTGAGTGCAACGGACATGGACTCAGATGACTCTCTGCTGGTTTTTGTGCTGGAGCCACCCCACCCAGCTACAGGGCACCTGCTTCTTCGCCAGACTCACCCTCCCCAGGAGGAGGCGGAGGAGGAGCGCAGCAAGGACACTTGGAAAAAGAGGGGGATGTTCTATGAGCGCACAGTGACAAAGTGGCAGCAGCAGGACATAGTGGAAGGCAAGTTGTTCTACAGGCACTCTGGGCCCCACAGACCTGGGCCAGTCATGGACCAGCTCGTGTTCAGAGTCCGAGATAACCACGACCCCCCTAATCAGTCGGGGCTACAGAGGTTCCTGATACGCATTCATCCTGTGGATCGCCTACCCCCAGAGCTGGGCAGTGGGTGTCCCCTCCGGATGGTGGTGCAAGAATCCCAGCTGACACCACTGAGGAAGAAGTGGCTTCGATACACCGACCTGGACACAGATGACCGAGAACTGCATTATACAGTGACCCAGCCACCCATGGACACAGATGAAAACCACTCTCCAGCCCCTCTGGGAACCTTGGTCCTGGCTGACAACCCCTCAGTCATAGTGACCCATTTTTCCCAAGCCCAGATCAACCACCATAAAATTGCTTACAGGCCCCCAGATCAAGAACTGGGAGTGGCTGCCCGAGTGGCCCAGTTCCAGTTCCAAGTGGAGGACCAAGTTGGAAATGTGGCTCCAGGCACCTTCACACTTTATTTGCAGCCAGTGGACAACCAGCCACCTGAGATCCTCAACACAGGCTTCATGATTCAGGAGAAGGGCCACCACGTCCTGAGCGAGACTGAGTTGCATGCGACTGATGTGGACACTGATGTGGTCCACATCTCTTTTACTCTCACACAGGCTCCCAAGCATGGCCACATGGGAGTGTCTGGACAGAGACTGCATGTGGGTGGGATCTTCTACTTGGAGGATATCAAGCAGGGCCGGATTTCCTACACCCATAATGGGGACGAGTCTCTGAATGATAGCTGTTCCTTGGAAGTCAGTGACAGACACCATGTGGTGCCCATTACTATAAGAGTGAATGTCCGGCCAGTGGACGATGAGATGCCCATACTGAGTCTTCCTGCTGGCACACTGGGGTCCTATCTAGATGTTTTGGAAAATGGGGCTACTGAAATCACTGCCAGTGTTATCAAGGGGACCGATGAGGACACTGATGATTTGATGTTGACTTTCCTCTTGGAAGACCCACCCTTGTATGGGGAAATCCTGGTCAATGGAGCCCCTGCAGAGCAGTTTACCCAAAGGGACATCTTGGAGGGGTCTGTTGCCTATGCTCACACTAGTGGTGAGATAGGCCTGTTGCCCAAAGAGGACTCTTTTAACCTGAGTCTGTCAGATATGTCTCAAGAATGGAGAATAGGTGGTAATACTATCCAGGGAGTTTCTGTGTGGGTGACCATCCTCCCTGTTGATAACCACGCTCCAGAAGTTTCGGTGGGTGAATGGTTTATTGTAATGGAAGGTGAAAAAAGTGTTATAACCTCGACACACATAAGTGCTGAAGATATCGATTCCCTGAAAGATGACATCTTGTGCACTATAGTTATCCAGCCTACCTCAGGTTATGTTGAAAACATTTCTCCAGCACCAGGCTCTGAGAAATCAAGAGCAGGAATTGCCATCAGTGCCTTCACCCTGAAAGATCTCAGGCAGGGTCACATTAACTATGTCCAGAGTATCCATAAAGGGGTGGAGCCTGTGGAAGACCGATTTATATTTCGTTGTTCTGATGGTATTAATTTTTCAGACAGACATTTTTTCCCCATTGTTATCATTCCCACCAATGATGAACAGCCAGAGATGTTTATGAGAGAATTTATGGTGATGGAAGGCATGAGTCTGGTGATAGACACCCCCATCCTCAATGCTGCTGATGCTGACATACCCCCAGATGACTTAACTTTCACTATTACTCAATTTCCCACTCATGGTCACATCATGAACCAGATAATAAATGGTACGGTTTTGGTTGAAAGTTTCACCTTGGACCAGATAATAGAGAGTTCCAGCATTATTTATGAACATGATGACTCAGAGACCCAGGAAGACAGCTTTGTGATTAAACTCACAGATGGCAAGCATTCTGTGGAAAAGATGGTTCCCATTATGGTTATCCCTGTTGATGATGAGACCCCTAGAATGACTGTAAATAATGGACTAGAGATAGAAATTGGGCAGACCAAAATCATCAACAACAAGGTATTAATGGCCACTGATTTGGATTCTGAAGACAAATCCTTAGTTTATATTATTCGTTATGGTCCAGGACATGGCTTATTACAGAAACAAAAACCTACAGGTACCTTTGAAAATATCACATTGGGCATGAACTTTACCCAGGATGAAGTGGACAGAAACCTAATTCGGTATGTCCATTTTGGGCAAGAGGGCATCCGGGACCTAATTAAATTTGATGTGACTGATGGAATCAATGCCCTCATAGATCGCTATTTTTATGTATCTGTTGGCAGCATTGACATTGTCTTCCCTGATGTGGTGAGTAAGGGAGTGTCTTTGAAAGAAGGTGGTAAAGTCACCCTCACCACGGACCTACTGAGCACAAGTGACTTGAACAGTCCTGATGAAAACCTAGTTTTTACCATCACCAGGGCTCCCATGAGAGGTCGCTTAGAGAGCACAGATCAACCTGGGGTGCCCATCTCGTCTTTCACTCAGCTCCAACTTGCTGGCAACAAAATCTACTACATCCACACAGCCGCGGATGAGGTGAAGATGGACAGTTTTGAGTTTCAAGTCACTGATGGACGTAACCCTGTCTTCCGGACATTCCGTATCTCCATTAGTGATGTGGACAACAAAAAGCCCGTGGTCACCATCCACAGCCTGGTTGTCAGTGAAAGTGAAAACAAGCTGATCACTCCTTTTGAACTCACTGTTGAAGACAGAGATACTCCTGACAAGCTCCTGACATTCACCGTCACTCAGGTGCCTGTTCATGGCCATCTCCTGTTCAACAATACCAGACCTGTCATGTTTTTTACTAAACAAGAACTGAATGAAAACTTAATTAGCTACAAACATGATGGCACTGAGTCAAGTGAAGATAGCTTCTCCTTCACAGTGACCGATGGCACCCATACGGACTTCTACGTATTTCCTGACACGGTATTTGAAACCAGGAGACCCCAAGTGATGAGGATCCAGGTCTTAGCTGTTGACAATAGTGCACCCCAAATTGCAGTGAATAAAGGTGCCTCTACACTTCATACTCTAGCCACTGGCCATTTGGGGTGCATGATCACAAGCAAAATATTGAAAGTGGAGGACAGAGACAGTGTACATGTTTCTCTGAGGTTTATTGTGACAGAGGCCCCTCGGCATGGATATCTCTTCAACCTGGGCAAAGGCAACCACAGCGTCACTCAGTTTACACAAGGTACGATTTACTTATAGCCAAATGACACTCCAGGTCTTATTTTCTGAAGATATGGCTGTCACTGACAACCTCAGAAAAAAGTACAGTGTCAAATTAGGATCCAAGGGAAGGGAAGAGGAGGGAGAAGAAGGAAGGGAAGGGAAGGGAAGAGGAGAGGGAAGGGAAGGGAAGAGGAGAGAGAAGAAAGAGAAGGGGAGGGGAAGGGAAAAACCCAGGGACTCACTTTCCTGGGAAAATAACTCCCTTCTCACCATTTGTCCCATTGTAGTGACATTCATTAGAGGGAGCATCCATGTATTTTGGTAGTGGAAAGATAAGCTCCTAAAGCAAGACTCAGCTTTGGTGAATTAAACAGCCCTGCTCCACTTTTCACCCCTATCACCTGAGCATCCTCCGTTTGTGTGCTGTAGATCTTCTCGGAAGCATCTTTAACCCCTTAGGGAGAGAGAGAGAGGAAAAAAAAGAAAAGAAACCAAACCCATTGCCACTGAGTTGATTCCAACTCATAGCGACCCCACAGGCCAGAGTAGAACTGCCCCATGGAGCTTCCAAGGAACGGCTGGTAGATTCGAACTGCCAACCTTTTGGTTAGCAGCCATAACTCTTAGCCACTTTGAGAGGTGCTATCTAAATACTATGATTTCGCATTATTCTTATGATTATCAATTACTTTCTCAAAAAAGAGCCTTCAAATGTACTTCACTTTGGCTAGTTTTTGAGAGCATCTTTCTGGTTACCGTAACGGTTGCTAGCAACTTTGTAACTAGGAGAACAAGATTTATTTATATTTATATAAACAGTACTTGTAGATTCTTTTAATGGTTTTTTACTATTTCATGACAGGAAAACAACTATCCAATGACATAAGAGGTAAACACCTGTCTAGAGTTAAAACAATTATGTTTCTAGGACTCTTCACATACAAACATGAGAGAATATGCTTAGTGATGTATCAAAAGGCAAGATGTTCGTCATCAAAATAGACTTCCACTTAATTTTGGAGAACTGGAGATATGTAACAAGGGTAACCAGTGAAAGAGGAGATTGACTCATTAGTTCAAAGCTCTTTCCATCCTGCCCAAAACACAATAACAAACCCCTCTTACCTCAAGTATCTGCATGTGTTCCTTAGGCTGTAGGGTTTTTCTAACCTGGATTTCCTTTGTGTGTGGACAGTGTGAAACAAGAAGGGCAGGTGACCTATGCAGAGTTTCTCAGTGAGGGGAGGGCGAAGCCAATTAAGCATGTTGGCTTGGGAATGAGGGCCCTGTTCTCTAGAAGCTGAGACTTTTGCTACAAAGGGCCTTGGGTTGCCTTCATGGAAATCTCACCATGTCAGAATGGAAACTGGATCTATCCCTGTGGGCTCCATGGTTAGAGACAGAGTTGATCCCTGGGACATCCCCACGGGGTGTTCTTTTCTACAGCAGTGTTGATCTCTGAGATAACAAACATGGGTGTCTCCAAATGTAGTGTCAAAGTGAACTACTTCCCTGTTTTAGATGCTGGCAAGTCTCCCCCCACTCCAGCCTCCTGATTCTTGGCTGAAAGCCTGAATATATCCTAGGGCCTGCAGGGACAGGAAAACCTCAGAGTGCCAAGTGTCATGCAGACCAGCAGGAGACTTTCTGTGAAGGTTTTTCCTAGGACAGCAACACCATGCTATGTTAGACTGGTTACTTTTGAGGAAAGTGAAGCAGATGAAAAGAATATATTAGAGGAGAGAAAATGTTATTTCCAGTCACTTTCTCTGACCTGAAAAAATAATTGACTTTGGACACTACAAAATGAATTATTTGGGTGAGGATGAGTGAATTATTTAACTTCAATTATATATGACCAAACCCACAGCTCAAAATATTGGAATATTATTTCCTAAATATTAAACTCAAAGGTTACGCTATTTCATTACAGGCAGTTGCTCTGTCTCTCACTGACTTTGACCCACCATAATATCTGTCTGTGATTGTTTGTAAACATGGTAGTTGTAAGTTTATTATAAAAAGTGAAGATAAGTTTTTCAGGTTACCTTTTTAAAGTAAATTATCAAATTCCAATAAGAATCCAAATAATGACTAGGAAAATTGTTGATATTTCACTGGACAGCCTCAGTTGAGCAAGTTGAGGCTGATGTTTGGATTGTAGCAGGTATTATGGAGATCAGATAAGTGAGAGAAACGGAGAAGGCCCCACTGACAGCTGCCAAGGCAGCTTTTAGGAAGGGAAATCAAAGCAGTGTCTGGAGCGTGGACTGTGCTGCTTTTTCACGTGCTGTTTTGTTTCCGTTTCATGAAGGGGTAAACTAAACTATATTTTGACGGATTGTTCAATGAATTATCAATGAAACACATGTGGCCAGAAAAGATTATTCTCAAACTGATAGAACAAACGGTCCTGTCATTGTCATTATTAGCCACCATCAAGTTGGTCTCAACTCATGGTGACCCGGTACACAGTGGACCAAAGTGCTGCCTGGTCCTCAGCCATCCCTGTGACAGGTTGCTGATTGAACTGTTGTGATCCACAGAGTTTTCATTGGCTGACTTTTGGGAGTAGATCACCAGGCCTTTCTTCCTAGTCTGTGTTAGTCTGGAAACTGCACTCAACCCGATCAGTATCACAGCAACACGCAAGCCTCCAAGAACAGACGGGTGGTGGCTGCACATGAGGTCACTTGATGATAACTGAACCTGAGTCTCCCTTGTGGGAGGGGAGAATACCACTGAACCACCAGTGCCCCCTGAATGCTCCCTGTTGTTGTCGTTAGTTGCTGTTGAGTCGACTGACATGTGACGACCCTGTGTGTGTACGGTAGAACTGTGTTCCATAGGATTTTCAAGGCTGTGACACTTCAGAAGCAGATAGCCAGGCCTGTCTTTCAAGGTACTTCTTGGTGAGTTCGAACTATCAACCTCTTGTCTAGTGGTCGAGCTCTTAACTGTTTGAACCACCCAGAGACTCCAGGATGAAATTAATTCATTTCTAAAACTCATTAAATTTCATTATTATGAAAAGTTAGAGTTTATAAATTGTGGAAATTATTTAGTTATTTCCAACTTCAGCTCTTCCCCAAGGTGCCCCTGCACGCCTGACTCCAGGTCTAAGTCACTCATGTCAAGTATCTGGGTTTTTTTCTCTGTAATAAATATGTAATGATACCTCGTGGGGGATAATTTATAAAGCACTTTGAGGAGAGCAAGAATTTCCCCAAAGAGGTTGAACCAGGGCAGGGTTACTAGGTATGTTAATAAATTTAGAATCAAAACAAGCCATGGACTGATTGTGATTGTGTAGATAACCTGGAATAAATGTAATGCATGTTTAACAATGAAGAAAATCTAGTGAATTCTTAGATGTTTTCTTAAAGAAGGTAACATTTCATCCATTTGGTTTTTATCTTCCTGGTACCTCTGTGCCTTAAAGTGAATGTTTACATATATTTATGGTACTTTTATAGCATTTTTAGAGGTATCTGTAGAATAGAACAACAGTTGTAAAGAAGTCCTTACTTACCTGAGATTAAAAACAAACGTGTGTCTCCTTTTTGATCCATAGATTATTAATAGAATTATAGGGAAAAAGAAAGGAATTTAGTTTGTTCCAACCAATCAATGTTGCCCTAACTTGGAAGGAAAATTTGATGCTTCAGGATCACATAATTGCATTTGTGTTTTTACTTTAAAAAAAAAAAAAGTTCTTAAAATGGAAGTGGTAATTTATTTCAATGAACTTCACTTCTAAATACTGCAGTTTTTGCTGTGGATTTATTGTGCTGTTTTCTACATAGTAGGGCTTTAGATTTTTCTTTTAAAGTGAGAGGAGGGATGGGAGAGTTGGGGATGGGTCTGTCCCTCATGACCAGAGGTCACTGTCCTCCTGCTAAGGATGCTTCATCAGACCGGCGTTCGCTTGCTGCTCCTTGCTGGTAAGGTTGTAAGAGTTGAGAGATGCAGGAGTCAACAGGCCAAGAGCTGCGCAGGGGCTTCCCGGGACTCCTTACGCATTCAGAAACATCAGGTACAAAGTAGGACGGGCTGCTAAGGGAGAACGAGAGATCTTAGATTCCACCTCCCAGTACCTCTGTTAGCAGGAAGACACCATTGACTGTTGAAGGACCCTGAGTGGTGCACACAGTTTGTGATTGGCTGCTAACCTAAAGGTTGGTGGTTTGAACCCACCCAATGGTGCTTCATGTTGTTGTTAGTTACCAGTTGTGCTCCATATGGTTTTTAAGGCTGTGACTTTTGGAAGCAGATTTCCAGGACACTCTTCACAGGCTCCAGTCTTTTGGCTAGTAGTCGGGTACTGAACTGTTTATGCCACCCAGGGACTCCGTAAGATTACAGCCAAGAAAATCCTATGGAGAAATTCTACTCTGTAATGCATGAGGTTGCCATGAGTTGGGAGCCGACTTGACGGCAGCTAACAACCACCACCACCATCAGCTATTTTACCTTTCAAAACTGTATGAGCCAGAACAGAGTGTAAGAGTCACCTCCATAAAGCGGAGCTGTAGAAATTCATGGAGTAAGCTATCAATCCCAATGCCCTGTATCATTTGAGATTATTCTTTAATAAATGCATTTTCTGAGCTAGAGTGCCTTTAAACTCCACAGCATGAACTCTTAGAAGAAGGAACAACCAGAGAACACACTAGATAAACAATGTTACATACCGTTGTTTAAGCTGTTTGTAGCTATGATCTCGATGTTATGTAGCTTTGGATGTAACTACTCACTTATTGGCCCAGATCAGACAACAATCTCTTTGTGAGTGAGCATCATAGAACAGAATATTTGTTTCATTATGTTGTCTGTGTGGCATTATTAAGGAGAAGATTTGGTAAAATGGGTGAATTCATTTTTAACAATACTGAAAGCAAATCTATGCAAAAGGATCTGACAGACTAGAAAGCAACATACGAAGCATTTCTGAGGCGATGTAAACCTGTTGTTACTATGAATAAAGGCTGCAGCTTCTCTGAGTTGTTTTGCTTCAAGTTCTCTCTGATATTGGGTCATGATAGTTATTTTAATCTGAGGGATTTATTTATTTTTAATCTCAGCAATTTTTTCTTTCAAACCTTGAAGAACTTAAAAGCAGCCAACTCTACCACAAGAGGTAAGAGCTACCCCTCTTCCTCAAAGGCCAGTCCTACAAAGAGGCAAAGGGCGTGATTTTAGAAGTGCCAGGAAATCTGCCAGGCCTCAAAATATCTCCTTTTCCATCTGTCAGGGTGGCTGGCGTTTCACATTTAGATAGTCACTACTTTGGTGCATGAACATGCAAATACCATGGGGAGGGACCACACCGTGCTCTTATTATAATTTAGCTCTTTGTGTTTATCTGTGTAAGGAATCAGATTCCCCCCGGGGACAGCTGAAATCAAGGGGCCTGGAGATACGAGAAACAAGATAGCACTGCTTCTCTTAGGAGGGGAAGGTATCATAAATATGGATACAGAAAGGAAGAGCTCATGGGATTTACCATAAATAATTAGTCACCAGCTTTGTCCTAGTGATTAATCATCCTGCCCTTTGGTTATTTTCTAGCTGACATTGATGACATGAAAATATGCTACGTCTTAAGAGAAGGGGCTAATGCCACAAGTGATACGTTTCATTTTATAGTTGAAGATAGTGGTGAGTATTCCACTCTCCTGTTCGCGTAAACAAGGAGAGCCATTCCTATTGGTTGGTCTTTGACAACTTCATTACAAGGAATCCGTATCAAGTATTATTTTATTCTCATCTGAATTTATACCAAGTGGATTTGGGATTTGTTATACAAAATTTTATAGCCTCAATGTGACACAGTTCTACTCTGCAAAGACTAAAGATAAGTGTTCTAGCGATATTATGATTATTCTGTCTTATGATTTATAAAGCACTAAAAAGAAACATCTGTATAAATAGGATCCCCATGTCCAGTTGTTCAGATTATCCACTGCATAAGAGCGCCTGCCTGAGGCAATAAGAGGATGCTGGAATTCAGCCCCAGCTCCTCACAAGCTCTGTGCCCACCAGAGTGCTTCAGCTGAAGTGGTGACTTTTTCTAATTTGCATCCAAATGCTGGTAGGTAATGATTTGCATGCACCAAGAAATCAGTTTTAAATAAATGTACATTTTATCTCACCAATATCAGTATTTCTAATGATTTTCTTAGTTTGGGGGATTTTGTGACTTAGTCTAGCTAAAATTTTCTTGATGAAGTTTGAAGAACCCTATAGAGAATGGGATATGACTTGTGGTCTAAATCTCTTCAGCATCATTTTTGACATTGCTCTTTCAAAGCCCTGACTCTCCAGTCACGCTTTTTAGCCCCTGACTACTTCTCTTCCTAATCTATAGCCAAGGGGAGAGATGGCCATTTCTCGATGGATCACAAAATCTTTTTTCTCTTCTGGTCCACACAGAAGAAAATCTCAGACTCTCAGGAAGTGTGTGTACAGAGCACAGGACGTGGAGAGTGCGTGTGAGAGAGAACAGAGAGAGAGAAGTGATTCAGCTCAGAGTGTTTCCTTATGCTGCCTTTTTAAAAGCCACATTATTATGGCAGTTATCTCCAAAAACTGCATCCTCACCCTCTCTATTTCTGAAGTAATAAAAGCATTTGTTTAAAATATCGTGGACAAATGTTCACAGCTCAGAAAAATGACATCAGTTGGGTGGGTGCCAGAGAGGCAAAAAAGTACATTGACGTAGGTTCAGCATATTTGATTTGTGCTATAAATCAAAGGTTTAGTAAATCTAACTCCTTTATTTTTATAGTAACCAAATCATAGTTAAGTATTCTACATATTGATAAAAGGAATCTTAGTATAAAACAGAGTTCTAAGAAAGAAACCAGCTTGTAAAACTTAATTATCTGCTTTTTGAATCCTGCTGCTCAGATGAGAAATTCTACTGTAAGTAAACTTTAGAGTTAGATCCTAAAATAATTCAAATCTGTGTGGCATATCACAATTTAAGGTCTGAATTACCGATTCAATACACCGTATTTACTTTTCTCTCAGAATAACTGAATAAACTTCAATAGAAAAGGTATGATTTTCTTTTAAATTACAAGAAACTCAAAATTCAATGTGTGCAATTATCCTAAAACAAATAAAACCTATACATTTTTTATGTTTTGCTTTTTGTTCATTATTTAACAAAGAGAGAGTGAGAGAGAGGCAGCATATAGTGTATTATTGTCCACATACCTTCCCGGGTGGAATGGCAGCATTTACTTTAAAGCTTTGGACAGCATTATGCAGTATCATGTTTCAGAGCATTACCTGAGGATTGACGATGGATTTATTTTCGGATTCGCTGAAAATGTGCCTGTGCCTTTAAAGATTGTCTTGGAGTTTGTGGAAATAAGGACTAAATCATTTCAGGAGCATTCGTTTCATGTGAGAGAGAAAAACTGAAAAGATAATTGCTTTTTAACCTCCTTCTCCCCACTCACATGAAGCATTCCTTGGGGGGCCCTGGAAGATTCCAGCAAACTGCCTGTTGAACAGAATTTACATTAATTCCCCTGATGTAAGAAAACTTCGCTTTGCCAGAATAAGCACATTAGAGACCTGGAAGATTAAAAACAAAAATAAAAAAGGCCACATGTGTACTTTGAAATTGTTTCACCCTGATTCTTATTTATTTGTTTTTTTTTTAGGATTGTTACATTGTCTTTTAAAATATTCTAACATTTGAATAAGAAGTACAATATTGTCTAAACTTACAGAGTATTTGAAATTAAATCCTGCTCTCTGGAAAGTGCAAGGTATTTTGCCAAATATAAATGTTTACAATATTTGTAGTAAAAAGAAAAAAAAAAAGACATCATTCCTTTCTGTAAAAATAAGATCGATACCTAAGAATTTTGAGTTTTTGTGTGATCCAACTAGTAATAAGGTCAGTCATTTAACCAGAATACATTCTAGAAAAGAATCTAATTTGTGGACTATAATATAAGCATTTAGGATTCCCTTAGCAGTGCAGGTGGCTAAGTGGTCAGTTACTAACTGAAATGTTGGCCATTTGAATCCCTGAGAGGTGCCTTCAAAGGAAGGCTTGGCAATCTATTTCCAAAAGGTCTAAGCCATTAAAACCCTATGGAGCAAGCGGTTCAGGGGTTGCCATGAGTCAGGATCAGCTACATGGCAACTGGTTTGGTTTTTAATATGAATGTTTACCTTTAAAATATTTAAATTTAACAATGTAAACATCATGTGATAGACAACAGTTTGTGAGGCCACACTTAACTTTTGACACCTCTCAAAGGTATGTATGTCTCAGGAATTATGTTAGGTCCTTGAATCCTACAAGCAGGCATTACTGTCATTGTTCAGTTATGAAAACCCAAACCAAATCTGCTGCCATTGAGTCGATTCTGACTCGTAGTGACCCTGTAGGACAGAATAGAACTGGCTTGTAGGCTTTCCGAAGAGCGGTTGGTGGATTTGAATGCTGATCTTTTTTGATTAGCAACCCGAGTGCTTAACCCCTGCACCACCAGGCCTCTGTGTTCAGTTAGAGGGGTCTAAGTCTCTGAGAAGCTAGGTAACTTCCCCAGTGCGTCCTGCAGGAAGTGAGAGCTCTCTCAGGAGCTCTGCCCTTCATCTCGTGACGGCAGACATCTTGGGACCTGTGAGCTTTGCTCCTGATATCAGCTGTAGGGACTTACCATAATCTACTTTATACAATGATAGTACGTATACCCATGAACCATCCCCATGAAGTACATGAAATGGTTCCAGATTTCACATCTGGGAAACAAGTCAAGGCACCGTGGAGGAAAATTGAGAGCTCTCTACTCTCAATTCTCTTTCCTGTCCACTAAGTTCACTAAATTCACCTTGTTCAAATCACCAAGACTGGCTGCAGGGCAGTAACTTTCTATGGAAATTACTGAGACGAACAATCCTTGGAGAACCTTAAAAATAAAATATAACTTTTAATCTCAGGGATCAAGAATGAAAGAGGAGGTTGAGGAGAACAGAAGCCCAAAACCTCTTGTTTCAGATTTAATTCTGTTACTATAGGAACATGGCTGGCCACAGGATTCTTCATTATGTAGTAAAGGATTAGTGACCATTCACCACTAATGCAATAGTGCTGAGGACAGTGTTATGACTTTTTGGGTTTGGAGAGTTTGGGGCTATTACTAAATGGAAGGAATGAACAGTACACTATTGAACACTAGATATTTAACTATATTCTGGTTAAATCTCATCTCACAGGATCCTACTGTGTTCAAACTTAATAAATTTTGGTTGATATAGCACATGTGTAAACACACACAGATACTTGTTTCTTAGGGCTCTTTCAGTAAGACCTTAAACCTACATGGTTTATTGTTATGTAATTTTGCCTTCATAGCATCCCTATGGGTTTGGTAGACCACTTAGTATTATTCCTATTTGAGTTATAGGACCGGTAACTGACCTGCTTCAGTTGCACAACCAGACAGCTAGAGGCTGAGTTGAATCCCAGATTCTTTCCCCAGTGATAGCTTCTATACTATTTAGAGTAGCATACTAGGGGGAAAATCTCTTGAATTTCTCTGGGTTCTCCAGACCAAGTATTTAGGAATGTTTAATAGGTGAAAATGAAATCAGAGTAGGATCTACTGATGTTGTCTTTACTTGCATAGAATTGGCTCTGACTCATGGTAACCCCACGTATAACAGAATGGGACGTTGTCTGGGCCTGTGCCATCTTCATGGCCATTGGTATGTTTGAGTCTGTTGTTATGGCTATTGTGTGAATCTATTTCATTGAGGGTTTTCCTGGACCCTCTACTTTAACAAATACAACGTCCTTTTTTAGTGATTGGTCTTTCCTGATGACATGTCCAAAATAAGCAAGACAAAGTCTCGCTATCCTTGCTTCTAAGGAGCATTCTGGTTGTATTTTGTTTAAGACTGACTTATTCATTCTTCTGGCAATTCACGGTGTATTCAATATTCTTTGCCAACACCACAACTCAAATGCACCCACTCTTCTTCTGTCTTCCTTTTTCATTGTCCAGCTTAGGGTCTGCTCATAAGGTAGACAAGAAGATTTTCTCTTCTAGAGTGTGAATTTTTATTTTAAAATTCTTTACGGTCATAAAAACAAAAACCAAACCTGTTGCCTTTGAGTTGATTTTGACTCAGTGACCCTAAGGACAGAGTAGAACTGCCCCATAGGGTTTCCAAGGAGAGGCTGGTGGATTCCAACTGTCGACCTTTTGGTTAGCAACCATAGCTCTTAACCACTGCACCAACAAGGACCCACATAAAAAAAAAAAAAAAACCACATAGTGTCCTAAAATTTGTAATACTCTTCCATGGGCCATAGGGTGATTTTTCAAACTATTATTTAGCAATGAAATATGAAATTGGATTGTTAATGAAAAGCATAAAAATGTTACATCAGAATAGTCCATCCATCCAGGTATTCTGGGGCCAAATAACATATGTGAATCTAATTACAGTCTACACAGTCAAGCTCTGAAGTTTGGAAATGTACTCCAGTTATCTGTGGCTTCATCTAACAATCTCTGATATATAGTAGTCATCTATGGATTTATCTAAAGCTTCTTTCATTTATTTTGGTTTGTGAAGGAGTCACTCCTGGATTTAACAAAATTACCATTTCTTTTTGTTTTCAGTCTTTATATCTTCATGAGTATAACTTATTATGTGATAGTAGTAAAAAAAAAATAGTAGTAGAGACTGGGAAATGCATACTCCTTTGAGAATTGTTTCTTTGAATTCTAATTTTAGATCTAAACAAACCCATTGTCCTCAAGTCAATTCTGACTCACAATGACCCTTTAGGACAGGGTAGAACTGCTCCACAGGGTTTCCGAGGAGCAGCTGGTGGATTCAAACTTCAGACCTTTTGGTTAGCAGCCAAGCTCTTAACCCACTGCACTATGAGGGTTTTATGGGGGGAGGTGGAAGCGTGTGTTCTTGTTATCACCTTCATAGTCGAATATATTTTTATCTGATTTGTTCTTTGCCTTCAACTCTGTAAGTGATTCTAATGTGAACGTGCTTCCGTCCTCTTAATTTCTTCTCCAAGGAACTCGTGTAGCTCTGTATTATGATGTGAAAGCCAATCTCATGTAACTATTCCAGGTATGTCCCACCCTCAACTTTAGTGACCGTTAATCACTCTTCAATGCCCGGCTCAAATGTCAGTTCCTCTCCAATGTTGCTCTCCACATCATGATGGCAAAATTAGTCATGCTGTCTTTTGTTCTTTTACTCATACCTTTTTTTTTTTTACTGTAAGAATGTTGTATTACAGTTATTTGTTAACATGAAGACCTCATGAGAGAGAAAGAACCCTTCACATTAAAAAAAAAAGTGTCATTAATCCTGGTACTCCAGT
Organism: Loxodonta africana; assembly: GCF_030014295.1. Lineage (NCBI taxonomy): Eukaryota > Metazoa > Chordata > Mammalia > Proboscidea > Elephantidae > Loxodonta > Loxodonta africana. The sequence continues at coordinate 78,396,556 of NC_087358.1, read as the reverse complement.
GCCTACTGAGGGTTGAGCATATGCTAATACTTAAATATGAAAATGAAGGAATGGGTAAATGGGAAAATGTTGTTGTTAGGTGCCATCCCTGTTTTACACAAGGATCCATTAAGTGATAGTCTAAGAAAAGCTCCTATAAACAATTCCATTGGACCCTTTGCATTCTTTTAGAACATTCTTTTATCCTAGCATTAATACAAATCCCTGAGGCACCAAGAAAGATTTTTAGTAAAGCTTTCACATTTTCAACACATGAAGCCAACTGCTATGAAAATTCCTTTGAAACTTTCAATGAAACACTTAACGTTGATGAGATTCACAGTAAACACCAGGCTGGAGCTCAAGTTAGTCATAAAGAATTCCTTTCAGAAAAGAAGTGAAATCAGTATATTGTAAAAACAATTATACAATTTAAAATTGAAAGGAAAATAGATATTTTCGATGAGCCACTAAAATTTTGCAGCTAGCACAGCTACCTGAAGTATTTTTAGTTACCACAATGTTTTTCCTCATGTGATATAACATTAGAGGTGGAAAAGTAGAAAGCTATAGCATAAAAATATTGCTGGTCCTCATTAAAAAGTCACTGTGTACATTTTTGCCAGTTTTTAAAATGTATTTGGTTTCAAGTTTCAAAGCTTCAGCATTGGGTCTGAGATGTTTCTTGATAGGCATAATGAAGCATTAGGATATGGAGCCATCTGGCTTGACATCATGAGCAGGAGCCCTACTTCTTCCTTCATTAGGAAAACTGGTTTGCTGTTTCCTCATTTGAACTCTCACGTGACCTGCAGTCTCAGAAAGTCAGCTCTGCCTACTTGTTTTTGGCAGCAGAACTAGGGCATCAGACATGGTATCTGCATTTGGCCATTACAGTGTATCTGGGCAGACATTTTTTGCTGCTGTCTACGATTATGTCTTTTGGTGTCCAATTTTCCATCCACTAGAATCCTTAATTCACAAGCTATTGAAAGATATATAGAGCATCTTGACAAAGCAGAAGAAGCTGCAAAGTCATTTCTGTGTATGAAATGTTAGTTAATATCCAGGCTTTCGGATTTTAAATTCGTATCTGACAGTGGAACACTCACATATGGGAAGACTGGAAGTTCCTCATTTTCAATAGAAGGAACACAGCTTTTGCTTGAAGACCAGTAATTGTGAGGTTTAAAGCAATTACTGATAAATAGTTTGAATTCAAAGTAAGGGCTGGAAAAATGTAAATAAGCACAGTAAGTAGGAAAACGAGGTCTGAGTACAAGCATTAAAAGATTATACAGACATATTCAGCTTAGAAAAAAAAAAAAGCAGGCATTCTTGGCAATAAAAGTAATTGCTAGTGACATGAGAACCAGAAGAAAGATACCAGTGCTTGGGAGTTATAATAATACAGTGAGGTAATGTCAGGCACTGATACAAGTATTTTTGGTCTGTAAAAAAGCCCAAGATCTATCAGAACACAGGTCCTGAGAGGGGTGTTGGCGCTGTGGTTAAATGTTTGTAAGCCCTTCTTTATTCATTGAACGGTTCAAAATAGTTCAAGTCATTAAGGTCTTTCTATGACAAATGCCTGCTTTTAAAGCATGACTCTCTAAGGTACCCATACTATGTCCGTGAAAAAATTTATGCCTCTGAAATTGGAATGTAGACACTGCCTTTTATCAGTTATTGTTCTTTGGGTTCATTACACAACTATAAAGCACATGTATGTACTTTTTATTGAATTTAGTCCAGAGGGAACTTCTCTTATTAAAACCTTGGCTGAGTACGAGCCCTTATTGCACACATATCTAGAGGTCTACCATGCATCCATGTTTCCTCTCAGGGCAGTGAAAGCCACTTCTTAAAAAGAAGTTGTGATAGGTGATCAGATACCATCGTCTCAAGTCTTGTATTTATTTCTGGTATTACATAACTCAGTAAAATACCATTTCATCTCCTCACCTTTCTTGGCGTGGATGGCAGAAATAGAAGGTGGTATCCAACGGTCAATTTTATGATGGTAATTAGTGTTATTCTATATTTGCTAGAACATAGGAGAAAGCAACAGAGTCAGAGTGCAATATAAGAGAAGGAACTAGAGTTCTACAGTTAGATTGGTATGCTAAAAAGAGATCTATTCATTTATTTAAGTTATCCAGTGAATATTTTTGAAGCACTGGCTATGTTTTGGTGTCTGTGAAAACAATGATGAACATATAGTCCTGATCTTTAGCCTGAGATTTTGATAGGTAAGGGAGATAAAACAGTGGGCAAATAAATCATTTATAAATTATTTAAGGCATTATGAAGGTTATAATTAAACACGAGATAGGGCTGCAGCCGCCAGCAAATACCTCTGAAAGGTGGTATTTAAGTGTAGATTTAGGATGAGGTGAAGCTGCCACAGAAAGAAGAGAAGAAAAAATGATGCAGGTAGAGGGAACAGCATGTGTGAAGGTGCTGAGCCTGTGTGTTCAGGTCCCTGAAGAGTACAGGCGTGCCGGAGCCTAGTGAAGAAACTGGAGAATGGCATGATGTGAGGCTGGAGAAAGAGGCCAGGCTGGAGGAGGAGGCCAGAGCGAGAGCGTGCAGGGCTTGTACACTCATGTAAGTGACTTAGATTTTGTTCTAAGTGAAAAGGAAACCCATTGAATAGTTTTACTGCAAGGATGAAACAGTTTAGAGAATCAGTGGGAGGGCAATGAGGAAAACAGAGACTAATATGGGGCTGGTGCAGTGGTGAAAGACGGATGGGATATGGGAAGAAAAGGATAGGCTTGGTGTAATTGTCTATATAAATCTATAGGATTTATTGATAGATTGTGTTATGGGGTAAGGAAAAAGGACTGAATTACAATTCCTGGTTTCTTGGCATGCAGAGTGGTGGTGCCATTTATTGAATTAGAAAAGACCATGTTGTTGTTAGGTGCCTTCCAGCCAGCTCCCACTCACGGTGACCTTATATACAACAGACCAAAACACTGCTCATTCCTGCATCAGCCTCACAATTGCCAGCATGTTTGTCCATTGTCATGGCCATTGTGCCAATCCATCTCTCTAATAATCTTCCTTGCCCTCGCTGGTCCTCTGCTTCACCAAACATGATGTTCTCTTCCAGCAATTGATCACTCCTGATGGTGTATCCAAAGCAAGTGAGCTGGACAGTGTCCTGTCGTGAGCCTTAAGGTTTTCACTGGCCAGCTTTCAGAAGCAGATCACCAGGCCTTTTTTCCTAGTCTGTCTTAGACTGGAAGCTTCACTGGAACCAGTCTACCACGGATGACCCTACTGGTATTTGAAATACCAGTGACATAGCTTCCAGCATTACAGCAACATGCAAGCCACCACAGAACAACACTCTGACAGACGGGTGGGGAAGACACCATAGGGGAATAGATAGGTTTAAGGGAGGAATTGAGAGATCCATTTTGAACATGTAAATTATGAGACATCTTAGTTGTTCGAAATGTGTGTACTGGAAACCCAGCCTCTTGACCCTGCTTATCTCCTTTCCATTGTAGTCAGGAGCACAGCCTTTGGAGTTAGATCTGGACCCATATTGGTTCTGTCCCTTGAAATAACTGGGTGGTGTTATCCAGAGCCAAGTACTGAAACTTTTTTAGCCTCAGTTTCATTTGTAAAATGGGGATAATAATAGTATAAGCAAGATATGCAAGGAAATAAGGTCATTGATGTAGCATAGCTCCTGCCCCGTAGTAGTGGCTGCCCCGTAGTGGTGGCTGCCCCATAGTAACAGCTGCGTAGGTAACAGCTGGTCCTGCAGACGCTGTTCCTCGTGCTCTGAGGGACTCCAGCTTTTCTTCTTCTTTCTCTTGTCGTCATCTCTCTCTCTCTTTCTGTTTTCTTTCCCCTTCCCTTCCCTCTGCTCTGCTCTCTTCTATTTTTTTTCTTTCTTTCCACTTCCTCCCTCCCCGCCCCCCCGCCCCAGCCTGTCTCCCAGCAGCTGTCTGAGGCTTATCTGGTTTTGATGGAGAGATGGGGGACATCCAGGGATGGAAAGTGGAAAGGTGATGAGTACCTCTGTGATGCTGAGGTGAAAGGCTAAGAATGCTGGCAAAGTTACTTCGCAGTTTGTAAGATGGTCAACTGAGATTTTCTTAAAAAAAAAAAAAAAAGTGATCAAGAGTTTTTTTCCCTGTCATCAGAAGCCAGAAAGACAGAACAATGTATATCTGCAGTAGGTATCAGTTTACATGCTTTATTTCTCCTTTTTAACCACTCCAATTATAAATTTTACAGGTTCAAAGGTTAAATATAGTAACCTGCTTTTCAAAGTTAAGCACTCCAAAACATCTGGGTTTAGCAAATATGAGATTCAAAGCATACCTTTTATTTCAAGTCTCTTACACTCTGAGCCACAACACTCTGACAACATTAATAAAATACCGTGCTTATTCAGGCCTTGGGATCACATAAATAACTTAGTATATATCAGGTGCTGTAATTGCCCTAGCTGGCCGATGCCCCATGTAGTCAATATTTTGAAGAAAAAAGCAATTACATAAATGTATCTTTGAGAAAACTAGTAAATTTAGGTAATAAGAAAAGCATTTTCCTTGACATTCTCCACTGAGGTCTTTGGAAAATAAGTGGTGTGGATGGATATTTATTCCTCCTAATGTGTTTCATGGAGGTCCTGGTGCTGCAAACGATTACTATGCTTGGCTGCAAACAGAAAGGTTGGAGGTTCAAGTCCACCCACAGGTACCTTGGAAGAAAGGCCTGGCAATCTACTTCCAAAAAATCAGCCATTGAAAACCCTGTGGAGCATTGTTCTACTCATGGCATTGCCATGAGTCCGAGTCAACTAGAAGGCAGCAGGTAACATGTTCCTTGAGAAGCTGGATGTTGCTTTGTGCAAATGCTTTGTTGTAAACAGGTATTTACTGATTGCATATAATGAAAATTTAAATTCTTATTTTTTGTGATATTAGAGGAAAACAGTCTGCTTTTTAAAATCTTGTACATTTAATGTGATTACAAATAATTACTTGACAATATATGAATTTTAGTTACAGCCACAAAAACAAACTATCTACCTGACAAGTATCACAGCGATGTGCCCCCTGCAGTCTGTCAGTAAAATGAAGGGACAAGTCTCATACCTAACCCTGACTGTAAATAAGAAAAAATAAGATCCGTTGACGTTTAATTTTGTGCCGAGTGATGAATGTGTGGACCACACATGCACAAATAAGGCATCGGTATTTTTGTTCTTACTTGTGTAGATTGGTTTCATGTTGTACGTTTCCTAAGAGCAAAACTGTTTAAATGTGGGGAAAAATTGTTTTCCTTAACATTCTATTTTAGAATGGTTAATGTAAATTTACTAAGATTATTAATATGGTTCTGTCCCTAAGAATCCAAAAATCAATTGCCTAGAGCTATTTTTTTTTATATATAAGCGAATTTTTCATTAAGGGAATACACCATCTTAAGTAAACAGTGTACTTCAGATGGTTTACATTTAGAATTCTTACATTGTTGTTAGGGTAGAAGTGTCCAGAATGAATTATTCAATTATGACCGAAAAAAAAAAAAGAAAACTAAGCCAGTTGCCATCAAGGCAATTCTGATTCATGGCGACCCCATGTGTGGCAGAGTAGAACTGTGCTCCATAGGGTTTTCTTTGGGTTAACTGTGCCACCCAGGGATGCCTTATGACTAAATCTATTGCCGTCAAGTCGTTTTCAGCTCATAGCAACCCTATAGGACAAGGAGTGGCTGGTGGAGTTGAACTGCTGACCTTTTGGTTAGCAGCCGTTGCTCACCACAGCTCTTAACCACTGCACCACCAGGGCTAAGTACTATTTAATATAAAAGCCACTCTTTTGCAATGGGCATTCTTTGCAACAACAAAAAAAAATGCTCTTTGTACTGAGAAATCAAAAGAAAAAAATTAGTAGAATAATTAAAAAATATAGCTGTAATTATATATATATGTCTAGTTTTCAATTTAGAACTGTTTTTTTTTATTCATGTTAATTTTTAATTAAACTTGGAAAATAGCACCCTTCATGATATCTTTTCATGGAGGTACCAGGCCATGGCTCCCTTTTTCTTCCAAGAGAGCTCTGACTGCATTCTTCCAGCCTGAGCAAGCAGAGGCCCCTGCTCTCAGTTCTCTCCTGACTTCCTCAGTGCAGACAGGCTTCATCATTTCATCAGGAATGCCCGCCTGCTGCCCTGAGCTCCACTCAGAGGGCTGTGAGAAGCGTGAGCTGAGGACACTGAAAACAGGCTTTCAAGCCTAGCTCAAGAGAGCCACTTCAGAAATTGAACATAAAGATGAGAAACAGGTCGGTAACTTCAGAAATTGCGGAGACTGAGAAAAACCATTTTGTCTTCCCATAATTGTTCTCTTGCTTTAACTTGTTTTTTGCAGAAGTAGCCCAAATTTAAGTGTATTGCATCATTGCTATGGAACTAAGAGAAGTAGTCTCAGGGACGAATAACCCAATAGGCAAAGTACTCACGGGCTTGGTACCAATCTGTGGAACCCTGGTGACGTAGCTATTAAGAGCTTGGGCTACTAATCAAAAGGCCAGCAGTTTGAATCCACCAGCTGCTCCTTGGAAGCGCTATGGGGTAGTCCTACCCTGCCCTATAGGGTCACTTTGAGTCGAAATTGACTCGACAGCGACAGGTTTTTTTTGATCTACCTATATGTCATGGATTGAATTCTGTCCCCGCAAAAATATGTGTCAACTTGGTTAGACCATGAGTCCCAGTATTGTGTGGTTGTCCTCCATTTTGTGATTGTAATTTTATGCTAAAGAAGATTAGGGTGGGATTGTAACACCACCCTTTCTCAGGTCACCTCCCTAATCCAAAGTAATGGGAGCTTCCCTGGGGTGGGGCCTGCACCACCTTTTACCTCTCAAGAGATAAAAAGGAAAGGGCAGCAAGCAGAGAGTGGGGGACCTCATACCACCAAGAAAGCAGCACCAGGAGCAGAGGGCGTCCTTTTTGTCTGGGGTCCCTGTGCCTGAGAAGCTCCTTGACTATGAGAAGAATTGAGGACGAGGACCTTCCTCCAGAGCTGACAGAGAGAGAAAGCCTTTCCTTGGAGCTGACGCCCTGAATTTGGACTTGTAACCTACTAGACTGTGAGAAAATAAAACTTCTCTTTGTTAAAGCCTTTCCCTTGTGGTATTTCTGTTATGGCAGCACCAGATGACTAAGACACTGTATAACCACACACATATTTTTGTTTGTTATCACTGTTGTTGTAAAATTGTATTTGCTGTAAAATTGTATGTATTATAGCATTTACCAAAATCATCTCTTTTTCTTGTGTACTTCTTAGTGCCATCATTTACTTTAGTGAAGTTGTGCAGATTTCACCCATATTGGGTACTGCCTTTCCCATCACCAAAAATAACAAGTATCTACTATTTGAAAGTTATTCCCCCCCCCTTTCCCTGATAGCCTCCAAAGAACATTCCTTTCTGTATGTGTACCTATTCTTGTCTTTTTACAAAAGTGAGATCATACAATATTTGTCCTTTTGTGATTGACTTATTTCACTCAGTATTATGTCCTCCAGATTCATGCGTGTTTCACGGACTCGTCATTTTTCTTTGTAGTTGCATAATATCCCATTGTATGTATGTACCACAATTTGCTTACACACTCGTCCACTGATGGGCACTTAGATTGTTTCCATCATTTTGCTATTGTGAATAATGCTGCAATGAACATAGGTGTGCATGCTATTAGATCTCTAGGGTATATAACTAGGAGTGGGATTGCTAGGTCATAAGGCAACTCTAATTCTAGCTTTCTAAGGAAATGCCATGCTGTTTTCCATAGTGGCTGTACCATTTTACAATCCCACAGGCACTTTATAGGAGTTCCAATCTCCCCACGACCTCGCCAGCATTTGATGTTTTGTTTTCTTGATCAGTGCCTTCTTTGCAGAGGCAAAATGATATCCACTGTAGTTTTGATTTGCATCTCTATAATGGCTAACTTAATTGTGCTCATGAGGAACCTGTACATAGATCAAGAGGCAGTTGTTCGAACAGAACGAGGGGATACTGATTGGTTTAAAGTCAGAAAAAGTGTGCATCAGGGTTGTATCCTTTCACCATACTTATTCAGTCTGTATATTAAGCAAATATCTGAGAAGCTGGACTATATCAAGAATAACGGGGTACCAGAATTGGAGGAAGACTCACTAACAACCTGTGTTATGCAGATGACACAACCTTGCTTGCTGAAAGTGAAGAGGACTTGAAGCTCTTACTGGTGGAGATCAAAGACCGCAGCCTTCAGTATGGATTACACCTCAACATAAAAAAAAAAACCCAACATAAAGGAAACAAAAAATCCTCACAACTGGACCAATGAGCAACATCATGATAATCTGAGAAAACATTATAGTTGTCAAGGATTTCATTTTACTTGGATCCACAATCAACAGCCATGGAAGCAGCAGTCACGAAATCAAATGACACATTGCATTGGGCAAATCTGCTACAAAAGACCTCTTTAAAGAGTTAAAAAACAAAGATATCACTTTGAAAACTAAGGTGCGCCTGACCCAAGCCATGGTATTTTTAATCATCTGATATGCATAGGAAAGCTGGACAATGAATAAGGAAGACCTAAGAAAAATTGACACCTTTAAATTGTGGTGTTGGTAAATATTGAATATAACCTGGACTGCCAAAGAAGGAACAACTCTGTCTTGGAAGAAGTACAGCCAGAATGTTCCTTAGAAGCCAGGTTAGCAAGACTACGTACATATTTTAGACATATTATCAGGAGAGACTAGTCCCTGGAGAAGGATGTCATGCTTGGTAGAGGGTCAGCAAAAAAGAGGAAGACCCTCAAGGAGATAGATTGACACAGTGGCTGCAACAATGGGCTCAAGCAAAACAACGATTTTGAGTATGGCACAGGACTGGGCAGTGTTTCTTTGTTCTGTTGTACATAGGATCACTATGTACAACATACATATGTACACAGGGTGACTTGATGGCACCTAACAACTACAACAATGACTAATCATTGCAAGCATCTTTTCATGAGTTTGTTGACCTCCTGAATGTCTTCTTTGGTGATATGCCTGTTCACACCCTTTGCCCATTTTTGACAGAATTAATTCTCTTCGTTATTGAGTTGTTGACGTTTTCTGTGTATTTTAGAGATCAGACCCTTATCATATACGTTGTTCCCAAAGATTTTTTCCCAGTCTGTTGGTTATCTTTTTATTCTTTTGGTAAAATCTTTTGATGAGCATAAGTAGTTAATTTTTAGGATGTCCCAGTTTTCTAATTTGTCTTCTGTTGTTCTTGCATTTGTTGTTGTGTTTGATAGTCTATTTCTGAAGAAAATTAGGTCTCATAGTTTTGTCCCTATGCTATCTTCCAGGAACTGTATGGTTTTAGCTTTAACATTTAGGTCTTTGATTCATTTTGAGTTGGTTTTTGTGTATGGTTTAAGGTATGGATCCTGTTTCATTTTTCTGCAAGTGGATATCCAGTTTTGCCAGCACCATTTGTTAAAGAGACTGTTTCTTCCCCATTGAATGGACTTTGACCCCTTGTGGAAAATTAGCTGCCCATAGATGGATGGATTTACTTCTGGGTTGTCAATTCTGTTCCATTGGTCTGTGTGTCTGTTGTTGAACCAGTACCAGGCTGTTTTGATTACTCTGAGTGTATAGTGTGTTTTGAGATCAGGAAATGTGAGGCCTCCTATTTTCTTCTTCGATACTGCTTTGGCTATTAGGGGCCTCTTTTTTTTCCATGTAAATCTGGTGATTAGCTTTTTCATTTCATTAAAGAATGCTTTTGGGATTTGGGTTGGGATTGCATTGTATCTATAGATTACTTTGGGTAGTATTGACATTTTTACAATGCTAAGTCTTCCAGTCCATGAGCCTGGAACATTCTTCAATTTATATAGGTCTCTTTTAGTTTCTTGCAATAGTGTTTTATAGTTTTCATTGTATAGGTCTTTTACCTCTCTGGTTAGTTTTATTCCTACATATTTTATCCTTTTGGGGGCTATTGTCAATGGTATTGTTTTCTTGATTTCCTTTTTGGAGTTCTCCTTGTTAGTGTAAAGGAACCCAACTGAATTTTGTGTGTTGATCATGTTCCCTGCAACATAGCTGAGTCCTTCTGTTAGATCCAGTAGCGTTCTTGCGGACCATCTGGGGTTTTCTATGTATAGGAACTTGTGATCTTCGAATAGTGATAGTTTTACTTCTTCCTTACCAATTCGTATATACTTTATTTCCTTTTTTGTCTTATTGCTCTGACTAGGACTTCTAGTACAATATTGAATAAGAGTGGTTATAGTGCACATCCTTATTTCTTTCCTGTTCTCAAGTGGAAGGCTCTCAGTCTTTCTCCATTGAGGATAATGTTGGCTGTTGATTGTGCATCTATGCCCTTAATTATGTTAAGGAACTTCCCTTCTATTTCTATTTTCCTGAGAGTTTTTTTTATCAGGAAAAGGTGTTGGATTTTATCAAATGACTTTCTCCATCAATTGTGATAATCATATGATTCTCTTCTTTTGTTTTTATTTTTATGTAATTTTTTTACATTTTAAAAAGTCTATTTAATGTAGTATTTAATAGAAGGGAGCTGGATTGTCATATCTGCGTCTGAATAAATTTTTTTTCATAATTTTTATTGTGCTTGAAGTGAAAGTTTACAAATCAAGTCAGTCTCTCACATAAAAACTTATATACACCTTGCTGCGTACTCCCAATTACTCTCCCCCTAATGAGACAGCCCACTCCCTCCCTCCACTCTCTCTTTTCGTGTCCATTTAGCCAGCTTCTAACCCCCTCCACCCTTTCATCTCCCCTGCAGGCAGGAGATGACAACATAGTCTCAAGTATCCACCTGATCCAAGAAGCGCACTCCTCACCAGCATCCCACCCCAACCCATTTTCCAGTCCAATTCATGTCTGAACAGTTGGCGTCGGGAATGGTTCCTGTCCTGGGCCAACAGAAGGTCTGAGGGCCATGACCACCGGGGTCCCTCTAGTCTCAGTCAGACCATTAAGTCTGGTCTTTTTATGACAATTTGGGGTCTGCATCCCACTGCTCTCCTGCTCCCTCAGGGGTTCTCTCTTTTGCTCCCTGTCAGGGCAGTCATCGGTTGTAGCCGGGCACCATCTAGTTCTTCTGGTATCAGGATGATGTAGTCTCTGGTTCATGTGGCCCTTTCTGTCTCTTGGGCTCGTAATTACCTTGTGTCCTTGGTGTTCTTCATTCTCCTTTGATGCAGGTGGGTTGAGACCCATTGATGCATCTTAGATGGCCCCTTGCTAGCGTTTAAGACCCCAGACACCACTCTTCAAAGTGGGATGCAGAATGTTTCCTTAATAGATTTTATTATGCCAGTTAACTTAGATGTCCCCTGAAACCATGGTCCCCAGACACCTGCCCCTGCTACGCTAGCCTTCAAGGCATTCAGTTTTTTCAGGAAACTTCTTTGTTTTTAGTTTAGTCCAGTTGTGCGACCCTGTATTGTGTGTCGTCTTTCCCTTCACCTAAAGTAGTTCCTGTCTACTATCTAATTAGTAAATACCCCTCTCCCTCCCTCCCCGCTCTCATAACCACAAAAGAATGTTTTCTTCTCGGTTTAAACTATTTCTCAAGTTCTTATAATTGGAAACCCTGATGGCGTAGTGGTTAAGTGCTACGGCTGCTAACCAAAGGGTTGGCAGTTTGAATCCGCCAGGCGCTCCTTGGAAACTCTATAGGGCGGTTCTACTCTGTCCTATAGGGTCACTATGAGTTGGAATCAACTCAGCAGCTCTGGGTTTGCTTTTGGTTTTATACAATATTTGTCCTTTTGCAACTGACTAATTTCACTCAGCATAGTGCCTTCCAGGTTCCTCCACGTTATGAAATGTTTCACAGATTCATTACTATTCTTTATCGATGCATAGTATTCCATTATGAGAATATACCATACTTTATTTATCCATTCATCTGTTGATGGGCACCTTGGTTGCTTCCATCTTTTTGCTATTGTAAACACTGCTGCAGTAAACATGGGTGTGCATATATCTGTTCATATAAAGGCTCTTATATCTCTAGGATATATTCCGAGGAGTGGGATTACTGGATCGTATGGTAGTTCTATCTTCAGCTTTTTAAGGAAGTGCCAAATCGATTTCCAAAGTGGTTGTACCATTTTACATTCCCACCAGCAGTGTGTAAGTATTCCAATCTCTCCACAGCCATTTCAGCATTTATTATTTTGTGTTTTTTGGATTAATGCCAGCCTTGTTGGAGTGAGGTAAAATCTCATTGTGGTTTTGATTTGCATTTCTCTAATGGCTGATGATCGTGAGCATTTCCTCATGTATCTGTTAGCTACCTGAATGTCTTCTTTTTAAAAAAAAAAAAAACTCTTTGTATAGGTCTGTAATTTTCTTTTTTTTGTGGTGTCTTTACCTGGTTTTGGTATCAGGGATATGCTGGCTTCATAGAATCAGTTTGGGAGTATTCCGTCCTTTTCTATGCTCTGAAATACCTTTAGTAGTAGTGTTAACTTTTCTCTGAAAGTTTGATAGAACTCTGCAGTGAAGCTGTCCGGGCCCGGGCTTTTTTTTTGTTGGGAGTTTTTGATTACCTTTTCAATCTCTTCTTTTGTTATGGGTCTATTTAGTTGTTCTACATCTGTGTTAGTTTCGGTAGGTTGTGTGTTTCTGGGAAATCATCCATTTCTTCTAGGTTTTGAAATTTGTTACAGTAGAATTTTTCATAGTAATCTGATATGATTCTTTTAATTTCAGTTAGGTCTGTTGTAATATTGCCGGTCTCATTTCTTATTCAGCATATTCTCTTCCTCTCCTGTTTTTCTTTTGTCAGTTTGGCCAATGGTTTATCAATTTTGTTGATTTTTTTCAAAGAAACAGCTTTTGGTCTTGTTATTCTTTCAATTGTTTTTCAGTTTTCTTTTTCATTTAATTCTGCTCTAATTTTTATTATTTGTTTTCTTCTGGTGCCTGAGGGTTTCTTTTGTTGCTGTCTTTCTATTTGTTCAAGTTGTAGGGATTATTCTTTGATTTTGGCCCTTTCTTCTTTTTGTATGTGTGCATTTATTGATATAAGTTGGCCTCTAAGCACTGTTTTTGCTGTGTCCCAAAGGTTCTGATAGGAAGTGTTTTCATTCTCATTGAGTTCTAAGAATTTCTTTATTCCATCCTTAATGACTTGTATAATCCAGTCTTTTTTGAGCAGGGTATTGTTCAGTTTCCAAGTGTTTGATTTCTTTTCCCTGCTTTTCCTGTTATTGATTTCCACTTTTATGGCCTTATGGTCAGAGAAGATGCTTTGTAATATTTCAATGTTTTGGATTCTGCTAAGGCTTGCTTTATGACCTAATATGTGGTCTATTCTAGAGAATGTTCCATGTGCACTAGAAAAGAAAGTATACTTGGTTGCTGTTGGGTGGAGTGTTCTGTATATGTATACGAGGTCAAGTTGGTTGATTGTGGCATTTAGATCTTCTGTGTCTTTATTGAGCTTCTTTCTCGATGTCCTGTCCTTCACCGAAAATAGTGTGTTGAAGTCTCCTACTGTTATTGTGGAGCTGTCTATCTCACTTTTCAATGCTGATAGGGTTTGTTTTCTGTATCTTGCAGCTCTGTCATTGGGTACATAAATATTTAATAATCTTCTTGGTATATTATCCCTTTAATCATTATATAGTGTCCTTCCTTATCCGTTCTGATGGATTTAACTTTAAAGTCTATTTTGTTGGAAATTAATATTGCCACTCCTTCTCTTTTTTGATTGTTCTTTGCTTGATATATTTTTTTTCCATCCTTTGAGTTTTAGTTTGTTTGTGTCTCTGAGTCTAAGGTGTGTGTCTTGTAGGCAGCATATAGATGGATCGTGTTTTTTAATCCATTCTGCCTCTCTCTGTCTCTTTATTGGTGCATTTAGTCCATTTACATTCAGCATAATTAGGGATAGTTTATGAATTTAGTGTTATCATTTTGATGTCTTTTTTTGTGTGTTGTTGACAGTTGCTTTTTCCCACTTAATTTGATGTGCTGATTATCTTTACATATTGTCCTTTCCTCATATTCGTTGTTATTGATTTTGTTTCTGCTGAGTCTCCATTTTTTTTCTTGTATTTTATTTTAATGAGTAGGATAGTTTGTCTCCTTTGTGGTTACCGTATTATTTACCCGTATTTTTCTAAATTTAAACCTAACTTTTATTTCTTTGTACTGCCGTGTCCTCCTCTCCATATGGAAGTTCTATGATTACATTTCTTAGTCCCTCTTTATCGTTTTAGTATTGTCTTCTTTTATATAGTAACATCGCTGTTACCCTTTTTGAGCTTTTTTTTAATCTTGCTTTTTTTTTTTTGATTTCCCTGTCTGGGTTGACTTCTGATTGCTCTGCCCAGTGTTCTAGCCTTGGGTTGATACCTGGTATTATTGATTTTCTAACCAAAAACTCCCTTTAGTATTTCTTGTAGTTTTGGTTTGGTTTTTATGAATTCCCTAAACTTCTGTTTACCTGGAAATGTCCTAATTTCACCTTCATATTGAAGAGACAGTTTTGCTGGATATATGATTCTCAGCTGGCAATTTTTTTTTCTTCAATTTTTTAAAGAAGTCATCCCATTGCCTTCTTGCCTGCATAGTTCTGCCAAGCAGTCTGAGTTTATTCTTATTGGCTCTCCTTTGTAGGTGACTTTTCGTTTATCCCTAGCTGCCCTTAAAATTCTCTCTTTATCTTTGGTTTTGTCAAGTTTGATTATAATATGTCTTGGTGACTTTCCTTTAACATCTACCTTATCTGGAGTTCTATGAGCATCTTGGATAGATATCTTCTCATCTTTCACGATACCAGGGAAGTTTTCTGCCAACAAATCTTCAACAATTTTCTCTGTATTTTCTGTTATCCCTCCCTATTCTGGCACTCCAATCCCTCATAGATATTTCTCTTGATAGAGTCCCACATGATTCTTAAGGTTTCTTCATTTTTTTTAATCCTTTTATCTGATTTTTCTTCAATTATTTTACTGCCACGTGATTTATCTTCAAGTTCGGAAATTCTGGCTTCTACTTGCTCAATTCTGCTCCTCTGACTTTCTATTGAGTTGTCTACTTCTATAATTTTATTGTTAATCTTCTGAGTTTCTAATTGATGTCTGTCCATGGATTTTTCCAGCTTATTAAATTTTACATTACATTCCTGAATAATCTTTCTAATTTCTTCAGTTGCTTTATTTGTGTGTTTCTTGGCTTGTTCTGCATATTGCCTCATTTCCTTCCTGGTGTCTTGAAAAAAGGGCTCTGTATATTAAACTTTTGTATTCTGCCTCTGGTAATTCCAGGAAGGCACTTTTATCTAGAAGATCCCTGGATTCTTTGTTTTGAGAGCTTGTTGAGGAGATCATGGTCTGTTTCTTTATGAGACTTGATATTGACTGTTGTCTCCGAGCCATCTATAAGTTATTGTATTAGTTTATGTTTGCTTACGGTGTTGTAGCTTCTTGCTTTGTTTTGTTTTGATATGTCCTGGTGGGTTGCTTGAGTGAGCTAGCTTGATTATTTTTGCCTTTGGAGCTGTGGTGTCCTGTCCCCAGATGGCTAGAGCTATTATCAGGTATATCAGTCTAGGAATCCTTTTTTCTTGTATGAATTCAGCTCAGGTGTCCAGGTAGCCGATCATCAAGTATGTGGTACAGGCTCTGTCCTACAGTCTTAGAGGGGCAGGGGTGATTGGTGTAGGTATCAGTATCTGGTTGGGGCAAATGGCCACACTCTGGATAAGGCAGGCGGTTGAGAGCCAACCTCCGAGTGTCTCTGAGAAAAGCACATCCATGTTCCCTAGAGCGTGGAGGTGGGTGCATTCTGCAGACGGACCATGGGCACCCAATGTTTTTGGTTGTAAGGGCTGGGAGGTACCAGTTATCCTTGGACCCGTCGTGGGTGGCTGGGTGACCTAAGTGGAGCTACCAGTCCTTAGGCCCCTGATGTGGGTAGGTGAGGACCCTGTTTAATAGGGAAAGCAATGTCAAACATCAAACACCCACCTCTCTACTGCACAGCTGAAATGGTTGGAGTCTGCCAACAAGGGCCTATTCTCCTGAAATAGGCCCACACAGGTCCATGCAGAGGGGGAAGGTGCTCAAAGTCCACAGACCGTTTATGCCTGTACAGGAGCCACTTCTGTCCTGAGCTCCCCTGGTTAGTGGAGCTGGCAAATTATCTTTTCCTCCAATTGCAAAATTTTTCCTTCTCCAAGCTGGGAGGATGGATCTAGACGCTCAGCAGGGCCTATCTCAGGCCCAAGGAATTCAGCCGCTGAAGCCGGCTTGGGGGTGGGGGGTAGACGCAAGTACTTAGCTTTTGCCGAGAGTGCCATTCTTCTTAGGTTCTGGAGGTGTGAGTAGGCTGTGTGGCTGACTGCTTCTCCCTGAGGAAACTGCTGTCGAACACTAGTACCAGCCCACCATCATGCCTCCATGAATGGTGCCTAAGGGCTCTCCGCGATTCAGGTCTGGTAACTCCTCTCTGCTTCTGAACTGTCTCTTCTTCCCCCTGCCCCTCTGTTCGTGTTTTGAGCTTGCTTTTGATGCTCAGGGCTCCTGGCTTGTCATAAATATTCTCGTTTCACTTTTTTGGGGGTGTCTTTTTTGTAAAGAGGCTCGCCAAGTGTCTGTCTATTCTGCCATCTTGCCTCTGCCCTCCTCTTTTTTCTACTTTTGGATAGATACTGACATACAGAAGCCTGGGTTTGTAAATTCAAAGTGGAGGTATCTAAATAAGTTTAAGAAAAGTTTTCTGAGTTGCGCTCTTATAAAATCAGATGACTGGGGTGTCACATGGACCCAGGCAGGATTTCTGAATGCCTGAGCTGAACCAGCTCAAGTTTTACGCCAGAGCCTACAGGGCAGAAACCTAAAGTCCTCAGTCCACCTGAATTGCGAATTCTTGGTGAACTTCTAAAAGGTCATAGCTTGAAAACCCTATAGAAAATGGTTTTAGTGTGACACACATTGTGTCACCATGAATCAGAGTTGACTTGATGGCAACTGTTTTTTTTTTTTTTTGTTGTTGTTAGATAAAATAACATATTAAAGAAACTAGGATGGAGTAAACAGGTTCAAAAAGGAGGGAAAGACTGATTTTAAATAGTATGGGACCTCTTGACCTCATTGATATGGGGAGGGGAGGGAGATAATAGGGTGCCTAGAGGGTTGGGGTCCAAAAGAAAGAGTCCTAATTCATATGGTTTCCAAGGCTGTAATCTTTATGGGAGGAGTCCTGGTGGTGCAGTGGTTAAAGCGGTCAGCTGCTAACCGTAAGTTTGGCAGTTCAAACCCACCAGCCATTCTGCAGGAGAAAGATGCGGCAATATGCTTCAATAAATATTTACAACCTTGGAAACCCTATGGGGCCATTCTGTTCTGTCCTATAGGGTCACTATGAATCAGAATCGACTCGACAGCAACAGATAATCTGTATGAAGGCAGACTGCCACATTTTTATCCTGTGGAGCAGCTGGTGGGTTCAAACCGCTGACCTTTTGGTTAGCAGCTGAACACTTAACCACTGTACCATCAGGTCTCCTTAAAGAACAAGTCAATAGATATTTCTGAGCATAACTTTGATGAGAAGAGACGCTATGAAGTTTAAATAATCATGTGTTTGGTAGATGCAGAAGGAAAAAATATTGTTAGCTGGCAGTGACACTGAAAGTAAGTTCAGATGTCTCTAGAAATGAAAAGCGTGAGATAAACTGACTGGAAAGACAGCAGCGGGGAGGGGAGGAGTAGTGGAGAGCATGGGTAGGGACAGGGGAGGTGAGAGAGAGCAACCCCAACAAAGGAGCAGCATGGGCTGGGGATGGCCAGCCAGATGGAAAGTGGCCATGCAGAGGTAGCCACCTGGGGAGGGCAAAGAAGGGCCAGCCAAGCAGCTTCACAGCCATCGATGCACTTGTCATGTGAGGTGGCAAGCTGACCCTCAGTGAAGAACATTCCCATAACCTCCACGAGACCAAAGCTGATCCATAGTACTAGAAACGCCATCCATTGATACAGACCCAGAAGGCCAAGTTTGGTAAAGAGTTTTTATGGTTAAGTCTTCATGATGTACTGTCCTTTAATCATTACATATTGCCCTTCTTTGTCTTTTATGGTGGATTTTTCTTTAAAGTCTAATTTATCTGAGATTAGTATTGCCATTCCTGCTCTTTTTTGGTAGTTATTTGCATGATATATTTTTTCCCATCATTTGATTTTTAAATAAATTTACATCTTTTTTTCTAAGGTGTGTCTCTTGTAGACAGCAGATTGATGGATACTGTTTTTTTATCCATTCTGTCATTCTGTGTCTATGGGTGCATTTAGGCCATTTACATTCGTGTAATTATTGATAGGTGTGAATTTATTGCTGTCATTTTGTAGTGCTTTTTTTTTGTGATGCTAACATTTTCTTTGTTCCTCTTACTCTCCTGTGCTGAGTCCCTTTTGTTTGTGGATTTCTTTTGTTTTTGTAGATTTTGCTTTTATTGAGACTTTAGGTTTTTCTTCTTTATTTTGAAGAATAGGTTTGTTAACTTTCTTTGTGGTTACCTCGAAAGTTACTCGCATCTTCCTAGGTTTGAACTGGTCTATTATTACTTGATATTGCCTTGCCTTCCTCTCCATTAGAAAGTTCTATACCTATACTGTTTATTCCCTCTTTTATTGTTCTCACATTGTCATTTACAGATTAACCTACCTGGAATCCGAATGATTTTTGTATGTTGATCTTGTATCCTGCTACTTTGTTGAATCATTCTATTAGTTCTAGTAGCTTTCTTGTGGACTCTTTGGGACTTTCTATATTTAGGATAATATCACCTGCGAATAGGGATAGTTTTACTTTTTTCTTACCAATTTGAATGCCCTTTATATCGTTTTCTTGCCTTATTGCTCTAGTCAGCACTTCCAGTACAATGTTCAGTAACAGTGGTGATAAAAAGCATCCTTGTCTCGTTCCTGTTCTCAAGGGAAATGCTTTCAGTTTCCCTCCATTGAAAATAATGTTGGCTGTAGGTTTTATATAAAGCCCTTTATTATGTTGAGGACTTTCCCTTCTATTTCCATTTTGCTGAGAGTTTTTATCAGGAATGTGTTGGACTTTATCAAATGCCTTTTCTGTATCAATTGAGATAATCATGTGATTCTTTTGCTTTATTTATGCGGTGAATTACATTGACTGATTTTCTAATGTTGAACCTCCTGGCATATCTGGTATGAATCCAACTTGGCCATGATGTAAAATTTTTTGATATGCTGCTGACTTCTATTGACTAGAATTTTGTTGAGAATTTTTGCATCTACATTCATGAGAAATATTGGCCTGTAATTTTCTTTTCTCGTTGGTCTTTGCCTGGCTTTGGTATCAGGGTTATGCTGGTTTCATAGAATGAGTTTGGGAGTATTCCTTCCTTTTCTATGCTTTGAAATAGTTTGAGTAGTAGTGGTGTGAACTCTCCTCTGAATGTTTGATAGAATTCTCCATGAAGCCGTCCTGCCGGGGCTTTTTTTTTTTGGGGGGGGGAAGGGAGGAACAGTTATTATCTCTTCAATCTCTTCTTTTGTTGTGGGTCTGTTCAGTTATTCTATCTCAGTTTGTGTTAGTTTAGGTAGGTAGTGTGTTTCTAGAAACTTGTCCATTTCCTCTAGGTTTTCAGATTTCTTGGAGTACAGTTTTTATATTATGTTGTTATGATCCTTTTTTATTTCAGCTGATTCTTTTGTAATGTCACCCATCTCATATCTTAAATGGGTTATTTGCTTCTTCTCCTGTTTTTCTTTTGTCAGTTTGGCCAGTGGTTTGTTGCTTTTATTGATCCTTTCAAAGAAACAGCTTCTGGTGTTGTCGATTCTTTGTATTGTTTTTCTGTTCTCTGTTTTATCTATTTCTGCCCTAATCTTTATTGTTTCCTTTCTTCTGGTGACTGTGGGCTTCTTTTGCTGCTTTCTTTTTATTTGTTCGAGCTTTAGGGCTAACCTTTTGGCCCCTTCTTCTTTTTTGGTGTGTGTGTTTATTGCTACAGATTTACCTCCAAGCACTGCTTTTGCTGTCTCCCAAAGGTTTCAATATGTTCTCATTCTCATTTGATTCTAGGAATTTTTTACTTTCACCTTCTAGTTTTTCTATTACCAGCGCATTTTAACAAGGTGTTATTCAGTTTCCAAATATTTGATTTGTTTTTTCCTTGCTTTTCCTGTTATTGATTTCTCCTTTTCTAGAGTTGTGATCAAAGCAAATGCTTTGTATTATTTGAATGTTTTGGATTTTATTTAGACTTGCTTTGTGGCATAAAATGTGGTCTATTCTGGGGAATTATCCATGTGCACTGGAAAAGAATGTGTACTTTTCTGCTTTTGGGTAGAGTGTTCTGTATATGTCTATGAGATCAAGTTGGTTGCTTGTGGCATTTATATCTCCTGTATCTTTGTCGAGTTTCTTTCTAGATGTTCTGTCCTTCACCAAAAGTGGTATGTTGAAGTCTCCTGCTATTACTGTGGAACTGTCTACTTCTCATTTCAATGCTGTTAGAGTTTGTTTTATGTGTTTTGGAGCCCTGCCATTGGGTGTGTATATATTCATTATAGTTATGTCCTCTTGGTAGATTGACCCATTATTCCTTATATAATGTCTTCCTTATCCTTTATGGTGGATTTTGCCTTAAAGACTGTTTTATCAGAGATTAATATTGCCACTCCTGCTCTTTTTTTGGTTAGTGTTTGCTTGATTTTTTTTTCGTCCTTTGAGCTTTAGTTTATTCACGTCTTTGTGCTTAAGGTATGCCTCTTGTTGACAGAATATTGGTGGGTCATGTTTTTTATCCGTTCTCCTACTCTCGTTCTCTTTACTGGTGTATTTAAGCTATTTACCTTCAGTGTGACTGTCATCAGGTATGAATTTACTGTTGTCATTGTGTGTGTGTGTGTGCATTTACTTTTACCTGTGGGGTTGACAGTTTCTTTTTCTGCTTAATTTCCTGTGCCTGGTTCTTTTCGTTTGTGGATTTTTTTTCATTTGTTTCATTTTTGTTGGTTTTGTGTTTTCCGAGTCTTTATGTTTTTCTTCTTTTTTATTTTGATCAGTAGATTTGTTAACTTCCTTTGTGGTTACTTTGAAATTTAGTTTTATCTTCCTAAGTTTAAAACAGTCTTTATATCTTGATATTGCCTGTGTTCCTCTCTATATTATCCCTTTTTGTTTTTACTTTGCTGTTGTTTACAGACTGACATCTCTGCTCCCCTGTTTTCAGTCTTTATTTTATTCTGAGAATTCTTTATCTGGATTGGTATCTGGCTGATGCTGTCTTGTGTCCTAGCCTCAGGTTGTTGTCTGATATTGTTGATTCTCTGTACAAAGGACTTCCTTTAGTGTTTCTTATAAGGTTTGTCTGGTTTTTACAATACCTTTAATTTCTCTTTACCTGGATATGTCCTAATTTCACCATTGCATTTGAGAGATAATTTTGCTGGATATGTAATTCTTGGAAACCCTGGTGGGGTAGTGGTCAAGAACTATGGCAGCTAACCAAAAGGTTGGTAGTTCAAATCCACCAGGCGCTCCTTGGAAACTCTATGCGAAAGCTCTACTCTGTCCTTATAGGGTCACTATGACTCGGAATCGACTTGTTGACAATGGGGTTTTTTTAATATAATTCTTGGTTTATAATCTTTTTTCTTTCACAGTTTTATATATGTCATCCCATTGGTGTCTTGCCTGCATGGTTTCTTCTGAGTAATCAGAGCTTAGGCTTATTTATTCCCCTTTCTAGGTGACGGTGACATTTCATTTTTTCTAAGCTGCTCTCAGAATTCTTCGTCTTTGGTTTTGGCAAGTTGATTATATCTTGGTGACTTTCTTTTGGGATTCATTGAGTTACTTGAATGGACATCTTCTCATCTTTCACGATATTAGGGAAGTTTTCATCCAGCAAATCTTTGACAATTCTCTCTGTTTCTTTTTTTTTTTTTTTCCTGTTCTGGAATCCTGACCACGTGTAAGTTTTTCCTCTTGATAGTATACAACATGATTCTTAGGTTTTCTTCATTCTTTTTTTTCTAAAACAAATTGGTGTGAATTTATCCTCTATTTTGTTGATTCTGTCTTCCATTGATTCAATTCAGCTCCTATGCCTTTCTATTGAATTGTCTATTTCTGAAATTTTATTGTTAATCTTTTGTATCTCCAGTTGCTGATTTTATATGGTTTCTAATTGTCTGTTTAGTTCGTTGTTTTATTCTTGTATTGTTTTCCTAAATTCTTCTACTAGTTCGTTTGTGTTTTCCTTCATTTTGTCTGTTTTTTCCTTGGTTTTACATTTTCCTTGGTCTCTTGAAGAACCCTATGTGTTAGTCTTTTTAATTCCTTATCAGGTAGTTCCTTGATTATTTCTTCCTCTGAAAGGTATTCTGATTCTTTATTTTGGTCACTTGCTGTAGCCATCTTGTCCTGCTTCTTTATGATATTTTGTTTTGTTTTGATATATCTGAAGCTCTCACCACCTCTCTCTCAGTGGGTAAGGCTACAGTTCAATGTGTGAGCATGTGTCTGTTTGCTGTTCTTGCAGGGAGGCTGAGGATGTAGCTGGCATTGCTGGTGAGGTGATGTATCTATCTGGCCAGCTGCCTGGGCGTGGGTATAGGAAGTATTCTTACTGGTCACTGGGTTAGGTATTGTGTGTATGCACTGCCTGTTGCTGGGAATGAGGGTGACCACATTGTCAGTCACCAGATGGGTGGTTTGGAAGCTCTCACCAACAATCAGGTAAGCAAGGCTGTGTGGGAGTGGTCAGAGTGGGCACAAGCCTCTGGTTGCTGGGAGGGATGGTGTGGGGTATGAGGCAAATGTGGTGCTGCCAGTTTATGGGTGCCTGCTAGGAGGGTGTTCCCCTATCTGCTATATTGTGATGTGGGGAAGGTGTGCTGCCAGTTTTGGAGCCCCTGGCACATATGGCTGAGTGTAGGAGTGGGCACCTCCAGTTTACAGGCTCCCGGTGCCAGTGGCTGGGTGGAGTAGCAGGAACTGTTAGTCCATGGACTTCCAGTGCAGGTGGCTGAGCATAGAAGTGGCCGCCTCCAGTCCTCAGGCCCCCAGTGCAGTTAGCTAGATGGAAGAGGGCGTGCTGCCTGTTCCCAGGCCTTTGGCATCAGCAGCCACACAGAGAAGTAGACACCACTGGACCACAGTCCCTGGTTCATGTGGCTGGGCTTAGGAGCCGGTCTCACCAGTCTATGGGCCCCTGGCATGGATAGGTGGGAGGAAGAGGAGGCGCCACCCACCCAAGAGTCTCTAGCACATGTGGCTGGGAGGAGAGGCAGGTTCATCCAGATCATGGGCCCCCAGCGTGGC
This sequence comes from Loxodonta africana, assembly GCF_030014295.1. Lineage (NCBI taxonomy): Eukaryota > Metazoa > Chordata > Mammalia > Proboscidea > Elephantidae > Loxodonta > Loxodonta africana. Next base: position 78,373,170 of record NC_087358.1, on the reverse strand, counting down.
TGTGTGGGTGGAAGAGGGGATACCACTTGTCCATAGGCCCCTAGCACCAGTGGCAGAGTGAAGAGGTGGGTGCTGCCCAGCATGAGTAGCTGAATGAAGGCGTGTACCACTGGTCCATGGGCCCCTGCCCCAGGGGGTGGGGAAGTAGTGGATGCCGCTGGACTGCAGTTGTGTGCAGGTGTGGGGAATGGATGTTGAGGGTGTTGTGGGCACCACAGGTCCATGAGCCTCCAGGACAGGGGACTGGGATGGGCTCAGTGGGTAAGGTGAGTGCCCTTAACTCTGGAAGGGTGGGGAGCACTCCTCCCTGGCTCAGGATGTCGGTGCAGGGTCACTCCTGCTTATCTGCATCAGATAATGGGATTTAGGCTGGGAACACTGCTTGCTTTGTCTCAGTATGGCTGCACTGTGCAGGTTTGGCTGGCAGGACACCAGCAATCCGTAATTCTTTGTTTCTGCTGTTTTCGTATAGTCTCTCTTTCCACTTGGTACTCGGTTTGATTCTTCAGCCTTGCTTTGATGCTCAGGGCTCCAAAGTTGTCATCTATATACGATTCACTTGTTGTGTCTTTGTTGTAAGAGGGACATTATGAAGCATCTGACTGTGCCATCATCTTGGACCACTTCCCCCAAATTGGTGTATGTTTTGTTGTACATATTCTCAACAACAACAACACAATAAATAAAATTACATATAAAAAGGGAATACAGAATAAAAAATTATTCACCCTTGCATTTTAGTGGAATAATTACAAGTTGATTATCTCATTGTGGTACCAAACACTATTAATGCCAGAAAATAAAATCTTGATAATACAAGGTGTGAGAATAATGATAGTTTCCATCCTTCCTTTATACTACCTACTATTTAGAGAAGGAAACAAAAATTCTCAGACCTGGTAGGGTATCAGAATCACCAGAAGAGGTTTTAAAAATCCCAAAGGCCAGGCCATTTCCAGGAATTTGAATCCCTGGAACTAAGACTAGGCATTAGTTTTTTTGTCATTGTTGTTATTATTTTTTCAACCCTTTAAGTATTTTCAGTATGCATCCATACAACAATTTTTTTTTTTTTTTTTTTTTTATCCAAGATTAAGAAACAGTAGCTTAGAGAACCTTGGTCCTCAACTCTGGCAGGACCTGCAAGCTATTTTATTATTATTTTTTTAATATTGATTTAATTGACTAAGTTAGCTAGTCTATATTTATAGAGCAGTGGTTCTCACGTGTTAGCATGCATAAAAACCAGTTGGAAGGCTTGTTAAAGTACAGATTGCTGGGCCCCACTCCCACATTATTTGACTCAGAAGGTCTGACATGGGTCCCAGGAGATGCCAGTGCTACTGACCCTGGAGCCACGTTTGAGAACCACTGTTCTAGATGGTTGTAGAAATAACCAGGTGGAATTTACATCCGATAATGTTGTCTCCATCCTACTGCCTGTCCATTTGACCTCAGAGATCAGAGTTAATATCAGATAGAAGATTTTAAATACTTTATATTACTCATTTCTGACAGTCTATTGAAGTTTGCAGAAAATTTTAAGTTAAAGTGTTGAATATTTTAGATTTGAAGTCTTCAAAACACAGCTGGAGACACCCATGGGGATGTGTCACATTTAATTTATGTGCTCATCTTAAATGAGTTAATATTTGTGTCTGATACATAGTAAGCACTATGGAGTCCCTGGGTAGTACAAATGGTTATTGTGCTCGGCTACTAACCAAAAGGTTGGAGGTCAGAGTCCACTCAGAGCCACCTCTGAAGGAAGGCCTGATGATGTATTTCCGAAAAATCAGCCATTGAAAACCCTATGGAGCACAGTTCTACTCTGACAGACATGGGGTTGCCATGTGTCAGGATCGACTCAACAGCAATTGGTGTTGTAGTTGTTAGTTGCTGTTGAGTTGTTTCCAACTCACGGCAGCCCTGTGTGTTACAGAGTAAAACTGCTCAATATAGAGCTTATTAATAAATGCATACATTTTCCATTTTGCAGTGAGATAGAAAAAAGTTTCACTTATTCAGAACTGAGAGAAGACCAGTATGGTTAAAGCAAAGTGAACCAGAAGGAAATGAAAGAACCTAGCAAAACCAGATCATTAAGAGCCATTTACTCTCTTAAGGACTGTAGATTCCATTAAAAGTACAGTGGATATTATGGAAGATTTTTAAGCAGCGAAGGGACATAATCCAATTTACCTTTGTAGACGCATGGAGAGTGGAGTTGGCAGTTGACTCGAGTAGTTAAATGAATGGCATGGTTTTTACTGACATGGGTGATGTGATATTGAGGAAATCAAAAGTTATGCTTTAGACATGTTGAGATTCACATACCTATGGATGAGGGTTCAAGTATGCAATTTCATATGGGGGTGTGGAACTCACAGAAAACTGGGCTGAAAGTATGAATTTGTAAATGGCATCTATCATGTGTTTAAACCTCCAGTTAGCATTAGTACACCCAGACACCTGGTGACCTCATGTGAGTCAGAGTAGAACGGTGCTCCATAGGATTTTCAATGGCTCATTTTTCATAAGTAGATCACTAGACCTGTTTTCTTACTCTGTCTTAGTCTGGAAGCTTCACTGAAACCTGTTCAGCATCATAGCAACATGCAAGCCTCCAGTGATAGACAAGTGGTAGCTACATTGGCTGGAGATAGAAGCCAGGTCATCTGTATGGTAGGGAGAAGTCTACCACTGAACCACAACTTCCCTCTGTCCTATGCTGACCTTTTGGTTAGCAGCTGAGCTCTTAATCACTGTGCTACCAGGGCCTCGTATATGTTTAGTGGGAAAAAAAAATTGAGAACTACTAACTATCTCAGATATCCTTGGTAAAAGGCTGGAAAGAACATCAAAAAGATAGTCTTTTTAACAAATGGTGCTGGCATAACTGGATATCCATTTGCAAAAAAATGAAACGGGACCCATACCTCACACCATGCACAAAAACTAACTCCAAGTGGATCAAAGACCTAAACATAAAGACTAAAACGATAAAGATCATGGAAGAAAAAATTGGGACAACCCTAGGAGCCCTAATACAAGGTATAAACAGAATACAAAACATTACCAAAAATGATGAAGAGAAACCCGATAACTGGGAGCTCCTAAAAATCAAACACCTATGCTCATCTAAAGACTTCTCCAAAAGAGTAAAAAGACCACCTACAGATTGGGAAAGAATTTTCAGCTATGACATCTCCGACCAGCGCCTGATCTCTGAAATCTACATGATTCTGTCAAAACTCAACCACAAAAAGACAAACAACCCAATCAAGAAGTGGGCAAAGGATATGAACACACATTTCACTAAAGAAGATATTCAGGCAGCCAACAGATACATGAGAAAATGCTCTCGATCATTAGCCATTAGAGAAATGCAAATTAAAACTACGATGAGATTCCATCTCACACCAGCAAGGCTGGCATTAATCCAAAAAACACAAAATAATAAATGTTGGAGAGGCTGCGGAGAGATTGGAACTCTCATACACTGCTGGTGGGAATGTAAAATGGTACAACCACTTTGGAAATCTATCTGGCATTATCTTAAACAGTTAGAAATAGAACTACCATACAACCCAGAAATCTCACTCCTGGGACTATACCCTAGAGATACAAGAGCCTTCATACAAACAGATATATGCACACCCATGTTTATTGCAGCTCTGTTTACAATAGCAAAAAGTTGGAAGCAACCAAGGTGTCCATCAACAGATGAATGGGTAAATAAATTGTGGTATATTCACACAATGGAATACTACGCATTGATAAAGAACAGTGACGAATCTGTGAAACATTTCATAACATGGAGGAACCTGGAAGGCATTATGCTGAGCGAAATTAGTCAGAGGCAAAAGGACAAATATTGTATAAGACCACTATTATAAGATCTTGAGAAATAGTAAACCTGAGAAGAACACATACTTTTGTGGTTACGAGGGGGGGAGGGAGGGAGGGTGGGAGAGGGTTTTTTATTGATTAATCAGTAGATAAGAACTGCTTTAGGTGAAGGGAAAGACAACACTCAATACATGGAAGGTCAGCTCAATTGGACTGGACCAAAAGCAAAGAAGTTTCCGGGATAAAATGAGTGCTTCAAAGGTCAGCGGAGCAAGCGCGGGGGTCTGGGGAACATGGTTTGCGGGGACTTCTAAGTCAATTGGCAAAATAATTCTATTACGAAAACATTCTGCATCCCACTTTGAAATGTGGCATCTGGGGTCTTAAATGCTAAAAGCGGCCATCTAAGATGCATCAATTGGTCTCAACCCACCTGGAGCAAAGGAAAATGAAGAACACCAAGGCCACACGACAACTAAGAGCCCAAGAGACAGAAAGGGCCACATGAACCAGAGACCTACATCATCCTGAGACCAGAAGAACTAGTTGGTGCCCGGCCACAATCGATGACTGCCCTGACAGGGAGCACAGCAGAGGACCCCTGAGGGAGCAGGAGATCAGTGGGATACAGACCCCAAATTCTCATAAAAAGACCAATCTTAATGGTCTGACTGAGAGTAGAGGAATTCCGGCGGCCATGGTCCCCAGACCTTCTGTTGGCACAGGACAGGAACCATCCCCGAAGACAACTCATCAGACATGAAAGGGACTGGTCAGCGGGGGGGAGAGAGACGCTGATGAAGAGTGAGCTAATTATATCAGGTGGACACTTGAGATTGTGTTGGCAACTCTTGTCTGGAGGGGGGATGGGAGGATAGAGAGAGAGGGAAGCCGGAAAAATTGTCAAGAAAGGAGAGACTGAAAGGGCTGACTCAAGAGGGGGAGAGCAAGCGGGAGTAGGGAGTGAGATGTATGTAAACTTATATGTGACAGACTGATTGGATTTGTAAACGTTCACTTGAAGCTTAATAAAAGTTATTAAAAAAAAAAAGAGAGGTTGGAAATTTTTTTTTTTTTTCTTTCATTGGTTTTTGTTCTTTGGTAAAGAGGGAAAGACAGGAGCTTAAAAACAAACCCACCACTGCCGAGTTGATTCCGACTCATAACCACCCTATAGGACTGAGTAGAACTGCCCCATAAGGTTTCCAAGGCTATAAATCTTTATGGAAGCAGACTGCCACAACTTTCTCCTGTGGAGTGGCTAGTAGGTTCAGACCACTGACCTTCTGGTTAGCAGCAGAGCACTTTAACCACTGCACCTCCAGGGCTTCTATAGGGAGCTTAGACAAAGAAATTACAATTGTTTTTTCTCTGTGCTATTGCCCAAATGGCTCTTATGTGATGTTTTATCACAGACATATGATTGTGGGTGGAGGAAATAAAAATATTTAGCCATTAGGCATATAATGAACTTACAGCTGTTACTGCAGCTTAATTTGGAAGCTGATAGATGGTTCTAAAAGAGTTAAGGAGTAGTTCAGTTAATCGGTAAAATTTCTGCCAAGTTGCTAGGTATTTTAACTAAAATAGTTGAAATGAAAGGTGGTGATTGTCAGGCTTGACAAATGTAAGATTCTTTATTGACTTTAATTAAGGTGCAAAGAAAGTATTGTTTTAATTCTCCAAAGTGTATTCAAGGTAGTTTTTATGCCTTGGATACAATTTCAGCTGAATTCAACCAGAAGTTTTCATCTGTCACACCAAAACACCTCTAAATCATAGGTACTTAGGTTTTTGGATTTGATTCTGAGGCATACAAATATTTACTATATCATTAATGTAATTAATGATTTAAAATAAAATAAAAAAATAAAATTTAAAAAGAATCCTACTGCATAGTATATCATTTAACTTATTTTGTTAAAATGCTATAAAAATACAGATCAACGTTCTTCTCTTCAAATGCACGTGAAATCTTTTATAGATAAAATATTGCACATCGTGTGAGGGCAGAGACCACGTGTGTTTCTCATTTTATCTAGCACCTTGTATAGTCCTCAGCACAGAGAAAGTGCTCGGGAAACATCTAGTGAATGAATGAGCACATGGATGCCAAGAGTAGTGCGATGGCAGTTATTATCTACTTAATAAGTGCTGCCATGTTCTCATGATTTTGCACTGCATGGCCTCTCAGTATTTTTCTTCAGACTTGTTTTCCTTCTGCCAATAATATTTCATAATTTTATTATGCCCTTTTAGCGATGGCAAAAGTTGAACAATTCAGGACTATAAGATTAATTACACTCCTCTTTGATTGTAATTACAAGTTAATGCAAGCTGTTGTGTAAGCATGGCTTAGGTGGTAACCAGTTATACAATAGTAATATTGCCAAACATTCAGCCATAATACAAGCACATAGTGGACGCTAGGGTTAACTGCATGGTTTAAAGTCAAGAAAGGTATGCATCAGGGTTGTATCCTTTCATCATACCTATTCAATCTGTATGTTGAGCAAATAATCTGAGAAGCTGGACTATATGAGGAAGAACGGGGCATCAGGATTGGAGGAAGACATATTAACAACCTGAGATATACAGATGACACAACCTTGCTTGCCGAAAATGAAGAGAACTTGAAGAACTTACTGATGAAGATCAAAGACCACAGGCTTCAGTATGGATTGCACCTCAACATAAAGAAAACAAAAATCCTCACAACTGGACCAATGAGCAACATCGTGATAAACGGAGAAAAGATTGAAGTTGTCAAGGATTTCATTTTATTTGGATCCACAGTCAAAACCCACGGAAGCAGCAGTCAAGAAATCAAAAGACACATTGCATTGGGCAACTCTGCTACAAAAGACCTCTTTCAAGTGTTGAAAAGCAAAGATGTCACTTTGAAGACTACGGAGCATCTGATCCAAGCCATGGTATTTTCAATCACCTCATATGCATGCAAAAGCTGGACGAAGAGTGAGTAAGACCGAAGAAGAATTGGTGCCTTTGAATTGTGTTGGTAAAGAATATTGAATATACCGTGGACTGCCGAAAGAACAAACAAATCTGTCTTGGAAAAAGTACAACCAGAATGCTTCTTAGAGGCAAGAATATCCAAAGAATACTTTGGACATGCTATCAGGAAAGATCAGTCTGTGGAGAAGGACATCATGCTTGGTAAAGCAGTGGGCCAGTGAAAAAGAGGAAGACCCTCAACAAGATGGATTGACCCAGTGGCTGTAACAGTGGGCTCAAGCATAACAACAATTGTGGGGGTGGTGCAGGAGGACTGGGCAGTGTTTCATTCTAGACGGCACCTAACAACAACAACAACAACAGAGTTTACCCATTTTATGTATAAAGAAAATAAGGTAAACAGAGGTTTAGAACACACTTAGATTCATGCAGTTAGCTATCGATACATTCAGGACTGGAATCCTCTGATAAGCTTAACCCTGGCAAGCATATTACACCTAAGACAGTGAAGAACTTTAGGTATTCTATTATTTTTTTATTTCTACCTAATGGTGCTCTGAGTCTCTGATAAGAACCAGGTCACCTGTTGTTACTGGCAGGACTACCAGTATTATCGTGGTTTTGTGGTAGAATTCTTACCCTCCTTGAGGAGGACCTAGGTGATTTCTGGCCAGCACACCTAATGCTCAGCCATCACCCGTCTGTCACTGGAGGCTTGCATATTGCTATGATGGTGAACAGGTTTCAGAATTTGATCATTTAATCAAAGGCACTTTTTTTTTTTTTTCAAGTAACAACAATTAGCATCCCATGGAACTTGTCTTCCAAAGGACGCAGGTCACTCTGGGATGGAAATTTTTATGCATGTAATACTTTTCTTCTGCTTAATTATTTTATTAATGAGATGGTATCAAGATAAAAACATATATGGATGGCATTGTTGAAATATATTCCCACATTGCTGTTCCAAAAGATAGCATGAATTTGTGATAGCTCCAGGAGTATATTAGCATATGTATTGCATTATTGCAACATCACCAGGATTGTTTTTTTCATTTTGTTATTTTAATAATTACCACTAAATTCCTGATCAAACTAGGAATTTGAGCTAATTAGCCAAATTTCTTTTATCTCTGGCATTTTCAGTCTTACTACAGAACTTGAATTTAACTCTCGCTCAGCTTTTTTTTTTTGGGGGGGGGTCAGCTTTCCTTACCAAGGAATACCTCTTTAAGGACCCTATGCTCATTGGTAAGCAACGCGTTATGACAGCTGTGATGTGTGTGATACACGTATGGAGCTTCCAAAAGACCTTTCAGTATGACTAAGTGTTAAATGAGAGCGCTGTCATTCTTGGGAGTTCAACATTTCTGGTCAAAGCGTGGTTAATATATTTCTTTCAAAGGTGCATAATATATGACCAAACCAAAGCTGAGCTGTCCAGTTGATTATCCAAAGTGACACCATGTGTGTCAGAGTAGAACAGTTCTCCAGAGGGTTTTAAATAGCTGATTTTTTGGAAGTAGATTGCCACGCCTTTCTTCCGAGGTGCCTCTGGGTAGACTTGAACCTCCACCCTTTCGGTTAGCATAGCAGTAAAGAACATTAACCATTTGTACTACCCAGGTACTTCACATAATATAGAGAGTATTTTTAAAAGTTTGCTTCATATGACAAGTTAGTAAGATTAGCAGAAATGACAGACTTATTTGTGGTTTGGCAGAAAGTATAAAATATCTTTCTGTTGGCTAACCAGGTTTTATCCAGGTTTGTTGAAAAATAATACAGACACAACTGTCAGAATATAGCCACACATCTGTGAAGCAGATAAGTGAAGAGGAAAATGGCGTGAGAAGCAGTTTGTCTTTTTTGTGTCATTGCTAGGATAGCCGTTTAGGAGGGATAAAGGAGAATGATGTTGTCAGGATTTGCCTTTCCCTCGTGTTAAATACACACCACTCACAGTAGCCCTGGCTCTATCTAGTTCAATGTGAAGAGGTCTTTACTGTAACTTTAGTTTTCTTATTTTTCATTGGACTGTCCCAGTATGTTGAGGGTACCTTTGCTGGAAAAAGGGAGGAAGGGTAATAAATTTAATTTATTTATAAAGTACACTTCTTGTTTATAAAGTAGTTCTGTCAATCATTATTCAATGGTAAAAATGCAAATGGAATCTAAGAATTTAGTGTGTGGAATTGGTACTAGGAAGGTGAGCATGGCACCTTGGTAATTACCGAAGGCATTTACAAGCTCGATAGAGTTTCCCTCCTCCATCAGTGTGAATCCGTATCCTGTTCAGGGAGAAAGGAATGCTGGATTGCTGGAGATTGTCATTAAGACTTGGCAGTTTCTTGGAAAGAGTTGGAAGAAAAAGATAAAAGAATTATATTTGACCTCTTCCTTAGGCACCCTCCCCATCCTCCCCCAAGCCTATGATTTGCACCTACCTGTTTTGTGAGGTGTTTCTAGCGTATTCTAACAAAACTGAGATGCTTTCGTTGACCTGTGATTTGTCATCCAGGCAAGGCTCGTTGCCTTCATTTCACAGGTGCAGATAAGTTGAGAGGAACAGCTAGAAAGTGTGTTGTTTACATAGTAATGGATAGAAGCTTCAAAGACACTCTTTTTCTTCAAGTTCTTAGAGTAAAAAATCTTGCTCAAAGATACCAAAAGGACTTTTAAAATGTTCATATGTAACTTAGTTTCCGTAAATCTTTTCTTTCCACAGTTGTCACCTGTCTTTGCTGAGAATTATTAATGCTCCTATGGGTTTTGTCTAAGCACAGGAATCCATAATTTTCTTCTTGCATTTAAATTGAAACGACTCGATGGCACTAGTATTTTTTTTTTTTAATTTAAATTCAAAGGCAGTTTCTGTCTGCCTTTATTATAGCAGTACCCTGTTCAAAATTGTATAGCTGAGACCTCTCCATACGGGTGGCAAGAAAAATACCTAAAGAAAACTCTGAGAAGAAGCCTGTGTTAACTTCTAGAAAATGTAGCCACTGAGAAAATAGATTAAAAAAATTCTGCCTAAATGGCTTTATTTACTATCTATTTTAGATATTAAATCAAGAAAATTATAACTAAAACATACAAAATAAGTGATCTTCTTAGATAAATTTGACTTTAAAAACAGTATATATATATGTATATATATAACTACAAGGATCCCAAGAGTGGCCAAGCAGCAAGTCCTCTGCTGAATGCGTTAGCCCAACAAATGGGTCTTCTGTTTTCTTATCTGAGGGAGTTAGCCTTCAAACCAGGACACTTTTAAGAGTGACAGAGGGGCATTAACGAAACTGGACACCAAGACAACTGACATGCACAGGGCCTGTCCTGGTCAAATAGGAAAGCGTAGTCAACCTGCACATTAATGTCTTTTCGCAGGAGTACAAGAAAACTGTGCAGTAACCACAGGACATCGTCATTTGTTATGTCCAGGTGCTGTCCTGGCACTGGACAACAGCTGTGAAATGAATGGACAGGCCCGCCTTCTCAGAGCTTACCTACGTTAACCACGCCAGTTGCCATTGAGTCCACTCTGGCTCACGGTGACCCTGCATGTGTCAGAATAGAACTGTGTTCCATGGGGTTTTCAATGGCTGATTTTTTGGCAGTAGATTGCCAGGACTTTCTTTTGAGGCACGTCTGGATGTATTCAAACCTCCAGCCTTTCAATTAGCAGCTGAGCGTGTTAGCCATTCGCACCACCCAGGGACTCCTTACCAACGTTACCAGATGTGAAACAAAACTTTTGCCCAGAATAGAGTGATTTGCAAATAGATACCTCAATCAAACTGCTATTTCCATGTCCATACCAAAAAAAGAAGAAAACTAAGCATAATCTTCAGTGTACGGCACAAACTAAGCAAATAATTATAGTAGAAGACCCCACTAGTGAAAATAGATTCCATGAACTAACAGCGTTTGATACCTGGTGTGACGCAGATGATTCTCAGTTTTCAATTCCAGGTATGTTGTGTAGAGCTTTAAAAGATGAAGAATATTTCATACCACCACTGACTTCATAATCTGTTAAACTGATGATTTCAAGAGAAATATGGACTATACGAGTATACATTATCCCTTTCCATTTTGAACAATATGATACTAAAGATTTCCTGAAGTCTAAGCTTCATTAAAATCCTCTTGAAAGACTATAACTGTGAAAACAAACTTGAAAAAAAAAAAAAGTTGGAGGACTCATACGTCCCAATTTTAAAAGTTACTACAAAGCCATATTAATCAAAACAGTTTGGCACTGGCATAAGGATAGACATATAGACCAGTGGAATAGGACTGTTGTTGTTGTTAGGTGCCGTCAAGTCAGTTCTGGCTCACAGCGACCCTATGCACAACAGAACGAAGCACTGCCCAGTCCTGCGCCATCGTTAAAATCGTTGTTACGCTTGAGCTCATTGTGGCGACCACTGTGTCAATCTACCTCATTGAGGGTTTATTTCTGCACTCTCAGTCCTAGTCCAACAATCTTATTCCTAAGTATTTTATCTTTTTAGGGGCTGTTATAAATGGTATTGGTTTCCTGATTTCCTTTTCGAAGGTCTCTTTGTCGGTGTAGAGGAATCCAACTGATTTTTGTATGTTGATCTTGTATCCTGCTAAATCTATTAGTTCCAGTAGTTTTCTTATGGAATCTTTGTGTATAGGATGATATCATCTGCGAATAGGGATAGTTTTACTTCTTACTTTATAATTTGGATGCCCTTTATTTTTCTTGCCTTATTGCTCTAGTTAGGACTTCCAACACAATATTAAATAGGAGTGGTGATAAAGGGAATCGTTTGTCTTGTTTCTATCCTCAGGGGGAATGCTTTCAGCCTCTCTCCTGAATGATGTTGCCTGTTGGTTTTGTATTATGCCTTTTATTATGCTGAGGAATTTCCCTTCTATTCCTATTTTATTGAGAATTTTTATCAGGAATGGGTGTTAGACTTTACCAAATGCCTTTCTATGTCAATTGAGATGATCATGTCATTCTTTTGTTCTACCTATGTAGTGGATTATGTTAATAAGGGTTTAATATGCAGAATATATAAAGAACTCCTACAACTCAACAACAAAAACACAAACAGCACAATTAACAAATGGGCAAAAAACTCATTAAAAGCAGGGACTCAAACTGATACTTGTACACCAATGTTCATTGCAGCATTATTCACAACCGCCGAAAGGTGGAAACAGCCCAAGTGTCCATGAACAGGTGAATGGATAAATACAATGTAGTATATACATACAATGGGATATTATTCAGCCATAAAGAAAAATGAAATTCTGATACATGCTACAATATGGATTAGCCTTGAAAACATTATGCTGAGTGAAATAAGTCAGACACAAACTGACAAATATAGTATGACTCCACTTACATGAAATATCTAGAATAGGTAAATTATAGATACCAAAAGTAGTTTAGAGGTTACCAGAAGCTGGGGAATTTTTGCTGAATGGGGACAGAGTTTCTGTTTGGGATGATGATAAAATATTGGAATAGATGGTGGTGATGTTTGTACAACATTGTGAAAGTAACCAATATCACTGAATTATGCACTTAAAAATCAGGAAAATGAAAATGTTTTGTTATGCATATTTTACCACAATAAACTTTAAAAATATACGTATAACTAAGTTTGACAAAATGTTATGTCTTGTTACTAAAGTTGAAATTTTGAACATATTTTGCTCTTAGATTTTTTAATGTTAAGAAAACCTGTAGAACAATTCATGTTCCATATCAAATCTTACCAAGTTCCTAATTGGACTTTATGATCCATGGCTATTAGTAATTGAATAGAAATCGCTGCTAACATTAGAACATCACTGCTCTGCACTCATTAAAATTGGTTATTTATTTTTACTTAGTAAACTAGTATGTTAAAAACATTGTTTTCAAAGTATATCTCAATTCAGCAAGTATCCGTTGAATTCTTATTCTGTGTAAAACTTTATGCTAGGCTCTGTATGAACATTCAAAGATCAGTAACATAGATCCCCTGCCAGAAAGTGGTATGGAAATAAGGAGAAGACCTGGTATTGGGGTCAAATAGAACTGGGTTCAAATTCCATAATTTACTTGTGGACCCTAGCTGTGCAGGCCCTCTAAATTTCCATTTAGCTAGTGAAGAAACTGATGAAAATGGAAGCTCCAAAAGGAAGAAATCATCCTAGCAAGAGTAATAATGGGAGTAAACAAGAAATTAATAAAAGAATTGCCAAATCTGATTGAAAATTTAGAGTTACTATGAGTAAGAATCGACTCAACAGCAACAGGTTTGGGGTTTTTTTTTTTTTCATTTAAAGAGTAGGTCTGTCGAGAACACTATAAAACACAGCTTTAGGAACCTGTAGCAAAGTTTAGGAACCTAGTGGATTGTGACGCGTAAGCTTGTGTTTCAACTTGGGTGGGCCATGATTTTCAGTAGTTTGGCAGTCGTATAATGATGTAGTCACCTCAATGATGAGATGTGATATAATGTCATCACCTCCATGATGGAATCTGATACGAGTAGCCAATCGTTTGAAAGGGAGTTTCCATGGGGATGTGGTCTGCATCCAATATAGGCGGACTTTCTGGCAAGGCTCAGGGGCTTTTGCTCACTTTAGATCCTGCTCCATTTCATCTGACTTCTGGTTCTTGGGACTTGAGCTAGCAGCTTACCTACTGTCTTGCTTGCCGATCTTGGAATTCATCGGCAAGTCTGTGACCCAAAGGCCTGCTGTCTGACCTGCTGATCTTGGGTTTGCCAGCCCCCACAGCTGTGTGAGTCAGTAGAAGCCACCAATCTGACCCACAGACTTGGTACTTTCCAGTCTCAACAGCTACATGAGATATTTTCTTGATATAAATATATGTATATATTTATATGCTTTGATAATTACTGGCGATTGGAATGTGAAAGTTGGAAACAAAGAAGAAGGATCAGTAGTTGGAAAATATGGCCTTGGTGATAGACCCAATGCTGGAGATCGAATGATAGAATTTTGCAAGACCAACGACTTCTTCGTTGCAAATACCTTCTTTCACCAACATAAACGGTGACTAAGCACATGGACTTCGCCAGATGGAACACACAGAAATCAAATTGACTACATTTGTGGAAAGAGATCATGGAAAAGCTCAATATCATCAGTCAGAACAAGGCCAGGAGCCAACTGTGGAACAACCATCAATTACTCATATGCAAGCTCAAGCTGAAACTGAAGAAAATCAGAGCAAGTCCACGAGAGCCAAAATATGACCTTGAATATATCCCACCTGAATTTAGAGACCATCTGAAGAATAGATTTGACCCATTGAACACTAGTGACCGCAGACCAGATGAGTTGTGGAATGACATCAAGGACATCATCCATGAAGAAAGCAGAGGTCACTGAAAAGACAGGAAAGAAAGAAAAGACCAAGGTGGATGTCAGAGGAGACTCTGAAACTTGCTCTTGAGAGTTGAGCAGCTAAAGCAAAAGGAAGAATTGATGAAGTAAAAGAACCGAACAGAAGACTTCAAAGGGCCTCTCAAGAAGACAAAATAAAGTATTATAATGACATGTGCAAAGAGCTGGAGATAGAAAACCAAAAGGAAAGAACACGCTCGGCGTTTCTCAAGCTGAAAGAACTGAAGAAAAAATTTAAGCCTCGAGTTGCAAGAGTGAAGGATTCCATGGGGGAAAGTATTAAACGACGCAGGAAGCATCAAAAGAAGATGGAAGGAATACACAGAGTCATTATACCAAAAAGACTTAGTCAATATTCAACCATTTCAAGAGGTGGCATATGATCAGGAACCAATGGTACTGAAGGAAGAAGTCCAAGCTACTGTGAAGGCATTGGCGAAAAACAAGGCTCCAGGAATTGATGGAATATCAACTGAGATGTTTCAACAAACAGATGCAGCGCTGGAGGTGCTCACTCAGCTATGCCAAGAAGTATAGAAGACAGATTCCTGGCCAACTAATTGGAAGATGTCGATATTTATGCCTATTCCCAAGAAAGGTGATCCAACCGAATGTGGAAATTACAGAACAATATCACTAATATCACACACAAGCAAAATTTTGCTGAAGATCATTCAAAAATGGCTGCAGCAGTATATCAACAGGGAATTGCCAGAAATCCAGGCCGGTTTCAGAAGAGGACGTGGAACCAGGGATATCATTGCTGATGTCAGATGGATCCTGGCTGAAAGCAGAGAATACCAGAAGGGTGTTTACCAGTGTTTTATTGATTATGCAAAGGCATTCGACTGTGTGGATCATATCAAACTATGGCTAACACTGCAAAGAATGGGAATTCCAGAACACTTAATTGTGCTCACGAGGAACCTTTACATAAATCAAGAGGCAGTTGTTCGGACAGAACAAGGGGATAATGATTGGTTTAAAGTCAGGAAAGGTGTGCGTCAGGGTTGTATTCTTTCACCATACCTATTTAATCTGTATGCTGAACAAATAGTATGAGAAGCTGGAGTATATGAAGAAGAACAGGGCATCAGGATTGGAGGAAGACTCATTAACAACCTGCGTTATGCAGATGACACAACCTTGCTTGCTGAAAGTGAAGAGGACTTGAAGCACTTACTAATAAAGATCAAAGACCACAGCTTTCAGTATGGATTACACCTCAACAGAAAGAAAACAAAAATCCTCACAACTGGACCAATGAGCAACATCATGATAAACGGAGAAAAGATTGAAGCTGTCAAGGATTTCATTTTACGTGGATCTACAATCAACAGCCGTGGAAGCAGCAGTCAAGAAATCAAAAGATGCATTGCAGTGGGCAAATCTGCTGCAAAGGACCTCTTCAAAGTGTTGAAGGGCAGAGATGTCACCCTGAAGACTAAGGTGCACCTGACCCAAGCCATGGTATTTTCAATTGCATCATATGCATGTGAAAGCTGGACAATGAATAAGGAAGACCGATGAAGAGCTGACGCCTTTGAATTGTGGTGTTGGCAAAGAACATTGAATATACCATGGACTGCCAAAAGAACGAACAAATCTGTCTTAGAAGAAGTACAACCAGAATGCTCCTTAGAAGCAAGGATGGCGAGACTGCGTCTTACTTACTTTGGGCATGTTGTCAGTAGGGATCAGTCCCTGGAGAAGGACATCATGCTTGGCAGAGTACAGGGTCAGCGGAAAAGAGGAAGACCCTCAACAAGGTGGACTGACACAGTGGCTGCAAGGATGCGCTCAAGCATAACAACGATTGTGAGGATGGTGCAGGACCAGACAGTGTTTCGTTCTGTTGTGCATAGTGTCTCTATGAGTTGGAACCGACTTGACAGCACCTAACAACACAACACAATATTTATACACTTTACCGGTTTTGCTTCTCTAGAGAACCCAGCCTAACACATTTGCTGCTGATAGTGGTTCTAAACCCAACACATTTGCTACTGACAGTGGTTCTAGAGAAACAAAATTGTAAGGATGATTTTTCTAAACTGGTTCTTAAGTCTGGTTAGCCTTAAAAATATTGATGACTTTGCTTCCATTAGTAAAGAGGGCACTGCTAATCCATGGTGTGAGGTGGCAAAAGAAAAACACAAAATATCACCATCAATAGATCAGGTATTGGTGAGAGGCAAAACTCTGGGTGATCACAAAAATTTCTACAGTTTTGTCATTATGAGAAGTATAAGGAACGTGGTTGGTTGGTCCTACTTTTGCTAGAAAAAGTGGTGAAAGAAAGAGATGAGCTCAAGGCTTCAGAGTCAAAGCTCAAGTGCTGTATAAACGACCTCAGAGTTTCCACTTGTGCCTTGAAAGAAAGCCCTATTTCTTGTAGTAACAGAACTGATATTGCTTAAAACTAGACCCAGAGTCTTATTGTAACAGTGGCTGAATTACAATGCCAACAGAATTTCCAGTCTTGAGTGGTGTCAGAAGTTAAAGTGAGGGCATTGAATGGGAAGAAATGGGATCCTGAAAGTTGGGTCATTCCTGAATTCCACTGAATCATTCCTGCCAACAGAACCAACCCTCTCACTCCCATCTTAATTGATTATTCCATGTTTATCTGCTAACCCACCTTCCTAGTAAAACCGTTAACCCCTCCACCCCCCCATCTGATGAGATTAACCCAGCTGTGCCTGAACAGCCTTTGTCTGGGTCATTGCATGGAGTATCACCTGAGGCAGATACCTTACAAAATGATACTGAATGTTCTCAAAACACATCACCACCACCCATTTTGGCTTCTAGAGCTATAACTAGACTTAAGTCCCAGTGAGCCCCAAAGTGTAAATTACAAAGTGTGACCCAGGAGGAAGTACACTACACTCCAGAGGAACTGCTTGACTTTTCTAATATGTACAAAGACAGACTTGGAGAATATGTGTGGGAATGGCTATTAAGGACATGGGCTAACAGTGCAAGGAACATAACGATGGATCAGTGTGAATTTATTGATATGGACCCACTAAACACAGATTCTTCATTCAGTGTCTTAGCTCAAGAGATTAGGAAAGGATCTAATAACTTATTTGGTTGGGTCCCTGAAGCACGGATTATGCAGTGGCCTGCACTAAATCAAGGTGAAGTTCCAGACCTGCTTTGGTATACTATAGAAGATGGTATCCAAAGGCTTAAGGAAATTGGCATGTTAGAGTGGATTTATCAGGTTAGACTAACAGACCTATACGTGGAGTGCCCAGAGGACACAACTTTTACTGCAACAATGAGGAACAAATTTGTGAAGGGAGCCCCAGCATCCTTGAAGACTGCTACGATTGCTATTTTATTTAAGTCAGATTTGACCGTTGGAACTTCAAATTAACACACCTAACTACAAGTGGGCTGATTGGGCCCCATGGTGTAGGGGCCAAGTGGTGGAACTCAATCGACAGAGGCAAGGTGGGCATGGTTACCATAATGGACAACAAAGTCAAAGCAGTAATCAGAATAATGACTCAGATAGATTTACGGCATTGACTACTTAGTCATGGTGTCCCTAGGAGTGAAAAAGATGGAAAATCTACTAAATATTTACTTGATATGTACAAGTGGAAGAATTCTAGGTCAAGTGAACAGGAGTCTAACTCGAATTGCCAGAATAGAGACTCACGGCCCCTCAGTCAATTCCCAGACTTAAGCAAGTTTAAAGATCCACAACCCCTTGAATAAAGGGGAGGCCAGGCCCCTTGAGAAAGGCTCCACTACACTGCCAAAAATTTATACTGTTAATCTTTCTGTCAGTCTTTCCTAAAATGACCTACGGCCTTTTACAAGACAGATTGTTCACTGGGGAAAAGGAAATAATCAGACTTTACGGAAATGACTGGACACTGGCTGTGAACTGACGCTAACTCGAGGAGACGTAAAACATCACTGTGGCCCACCAGTCAGAGTGGGGGTATATGGAGGTCAGGTTATTAACGAAGTTTTCGCTCATGTCCACCTCACAGTGGGTACAGTGAGTCCTCAAACCCATCCTGTGGTAATTCCCCAGTTCCAGAATGCATAATTAGAATAGATATACTCAGGAACTAGCAGAACCCCCATATTGGATCTCTGACAGGTGGAATAAGGGCTGCTATCATAGGAAAAGCCAAGGGGAAGCCATTAGAACTACCTCTACCTAGGAAAATAGTAAACCAAAAGGAATATCACATATCTGGAGGGATTACAGAGATTACTGCAACCATCAAGGACTTGAAGTGTACAGAGGTAGTGATTCCCACCACATCCCCTTCAACTCGCCCATTTGGCCTGTGCAGAAAACAGATGGATCCTGGAGAATGACAGTGGATTATCAAAAACTTAACCAGGTGGTGACTCCAGTTGCGGCTGCTATTCCAGATATGCTTTCATTGCTTGAGCAAATTAATACATTTTCTGGTACTTGGTATGCATTTGGTTAACACCTTTATCTCAATACCCGTTTTGAAAGACCACCAGAAGCCACTTGCCTTCAGCTACCAAGGCCAGCAATAAACCTTCAGTGTCCTATCTTAGAGGTATATCAACTCTCTAGCCCTATGTCATAGTTTAGTTTACAGGGAACTTGATCTCCTTTCCCTTCCACAAGGCGTCGTGTTCATCCATTATGTTGATGACATTATGCTGATTGGACCTAGTAAAGAAGAAGTGTCAATGACTCTGGACTTACTGATAATGCATTTGTATGCTAGAGGGTGGGAAATTTTTCCAACAAAACTTCAGGTGCCTTCCACCTCAGTGAAATTTCTAGAGGTCCAGTGGTATGAGGCATATTCAAGATAGTCCTTCTAAAGTGAAGGGTAAGTTATTGCATCTGGCCCCTCCCACAATTAAAGAGGAGGCATGATGCCTAGTGAGACTCTTTGGGTTTTGAAGGCAACATATTGCTCATTTGGGTGTGCTACTCCAGCCTATTTATCAAGTGACTTGAAAAGCTGCTAGTTTTGAGTGGGACCCAGAACAAGAGAAGGCTCTGCAACAGGTTCAAGCTGCCTTGCAAGTCACTCTGCCACTTGGGCCATATGATCCAGCTGATCCAATGGTGCTTGAAGTGTCAGTGGCAGATAGAGATGCTGTTTGGAGTCTTTGGCAGGCCCCTATTGGTGAATCACAGCACAGACCCTTAGGATTTTGAAGCAAAGCCCTACCATCCTCTGTAGATAGCTACTCTCCTTTTGAGAAACAGCTTTTGGCTTGTTACTGGGCCTTAATAGAGACTGAACATTTAACCATGGGCTACCAAGTCACCATGTGGCCTGAGCTGCCCATAATGAACTAGATGTTGTCTGACTCAAAGAGTCATAAAGTTGCACGTGCACAGCAGCACTCCATCATTAAATGGAAGTGATATATATGAGATCAGGCCTGAGCAGGATCTGAACGCACAAGTAAATTGCATGAGGAAGTGGTTCAGATGCCCATGGTCTCCACTCCTGTCACGTTACCTTCCATCTCCCAGTCTGTACCTATGGCCTCATTGGGAGCTCCTTATGATCACTTGATTGAGGACAAGAAAACTTTGGCCTGGTTTACACATGGTTCTGTGCAATGTGCAGGCACCACTCAAAAATGAACAGCGACAGCACTATAGCCCCTTTCTGAGACCCCCCCCCCAAGGACAGTGGTGAAGGGAAATCCTCCGAATTGGCAGAACTTTGAGCAATACACCTGGTTGTTTACTTCGCTTGGAAGGAGAAATGGCCAGATGTGTGACTTGATACTGATTCAAGGGCTGTGGCCAATGCTTTG
The DNA here is from genome assembly GCF_030014295.1 of Loxodonta africana. Taxonomy (NCBI): domain Eukaryota; kingdom Metazoa; phylum Chordata; class Mammalia; order Proboscidea; family Elephantidae; genus Loxodonta; species Loxodonta africana. Next base: position 78,353,130 of record NC_087358.1, on the reverse strand, counting down.
GCTGAATGGTCAGAAATTGAAAGGAACATGATTGGAAAATTGAAGACAAGAAGGTATGGGGAAGGAGTAAGTGGATAGACCTCTCCGAATGGGCCAAAGAAGTGAAGATATTTGTGTCTCATGTGAATGTTCACTAAAGGGTGACCTCAGCCGAGGAAGATGTTAACAATCAAGTGGATAGGATGACATGTTCTGTGGAAGCCAGTCACCCTCTTTCCTAGCCACTACTGTCATTACCAATGGGCTCATAAACTAAGTGGTCATGGTGGCAGGGATGGAGGTTATGCGTGGGCTCAGTAACGTGGGCTTCCACTCACCAAGGCCGATTTGGCCGCAGCCACTGCTGAGTGCCCAATCTACCAGCAGCAGAGACCGACAGTGAGTCCCCAGTACGGCACCATCCTTGAGGTGATCAGGCAGCGACCTGGTGGCAGGTTGATTACATTGGACTGCTTCCATCATGGAAAGGGCAGCGTTTTGTTCTTACTAATAGACACTTACTCCGGATATGGATTTGCCTTCCCTGCACACAATATGCTTCTGCCAAAACTACCATCTGTGGACTTACAGAATGCCTTATTCACCATCATGGTATCCTACACAGCATCACCTTGGATCAAGGGACTCACTTCACAGCAAGTGAAGTGTGGCAGTGGGCCCATGCTCATGGAATTCATTGGTCTTACCATGTTCCCCATCATCCTGAAGCAACTGGCTTGATAGAATGATGTAATGGCCTTCTAAAGACACAATTATAATGCCAGCTAGGTGGCCATACCTTTTAGGGTTGGGGCAATGTTCTCCAGGAAACTGTATTTGTTCTAAAACAACATCCAACCTATAGTGCTGTTTCTCCCATAACCAGGATTCATGAGTCCAGGAATCAAGGGGTGGAAATGAGAGTGGCACCACTCACTGTTACCCCTAGTAACCCACTTGCAAAATATTTGTTTCCTGTCCCCATGACCCTATGCTCTGCACATCTAAAAGCCTTAGTTCCAAATGAGGAATGCTCCCACCTGGGGACACCTCACTGATTGCTTTGAACTGGAAGTTAAGAATACTACCTGGCAATTTTGGGCTCCTTATGCCTGTGGATCGACAGGCAAAGAAGGGAGTTACCATACTGGTTGGGGTGACTGATCCTGATTACCAAGAGGAAATTGGATTGATATTATGTAACGGAGGTAAAGAAGAGTATGTCTGGAATGCAGGAGATCCCTTAGGGCTTCTCTTAGTACTACCATGCCCTGTGATTAAAGTCAGTGGAAAACTATAGCAACCTAATCCTACCATGACTACTAATGGCCCAGACACCTCTGGAATGAAGGTTTGGGTAACCCCACCAGGCAAAGATGGTGGGAGAAGGTAGTTCTAAATACCAGTTATGACCACGTGACCAGTTGCAGAATCGTGGACTGTAATTGTTATGAATATTTCTTCCTTTTATGTGTGCATCAAATATTTTTGTTTTTTTTTCACATATAAAATATAATATGTAAACAGGGCTAGTGCATTTTTAGTTGTACGTGTTTTAGTTGTATCATACTAGATGCAAGTATGACTCTATAATTGTCTTTATTCAGAGATTATGTATGGTTTAAGGAGCTGTGTACAGGTGCCAAGTTGACAAGGGCACTGACAAGGTTGACTGTGATTGTTAAGTTTCTGTGTCATCTTGGCTGGGCCAAGATTCTCAGTGGTTTGGCAGTTATGATGTAATTTGGCAGTCCTAGAGTGATGTAATCACCTCCATGAGATCTGATAGAACGTGATCACGTCCATGATGAAATTTACTGTGAGTAGCCAATATGAAAGGGAGTTTCCTCAGGGGTGTAGCCTGCATCCAATATTGGTGGATTTTCTGGCAAGGCTTCTGGGCTTTTGCTTGCCCTGTATCCTGTAGTTGGCTTCCGTTCATCTGAGTTCTGGCTCTTGGGACTAGAGCTAGCAGCTTACCTGCGGTCTTGGCTGCTGATCTTAGAATTCATCGGCAGAGCCAGAGTCCTGCTGTCTGACTTGCCAGTCTTGGGTTGGCCACCCTCTGCTGCTATGTGAGTCAGGAGAAGCCTCCAGCCTGACCCACAGATTTGGGATGTTCCAGTCTCTACAACTGAGTGAGCCATTTCCTTGATATAAATCTCTCTATATATATACATTTCATTTTTGACGATTTCCAATTTTCCTAGATTCATACTTCGTACGTTACAGGTTCCAATTATTAATGGATGTTTGAAGCTGTTTCTTTTCATTATGAGTCGTGCCACATCAGCAAATGAAGGTCCTGAAAGCTTTACTCCATCCATGTCATTAAGGTCGACTCTACTTTGAGGTGGCAGCTCTTCCCCAGTCATCTTTTGAGTGCCTTCCAACCTGGGGAGCTCATTGATATCCTAGGCATTAGTGAGCTGAAATGGACTGGTATTGGCCATTTTGAATCGGACAATCATATAGTCTACTATGCCGGGAATGATAACTCGAAGAGGAATGGTGTTGCATTCATCGTCAAAAAGAAAGTTTCAGGATCTATCCTGAAGTACAACGCTGTCAGTGATAGGATAATATTCATACGCCTACACGGAAGACCACTTAATACGACTATTTTTCAAATTTACACACCAACCAGTAGGGCCAAAGATGAAGAAATAGAAGATTTTTATCAGTTGCTACAGTCTGAAATTGATTGAACATGCAATCAAGATGCATTGATAATTACTGGCAATTGGAATGCAAAAGTGGGAAACAAAGAAAAAGGATCAGTAGTTGGAAAATATGGCCTTGGTGATAAAACCAATGCTGGAGATCGAATGATAGAATTTTGCGAGGCCAACGACTTCTTCATTGCAAATCCCTTCTTTCACCAACATAAACGGTGACTATACACGTGGACTTCGCCAGATGGAACACATAGAAATCAAATTGACTACATCTGTGGAAAGAGACGATGGAAAAGCTCAATATCATCAGTCAGAAAAAGGCCAGGGGCCGACTGTGGAACAGACCATCAATTTCTCCTATGCAAATTCAAGCTGAAACTGAAGAAAATCAGAGCTATGGCTTAAGGGGACTTCTAAGTCAATTGGCAAAATAATTCTATTATGAAAACATTCTGCATCCCACTTTGAAATGTGGTGTCTGGGGTCTTAAATGCTAACAAGCGGCCATCTAAGATGCATCAATGGGTCTCAACCCACCTGGATCAAAGGAGAATGAAGAACACCAAGGTCACACGATAACTATGAGCCCAAGAGACAGAAAGGGCCACATGAACCAGAGACTTACATCATCCTGAGACCAGAAGAACTAGTTGGTGCCCAGCCACAACCGATGACTGCCCTGACAGGGAGCACAACAGAGAACCCCTGAGGGAGCAGGAGATCAGTGGGATGCAGACCCCAAATTCTCATAAAAAGACCAGACTTAATGGTCTGACTGAGACTAGAGGAATCCCAGCAGTCATGGTCCCCAAACCTTCTGTTGGCCCAGGACAAGAACCATTCCTGAAGACAACTCATCAGACATGGAAGGGACTGGTCAATGGGTTGGAGAGAGATGCTGACGAAGAGTGAGCTACTTGTATCAGGTGGACACTTGAGACTGTGTTGGCATCTCGTGTCTGGAAGGGAGATAGGAGGGTAGAGAGGGTTAGAAACTGGCAAAATGGTCACGAAAGGAGAGACTGGAAGGAGGGAGCGGGCTGACTCATTAGGGGGAGAGTAAGCGGGAGTATGGAGTAAGGTGTGTATAAGCTTATATGTGACTGACAGACTGACTTGATTTGTAAACTTTCACTTAAAGCACAGTAAAAATTATATTAAAAAAATCATAGGGCAGAGTACCTCTGATATTTATTTTATGGAAGCATAAGCTGCCTGGATTAGACAAAATGTTTTTCACGCCCAATTAAGGATAAACTTGAATCTTCTTGTCTCCAGGCAGAAAAAGTAGTCTGCCTAAACCAACATTTAGGAATTCCGATAACTTTGTCATATGACCTGATGCAATGGAAACAGTCATTTACGTTGTCCTATAAAAAGCCATTTTCAAGTGGACAAAGCAAGTAAAATGAACCCGACCTAAAAGATTTTAATTTGTGGGGGGGGGAAATACCATGTGTCAACCCTATCTCACTTTCTTCAATAATCACACATGGTAACTACACTTTACACGCTTTAAATGTAGTTTAGTCCTGGTAGGAGGCATGGGGAAATATGAGGATGAGGAGCCCTGCTAAGTCTTTAAGAAATGTATTTCTTTTTTAGCTATGAACTATTTAATAAATAACCAGCTAGAAGACTTTTCCTTAACCCTGGAACCTTTGTGATTAAATTATTGTTCGTGCATAATTTATAGCAGCAGTTCTCAAACTTTTTGGACCTAGAACCACTTTTCATCTTGAAATATTATTGAGGATCTCAAAGAGCTTTGGCGCGGGTTTTATCTATTCATATATACTATAATTTAAACGGGACATTTTTACAGTATTCATTTATTCATGTAAATATTACAATAATAAACTCATAACATGCTGACATATTTATGTACATTAACTATGATTCTAAATATTTTTAACAAAAATCTTCCTGAGAAGAGTGGCACTGCAGTATGTGTTTAGAAATCTCTTTAATGCTTGGTTTAATAGAAGACAATTGGCTTCTCACATCTGATCCTGCATTCAATCTGTGGTGTTATGTCATTTGTTGTTGAGTTAGCTGCCACCAAGTCAGCCCCCAACTCATGGTGACCCCATAGACAAAGGAACAAAAAGCTGCGTGGTCCTGCACCATCTCGTGTTAGGTTTTAGATCGGACCACTGTGAGTCATTGGCTGATTTCAGAAGTAGATTGCCAGGCCTTTCTTCCTAGTCTGTCTTAGTCTGGAAGCTTTGCTGAAACCTGTTCAGCATCGAGCAACGTGAAAGCATCTACTGATAGATGGGTGGTGGCTACATATGAGGAATCAAACCCAGGTCTCCCACGTGAGAAGGCAAGAATTCTGCCACTGAACCAACAATGTCCCCTAATATGTCATTTAGTGTCGTGGATTGAATTGTGTCCGCCCCCCAAAAATATGTGTCAAATTAGCTAGGCCGTGATTCCCAGTATTGTGTGATTGTCTACTATTTTGTCATCTGATGGGATTTTCCTATGTGTTATAAATCCTACCTCTATGATATTAATGAGGCAGGCTTAGAGACACTCAATCTATAAGATTAGGTTGTGTCTTAATTTGGTCTCTTTTGAGATATAAAAGAAAGAAGCAAGCAGAGAGACATGGGGACCTCATACCACCAAGAAACAAGAGCCAGGAGAATAGTGCATCCTTTGGACCCAGGTCCCTGCTCTGAGAAACTCCTTGACTGGGAGAGATTGATGACAAGGACGTTCCCCGAGAGCCGACAAAGAGAGAAAGCCTTCCCCTGGAGCTGACACCCCGAATTCCGTCTTCTGGCCTCCTAGACTGTGAGAGAATAAATCTCTGTTTGTCAAAGCCATCTTCTTGTGGTATTCCTGTTATAGTAATACTAGATGACTAAGATGTTTAGGTTAAAGTGTATTAAGAAAACCCAGCCTCACTAGTTTTCCCTTTTATGAGGAATTCTGTTTTAACTTCATACTCTATTTAATAATTGAGACCTAGCTCATGTATTAGATGTCTCAGCAGCATTGCAGTGTAGTAATAACCTTCACATGCCAGCTATGCATGTGCTCCTTGACCCTCACATGCCAGCTATACATGTGCTCCTTAGCCCTCACATGCCAGCTATACATGTGCTCCTTAGCCCTCACATGCCAGCTATACATGTGCTCCTTGACCCTCACATGCCAGCTATACATGTGCTCCTTAGCCCTCACATGCCAGCTATACATGTGCTCCTTGACCCTCACATGCCAGCTATACATGTGCTCCTTAGCCCTCACATGCCAGCTATGCATGTGCTCCTTGACCCTCACATGCCAGCTATACATGTGCTCCTTAGCCCTCACATGCCAGCTATACATGTGCTCCTTAGCCCTCACATGCCAGCTATACATGTGCTCCTTAGCCCTCACATGCCAGCTATACATGTGCTCCTTGACCCTCACATGCCAGCTATGCATGTGCTCCTTGACCCTCACATGCCAGCTATACATGTGCTCCTTGACCCTCACATGCCAGCTATACATGTGCTCCTTAGCCCTCACATGCCAGCTATACATGTGCTCCTTAGCCCTCACATGCCAGCTATACATGTGCTCCTTGACCCTCACATGCCAGCTATACATGTGCTCCTTAGCCCTCACATGCCAGCTATACATGTGCTCCTTAGCCCTCACATGCCAGCTATGCATGTGCTCCTTGACCCTCACATGCCAGCTATACATGTGCTCCTTAGCCCTCACATGCCAGCTATACATGTGCTCCTTAGCCCTCACATGCCAGCTATACATGTGCTCCTTAGCCCTCACATGCCAGCTATACATGTGCTCCTTGACCCTCACATGCCAGCTATACATGTGCTCCTTAGCCCTCACATGCCAGCTATACATGTGCTCCTTGACCCTCACATGCCAGCTATACATGTGCTCCTTAGCCCTCACATGCCAGCTATACATGTGCTCCTTAGCCCTCACATGCCAGCTATACATGTGCTCCTTAGCCCTCACATGCCAGCTATGCATGTGCTCCTTAGCCCTCACATGCCAGCTATACATGTGCTCCTTGACCCTCACATGCCAGCTATACATGTGCTCCTTAGCCCTCACATGCCAGCTATACATGTGCTCCTTAGCCCTCACATGCCAGCTATACATGTGCTCCTTAGCCCTCACATGCCAGCTATACATGTGCTCCTTAGCCCTCACATGCCAGCTATACATGTGCTCCTTAGCCCTCACATGCCAGCTATGCATGTGCTCCTTCGCCCTCACATGCCAGCTATACATGTGCTCCTTGACCCTCACATGCGAGCTATACATGTGCTCCTTGACCCTCACATGCCAGCTATACATGTGATCCTTAGCCCTCACATGCCAGCTATACATGTGCTCCTTAGCCCTCACATGCCAGCTATGCATGTGCTCCTTGACCCTCACATGCCAGCTATACATGTGCTCCTTAGCCCTCACATTCCAGCTATACATGTGCTCCTTAGCCCTCACATGCCAGCTATGCATGTGCTCCTTAGCCCTCACATGCCAGCTATACATGTGCTCCTTGACCCTCACATGCCAGCTATACATGTGCTCCTTGACCCTCACATGCCAGCTATACATGTGATCCTTAGCCCTCACATGCCAGCTATACATGTGCTCCTTGACCCTCACATGCCAGCTATACATGTGCTCCTTGACCCTCACATGCCAGTTATGCATGTGCTCCTTGACCCTCACATGCCAGTTATACATGTGCTCCTTGACCCTCACATGCCAGTTATGCATGTGCTCCTTGACCCTCACATGCCAGTTATGCATGTGCTCCTTAGCCCTCACATGCCAGTTATACATGTGCTCCTTAGTTTAGGGATTGTGGTACTGAGTCTAGATAAACAGAGACTGATGAGAGCAACATACACATCCAGTAATGCCTACGTTTGAAGGTGAAGTTCATTCAAGGAAGGAATTACCTGCTCTCTTTGATGGTTCTCTCTGATTACATTTGTGACAAGGATAACCACTCCTTTGTCATTTCATTTTCAGTTGCTATTCTTATTAAAAAAAAAAAAAAAAATTTATCAAAATAATAATGACTTGTCATCACAGCAGGAAATTATGGCAAGAGCTTTAAAAAAATGCTTACTCAGAACTACAGAGGACAACTTAAGTAGCTGTTGTGAAACAGCTTTGAATTGGATAGTGAGGAGTCCAAAAATGCACTGGGTTAGTCAGGAGTAACTAGTTGCCATCAAGTGGATTCCAACTCCTGGGGATCACATGTGTGTCAGAGTAGAACTATGCTCTATAGGGTTTTTAATAGCTAATTTTTCAGAGGTAGATCACCAGACCTTTCTTCCTAGACACTCTGGGTGGACTCACACCCCTAACTTTTCAGTTAACAGCCAGGAGAGTTAACCATTTGCACCACCCAGGGACTCCTAGTCAGAGTATCAAACCAAAAACCAAACCAGTTGCCATCGAATCGATTCTGACTTGTAGTGATCTGATACTGACATGGCGACCCATGTGTGTCAGAGTAAAACTGTGCTCCGTAGGGTTTTCATGGTTGTGACCTTTTGGAAGCAGATCACCAGGTCTTTCTTGCAAGGCACGTCTGGGTGGTTTTGAACTTCCAACCTTTCGGTTAGCAGCTGAGCACATTAATACTTCCACCACCCAGGGACTCCCTCCTAGTCAGGGTAAGTCAGGGTAGGGAGTGGCTTTTAGAGCGGACCCAGAAACTGCGGTTCTGTTATCTGAAATGCTGATCCAGGTGGGGAGAAAGCAAGGGGATTGTCGAATAAGCAAGGGGATTGTGAATAACACTGACTGCTTCTCCCTGCCTCCCTGTCTGAAGAGCTATCTCCACCTCGCTCCCGAGATGAGGTTACAGTGGTGGGGCTTAGCTCACCTGACCTTCTGCAGTCATAGAGGTGTGAAAACTGGGGTCCTCACCTGTCCAGGGAACAGAGAGGGCCCCTGGAGGAGGCATGAGCCAGGAGGCCAGGGTGCAGCATGTGGCTCCCTTGGGTTGTGTTAAATGGCCGCAGTGAGTCCTGACCGCCCAGCCACAAGTCCTCACTATAGAACTGGACTGCACTGTTTACTCAGTCAAGCTTGTCTTTGCCTCAGAGGTTCCTTAATGCTACAAGATATCTCAAGCCTTGAAGGATAATTTTTAACTAGAGTAACCTATTTGTAAGGATGTTTTTAGCAAGTGCTTTTAACAGGACTGTGTTTTGCAATCTTAGGGAACTACAAAATTGTTTCAAGAGAAAAAAAAAAAAAAAAGCCTAAAAGCAGTTGACCCAAAATTGTGGTTGACTGATAGGTGGAGGAAGCTTATTTAGGAATCGATGATTTTATTAACTGTTCTATCATCAAAACTACTCTCTGTAGCCAGCAAGTGGGTACTGTTTTTGAAAAGCTAGAGAAAAAGTACTTTTTTAAAAAAATACTTTATTTCAACATATGAAAATTTATTGATGGTTTACAATGAAATATTTCCATTTTTTACTATCTCTTCCCAAAAATGTCTTTTTAAGACAGCGTGTTCCCTCTATCCATTGGTAGGCATGCAGAATAATGTTATAAATAATAAGACCATCTTGAGCATGTGGCTTATGGGAGAAGCTGACCTGTGAATTCATGGTTAAACTTCAACCATTAGGAAGACACAGCAAAGAATAAGAGTATAGTCCTAATTTAAAGTAAAAAAAAAACAGAACCAAACCCGTTGCCCTGGAGTCGATTCCAACTGATAGTAACCCTATTGGACAGAGTACAACTGCCCTGTAGGGTTTCCAAGGTGTGCCTGGTGAAGTCGAACTGCCGACCCTTTTGGTTAGCAGCCATCATTCTTAACCACTACACCACCAGGGTTTCCCCTAACTTAAATACACAGTGAAAAGTCGTCATGAAAAGAAATTTATACTGATGCTAAAAACTTACACATTTCCCTTTGATGGAAATTCCACTGACCAGGATACAGTGTTACCTTCTAGCAGAAGATCTACAGATAGGTAATTCACATATGAACTCTTTATTCTTCTTCCTCCTTCCCTGGTTCTTTTTAATTTCTGTTTTTGTCTTTACGGCTCACTTCCACTCTACTTTGGCCCCTGCATTTGCTCACACGTGTGCAGTCTTTTCCCTGCTCAGCCTAACTCCCCGTTGTCTTTTATAACCCCGCTTCAGCATGGTCCCCTCTTGGAAACAATTACTGGTTAACTTGAAACAGCTTTTCTGTGCTCGCTGACCACAGCACCCTGTGCGTGTATGTTTCATAGCTGGGTACTGCAGCTGTGGGCATTTCTGCCAGTCTTCCTTGGAGGACCATGTTGCCTTTGTCTTTTTATCATCCAGCCCCAGGACCACCCCTTGCACATAGTACACTTTCAGTGTTTGTTGAATAAATAAAAAAATGATGAATGGATTTAGCTTTTGAACAATCAGGAACTCAAGAAGGGCTCTAAACATTTGGGGGGAAAGAAAATGTGAGCTTATTTCTCTCAAATATCTATGACAAAGTACTTGGTCATACTTGGTCAGAGCTTATCTAGCATATGTAAAACTACAGGAAAAGTTTGCTTTGCTCTATGGAGTACATTGTTATTGATGTTGTTGTTGTTAGCTGCCGTCAAGTCGGCCCTGACTCACGCTATGTGTTATAGAGTACTACTGCTCCATAGGGTTTTCTTGGCTGTAATCTTTATGGAAGCAGATTACCAGGCCCTTTCCTCCATGGAGCTGCTGGGTAGGCTTGAGCTGCCAACCTTCCATTAGCAGCCAATCCCAAACTGCTTACACCACCAGAGTTCATTGTGGTGCACATACCAGTTCTTAACTATAACTTGAAAATTGGAACTAATAGTAAATCAGAACAAAGTGACACTCAAAATTTTTCCAAGAAAACCAGATATTGCTGTGAAAGAAACAGCCTAAATCAATGCTTGCTATATAATGGACATTTGCTAGGTATTTATTAGAATTGAATGGAGGCACCAGAGAATGTAGCATGTTTCTGAACTAGCAGATAGTTTAGTGTAGTTTAAGTGAATAGTTGATATGGAGAGACGATGGGGAAAGAGACTGGGAAGGTAAGAAGACAATGAATCAAGAAGGTTCTTGTACGTCATTGTAAGATTTTGGACTTTAGCCTCAAATCAACAGGGAGCTAGTGAAGAATTTTCACTTGCAAATGATACGATTTAAGCTATCATTTTAGGAGGGTTATTGGGGAGATTACTGGGGAGGCTGGCTGAGGGAGAGAAGGGTGTGAAACGGGAGGCAGAGATACCAGGTAAAGCAGCATTGTGGGTCTGAAATAAAGAAGTTGCCATGGCAAAGAAAAGAAAAAAACATACCAGTTGGCATCTCACTGACTCCGACTGATGCCGACCCCGTGTGTCAGAGCAGAATGGTGCTCCACATGGTTTTCAGAGGCTGACTTTTCGGAAGTAGACCACCAGGCCTTTTTTCCAAGGTGCTGCTGGATGGGCTTGAACCACCAACCTTTTGGTCATCCTGTTTGCACTACTCAGGGGCTTCTACAGAATGGAAAGGCGGGGGGATGAATTCCAGAGATGATTAGGACTTGGTGGCTGACTGGATAGCCAGGTGAGCGAATGAGTGAAGCCAGTGTGACTCTTCCTCGTGTTCTGACTTGGCGGATGAGTGGAAGAATGCACTGTTAACCTACAACAGAGAAACAAGAGGAAAAGTGGCTTTGCAGGAAACAATGAGTTCAGCTCGAACAAACCGAGTTCCAGGTACCTGTAACTGGCTGGGCCACGTGCAGTAGAAGTTGTACGCTGTTGGTCTGGAGCTAAGGAGAGCAGTTTGCAGGAGTCTACAGATGTTAGTCATCAGAGTCTGAAAGGGAGCTGGAGTGGTGGGAACGGATAAAGATCACAGGGTGGGGGTGGGGGTGGGGTGGGGGTGGGGTGGGGGTGGGGGGCAGATTGCCCAGTGTAAACCCTGGAGGGCAGCAACGGTTAAGGGATCTTGAAAGAGAGGGAATGAAACCAAAGCAGAGTGATGCTAAAAAGTTCAGGTCTTAGGTTCTTGCCTAGACAGCCATGGTTTTGAACTTCAGCCCAAATGCTATGCAAGGTACCAACTCTCCCTAAGCCTAGTTTCTGGGTTTGGAAATGTGTATTATTATAACAGTATATATCTCATATATAGCATTTATGTAAGGCTTAAGTAATGTCGTATATAGAGAGCACTTGACAATGTCCAGCCCACAGTAAGTAATTGCTGTTGGTGGAGGGAGTATTAGTTGTAATAGAAATTATAGAGTACTAATGGAGTAGTGGAGCCCTGGTGGCACAGTGGTTAAGAGCTCGGCTGCTAACCAAAATGTTAGTAGTTCGAATCCACCAGCTGCTCCTTGGAAACCCTATGGGGCAGTTCTACTCACACGTCACTATGAGTCAGAACCAACTTGACAGCAACGGGTTTGACTTTGTTTTTGATTCTTTTTTTTCTGTGAAGGTTTACACAGCAGTTTAGGTTCCCATTCAACAATTTCTATACAAGTTGTTCAGTGACATTTGTTACATTCTTCACAACGCGTGAACATTCTCATTATTTCCATTCTGGTTGTTTTACTTCCATTAATCTAGTTTCCCTGCCCCCTTACATTCTCATCTTTGTTTTCAAGTAATTGTTGACTGATTTTGTTTTTTGAATGGAGTAGTAAGGAGCTTGGTAGCACAGTGGTTAAGTGCTAGGCTGCTAACCAAAAGGTCAGCAGGTGGAACGCACCAGCCGCAGGGGAGAAAGATGTGGCAGTCTGCTTCCGTAAAGATTTACAGCCTTGGAAGCCCCACGGGGCAGTTCTGCTCTGTCCTATAGGGTCACTATGAGTTGGAATCAACTCAATGACAATGAGAATGGAGTAGTAATGTAGTCCCTGTACGGTGCAAAAGATTAACACGTGCTCTGCTACCGACCAAAAGGTTGGAGGTTCAAGTCCACTCAGAGGCACCTTAGAAGAAAGGCCTGGTCATCTACTTCCAAAAAGTCAGCCATTGAAAACCCTACAGGATACAGTTCCACTCTGACACCCGAGGCCACCAAGAATTGGAGACAACTCTGTGGCCACTCGTTTATTAGCTGTAATAATGATTATCATCACCACTGAGTTATAATTAAGAATTTCAAAAAAGTATTGAGTGTGTTAGAACAGCAAGTATCATGCAGTGATAAAGGAAGACAAGGACTGAAAATTGCCCAATGGACTTGACAACATAAATTTGTTTGAGGACCTTGCTAAACACTTTCAGTAGAAGCAGGAGATCTATGGCAATACAGATAAAGTGTTAGGGAAAGGTGAAGAAACTGAGATTCGACATGTAGCATTTTCTTTTGACTTTACAGGAAGAATAAAAATAGGTCAACATTTACGGGTAGCTCCCTCAGCCTGGCATTCCTGGCCTGTTAACGGACCCTCATCGCAACCCAATTATTCTACTTGTTGTTGCCCACCTTTGCCCATACTTTTTCCCTCCCTAGAAAACGTGAACCTACCGCGATCACTCCTCCTCTAAGGCTTGACCAAAGTCACAACTTCTCTGAGATGCCTCCTCTCAACTTCAGCTGCCTTCACTGGCTCTTCTGTATTCCCCCTTTAGCATGTATCACCTGTGCCACCTTCACAACACGGACTGTGAGGATGGATTCTGTTAAGGCTACTCATCTCTTTCCCCAGATAGGCTCTGCCCATGCTTCTAAGAGCAGGGATCTGTTTTCAGGTCTTAGTTGGTCGTATGAGGCACACCTGGAACGTGTTTAATTGATTATGACAAAGTAGTTGGGACCTATTATGACATATTTTAAGGTTGTTTTTTTCATTAACTTAGAAAATATCAGAACCTCCAATTTACATATATAGTTAAGGCTTGAGAACATTTAGAGAAGGGCATTACCTACTGATGCTAGCAAAATTTTATCTTCCGGTTTAGAAGGACTTTTTCATTTAAAACTGAAATAACAAAAGGGTCATATTTCTTCAAATGTTCCTTCCACTGATAATTTAATCATTTGAGACATGGCCATTCAAAGCCAAGCAAAACCCATACTTTCCCAAATCTTTTAACTATGTTTCATAAGCTCCAGTCATACTTCCGATTCTGAATTATAATTAATCCTTTAGTATGCTCTCCATGAATATGTTTCTGTGTAAATAAACATGTAATTAGTTTAAGGTAAATAGTAGAATAAACTAAAAACAAACCATACCCGTTGCCGCAGAGTTGGTTTCAACTCATAGTGACCCTGTAGGACAGAATAGAACTGCCCCATAGAGTTTCCAAGGAGCGCCTGGTAGATTTGAACTACTGACCTTTTGGTTAGCAGCTGTAGTTCTTAACCACTACGCCACAAGGGTTTCCAAATAGTAGAGTAAGTTTGCTTAAATACTTAATCATAGATTAAGTATAGATAAAAATGATTTTAAAAAATGACATTTTCCTCACGTACTGCTTTTTTCTATTATAAAAACAGAAAAAAAAAATTTAAAAAAACACCTGTTGCCATTGAGTCGATTCCAACTCATAGCAACCCTAAAGGACAGAGTAAAACTGCCGCATAGGTATCCAAGGAGCAGCTGGTGGATTTGCACTGCTGGCCTTTTGGTTTACAGCCAAGCTCTTAACCACTGCACCACCAGGGCTCCTTTTTCTATTATAGAAATATGCTATTTTGATTTATAAACATTAAAAGAATGGTAGCAAAGGAAAAATGAGAGTAAGAGTAAGCTAAGTGTGATTACAAACATACTCATTTGAAATGGCCGTTTAACAATGCGTTTACTATGAGGAGCTGTGGCCTCTCAAATGAGCTTGAAAAGACACGAATTGTTGATATGTCCAGTTCGAACCAATAGGGGATCTAATGCCCGTGTTGCTCTCCATGTGCTTTTTCTTCTTTGCCAGAAAAACAAAGAAAATCACAGTATCCTGTTTGCAATTATTAGTCTGCATAAGGAAATAAATGGATCATTCTGTATTACGTTCTTTGGTTTCGTTATGCACCTGTTATGATAAATTTAGGAGAGTGCTGTTGGCCTGTGGGCATCAATGAATGTTGATGATAATTAAAATTTTAGTCGTAAATAGAAACAGCTGTTTGCAATCACTTTAAAAATAACTGTGTTCTCGTAGGTTGTTTTAGGAAACTTTTTCCATGGCATTGACTTAGAAACCTGCTCCGTTGTTAGTGGTTACTGCTAGAGGAGATGACAATGGAAAGTGGCCTGCATCTCTTGAACCGTTCCTACCCCAATAGTGATGAGCAAGCTGGATTTCTTAGACAGTGAAGAGTAGGTCTCACTGCTCACCCACACAGCCCGCTGTGTACACACAGGTCACACACACAAGAAAACTTCCATGATATTATTAAATATTATATACCTTTGCTTTAGATGCTTTGTCTCCAAATCCTTACCCTATAAGGTATCTGTCCCCATGTTACAAGGGAGGAAACTGAAGCACAGAGAGATTAAGTATCTGCCATCGCATGGAGCTGGGATTCACGCTTCATCTTCCTAACTCTAGATCACCTGCCTCTTACGCAGGATGGACACAGAAGAGGCAAGGGAGGCCTCTGCCAGCTCCAGCACTGGGAGCGGACTGTGGGGGAAGGCGTTAGACCCTGAAAATGAGAGAGAGATGAGTGCCAGGAGTATCCTGTAGTCTTTAACACATTTTAACTACGGCAGAAACAGTAATGCCACAAAGTTACAAACAAGCAGAATTCTTCCCTGGCAAAGACCTTCCTTGGTTCCCTGGAGTGAGTCACTGAATCACCACAAATTTAGAGCTCAATCATTTTTTTTTTCAGAAAAATCGATATTTGGGGGCAATTGAAGTCAGCTCTCAAGTGTGTACAATACAGCATGTTGTCCAAGAAAGTCACATCAGAAATGAATTAAGCTACTGGAAATACTTGCTTTTACTTTCTCCTGGGAAACATCACAAGTCTGAGAGAGTTATAACCCTAACAGCACCTCCGTTAAAGGACTACTGCTCTAACCCAGAGCTTCCAACCAGTTCATCCCAGTTCGAACCCCTGCTGAGAAACTTGCGTTGCTAACAAGTTCCCAGCAGATGTTAATGATTCCATCCCTGATGTACTGAATCAGAATCTACTGCTTAACAAAATCTCCACGTGATTCTCATGTAAACTGAGTCTTACCCTTTTGTAAGGGTTGTTTTCATTCCCTTGGTTGAGCTGAAGCAGCTCTGTTCACAGGCCTGGAAGGTAACTCCTGTTCACCCGGGGCTCCAGGCACACGTTTTTTTAGGAGCCTGTGAATGGGGAATCATTTAATCAGCACAGCCCTAGATTCACAGGTGTAGCCCTGGAAGAGTGTCCATTGCTATACTGATTAAATGTTGATGAAGTTACAGGGCTAGCCTAGACTTCTTGGGTTAATAGAGGAGAGGAAGGGGGAATTTTTACAAAAGGACAAAACATGAGAAAACTGCACAAGAAAGAATGAGCCTGGTGTTCCCAGGGAGCTAATTGAACACCACCTCTTTACCTTTATAAACAGTCATACCAGGTGAGAATTTAATGGTATTATGGCATGATATCATGAGAATATACCCACAGCTTTTATGAACTATGGGAGCGAAGTCTAAATAAAACAAAACAAAAACCCCGTTACCTCTGAGTCAATTAGGACTCATAGTGATCCTACAGGACAGAGTAGAACTGCTACACAGGAAGTCTAAATACATTTATTTAAATTAGGTATATTACAATATGTTTTACAGCCTAGTTGGAAAATTTTTTGTGCAAATGTATCACAAAACATGAACAGAACTCTTAGCAAAGTTTAAAAAATATAATTATACTATTAAAAACATTTCAACAGGATTTAAAAATAATTTAATCAAATTAAAACCTGGTTAATTTATGAATAGTTGCCCCTAATCTATTTCTAATTCTATATATTACTTATGTGTTCCTTAGCATTCTATTTTCCTCCCTGCAAGCATTACCTTAATATTTGAGCATAATTGGATCATTCATCCTAATTAATATTTTAATGCAATGAGTTTGTTTGCTTTAGAGAAAAATAAGATGTAACCAGAATGTATACAGTTGACTTCTAGTGCGAAACAGTGATTCGATGCACTTCAATTCCTTGTGAGCTTATATAAAACCAAATTCTGATTTCAGTTATGTATCATTGCTTCCTATTTTGACGTGTCTACATAGCTTCGGTGAGTTAAAGCACTGTTGAAAATCTGCTGATCGCCTGGATGAGGAAGGTGGCATTCCTTTCTAATTAAAGAGTTTTTGCTCTTTTCTTTAGAATTATTTGCATTTAAGTAATACATTGGAGTCATTCAAAGAAAAGCTAAGATTTGCCACTAATCTGCAAGCTAGGGCTATAATAACAGAATATTTTAGATGATTTTCTTCTAACTTCAAAAATGCTGGCTTACGTTCCTTAGTGACAGTTTGAATTTAAGCAAATCTTCGTGTTTACTCTGTTTACTGTCTTTCCCACTTCTCCCTCCACCCCTATGATAAGTATGGGGGTTTGGTTTTATGGATTTTGTTTCAGATGTGTTCTACAAACCCTTGCTGGTATTTACCTACACTTGTTCCTGTAAAAAAATAAGTGTTGCTAGATGTTTTATTAATTGATTTATTCAACAAATAATTATGTGTATCTGGGTGGTGCAAGTGGTAAATGTGCTCAGTTACTAACCGAGACATTGGAGGTTCGAGTCCACCCAAAGCCGCCTCCAGAGAAAGGCCTAGTAATCCACTTCTGAAAGGTCAGCCGTCGAACCCCTAGGGAGCAAGGTCTGATCCGGCACTCTCGATGGCAGGCGGTTTACCAGGCAGGAGGCACTATGCTAGATGCTGGCGGCAAGCTCCTGATGTAGCTGGGAAATAACAAGAAATCTTTACTCTTCTGTTTGGTAAGGATTAAGGTATCTGTGAGCAAAGAGAGTGATGTGGTGGCTTATGGGGCACATACAGGCTTGTTGACTCTGGGGCATAATTATGAACAGCTGTTATTATACTACTTAGTAATAAAGTGGTGCCTCAGAGCTTATTGAGAGGTACAAGGCTTACTTCATTTACACTTAATAGCCCCTCTTGTACCGTTTGAATTTCTGGGCTTGTTTTTAATGGATTACTCTCTTTCTTCCATACTGTAAAAGCGTTAGCTGTCACTTACATTGTCAGTGATGCCCTTAAGGAGACCTTCTCTCCCTATCCTAATGTTGTCCTCGAAATCTGCTGGGGCCTGGAATAATGAGACAAACAGAACCCCACAGACTCTGAGTGAACCGAATCTGAGACTTTGCCACAGGTCTTTGGGGGAAGGGGGTAGAGAATAGCATTATGGTAAAGAACATATTTTCCAAAATGGGAAAACTTAGGAATGGAAAGTATAAATGTGGCTGGAGCATCCCTGGATTGTATATTTCAGCTTAGGTATATGGTAGGACAAGATATTAAACTATTTGTCAACAAGAGATCTACCCCCCGACCCCGTAAGGGCATAACTGTAAGTTGGACGAAATAATGGATGAATGTAGTGGCATAAAGTTTTGTTCCTCAGAAGCTTGTGTTGCTTACTTGCTCTTTCTACCGGTGTTCTAAATAGATAAGTATGACACGTAGGCTGAGTTTTAGACAGATGAAGCTTTACCGTATTTGTGGTCCTAGTTCAATGACTGAGTCGCCCAGAAATTCTAGTCAAGACCTTATTATTGGGCCATTTCCATCAACAGGATGATTGTTGTTGCCCTGATGATGACTTAACAACTGCAGTAATTAACAAGTTTGGTTCTTGCCAAAGGAGAGAATAGGAGACAAGGCTAAATTCTAATTTAGGCTCAAAACTCATTGCAAGAACTATCACAGCTGGGTTTATGATTAGACTGGTAGGCTGCACATGAATACTTCCACTCCTGTACATGATAAAATGGCGTATTCCCCCAAGAACAAAGAGAACAAGAAAGAAGTCAAAAATCAGTAACATCTGGAATCTGGAAAGCAGACAGACTCCGAGGATTAGAGAAGGTAAAAAATGAAACCAGCATGGGGAAAAGCCCAGAGACAACCTGGATTGCTTCTAAAACCTTTGAAAGGCTCAGAAATGGATGGTACTAGGTTCCTCTGAAAAAGCGTCCAGGGGGTGCTGAAAGAGAGCTAAGATTATCTCCTGCACCCATCACCTGGGGAATTGATTGTCCTTCACCCTAAAGAATACTTGGAGGTTTATTCTCTTGGTGTATTTCAATTAGTAGAGCTTTGTAATGGGGATATGAGGCTCAGCTGAAGAGGAGATGCAACTTTGAAAACAGAGTTTAGATGTATGTCTGTATTGGCTCTGAAATCTTAGGACCCTTCCCCCATTTGTCTTCCACAAGCTGGAAGCTAGTATTTCACCCTCCAGGCAGAAAACTGGAAGATTTTCTTAGGGAAACCTACCTATCTAAGATAAAAGACATATGGATACTGACTGTCAGGGCCTCTCCCAAAATCACCTCAGCTAGATCCCTTACAATGAAGCCCACTAGTCAGTAAGATACATCTATACACGCAGAGCTTCCAATTAGTCTCCTACTCTTTTTTTTAAAAAACCATTTTTATTTTATAAATATATAGGTAACAAATTCAGTGTTAGTCTTCTACTTTTAAATCTGAGCATCTAACCAATAATCCTCAAACATCTAAGGAAAGCATCTAAAATGAATGAAACAAAGCAAAAAGAAAATGAGGAGTTAGCATCCTCGGGAATATAGGAGGTGATATGGTATCCATGGAACAAAAAAACCCAAAAAGCCAAAACCAAATGCACTGCCACTGAGTTGATTCTGATTCATAGTGACCCTACAAGACAGGGTAGAACTATTGCATAGGGTTTCCAAGACTGTAGATCTTTACAGAACCAGACTGCATCATCTTTCTCAAGAAAAGGATGCTACAAAAAAGAGTATTCACAGAACAAACAGAACCTTTATGAATTATAGGTATGTGGACAGAAACGGAAAATCCTAATAGAGTAGTGGGTAGATTAGGTTGAAGAATCTCCTAGAAAGTGGAAGAAATAGGTAAAGAGATGAAAAGTAACGGACAAAATATTTGATATTAGTGCATCAGTCTAGGAGGTACAGCATATGAAAAAAATAATAGTTCCAGACAGAACAAAGGAAAAAAGAGAGAGAGAATTGTCAAAAGAAACAATTGAAGGAAAAAAATCCCAGGACTGAGAGTTAAGAAGGTCCCAAAAACTTGACTCCATCCACATCATTAAGGTCGACTCTACTTTGAGGAGGCAGCTCTTCCTCAGTTGTATTTTGAGTGCCTTCCGAGCTGAGGGGCTCATCTTCTGGCACTGTATCAGACCACGTTCCACTGCTATTCATGAGGTCTTCACTGCTAATGCTTTTTAGAAGTAGACTGCTGTGTCCTTCTTCCTAGTCTTAGTCTGTAAGCTCAGCTGAAACCTGTCCGCCATCGGTGACCCTGCTGGTATCTGAATACTGGTAGCATAGATTCCAGCATCACAGCAACACATAAGCCTTCATAGTATGACAAACTGACATGCACGTAGGGAGACCTTGCTAGATGGAATACACAGGAGTCAAATCAACTACATCTATGTGATGAGAAGATGGAAAAACTCAATATCATCAGTCAGAACAAGTTCGGGGCAGACTGCAGATCAGACCATCAATTACTCACACGCAAATTCAAGCTGAAACTGAAGAAAATTAGAACAAGACCACCAGAGCCAAAGTACGACCTTGAGTATATCCCACCTGAATTTAAAGACCATCGCAAGAATATGTTTGATGCATTGAACACTAATGACTGAAGGCCAGACAAGTTGTGGAATGACATCAAGGACATCATACATGAAGAAAGCAAGAGGTCATTAAAAAGACTGGAGAGAAAGAAAAGACCTACACGGATGTCAAAAAGATCCTGAAACTTGCTTTTGAACGTCGAGTAGCTAAAGCGAAAGGAAAAAATGATTACTTAAAAGAGCTGAACAGATATCAGAGGGCGGCTCGAGAAGACAAAGTATTATGATGACATGTGCAAAGACCTGGAGATAGAAAACCAAAAGGGAAGAACATTCTCAGCATTTCTCAAGCTGAAAACTGAAGAAAAAAATTAAAGCCTCAAGTTGCAATACTGAAGGATTCCACTGGGAAAATATTAAACGACTTCAAAAGAAGATGGAAGGAATAACCAAAGTCATTATACCAAGAAGAATTGGTTGATGTTCAACCATTTCAGGAGGTAACATATGATCAGGAACTGATGGTACTGAAGAAAGAAGTCCAAGCTGCACTGAAGGCATTGGCAAAAACAAGGCTCCAGGAATTGACGAAATACCAACTGAGATGTTTCAACAAATGGATGCAGCACTGAAAGTGCTCAATTGTCTATGCCAAGAAATTTGGAAGACAGCTTCCTGGCCAAGAGATCCATATTTGTGCCTGTTCCCAAGAAAGGTGATCCAACCAAATGTGGAAATTATTGAACAGTATCATTAATATCACATGCAAGCAAAATTTTGCTGAAGATCATTCAAAAGTGGCTGCAGCAGTATATCAACAGGGAACTGCCAGAATTTCAGACCAGATTCAGAAGAGGATGTGGAGCCAGGAATATCATTGCTGATGCCAGATAGATCCTGGCTGAAAGCAGAGAATACCAGAAAGATGTTTACCTGTGTTTTATTGACTATGCTAAGACATTCAACTGTGTGGATCATAACAAATCATGGGTTACACTGTGGACATGGGAATTCCGGAACACTTAACTGTGCTCATGAGGAACCTGTACAAGGATCAAGGGGCAGTCATTCAAACGGAACAAGGGGATACTGCATGATTTAAAGTCAGGACAGGTGTGCGTCAGGATTGTATACTTTCACCATACCTATTCAATCTGTATGCTGAGCAACTAATCCCAGAAGCTGGACTATGTGAAGAAGAACGTGGCATCAGGGTTGGAGGAAGACTCGCTAACAACCTGCGTTATGCAGATGATACAACCTTGCTTGCTGAAAGTGAAGAGGACTTGAAGCACTTACTGATGAAGACCAAAGACCACAGCTTTCAGTATGGATTACATTTCAACATAAAGAAAACAAAAATCCTCACAACTGGACCAATAAGCAACATCATCACGAACAGAGAAAAGATTGAGGTTGTCAAGGATTTCATTTTACTTGGATCCACGATCAACACCCATGGAAGCAGCAGTCAAGAAATCAAAAGACACATTTCATTGGGCAGATAGGCTGCAAAAGACTTCTTTAAAGTGTTGAAAAGCGAAGATGTCACCTTGAGGACTAAGATGCGCCTGATCCAAGCCATGGTGTTTTCATTCACCTTATATGCATGCGAAAGCTGGACAATGAATAGGGAAGACTGAAGAAGAATTGATACCTTTGAATTGTGGTGCTGATGAAGAATATTGGATATACCATGGACTGCCAAAAGAACGAACAAATCTGTTGTGGAAGAAGTACAACCAGAATGCTCCTTAGAAGCAAGGATGGTGAGACTACATCTCAGATACTTAGGACATGTTGTCAGGAGGGACCAGTCCCTGCAGAAGGACATCATGCTTGGTAAAAAAGAGGTTTAGCCAAAAAGAGGAAGAGCCTCAACAAGATGGATTGACACAGTGGCTGCAAAAATGGGCTCAAGCACAACAACATTGTAAGGATGGCGCAGGACCGGGCAGTATTTCGTTCTGTTGTGCATGGGGTCACTATGAGTTGGAACCAACTCGATGGCACTTACCACCAACAACAGGAGGAAAGAAGGGAAATCACCAAATTGAAGGGCTGGCATGAAAAGAGTGAAGACTTTTGTGGGCCAGAAGAGGGTTTGACTTGTCTGGAGAATAAGCGCCAGCACTCTCTGCCAGTGTATGTACTGTGGTCATCTGTGTGTTGCCATAGGGCTGAAAGCTGTGCCAACAGTATTTCAAATACCAGCAGGGTCACCCGTGGTGGCCAGGTTCTGGCAGAGCTTTCAGAATAAAACAGACTAGGAATACAGGCATGGCAATCTAATTCCGAAAATTAGCCCAAGAAAAGCTTATGAATCACAACAGAACGTTGTCCGATACACTGCTGGAAGATGAGATAACTAGGTTGGAAGGCACTCAAAGTACACAGTGGCTGCAACAATGGACTCAGACATACTAACAAGGGCGAAGATGGTGCCATACCAGGCAAGGTTTCCTTCTGTTGTAGTAGGCAGGGTTGCTCAGCAGCGGCTAACGACAACAGCAACAAAAGAACAAGTGTGGCTGTGGAGGAGAAGTGTACCAAGACCGGAGGTGCGAAGAAACAACCTCTGCCTGTTTGACAGCACTGTCTCCATCGCTGATGGAAGCCAGGCCCTGACAGGTGTAGTCTTCCAAACTAGTCCACAAATTTAATTCAGACCTTTACACACACAGTCAAAGGAGCCCTGGTGGCTCAGTGGTTAAAGCAATTGAGTGCTAACTGAAAGGTTGGCGGTTCGGAACCACCAGCCCCTCCACCAGAGAAAGATGTAGCAGTCTGCTTCCATAGAGATTTACAGCCTTGGAAACCATGTGGGGTCAATATGAGTCGGAACTGACTTGACAGCAGTGGGGTTTTTTTTTTGTTTATATAGTCTAGTTTGCCTTGTTCAGATTTATTTAGTCCAGCTTTTATAAATTCCACCAGGTATTTTCTTGTTTGGGTTCCATGTCCTACTTACCCTGACCACCCATATTTCCCATACTGAGAAAAGGGAAACAAAAGAATAAGAAAAAGAAGATAAAATATAGATGCTCCCCACAGTCTCCTTCACTCTGTGGTCATTAAAGTAACTAAAGATATGAGATTTTCTTCGTTAAAGTATTCTGAGAATCTTCTATATTCCTAAAAGATAGTCTCCCTATTATTCTTTAAAAAGTCCTCATGGTCTGATTTTCTGTTTGTATGCATTCTCTCTTCTTATAAAGGCTCAGTTCCTTGAGGGCATAAAATTATTTTATAAGAGGAAGACCCTCAAGGAGATGGATTGGCACAGTGGCTGCAACAGTGGCCTCAAGCATAACAACGATTGTGAGGATGGTGCAGGACCAGGCAATGTGTCATTCCATTGTACATAGGGCGGCTCTGAGTTGGGACTGGCTCGATGGTACCTAACAACACCAACAAATATGTGTGTGTGTGTATATATGTAAATGTTTATAAAATGTCATGAAATTTTATATATATATTTTTTCCATTTGTTGGCCTGAATCTCCAGAGCATCTTTCTCTACATACATAAGACAGTAGTGGGGTTAATTGACAATTTTCATTTTCTAGCCCATTTGGTTCTCTCATCAATATTTTCCAGAAGATATTATTAATAGCAATACAGCAGCCAGTTGAGATGTGAATCAATGGCTCAAAAATGTCTTTCTGCTTCCTTCTAAAATCAATGCGTATGGAGCTGTTGTATTTATTGATAGCCTCTTGGGAGCAATCACTGATCAGGGTGAGGAAGCAGTACAGACTAGGGAACAATGTGCCTTCAGATTTTTTATCAGCCTTAAAGTTTATGTTGCAGCATTATCCCCTTTCCAAAACCCAGCATAGTCCGTTCTTCCTGTGCCAGCTGCTTTAATAGCTTCAGAAGCATTCTTCTTCATAAGCCTTTAAATCCCTTATCAGAGTTGGGCAGATCATAGGGTTCGAATATCTGCAGGGAGTAAGATCCAACTAAAAATGGGAGGCTGACATAGCTCATTATATATTGTTGGTGATTTTAGCTGGCTTTTTTTTTTTTTTTTTTTTTTGAACTGCCTAAAATCCTAATCTTTGTCTCCCAAGATCTGATTCCACATTTGAGTAACTAAAAAGGGGGCTGGGGTTCTACACTACTAATCCACAAAGAAGACAAAGCATGTGTCTCCAAGAATAAATGTTGCCTCTGTGGAAGAGGTATACCAGTAGTCAGTTGAGTGTACCCAAACTTGTTTTTCATGACATTCTATAGGGTTGCTATGAGTCAGAATTGACTCTACAGCAAGGGTTTTTGTTCTTCCTACAAATTAACATATTTACTTTGCCATTTGGATTAAGGAATGGGAGAGCCTTGAGCCAGAATCTTTATAGCTGGTAGGAAAAAAAAATCTCTTATTTTTATTGGATTTTTTTTTTTTTGGTCACTGTTGTTCCTCAATATTATGAAGTGCAGTTCCAACTTTTGATATCAAATGTGGACATAAGTTGAAAATTATGTGACTTGGAAATGGCAGATACTACATAAGGCTCTCTGCTCATATCTGTATTTTAAGTAGTTTGTACTCAAACCCAACTATCTCAAAGTGCATTCTGTACAATACAGTCTTACATGATACTGAAGCAATGCGCTTTATGACAAAAGGAAACTAGGAAATGCAGCATACTCTATCCTAGCTTGGACAGTGAGTGCACATCCACACATTAAAAACCCTGAGAAACGCTGCAGCAAAAACTTCTGCCTGCATAGCTTCATCCAGTGGATCCCACTCAACGTTGACTGGGAGTAATTTCTTTTTAACATAATACCTATTAAAGGCCAGGAAAAATAAGGTTCCAAAAAACATATTTTGGAAAATGCTTCTCTAAATGGTCCAGCGGAGCACCATGTAAAGGCCTATGTGTTCTGTGTTTTCGGAGGGTGTGTGTGTGCATTTGATCATGTGTCTACTTCTCTCAGCTGCAAAGGCCTGGAACTGTGGATGACTTGTGCTCAGTTCCCATATTCCTGTGATGACCTTGGGAGACCTCCTTCATGGCCTCAGCTCCAAGATGTTCTGATGAAGCCTCAGCTGCTGAAAAGTTCTAGAAGTGGAATCACGCCCACATCTTTGATGTCAGACTAAAGTCTAAGCCGTGCTTACAGTATCTCCTTGATACACAGTGTGTGGTGTGTTTCTTTTGAGGTCCTGGTCCCTGACTTCCCCTGCAGTTAGTTGGACATTTGGACCAAGTAGGAAAACTATTGGCTCAGCTACTTGCTGCGACAAGAGACCAAGCTCTTTGTACAGGGACTTTCCACACCAATGATGGACTTGAAAATTTCTACATGTTCAGATCAGAAGAGGAGACAGGTTTATCATTTGACCGTATGGATTATTATTTTATGAAATTTGCCAAAGAAATTTAGATAATATGTTTATATGTCAGTAAGTTTGGACCAGGGTTTCTTTACAGCAACACTATTGACGTTTGGGGCCAGATAATTCTTAGTTATGGGAGGCTGTTCTGTGCATTATAGGATGTTTAGTAGCATCCTTGGCCTCTACCCACTGGATGCCAGTAGCAGCCTGCTTCGCCGTTGTGACAACCAAAATGCCTCCAGACATTTCTCCAGGGAAAAAACTGCCCCGCCCCCAGCCCCAGCTGCAAATCACTGGTTTAGACTATGTTATGAGGTATAAAGGCAGTGTATTTGCTTTCCAAGTGTGCCTTTTTAGAAGTTTTGTTTGTTTGTGTGTTTGTAGAAGTTTCTGCCACTCGTGGATTCCCTGCAGTAATCACTGTCTCAGATCCTCAGCGTATTCATCAGATGCCCACCTGCATTGTGTATTAACCAAATGAAGAAAAACGTGCCTTATCTTGGCATGAGAGAGAACTCTGTCACACCGACCCTCGTTTTCTTTTTCAGTGAAAAGAACAAGGAGAGAGAGAAGCATAACTTTACCTGTGGTATGCGTTTGGATTTTGACCAAGTAGACACTTAGGTCAGCGCTCCTCCAAGAAATCTGGTCATTGTTTCTTTTCATTGCTTGAAACAAATGGGCTTTTAGAGCACCTCCCTTTATGCCATTTTTCTAAGAACTAAAAAAAATTGTTAGAACTTCAGAATTTATGTACATTTAAATAAGGCCTGCTTTTCAAACCTCTGAGTACATGGAATGCATAAGTTCCTAGTTTCTCACCTTGTAACACTTCTGAAAATCACACGTAAGGTTTGCTGATGTTTATACCTTATCCTTGCTACCAATTTGACTTCTGATCACTATTAATATATTCTTCCCTCGGTTAAAAAAAAAAGTAATTTTGTTTAAACAGGCGTAGTGAATATCAAACACAAATTTTTTCTAACCAAAAAGTTCATTGTAATCTGAAAATAAGTGTATCCAAGTTGTAAACTGTTTTTTCAAACACAACACTAAGTTTTTCAAAGTTTTAGAAAGACATTGGTGCCCTTCTAAAACATGCTTGCTAAAAAGCGTAGACTGTTTGCTAGAATTCCATATAAGAGAGCCCCTTCTTTCGTGGCTTCCACAAATACAAACTTAGTTGCTGAATATCAAAAAATCTTCATAAGGAAGAGTTTTTCTGGCATGGCAGTATGAGAAAAGGTTGTATCCAATCTAGTAGTTTTAAGTATTCATAAGATTTGCTGCTTATTGTGGAAAATTGTAGTTAGCCATTTTATTTGTTCATGGGTAAATTTTAATATTAGAAGTTTCCCTATTTTTTTAGGGAGAAAACTTTTTCTTATAGTAATATTTACAGAACCATTTGCATCATAAGGCAAGTTTTCTCTTCCACTGGCAGAAAAACCTAATTATTTAGGTATTTGAGAATGATGCCTAGCAATCAAAAAAAGATTGCTAGTCCATCTTTTTGTTTTTATTGTAGTAAATATATGTAACAAAACATTTGCCATTTCAACATTTTTCACATGTACAGTTCAGTGACGTTAACTTATATCCATCATCTTGTTCAACCATCACCCTTATCTGGTACCAGAACTTTCCATCACCCTTAATGGAAGCTCAGTGTCCCCTAAACACTGAGTCCTCCTTTTTTCCTTCCACCCACCCGAGCAACCACTAATACACTTACCTATTCTAGATATTTCATATACATGGCATCATAGGATATTTGTCCCTTTGTGTCTGACTTATTACGTTCATCATAATGTTTTCAAGGTTCATCCATATTGTAGCATGCATGTATCAGGACTTCATTCCTCTTTACGGCGAGTGGTATTCCACTGTGTGTATACAGCACATTTTGTTTATCCATTCATCTCTTGATGGACGTTTCTGGTGTTTCTACCTTTTGGCTATTGTGAATAGTGCTGCAGTGAACACTGGTGTACAAGTTTCTGTTTGTGTTTCTGCTTTTAATTCTTTTGGGTGTATACCTAGAAGTACAATTGCTGGGTCAGTGGTAGTCCTATTTTACTTTCTGAGGAGCCACCAAACTGTTTTCCCCAACAGCCTAGCCCATCTTTAATCTAGTGAATCTCAGAATAATTGTAAAAATTTGACATTTCCTAAAACATATCTCAGATTATGTCTCTCCCTACCTCTAGTTTCTTCTACCAACAGCCTGCCTTCCCAGCTCCTCTTCTCCTTCTTGCCTTTACTTCTGGGTACCCTATAAAACTGTAGTATTTTATTGCTGCCCAAACACTGCCCCAGTGTCCTTCTTTGACATGTTTTCTTGATGTTCCGTGCCCCTGGGGGTGGCCTCACCCGTCCCTATCATCTGCTTGGCCCCTCTTGCCAAGCCTGTCGTGGTCTTCCCAGCTGAATATCCTCCCACCCCCTCTCTGCACCCCCCAAAAAACCAAACCCGCTGCCATCGAGTCGATTCCGACTCATAGCGACCCTATAGGACAGAGTAGAACTGCCCCGTAGAGTTTCCAAGGAGCTCCTGGTGGATTTGAACTGCTGACCTCTTGGTTAGCAGCCGTAGCCCCAGGCATGTTATATTCACCTTTTTACATCTTGTGTTGTAACTACGTGTGGTATTTGATTTACCCTCTTCACTAGGTTTTAAGTCTTTCAAAAACAAACAAAAATGTTGTCTCTGAGTCGATTTAGACTCATGGCGACCCCATGTGTGTCAGAGTAGGGCTGTGCTTTATAGGATTTTCAATAACTGATTTTTTGGAAGTAGATCACCAGGCCTTTCTCCTAAGGGGCTTTTGGGTGGACTCGAACTACCAACCTTTTGGTTAGCAGCCAAGTGTTTAAATATTTGTGCTCTGCATAGAGCTCTATTCAAAAAACACTTTGAATTAAACGGCTCCAACAATTTTTTATGTTGTCCAGATTATTTTTTTGCATGCGTTATGGTGTTCTAAGACCATATTAACCAGCCTTTATGTTTATTTGTGAGTTTATTTATTTATTTTTGGGCAGCTGAATATGTAAATAAGCAGCTTTTATGTTACTCTATGACAGTAAAATCATCAAGGAGGGCTGTCTTTGTAGCTCTGCTGTAATTTTAAAGGGATCAGAGCAGTCTCGAAAGGGGTCAACTAACAAAATAATACTACAAGTAGAGCACAGACTAGCTTTGCAAAACTAATCTGAAGTAAATAAAAAGAAAACGTGAAAAAAAAAAAATAACCACTGCCGTTCTGCTCCATCTTCCCACGTCTCTCCGCCTTGTTTTTCCCTCCATCTGTCTTCCTTCTTGACCGAAATCAAGGGCAAAGTGAGTAACCAGGTAGGATTTCAGGTGTTTCTTTTTAATTTTAAAGTCAATAAATTAAAACCTCCATATCTCGATTTTGCTAAGAACAAGTTACCAAATCCGACTAAAAAAACACAAAAACAGTAAGAACAAATCAAACTAAAAATATCTTCAGGACGTTCTCATTTGGCTCTAACATTCTGGGATTCTAAGTTAAAATTCACTGACAAGTCAATATTTTAATTCAGAGAAAGGCTTTTGTGCTGTTCTCCTCCCCAACCCCGCCGGCCCCAACCATCAAAATTAAATGTTGGTAATAACGGAAACAAGTGAAGTTAAAAGGTGGGCTTTTCTTTTTTTTTTTAATTTAACAGATTATATTTCTGATTTCTTCCTCCTTTTATGTTTTTGTCTTTTAATGTGGATGTAACACATTTGCAAAACATATTCCAAAACAGAGCTCAGGCTGTAATCCACGTTAATTGCAATGGCGGTGTCTTATGGGAACGTGTATGGTGCTGTTTTACAAATAGGAATTAGAAAATAGCCTCACTTCACAGGGCATTAACTAAATGGTGCCCAACCCGACACGGCAGGAGGGCAAAGCTGCACAACTTTCATTTCCCTGCGCAAGTTCCTCCAGGCTGGGAAACTGTCTGGCGCCACAAAAGGAATGAGGCTCCGGTTTGAACAGAGACCTGAAGGCGATTAAGTTTATTTTAAGAATGTGTTGCCAGAGATGTAATAAATTTATTTGTAGCCTCAGGCACTGCATGCTGGAGTCTTGCCGCACCAGGTGTTTTGTTTTGTATTTTTTCTTTTCCCCAGAGGGAGGGAGAGGGTGGATCGTCTTGCCAATTTTAAGTCAGCTCTTGGTAAAGCAGCTATTGTTTCTGTGAAATTAGGTGGTGATCTTTTTTGCTTCTGTTTGTAAATGGGAAAAATATGATAGAAAATTTCTTAGTTGCTTTAAAGGGAAAAAAAGTAAGCCACCCCCAAATTTATACACTCACACACACATATATGTAATTTCATACAATTTTAAATATTCATTTTCATGATCGTATGCTTAAGAAAAATATTAGAGACTTGAGACCACAGCCTTTTAAGTGTAAAGGCCGCTAGACCAGAAGTTAAGACCCTTGGGGATGGGTGCCTGTCCTGCAAATGGCCACTCTGTGATCTTACACCACCACCTCTCTGGACCTTGGTCAAATGGGGCAGGTGGACAAGATGCAATCCATCCAAGGCTCATTCTCACCTTAACATGCTTGGAGTCTATATTTGTACTGTTCACCAGTGTAATTATTTCTTGAATCTATTTTTGATGTTCTTCTTTAAAATACAGCATCACACTTTCACTTTCAGGGAGAGAAAATTCCTCTGCCACTCATATTACAGCATTAAGATGCCTAAATTAGCTTTTAATTTAGACTCTAAATGATACCCCGTAACATTGTCTGTTACAGATGAAGAGTTTACCTCGCAATTGTATGTTTGCTTTGTCCTTTATCTCCACAGGTGTACACCTGAATTCCTTGTCCTCACCAGCATTAGAGACGTTCATTCCATAGGTTTAAGGTCCTAATTAAGAAAGTGGAGGGTTACAAAATTAAATCAAGTTTGATTAAGGAAATATTTTTAAGCCCCAGGTTATAGGATATAAACTCGTGGTTCTCTCCTTTTTCTTGTTTTTAGTTACAGAAGATGAAAATGAGCATCTTGTGTTTTGGAGTGGGGTTGGGGGCAGGGCGGTGCTTAACTAGAGAAGGTGGAGAATTCACAGGCTCCAGCTTGTGGGGCTGACCCAGCCCTGCTTGAGGAGCACAGCAGTCAGCCTGCAGGCTGCCTCTGCCTTCCAGCCTCCCAGGCTTTCAGCTAGGGCTCCAGATTCATTCATAAGACAAGTGGGTCTCAGTCCTTAGCTTGTGTTCATTGTTCTGTAATTTAGTCTCAAAGTCTTCTGTGTGGTCCACTGTGTTCTTACCCTTGTCTGCCTCACTGAGAGGGCCTGGGAGGCGCAACCGGTTAACCCAAAGGTTGGCAGTTGGAAGCCACTCAGAGGGGCCTCAAAAGACAGTCCTGGCAACCTGCTTCCAAAAGGCCACACAACCTTGAAAACCCTATAGAGCAATTCTACTCTGCACACATGGGGTCGCCAAGAGTTGAGCAGCTGGATCTGTTCTTATTTGTTTTGGTTTGGCTCACTATTCATTAGCACTAGAGGGTTTGCTGATGGTTGAGGGAAACTCACTCAGATAATCAGTTTTGTGTTTATTCAATCAATAGCACTAATTTACAAAATAAATTAAGGTGAATTAAACTTCACCTAGAGTAGCTTGTCAATAGAATATGGGCCTAAATGAGCTAATCTGATTATGTAGAAGCGTAGACTACTAGTAGCTGGATTTGAACCCTAGTCCACCACATCCTGTAACCTGTAGGAACTTAAGTGAGCAGTTTAACCTGAGACTTATTTACCTCATCCTTGTCATTTGCTGTTGAGTCAGTGTACGACAGTCCCGTGCCATCTTCACAATCGATTGCACGCTCAAGTCCATTGTTGCAGCCAATGTGTATTTTGAGTGCCTTCACCCTAGAAGAGAGGTCGGCAGTTCAGATCCACCAGCAGCTACTTGGAAACCCTGGAGGTAGTTCTACTCTGTCCTATAGTGTTGCTATGAGTCGAAATCAACTTGACGGCAGTGTTTTCACCCTAGGGGCTCATCTTCCAGTGCTATATCAGACAGTATTCTGTTGTGATCCATAGGGTTTTCACTGGCTAATTTTCAGAAGTAGATTGCTAGGCCTTTCTTCCTAGTCTGTCTCAGTCTGGAAGTTCCACCGAATCCTGTCCACCATGGGTGACCCTGCTAGTATTTGAAATACCTGATTCTTACAATGTGGAAATACCTAATTTGCAAGGTTGTTGTGAAATACATTGAGATAATGTGTGTATTATTCAAAGCACCCTAACCATGGTCCCCACTATGTCCAGCCCTCCTGTCAGAACATGTTCAGGGTCCCCAAGGCTAAGCTGAACTTCACCGAGTTCACACCTACAGTTCACGCCTGCAGTTCTAGTTATTTTGGCCTGAGTCTTTTCTGAATGGTCAGTGCCAGTGTTGTGCCAGTTCTAGTTGGCCAAAGCCCATGCCACTGCTTGATAAATATTATTTTTAATATCACATGTGCCCAAAGTAGGTGCTTTTTGCAATAATCCCAGCTCCCCAGTATCCACACAACTCTGCTGGGAATCCCAGCTGCTATGCCCAGCTCCCCCATAGCAGGGACCCTGATGTGTCCCCAAGAGTTCCTTGGGATGAGGGCATAGCTTTGTGGTGGTCTCTTCTGTCATTCTGTATTAAAAGAAAAGGGTGTCCAGAAGAGTGCCATTTGGACCCAGGTATGACTAACAAATCCATTAAGCACGTCCTTAGATTCTGCTTTCTCTATTCCTAGTACCCAAGCATTTCCCCGGGAGACTGAGCAAGAGCTAGAAATGAGTAATACCCTTACACGGGACAGAATCCCTGGTTTGCTCTGATGCTTAAGGCTTTGTATGGAGTCTACTTTATTGTGCCCAACACATCCATTTCTACTGCGATGAGTTCCTTTTCCAGAGGCTCCATATATCCCCAGAAAATCAGCTCTCATGAGGCCTGTCACTCTGTTCCCTAGACAAGCATAGATAGCTGTGAACCCCAGATATGGGCAACTGCTTCACCTGAGATCCTAGAACAAGTCACCCTAAGAGTCTCTAGCAGCATTAGGAGGATTCTGCATCAGAATTCATTCCCTATATATTATTTTCCTATAGGTTAAAAATAACCCTCTAAGTTCTCTTTGTATATTCTCAAGTGGCCGTGGACGGCAAGTAGTCATACAGGGGTCAATACACCCTCAGCCTGTGAGAAGCAGCCTAGGTCTGTAGTGGCCAGAGACAGGTGGCTGGAGCGAGGCCCAGGGCTGCCTATTTGAGAAGACAGTGAGGGTTCCTTTGAGTTCACACTCCTGGGCGTGTGCCAGGCCCTGGGATGGAAAGAAATCGATTAAGGGGCGGCCAGCGTATATGGGAGCGGAACACCATTCTACTTCCTGTGCTCCATTTTTCTATGTCCCAAAAGAATAACATATTGTGACTTGTATTGACTAAATTTATCAACCTTTGATATAGTAGATTAATAGGAATTCAAGTCTTTAGATCCTCGTATATTAAAAATATATATATTATTTATATATTAGATACCCATTATGAGCATAGATGTGATTAAGTCATGTCCCTAAGGAACAAAACACCAATTGTGATGCCCTGGGCTTCTAAGGTAAACACTGATGTTTGTCAGCATCCATGCCTACCTCACATCATCTGGCACCTTGGTGTTTTCAGTGTCTACAGAAAGGCACAGCATAGGGAGTGAACTAAGGCACATAGCAGCTCAATTCCATGTAGCTCATGTGACAATTTGATTACAAAGGCCATGCTTATATGTGCCCTTGTTCAGAATATCCTAAGAGAGCACTGTGTGGGTGTGACTCCAAAAGAGCCCATATATGCTGTGCCTTTTTCTCTCCATCCTGGGGTCTTTGTCCCTCACTTTCTTTATCTTTGCATATGGAGGATAGCTCTACTCACACACATGGGGTTGCCATGACGCAGAGTAGACCCGACCACGGCTGGTCTGGTTTTGTTTTTATGCGTTCTGTATTTCTTTGTGGATCTGGCCTTGCGCTTCACTTCCTCTTTTTCAGAATGCATATGGCAGTGGGAGCGGTGGTGGTGGGCATGTACAGAATTGAGGGGAGAAAAATACCAAACCAAGTTGCTATCAAGTCAATTCCAACTCATGGCAACCCCATGTGTTTCAGAGTAGAACTACTCCATAGGGTTTTCATGGCTGTGCCTTTCAGGAGATCACCAGGCCTTTCTTCCAAGGCTCCTCTGGGTGGGCTAAAACTGTCAGCCTTTCTGTTAGTAGCCGAGCACTTAACTTTGTGCCACCCAGGTGATACATCGATTATCAAAACTTGTATATGGCAGCAATTTTTGAATAGCTTACTATTAGACTAAAATAATCACTGGAACTTTTAAGTAATCTACAAATTATAATGTTTCTGGGTCTGGCTGTCTGTTCTTAAGGAGCTCCATCAGCCATCCAGAGGCACAGCTCCCCTACACCATGGATGCTTTGACCACTCCTTCTTGTCCCCAATATCTAATCACTTAAATAGAAAAAAAAAATACTTAGTAAATGCCCTGAGCTCCTACCAAATTGAATTCTTTGAAGTTCCCTTTTTATTGGATTGCTCTTACACTTATTCTTCCAGGAATACCTCCCCACAAACTTTCTGCATGTCTGAATACCACCTATATCAGGCCTAATTTAAACACCATGTCTTCCATGAATTGTCTTTGATCCCCTCAGGTTGGAGCAATCCCTCACTCTTGTGAGCTCTACAGCAGTAATCAGGGCCTCGCTTAGAGCATTCGTCAGCCTCTAGCTTGTGCACTTTATCTAAGTGCACATGACATCTCCTACAGGTGAATGTCAGCTCCTTGGGGGTAAGATCCAAGTCAGCTTTAGCTGTGCACCCAGGTGGTTTTCAATAAACAGTAAACCACTCTGACTTTAAAAGTCAAAGGAGAGGCTTCCACAGCTCCTGAAGAGTCTTGCATGGAGTCTCTAAGGCAAAGCAAAAGTTAAGAGAAGATCATCCTGTCATGGAAATGCAGGATGAGTTTAGATTCTCACCTTACTGACTGACATTGGTGTGCTGGTAGTGGGCGGTGGTTACTAATCACTGCCCCTACCCTTTAAAAGAACCTGACCTTAAATCTGCATTAAAAACAACTTGTCCAGTTTCCCACTAAATTAGGTAGCATCATTATCTTAGTCTTTTCTGAATATCTATGTCTATTGCTGATTTAAAGAACTATACCCAGCTTCCCTTTATAGCTGGATATTTGATTTCCAGTTCAACTTCATTGCTGGACTTCATTCTGGGTGAATAAATGCCGTTTTAGCAAGCTAGGAAATACCAAGAACATTCTCTGTTGATAACCGACTTTTCTACAAGAAATGTATTGCCAGAGCTAAAGACACCAGAAGTTACCCTTCACCAAGCACAAGCCAAAGTTTCAACTCTGATTTCTTGATGTAGAAGTGGGCTTTGTCCTGAGAGAAATTAAACAGCCTCCTGTTTTTAGGGAGGGCTAATTGGAGCTTGTGATGCTTTGCTCTTCTAAAAAAAAACAACAAAAGTGTTGAGTTCCCACTGAAAAGGAAAATGAAGAACCCTAAAGGCCAGCTGCGAAAGTTCAAAAGAGGTCTTTTCATCAAAACTCTAGTGAATCTTCAGTGTCAGGGTTTTGGGACAAAGCATTTAGAAGTGTGGTTATCAGCTGTCAGGCACCTGTTTGTGGATTTAAGGCACAAACTAAGGACCTTCATTTGTCTCGAGTGAGACTTTGAGAGTAGCTGCTTATGCATCATAGATGACAGAATCCATTTTAGAAAGCGAACACATCACACTTAAGTAAAAATGAGTATATTTGTTTGTCTTTGTAGAGCATAGTCAGTTTTTTAAGTTGTTTCACTCCATCTAAAATTTCACATTCATTAAGTTGTATCTATTGTTATCAAAAGTGCCTACGTTTCCTATGCCCATACATACATCAGGGTTTTAGAGACGTTTACATGGTATGTAATAAATGAATAAAGAGAAGTTTGCCTGGTATGTAATAAATACGTAAAGAATGAATAAAGAGAAGTTTACCTGGTATGTAACAAATGAATAAAGAGAAGTTTACATGGTATGTAATAAATGAATAAAGAATGGAAATGCCTGTCCATTCTTGAGATGAAATACACAGTTCAATTGTGGAAGGTCACAGTTTAAATATAAAGAATTATAATTAGTTGAGCTTAGTTCCTGAAATCCCTATATCAATCCTGCATAATAAGTGAGTACCTAGAATTTTACAGATTATGAAACTAAATAGGATTCACACGTGTTTAAATTGGAAGGGCTGTATAGTGTTTTGTTTTATTCAGAGGTAAGCTGTACAGTCTTAAGTTCATTTTCTCTAGGTAAACACCTACATAAAAATCTCAGATTCAGAGCGAATGCTAAGTTTCTATAATCATTGCCCTGGACAGTCTTACAGTCTCACAAAGCAAAATTCTTCAGTATTGTTTCTGAATTTTACTCAAATGAAATCTCAAAGTAGCTGATATATAAACTCCTGGCAGTTTTTCAGCTATCACTTGAAACTGCTGATTAACTCATAGTTTGGCACCCTCATCCTTCCAGAATACAGGTGTAAACCTGAAAATAAGATTTACAAATCTGGAAGTAGAAATGAAATTAGCTGTCACTAAGGCCATCCATGCTACTTCAAATGAAATGTGTGGCTGTCCCCATAAACAAATGCATCCTTTCCCATGAGACCAGAAGAACTGGATGGTGCCCAGCTACCGTTACTGAACATTTTGATCAAAGATTCCTTAGAAGAATCCCAATCAAAAAGGGGAAAATAGATAACAGAATTTCAAACTCTCAGGGACTCCTGACTTCCTGGAGCCATGAAGATTGGATGAACCGCTGAAACTTTTGCCCTGAGATAATCTTTAAACCTTAAATCAAAAATATCCTCTGAAGTCTTCTTAAAACCAAACAATAGTTTAACTAGTAAAGAATATCCACCTTGACCATTGTGCTCATTGAAGATCTATCTATGCGGATGAAAGTGACAACAGTAACTCTGAGAGATGAGATGGTAAACTCAGGGGGCAGTGAGTTTATGTTAGTGGGGAAGACAGCTTGGAAAAGGAGGGTGAGAACTGTTGCACAACTTGAGGAATGTAATCAAAGTCACTGAATTGTAAATGTAGAAATTATTGAATTGGTGTATGGTCTGCTGTGTATATTCTGAACAAGAAATCAAACTTAAAAAACTGTGATGGAAGGGTTAAACAGCAATAGCCCCTGGAGGTGTCAAGTAGATAAATATGCATTCTAATCAGGGGCAGATTAACGGGTAA
This sequence comes from Loxodonta africana, assembly GCF_030014295.1. Lineage (NCBI taxonomy): Eukaryota > Metazoa > Chordata > Mammalia > Proboscidea > Elephantidae > Loxodonta > Loxodonta africana. The sequence continues at coordinate 78,315,977 of NC_087358.1, read as the reverse complement.
GCAAGGTCCACACAGGTTGAATTGTGCTTACTTACTGATCTATAGTGCACAATGAAATCCACCCCCGATACCAAAAAATCACGTTCATGTCAGTCACTTAAAATCTTTAAATGATGTGCAGTAATAGAATCATGTAAGACATTTTAGAAAGGGTGTCATTAAAAACAATTATAGTTTGTTTTTTTTTTTTTTTTAAGATTCAATGTTGAAAAGATATGTTTCATTTGTATGGGGAACGTACATTGCCGGATAAATGAAACACTGCTGAACTTTCAACCAAGGCATTGTGGTTTCTAAGTCATTTATTTAAGCATTTTTTGAGCAGTAAATAAAATGAAGTTCCTGCCCTCCTGGGTCATGTGTTAAACAGTGTATGCATGGAGGTGGGGGCAGAAAGTGAACGAACAGAAAAGTAAATATATATAGGATAAAATATAGAGCAGAGCATGCTGTAGAGAAAAAAATTAATCAGAATAAAGGGCGGAAAGTGCAGGGACTTGAGCGGGCTCCCAGTTTTATGTAGAGTGCAAGGGAAGGCCTCATTGACCCGCCATTCTTTAAACAAGTAATATTTAGAAGACTGCTATTTTCTGCAGTATTTCAAGGAAGATTTAGAATCAAATCTTTAAAAATAGTTAAAAAGCGTCCACATTTAGAGAACATAGAGAAACTGTTTGCTGAGATATCCCTTATACTTGGACAGAATAGAAATCAAGCACACAGAAATAAAATGTGGAATTTCATTTTTAAACACAGGGGCTGTGGCCCAGGCCTAGATGCGTGAGTCCCATGTCAGACACACAACTGGAGCGTGAGGCAGCACCGGTTCCGTGGTAGAACTCTCACCTGCCGCGTGAGACACCCGGGTTCCATTCCTGGCCAGTGCCCTTCACGCTCAGCCATCACCCATCTGTCCACGGAGGCTTGCCTGTTGCTGTGATGCTGAGCAGGTTTCTGTAGAGCTTCCAGACTAAGACAGACTAGGAAGAAAGGCCTGGAGATCTACTTCTGAAAATCAGCCAATGAAAACCCTATGGACATAACAGTTCTCTCGGCAGTTGATCATGGGGACGACACAAGTAGACAGGGTTTAGTTCTGTTGTGTATGGGGTTGCCATGAGTCAGCTGCATGGGGTCCCTATGAGTCAGGAGCTGACTCAACAGCAGCTAGCAGCAAATATGCTTTGGTTTATTTATTTAATTTTATCTGTTTATTTGAGCAGAAACTGTTACGTAAAAAGTAATAAAAAGGAATCATAAAGTAGCTATTTTACTATTAAAAATCATACTTATTCCGTAAGTTTCTTCAATAGCCATTCGCCCTGCAGTCAAGGAATGTGTCTCATTGTATCCCAGGCACTGCCCTGGACTTTAAGACTGGCAGGGTGAATTTGACTAGTGCCTGTCCTGAAAGAGGTCAGGCAGTTGCTGGCAGATGCATGCAAGTTTGAGATAAATAAATACAACAACTCTGTTGAGAATATAAAGGAAGTACACACAGCAGGCAAAACCAGCATCCCAAAGCAAAGATAGGATGGGGTGAGCAGGCAAGGCTTCCTGAGGCTGCTGGTGGTGAGCTGGAACTGCGCAGACCGAGGACGAGCCGGAAAGCTCAGGTGTCTGAGCAGAGGGTGTAGCACTTGCCAAAGCACCTCTAATGTTGAGAAAACGATGAGAAGTTCCATGCTCCTGGAGGCCCTGGGTGTGCAAATGGTTAACACACTCTCCTGCTCACTGAAAGATTGAAGATTGGAGCTTACCCAGAGGCATCTCAGAAAAAAGGCCTGGTGATCTACTCTAAAAAGTCCACCCCTGGAAACCCAGAACACAGTTCTACTCTGACACGCATGGGGTTGCCATGAGGCAGAATGGGTCTGAGAGCAACTGGCTGGCCTGTGATGATTTCTTCTACACTGTTTCATTGACTGAACATTAACTGGCGTACACATATTTTCTAGGCTTCCAGAATGAAAGCTTATAGTACATTTTCTCTTGGTGCCCAAACTCTAAAGAGTAATATTAAAAGCCACAAGTAGGAATTTAAAAACCTCTAGATTGGAGGGGATAAGATATGACGACCGATCAGAAAGCCTGTTTTAGAAAACATATTATTTGACTGCAAATTTAAGAGGGTGTATGTTAAACTGAAGATACCTGGGTGGTGCCAACAGTATGCACTCAGTTCAAAGCCACTCAGCAGTGCTACAGAAGAAAGGCCTGGCGATCTACTTCAGTAAAGATTACAGTTTAGAAAACCCCATGGAGCAGTTCTACTCTGTAACACACGAGTGGCTGCGAGTTGGAAGCAACCCGACAGCAGAGGTTTGGTTTCGGGTTTTATATTAAGACCGAGGTGAAGCCCAGCATCAGTTATTTAGCCAACAAATATTCAGGGATCAGTACTGTGTTTCAGGCCCAGTGCTGCGTGCTGCGGACATGGTAGTAGACAATGGAGACAGTCTTCCCATAAGATGTTCTCTTTCCAGTAATTCAAGTATATTGTTCTCCTAATGGCAATGATAGGACCTAATTTTATTATGCTCCTACCACATACTATTTTAAGCAGATTTTTAATTATATATACATAATCACATATATATAAAAAACATAATCATAAATATGAGATCATTTTTAACATACTATTTTGTAACTGCTCTAAGTGGTATGGTGGCTGCTGACGAAAAGTCAGTGGTTTGAATCCACTGGCCGACCGAGGGGGAGAGATGTGGCAGTCTAGGAAAGATTTGCAGCATTGGAAACCCTCTGGGGCAGGTGTATTCTGTTCTACAGGGTTGCAACCTAGTTTTCGCTTAACCGTGTACATAATCATCTTTTCTCACGTTAAATCTGTTTCTGCAGTGTCATTCCAGTAACTGCATAGTGTTAGTATTGTACAGATAGAGCACAGTGCAGCTGATAAACCTTGTGTAGCTGGACACACAGGTTGTTTCCAGCATTTTTGCTTTAATAAACAGTACCGTGAAGCAAGTCATGCAGTTCTATCATTTGCACAGATTTGTTGCTACCTTCTCAGAATGAATTCCTAGAAGTGGAATTTCAGGGTCAAAGGGCTTACAAAATGCTAAGGCTTCTGATAAAACTGCCCTCCAGAAAGGGTATACTAACTTACGCCAGTGATTGAGAGTGCTCATTCATTCTTTTACCATTGCCAACACTTGGCCTTACTGACTTTAAAAATATTTTTAAATTACTGTGTTTTTGTTTATTTACTTGGAACGTCTCTTCTAGAAAGTAACTGAGAAGAATGGAATAGCACTTAACCAATTGAACGGCTCTGATTTCTATACTAATTATTACATAAAACAACTTTATGCCTATTTGTTTATGCTTTTTGTATTTCTCTTTAAAAACACATGTTTCTGTCTCATTTAAATTGTGGCTCCAGAAATCCCCAGGTTTTATTCCAAACATCTTGTCAGACTATACCCAGCCATTGCTTATCCTGCCTAACACCTACAGCTTCAGTTTTATCACTTCCCCTCGAGGACAAAAATCCAATTACATTGAGCTAGTTTCTGTCAAGTCAGCTCTGACTCATGGTGGCCCCATATGTGTCAGAGTAGAACTGTGCTCCATAGTGTTTTTCTGTTTGTTTGTTTGTTTAGTTTTTGTTGTCCTTTAAGCAAAAGTTTAGAAATCAAGTCAGTCTTTCATACAACAATTTATATACACCTTGCTATATACTCCTAATTGGTCTCCCCCTAATGAGACAGCATACTCCTTCCCTCCATTCTCTCTTTTTTTGTCCATTCCACTAGCTTCTGAACCCCTCTGCCCTCTCATCTCCCCTCGAGACAGGAGATGCCAACATAGTCTCATGTGTCTACTTCATCCAAAGTGCTCATTCTTCACCAGTACCATTTTCTATCCAATTGTCCACTCCAATCCCTGTCTGAAGAGTTGGCTTTGGGAATGGTTCCTGTCCTGGGCTAACAGAAGGTGGGGGACCATGGCCTCCAGGGTCCTTCTAGTCTCAGTCAGACCATTAAGTCTGCACTGTTTACGAGAATTTGGGGTCTGCATCCCACGGCTCTCCTGCTCCCTCAGGGTTTCTCTGTTATGTTCCCTGTCAGGGCTGTCACTGGTTGTAGCTGTGCACCATCTAGTTCTTCTGGTCTCAGGCTGATGTAGTCTCTGGTTTATGTGGCCCTTTCTGTCTCTTGGGCTCATAATTACCTTCTGTCTTTGCTGTTCTTCATTCTCCTTTGTTCCAGTGGGTTGAGACCAATTCATGCATTTTAGATTGCAGCTTGCTAGTGTTTAAGACCCTGCACGCCACTCTCCAAAGTGGGGTACAGAATGTTTTCTTAATAAATTTTTTTTTTGCCAATTGACTTAAATGTCCCCTGAAACCATGGTCCCGAACCCCCCACCCCTGTTGCACTGGCCTTCCAAGCAGTTTATTCAGGAAACTTCATTGCTCTTTGTTTAGTCCAGTTGTGCTAACCTCTCCTGTTTTGTCTCTTGTCTTTCCCTTCACCTAAAATAGTTTTTGTCTACTATCTAATTAGTGAATACTCTTCTCCCTCCCTCCCTACCTCCCTCCCTTCCTCTCTCCCTCCGCCCCCTTTCTTGTAACCACCAAAGAATATTTTCTTCTCTGTTTAAACTATTCCTGAGTTCTTATAATAGTAGTCTTATACAATATTTCTCCTTTTGCAACTGACTAATTTCACTCAGCATAATGCCTTCCAGATTTCTCCAAGTTATGAAATGTTTCACAAATTCACCACTGTTCTTTATCGATGCATAGTATTACATTGTGTGAATATACCATAATTTATTTATCCATTCATCCATTGATGGGCTCCTTGGTTGCTTCCATGTTTTTGCTATTCTAAACAGTGCTGCAGTGAACATGGGTGTGTGCATATATCTGTTTGTGTAAAGGCTCTTATTTCTCTAGGATATATTCCAATGAGTAGGATTGCTGGATCATATGGTAGTTCTATTTCTAGCTTTTTAAGGAAGTACCAAATCGATTTCCAAAGTGGTTGTACCATTTTACATTCCCACTAGCAGTGTATAAGTGTTCCAGTCTCTCCACAACCTCTCCAACATTTATTATTTTGTATTTTTTGAATTAATGCCAGCCTTGTTGGAGTGAGATGAAATCTCATTGTAGTTTTGATTTGCATTTCTCTAATGGCTAATGATCGTGAGCATTTCCTCATATATCTGTTAGCTACCTGAATGTCTTCTTTAGTGAAGTGTCTGTTCATATCTTTTGCCCGTTTCTTAATTGGGTTATTTGTCTTTTTGTAGTTGAGTTTTTGCAGTATCCTGTAGACTTCAGAGATCAGGTGCTGATCGGAAATGTCATAGCTAAAAACTTTTTCCCAGTCCGTAGATAATCTTTTTACTCTTTTGGTGAAGTCTTTGCGGGTGCATATGTGTTTGGTTTTTAGGAGCTCCCAGTTATCTAGTTTTTCTTCTGCATTGTTAGTAATTGTTTTATATACCGTTTATGCCATATATTAGGGCTCCTAATGTTGTCCCTATTTTTTCTTCCATGATCTTTAGCAAATTAGATTTTATATTTAGGTCTTCGCTCCATTTTGAGTTTATTTTTGTGCATGGTGTGAAGTATGGGTCTTAATTCAATTTTTTGCAGATGGATATCCAGTTATGCCAGCACCATTTGTTAAAAAGACTGTCTTTTCCCCATTTAACTGACTTTGGGCCTTTGTCAAATATCAGCTGCTCATGTGTGGATGGATTTCTGTTGAGATTCTCAATTCTGTTCCATTGGACTATGTATCTCTTGTTGTACCAGTACCAGGCTGTTTTGACTACTGTGATGTTATAATAGGCTCTAAAATCAGGTAGAGTGAGGCCTCCCACTTTGTTCTTCTTTTTCAGCAATGCTTTATTTATCCAGGGCCTCTTTCCCTTCCATATGAAGTTGGTGATTTGTTCCTCCATTTCACTGGAAAATGTCATTTGAATGTGAATCAGAATTGCATTGTATCTACAGATCACTTTTGGTAGAATAGATATTTTTACAATGTTAAGTCTTCCTATCCATGAGCAAGGTATGTTTTTCCACTTACGTAGGTCTCTTTTGGTTTCTTGCAGTCGTGTTTTGTAGTTTTCTTTGTATAAGTCTTTTACATCTCTGGTAAGTTTTATTCCTAAGTATTTTATCTTCTTGGGGGCTACTGTAAATGGTATTGATTTGGTGGTTTCCTCTTTGATGTTTTTTTGGTTGGTATAGAGGAATCCAACTGATTTTTGTATGTTTACCTTGTATCCTGATAATCTGCTGAGCTCTTCTATTAGATTCAGTAGTTTTCTTGAGGACTCCTTAGGGTTTTCTGCATGTAAGATCATGTCATCTGCATATAGAGATAGTTTTACTTCTTCCTTGCCAATCTGGATGCTCTTTATTTCTTTATCTAGCCTAATTGCTCTGGCTAGGACCTCCAGCACAATGTTGAATGAGAGCGGTGATAAAGGGCATCCTTGTCTGGTTCCTGATCTCAAGGGGAATGCTTTCAGGCTCTCTCCATTTAGGATGATGTTGGCTATTGGCTTTGTATAAATGCCCTTTCTTGTGCTGAGGAATTTTACTTCTATTCCTATTTTGCTGAGAGTTTTTATCATGAATGGGTGTTGAACTTTTTCAAATGCCTTTTCTGCATCAATTGATAAAATCATGTGATTCTTGTCCTTTGTTTTATTTATGTGATGGATTACATTACTGTTTTTTTAATGTTGAACCAACTTTGCATACCTGATATGAATTCCACTTGGTCATGGTGAATTATTTTTTTGATACGTTCTTGAATCCTCTTGGTTAGAATATTGTTGAGGATTTTTGCATCTAAGTTCATGAGGGATATGGGTCCGTGATTTTCTTTTTTTTGTGGTGTCTTTACCTGGTTTTGGTATCAGGGATGTGGTGGCTTCATAGAATGAATTTGGGAGTATTCTGTCCTCTTCTATGTTCTGAAATACCTTTAGTAGTAGCAGTGTTAACTCTTCTCTGAAGGTTTGGTAAAACTCTGTACTGAAGCTATCCGGGCCAGGGCTTTCTTTTTGTTGTTGTTGGGAGTTTTTTTTTATTATGTTTTCAATCTTTTCTTCTGTTATGGGTCTATTTAGTTGCTCTATCTCTGTTTGTGTTAGCTTAGGTAGGTAGTGTGTTTCTAGGAATTCATCCATTTCTTCTAGGTTTTCAAATTTGTTAGAGTACAATTTTTTATAGTAATCTGATATGATTCTTTTAATTTCACTTGGGTCTGTTGTAGTATCACCCATCTCATTTCTTATTCAGGTTATTTGCTTGTTTTTCTTTTGTCAGTTTGGCCAATGGTTTATCAATTTTGTTGATTTTTTCGAAGAACCAGCTTTTGGTCTTGTTAATTCTTTCTTTTGTTTTTCTGTTTTCTATTTCATTTAATTCTGCTTTACTTTTTATTATTTGCTTTCTTCTGGGGCCTGAGGGTTTCTTTCATTGTTCTCTTTCTATTTGTTCAAGTTGTAGGGATAATTCTTTGATTTTGGCCCTCTTTTCTTTCTGTATGTATGCATTTATTGACATAAATTGACCTCTGAGCACTGCTTTTGCTGTGTCCCAAAGGTTCTGATAGGAAGTGTTTTCATTCTCGTTGGAGTCTATGAATTTCTTTATTCCATCCTTAATGTCTTCTACAACCCAGTCTATTTTGAGCAGGGTATTTTTTTTTTTTATTGTTTAGTTTCCAAGTGTTTGATTTCTTTTCCCTGCTTTTTCTGTTATTGACTTCTACTTTTATGGCTTTATGGTCAGAAAAGATGCGGTGTAATATTTCAATGTTTTGGATTCTGCTAAGGCTTGCTTTATGACCTAATATGTGGTCTCTTCTAGAGAATGTTCCATGTGCACTGGAAAAGAAAGTATACTTGGTTGCTGTTGGGCGGAGTGTCTGTGTATGTCTATAAGGTCAATTTGGTTGATTGTGGCTTTTAGATCTTCCATGTATTTATTGAGCTTCTTTCTGGGTGTCCTGTCCTTCATCGAAAGTGGTGTGTTAAAGTCTCCTACTACAATTGCGGAGGTGTCTATCTCACTTTTCGATGCTATTAGAGTTTGTTTTATGTATCTTGCAGCCCTGTCATTGGGTGCATAAATATTTAATATGGTTATATCTTCTTGATATATTGTCCGTTTAAACATTATATAGTGTCCTTCCTTATCCTTTGTGGTGGATTTAACTTTAAAGTCTATTTTGTCAGAAATTAATATTGCCACTCCTGCTTTTTTTTGATTGTTGTTTTCTTGAAATATTTCTTTCCATCCTTTGAGTTTTAATTCATTTGTGTCTCTAAGTCTAAGGTGTGTTTCTTGTAGGCAGCATATAGACAGATCCTGTTTTTTAATCCATTCTGTCACTCTTTGTCTCTTTATTGGTGCATTTAGTCCATTTACATTCAGCGTAATTATGGATAGGTTTGGATTTAATGCTGTCATTTTGATGTCTTTTTTGTGTGTTGTTGACAGTTTCTTTTTCCCACTTGATTTTTTGTGCTGAGTAGTTTACATATTGTGTTTTCCTCATATTCATTGTTGGTGATTTTGTTTCTGCTCAGTCTGTATTTTTTTTCTTGCATTTTATTTTGATGTGTAGGATGGTTTGTCTCCTTTTTGGTTTCCTTAATATTATCCCTATTTTGCTATATTTAAACCTAAATTTATTTCTTTATATTGCCTTGTTTTCCTTTCCATAAGAAAGCTCTATGACTACATTTCTTAGTCCCTCTTTATTGTTTTAATGTTGTCTTCTTTTACATACTAACATCACTGTTTCCCTGTTTTGAGCATTTTTTTATCTTGGTTTATTTTTGTGATTTATCTGTCTGGGTTGACATATGATTGCTCTGCCCAGTGTTCTAGTCTTGTGTTGATACCTGATATTATTGATTTTCTAACCAAAGAACTCCCTTTAATATTTCTTGTAGTTTTGGTTTGGTTCTTACGAAATCCCTAAACTTCTGTTTATCTGGAAATGTCCTAATTTCGCCTTCATATCTGAGTGACAATTTTGCTGGATATATGATTCTTGACTGGCAGTTTTTTTCCCTCAATACTTTATATAAGTCATCCCATTGCCTTCTTGCTTGTGTGGTTTCTGCCGAGTAGACCGAGCTTGTTCTTATTGACTGTCCTTTGTAGGTGACTTTTCATTTATCCCTAGCTGCTCTTAAAATTCTTTATCTTTGGTTTTGGCAAGTTTGATTATAATATGTCTTGGTGATTTTCTTTTATAATCAACCTTATGTGGGGTTCAGTGAGCATCTTGACTAGATATCTTCTCATCTTTCTTGATATCAGAGAAGTTTTCTGCCAACAAGCCCTCAACAATTCTCTCTGTATTTTCTGTTATCCTTCCGTGTTCTGATACTACAGTCACTCGTAGGTTATTTTTCTTGATAGAGTCCCACATGATTCTCAAGGCTTCTTCTTTTTTTTAAATTCTTTTATCTGATTTTTTTTTAATTCTTTTATCTGATTTTTTTTTCAAACATATTGGTGCCAATTACTTTGTCTTCAGGTTCACCAATGCTGCCTTCCAATTGCTCAATTCTTTTCCTCTGACTTTCTGTTGAGTTGTCTAATTCTGTAATTTTATTTTTAATCTTCTGTATTTCTGAGGGCTGTCTGTATGGATTTTTGCAGCTTATTAACTTTTCATTATGTTCTTGAATAACCTTTTTAATTTCTTCAACTACTTTATCTGTGTGTTCCTTGGCTTGTTCTGCATATTGCCTGATCTTCCTAATTTCGTTCCTGATGTCTTGAAGCATTCTGTATATTAATCTTTTGAATTCTGCATCTGGTAATTCCAGAAAGGCACCTTCATCCACGAGATGTGTTGATTCTTTGTTTTAAGAGCTTTTTGAGGCTTAATGGTCTGTTTCTTTATGTGACTTGTTATTGACTGTTGTCTCCGAGCCATCTATAAGTTATTGTATTAGTTTATTTTATGTTTGCTTACTGTATCGTAGCCTCTTGCTTTGTTTTGTTTTTATATGCCTAAATGGGTTGCTTGAGTGAGCTAGCTTGATTATTTTTGCCTTTGGGTCTCTGACATCCTGTCCCCAGATAGCTAGAGCTGTTATGGTATATCAGTCTAGGAGTCCATTCACTTTTCTTGTATGAATTCAGCTCAGGTGTCCAGGTAGCTGATCATCAAGTGGTATAGGCTCTGTCCTACAGCCTTAGAGGGGCAGGGGTGATTGATGTAGGTACTGATATCTGGTTGCAGCAGAGGGTGATGCTCTGAACAAGGCAGGGGTCTAAGAATCGTCCCCCAAGTGTCTCTGAGGAAAGTGTGTCCCTGTTCCCTAGAGCATATAGGTAGGTGGGTTCTGCAGACGGACCATGGGCACCCAATGTTTTTGGTTGTAAGAACTGGGAGGTACCAGTTATTCCTGGACCCCTGTCGCAGGTGGCCGGGTGATCTGAGTGGAGATACCAGTCCTTAGGCCCTTGATGTGGGTAGGTGAGGACCCTGTTTAATAGGCAAAGCAGTGTCAAACATCAAACACCCACCTCTCCACTGCACAGCTGAAACAGTTGTAGTCTGCCAACAAGGGCCTATTCTGAAATAGGCCCACACAGGTCCATGCAGTACGCAAAGGTATTCGAAATCCACAGACCGTTTGTGCCTGGACAGGAGCCGCTTCTGTCCTGAGCTCCCCAGGTTAGTGGCGCTGGCAAATTATTTTTTTCCCCCAGTTGTGAATTTATTCCTTCTCCAAGGCTGGGAGGATGGCTCTAGGCCCTCATCAGAGCCTATCTCAGGCCCAGGGAAATCAACAGCCACTGATGCTGGCTTGGGGTTGGAGGGCAAGGTAAAATCTACGCAAGTACTTAGCTTCTGCTGAGAGCGCCATTCTTCTCTGGTTCCGGAGGTGTGAGTAGACCGTGTGGCTGGCCGCTTCTCTCTGAGGAGGCTGCAGCCAAACGCTACCACCAGCCCACCACAGCTGCTCCTGTGAATGGTGCCTGAGGGCACCTGGCGATTCAGGTCTGGCAACTTCTCTCCGCTTCTGAACCAACTCTCCCACCCCCTGCTGCTCTGTCCATTTTCTAACTTTGCCTTTGCTATTCAGGGCTCCTAGATCTTTGTAAATATAATCATTTCCCTTGTTTTTTAAGGTCTTTGTTGTAAGAGGGAATCCCCAGAAGCATCTGGCTATTCTGCCATCTTGTCCCTCCCCCGCCCCCACGTGGCTTTTAAAAGACTCCATAGTGTTTTTAATGGCTGATTTTTCAGACATAGATCACAGGTTTTTATTTCGAGGTGCCTTTGGGTGGACTCAAACCTCCCACCTCTCAAGTAGCAGTTGAGCACATTCAACATTTGCTCCAGAAAGAAGTCACTGTAGATCAAGTCTCAGTTAAGACAGAATCAGGCAAAATGAGGACATGGTTTCTGTACACATGAGCATCAGTTAACATGGCCCCATGCAAAGCAAGGTCTGTACACAGGTGCATTTTTTCAGGGGGGGATGTTTGGGGGAGCTTTAAAGAAGTAACTTTCTACTCCTTTAAGTCAAGTTTAGCATTTCTTCCTCTTTTATATTTGTTTTGGAGATAGTTATCTAGTATGTGAACTTAACACTAAAAAATGCCACTCATTTGTAGTATTTAAATTATTTTTGTAATTCCAAGAGATATGATTGAAGTTAAAGGAAAAGAAAACTATAATTAACTTGAAGGGAATTGGTTGCCTAAATGGACTTTTACCTCCAGAATCTCTTCTTGTGGTTTAATGAGGACTTCATGAACCTCTTACACGGCAGTGGACTAGGAACTGTAGAAAAAAGATTGCTTGAGAGAAAGGATAGGGTCTTGTTCATCACTGTATTCCTGGTATCTGACCCAGAGTGGGTGCTCAATAAACATTTCTTGGATAAATAACAGAAGAAGTATTATTCCAGCTAACACCTTAAAATCTGACTGATATTTTGCATTGTTGAAAACATAGCGATGCCAACTGCAAGTCAGCTGATTCAGTAAGGGATTTGATGCAAAAGAAATTCTCCAAATCCGCTCCCTGCCTTCACAGATTCCAAATTCTGCACTATACTTCACCTTTTACAGAACAAAAATTTAGGGATTTTTATGCTTTTTTATGCTTTATGTGCAGTGACTGTGAAATAAAATGCTGATTTCAGTTTCAATATGTCAAAGAAATAAGATAGAGAGTGGTTGAGGCCCCTAATTTGGTTTGTGGAATCTCTGGGTGGTATGAAGAGTTAGCACACTCATCTGCTAACCCAAAAGTTGGAGGTTTCAGTCCACCAAGAGGTACCTCAAAAGAAAGGCCTAGAGATCTACTTCCCAAAAATTAGCTACTGAAAACCCTGTGGTGCAGAGTTTTACTCTGATACACATGGGGTTGCCATGAGTGGGAATTAATGTGGTATCACTGTTGTCGTGTTTTGTTTTTTAACATGGCTGATATCCCCATCACAAACAAGCACTCCAAGCTTGGGTAGCCTGAGGCTTTTGCAGTGTCAGGGATGTCCTGCCCTCATCTGGAGAGCAGCCCTTAAATCGTTAGGTTTTTTTCCTGTACCTCTTTATAATCAATCAAGTGCTAATGACATACTGAGAATTTACTCTGTGCCAAATATATGCAATAGTATGGGAGATACCAAAAAGGGTCTGAAAAGCATCCCCTATTCCTGCTGGAGTTTACTGCCCGATAAACAAGACAGATGCCCGTAAGGCAGTGTTCACAGGAGGAGGGTATCTGCTGACCGACAGAGTGATCATCAAGTGAACAGCTGTAGATCACAGAAGTGACAGCGCTGGACCAGTTGTGGAAGGCTTAGAGCTGCAAGAATCCTGGCTTGATCTCTGAGTGACCAGGTTGGAGGGCAACGGAAATAAGGTCAGAGTGAAACTGAAATCCAGAAGGGAAGGTTTGACTTGATGTGTACAACAGCTGCAGGGACACTGCAAAGGCAAAGGAGACAAAGTGGATTTAAGGCAGATTAGTAGCCACCTGGCGTGCAGGGGGAATGTGGGTGGATTGGAGCGTGCGTGGTGTGGCTATTGTTAGTTGCTGTTCAGTTGATCCCAACTCATGGCGACCCTGTGTGTACAGAGTAGAACTGCTCCATAGAGTTTCCAAGGCCGTGAGCTTTCAGAGCAGATTACCAGGCTTGTCTTCCGCATGGTACCACACGGAGCAAACTGCATGAGCCACACTGCATGTGTGACAGAGTGCTTTCCCATGAGCCTCAGCAATCATAGGTGGTGACTGAGGGCACCCTCATTAGACCCTCCCTCCAGAGATTGAAACAGAGGTTTAGAGAAATAACCTGCTCAAAGTTAGACACCCATAAGCAGCAGGCCTTGGGCTCCAGCCTGAGAGGCCTCCCAGCCCATGACCTCTGCTCTCCAGAGGCACACCCAGCGTCCAGGCCTCACTGGGCATATTAAGTTCCTGAGGAGAAAAGGTGGAATGTATTTCCTTCTTACACTGACACAAAATTCCTTCTCTCTAATGTATTTTTTGTTTGTTTTAATGTATTTATCTTTTTTATTAAAAACATGAATTAAAAAATTTGAAAGGTTAAAAACAAAAAAATGCCAAACCAGTTGCCATCAAATGAATTCCAACTCATAGCAACCCCAGGTGTGTCGGAATAGAACTGCTCCCACAGAGTTTTCAATAGCTGTGACCTTTCAGAAGCAAATCATCAGGGCTTTCTTCTGAGGTACCTCTGGGTGAGTTCAAACGACCAACCTTTCAGTCAGTAGGCAAGTGCTTAACGTTCGGTACTACCCAGGAACTCTGAAAGTGCATTGGTTTAAAACACCAAGTAGCATTGTATTTGTAATGCCTCACTCTACATAGCTATGGAGCCCTGATCACAGGATCAATACTATTGTGTTTCTAGATTTTCACTTATAAACAGTGTTCAACAAACATTTGATATTTATTGTTTAAAGGATGAATTAAATTTTGTTGACTTCATGTGGTTTTCCTGGTTTGGGGCTGTTACAGAAAATATGGCAGTGACTGTTTCCTTGCACACACAGTCTTGCTTCTGTTGACGAGAAGGTCCCACAGAAGGACATATAAGGTCAAATGGTACCGAAATCTCTGTGCCTCTTGCACACATGTAAAAGGCTCAACAACAAACAAGAAAACCAATTCCCCACATAATCTCAGCCAGTTAGTAACAACTGATAGCTCAAAGTTGCTGCAATTTCTAAAAAGTGCCAGCAAAGATGAACATTTTTCCCGTGTTTATTCCCTCGCTGTGTTTCCCCTCGGTCTATGGAAGCCTCCATGTCTTCCCATCTCATTTCCTTTTCTCCAGTGGAGCGCCCTCTATGTGAACTCCAAAAGGAAGAGACTAAAATTAAAATGTTGCCTCTAGCTGTGTTTACTATTTGGGCTTTTTTTCCACCCTTTTCCAGAAAGACTTGAAAGAAACTGCGGATGCCTTTGTTTATAAACCTCTCCTTCCTCTGAAATAATTGCTGCAGATCAAAGGCAGCGGAGGGATAAGTGCGAGCCAGCGATCAACTGATAGCCCTTCCTCTTTTCATTTACCCAGCAGAGTGGCTTTCACGTTAGAGAGATCACACAGCGCCCTTTTCCCTGACGGACAGCCAGCCTGCTCCGGTGGGAGCGGGGAGGAGAAAGCCTTATCTTCAGAGGAGAAGGAAATCCAGGGGGAGGGCCGCCTGTCTGCGCTAAGGGATGGAGTGGAGTACAGTGGGGACGGGAGGCGGACAAGGGATATTTGTTTTTTCTTAAGTGGTTATAATTAAACCCTTCCACACAGTTGTTCAGTGAACCAGAAAAAGGTATTTGTGAAATTGTGTGTGTATTTTTAAGAACTTCACAAATGAGCCTTTCAGCCATCTCTGCAGAAATACCTGCTCTCCAGCGGCACCTTGTGGGAGATGAGCCACCCTGCAGCTTGGGTTCTTGGCTTTGTGCTGGCATCGTGGCTGGTCGTTACTGCCTCTGCCGTCTCACTCCGCCTCCTCAAAGACCAGCCAGTGCTGGGAAGGATCATGTCGGCTGTTTCATCTCCATGCACGTGTTATAGAGTTGTTCATCAAACTAAGGAGCTAGAGTGACTTTCCTTTGTGTGTGTGATTTAGGTGAAAGTTTACAGAACAAATTTCTCCACAAACAGTTGATACACGGATCCTTTTGTGTCACTGGTTGCCAGCCCTGCGATGTGTCGACCTTGTCCGTGTCTCCACCCCAGGCCCCCTCTTTCCATTTGTCCAGTTTTCCTGTCCCTCCCGCCTTCTCGTCTTCGCTTTTGGGCTAGCGTGCCCTTTAGTTTCACATACATGACCTCGCGTGTTATTATTGGCCCTATTAAAAAAAAAAAAAAACATTGCCATCAGGTCGATTCTGACTCATAGTGACCCTATGGGACAGAGTAGAACTACCCCCACAGGGTTTCCAAGGAGCGTCTGGTAAATTCAAACTTCCGACCTTTTGGTTAGCAGCCTAACTCTTAACCGCTGCGCCACCAGGGTTTCCTGTTGGCTCTGGAGACCTGTCTTACCCTTGGCTGAGGGGCGAATCTCGGGAGCGACTTCAGAACTGAGTTAAAGGGTGTCCAGGGGCCAAAGGTAAGCTAGGGCGACTCTTCCATCATGAAAGCAGTGTGCGTAATTGTTGAGGTAGCTTATCCAAGAAAGAACTGATCTGGGGCATTCAATTTTTGTTTTCCAGGAGGAAACAAGTTAACCAACCAACATTTTCGTCTGAACTGGGCATGGATCTCCTTTGAAAAGGAATATTACCTGATCAATGAGGACTCCAAATTTCTAGATGTCGTTCTTAAAAGGAGAGGTTACTTGGGAGAAACTTCATTTATAAGTAAGTTTAATTTGCACTTCTGTCTTAAAATCCCATTTTCAACAAAGATTCATCATTTTTCTACAGTGATTGAAATATCAAGTTTCATTTAATAATCTATTTTTAAAGCTGAGGAAGATGTTGACATTTAAAGCTAAAGAAACCTGCCAACAGATTTGTGTCAGGGTTAATCACTGCTGTTTACTGCACCAGCCACTGCCCTTGGTGAAGAGGCCTTCAGTCATATATAGGCCTTCCTGTTTCCATAAAACACAAAACCAGCTGCCATTGAGTGGATTCCGACTCATGGCGACCTCATGCGTGTTAGAGTAGAACTATGCTCCATAGGATTTTCAATGGCTGATTTTTCTGAAGTCTTGCTTCCAAGTTGTCTCTGCGGACACCAACCTCCAACTTTTTGGTTAGCAGCCAAGCAAGTTAAATGTTGGTATCACCCAGGGATTTACCATGTTTACATGTTGTTGTTGTTGATTCTGACTCATGATGACCCCATGTGTGCAGAGTAGAACTGCTCCATATGGTTTTCAAGGCTGAGACCTTCCCAAAGCAGATCACCAGGCCTGTCTTCCAAGGCACCTCTGAGTGGGTTTGAACTGCCATCCTCTTGGCCAGTAGTTGAGCTCTTAACTGTTTGCACCACCCAGAGACTCCACAGAAAACAATGGCAGAAAAAATCAGAAATGCATAACCAAACCTTCTACCTAGAAGTGACCCTTCTCTGATATTAAGTAACTTTACAAAATTGGAAATAATCACTCATAAGTGAAAAGATAAATAAGTGTTACTAGATCTTAGAATAGGCTTAGACAATTCTGCAATTTAACATAAAAGTCTGCTGCCACATCAGTGTAACAGGTGCATGAAGCAAAAACCACCCTGTGACTTACTAAGCGTAGAGGTGTAGCTGCGGCTGTTGCAGGTGAATGCGCTAGTGGTGTGTCACTGAACTTTCTGGGAACCCCAATGCACTAAATAAAAGACGTGTGTTGTGATTTATCTTTGTAACCAAAAACCAAAAAAAAAACCTTTCCAACTCATAGTGACCCTACAGGACAGAACAGAACTGCCCCATAGGTTTTCCAAGGAGTGGCTGGTGGATTCGAATTGCTGACATTTTAGTTAGCAGCCAAACACTTAGCTACAACAAGGTGCTAAATACTAACCATTTTCTGCTTCTTTACCTTTTAAAAAGACTGAGACTCAAAAGCAAACTTGAATAAAATTTTTTTCAACCCCAATTCAAGTTCACATCCAGTTTCATGCAACCATAAAACAGAAAAAAGTAGGTATATTGGTAATTTTAATTAGTAACATAATTGGTACAGATTTTATTATATGTTGATAAAAAATGATAGCCCCCCAAGCAATTATAATATTTTTGGTACCATATGGGGTGAAAGAGCTTTTGTTGAGTGAGTTTATCAACTGAGGTAAAAGTCTAGGAAAATCTTTGCAAAATAAAAAGTTGGGAACCATGTGTTAGTCTCCAAAATTATTGTTTTAAATTTTACTAGTCCATGCAACTCAAATGCCTTAAACAGTAGATCTCTACCAACATACTACACACATACACACACATACACGCACTTATACACTCACACATATATACACATACACTCACAGACATACAATACTCACACATGTACATACTCCCACATATACATACATGCACATTTATACACACGCTCGTACACACTGTCATATATACACACACACTCATACACACCCATATATACTCACACACACAATCACACATACACACACTCACATACACACAAACACTCATATACACACACACACCCCCCATATCTCTGCCATAACCCTCCCTGCCCCATAATCTCCTCTAGACATGTTTGTATTCTGGATATTAAATACCTCTTATTTTAAAAAGGCTTGGTTGTTTTTTAGCGTTGGAAGAGTGGTTTACCACTCCGCCCTGGGTGGTGGTGTCCCTGCAGCCAGGACAGTAACCGTCTTTCCGCATTTGTGTGTGCCTCTGTGCAGGCTGTGACTTACCTCTCTGGGTTTAAACTGCAAGGGCATAAATGCGCACATTGCTCTCTTTAGAGGCCTGTGCAGTCCCTGGCTGGTACAAAGGGTTAACATGCTCAGGGGCTAACCGAAAAGTTGGAGGTTCAAGCCCACCCAGAGGCGCCTCACAAGAAAGCCCTGATGAGCTACTGCCAAAAACTCAGCCTCTGAGACCCCGTGTGTCACAGCAGGTGACCGTGAGTCAGAAGGGACTCCACAGCGGCTGGTGTTCTGGTCTCTGCAGGCCTGCCCCTCTCGTACTTGTCAGTGACCCGTGTGTCACAGCAGGTGACCGTGAGTCGGAAGGGACTCCACACGACAGCGGCTGGTGTTCCAGTCTCTGCAGGCCTGCCCCTCTCGTACTTGTCAGTGACCCGTGTGTCACAGCAGGTGACCGTGAGTCGGAAGGGACTCCACACGACAGCGGCTGGTGTTCTGGTCTCTGCAGGCCTGCCCCTCTCCTACTTGTCAGTGACCCGTGTGTCACAGCAGGTGACCGTGAGTCAGAAGGGACTCCACACGACAGCAGCTGGTGTTCTGGTCTCTGCAGGCCTGCCCCTCTCCTACTTGTCAGTGACCCGTGTGTCACAGCAGGTGACCGTGAGTCAGAAGGGACTCCACACGACAGCAGCTGGTGTTCTGGTCTCTGCAGGCCTGCCCCTCTCCTACTTGTCAGTGACCCGTGTGTCACAGCAGGTGACCGTGAGTCAGAAGGGACTCCACACGACAGCAGCTGGTGTTCTGGTCTCTGCAGGCCTGCCCCTCTCCTACTTGTCAGTGACCCGTGTGTCACAGCAGGTGACCGTGAGTCAGAAGGGACTCCACACGACAGCGGCTGGTGTTCTGGTCTCTGCAGGCCTGCCCCTCTCGTACTTGTCAGTGACCCGTGTGTCACAGCAGGTGACCGTGAGTCGGAAGGGACTCCACACGACAGCGGCTGGTGTTCTGGTCTCTGCAGGCCTGCCCCTCTCCTACTTGTCAGTGAAACTGTCCCAGCTCTGCTGCTTTGTGCTTGAAGACGTAGAAGTTGCAGGAGAGCTGTAGATAAGAAACAGAGCTCCTTAACAGTCTTTAAGGATGCTTCTGTCTGTCTGTGTTTTACCTGAATTCCCCCTTAGGGACGATGTTTACCTATTCCGTTTCATTTAGCCCATGGAGAGTGTGAGGAAAGTTAGTACTGGAAAATATTTTGTAAATTATGTTTTCTGAGTTTCTTCTCTGTTGACTTTTTTTATTTAGCTGAATGCTAAAGTGTGAAATAAAAGTTCTTTTTCTCCTGAAGTTATTTTTTCAATGAACTATTACTTGCTATAAATATGGAGGTCAGCCCCAACAATGCTACAAAGGCTCTGCAGCTGTACTTGGTTAACTTTAACTGCACCGGGTTACTGAGTAACCAGGGGTGACAGAAGGTTGGAAGGAAGGCGGCACGTGGCTCACAGCTGTCGATCACTGAAGACGGTAATAGAACTGGTGCCAGGACCTGGAACGGAAGTCAGAGGAGAGTGAACCAGAGCCTTGTAGAAGCTCTACAGCTAATGTGTTTCATGGTACTGCTGCCGTAATGGCCTGCACGTTCATTAGTGGCCGTTTCATATCAGGTAGATTCCATGGGGCTAAAGGCAGAGTCCTCGTTACCTTCAGGAGCACACGTAGAAAATTATGACGTGCATATCATTTGTATATACAGTTTATTAGAGATGATTACTCATTTTATAACCCATTAATAAATGAAATATGCATACATTTCACAAAAGTATTTGAATCTCAAAGATCTTTTTGCTATGCATTATTGAACATGTACTGAAGGCAAGGTACTTCATTAAGTCCTTTACATATAGTATCTCTTTTATTCCTTATAACAACCCTTCATTCACTAATTTAACTCAGGTTTTCTCGAGTGCCTGTTATGTGCCAGGCAGTTGTTAGGTAGTGGACGATGAAGTGATAATGATGACAGCTAACATTTATTGAGTTCTTCTCATGTGCAAGACCTAGTTCTAAACGCCTGCATAAACAGCCCAATGAGAAGGGTGCTATTATATTCCCATTTTGCAGGTAAGGAAACAGAGAGGTTATGTAAGATGTCCAGAGCTATATAGCTACTAACGGGTGGAGCTGAGATTTGACTCCATGGCTCACGTCACTCTGAACCACTGTACTAGAGAGAAAAAAAAAAAAAACAACTGTTGCCTTCAAGCTCATTCCAACTCATAATGACCCTATAGGACAGAGTAGAACTGGCCCATAGGGTTTCCAAGGAGTGCTGGTGGATTTGAACTGCTGACCTTTTGGTTAGCAGCCAAACACTTAACTACTGTGCCACCGGGGCCCCCAAAAGTGCTTCTTAAATCTTTGACAGCTGAGAAAAGTTAATAACTTGCCTACGATCCTGTTTCTGTTATGTGACTGACGTGAAATATAACTACTCTCTCATTCCAAAAGAACCTTGCTTAACCTCTATGGTATTTTTTTCAAGCCAGAAAAGAAAATCCAATTTTAATTTCACTTCATAATCAAAGTAATATGTTTTATTTAATAATTAATTCTCTTGGGGAAAAAAGCATAAATTTAAATTCAGTATGTAAGCTTTTCCGTTTTCTATTTTTTTTTTTTGCTGGTTCTAATAGTATTTTTTATAATATCTGTGGTTTAGCAGCTGAATAGTTGTATCTACAAGTATGGGCATATTTTGAATACAAAGTGTACTTGACTGTTTCACCCACCACACTAGGTTACAGTGTGGAGTGATCTGTCTTTTCCACACTCTGTACACCATTTGAGCATCCTTGATTAAAACAGAACAATGATGACAAAGTTCTTGTGGCAGTTTGATATGTTTGACATAAGCCCTGACTGTAAGAATCTACCTACCTTCAGACTGTAATTCACATAGGATTTACCTGGCATCTTTCTAAAATGCTGATTCTGATTAATGAGGTCTGGGGTGAGGCCTCAACTTCTACATTTTCCTGGCCCGTGCATCTCGTGCACAGCCACAACCTGCCTGTCTTTGGAGGATGATATCTTAGGGTGGGTTCTCTAGAGAAGCAAAACCAGTGAAGCATCTATAGAGAGACAGAGAGAAAGAGAAAGAGAGATTTATCTCAAGAAAATAGTTCACGTAGTTCTAGAAGCTGGCAAGTCCCAAGTCCGTGGGTCAGGCTTCGGGCTGCAGGCTTCCCCTTACTCACATAGCTGCAGGGGCTAATGAACCCAAAATAGGCAGGTAAGATGGCAGTCTGCTGGCTCACAGCCTACAGAGACTGATGAATCCCAAGATTCAGCAGGTCATTGGCTCAGTCCCAAGAACCAGAGGTCAGATGATGATGAGCCAGATGTGGGATCCAGAGCAAGTAAAAGCTAGCCAGCTTTGCCAGAATGTCCATATATATAATGCAGGCCACACTCCCCAAAAAAAGGAGTGTTACAATTGATTGGCTGATCACATTGATCACATCATGGAGGTGATTACATTATATCACAAAATGGAGGATAACTACATCATTACATAACTGCCAAATTACATAGTTATATAACTGCCAAACTACACCATTACAAAACTGCCAGATTATATCATTACATAACTGCCAAACCACTGAGAATCATGGCCCAGCCAAGTTGACACACAACCTTAACCATCACAGTTTGCATGTTGCTATAATGCTGAACAGGTTTCAGTGGGGCTTCCAGACTAAGACAGACTAGGAAGAAAGGACTGGCGATCTACTTCTGAAAATCAGCCAGTGAAAACCCAAAAGATCATAATGGTCCAGTCTGTAACCAATCATGGTGATGGCAGGACTGGGCAGCATACTGTTTCATTGTGCATGGGGTTGTCATGAGTCTGGGCTGACTTGACAGCAGCTAACAACATTAAACCAACAGACAAACAAACTCCCAGATGTTGCTGATGCTGCTAATGGGCTGTAATTTGAGTCACAAGGCAGACTTGTAATAAATACAGTC
Source organism: Loxodonta africana (assembly GCF_030014295.1). Taxonomy (NCBI): domain Eukaryota; kingdom Metazoa; phylum Chordata; class Mammalia; order Proboscidea; family Elephantidae; genus Loxodonta; species Loxodonta africana. Next base: position 78,294,093 of record NC_087358.1, on the reverse strand, counting down.
AGTGTCGGTACATTACAAAAAATGAATCTTTACATTTGACCCAAAGCAAATTTAGCATTGCATGTTTCTCCTATTTTACCTTTTAAAAAAGATCACATGCTGTTCTTAGATTTACCTCTTGTTCAAGAAGTGTATCAAACTGCTTAAGACAGCTATCTTTTTTTCACCAAATAAAAGGCCCATTCCTCTTGGCTTCATAGGCCAAAGACATTGTCTGTTTATAGATAGTGAATATCTTACAAAATCTACCAGAAAAATTATGGATAATTTTTAGCAGCAACAATCAGAATTTGGGATTGTAGCATTTTCAGCATGTTGGATGACTAATCATTCAGTAAGAATGACTACGTGGAACTAGTGGACTTCCTTGTACTGATTCCTTTTTTTTTTTTTAACTGCCTGCTGGTGGTGCATTAGTTGACAGCTCAGCTACTAACCGAAAGGTCGGCAGTTTGAATCCCCCAGCCACTCCTTGGAAATCCTCTGTGGCAGTTCTAGTCTGTCCTATAGGGTCGCTATGAGTTGGAATCAACTCAATGGCAACAGATTTTGAACAGCCGAGAAGATAATGCATTGTTGATGAAAGCAAAGCAAGGTAAAACAAGAAGGTGAGCAGTAGCTATGAGAGGCAGACACGAGCAGGTTCTTTTGCTAGCCCTGACACTGGGGACAGACCCACCAGTGAACAGCATGTATTCTGGGGACCTCAGAGAGGATGACTCCTGTCATCATCACCCTGGCAGTGGATAGGGTGGATCGGAGAGGTGCTGACAACACTGAGAGCTCAGGAGCCAGAGAGCTAGCGGAAGTCTGCACACACACACACAACAGCAGTGCCGTCAGGTCTGGCTCTGCGCCCTCTTTTCCCTCACCGCCATTGAATTAGTTACCGTTTACCTGCTACTGAAAAAAAAAGCAAATACAATGCAGTATTTGTGTGTCAGTTATTTTTTTCTCAGATTCATAAGACAGAAATATTTTTAATAAAATATTTTTCATCTTTGTTTTAAGATTAGACTAACAGTTGATGTATATGAATGAATAAATAAATAATTCACTGTGTCTTGTATTAGCACCATGAGAGAAGATGTTCTGTTCAGTAACGGAGCCCCAGTAGTCTGGCACATGGTAAACACCCAGTATGTATCTGTGGGTGAACCGGCCTGATTTGGTCCAGGCTCATTTCTACTTTGAAGAATGAAAGGAATTTTACAAAAATAAACTTTTTTCAATTAAATGACAAATTTTACAGGGAATTTATTTTTTAGACTTTGCTTTTCTTCTTTTAAAAGTGTCTTTCTGGCCAATTTCTCTGAAAATATCAGTGTTCAAAGAAATATATTTGAAAATTATTTTCTGTTCACTTGCCTCACGGAGGAGTCTAAGAGACTCAGATTCAGTAGTGAGGATATACTAGTATTAGTGTGACCGCAATTTTATAATACTTTTTCCCTTGCACTGAATTTGTTGGCTCTTACTTCTTTTTATACAATGTATTCTGTGGTTTGAGTACTTGGCGCATGGTGGTGAAGATCGCTGGGCAACACAGCTAGAGATTCAGACATCCTCTCACCTTCCCAGTGACTGAAACTGCCCTGAGTGATCCGCCGGAGTGAGCCAAGCACACTGCTGACGACAGCCCACGCGTGAGGTCTCCGGTTCTGCTCCGAGGTTTCAGGGAGTTCTGAAGTGTTCCACAAAGAAAAGCTGGCAGTGACCACATTGACAAACACTGAAGTAGATTCTCTTAAGTGTTTAGGGAATATTACAACTTTTCATTATTATGCTTGGCCATTTGTGACTTAGATTATCAAAGAATTCTTTGACTCACAGTCTCTTGTTGGCCTGTGTTTTCTAGTTAGAGAATTTTCCTTGTCGTTTTACAACATGTAGCAACACATGCGAAAGTAAATGGGAAGCGTTTTAAGATTGTGTGAGCTTGTAAGAGTTCTGTGAAACCTAAGTATACATTTAAGGGTCTTGTTTTACAGGAAGTCCTAACACAAGTTAACCAGTACCAGTTGCCTTTGAGCCAACTCCAACTCGTGGTGACCCCGTGTATATCAGAGTAGAACTGTGCTCAATAGGGTTTTCCATGGCTGATTTTTCAGAAGATTGCCAGTCCTTTCTTTAGAGGTGCCTCTGGGTAGAATCGACCCTTCAACCTTTTAGTTAGCAGCCAAACATGTAACTGTTTGCACCACCCAGGGACTCCTAACAAGTTAAAAAAAAAGTGCAGTCAACACATGGCTGAAGGAATATATACCAAAACTATCACTGGGACAATAGCAGGGTGAAGGATGAACTATACAGCACCCACAGTGGAGCACCTCATTGTACGTAGCACCCAGGCTCAGTAACCCATTCCTTGGAATCAAAACAGGATCTGTTTTGTTCTGCAGGCTAAACCAAAATAAAAAAGTTCTCAAGTTGATTCCAACTCAGGGCAACTCCGTAGGTTACAGAGCAGAACTGTTCCATAGGGTGTTCTTGGCTGTACTCTTTACAGAAGGGGATCACCAGGCCTTTCTTCCTTAGTGCTTGCTGGGTGGATTCGAAGCACCAACCTTTAGGTTAGTTGTTGAGTGCAAACCATTTGCAGCCCCAGGGACTCTTCTCTGCAGAACGCGATGACACAAAAGGCTCACAACAAGGAGAGCCTTAATAATCCAATCAGAAATGAAACCAAAACAAATGATACTATTTTTCTGTGAAGGTATTGGCACGAGAGATGGGACTGCAGAAAAAGACAAAGACTTCAAGGGCAAAGCTCAGAAACAAGTGCAGTTCAGCCCGGGCCAGACGCGGGCCACGTGGAGAGTGCGGGTGGTGAGCGACGGCCGGTACGAGCGGTCGGAGACCTTCCGTGTGGCGCTCTCGGAGCCGGTGCTGGCCGCGCTGGAATTCCCCGCGGTGACCACGGTGGAGATCGTGGACCCCGGAGATGGTAAGAGCTGTGCTCGGCTTTGGTAGGTTGTTGCTGTTGGGCTTTTATGACAAAATATCTCCTAGAAGAAGTTTTAAATTCAATATTTGAACTTTCTATGAAGAAAAACACGTTGCCCTTGAGTCTATTCTGACGCAGGGTGACTCTCTGTGACAGAGTAGAACCGCGTCCCATAGGACTTTTTTTTTTAATTGCACGTAAGATGGAGGTTTACAGAAAAAACCAGTTTCCCATTAGCAGTTAGTACACATATTGTTTTATGACATTGGTTAACAACCCCAACATGTCAACACTCTCCCTTCTCAACTTTGGGCTCCCTATTAACCAGCATTCCTGCCCCCTCCTGCCTTCTAGTCCTTGCCCCAGGGCTGGTGCACCTCTTTAGTCTCTCCATAGGGTTCTCTTGACTGTAATCTTTATGGAAGCAGATTACCTGGTCTTTCTTCCGAGGTGTCACTGGTGGGTTTGAAGTGCTAACCTTTAGGCAATTCAGTGTTACCAGCTATGTTGATAGAAAGAGAAAACCTAAAAATTAAGGGAAGCTGTGTTTTTTCAGGTAAATAAACTACACGTCGAATTATCAGTATGTTCTTTTTCTTTTTCTCTTCTTATAATTCTAACCTTTAGAACCAATATTGTTCATGTCCTTTTTTAAAATTAAGTCATTACTTTAAAAATGGTTTAAAAATTACACCATTTTTTTGAAAAATATGTTCCCCATATTACATTTTATAATTCAACTTTACTACATGTATTCACTAGCCAAAATGTTTCATTTGGCCATGTTTCTACATTTGGTACATAATATCCACCCCCCTCAGCCCACCCCTTCCCAACCCCCCCACCCCCCCTCCTCTCAGTGAGCACAGGTTCTTGAATCGAGCCTCTTAGTTTTGATTAGGTTAGATATTTTGACAGCACACACCTTGGCTGATGTTGGTAAAAGGAAACCTTAGTGAGCACAGGGTCTTGAATCGAGCCCCCTAGTTTTGATTCGGTGAAGTATTTTGACAGCACGCACCTTGGCTGATGTTGGTGAGAGGAAAACTTACTGCTTTTTGTGTCATTCGACCTTTTCCCTCTACTGCCACAGTTCTACAGCCCTGGCTTGTCTCAGTGTAGTAAGGACAGAAAAAGTTTTATGGGTTTTTGAGTGCTGGCATTTATACCTCGTAGGGGCTCTTGTCAAGCTGGAATCCTGTCAGGAGCCAGACATGGTTTTCTTTTAAATTGCCAGCCTACTTCATTTTGTCAATCAGAAAACTCTGAGACTTTCTGCAAAGATACAATCTACTGAGCCCATGAATCCCTGTGCAGATCCCTGTGTTAAAGACTGAGTGTAATTAGAGGAGGGTAAGAACACCAGAGCTCCGGCTTCGTTTAACTAACATCTCTGCTCTTAGTTAAATGTGACGTTTAATTATCTTTATAATTTTCATCAAAGAACAGTTAGCATTTAATTACATTTCATTTTATCTGCATTGTCAAGGGATAAATAAACTTTCTTCTAGCACCGAGTTTTGGGTAAATGCTTGCATAATATAGCTTTTCTCTTTTGAACACGCCCATAACGGCTTTAATAGACGTTGTAAACTGGTCTATTAAACTTTGAAGTCTTCTCTTGATGTTCCATTTGCCAGTTGGCATAATTGCCATACTTTACCTTAAGGAATAAGACAGTTAAACTCATTTATACCTTCCTATTTATAAGCCCAGAGTGACACTGTACACCTGTAATGAATCTGAGCAGTGGAATATTAAAAAACAAAACACACATATGCCTTTATATAATCCAGTCTCAATGTAAGCTATCCTACAATCAAATAAAACTTTACCATAATTATATTTCATGTAATGATCATCTGAGTTTTCTTAGAATTTTCTAGGTGAGTTCAGTCCGATCTACTCCAGGCCACTCTCATCCCTGTGAGAACTGACAAGTATTCTGTAATACCTGGCACGTTCCGTGCGGTGGTCAAGACTGTAAGGTCTGGGTTTACAGTTTCCCAAGTCTACCACTTCTAGTTGTGTGACCTTGATCAAACTGAACGGCTTTTATTAAGATTCAGTTTCCTAAAGTACAATAAAAATATTGCTATTTTCTAACACCATAAATCTAATAGTAGATTTCATTTTACGAGATTCAGTCATGCTTTGTTTTTTCCACAAGGGGGCAATTTATTTCAAAATTTTGATTGTTTTTTCTACACTCTCTCACAACTTCCCACTATCTGTTTATTGGCTACAGGAGCCATTATTCCTATAAGCTGTCACTCTGTATATACATTCTAATATATGGTGCGAAGTTTTTACATATGTTAAAAACTTGTCAGCTCACAGTGGTTCTTAGGTATAGCACTATGTATTAGGAATGTAAATATAATAGGATATAGTAGCTTTTCTCAAAGCGCATACAGTCTAATGGGAAAGAAAGCCCCATAAATAAGTGACTACAAAACAAGGAGATGTGGTCAACAGAGTGAGAACGCAGCATTGTCAAGTAAGAAGAGGCGACAGCCAACTATGTGTTATCCTAGGCTTAGGATAAAAAAAAAGAAAAAAAAATTTTTTACAATCTATGAAAATAGCAGAGTTTGCAAGCAGTGAAATTGCACCCCTGCGTGAGCACAGCAAGGCTAAGGAGCACCCAGGGCAATCCCTAAGTTGACCTCCCCCCCCCAGTCCCAAGGTGAACAGACGTTGATAGCAGGGATGCGTCAGCAGAAACACCTGCCCTGTCCAGTCAGGCTGCCAGAGTCAGGCGCCTTTCACATTGTCGCACCTGGGAATGTCATTCCGTGCCGCCTCTGGTGACCCCCTGGACTTGTGCCCTGGGGTCAAGTACCCTCCTCTGCCCGACCCCCCCATGCCTCTGTATCCACGGTGCTGGAGGAAGGACGTTGGCTGCAGTGGGTTAACAGAAACTGCTCCATGGTGACCCCTTTCAGGTACTGTACCTGCCGTGCCTTAGATACACCTCTGGCCTGGGAACTACTTTTACTTATTAGGCAGTTTATATAAACACACATGTACGTATTTTCTCCAAGAGGCTACTTACCGTAGTGGCACTGGTAATGATGAAATGAGCACTTACCATGTGTCAGGCAGTGCACTTAGCACGTTATATATGTTATTTCATTCAGCTGCTTTCCCTCATGCCTTCTAGATACATGTACCATTCTAGGCATTTCACCTGATGTTTATAGGATGTTCTCATTTCACATGTAGCCAGTCTTAGAACAGTGGTTCGCAGATATTATGACCAAAACAAATGTTATTTTTTTAAACATAAACTCTCTAGCTCGCTCTTTCTCTCCTCCCTCTCACTCTCTCTCTGTATACACACACACATGCATATATCCAGGATTCTCCCATGTTCAAATTATACTCTTAAAACCCTACTCTTTATTTTTCAAAAATTGCACAGTTGTGATTTAGGTAAGGATTTTAAATGACTGCTTTATTCAGTACATCAGCACGTACCTCCATTGGCAAGATAATGCGTACATGTATTCCTTTAGTCTAAGGCACTACTCACTGCACCTAGGGTGCTTCCTCATTCCTCCCACGCCTCTGATGGCTGCGGTTGGGAATCACGTTTCCTTAATCAGCAGACTTAAGCACCATGTAGAGTGGGTCCATTTGTTCAACAAACATTTACTGAGCACCTGCTCCATGCCCGTGCGTTTTCCTACAGCCCCGGTGCAGGAGCACAGCTCACCTCCAGTGTCAACACCAGTGACATCAGGGTGCAGGCAGCGGAAGGCTCAGGCTTGTCATTCCAGGGCCGGACTGCTCAGGACGGCCGTGCGCGACATGGGCTGTGGCTTCTGGACGCGCAGGTAGAGCCAGCAGTGGGACCGCCGGGCGCAGTCACCTGTCAGAATGTGCTTGTAAGGCATACTTTTGTCCAGAGCAGACATGTTTCGTTATATGGAGGACAGAAAAGGGGCTTTTCCCTTATTTAACAAGGCCCACTGTGGGAGCACAGAAGAGGGAAGAGACAGCTCCCTGTTACGGGTATGATTACCTTCCTAGACCAGCGGGTTTACTCATGTAATAAGTAAATAAATAAATTCAATTTATTCATAAATTGAGATATAAAGAAAAAATTAGAATAAGAGAACACACCACTAGCAGAAATGTTGACCTCTCTTTCTGTGTGGTCCACAGGTCCATGCCCATGGAAGTCCAACTACCTGTTCTCTTGACTGTTCCTCGCTCCTCTGGAAACCCTGCTACTTGTCCTCCTGACTACCCCTTGTTCCTCTGAAAACCCTGCTACCTGTTCTCCTGACTGTCCCTCGCTCTTCTGGAAACCTGCTAGCTGTTTTTCTGACTGTCCCCTGCTCTTCTGGAAACCCTACTACCTGTTCTTCTGACTGCCCCTCATGCTTCTGGAAACCCTGCTACGTATTCTGACTGCCTCTCGCTCCTCTGGAAACCTGCTATCTCTTCTCCTGACTGCCCCTCGCCCCACAGGCCCCCTTCCCCTTTGCTGTCCTTTTTGTTTCCCTGGGAGCCCATACCTTCCTGGCTCCTGCTTTGCTTTTCATCTGCACACAGAAAGTTCCAGTCAGGAGGGGATTTAAAGTTCATGAAACTGTAACTCATTTTCTGGATGAAAAACAGAGCCACTTTAGTCTGCTCAAGTCCAGCACTTGTGAGCTGTTTTGTTTGGTTGTTTCTTTAAGCACTGGCAGAAATGGTTGAGATCCCATGCCATCAGACTATAACAACTGCCTTCCTTTAAAGGGCCTCTGCCACTGGGCTGGGCTGCCACCACACAGCAGACAGCAGGTTTCCACGAGAGACAAACAGGGTGAGGGATTTCAGGTCACTGCTCTTCCTCCTGCCCTTTTTTCTAACCTCCACCAAAAGTCCAAAACAATAAGGATGATTTCATAGATCAAAGGTAAGATAGTATTCCTAACACCAACCTCTACCACTTCTGAGAATCTGCTGTGAACCAGATGCTGTATCAGAAGCTTTACAAACTTTATCTCATTTAAGCCTCGTGGCTGTTGTTGTCATTGCTGCCATTGAGTGGATTCCAACTCCTGGCAACCCCATGTGTTACAGAGTAGAACAGCTCCATAGGGTTTTCTTGGCTGTAAGCTCTACAGAAGCAGATCGCCAGGCCTCTTCTTCTGCGGTACCACTGGGTGGGTTAGCAGTTGAGCGCAAACCATTTGCACCACCTGGGGGCCTTACTCATTTGGAATCAACTCAACGGCAGCGGGTTTGTTGGGCTTTTTTTGGCAGGGGGGGACCTTAACCTAGGCTCCAGCTCTGCAGTTTGTGTATCACTTTGCAAGTGAGAATATGAAGCTCAAAGAATGTACTTCCCCAGAGTCCTCTAGCTGGTAAACAGAGCCAGGACTCTTTTCCCTGCAGAGCTCTTCCCCTCCCTCTGAGTTACACAGCCTCATGTCATCTCACATGACGGGAAACAGAAGTCCAAAGTCAGAAGTAATCAGTGTACTTGCCACAGCAACACTGTTTCACCTATTCTTGTTTTTCAAAGCACACACACAAAAACCAAAACACTTCCTTCTCTTCTTTTTATATTATCTTTTCTCTTTATCTATCAGGCCTCAAATATATTAGTATAGATGAATAAAACCAAGTGTTTTAGTCACCTAGTGCTGCTGTAATAGAAATACCGCAAGTGGATGGCTTTAACAAAGAGAAGTTTATTTCCTCACAGTAAAGTAGGCTAAAAGTCCAAATTTAGGGTGTCACCTCTCAAGGAATCCTTTCTCTCTCTGTCGGCCTTCTTATCAATCTTCTCCCAGACTGGGAGCTTCTCTGCTCAGGGAACCCAGGTCCAAAGGATGCACTCTGCTCCCAGCTCTGCTTTCTTGGTGGTATGAGGTCCCCCGTCTCTCTGCTTGCTTCTCTCTATCATATCTCAAGAGATCGCCTCAAGACACAATCCAGTCTTGTAGGTTGAGTCCTGCCTCACTAACACAACTGCCGCCCATCGTCCCTCGTTAACATCATAGAGGCAGGATTTACAACATACAGGAAAATCATACAATACCCAGGGTCATGGCCCAGCCCAAGTGATACACACATTTTTACACATTTTTGGGGGGACATAATTCAATCCGTGACACCAAGTTTCATAGGAAGGCAGTCAAGACTAGTTCAGCCCTTGTGTAATGAATGTGAATGTTCAACAAATGTTTACGGAGCACCTGCTACGGGCTAGGCATTCTGCTGTGAGCTAAAGATGACGAAGTCGTACTAACCCTGAAGGTTCATGTGACTTGGTAATTGCATCCCACCAAGTTGTTATAATTCATAGTACAGAGTAATAGGGGAGTTCTCAGTGCCCTTAGGGGGAGTGTCTCCCAGTCTTGGGAGAGAAGGGAAGGTTTCTAGGAGGAAGATCCTCAACTTTTTGTTACAGCATTTTCCTCACTCTTAGAAGCATATAGATATTACTCAATATTAACCATTTTCATTTCTGTTGCGGGGAAAACATGTGAGAGCTATCAGTTCTTATTTTATGTAAGAATCCCATTTCTTTTTTCTTTGAGTTATTTCTAACCAGAATAAATTGAGTTTTATGTACATTTATGGGGAGAGCACAACCTCAAATATAGAGGTATTTGAGTATAGCTACCTAGTACAAAAAAAAAAAAAAAACAGGTACCAAAAAACCAAACCCGTTCCCAGTGAGTCAATTCCGACTCACAGCAACCCTGTTGGGCAGAGTAGAACTGCCCCACATGGTGTCCAAGGAGCAGCTGGAGGATTTGAAACTGCTGACCTTTTGTTAGCAGCCTGAGTTCTTACCCAGTGTGCCACCAGGGCTCCACAGATATCAAAAGTCTGTAAGTACTTGATGCAATCAGTTAGTTTGTACACTTGAAGTATCTTCAAACTTCTGATTGAAATGGGCTCATTGTGGTATCTTTATGATGCTAAAATTATAGTCATGAACTAATAAATATTTGATCTCTGTGATTATCTTTGGTGAGACCAGACTAGGTTAAACTGTGTAATATTTAATAGTGAATAAACATACTATTCTAGAGGAATGTAGAATTTAACATATCTCAAACATCCAAATATTACTGAATAAAAAGAAAGGCAAACTTCTGTGTGCTCTGGCCAACCAAACCCATTTCATGAGCTAGAGTTCAGAAGACATAAGCAGACAATTATATGAAATCCAATTATTGTTTTTAAAATTTTTGTCCATTGACAGTGTTGACATAGGGAGATGACTGGCTGGTGATCTCTTGAAGGTCCAGAATTAACAGAATGGTAGTGAACAACAGCCGATGACAGGGTATGATAAAGAAAGCATGCAAGAGCCACGACTTCAGCAAACGTCTGTGCTTTTTCTTTTTTGAAATATGTCAGTGTGAAGCGTAAGCCATCAACTTAAGAGAAATAAGACATTCCAATAAATTGTCAAAAGTGGAGCACGCGTTTTCTGACACCAAAAGGTGGATAAGGAAAAAAATGGTACAAAATGAAACAATTTTAGCCCTAGGAAAACTTTCTAAAAGATTCCACATTCGCAAAACAAAGACACTTAATGACATAAACAAACACATCACCCAAAGATCCACTCTTAAGCAACAAGTTTGTACAGTACCAAAAATAAGTTTTGGACTTCATAGTATCCTCAAAGGACCTGATAAACTGGGCCAACAATAACACTTATTATCATGTGATTTAGGCATGTTTTCATTATTCTTGTTTGTTTCTTTTTCAAGTGCCCATTGAAATTAGCCTATATTGCTGTGTTTATTTGGAGATAAGTAAACAAACTAGAGAAACATAAGAGAGCTCTTCAAGTTTAGCCTTCAAACGTATCAGTGAAACAGTCCATATTCAGCACCATTGGTTGGCCAGTCCACTAGCATCACGTCACAGTTGCTAGTTGCCATTGAGGTGGCCCCCGAGTCAGAGAGACCCCACCCACAACAGAACAAATGCTGCCTGGGCTTGCACCGTCCCTATGATAGGTTGCAGATTGGACCGTTGTGACCCATAGGGTTTTTGCTGGCTGAGTTTTGGGTGTAGATCACCAGGCCTTTCTTCCTAGTCCATCTTAGTCTGGAAGCTCCACTGAAACCTGTTTCACATCATTGCAACATGCAAGCCTTCACTGACAGACAGGTGGTGGCTGCACATGAGGTACCGTCGGCCGGGATCAAACCCAGGTCTCCCACAGGGAAGGCAAGAGTTCAACCACTGAACCACCGCTGCCCCACATGAGCGCCACAGTAGCCTGCAGACACACCTGAGTATTTTCTGAGTTGTTTTGAATGCACCAAACTTTTTGAAGGGGACAGAAACCTCGATGCCTTTGTCGGCCCACTGCGTTTTCGTGCCCTTCTTTGTTCTGTTTGTTACAGCAGAGATTTATAGGAGCTCTTTTGTTCTATCGTGCCTTCAGCAGAGCCTTCCTTTTCTGTCCACACAGTGTAATGGAGAGAAGGAACAACATGAACATTCTCTTTCAAATGTAACTACAGCTGCTTTCTTTCTGAGAACAGAAGTCTGTTTTTCCTAGCTTGAAGCACCATCAAAACCTAAAAATAAAACTGCAATTACAAATCTAAGTATTCATTACAGTATGGCCACATTAACTAATAAAGAATGAATTCACTTTATTCAGCTTTATCTTCAAATAAAGGGTAATGATACCAATCAAATGTATTTCCCCCTTTTTTAAGAAAAACAAAAAAAAAAACAATTTTATGTAAATTTTAAAAGTAACACTTGTTCATTATAGAAAAGTCAGAAATTTGAAGAAAATTGTAATGCAGCCACTTAGGAATAACTTGTTAACATTTGAGAGGAAGATCCTGCAGTTGTTTTTTCTTATGTGTCCCTGTTTACTTAGTGGAGAGTTCACTGTCCCACAATACGGTTCTTGCTTTGTCTCTCAGTGATATAGAGACAGACAGAACCCATTGCCGTCGAATTGATTCAACTCATAGTGACCCTATAGGGCAGAGTAGAACTGCACCATAGAGTTTCCAAGGAGTGCCTGGCAGATTCAAACTGCCGACCTTTGGTTAGCAGCCATACCACTTAACCACTACGCCACCAGGGTTTCCAGAGACAGAGAGATAGATAGATATAGAAATAGAAAGATAGAGATACACTCATAAAGCGTGGTGGTCTACTTCTGAAAATCAGCTATTGAAAACCCCATGAAGCACAGTTCTACTGTGACACACATAGGGTCAGCTAAGAGTCAGAACTGACTCGACTGCAACTGGCGATATGTATCTGAGAACACTGGATCATTTAAAGCATTCTCAAAGTATTTGTTCCTAGCTTCCTTTTTTCCGCTTCTACTGTACCTACTGTCTCTCAGTCTTAGCAGTACTTTCCTTCTCATGTCATTAAGGCTTTATTTTCTCTGGCACAAGTGATTCTCCCTGCACTCTGAGTGTGCACAGTGGACTCTGGGACAGACACTGAGTCTGAATCCCCACATCCCCACAGCTAGCCTAACCTGAGGCTGGTTCCTTTTCCCTGTGTGCATCATCTCCTCAGAGGTAAAATGACAGAAATGATAGTCCTACCTCAAAGGCTTGTCGCAAGGCTAAAACAACCTAATATGTGTAAAGTGATTAGAACAGGGCTTAGCAAGTAGTAAGAACTCCACACATGTGCAGTAATAATTTTTAAGGGTAATACAAGAATGCCATTCTTAGGAAGTTCACACTTAAAGAGTTATTCTTCAGATCTGTCTGCATATAAATGTCTATTATGTTTATAAAGTGAAGCTGATAAAAAGTTACCTGAGAAGTCTACTAGGGGAGCCTTACTTCATCTCTCCAACATCCTATTCTAGTTTCTCACCACAGGCTTACACATTTTCATCAAAAATGAGGCCAAAAGAAGATCTAAATTTGATGCTGGACCCAGTGGAGCCATAGGAGTGAAATCCAGAGCTATGGACCCCCCCAGGGGAACCCGGTTTTCTTCTTATTCGTAATTCAAACCACCGGGCACTAGCAAAAAATCCTGGCTTGTTTAATCAAACCCGAATCAGTCATAGAGTATAGGAGGAAGCATAACTCATGCTTCTGATCAAAAGGGGGAGAATGTAGAACAGAATTTCAAATTCTCATGGACTCTAGACTTTCTGGAGCAAAGGGGGCTGGATGAATTGCAGAAACTATTGCCCTTGAGTTAATCCTCAAAACTTAAGCAAAAATATCCACTAAACTCTTCTTAAAACCAAACAATAGTTTAGCTTAACTAATAAAAATGTCTGCTGTGACCATTATGCTCTTTTAAGAACTATATGTATGGATTACACCTCAACATAAATAAAATAAAAATCCTTATGACTGGACCAATAAGCAATGTCATGATAAACAGAGAAAAGATATAAGTTGTCAAGGATTTCATTTTACTTGGCTCCACAATTAACACCCATGGAAGCAGCAGTCAAGAAATCAAGAGATGCATTGCATTGGGCAAATCTGCTGCAAAAGACCTCTTTAAAGTGTTGAAAAGCAAAGATGTCACCTTGGAGACTAAGGTGCGCCTGACCCAAGCCATGGTATTTTCAGTCACATTTTATGCATGTGAAAGCTGGGCAATGAACAAGGAAGACCGAAGAAGAATTGACGCCTCTGAATTGTGGTGTTGGCGAAGAATATTAAATGTACCATGGACTGCCAAAAGAATGAACAAATCTGCCTTGGAAGAAGTACAACCAGAATGCTCCTTAGAAGCGAGGATGGCGAGACTGTGTCTTATATACGTTGGACATGTTATCAGGAGGAATCAGTCCCTGGAAAAGGACATCATGCTTGGTAAAGCAGAGGGTCAGCGAAAAAGAGGAAGACCCTCAGTGAGATGGATTGACACAGTGGCTGCAACAATGGGTTTAAGCATAGCAACGGCTATAAGGATGGCTCAGGACTGGGCAGTGTTTCATTCTGTAGTGCATAGTCGGAACAACTTGAGGGCACCTAACAACAACAACATATGGGATCAAAGTGACAACAGCAACTGGAAAGATTAGATACAAAGCCTGGGGGCAGTGAGTTTTTGTTAATGCGGGAGGAACAAGTCAGCAAAGGTGGGTGAGAAAGGTTGCATAGCTTGAAGGATGTAATCAGTGTCACTGAATCGTGTATGGAGAAATGGTTGAATTGGTATATGTTTTGCTGTGCATATTCTCAACAATAAAATTTTTTAAAAACTCTAAAAAAAAAAACTAAACAACAGTTTAGTTCAACTAGCGAAGAATATTCTCCTTTAGCAGTGAACTCTTTAAAAAAAAAAAGCACCTATATGAGATCAAAGTGACAACAGTAACTCCAAAACACAGAGGAGACTTTTAGGGGACAGAGTCTAAGTGGATGGTGCGGAGCAGCACCAGTTCAGACAGTGAGAATGGTGACATCATGTGAAGAATGTAACCGATGTCATTGAACTGTCATGTGGAAAATGTTGACTGGGCATATGTTTTGTTATACGTATTATCACCAAAAATAAATTTTAAAAAATATTATAGGGCTTTATTTAATTTGACAAAGGAATTCTCAAAGTATTTGTTTCTAGCTTCCATTTGTTCTGCTTTTAATTTAAATCCTATGCAAGAGTTTTATCTGAATAAGTTATTTGGAAAAAAAAATCTGTTTCAGATTAACTGTTCATGATAAATATTATGTATGATTAATCTTAATAAAAAAGTAAAATGTTCTCCAGTGTTTCATACTAATCCTATGGAGGAAATGATTTGAGGACTGTCAAAACTTAGGTGATAACAAAGTTAATTTCAGTAAGTTAATGAAAATAAACTCATTGAAACTCATTGAATATCAGGCTTGAATATTTTATACTGAAATTTTATGATGTTTCTATGTTGTATTTTTATATTTGGTGAAATCTTAGCTCATAATAGTAGGAGTAATTCTTGCCCTTACTAACTCATGTTAAATAAGCAAACATGTACCTCTAGATGCCACTTCTCTGTTTTCTCATTTAAAATGAAACTTCTGAAAGAGATTGTTGGTGTAGTTCCTCTCCCTGAAACCCATCCGTCAGACTTTTGTCCCCTGCACACTATGAAACAGTCTGGTTGAGATAACCAGTGACTTTCCTTTGCCAAATCCAGTGATCGGTTCTCAGTCCTCAGTTTGCTTGACTTGTCAACAGCCTCTGAAACAATTGATTGCTCCCATGTTTTTGCAACACTTTTTGTGTCTGATTTCCAGGACCCAGGCTCCCTTGGCCATTGGCATCACTGGTGCTGAGTCTCATCCTCCTTTGCACATTATTCTTTGTCTCACTGACCTCTAAATGCCCCCAGGTTAGTCCCTGGATCCAGCCTCTTTATCTATAATCCCTTGCTAGGTGATTTTATCCTGCCTCAGGGCTTTAAATCTCATCAACATGTAATTAACCCATTGCTGTCAAGTCAATTCTGACTCATAGCGACCCTACAGGACAGAGTAGAACTGCCCTGTTGGATTTCCAAGGCTGCAGATCTTTATAGAAGCAGACTGCCATGCTTCTCCCTCAGAGTGGCTGGCAGGTTGGAACCACCAGCCTTCCAGTTAGCAGCTGAGCACTTAACCACTGCTCTACCAGGGCTCCCTGTCAACATGCCCACTCACTGATTGACCCATTGCCTTCAGTTCCGACTCATAGCAAATTCATGTGCAGGATTGTATACTCAACTGCCTAACTGTCATCTTGGATATTTAAAAGGCACCTAGTTTTAACATGTCTGGATTTCCACCCCTAAGTTTGACCCCCCACTTCTGTGGGGAAAAAAAAAATTTTTTTTCCATCTTTCCAGTTGGTCAAGACAATAAAACCTGAAGTCACCCTTCTCACCCTTACATAGAAGAAAGGCCTGGTGTTCTGCTTCTGTAGTCATAGCTCTTAAAAACCTTATGGAGCACAATTCTACTCTGTAACACATGGGGTCGCCATAAGTTAGGATCAGCTTGACAGCAACAGGGTATTTTTTGTTTTTGTTTTTACTAGTTAAGCTAAACTTTAAAAAAAAAAAAAATTTTTTTTTTTTGTTTTTTTTTTGTTTAGTTTTAAGATGACTTCAGGGGATGTATCTCAGGGCAGTAGTTTCAAGGTGTCGTCTACCCTCTGTAGCTCCAGAAAGTCTGGAGTCCGTGAGAATTTGAAATTCTGTTGTGCATTTTCCTCCTTTTGATCAGGATTCTGCTATAGCATCTTTGGTCAAAATATTCAGTAATGGTAGGCAGGCACCATCCAGTTCTTCTGGTCTCATGGCAAAGGAGGCAGTTATTCATGGGGGCAATTAGCCACACATTCCATATCCTCCTCCTTTTCCTCTTTTTCTTCCTTTGTTGCTCTCGGTGAATAGAGACCAGTTGTTGTGCCTTGGATGGCCACTTGCAAGCTTTTAAGGCCCCAAGCTTAAAAGTTTGTACTACGCAACTAACTAGGAGGTAGAACAGAAGCACTAAATACATTATTAGGCCAATTAACTGGGATGTCCCATGAAACCGTGGCCCTAAATCTCCAAACCAAGGAAACAAATCCCATGAGGTATTTGGTTGTATATAATAAACAGCCTCAGCAGCTACTCTTCTTCTTCTTCTTTTTTTTTTTTTTTTTTTGGTTCCTGTTGGAAATATATCACAAAACCTTTGCCAATTCAACTCCTTACAGGTGTACAACTTATTGACAGCAATTATAATAATCAGCTGTGCAACTCTACCCTTAATCAATGTGATTTTTCTATCACCATTAACCCCCCTTCTTCCCCTCCCTCTCACTCCTGGTAACTACTAATAAACTTTGGTCTCTCTACATTTGCCTTTTCTTATCTTTTTATGTAAGCAAGGTCATACAATACTTGTCCTTTTACAATTGGCTTATTTCACTCAGCATAATGTCTTCCAGCTCCATCCATTCTGTAGCATGTATCAAGACTTCATTTCTCCTACTGGCTGAGTAGTATTCCATTATATGTATGTACCATATTTTGTTTGTTTGTTTATTTTTTGGTAATCATCCAAAAGGAACACATCAGGCAAAAACAAGATAAAGTAAAAATTGCAAGATCTGAGTTCTAATCCTCATTTAACCATTAACATTTCTTGGTAAAACAGTTCAACTCTCTGAGCCTAAGTTTCCTCATCTGTAAAATAATAGGTGGAACAAGATGACTTCTGAGGTTTATTTATTCCACTAATAAAGTTCTGTTCCACTGGAGGATTTTGATCTCTGCCAAGAGAACAAAATTTGATTTAGAGGAAATATAGCAACAGCATTTATTAATCGAGAAGAAATAAATTACTGGATTTGAAAGCGATGTTGGGTTTGGTTTCTAGACTTGACCTTTTGCTGGCACACTTTATACCTCCTTCTTCCCTCTCCATCCCTCTATCCCGTCACACTGTGTTATTCTAAAAGAAAATGCATAGAGGCAGGGATCAATAATTACAGAAATTTTAATTTGCGTAGAATTGTTCACATATGAATCTTAGACAAAGATCCTAGTGGCTGTGGTTATGTGTTTTCTCCTTAGAGTCGACTGTATATATCCCTCAGTCTGAATACTCCATTGAAGAAGATGTTGGAGAACTGTTCATTCCCATCAGGAGAAGTGGAGACGTGAGCCAGGAATTGATGGTGATCTGTTTCACACAACAAGGTAGCTTGATTTGCAAATAAGCTAAAATATCGCCCAAAGACATAAATAAGCTCTTTAGCATGTTGGACCCATAACAGTTTGCCACAAGGGGTATACATCATTATTCTTTCTTAAAGAAAGAAAGCATCGATCCAGAAGTCTTCCTTCAATATTGCACCTTTGAAGACTCAGCTAAGGTGGCCTGGAAGGACTTTGCTGTGTCTTCCCTCCAAGCATCTCTGACTTCGCTTGGTTACTCCCTGTGATGCTCAAGGCTTTGGGGAACCCAAGAAACTGAAGCTAAGACCCCCAACCCAAGCCTGCTCAAGTAGAAGGGGTTATTGTTTTTTAAAAAAAGGTAGGCAAATCAATACATACCCAAGGAGAAGAAACTAATTTCAAACTAATGTGAAACTCATTTCAAACAAATTTCATATTTGTCTTGCTCACAGGTGAGCATCCTCTGAAAGGTGATTTTATATAATACAGCATTAAAATTAATAATAATATTCATTAATATACAAAACATCTTTTTAGGAATTACGTTGATTTTATAAGAATGCAAAAGAAAAACTCACATATACTGTTGATATCTGAGCAGACTTTCAGTAAAATGGTCATTAAAGTATGTGGTTTGAAAGGCAAGGCAGTACGGAATAGTGGTTAAAACACAGACTGCAGAATCAGACCGGCTTTGCGCCCCAGAACAAGTAGCTTAACCTTTCTGCACCTCATTACCAAATGTGTAAAATCCAATAGCGTGATGGGCGGGCTCATCTTCCAGCACTGTATCAGGCAATACTCTGTTGTGATCCATACGATTTTTATTGGCTAATTCAGAGGTAGATCACCAGGCCTTTCTTCCTAGTCTGTCTTAGTCTGGAAGCTCACTGAAGCCTGTCCACCATGAGTGACCCTGCTGGTATTTCAAGTACCGGTGGCACGGCTTCCAGCATCACGGCAACACAGAAGCCACCACTGTACAACAAAAGGACAGACAGATGGTAGACTACAACAGTACATAGTTGCTATTGCAATTCCAGGGATATTAAAATATACTAATTGGCCATTAAAATGAAAATAATTGTTTCCAGAAATACTCTTGCAGTATGTCCTACATAAAAGCCTTTTGACTTCTCTCTGGCCCCAGGAACAGCCACTGGAACTGTCCCCACGTCGGTGCTGTCCTATTCTGATTACATCTCCAGGCCTGAGGACCACACCAGTGTCGTCCGCTTTGACAGAGATGAACAGGAGAAGATGTGTCGGATCATCGTCATTGATGACTCCCTGTACGAAGAGGAGGAGACCTTCTGTGTCCGTCTGAGTATGCCCATGGGTGGGAGAATTGGAGCAGAGTTTCCAGGGGCCCAGGTTACAATCGTCCCCGACAAAGATGATGGTAAGTACTAATTTACCTAAAAATCATAGCTTGTACCAGGCAGTAAAGCCTCAGGCACAACTTTCTAGACAGAAGAACAGGAGTCTGAAAGAATTCTAACATGCACATTTATCTTAAGCTTGACTTTACAGCGTGATTAAGTTTCCGAGTTGGCTGCATCAATCCATTTGTCTTTCTTGACTTAACATTCTTAAAGTGTGTGTGCTTTTCTTCTCTGTGCAGTTTCTGTTACAATACTATTTACTGTTAGGCAATTGAACATTAAATTTCATGAGGAAGATTCAAAGCCAATATAATAAATCCATTTTTTTCCTTTGTCTTATTTTGTTTTTAAAAGCTATACTTTGGAACTTTAATCTGAGTTTTTGCACCAATTTCTCAAAGAAACCTGTCAGACAAGGCTGTTAAATGAATAACCAGAAAGGTAATAAATATATGGGAAATTAAGTCCAACAGGTAGCTCCCTGCCTCAAAGAAGAGGACACTCCTCCCCCAGGGAAACTCAATTACCATGAAGTAATCCCTCCTTCCAGTTAGAAAAAGGAGCAAAGGGTTCTTAATCTTCCCAGTGTGAGAAACATTCTGTGCTTTTTTATGAGGAAAGAAAGAACAAAAGGAATTATTGTGAATAATCTTGTAAGAAATCCAGAGCAATGAACTGGAGAGCCAGAGCCCCAACACTTGAATTTTTCTCATTTTATTTTGAATTTCTTCCTCATGGCAGATGATAGAGGCAGAAACTGGGAGGAAAGGCTCTTCTGGTTGGAGAGAAACTGGAAGGTAATCTTACAAATCAGGGAGTTGAAAATAATCTACCAGGAAGGGTGTCTGGTGGTCAGGTGACAAAGAAGAATGTGAGAGGGTCCAGTAGTAGCATGTCTTGTGAGCTTATACCCTGTGTCAGGAATAGTGCATGTTTGTTCTTGTGCTTTATCATCCTGGTTCTTGTGAGATAGACAGTGATGTCTGTTTTTTACTGAAAAGGTTTTAAAACGCTGATGGTAAAAATTAGGAATGCTTTTATTAATAATGAAGAAAGACTTGATTCTACTTGAAACTTAGATATTACCCTATTTATAAAAGCTATTATGATATTTTTAAACTTTGCTTTAGTTTATTATTTTAATGAATAATCCTATTCTGTTTAGAATAGTTTAAATCAACTGATATTAGAGAGGGAACCAGCATTCTGAATGTGAACTGAAACAGTACGGTTGTCCTCATCACACATCTCTCATCCAGATGTCTAACTTTATCAGCCCAATGTTTTTATCTAGATATATCTAGACCTAGACCTCACTATGTATGTATATATAAATATGTGTGTGCGTGTGTGTATACAGAAAGAGAGAGAGATCTTGTTGTTGTTGTTAGGTGTCGAGTCAGTTCTGACTCACAGAGACCCTATGTACAACAGAATGAAACACTGCCCGGTCCTGCACCGTCCTCACAATCGTTGTTATGCTTGAGCCCATAGTTGCAGCCACTGTGTCAGTCCATGTTGTCAAGGGTCTCCCTCTTTTTCACTGACCCTCTACTTTACCAAGCGTGATGTCCTTCTCCAAGGACTGGTCCCTCCTGATAACATTTCCAAAGTATGTGAGACAAAGTCTCGCCATCCTTGCTTCTAAGGAGTATTCTGGCTGTACTTCTTCCAGATAAATTTGTTCATTCTTCTGGCAGTCCCTGGTATATTCAATATTCTTTGCCAACACCATAATTCAAAGTCATCAATTCTTCTTCAGTCTTTCTTATTAATTGTTCAGCTTAGATAGTATAAATATATACATAAAAAAAATCTATAAATATACATATAAGTATAAAATATATAGTTATAAATACAGATGTAGATTAAAGATAGAAAATGTAATGAATGTTTATTTTTAATTCAATTTGTTTGCAAAAACCTTTCATATATGGGTTGCTGTGGAATGCACATGGGAAAAAATAAAAGTGCAGAAAGCAACCATTGTTTATTAGTTGGCAAGCCTTTTCACGTGCCGTCACTGAATCTTTACAAGAATGAAGGGTGAGGATAGATAGTATCTCTGTTTTACAGATGGCGAGTATGAGACTTAGGCTAGGTGAGTGATTTGAACATGCAAAGCTAGTACGTGGTGGGGGCTGAGATGGTGGAGTAGTCAGATGCTTCCTGTGGTCCCTTTTACAACAAAGACCCAAAAAAAACAAGTGAATCGGTTATATATGACAATCTAGGAGCCCTGAACATCAAAGACAAAGTTGAGGTATCTAACTGAGCAAAAGGGGGAAGGAGAGACAGTTCAGAAGCAACGGGGACTTGCCAGACCTGACCTGGCTGGCACCGGCACCCTGCAGGCTGTATCAGCTGGCATGCACAGTGAGGCAGGCAATGGCTCTCGGAATGCATTTTCCATATTGGGAGAGACCAAGTGGTAGAGAGTCTGCTCAAACCTCCAGAGCCAGCAAGAAATGGTGCTTAATCGATGAAAGATAAGTACAAGCGTTTAGCCTACCATGAGGATCAAAAAAGAAAAAAACGCTTTTGGGAAGTACCGCTCTTGCATTTACCTGCTCCCTCCCCACTCTGCACCAGGTCCCAGTCTGGCTTCAGAGATTGCTGTGTCCCCTGGGCTGGAAGTAGGACCTGTCGTGCTCCCTAAGCCATTTTCCTGGCTTTGGAGAGACAACAAATTAACAAACAGGAAAAGTAATCTGCCAGCTCCCCTAAGCCAGGAACTCAGGGCAGGCAGAGCCCCTTTACCTAGGCATAAGGATAAGGGGTCCACAGACTCTGAATGCCTTTCACCCCTGCATAGACCTAATGTGGGCCCATTACAACAGCATAGGCCCTCATTAGCACACTACAACAGGGTATATACCTGAACCCTAACTTCAGTTGTATCTGCTATAAGGGGGAGTGGCAGACTCATGACATTTGACACCTCCCTGTCCATTAAGCAAGGTCCTCACATACCCACATCAGGGGCTTGAGGACTGGTGGCTGCATCCACTCCACCAAGCCACCTTTGACAAGGGTCCAAGAATAAGTGGTGACTCCCAGTCCTTACAGCCAACAGCACTGGGTGCCCACAGTCCAGCTGCAAAACCCACCTACCTATGCAGTCTAGGGAACAGGGACATACCTTCCACCCAGACACTCAGGGGCAGCAGTCAGCCCCCTGCCTTGATCAGCACATGACCCACTACAGCAGCCAGATACCTGTGTCTATTCAATCACCCCTGCCCGTCTAGGACTGTAGGTAAGAGCCTGCAACACATACTTGGTATTCAACGACTGGACACTGGAGCTGAATCCACATAAGAAAAGTAAATGGACTCCTGGGCTCACATACCTAGTAACAGCTCTAGTCACGTAGAGACAGGACATGAGAGCTTTGAAGATGCTGGCGATCAAATTAGCTCACACTACCAGCCTGTTTGAGCATATCAAAACCAAACAAGAAGCTAGGACACAGTGAGCAAACATAAATAAATGTAATAACTTATTGATGGCTCAGAGACAACAGTCAATATCAAATCACATAAAGAGGAAGACCATGATACCACCAAAACAAAGGCTCAAAAACTTCTGGAGGAAGAGAATTTATTGGGTTTACTAGAGGTAGAATTTGAAAGACTAATAAACAGAACTCTTCAGGAGATCAGGGGAAACACAGAACAAGCCAAGAAACACACAGACAAAGCGATAGAGGAACTTAAAAAGATTATACGAGAGCATAATGACAAATTTATGTTATTTATGCATTTATTTATGTAAGAATCCATAGAGAGACAGCAAACTGACATCCAAAAGATTAACAATAAAATTTCAGAAAGTCATAGGAGCAGAACTGGGGAAATGGAAGTCAGAATTAGTGAGACTGAAGATAAAGCACTCGACACCAACTTATCTGAGGAAAAATCAGATAAAAGAATTTTAAAAAATGAAGAAGCCTTAAGAATTATGTGGGACCCTATCAAGAGAAATAACCTACCAGTGACTGGAGTGCCAGAGAGGGGATAACAGAGGATATACAGAGAGAATTGTTGAAGATCTTTGGCAGAAAACTTCCCTGATATCATGAAAGATGAGAAGATATCTGTCCAAGCTCACCAAACCCCACACAAGGTAGATCCCAAAAGAAAGACACCAAGACATACTATAATCAAACTTGCCAAAACCAAAAAGAAAGAGAGAATTTTGAGAGCGGCGAGGAATAAACAAAAAGTCGCCTACAAAGGCGAGTCAATAAGACTAAACTCTGACTACTCAGCAGAAACCATGCAGGCAAGAAGGCAATGGGATGACATATATAAAGCCTTGAAGGAAAAAAATTACCAGCCAAGAATTATATATCCAGCAAAACTGTCTCTCAAATATGATGGCAAAATTAGGGCATTTCCACATAAACAGAAGTTTAGGGAATTTGTAAAAACCAAACCAAAATTGCAAGAAATACTTAAGGGAATCCTCTGGTTAGAAAATCAATGCCATCAGATAACAACCCAAGACCAGAACACAGGACAGAGCAAACAGATATCAACCCAGATAGGAAAATCACAAAAATAAATCAAAGCTAAAACACTGAAAATAAGGAAACAGAGACATCAATATGTAAGAGATGACAACATTAAAACAAAAAAGGACTAAATAATGTAGTCATAGATCTCTCATGTGGAGAGGAAGTCAAGGTGATATAAAGAAATAAAAGATTGGTTTAAACTTAGAAAAATAGGGATAAATATTGAGGTAACCACAAAGGAAACTAACAATCCTACACATCAAAATAAAAAACAAGAAGAACATAAAGACTCAGCAAATAAAAATCAACAATGAAACAGCTAAAAACACCTAAAGAAAAATGACTCAGCACAGAAAATTAATTGGAACAAAAACTGTCAGCAACACACAAAAAAGTACATCAAAATGACAGCACTAAACTCATACCTATCTATAGTTACGCTGAATGTAAATGGACTAAATGCACCAATAAAGAGACAGAGAGTGGCAGAATGGATTAAAAAAACACAATCTGTCTATATGCTGCCTACAAGAGACATACCCTAGACTTAAAGACAAAGCTAATACATGGCAAAATCAGTATCAGTACCCCAAATTCATGATCTTCCCACAAGATCACTCTGCCTCTAAAACATGTCCCCAGTGGTGATGATGTTGAGAAACCATTGCATGGCATATGTTAATACATAATATTTTATAAAATACATACTTATTATCAATATCAATCTTTAAAATGCTTTGGTGCATACAGGACAATTGGTATTATGAATGGAGTAGCCAAAATGCAGAGAACTGTTTGCCCTAGAACCCAGGGCTAGTGAACGTCAGTACCATAGGCTTTGATTTTGAGGCTTCAGAGTGTCTGCTTTGATCATCAGCTCTTTACCCCTATGGTGAGGGAAGGACTTCGGCCCAATGGTTATGGAGATGTCTAACACACAACCCCAATGCTGGACAGATAAGATAAACATCAAGCTATTAGTCACATTGAGTCACAGTCTGGGAGAAAAGGGTACTGCACACCAGAGGGCCACATTAGGGTTGCAGTCGGGAGTAGAGTGAACCAGCAGAAGCTGTGGGAGGCAGGCTTTGTAGTATTAAGAGGGTGGGGTGACCCCTGGTTCATGCAGGAGGATGTAATTGGCTTGCTTGAACAATTCCATGGACTGGCAGAACACTGAAGCATGCTGCTAAGGAATAAGCAGACATTGTGCCTGGTCGCAGAGATAAGAAGGGTTATTTGGCTAAGTGACCTGTTCGGCAGGGGCAGAGTGCAAGGGAGGGCTTGCCAGTAAGCCATCCAAGGCCCTCCCAGTTTAGATGCCAAGGTAGCACTTAATATCATAGGGCTTAAACCACAGTGAAGTACCAACACTAGACCAGCAGTTTGTCAGGAATGCTGTCAGCAGTCATCGTCTCTCCTCCTTCATTCTCCAGCTCCTATCTGATAGCTCCAAATCCTTCATTGTCTCCCATCTGTCCTTTCCCTTCCACTTTTAAAATAGTGCTTGAGTTCAGGCAGACCTTTTTTCTACCACATGTAGAGGTCTTCCAGCCTTATATCACTTCTCATCCAAACCTTCATACCCACTGCCACCGTTCCATAAATGCACACCATGTTGCACCTCAGAACACAAAGCTTTGCCTTCATCAGGAGGATAGGCACCTTCATCTTGCCCCAGCAAGGGCCAGTGTTGCAAAAGGGAAACATGAAAGTGTTGCTTAATCTGCTGTGGTGGTGTAAGGGCTGGGAAACCTATAAAGATTAAAGTATCTTAACTCTTAATTAAAAGCAATGTTATTCAACAAATATTACAATTATTTGTTTAAATATACTTAAAGTCTTTCAAATGACCAGTCCAGTCACTGGGTGAGGGGTTGGGGGAAGCACAGAGGAGCCACAGAGAGAGTGGGTCTCAAAAGAGAAAATCACCGATGGGCCAGGATTAAACGGATGGCCTAAAAAATCAGTGGAGAAAATGAAAAAATATATCCAAGGAGGGAAGGAAAGGAATACAAATAAGAATGTAACCTGACCCTACAAATGCTAGTAAATTTCCATTAGCCTTTAAAGTAGCCCAAGCCAGTTTTGGCCCACCTCACATGTGCAGAAGGGCCAGCTGTGACCATTAATTGACCTCAACAGAGGACACAGCTCCAGGAGGAATGAACCAGCAGGAAAATCATCAACTGGACCCTATTCTGAAGCAAGAGGTCTGACAAGGACCATGTTACCTCCTGTTTCCTGGCCGCCTTCCAGAATTTTATGCCTGTGCAGCCGCCATCTTTCTGCCCAAATCACATATAAGCACTGCTTCCCCATAGCTTGGGGAGCTAAATCTGAGGAACTTCCTCCCAGCCTCTTGCTCTGCACACTGCAGTAAAGTTACTTTCTTTTTCTCAAAGACCAGTGTCCAGATGATTGGCGAGTCTGAGCATGTCGGACAAGGACACGCCTTCTAGGTCTGGTAACGAGAGGTGACTAGAAACAAGCTCAGTTGTGTCTCCACTGTAAATAAACCACTTCTCTCACATTCTGCTACCCACTTGAGTGACTTCTCTCTCTTCACAGTCCTCTAAAATGCCAGTTAGCAAAATAAACCCAGTTTACAGCTCTTCAGGTGCTTTATTCTTAAGCCTTCAAAAGCTCAGCTATGAGATTACTATGGCCCACCAGAGAAGGAATTATTCCTTGGACCAAATAATGCCGCATACTGGACAAACTCATACTAAGGGACTGATCTTCCCACCCTGAGTTACAGTCTCAGTTATTCAGCTTGCCATTTCATTCAATAACAGAAAACTTTGGGACAACCTTATGTTATTCGCCACTGGCTTTAAGACTTTCAGGCCAGTCTGTTGATTCGTCACCATCTGCTGCCCCAGCCTCTTGTGGAAAATGCTCTTCCGCCTCCTCTTAGCCTTTATTAACCCTGCCTATCCTTGGAAGTCCAGTCAGAGTCTCACCTGTGATACGAAAGGAGTCCCTAGGTGGTACAAACAGTTAAGCACTCAGCTGTTAATTGAAAAGTTGGTGGTTCAAGTTCACCTAGAGATGCCTCAGAAGAAAGGTGATTTACTTCCAAAAGATTACAACCATTGAAAACCCTACGAAGCACCGTTCTACTCTGACACACATGGGGTCACCATGGGTAGGAATGAACTCGATGGCACCTGTTTTTTTTTGTTATTGCTTTATGACATGAAAGGCAGCCTGAATCCCCAGTCACACTGTGCTTTATCCTTTACACCATCGGGGGTGTCTGATGATGAAGAAGGAAAATGCATGGGGTCTGAGTATTAAATTCTAGTTCTCTCATCTGTGGGCTATATAATCTAGGACAACTTTAGTGAACTCGATTGCTATTAAACAGTGATAATGATGATTAAATGGGATACATAACACATACCAAGGTGACCAAAGTAACCAGATGTTGCCTAACATTACCTTACGTTTCCTGATAATAGAAATCCGGTGCTCAATACTGGCTAATAGAAACCCAGAAATACAAGCATGTAACTAAGGTTTGGAGCCCTCATTGGTGCAAATAGTAGTGCTTGGCTGCTAACTGAAAGGTTGGAGGTTCAAGTCCACCTAGAGGTACCTCTGAATAAAGGCCTAGTGATCTATTTTCAAAAAATCAGCCATTGAAAACCCTAGGAGCGTAATTCTACTCTGACATACGTGGAGTCACTGTGAGTCGCAGTCAACTGGACAGAAACTGGTTTGGCCCACTTGTCCCCCATACCCAGGTCTGGGATGTAGCCAGGTCCCTACTGCCTATTTGATGGCCTCTGCAAAAGCTAACACCCTATATAGCTCAGCTTTAGATCAATTTGATCTTCAGTCTCAGCAAAGAATTTAACATGAAATTAATTGTAAAACTTAAGTTAACTGAAACCTTCAGAACAGTTGCAGAGGCTCCCTGCAGCTCCTTCAGTTAAATTTTTTAGGGCAAAAAAGTAGAGACCTGTTCACATCATGAATCTGAAGATTTCCATTTTCAGTTTAACAACTCAGTTCTTTTAATGAATATAATTTTATTGAAATACATTCATTAAGCATAAGAGGCTATTTTTAAATCCCAATTTTATATGCTATTCATAAAACATAATGAAGACTCTGACTGCATTAACATTAGCCACATTAAAATGCATTACCAAAGAAAAACAAAAAAAGACTGCTGCCATTGAGTCGATTCTGACTCATAGCGACCCTGTAGGACAGAGTAGAACTGCCCCATAGGGCTTCCAAGGAGCACCTGGTAGATTTGAACTGCCGACCTTTTGGTTAGCAGCCGTAGCTCTTAACCACTATGCCACAGGGTTTCCTTACTAAAGAAGGACTATATAAAATAAATTTGACTAAATGTAGTCTTTCAGCCTAATCAAGATCTTAGTCATGTAGGCTTTTAAAATTATTTTTCAATTTACATGGTCCTGCTTCATGCTTTCCATTTAAAAATATTCATTAGTTGTACAGCTACCCTAGTCTGGTTCTCTTTTTTCTTCCTTCTTGCAGTTTCCACAAGGAAAACAAGGAAGCTAAGAAGAAACCTTTAAGATGTGACATTTAGATTCCAGGTTTCTTGTCCTGCTGAGTGAGGATCAAACACTTGTCCCTCCTTTCCAGGGAACTTTATGGGAACTCTGTAAGTGAGCTGATCAGTCGCATGCTTTGCAATCCGGATACTTGAAGGAGGTGTCTTTCAGTGCAAAGAAAACATTTCCTTGCCTGTGTCATTCATCATTTCCCAGATCTTCCCTTACCATCTCCCCCACAGTCAGGCCACATCATAAAAGCGTTAAGGGCCCTTTATGAAAGCCGAGGGATATAAACCTATCCTATTTGCAAGGAGAGAAATAGCCAGTTGACTTTAAGACAAGCAGACAAGGTCTTTACTTTAAAGAGCAAGGTGTCACACTTTCTCCTCAGGCATATTTTCTAGTCCTACTCATAGTCGATCTTAAAAATTATTGACATGCAGCGTGGAATGATGTGTTTCTAGCCGACTAAGTTGAGAAAAGCGTGCCTCGTCAGCCTGCTTGGGCACTTTACCTCCAAAGCCTGGAGCTTAGCACATTTTGCTTCTGTCTTTAAAGATTGCAAATTAGAATGTATGTGTGAGGCATTGATTGATAGTATTTATGGTTGAAAAACTGAATGCTTTTATTTCACAACCTTGACTTTAAAAAGCACTAAGAGGCTTCTAATATTTAAACTAAAATGTTGACCTTTCCTCATATCATCTGGGTAACAGGATGGATATAGTATCTCCTCAGAAAATACCAAATATATGCAGCACAGGTGGCGTGGTGGTTAAGAACTTGGCTGCTAACCAAAAGGTCGGCAGTTCAAATCTACCAGGCACTCCTTGGAAACCCTATGGGGCCGTTCTACTCTGTCCTATAAGACCACTATGAGTCAGAACCTACTCAACGGCACTCAAAACAACAACAACAAATGGCTGAAGTATTTCAGAGACCATCCATCTGACTAAATGATCATTAAAAGTACTTCTTCAATGAAAACTATTCCCAGAAGATTTTCTGATATTTGAACAATCAGTGCTGATTAATGTACCAAAGGCCACGCCTTTATAAAATTGACATTACTGACCTCTGGTCTCTAGGACTGCTCAGTCATTCCTCTTGCACTCATCATTTTTTTTTTTCTTCATTGACAATTCCTACATCTTTTTATTGCTTTTTTTCTCCCCCCTTGTCTTACTATGATGTATAGGACCTTTAGCATAAATGTTGAATGGATTCAACATTATAGCAAGCATTCTTGTAATGCTTCACTATTTAGAATAAGGTATGCTGTAGAATGCTCGTAACATTTTATCGGGTTAAGGAAATACCTACTTTGGAAAGGTTTTTATTAATAGTAAGTATTAAATTTATAAAAGCAAAGTTTTGCATCTGTTGAAAGGGTCGTATGGCCTTTTGCCTTTAATCTGGTAACGTAGTGAATTGCATTTTTATATTTACTAGCATTAAAAACCTGTTGCTGTCAAGTTGATTCTGACTTACAGCTACCCACGTGTGTAAGAGTAGACTGCCCCATAGGGCTTTCTTGTCTGTAATCTTTATGGAAGCAGATCACCAGGCTTTTCTTCCTCAGTGCTGCTGGGTGACTTTGAACCACCAACCTTTAGGTTAGTAGTTGAGCGCAAACTGTGCCACTCATCCTTAAATGCTTGAATAAACTTACTTGATCATGACATACTTTTTTTTTTTTTTTTGTAAGTTTTTTGGTTAAATTTGAGACTGTATTTATGAGTGAGACAACTTTAAGTTCTTTCCCATTAGTGATTAGGTTTTAGAATCAAAGTTAAACTAGCCTCATTGAGTGCATTGGGATGCTATTGTCTTTTTTTCGTTTAGGAAATTTTAAATAAGAATGAAATGATTTGTGATTGGAGGTCTGTTAGAACTACAAAACCACCCAGGCCTGGTTTTTTTGGCCTTGTTTTGTTTTTAATTTTATTTTGCTTTAGGTGAAAGTTTACAGTGCAAGTAAATTTCTCATTCAAAATTTATACACATATTGTTTTGTGACATTGGTTGCAATCCCCACAGTGTGACAGCACACTCCCACTTTCTACCCTCGGTTCTCTGTGTCCATTTGTCCAGTTTTCCCATTCCCTCCCTGCCTTCTCATCTTGCTTTTGGGCAGGAGTTGCCCATTTGGTCTCATATATTTGATTGAACTAAAGACGCACATTCCTCACACGTAGTATTGTTTTTTTATAGGTCTGTCTAATCTTTGGCTGAAAGGTGGACTTTGAAAGTGGTTTCAGTTCTGAGATAGAAGGAAGTCCAAGGGCCATAGTCTCAGGGGTTCCTCCAGTCTCTGCATCTCCTCTTTTTTCATGAATTTAAATTTTGTTTTACATTTTTCTCCCACTCTACCCGGGACTGTGTGTTGTGATCTCTATCAGAGAGGTCAGTGGTGGTATCTGGGCACCATCTCGTTCTTCTGAGCTCAGGCTGGTGGAGTCTAGTTCATGTGGTCCTTTAGTCCTTTGGGCTAATATTTTCCTTGTGTCTTTTGTTTTCTTCGTTCTCTTTGCTCTGGATGAGATGGGACTAATAGATGTACCTCAGATGGCTACTCACAAGCTTTTAAGACCTCAAAAGCTACTCACCAAAATGGCATGTAGAACGTTTTCTTTATGAATTATGTTATGCCAGTTGACCTAGATGTTCCCAAGACTATGGTCCCTAGGCCCCAGCAACTCACTCCCTTAAGGTGTTGGATATGTCTAGGAAACTTCTGTGCCTTTGCTTTTTGGTTGAGCTGACTTCCCCTATATTGTGTGTTGTCCTTCGCTTCAACAAAGTTGACTCTTGTCTACTATCTAGTTAATGATTCCCCTCCTTCTCCCTACCCACTCTCATAACCATCAAAGAATGTTTTTCTCTGTGTGTAAACCTTTTTTTAGATTTGTATAGTAGTGGTCTCATACAATATTTGTCCACTTGTGACAGACTTATTTTATTCAGCATAATGCCCTCCAGATTCATCCACGTTGTGAGATGTTTCTCGAATTCATCATTGTTCTTTATTGTTGGGTAGTATTCCATTGTGTGTATTGTATGTACCTTAATTTGTTTATCCATTCATCTGTTGATGGACACGTACGTAGGCTATTTCCATCATTTTGCTATTGTGAATAGTGCGGCAATGAACATGGGTGTGCATATGTCTATTCTTGTGACGGCTCTTATTTCTCTAGGATATATTCCTAGGAATGGGATTACTGGAACTTATGGCATTGCTGTTTCCAGCTTTTTAAGGAGGAGCCAAATCTTTTTCCAAAGTGGTTGTACCATTTTACATTCCCACCAGCGGTGCATAAGAATTCCAACCTCCCCCCAACCTTTCCAACATATGTTATTTTGTGTTTTTTGGATTAGTACCAGTATTGTCAGGGTGAGATGGTATCTCATTGTAGTTTTGATTTGCGTTTCTCTTATGGCTAATGATTGGGAGCATTTCCTCATGTGTCTGTTAGCCACCTGACTGCCTTTTGGTTCAAGTGTCTGCTCATATCCTTTGCCAATTGTTTAATTGGATTATTTGTCTTTTTGTTATTGAGGTATTGAAATATTTTGTAGACTTTAGAGATAAGACCCTTGTCAGATGTGTCAGCCAAACTTTTTTAACTAGTCTGTACGTTCTCGTTTTCGTTTTATTCTTTTAGTGAAGTCTTTTGATGAGCGTTAGTGTTTAATTTTTAGGAGCTCCCAGTTATGTAGTTTTTCTTCTGGCGTTTGTGCACTGTGAGATATGGTTTTTACGCTATTTATGCCATGTATTAGGGCCCCTAGCATTGTCCCTGTTTCTTCTTCCATGATCTTTATAATTTGGGTTTTTATATTTAGGTCTTTGATCCTTTTTGGGTTAGATTTTTTGTATGGTGTGAGGTATGGATCTTGTTTCGTTTTTTTCCAGATGGACATCAAGTTATGCTAGCAACATTTGTTAAAGAGACTTTATCTTTTCCCCATTTAGCTGACTTTGGCTATTTGTCAGATATCAACTGCTCAAAGCTGGATGGATTTATGTCTAGGCTTTCAATTCTGTTCCATTGGTCTATGTGTCTGTTCTCGTACCAGTACCGGGCTGTATTGACTAGCATCAATTCCAACTCATAGCAACCCTGTAGGACAGAGCAGGACTGCCCCATAGGGTTTCCAAGGAGAAGCTGGTGGATTCAAACTGCCAACCTTTTAGTTAGCAGCTGAGCTCTTAACCACTGTGCCACCAGGGCTCCTGTGGCTGTATAATAGGTTCTAAATTCAGGTAGCGTGAGGCTTCTCACTTTTTCTTTTTCAGTAATGCTTTGGAAACCCTGATGGCACAGTGCTTAAGTGCTACGGCTGCTAACCAAAGGGTCAGCGGGTTCAAATCCACCAGGCGCTCCTTGGAAACTCTATAGAGCAGTTCTACTCTGTCCTATAGAGTCACTCTGAGTCAGAATCGACTCAATGGCACTGGGTTTGGTGCGTTTTAGTAAAGCTTTACTTATTCAGGGCCTCTTCCCTTTCCATATGAAGTTGGTGATTTGTTTCTACATCTCGTTAAAGAATGCTGTTGAAGAGTTTTTCTTTAATTACCTCTTCAATCTCTTCTATGAGTCTGTTTAGTTTTTTTTTTTTAACCTAAGTTTGTGTTAGTTTAGGTAAGTAGTGCATTTCTATAAATTTGTCCATTTCCTCTAGGTTTTCAAATTTGTTGCAGTACAGTTTTTCATAGTATTCTGTTATGATTCTTTTTCTTTCAGTTGGGGCCATTGTGATACTACCTATCTCATTTCTTATTTGGGTTGTTTCCTTCCTCTCCTGCTTTTCTTTTGTCAGTTTGGCCAGTGGTTCATCGATTTTGTTGATCTTTTCGAAGAATCAATTTTGGTCTTGTTAATTCTTTCTATTGTTGTTGGTTCCCCTCCTTCCCCCCCACCCCCCCTTCTCTATTCCATTTATTTCTGCTCTAATCTTTATTATTTCCTTTCTTCTGGTGCCTGATGTCTTCTTTTCCTGTCCTTTTTCTATATGTTCTAGTTGTAGGATTAGTGTTTTTTTTGGCCCTTACTTCTTTTTGGAAGTGTGAACTTATTGCTATAAATTGACCTCTAAGCACTGCTTTTGCTGTGTCCTGAAGGTTTTGGTAAGATGTGTTTTCATTTTCATTTCAGTCTGTGAATTTTTTATTCTATCCTTGATTTCCTCTATTACCCAGTAGATTTTAAGTAGGGTATTGTTCAGTTTCCATGTATTTGATTTTTTTTCCTTACTGTTTCTGTTATTGATTTCTACTGTTATAGCATTATGACCAGAGAAGATGTTTTGTATTATTTTGATGTTTAGGCTTTTGTTAAGTGTTGCTTTGTGGCCTAAAATATGCTCTATTCTGGAGAATGTTCCATGCTGGAAAAGAATGTAAAATTTGCTGCTATTTGGTGGAGTATTCTATATATGTCTGTGTGGTCGCATTGGTTCGTTGTGGCATTTAGATCTTCTGTATCTTTACTGAGTTTCTGTCTACCTGTTCTGTGCTTCACTGATGAGTTGTAGTTTCCTACTGTTGTTGTGGAACTGTCTATTTCTCTTTTCAATGCTGTTTGAGTTTGTTTTATTTTTTTGTAGCAAGACCAGTTGAGCAAGCGGTTCCCCCTCAGTCCACTCACATTCATATTGCATAGGGTTACATAGGTACAACACTAGTTGGCTGTCTCAACCACCAGGCAATACATCAGTATTAACTGTCAGCCCCAATATTTTTTTATTATAATTTTTATTGTGCTTTAAGTTTACAAATCAAGTTGGTCTCTCACACAAAAACCCATATACACCTTGCTACACACTCCCAATTACTCTCTCCCTAATGAGACAGCCCACTCTCTCCCTCCACTCTCTTTTCATGTCCATTTCGCCAGCTTCTAACCCCCTCCACCCTCTCATCTCCCCTCCAGGCAGGAGATGCCAACACAGTCTCAAGTGTCCACCTGATCCAAGAAACTCACTCCTCACCAGCATCCCCCACCAACCCATTGTCCAGTCCAATCCATGTCTGAAGAATTGGCTTTGCGAATAATTCCTGTCCTGGGCCAACAGAAGGCCTGTGGGCCATGACCACCGGGGTCCTTCCAGTCTCAGTCAGACCATTAAGTCTGGCCTTATGAGAATTTGGGGTCTGCATCCCACTGCTCTCCTGCTCCCTCAGGGGTTCTCTGTTGTGTTCCCTGTCAAGGCAGTCATCAGTTGTAGCCGGGCACCATCTAGTTCTTCTGGTTTCAGGATGATGTAGTCGCTGGTTCATCTGGCCCTTTCTTTCTCTTGGGCTTGTTATCACCTTATGTCCTTGGTGTTCTTCATTCTCCTTTGATCCAGGTGGGTTGAGACCCATTGATGCATCTTTGATGGCTGCTTGCAAGCGTTTAAGACCCCAGACGCCACTCTTCAAAGTGGGATGCAGAATGTTTTCTTAATAGATTTTATTATGCAATTGACTTAGATGTCCCATGAGACCGTGGTCCCCAGACCCCTGCCCCTGCTATGCTGGCCTTCGAAGCATTCAGTTTATTCAGGAAACTTCTTTGCTTTTGGTTTAGTCCAATTGTGCTGACCTCCCCTGTATTGTGTGCTGTCTTCCCCTTCACCTAAAGTAGTTCTTATCTACTATCTAATTAGTGAATACCCCTCTCCCACCCTGCCTCCCTCCCCCTGCTTGTAACCACAAAAGAATGTTTTCTTCTCAGTTTAAACTATTTCTCCAGTTCTTATGATAGTGATCTTATACAATATTTGTCCTTTTGCAACTGACTAATTTCACTCAGCATAATGCCTTCCAGGTTCCTCCATGTTATGCAATGTTTCACAGATTTTTCACTGTTCTTTATTGATGGGTAGTATGCCATTGTGTGAATATACCATAATTTATTTATCCATTCATCCATTGATGGGCACCTTGGTTGCTTCCATCTTTTTGCTGTTGTAAACAGTGCTGCAGTAAACATGGGTATGCATATATCTGTTTGTGTAAAGGCTCTTATTTCTCTAGGATGTATTTGAAGGAGTGGGATTGCTGGATCGTATGGTAGTTCTATTTTAGATTTTTAGAGAAGAGAGGAAGCGCCAAATCGATTTACAAAGTGGTTGTACCATTTTACATTCCCACCAGCAGTGTACAAGTGTTCCAATCTCTCCACAGCCTCTCCAACATTTACTGTTTTGTGTTTTTTGGATTAATGCCAGCCTTGTTGGAGTGAGATGAAATCTCATTGTAATTTTGATCTGCATTTCTCTGAAGGCTAACGATTGTGAACATTTCCTCATGTGTCTGTTACCTACCTGAATGTCTTCTTTAGTGAAGTGTCTATTCATATCTTTTGCCCATTTTTTTAATTGCATTATTTGTCTTTTTGCATTGAGTTTTTGCAGTATCGTGTGATTTTAGAGATCAGGTGCAGATCAGAAAAGTCATAGCTAAAAACTTTTTCCCAGTCTGTAGGTAGTCTTTTTACTCTTTTGGTGAAGTCTTTGGATGAGCACAGGTGTTTGATTTTTAGGAGCTCCCAGTTATCTAGTTTTCTTTCTACATTCTTTATAATGTTTTGTATACTCTTTATGCCATGTATTAGGTCTCCTAACGTTGTCCCTATTTTTTCTTCCATGATCTTTATCTTTTTAGATTTTACATTAAGGTCCTTGATCCATTTTGAGTTAGTTTTTGTGCATGGAGTGAGGTATGGGTCTTGTTTCATTTCTTTGCAAATGGATATCCAGTTATGCCAGCACCATTTGTTAAAAAGACTGCCTTTTCCCCATTTAACTGTTTTGTGGCCTTTGTCAAATATCAAGTGCTCATATGTGAATGGATTTACGTCTCGATTCTCAATTGTGTTCCATTGGTCCATGTATCTGTTGTTGTACCAGTACCAGGCTGTTTTGACTACTGTGGCGGTATAATAGATTCTAAAATCAGGTAAAGTAAGACCTCCCACTTTGTTCTTCTTTTTCAGTAATGCCTTATTTATCCGGGGCCTCTTTCCCTTCCATATGAAATTAGTGATTTGTTTCTCCATCTCATTAAAGAATGTCCTTGGGATTTGGATTGGAATTGCATTAAATGTATAGATCACTTTTGGTAGAATAGACATTTTTGTAATGTTAAGTCTTCCTATCCATGAGCAAGGTATGTTCTTCCACTTATGTAAGTCTCTTTTGGTTTCTTCCAGGAGTGTACTGTAGTTTTCTTTGTATAAGTCTTTTACATCTATGGTAAAATTTCTTCCTAAGTATTTTATCTTCTTGGGGGCTACTGTAAATGGGATTGATTTGGTGATTTCCTCTTCGATGTTCTTTTTGTTGGTGTAGCGGAATCCAACTGATTTTTGTATGTTTATCTTGTATCCCGATACTCTGCTGAACTCTTCTATTAGTTTCAGTAGTTTTCTGGAGGGTTTTCTGTGTATAAGATCATGTCATCTGCAAGTGGAGATACTTTTACTTCTTCCTTGCCCATCTGGATGCCCTTTATTTCTTTATCTAGCCTAATTGCTCTGGCTAGGACTTCCAGCACAATGTTGAATAAGAGTGGTGATAAAGGGCATCCCTGTCTGGTTCCCAATCTCAATGGGAATACTTTCAGGCTCTCTCCATTTAGAGTGATGTTGGCTGTTGGCTTTGTGTAAATGCCCTTTATTATGTTGAGGAATTTTCCTTCTACTCCTATTTTGCTGAGAGTTTTTATCAGGAATGCGTGTTGGACTTTGTCAAGTGCCTTTTCTGCGTCAATTAATATAATCATGTGATTCTTCTCTTTTATTTTATTTATGTGGTGGATTACATTGTTTTAGTGGTTAAGTGCTATGGCTGCTAACCAAGAGGTTGGCAGTTCGAATCCGCCAGGCGCTCCTTGGAAACTCTATGGGGCAGTTCTACTCTGTCCTATGGGGTCATTATGAGTAGGAATCGACTTGACAGCAGTGGGTTTTTTTTGGTTTTAATGTTGAACCATCCCTGCATACCTGGTATGAATCCCACTTCGTCATGGTGAATTATTTTTTTGATGTGTTGTTGAATTCTGTTGGCTAGAATTTTGTGGAGGATTTTTGCATCTACATTCATGAGGGATATAGGTCTATAATTTTCTTTTTTTGTGGTGTCTTTACCCGGTTTTGGTATCAGGGATATGGTAGCTTCATAGAATGAGTTTGGTAGTATTCCATCCTTTTCTATGCTCTGAAATACCTTTAGTAGTGGTGGTGTTAACTCTTCTCTGAAAGTTTGGTAGAACTCTGCAGTGAAGCCATCTGGACCAGGGCTTTTTTTTGTTGGGAGTTTTTTGATTACCTTTTCTCTTCTTTTGCTATGGGTCTATTTAGTTGTTCTACCTCTGTTTGTGTTAGTTTAGGTAAGTAGTGTGTTTCTAGGAATTCATCCATTTCTTCTATGTTTTCAAATTTGAGTATAGTTTTTCTTAGTAATCTGATATGATTCTTTTAATTTCATTTGGGTCTGTTGTAATATCACCCATCTCATTTCTTCTTCAGGTTATTTGCTTCCTCTCCTGTTTTTCTTTTGTCAGTTTGGCCAGTAGTTTATCAATTTTGTTGATTTTTTTCAAAAAACCAGCTTTTGGTCTTGTTAATTCTTTCAACTGTTTTTCTGTTTCCTATTTCATTTAGTTCAGCTCTAATTTTTATTCTTTGTTTTCTTCTGGTGCCTGTGGGTTTCTTTTATTGCTCTCTTTCTATTTGTTCAAGTTGTAGGGATAATTCTTTGATTTTGGCCCTTTCTTCTTTTTGGATGTGTGTATTTATTGATATAATTTGGCCTCTGAGCACCGCTTTTGCTGTGTCCCAAAGGTTCTGATAGGAAGTGTTTTCAATCTCATTGGAGTCTCTGAATTTCTTTATTACACCCTTAATGTCTTTTATAATCCAACCTTTTTTGAGCAGGGTATTGTTCAGTTTCCAAGTGTTTGATTT
The DNA here is from genome assembly GCF_030014295.1 of Loxodonta africana. Lineage (NCBI taxonomy): Eukaryota > Metazoa > Chordata > Mammalia > Proboscidea > Elephantidae > Loxodonta > Loxodonta africana. The sequence continues at coordinate 78,256,104 of NC_087358.1, read as the reverse complement.
CTTTTCCCTGCTTTCCCTGTTACTGATTTCCACTTTTATGGCCTCATGGTCAGAGAAGATGCTTTGTAATATTTCAGTGTTTTGGATTCTGCTAAGGCTTGCTTTATGACCTAATATGTGGTCTATTCTAGAGAATGTTCCCTGTGCACTAGAAAAGAAAGTACACTTGGTTGTTGGGTGAAGTGTTCTGTATATGTCTCCGAGGTCACGTTCGTTGATTGTGGCATTTAGATCTTCTGTCTTTATTGAGCTTCTCTCCGGAAGTCCTGTTCTTTACTGAAGGTGGTGTGTTGAAGTCCCCTACTATTATTGTGGAGCTGTCCGTCTCACTTTTCAATGCTGATAGAGTTTGTTTTCTGTATCTTGCAGCCCTGTCATTGGGTGCATAAATATTTAATATGGTTATATCTTCTTGGCATATTGTCCCTTTAATCATTATATAGTGTTCTTCCTTATCCTTTATGATGGATTTAACTTTAGTCTATTTTGTCAGAAATTAGTATTGCCACTCCTGCTCTTTTTTGATTGTTGTTTGCTTGATATATTCTTTTCCATCCTTTGAGTTTTAGTTTGTGTCTCTAAGCCTAAGGTGTGTCTCTTGTAGGCAGCATATAGACGGATCTTGTTTTTTAATTCATTCTGCCACTCTCTGTCTCTTTATTGGTGCATTTACTCCATTTACATTCAGGGTAATTATGGATAGGTATGAATTTAGTGCTATTATTTTGATGTCTTTTTTTGTGTGTTGACAGTTTCTTTTTCCCACTAGATTTTATGTGCTGAGTAGATTTTCTTTATATATTGTCCTTTCCTCATATTTGTTGTTGTTGATTTTGTTTCTGCTGAGTCTCTATTTTTCCCTTGTATTTTAATGGTTTATCTCCTTTGTGGTTACCTTATTATTTACCCCTATTTTTCTAAATTTAAAAGTAATTTTATTTCTTTGTATCGCTGTATCTTCTTCCCCATATGGAAGATGCATGATTACATTTCTTAGTCCCTCTTTATTATTTTAATGTTGTCTTCTTTTATATAATAACATTGCTGTTACCCTGTTTTGGGCTTTTTTTTTTAATATATAATCTTTGTTTGTTTGGATTTCCCTGTCTGGGTTGACTTCTGGCTGTTCTGCCCAGTGTTCTAGTCTTGGGTTGATACCTGATATTATTGATTTTCTAACCAAAGAACTCGCTTTAGTAGTTCTTGTAGTTTTGGTTTGGTTTTTACAAATTTCCTCAACTTGTGTTTATCTGGATATGTCTTAATTTCACCTTCATATTTAAGAGACAGTTTTGCTGGGTATATGATTCTTGGCAGGCAATTTTTTTCCTTCAATTTTTTAAATATGTCATCCCATTGCCTTCTTGCCTTCATGGTTTCTGCCGAATAGTCCGAGTTTATTCTTATTGGCTCTCCTCTGTAGGTGACTTTTTGTTCATCCCTCACTGCTCTTATAATTCTCTCTTTATCTTTTGTTTTGGCAAGTTTGATTATAATATGTCTTGGTGACTTTCTTTTAACATCTACCTTATGTGGAGTTCTATGAGCAACTTGGATAGATATCTTCTCATCTTTCACAATATCAGGGAAGTTTTCTGCCAACAAATCTTCAACAATTTTCTCTGTATTTTCTGTTATCGCTCCCTGTTTTGGTACTCCAATCACTCGTAGGTTATTTCTCTTGATAGAATCCCACATAATTCCTAAGGTTTCTTCATTGTTTTTAATTCGTTTATCTGATTTTTCTTCAATTATATTAGTGCCAAGTGATTTATCTTCGAGTTCAGAAGTTCTAGCTTCTACTTGCTCAGTTCTGCTCCTCTGATTTTCTATTGAGTTGTCTAATTCTGTAAGTTTATTGTTAACCTTCTGAATTTCTGATTGCTGTCTGCCTATGGATTTTTCTAGCTTTTTAAACTTTTCATTATGTTCCTGAATAATCTTTCTAATTTTTCAGTTGCTTTATCTTTGTGTTCCTTGGCTTGTTCTGTGTATTGCCTCATTTCCTTCCTGATGTCTTGAAGGGCTCTGTATATTAAACTTTTGTATTCTGCCTCTGGTAATTCCCGGAATGCACTTTCATCTAGAAGATCCCTGGATTCTTTGTTTTGAGAGCCTGTTGCGGAGGTCATGGTCTGTTTCTTTATGTAACTTGATATTGCCTGTTGTCTTCAAGCCATCTATAAGTTATTGTATTTGTTTATGCTTGCTTACTGTGTCGTAGCTGCTTGCTTTGTTTTGTCTTGGTATACCCCTATGGGTTGCTTGAGTGAGCTAGCTTGATTATTTTTGCCTTTGGAGCCCTGGTGTCCTGTCCCCAGCTGGCTAGAGCTGTTATCAGGTATATCAGTCTAGGAGTCCATTCAGTTTTCTTGTATGAATTCAGCTCAGGTTTCCACATAGCTGATTATCACGTGTGTGATACAGGCTCTGTCCTATAGTCTTAGAGGGGCAGGGGTGATTAGCACATATACCAGTATCTGATTGCAGCAGGGGATCACACTCTGAACAAGGCAGGGGGCTGAGAACCGACCCCCAAGTGTCTCTGAGGAAAACGCACCTCTGTTCCCTAGAGCATGCTGTTGGGTGGGTTCTGCACAGGGACTACAGGCACCCAAAGTTTTGGTTTTAAGCATTGGGAGGTACCAGTTATCTTTGGACCTCTGTCGTGGGTGACTGGGTGACCTGAGTGGAGCTACCAGTCCTTAGGTCCCTGATGTGGGTAGGTGAGGACCTTGTTTAATAGGCAAAGAAATGTTAAACGTCAAACACCCACCTCTCCACCACACCACTGAAATGGTTGGAGTTTGCCAACAAGGGCCTCTTCTCCCGAAATAGGCCCACACAGGTCCATGCAGAAGGGAAAGGTGCTCAAGGTCCAGGGACTGTTTATGCCTGGACAGGAGCCGCTTCTGTCCTAAGCTCCCCCGGTTAATGGAGCTAGCAAATTATCTTTTCCCCCCAATTTCATATTTTTTCCTTCCCCAAGGCCGGGAGGATGGCTCTAGGTGCTCACCAGGGTCTATCTCAGGCCCAGGGATTCAGCTGCTGAAGCCGGCTTGGAGGTGGGGGGGAACGCGGTAAAATATACGCAAGTACTTAGCTTTTGCTGAGAGCACTCCGTTGTCCTGAGGTTCCAGAGGTGCAAGTGGGCTGTGTGGCTGGCTGCTTGTCCCTGAGGAAACTGCGGCTGAATGCTAGTACCAGCCCGCTGCCACCACCACCACTCCGGGAATGGTGCCTGAGGGCTCCCTGCGATTCAGGCCCAGTAACTTCTCTCCACTTCTGAACTGACTCTTCCTCCCCCTGCCTCTCAGTTCGTTGTCTATGCTTGCCTTTGATGCTCAGGGCTCCTTTTTGGGGGTGTGTTTGTTGTAAAGAGGGCTCACCAGAAGCATCTGTCTATTCCGCCATCTTGGCTCCGCCTCCCTCTAATACCTGCCAGCTTCAGTTTTGCCATGATGGGGGAATGTACAGTCCATCCCATCAGGCCCTTGGGATTTCTGGCATACATGTTCGGGGTATAGTTACAGTCTCTTGCTTGGGGGTTACCCCTGCTTCTGGCACCCACAACTGCATCCCTGGTCATGAGACCACATCATCTGACAGGAAAAAAGCAATTGTAGGTGACATGAGGAAGAATGGTACAGTGTCAACCATTGTCCTCTCCCACTCCCTCTTCCCCAGATCCCTCAGAGAAGCATAGGTTTCTGTCCAGTTCTGATCATCCCTTTGTTTCCCTCATGTTGAGTGTGAGCATGCACTCATGAAAGCGTGTGAACCAGCCTTTCATGCCTTTACCACCCCCCGCCTCCGTTTTAGTTAACAAATGTTTCAATCGCCCATTCCGATTTTGTATCAAACCATTACTCTGAGGGTGGTATGTAACCTGATATGTCCATTTAATATGATGTTTCTTGGCCCATTGCTTCACTCTGTGGGCTGTAATGTGTGTTTCTTGGTCTGATGAAATATAACTCAGTGGCCCAAATTGGTACAATATCTTTTGTTTCAGTCCCTTAATGATGTTTTTGGCATTTGCATATTTCACAGGATATGCAAAGCCCAATCCAGAATAAGTATTTACTCCTGTGAGGGCCCATTTGTAGCCACCTGGCGCCACTGGTATCATTGGTACGTTGTAATCAAAATGCCAGCTATATGCAGAGCTCTCCCCTCCTCCGCCCAGGGAATCAGCCCCATAGCCATCTACAACCTCTGTATTCCTTTCTGGCAGACAGAGTCATCCTTATTGGCATTTTGTGGCTTAGAAGGTGTAAGAGGGATGTGTCTAAATTCAGCCCATCTCTACATTGCTGCAGCATCCCCCATGCCTGCTCATTCCACGGACCCAGTTGGCTACCTCAAGCCAGCATACTAACAGGTCCAATTGCTGATTCCAATTGCCTTCTGATCCAGGAAAGGGGTTTTTTCTGATAGGCATCAACATGCCCTACTCTGATGCACCCTCTGTGTTCCCAGAATGTTTTCTATAGGTTCATGCCCCACATGGGTTTCCTGATAATGGTCCAATTCTCCATTGCCCGTTTGGCTGACCATATAGCCAGGCCATTGGCCACTGCCCATGAGTCAGTAAAAATCCTGACATATGGGCTCTCCCCATTGCACAATTAGTCCATCATGGCTAGGAAGACAGCATGCAGTTCAGCCCATTGAGCTGACCTTTTCTTCTTCAGTCAGAGTCTTTCCATCTTCTGGTCTTAATGCAGCAGCTTTCCACATCACATGTTGTCCATGTACCCTGGAACTGCCATCCATGAACCAAACAGCCTTCTACTGGTCATTAGAAAGTTGTTCATAGGGCACGGTTCATGTAGCAAATAACAGGTGAGTAATTGCCTTTCAAATGGCGTGTATCCTGCTGCAACATCTGGAAACTTTCTAGTCCAGAATCCCAGTGGTCGCCATAGGGCAGTGTTATGGATTGAATTGTGTCCACCAGAAGTGTGTGTCAACTTGGCTAGTCCATGATTCCCAGTACTGTGTGGTTGTCTACTGTTTTGTCATTTGATATGATTTTCCTATGTGTTGTGAATCTTACCTCTATGATATTAATAAGTTGGAATTAGTAGCAGTTATGTTAGTAAGGCAAATGGCTCATCCAGTTGTGGAGCCTGGCAAGTCCCAAATCCATGGGTCGGGCTTAGGCTTCTCCCAACCCATAAGGCTGCAGGGGCTGATGGACCCAAACTGGCAGTTCAGACCACAGGCTGCTGGCTCACAAGGCAGTGGAAGCTGGTGAATCATGTCAGACAGTAGGCCGCCGACCAGTGGGACTGTGGAGGCAGGTGGTTGGGAATGTGCATTTAACTGCAAGTTTGGCATCACTGTTTGGTTCTGGAGGTACCTGCAGAGTCCCTGCTGTTTAGCTGCACCAGGTGTGGTGGGTTTCAGCTGTTTGCGTCAACATGTCTGCACCGTGCAGATTGTCCTAGCAGGACACTGGTGATCTGGTGATCCATAATTCTTCGTTTCTTCTGTTTTTGAATTGTCTCTTCTTCCACCTATGGCTCAGTCCAATTCTGCAGCTTTGTCTTTGATGCTTAGGGTGCCTGCATTGTCATTCATGTCTGATTCACTTGTTTTTTCATGTCTTTGTGTAAGAGGGACAACATGTAGCTTCTGATTATTCCACCATCTTGGCCTCATCTCTCCAGGCTTGGGTCTTTGTATAGCTAGATTTTTGCCTAGTGATTCAGTCATGCATCACTTAACATCCAGGGTACATTCTGTGAAATAGGATGTTGTGTGATTTGGACATTGTGAGAACATCTGGGTCTGTGGGGCACGGGGCTCCCTGGCACACAGGCCCAGGGGCTGCTTGTGGGGTGAGCCACCCAAGCAGCTGCCACTGCAGATGCCACAGGTGAGTGCTCAGCTGGGTCCTGCCCAGCGTGTGACTCCACGGTCACAGTTGGAAGGCTTCAGGCGTGGGCTGGGCAGCAGGGAATGGTCTCAGTGGCCCTGTTCCAGCATGATGCCTCGTGATGCCTGCTGACCTTGGGCGTTTGGGAGCAGAATCGGGTGCCCACTCCTCCCAGTAGCAGGAGCTCCTATTCCCTCCGGTGGAGTTGGCTGGGTGGGCTCATTGCCGAGTCAGGCTGTGGGCATTCCCTGGAGTTCATGAACTGGACCACGGACGTATATGCCGTCATACATTGCTCAAAGGGACATTATGGGATGCATGACTGTATTTATGTAGGTACATATTAAGTATATTTATATTTCCTATTTCTTCTGAAGCCAGTTTTAGTAACTAATTTTTTTCCTAAGAAAATTATCCATATCATCTATATTTTAAAATTAATGGCATAGATTTGTTATAATTTATTTATAATTTAAGGTTTTTAAGTCTATAATGTACTTGTATTACATTCCCTTTTTATTCCTGATAATACTTATTTGTGTGTGCACTCCCTCTCCTTTTCTCTTTCAATCTATCTTTCCAGGAGTTTTTCTATTTTATTAGTTTTTTGTTTGTTAGTTTTGGTAATTTCTATTACTTTCGTTTTCCACTTCACTAGTTTCTATTCTTAGCTCAAATCTATCTTCCAGTTGATTACTTATCTCTATAACTATGTCTATCTTTCTATTTAACCTATCCAGTGATTTTTTTTACTTTCAATAACTATATTTTTCATTTTGAACAATTCTGTATAGATTTTTTCATATTTTTCTTTTCCTTCCTGTCACGCCTTATTCTTTTCTGATGTCTAGATTTTCCTTTATGTATTTAGTGATTAAACATTTATTTTATAATATTTATTGTACAATTCTATTGAGAATCTTAAAATGTCCAACTCTCCTATATATTGCTTCAGCTACTTCCTACTTTACTTGGAATAGTATTTCCTTGTGCTTAGTAATTTTGAATTTACAGTGGGACTTTACATGTAGGAAGCTTGGGTCAAGGAATTGCCCCCTCAGATAAGTTTTGCACTTAAAACTACCAGGACCAATTTTTATGTTAATTGTATTTTTATTTGGAGATTTCCAGTACCAAATAAAAAACCAAAAACCAAACCCAGTGCCGTCGAGTCGATTCTGACTCATTAGAACTCCAAATCTACGTATTAGATAAGCCAGTAGAAACCTTTTCCCCCATCCAGTGCCCAGGCAGAAACAAAAATGAGAAATTAGAGCATGAATTTTGTTCTGGCTCACACTTCTTCTCTAGGGCCCAGGCTTTATACTAGGGTCTTAGTTCTGCCTACCCTTATTTCTCCTTGTCCTGTGCGGGCATCAAATGTAACGGACTCTGGGTAACCACAGCATTGGCTCATTTACCAAGCACTTTGGTTTTTGCTTCTCGCTTTTATTCTGTTTCCTTGGAGGTATCCTTTTATTCTAACCCCTACATTTAAAAGAATGTTTATTATATTTTATTCACCATTTATAAGTGTTTGTGATGGGAAAGTTTTCAAGTATCTACTTCACAGTACTGGCATTGTAATTTATTATAAAAACTTTTGTTTAGTTAGAATGGCATGTGTCTAGCACTGTTGTATGTAGTGGTGCTTCTGGGCTACTCTTTTATAACACCAGGTCATGATTTGGACTGAGGGTTCTTATTTCAGAGATACCATGGATGAGTCGGAGGTAAGTCATCCAAACTTTTTCCACCTATGTAAGATAAATTGCTCTTATGAGTTTAACTGCTGGATATGACCTCTTTGACACAGTTATTCGCTACTGACCGAGAAAAGCTTGGCTTTTCTTTCTTCATATTGACAGATAACCAAGTCAGGCAAAAAAAACAGGTTATGAGAAGTTTGATTTTAATTATTGCAGATTTATTGTTTTCCACAATGTGTTCTTCACATAGACAGCATCTCATAGTCCAAGTGTCAGTGGGCACAGGAAAAGACCGTGGTAGCCCAAGTTCCCATTTGAAAAAGACAGGAACACTTGGCAAGGTAGGGAAAATTGGATAGTGCCTGAAACAGCTTACTTCTGTTTTATCATCTAGGATTGCTACGGGGTAAGATTGAACACAGAGAATAAAGGAAACAAATCAAGCTTTAAATCAGTGCTTCCACCACCAACACCTTGACAAATGCGTGTTTTAGTGTTAAGTGTATGGACCCTCTCTTTCATATCTGCTTTTATGTGTGTCTGAGTGGGAAGCGTCTAGGAGCACTGCTGAAGAGTGACGTGAGAGTCAAGCAGTTCCATGTCTACACTCTGAGTTTTCCACTTTAAATTTTTTTTTATTGTTTTCGCTTTCCTTACCTCGGTGGCCATCTCTGAAACTGCACATGCCTGAGGAGTAAATGCAGAACAAAAGCCCAGAGAACCAAAGACACCGGATTGGTTTCACCTGGCTCGTATCTGTCCTAAACACTGCCTGACTTTCAAAGCCAGAGACTGTCTTCACGTAAGAGAGTGAGTGCAGTCCTGCCCAGTAACGTCCCTCCTCCCCTGTGTCCCTTACCCACTCCTCAACATGCTGTAGAAAAAACAGTTGCCATGGAATGAGCTCTGACTCGTGGCGACCTCATGTCAGAGTAGAACTGTACTCCATACGGTTTGTCAGTGGCTGAGGTTTTGAAAGCAGATCTCCAGGCCTTTCTTCCAAGATGCTTCTGGGTGGACTTGAACCTCCAACATTTCAGTTAGCAGGTGAGCGTGTTAACTGTTTGTGCCACCCAGGGACTCCTCAACATGCTGTTGTTGTTTTTGTTATCAGGTGCCATCCAGTCAATTTCTACTCACAGGGACCCTATGTGACAGAGTAGAACTGCCATAAACCGAAAAAAAAAAAAAAAACATTTCCGTGGAGTAGATTCTGACTCATAGCTACTCAGTAGGGCAGAATAGAACTGCCCTCTAGGGTTTTCTAGGAGCAGCTGGTGGATTCAAACTGCCAGCTTTTTGGTTGGCAAATGAGCTCTGAATGACTACGCCACCAGGGCTCCTGATGTGCCATTGCTGATCTTAATTTTTATCATGATGGGAGATCCTTTTTGCTAGTCTGCTGAAAGTCCACATAAATAACACAAAGAGGAAAAAGAAAATGTCTTCCTCTTCGATTCATTAAGTCGTATGTCTCTGCTGTGTGTAACGGCTACTAGAAAGAGTTACTCTTCCTGCATTTAGGCAAAACATGTTGGTCTGGGCTCTTTATTTAACTGTTTATTTTTGTCACTTACCTATCACTAAGGGTCTACGATGTGGGAAGCACTGTAACAAGGTTTCCAAGGATAATGTAAAACAAAGAGGCAGATCATCCCTGTCTACAGGAGGCTTTCAATATAATGAAAGGAAAGGCAATTGCATAACGCACACACGTAACAGAAGAGAAAACACCCCAAAGTAAGCCAGTATAAACAAACACAGTGCTGTCCTCTGCTTGAAGTAAATTCACACTCAAAATATTGAACTTAACAACACACAGCACAAGTGTAGGGAAGAAGAAACTTGTGCCTTCGAGGATTTCCTTGTTAGAGTAAATCATGAGATGGAATCTCTGGATACTGTTGCATTACAGTTTAATAAATTTTTATTCATTTGTTCAGCAAATGGGGATTAAGAATCTGATAGTCACTCATTCATTCATTTAAAAAATGTGTGTTGAGAACTTTAACTGTACCAAAGCAGGGCAGGGACTTAAGTAAGACAAAAACAGTTGCTATCAAGTTGATTCTGACTCATAGAGTACCGTGTGTGCCAGAGTAGAACCTTGCTCCATAGGGTATTCAATGGCTGATTTTTCAGAAGTAGATCACCAGGCCTTTCTTCCAAGGAATCTCTGGGTGGACTCAAACCGCCAACCCTTTGGTTAGTAGCCAAGTACATTAATTGTTGGCACCACAGAAAGTACAGGGTTATGTCCTAATAAAATTTGTGCTGCATCTTTAAGAGACAGCTAAAATTTCACTGTTTGGAAGAGATTTACACATGAGAAACTCAGATTAATGCTCTCATTTTGTGCCCCAGTCATTTTGTGCAGATACGCTAAACACCCTACATGAATGTCTTTAGTCCCCAGCACTTCAGTAAAGGTCACAATTTAATACATCGGTTCATTAGGAAGAGTATTAAGTCAGTGCAAACAATGTTCCACTAAGCTTTGCTGTGAGTTTTTGGAGGTTAATTAAAGAACATTCAAGCTGAGTCCATTTTCTGCTTTTGTGTGACAGCCTGCAGGGGTTTTAGCTCTAAAGTGGCTGGCTTCCTCGATCACCCTGGAAAAACTACCATGCAATACATGAGCCAGGGCAATGTAAAAGGCAATGTGGTGAGCCCTATGGTAAATGCAACTCAATTCACCGCCATTAAGAAGCTTACTGGCATCAGAAAAGCTTTCTCAATAGCAGGAATAGTATTTTAGAGAAGAAAACATTTCTGGAGCTAGAAAAATACATCATGACACGGTATGTGGGTAAAATATTTTGTATGCATTTATGCTGAGTGAAAGACCTGGCCATCATCCTTTTTCTTTTTTGAATACAATTATTTACATCCAAATAAGCTACAAAGAAAATACCAAAATGGTTGTCAGAAGAGACTCTGAAACTTGCTCTTGAACCTCAAGTAGCTAAAGTGAATGGGAGAAATGATAAAGTGAAAGAGCTGAAAAGAAGATCTCAAACAGTAGCTCGAGAAGACAAAGTATTACAATGAAATGTCCAGAGACCTGGAGTTAGAAAACCAAGAAGGAAGAGCACACTCAGCATTTCTCAGGCTGAAAGAACTGAAAACACAACAAAAACTCAAAACTCAAGTTATAATGTCGAAGGATTCTATGGGCAAAATGGAACCCTGGTGGCACAGTGGTTAAGAGTTCAGCTGCCAACTCAAGATCGGCAGTTCCAATCCACCAGCCACTCCTTGGAACCCTATGGGGCAGTTCTGCTTTGCCCTACAGGGTTGCTATGAGTCAGAATCAACTTGACAGCAGCAGGTTTGGTTTTGGTTTATGGACAAAATATCGAATGATGCAGGAAGTATCAAAAGAAAGTTGAAGGAATACAAAGAATCACTGTACCAAAAAAAAAAAAAAAAGAATCGGTTGATGTTTAACCATTTCAGGAGGTAGTATATGATCAAGAACCTACAGGATTGAAGGAAGAAGTCCAAGCTGCACCAAAGGCACTGGCAAAAAACAAAGCTCCAGGAATTGACAGAATACCAATTAAGATGTTTCAACCAACATATGCAATGCTGGCAGCGCTCACTCATCAATGCCAAAAAATTTGGAAGACACCTGCCTGACCAACTGACTCAAAGAGATCCATATTTGTGCCCATTCCAAGGAAAGATGATCCAACAGAATGTGGAAATTATTGAAACATGTCATTAATATCACACGCAATTAAAATTTTTGTAAAGATAATCCGAAAGTGTTTGCAGCAGTACATTGACAGGGAACTGCCAAAAATTCAAGGTGGATTCAGAAAAGCATGTAGAATGAGGAATATCATTTCTGATGTCAGATGGATCTTGGCTAAAAGCAGAGAATACCAGAGAGATGTTTACCTGTGTTTTATTGACTGTGCTAAGGCATTCAACTGTTTGGATCATGACAAATTATGGATAACATTGCAAAGAATGGGAATTCCAGAGGAATTCTCATGAGGAACCTGTACATAGACCAGGAAGGAGGCAGTCATCCAAACAGAACAAGGGAATACTGTGTGGTTTAAAGTCAGGAAAGGTGTGCATCAGGATTGTATCTTTTCACCATATTTATTCAGTCTGTATGCTGCGCAGGTAATCCAAGAAGCTGAACTATATGAAGAAGAACAGCATCGGGATTGGAGGAAGGCTCATTGACAAGTGCAATATGCAGATGCTTGCTGAAAGTAAAGAGGACTTGACGCACATACTGATGGAGATCAAAGGTACAAGGGCCTTCAGGATGGATTACACCTCAAGATAAAGAAAACAAAAATCTTCACAACTCAACCAATAAGTGACCTCATGATGAATGGAGAAAATACTGGAGTTGTCAAGAATTTCATTTTTCTGGGATCCACAATCAATGCCCATGTAAGCAGCAGTCAAGAAATTCAAATGACGTTTTGCATTGGGCAAGTCAGCTGCAAAAGACCTCTTTAAAATGTTAAGAAGCAAGGATGTCACTTTGAGGACTAAGGTGGACCTGACTGAAGCTTGGTATTTTCAATCACCTCATATGCATGAGAAGGCTGGGCAATAAGGAAGATCAAAGAAGAATTGATGTATTTGAATTATGGTTTTGGTGAAGAATATCAAATATACCATGGACTACCAGAAGAACAAACAAACCTGTTTTGGAGGAAGTACAGCCAGAATGCTCTGTAAAAGCAAGGGTGGCGAGACTTTGTCTCACATACTTTGGAAGGACCAATCTCTGGAGAAGGACATCATGTTTGGTAAAGTAGAGGGTCATCGAAAACAAAGAAGATGGATTGAAACAGAGGCTGCAAAAATGGGCTCAACATAGCAACAATTATGAGGATGATGCAGGACCAGGCAGTGTTTCATTCTGTTGTACACAGGGTTGCTCTGAGTGGGAACCAACTCGATGGCACCCAGCAACACGAAGAAGCTACAATTCAGTAATGCCAATCCTGTCATTGGAAGAAATGGTCAGATTCAAATAACATAACAACTTGACTAAGCAAAGTTACATTCTGTATTTAGTATGATTGAGTTACAATATTAAAAATCAAGATAAAGAAAAATGAGTTTCTCACTGCTCAGAATAGTAACATATTGCGGTCATTTACAGATGAATTAACACAGTTGATGAGCTCAGGATTCATTGCAAGCCCACGATGTGCAGTGAGCCCGCATGATGTGAAAGGCATGTGGGCGCTGAGGTGGACACCATGGGGGGACAGCCTCTGTCATCAGAGATGACACAAGCCAATGGGAGAGACAGATTCGCAAGAGACTTTAACAAATGGCAAAGAGAAGTAAGTGCCATTCAGAACATGTTTGTATATCCAGTCAGTACTTAGTTTCTAGGGCTACCAGAATTTAAAGAAATGTTCTTGTTTTCTAAAAGAAATAAACAGTCTTATACTTCTTTTTTTTTATACTTCCAGGGCGTTCAGTTGACTCAAATTATCAAGAAGTGATAATATGATAAATAAAAATATATATAGTCATCCTACGATACTTTATGAAAAGTCTCTCATATCCGGATGTGTACCAGGCCTGCTGCCTGGCCAGTGTATGCCGTTTTGTTATTGAAAAAGAAGCAGCGTGCAGGCAGAAGACACTGCTGTGGGCCTCTGCATCAGGTCCAGGAGTCCAGTCTGTGGCCATGGTACCCTGCTCTAGGGCAAGCCTGGGAGCAGGTGTGCTTCTCCAGACCCTCCTTCTCTCACATGCAGAGAATGGCCCACTCTCACTTTTTCTTACTACCCCCTTCACTCATGTTTGTTTAAAATGAGTAATTCCAGCAAAAAAAGTCTGCAAACCCCGATGCAAATGTCAAATATCACAAAATGATCTGGAGACCTTAATTTTGCTCACTCTTATTTTAACTATACATTTAAAACAAATATAATATTAAGAAAGTAGTAAGAGATTTATTGAATTTTATTTCTTAATATGTCAATAATCTGCACAAATCATTATTTAAATTTTATTTTGTAAATAAAATTTTCTTCTCTGTGTTGTTCCTTGTTTGAAACACAGGCATAATAATATCTGAATTCTTACCTGATGGATTTTTGTGAGGATGACCTATATGAAAGCACTTTGAAAACTGTAAAAAAAAAAAAAAGAATGGTGGGAATTATTGGCATTAGAGTCTAGAAATACAGGTTTGAAGCACATTGTGGATATCACTGAATGAGGCAGACAAACAGAGAGAGCTGCTGTCCGTTGGACTCCAACTAATGGCGACCTATATACAATAAGACAAAACATTGCCCAGTCCTGCATCATTCTTATGATCTTTGATATGTTTGAGCTGGTCATTGCACCTCTCATACCAATCCACCTCACCAAGGGTCTCCCTCACCCTCGCTGGTCCTCTATTTTATCAAACATGATATCCTCCTGCAGCAAATGATCCCTTCTGATGACATGTCCAAAGCAAGGGCACTGGACAGTGTTCTGTTGTGATCCATAAGGTTTCCACTGGCCAATTTTCAGAAGTAGATCACCAGCTCTTTATTCTTAGTCTCTCTTAGTCTGAAAACTGTCCACCATGGGTGACTCTGCTGGTATTTGAAATACTGGTGACATAGCTTCCAGTATCACATAAGCTACCAGAGTGTGACATACTGACAGAAGGGTGGTGGAAATGAATAAGGAGTTATGAATTTATTTGAAAGGGAGCAGCTGAAAGTTTCTTGACACAAGTGAAGGTCATTAATTATAATGCAGTGTGAGTGGACAAAGATTGGAACCACAAAGACAATTGGACGTGAAAGAGGAGGACTCTGAGGCTGGAGAGGAAACAATGCAGTGCTGAGAAAAACAGATATGACTCTGATCTAAGAGAAGGGAGAAGGGGAATTAAAAAATATGTATCTAAAAAATTTTATGCCTTACCTTATAAGAAATGGGGAGAGAGAACCAGTCTGAGGCAAGGAAGTTGGAATAAGATAAGAAATTCTGTTTAAACATGTTAAGGTGGAGCTACCTGTAGGATGAGCAAGCAGAAGTAGGCTACAGGCCTCTATGAATACGGAGCTAACTAAACTGGAGGGAGTTATATAGGCAACGGTGGTTTAGTGGAATTCTCACCTTCCACGCTGGAGACCTGGGTTCAATTCCTAGCCAGTGCGCCTCCTGCACAGTCACCATCTGTCTACCAGTGAAGGCTTTCGTGTTGCTATGATGCCGAACAGGTTTCAGCAAAGCTTCCAGACTAAGATGAACTAGGAAGAAAGGCCTGGCGACCTACTTCTGAAAATCAGCAAGTGAAAAGATTGTGAATCACAACAGTTCAATCCCATTGTTCATGAAATTGCCATGAGTTGAGGGGCTGACTCAACAGCAGCTAATGGCAATCAGGAGTTAGAAGTTTGTGAGTCATACCCCTGATGGTGACAGTAGAAATCTGGAGGGTGGATGAGAGCTACAAGAGAGTACAGGGTGAAAAGAGTTAATTACTGTTCATATGTATTTATGATAATGAGTATGTAAAGCAGAGTAATGAAAGGCTTTTAGAATATATTTCTGCTAGATATTCATATACAGATCTTTTTAGCTGTTGCAGATGTTGTTGTTGTGTTCTATTGAGTTGATTTCAACTCACAGTAATCCCATGTGACAAAGTACAACTGCCCCATAGGGTTTCCTAGTGGTGCTAAACATCCATTAATAATCAGAACCTGGACTGTACGAAGTATGAATCTAGGAAAATTAGAAATCGTCAAAAATGAAATAGAACGCATAAACATCAATATCCTAGAAATTAGTGAGCTGAAATGGACTGGTATTGGCCATTTTGAATTGGATAATCATACAGTCTACTATGCTGGGAATGACAACTCAAAGACGAATGGTGTTGCATTCATCGTCAAAAAGAACGTTTCAAGATCTATCCTGAAGTACAGCTCTGTCAGTGATAGGATAATATCCATACACCTATAAGGAAGACCAGCTAATAGGACTATTATTCAAATTTACGCACCAACCACTAGGGCCAAAGACGAAGAAATAGAAGATTTTTATCAGCTGCTGCAGTCTGAAATTGATCGAACATGCAATCAAGATGCATTGATAATTACCGGCAATTGGAATGCAAAAGTGGGAAACAAAGAAGAAGGATCAGTAGCTGGAAAATATGGCCTTGGTGATAGAAACAATGCCAGAGATCGAATGATAGAATTTTGCAAGGCCAACGACTTCTTCATTGCAAATACTTTCTTTCACCAACATCAACGGCGACTGTACACATGGACCTCGCCAGATGGAACACACAGAAATCAAATTGACTACATCTGTGGAAAGAGACGATGGAACAGCTCAATATCATCAGTCAGAACAAGGCCAGGGGCTGACTGTGGAACAGACCATCAATTGCTCATATGCAAGTTCAAGCTGAAACTGAAGAAAATCAGAGCAAGTCCACGAGAGCCAAAATATGACCTTGAGTATATCCCACCTGAATTTAGAGACCATCTCAAGAATAGATTTGATGCATTGAACACTAGTGACCGCAGACCAGACGAGTTGTGGAATGACATCAAGGACATCATGCATGAAGAAAGCAAGAGGTCACTGAAAAGACAGGAAAAAAGAAAGACCGGGCAGCATTTTGTTCAGTTGTGCATAGGGTCACTGTGCATCGGAACCGACTTGACGGCACCTAACAACAACAGCAACAATGTTTGCTTTGTTCCTCTTACTCTCCTGTGCTGAATTCCTTTTGTTGTGGATTTCTTTTTTCACTTCTTTAGTTTTTTTTTTTTAGTTTTTGTAGGTTTTGTTTTTATTGAGACTTTATGTTTTTCTTCTTTATTTTGATGGGTAGGTTTGTTAACTTTCTTTGTGGTTACCTTGAAATTTACCCTTATCTTCCTAGGTTTGAGCTTGTCTACCATTATTTGGTAGGGCCTTGCCTTCTTCTCCATTAGAAAGTTCTTTACCTACATCATTTATTCCCTCTTTTATTGTTCTGACGTTATTGTTGTTTACAGATTAACCTCTCTGGTTCCCTGTTGCAATTCTTATTGTTTTGGGTAGTCCTCGAGAGTTCATTTCCTACGTTGGTATCTGGCTGGTACAATCTTGCATCCTAGATTCAGGCTGTGGTTTGATGTTGTTTGTTCTCAGACTAAAGGACTCCCTGTAATAATACTTGTAAGTTTGGTTTGGTTTTTACATATTCCCTTAATTTCTGTTTATCTGGAAACATCCTAATTTCACTTTCATATTTGAACAGAAGTTTTCCAAGGTATATTATTCTTGGATGGCAGTTTTTTTCTTTAAAGGTTTTATGTATGTCATCCCATTGCCTTCTTGTCTGCATGGTTTCTGCCTAATAGCCAGAGCTTAGTCTTGTTGTTCCTCCTCTATATGTGACTTTTTGTTTTTCTCAAGCTGCTCTCAGGATTTTTTCTTTGTCTTTGGTTTTAGCGAGTGTGATTATGATACGCCTTGGTGTTTTTTTTTGAGGGGGTTCTATTCTATATGGGGTTCTTTGAGCTTCTTGGATGGTCAGCTTTTCATCATTCATGATATTAGGAAAGCTTTCTGTCAGCAATTCTTCAATGATCCTCTCTGTGTTTTCCATTTTCTCTTCCTGTTCTGGAACTCCAATCACTTGCTAATTTTTGCTTTTAATTGTATCCCACTAATTTTGAGGGTTTCTTCATTTTTCTTTGTTCTTTTTCTGATTTTTCCTCAAACAGAGTTGTATCCAAGTATTTATCTTCAATTTTGCTGATCCTTTCTTCCATCATTTCAAACCTGTTCCTCAGCCCTTCTATGACACCGTCCATTTCTAAAATCTTATTGTTCACCTTTTGGACTTCTAAATATTGTTTTTGTATGATTTCTACTTGTAAATTTGTTTTGGCATTTTGTTCCTGTATTGTTTTCCTGAATTCTTCCTTTTTTTTTTGGTCTGTATTTTCTGTGAATTTGTCTGCCTTTTCCATAAATTTGTCTATTTTTTCCTCATTTTTGTCTGCTTTTTGCTTCAGATCTTGGATAGCTCTGAATATTAAAGGTTTGAATTCCCCGTCAAGTAGTTCTAGTGCCTTTTCTTCTACTGGAAAGTCATCTGGTGTTTTATTTTGGTTGCCTGCTGGAACCATCCTGTCCTATTTTTTAATATGTCTTGATATTGTCTGCTGTCTTTGGGACATTCAGTAGCTATTTTCTTCATTTCTTGTTTGTTTGTTTCACCCTGCTTTTTTTGTTTTACTTGGTTATGTCAGAGCAGGAGGGCTGTGCTTTCTTTGTTTTTTGCTCATCTGTAGTCACAATACTTTTCACCTCATTGACCGACGGGGAGGGCCGATCACTCAGCTATGGTGCAGCAAGGCAGGTCCAGCTGAAGGGGAGGGGCTGGGATGGGTTGTTTGTGGCATGTATGAGGGCCAACAGGGCGGGCCAGGAATCAGTGCTGGGCAGTTTCCAGTAGGCCGTGCCTGTGCCGCTCAGGGTGTGATGTTCAGTGCATGGTGCAGGTACAGAGAAAAGAGGGGGGAGGTTGTGATGCATGGAGTTAATATAGGTATGGGAAAGAGTAGAGAGAAACAGGAGCCAAAAACAAAGGAAAAAAAAAAAAAGAGTGCTAAGGGAGCTTGCCTTTGGGGTGGAGAGGTAAGAAACCAAGAAACGGAGAGAAGCAAAAAGGAAGGAAAAAAAAAAAAAGCCAGACAAAAATTTCGAAAAGAAGAGGCCCCAGGGATCCCACCAGTGGGACCACAAAGACCGGGGAAGTGGCTCCCAGGCTGCACGGTATAGCCTGGCTAGACGGGGTGTAGATGACACACAGCACCAGGTATTCACGAGACAGGAAAAGAAGATAAGTATATACAGACGAGAACTGAGAAATGAAAAAGACAGAAAGGGAAAAAAAGAAAAAAATGCCCCCAGGGATCCCATCTACGTGGCTGTGCGGATTGGGAGAGTGGCTCCTAAGCCGTTAAGTGCTGCCTAGCTAGAAGGGGCTCCCAAGTGTGAAAAGAGAAAGAAAACAAACAAAAGAAGCAAAAAAAAAAAAAAAAAAAAGCCCCAGGTATCCCACCAGCATGGTGGCGCAGGCTGGGGGAGTGGTCTCCAGTTGAGTGGGGCTTCACAGCCTTTCAAGAAGAAGTAAAGATGGCACACAGAGCCAGGCGTTCAAGAGAAAGGAGGCGGAGGTGGTGGGAAGCACAGAAGAAACCAAAAGAAATGGAAAGAAACAACACCAGCTGAGGGAGCCAGCCAGTGTGGGCGGGATGAATCCAAGTGGCAGGGGCCAAAGCAGTTGCTTCCCGGCGAAGAGACTGCAGCTGGCAGGAAGCAGAGGAAGTGGGGGGGCGGGGGTGACAGAGAAGAAGGGTGGGGTTAGAAAAGTATATATCACTCATTACTGGGTGCTCTGTCTCCTGCTGGAAATATCGTGAAGCTGCTTTCCAGTACTCCCTGTCTGTCTATCTCTGCTGTGGGTGGGGCAAATCCAAGCAGCATGGACTTTGCACTTCCTCGCAGGCTGAGCCTAGGCTGAAACCTTTACCAAAGTAGATTGCCAGGTCTTTTCTCCAGTGGAGCCTCTGGTGGGTTCGAACTACCAACATTTCACACTCAGTTAGCAGCCAAGTGCTTAACCATTGCTCCACCAGGGTTAACTGCAAAGAGTAATTAAGTATTATTTGTTGTATAACAGGAACAGTGTGAAAATATGAAAAGTTAAGTACATTATTAGAGTTGTCAAATAATAAGGACACCTTTTGGCCTTTCAAACAGACTGATTTTAAATATTGCCTCTTAAAAATATTAGAAACTATATTAGTATAGTTTAGTTCCCTCTTTTTATAAATTCAGTTAAATTTAAATAATTTTATGATAAAAAGAGCCATTTTTTTTTTTTAATAATTGTAATGGTTTCGGGAGAGGGGTTGGGTTGCAAATTGCAGGATTAACTCGGTTTTAACAAACACGTGAGGGGGAGAGGGTAGAGAAAAAGAGAGGATTTGTGAGTGCAAGTCATTCACTAAATATAAGGGGGAGGGCCCAAACAAGTGAGCCTGCCCCAGGCTTGGCTTTTGAGGGGACTCTGGTGACACAGGGTCCAAATTCCCAGCCATCTCTACCTAATACCAGACCTGGACTCAGGGCCCAGCAAGCCAGCTGTTCACCAGCAACAGCTGCACAAGGGTGGAGGGGAGGGCACGTATTAAATTACCGGCAGTCCTGGGTTATGAAGGAGAGCTGTTCCTAAGTCTGTCTTTAAGGTGAATCTGTACGTAAGTCGGAGCAGGTGCGTATTACTTTAGTGCAAGCAGAAGCCCTGGTGGCACAGCGATTAAGTGCTCGGCTGCTAACCGAAAGGTCAGCAGTTAGAACCCACCAGCCGCTCCACAGGAAAAAGATGTGTCAGTCTGCTTCCTTAAAGATTTACAGCTTTGAAAACTCTATGGAGCAGTTGTATTTCTGTCCTGTAGGGTTGGTATGAGTCAAAATTGACAACAGTGGGTTTTGGTTAGTGCAAGAAAAGGCTCAAAGCCTTTTCAATGATTTGAAAGTGAAGGTGATTGTGATAAAGTATTTGCTGCAAGTAGGGGTTGGTTCAGAAACCCTGGTGGTGTAGTGGTTAAGTGCTATGGCTGCTAACCAAGAGGTCAGCAGTTTGAATCCACCAGGCACTCCTTGGAAACTCTGTGAGGCAGTTTTACTCTGTTCTATAGGATCACCATGAGTCACAATGGCCTTGATGGCAGTGGGGTTGTTTTTTTGGTTTAGGGGTTGGTTATAATTTCTCCAGGGTCATCGGGAAAGCATATTAGTGCATTTTCAAACTTCGGCTGGACAAGGGACGGCATTGCTTTTTCCGCATCATTTAGCAAACTTCCCAGTGGAAAGGGGTGTCCTTTGGAAGGGCTGGGTTTGGGTTCTCTTCTCAAGGCCTGTGGATAATGCTGGCTATGTTCGTTTTGTCTTGTTCATCGTAACACTATCTGCCTGACTCCTAGCTCTTCCAAACAAGAGAGTGAATGTCGACCATGTAAAATTGTCTCGGAGACTTCAAAGGCAAATACTGTTGATTTATTGTCACAAAAGCCCTGCAGGCAGATCACCAAACATTTATAGAAGCCTCAAGAGCTCAGTGACAGATTACAATGTAGCACTAAAAATCACATAAATTAAAAGCGTAACATGTTGATTGAATTTATAATAAAATCATAAATTATTTGTTATGTACATATACATATATACACATACATTTTTGTAAGCAACTTCTCAGATGCTAGACTTAAAAGTATTAAAAGAAATATTACTATAACAATCAATAAAGTACATAAAAGCTTGTATTAGTTAGAAAACAAATCTCTTAGTAAATATTATAGTTAGTATCAGAAATTCCAAATCATTCACCAGCCATAGAGGTCTGGTGCATCCTATTGTTAAAATTGTAAAACACAAAGAAAACACAAAGAAACCAAAAGTTAATTGGCTGATTCAATATTGAGGCTTAAGGCAGGCGGAGTGCTTCACGATCTGGGCCTGCATGCCATAGTGCTGAAAGGAGAGCAGAGAGTCTCTGAAATGTGACACTGAACCACAGAGGGAGGGTGATTGATCTAGTTCCGACAGGCCCTATCTACCTGATGGTCTGTTGTTGAACATGCTACTTTATAAACGACTAAACACATCTCTGCTTATGGTATTAGGGTGAAAAATTAATGAAAAAATGGAAATATATGTGCAATTTTCTACACTGTTGATATGCCAATGGGTCCCTGTAGAGATGTGAAACTTCATTTAGAAAGGTGATCCAAAAGAATGTGGAAGTTGTCAAACAGCATCATCAGTATCACACTTAAGTAAAATTTTGCTTAAGATAATTCAAAAGCAGTTGCAGCAGTTATGTCAACAGGGAACTTCCAGAAATTCAAGCTGGATTCAGAAGAGGATTCAGGACAAGGGATATCATTGTTAATGTCAGATGGATCTTGGCAGAAAGTAGAGAATATCAGAAAGATATTTACTTGCATTTATTGACTATGCAAAGGCATCCCACAATGTGGATCATAATGAATTACGGATAACATTACAAAGAATGGAAATTCCAGAACACTTCATTACATAGACCAGAAGGCAGCCATTCAAACAGAACCAGGGGATATACATGGTTTCAAATCAGGAAAGGTGTCAGGGTCATTTCCTTTCATCATACTTACTCAATTTATATGCTGAGCAAATATTCCGAGAAGCTGGACTATGTGAAGAAGAATGGAGGAAGACTCATTAACAACCTGAGATATGCACATGACAAAACCTTGCTTGCTGAAGTGAAGAGGACTTGAAGCACTTACTGGTGAAAATCAAAGACTTTCAGTACGAATTACACCTCAACATAAAGAAAACAAAACCCCTCACAACTGGACCAATAAGTAAAATCATGATAAATGGAGAAAATATTGAAGTTGTCAAAGATTCCATTTTATTTGGGTCCACAATCAACACCTCTATAAGCAGCAGTCAAGAAATCAAACCATGTGTTGCACTGGGCACATCTGCTGCAAAAGACCCTTTAAAGTGCTAAAAAAGCAAAGACATCACTTTAAGGACTAAGGTGCACCTTACCCAAGCCATGGTATTTTCAGTTGCCTCACATGCATTGAAAGCTGGACAATGAATAAGGAAGACTGAAGAAGTGAATTATGATATTGGTGAAAAATACTGATGAATATACCATGCACTGCCAGAAGAATGAACAAATCTGTCTTGAAAGAAGTACAGTGCTCGTTGGAAGCGAGAATTGTGAGACTTCATCTCAAGTACTTTGGACATGTTATCAGAAGGGACCAGTCCCTGGAGAAGGACATCATGCATGGGCTCAAACATAGCAATGATTTTGAGGATGGCTCAGGGCTGGGCAGTGTTTCGTTCTTGTGTACGTAGGGTCCCTGTGAATCGGAACCAACTGGAGAGCACCTAACAACAATAGCAGTGTCCCCAGGCTCTCTGTGTACCTTCCTTTCTCTTCTCAGATAGATCTTACTTTTCACGGGATTCAGATAGGTCTTATCCTTTCCATAAGAAACAGACATTTGAATCCCTTTTTTTCTCTCTTTATTCCTACTTGATAAATCTTACATATACCTTTTTTGTAACTGAGCTTAAATCATCCTTAAAATGATATAGAGTAAAACCTGATTACATTAAAATAAATACAATCACTAATCAACACACAGAACCTTGCAATAGACCTGTACAAATAGAGGATTGTCCAGTAAAGTGTATGGATAATACCATTTGATAAAACCAGCGATACACATCATGCTGTAATTCTCCCCTTCCAAGAGACTGAGGTTCAATTCCCAGCCAACGTGCCTCATGCGCAGCCACAACCCGTCTGTCAGTGGAAGCTTGTGTGTTGCTGTGATATTGAACAGGTTTCAATAGAGCTTCCAGACTAAGATGGACTAGGAAGAAAGTCCTGGCAATCTACTTCTGAAAATCAGCTGTTGAAAACCCTGTGGATCACAACAGTCTGATCTACAACCAATCATGGGATGGTGCAGGACCAGGCAGCGTTTGTTCCGTCATGCATGGGGTCACCGTGGGTTGGGAGCTGCCCCAGTGACAGCTAACAACAACAGTAAATAATCACAATAATAACCTCTGTTGTGAATATAAAATTTAGCTAAAATTAAAAATGCCTCTTTAGGCCATTTATGAAAATCTAAAGCATTTTACAATATAGATAAAACTTTCCCTTCACATTTCTGAAGAAATAAAACATCTCTTTATCCTTTCCCTAAGAAACAGGACTTCATTCTATCGTGCAGAAACAGACGTGTGGAATAATATATGTCCTTATCTTTATTCATTTAAAACATTTGCTGAACAACTCTAATATGCCAGATGCTTCGCTAAGATAACAGAGACCGAGGATTTATTCTGGCCTTCACATCACACATTTATAAAGTCCCTACTAAACTGTAGGAATTCCTGGGTGGTGCAGTCAGTGCTCTCGGCTGCTAACCAGAAGGTTCCAGTCCCCCCAGAGGCACCTTGGAAGAAAGGCCTGGTGATGTACTTCTGAAAAAACAGCCATTGAAAACCCTGTAGAACACAGTTCTACTCTGACACACGTGGGGGTCATATGAATTGGAATCCCCTTGGCAGCAACTGGTTCTTACTAAGTAGTAGGTGCTCTCTAAGGCATTAGCAATGTAGTTGTGAATAAGATTGGCCCAATTTTTGGAGGACTGATGAGGAAATTGACAAATAGATATGACACAGCACATGGTAAGGTCAGGCTCAGCATGCAATGACAGCTTTTGGAGGAACATCCAACATGGCCTTGGGTTCTAGGACCGCCAGGTCACTGCCACCCAAAGAACTGGGAGGACTGCATCACGCGAGTTGGCAGCTTACGCTTTGGTGTACAGGTCGTATGTCCTCTTAAGCTGAGACGGTCTCTCAGTTGTGAACACAACTGTGCTGTTGGGGATGAGCCAAGCCACAGTATGGGTCGGTGGTCACTGGGTTAAACACAGTACTGTGAAAGCAACAAAATGGCTCGTAGAGCTTTACTAGCTGGTGTTAAGAGAAAAAAAAAAAAAGAGTATAGGCTTTGTGAGAGAAAAACTGCTTTATTTTTATACCTCACAAGGCTGAAATACATCTCAGCTTCAATTTCCCTGAGGGCGTTTCACAGTGGCAGGAAGTAAGCCCAAAGCTAATGCTCTGTGGCCAAAATGCCAGCGAGGAGCTCATTCTCCTATTTTCTGTCTCTCACTCTCTTTTAAGAATCACACTTATTCGTGGGGATAATTTTCAGGACCACAGTCACTGCCAGGGAAGGCTTTCAACGGCCAAAGCCATAGGGTCCTCCGAGCCCTGGTGCTGCAAGATGACCCTGTATGTATGAGGTAAAATTGTGAAGGTGGCGAGTGTCAGCTTTATATCATCTGGGTCTAGTATGCATGGTTTATATCTTCAGTGAACTGGTGAAAGTCTGTCTGGGTGACACAAGAGGGCAGAGAGTGGTACAGAGTTTTACCCCCGCTTTGCCGGGGATCACAGCCATGGCTGCAAATGCAGCTTACAGGTTTTAACTGACACTGGGCTCTAAAACGTTCCCTCAGTCTCTCGAAATCTTAATATGTAGCGGCCATCGTTCAGTATACTGAGAAGACAAACAATAGTGAAGAATTTGATTAATTCTCATGAGAAGCTTCATTACCTTGTTCAAAACAGGAAGTCCCTTGATGTTTTCCACTCCCTTCAACTCTGTGTTACAGTACAGAAGACCCAATAATTTAGCTGTCTGTGGAATCTGTTTTTTCTTTTTCTTTTTAAACAGACAAAGAAAAGGAATATAGTCACACAACTTACCATAGGCCTAAAGCCTTAGATTCTTGAAGAAATCAAAGTAAATCAAGGAAAAAAAAAACAGGCTAGAGAAGTTAGTCCTTGCTATAATTTGATTTTTTTTCTGGTATTCCTGATCTTGGTGAATGGTTTTATCGGTACTGACCCTTTCTTCTCCCTCCCCACGCCACGTCCTTCATTCCGCCTCTTTTTTGTCTCTGGATATTACATCCTTATTCTCTGCCTCCTGTCTGCCGCCCCCGCCTCGTCAGAGTTGGCTCCACCTGCATGCCTCACCTTCTGACTAGGCTCTGCTTCCACATGCCCTCCCCCAGACCCCTAAATACAAGTCTCATCACATCCCTCCCGGTGTTAAAACGAGCACACGTCTATCTGATGACTTCTAGAGCGAGGTCCCAGCTCCTTAACTTAGCACAGACAGTCCTTCCTGAGCTGGCCATTGCCTCCTCCTTTCCTCATTCCCCACATCCCCCACCCCAAGCAACACACCATACTACTGCTAAACTTGCTGCAGACCCCAAACATGGGGGCTGTCCCCTTACCCTCTGTGTCTAGGTCTGTGCTGCCTTCTCTGCTGGAATGTCCTTTCACGCCCTCCAACCCCCAACACATCACCTGGCTAGTTCTGATTAATGCCTGAAATTCCAGCTGATGATAATAATAATTGCAACTTAATGAAAGGAACCCTGGTGGTGCAGTGGTTAAGTTGTCAGCTGCCAATCCAGAGGTCAGCAGTTCGAACCCACCAGCTGCTCCTTGGGGGAAAGATGTGGCAGTCTGCTTCTGTAAAGATCACAGCCTTGGAAACCCTATGAGGCAGCTATACTCTGTCCTATAGGGTCGCTCTGAGTTGGAATCAATCGACTCAGTGGTGGTGGGTTTGGTTTATTCACTACGCATTCACTATGTGCACATCGTGTGCCGAGCACTTTATGGGAAGCTCCTCATTTTACTTTGTAACAATAAAATCCACAATTAAGGAACAAGGGAGAAACGAGAGAGATGAGAGATGGACCAGGGGAGGGTGATGTCCCAGAAGAAAGAGGATAAAGCAATTCAAGAAAAGAGGTGTGGTCCACAGTGTTAAAGTCTACAGAGAGCAAGAGGGGTGAAGATGCACAACGTGCACTTGGATTTTGTAAAGGATAAGGCACTGGTCTTGAATTGACCAGGATTTCTAGAGTATTTTGGAGAATGACGCTGTATCAGTGAGGTTCAGAGTTAATGGGGGATGAAAAGTAAGGATAATGGATAAAGAATCTTTCAAGCTATGAAAGGAAGGGTGGGAGGAAAGAAAGAAGGAAGGAAGGAATGAAGAAACAAAGGCGAAACGTCAAGGTCAAGTAGTGGCGGCTGTGGTGGTAGACTCAGGTGTGTTGGTATTGAGGAAAAGGTGTTTCATGATGGCTGCAAGTTAAGGAGAAAGAGCAAGGAGAGAGATGCAGCTTTTAATATAAAAAACATAGCACACAATCCAGGCAGTTAGAATTACTTCACTCATGGAGAGTGAGGGTATGGTTAGGAAGCCATGTTAGCTGGTTTCTAAGCCTGGCTCTGCCTTATGAGATATATGATCTCAGGAAAATTATTTAACCTTTCTGTGCCTAGTTTCCTCATAATAGTGCCTCCCTCTTAGGGTTGTTGTGAAAAATAAATAAGTTAACGTATGTAATGCACATTGTTACAGATTGAATTTAATTTTGCCCCCGCCCCCATATGTATTACAATCCTGGCCCCTTTACCTGTAAGTAAGGAGCCATGATGGTGCAATGGTTAAGCACTTGACTACAAACCCAAAGGTTGGCAGTTCAAATCACCCAGCCACTCCATGGGAAAAAGACCTGGCTATTTTCTCTTTTAAAGATTAAAGCCAAGGAAACCCTATGGGACAGTTCTAATCTGTCACATAAGGTTGCTATCATAAAAAAAAAAAAAAAGTATGATCCTGTTTTGAAATAGGGTTTTCTTTGTTTAGTTATTTCCGTCAGACCTGAGTAAGATAGGTTCTAAATCTAATCACTTCAGAGCTATAAAAAGAATAGAATGGACACAGAGTCACACACAAGGGAAAGAGGCAGAGAGGCGACAGAGACAGCTGCCTCTACAAGGACTGCTGACAGCTACTAAAAGCCAAAACAGGTAGGGAAGCACCTCCCCCTGGAGCTGTGCCCCGAATTCAGACTTATAGCCGCCTTAATTGTGAGAAAATAGATTTCTGTTTTGTGAAGCTACCCACGTGTAGTAGTTGTGTTTTGGCAGCACTAAGAGACTAAGACACACACATCAGAACCTGACACACAGTGCCAGTCAGTTTGGTGCCATTGTTATTGTTTTCAAAGCACAATGCAGTGGTGTGTTTGTGTACCATCTCAAGTACTGGACCACAACTTCTCAAAGACAGAGGCTATGTCTCTCTCAGTATCCCCCGCACAGAGGACAATGCCTGGCCCATAGTAGTTTCTCGATAAATATATACTAAAGGGTGGATCCACTGCCATCTGTCAGTTTGTCATACTGTGGTGGCTTATGTGCTACGGTAATGCTGGAAGATATGCCACAAGCATTTCAAGTACCGGTAGGGTCATCCATGGTGGACAGGTTTCAGTGGAGCTTCCGGACGAAGACAGACAACAGCGGTGTTTGTCATCTTGGTTTATTGTTTGTCCTGAGCAAACCATTTGTGGAACAAGAATGGTATTCTAACTCATATTTCTCCTTTAGAGGAAGCAACTATTCTCTCACTAAAAAATGCAGTAAGTTGCAAGAATGTTGAATGAAAGAAATAGCTCCAAATGAGTGTCATGTAGATAAGAAAAACACAAATCTCTGAGAAAGGCAAGAAGAATGTAGATAGACATTAAAGTTTAGTGATTGAGTCCACACAGACCCACGTGGATTATCCCCGTATCAAACCAGTTGCCCTTGAGTCAGTTCCAACTCATGGTAACCCCACGTGTGTCAGAGCAGAACTGTGCTCCATAGGGTTTTCGAAGCTAACTTTTCAGAAGCAGATCACCAGGCGTTTCTTCTGAGGTGTCTCTGGGTGGACTCTAACCTCCAACCTGTTGATTAGCAGCCAAGCATGTTACCCTTGGCACCACTCAGGCACTCAATCCCCATAACACAGATCGGAAATCTGAGAAGCAGAGAGGCTGGCTTCCCAGTGTCAGGCATTCACAAGAGCCTGAGAGGCCCAGCACCCATGGCTCGTGGGGCAGAGTTTTTCTTCCACTCCCCACAGGGCGATGGGAGAGTCGGGTGGCCTTTTTCGTGTCCTACACTAGAGAGCACTGTAACAGAGCTGACCGCTGCAACCAGTAACTCTCACAGGAAAGCCAAGGAAGAAGAAGTCTTACCATGAAGGAGCACGTTCCTTTCAGTGTGAAATCTAGCGTTTTCACAATTTACTCTTGAGTACTCCTTGTGCAGCCTGTAGACGTGTTTCACATGTCAGTAGTTGAGAAGTCCGTGGTCAAAGTGATTTATTTTTCGAGTGTCAACCACAAGCTTTTGTTCCTGAGAACACACAGTCGTGTTTACCACTGCGAGTCCTAGGCTTTCTTGGTTCAGCTGCCTGGATTCCCAGATAAATCACCCCGAGTCAACGTCTTGTTGCCCCTGGAATAAAAGCATTGATTCCAAAATCTTACTCATAGAATTCACGTTGTCAACAGGAGTGAAAGTGTGCACACAGACCTTCCAACTGGCGATTTCTGGGTAATGCATAAAGGGACATTTTCTTTTTTTCTTCCTATTGTGGTATCGTCTTGTTTTTTAAATAAGAAATTTGTCTTCACAACTGAGGAATTTTGATCAATTACATACTTTAGTTTTTCTCTTACATAGAGGGTTCTGTCCCACCTTTGTCACTTGAGCACAGTTCTCATCACCCCCATTGCCATCAAGTCGATTCTGACTCACAGCAACCGTACAGGGCAGAGTAGAAATGCCCCAAGGGGTTTCCAAGGCTGTAATCTTTACCTAGGCCAACTGCCATGTCTTTCTCCTGCAAAGTGGCTGGTAGTTTCGAACCGCTGACCTTTCAGTTAGCAGCCAAGTGCTTAGACATTGTGCCATCAGCCTTGTGAGGCTGTTAGGAGCACAAAAGGCAAAAACAATAAAGATTCTGGTGCAGTGCCTGACTTGCAGACCTTCAATAAATGTAACTATTAGTGAAATTGTAATGTTCATATTGCATTAAATACTGCATTAATTGGTGTGTTCTCACATGCAAGAGGGGCATTACAGCAATGGTTTCTTTTGATTAGAAACTTTGGAAGCAGTTATGAGCCTTAGCTTCTGTCTTCAACCATTAACTGGTGACCCCAGGCTCTGCTTCTGCTTGGAGCTTATAGGTGAGCACTTTGTGACTCCTGGCGCAGGGAGCGCATTGTCCAATGAGAGAGGCGGATGAGTGGTCGGGTCATTGGGACATAGTATAAGGAGTGCAGTGTGGGAGGTGGAAGAAGCAGGACTTGATCGATAGCCATTGGCTGGGCTATACGTAAGAAAAGAAGGACACAAACTTCTCAGGACCCTGGGACTCTTAGATAATGATTTTCCTGAAAGTGCAATAATTACTCAGCGCCCTAGAGAGCATACTCATCTTCCACACTGGGAAATACTGCAGCAAGTTGGCAAAGGTACAAAACCTGTTGACAGTAAAATATTTTAAAAATTTTAAGAGAAGAGATTTTCTGCTCTGTAATTAATATTCTGTCTTAAAGCTAGTATTTTGAGGTTATATTTGAAGGAGGCTCAAGGTTATGCAGTTAATCCTTGTTTAGCATTAATTTTTTATTACAAAATTATTATATAAGGAACTAACCAACGACTAAATGTCAATAGCCTAATCTCCATCACCAAACCCAGCCTCTCACCTGAGGTCACTTAAGTTTGATGTGTGTCTTCCACACACACAGTTACATACATGTATTTTTTTTTCCACTTTGATTAAAGATTAATATCAGTATAACGAACTAGTAACTAGCACTTATTCTAGAGGCACTGTGTGATTTCCAATACTGTCCCTTGCACTTACTGACATTTAATCTTGAGCAGGTCATTGAACTTCTGGACCTCAGTCTCCACATCTGTAAATGGGTATATTAATAGTACCTACATAAAAGGGCTGTTGGGAGGATTAAATGAGTTACTATATGTAAAGGGCTTAGAACAACTCAGGCACACTGTTGCTGTTGTTCTTAGGTGCCATCGAGGTGGTTCTGACTCATAGCGACCACACGTACAACAGAATGAAACATTGCCAGGTCCTGCACCATCCTCACAATCGTTATCTTAAGGCCATTGTTGCAGCAACTGTGTCAATCCATCTCATTGAGGGTCTTGCTCTTTTTCAGTGACCCTCTACTTTACCAAGCATGTGGTCCTTCTCCAGGGACTGATCCATCCTGATAACAGGTCCAGAGTATGTGAGACATAGTCTCTGCATCCTTGCTTCTAAGGAGCATTCTGGTTGTACTTCTTCCAACATAGATTTATTTGTTCATTCTTTTGGCAGTCCATGGCATATTCAATATTCTTCTCCAACACCACAATTCAAAGGTGTCAATTCTTCTTCAGTCTTTTTTATTCGTTGTCCAGCTTTCACATGCATAGGAGGTGATTGAAAACACCATGGCTTCGGTCAGGCACACCTTAGTCTTCAAGGTGACGTCTTTACTTTTCAACACTTTAAAGAGGTCTTTTGCAGCAGATTTGCCCAATGCAATGTGTCTTTTGATTTCTTGCCTGCCGTTTCCATGGGTGTTGGTTGTGGATACAAGAAAGTGAAATCCTTGACAACTTCAGTCTTTCCCCCGTTTATCATTATGTTGCTTATTGGTCCATTTGTGAGGATTTTTGTTTTCTTTATATTGAGGTGCAGTCCATACTGAAAGTTGTAGTCTTTGATCTTCATTAGTAAGAGCTTCAGGTCGTCTTCACTTTCAGCAAGCAAGGTTGTGTCATCACAGGTTGTTTATGAGCCTTCCTCCAATCCTGATGCTGTGGTCTTCGTCGTATAGTCCAGCTTCTCAGATTATATGCTCAGCATACAGACTGAACAGGTGTGGTGAAAGGATACAACCCTGACGCACACCTTTCCTGACTTTAAACCATGCAGTATCCCCCTTGTTCTGCTCAAATGACTGCCTCTTGTTCTATGTGCAGATTCCTCATGAGCACAATTAAGTGTTCTTGAATTCCCATTCTTTGCAATGTTATACATACTTTATTATGATTCATACATGCCTTTGCATAGTCAATAAAACACAGGTAAACATCTTTTTGGTGTCCTCTGCTTTCAGCCGGGATCCATCTGACATCAGCAGTGATATTCCTGGCCCCACGTCCTCTTTTGAATCAGACTTGAATTTCTGGCAGTTCCCTGTAGATACACTGCTTCAGCCACTTTTGAATGATCTTCGATAATTTCCGCATTGGGTGGGATCACCTTTCTTGGGATAGGCATAAATATAGATCTCTTCCAGTTGGTTGACCAGGTAGCTGTCTTCCAAATTTCCTGGCATAGATGAGTGAGTACTTCCAGCACTGCATCCATTTGTTGAAACATTTTAATTGGTATTCCGTCAATTCCTGGAGTCTTGTTTTTCGCCAATGCCTTCAGTGTAGCTTGGACTTCTTTCTTCTGGACCATTGGTTCCTGCTAATGTGGTACTCCTGAAATGGTTGAATGTTGACCAGTTCTTTTTGGTATAATGACTCTGTGTATTCCTTCCATCTTCTTTTGATGCTCCCTGAGTCATTTAATATTTTCCCTGTAGAATCCTTCAGTATTGCAACTTGAAGCTTGAGTTTTTCTTCAGTTCTCTGAGCTTGAGAAACGCAGAACATGTTCTTCCCTTTTGGTTTTCCATCTCCAGGTCTCAGGCACATGGAGAGTACTCAATAAATGTTTATTATTACATGGTAGCATGTGTATTGTGTATTATTATCTTATTTCACATAACAATATATCATGAAGATTTTTCATGTTAGTACCTGTAAACCTTGCTCGTCCTTTTCAATGGCTACGTAATATTCCACAGTACAGTTATAGCATAATATATGTAACAATTCTCTATTGTTTGCCATTTAAGTTGTTTTCAAATCTTTTTCCATCGCGCCCAGTGAGAGAGATCTGTATTTATGCCTGTCCCAAGAAAGGTGATATAAGCCTTTTTATATATGTAAGTTATCATTTGTTTGCCTAGTCCCTATTATTACACTGAGTTTTAGCACAATGGCTGTGTTCCCACAGCCTCCCAGACTAGCTGCTGGAGTGTGAAGGTGAGGACCAAGATTCTCAGACTCCGATGTGCATATTGTTCACCTAAGGAGAGGGTTTGACATCTTTGATTCCCAGAGACTTTTACTTTATTGATTTGGGCCAGGGGCACCAAACTCTGTATTTTGAAAGCACCTTGGGGACAATGCAAAAGATCTGCGACCACCTTTGGGAAACATTGCCATAAGGAATTTTTTTGTAGCTGCTGTCAAGTTGGCTTCGCTTCGTGGTGCCTTTGTGTATGACAGAACAAGATGTTGCCTGGCCCGTAGCTATCTTCGCGATGGCTGGTATGTTTGAGTTCATCGTTGCAGTTATTGTGTCAGTCCATCTCATTGAGGGTTTCCCTGTTTTTCTCTGACTCTCTACTTTACCGAGCACGATTTCATAAAGCCATAAAGAACAGTGTCTTGGAATCCATAAATTGCATCCCACTGAGTTGAGAAACTAATTATTGAATCACTACTAGTTTTTCCTTACCCTCCCCCCTTTAAGGGATGTGAAATTACGTTTAAAAAAATTGCCACTGAGTTGGCTCCAACTCATGGTGATCCGTGTATGTCAGGGTAGAGCTGATAGCTGTGCTCCATGGAATTTTCCATGGCTGTTTGCTCGGAAGTAGATTGCCAGGCCTTCCTTCTGAGGTGCCTCTGGGTGAATTTGAACTGCTAACCTTTTGGTTAGCAACTGAACACGTTAAAGATTTGTAGCACCCAAGGACTCTCATGATAAGATATAAAACAGGAAAAAAAAAGTGTGTCTAAAAATATTCTTCCAGAAGGCAGGATGGTCAACAGTATTTGTTGACTACAGAACACTCAAGAAGCCTTCTTACACTGCTGGATGGTGGAAAACCAATGACTGTTATATTAAAATTCATTACACTTGTGTTGACCCTGAGAAAGACAAGATCAGAGTTTTGGAGTGAAACTAGATTGAGTAAAATCTCTGGTACATTATCTTTTCGGAGAAAGGCCCACCATACATTCTCAGCTGAAATCTCTGGAAGATTCAGTCCTTAAATCATGGGCATTCTAAACATGTCCTGATCTTTCTCCGTTCTCTCTGAGAAAATTATACTTGACAAGAGCAACGTATGTCGAAACATGCCTTTAAGCTGTTATCTACACTTAAACTTTCCCCTTAGATAAAATTTTGAGCTTCATTTTTCCAATGACAAAGCATTTTGAAAAAATGCTTTTTAAGGACTAGTTATGAGGTCATTCTTAAGAATGTAGGTTTATATATTTAAACTATTTCATAAAAGAAAAGTAGGGAAAGGCCCAGTCAATATTTTTTAAAACTGTTTTTTTTTAATGTTATGCAGCTTACCAGGTTTATTTTTTTCTATTTTGTTTTACCTATTTAAAAAAGTAATAGCTACTACTTGGGGAAAAAAAAGCTAAGTGCTACAGAAATGTATAACAAAGGAGGTGAAATTTTCTCATAATCCCACAGCTATGAAATGACCAAGTAGCAGCTTCACATATATTCTTTCTTATTTTTAAGACACACATATATAAATTTTAATAAATTTGAGTCATTTTATACATTCCAAAAAATTTTTCAGTACAGAAAAAAGAAAAAATACAGCCAACACCCGTACACACACATTCGGAAATGAACCAGTGCTAACATTTGTCACAGTTGCTTCGGACCTTTTAAAAGAATCAAGCAGTACACATACAGCATAAGCCCTCACCTATCCCCTCTGAGTGCCTCAGGCCCAAGAGCAACAACAGTCAGAAACTGAGAAATTGAGTGTGTTTCTATTTCAACTTTTTTTTTTTTTTTTTTGTAATCAGCATATATTTTCAAGATCTGGTCATTTTGATTCATATTAGATGAATTTTAGTTATCCATTCCCCTAGTGGTGGACATCTGAGATTTACCCTTATTTGCTAGTGTAAATAAAATTGTATTAAATATCCATGTAAATGTTTCCGGGTATATATGTGCAAAAACTTCCCTAGGGTATATAATTAAAGTTGTAATTGCTGGATCACACTGTATATACAATTTCAGTTTTACCAAATATTGCCAAATTCTCTCCAATATGATTGAATCAATTTACATTCCCACTGGCAGCATCTAAGGATGTTTTCCTATATTCTTGCCAACACTTGTTATTGCTGAATTTTTTAGGTTTTGGCAATATGATGAGTGTTACTATCTCATTGCTATTTTAATATTATTTCCTTGTGTACTAATGAGATTAAGCATGCTTTTATATAACAATCATGTTTTCCCTTCATACACTCACACGTTTCTGTAATTTTCCAAGTTTTCCGTTTACCACTGGACCTTTTGTTATAGGTTGATGGGATTTTTATTTATTTTGGATACAAATCTTTTGTTTTGTGGGCAGGAATACATACACAAATTAGATGAAGGTTATGTTATAATTTTTTATATCCTTACTGAATTCTTGCTCTGCTTCATATATTAGTTTCTGAGAATACAATTAAACACCCACTGTAGCTACAGATTTATCAGTGTTTTCTTCTAATTCTGTCTTGCTTTATATATTTCAATACAAGTTCAAGTTCAAGATTACTATGTAATCTTGGCTGACTATCCTTTACATTATGCAGACTTTCTCTTTACCTTTTGTAAGGATTTTACTTTAAGTTATATTTGGACTGACATTAATATTGCCACACCACTGTCTTTTGTTCTTGGCCTAAAACATACTTTTTCCTTCTGTCCTTGTATTTTTTACATTTTCATGTAGCTTTGTTTTACAGTTGTCTTTTATAAGCAGCATACAGTTTTGTTTCTTGAGCCAACCTAATTGTTTTAAATAGGAAAACTTAATTTACGTTTATTCTAATCATGGATATTTGGGCTTTTCATTTGGGTTTTTTGCATATGAGTTTTTCCTTTCCTTTTTTTTTTTTTTTTTGTCTTCTTGTTAACTAGTAATGTTGAGAAAATTATTTATTCCTTCTTTTTTTTTCTTTGCTGGTTTCTGTTCTCTTGATGGCAAGTATTACAATTTTTAAAAAACATAAACCAAAACCAAACCCACTGCCGTGGAGTCAATTCTGACTCATAGCAACCCTGAAGGTCAGAGTGGAACTGCCCCATTGGGTTTCCAAAGCTGTAACCTTTACGGAAGCAGACAGCCACATCTTTCTCCCAAGAGCGGCTGGTGGGTTCAAACTGCTGACCTTTGGGTTAGCAGCTGAGTACTTAACCACCGTACCACCAGGGCTCCTTGAAACAAATATTCTTACCATAATCCAGCAAAGTTTGCACTCTTGAATAAGATAAAAACGTTAAAGTAGTTTAGGTACCCAATTAAATCATCCAATTCTAAGCTCTTGCTATTGTCTCAATTTTTAATTCCAATGTTTTTTAATTGAAAATACCAATGATGATAATTATTTATGCTTACAATTAATAACTAATTGGGATTGCCGGCATATTTTATTGACTTCTTTACTCAAAACAGTTTCTTGCTTCTGTAGTTCTACTGTTTCATTTTACTTTTTTGTGCAATTTTAGTGGTTTTTCAGTGTTCATCTGTCAGTTTGTTATACCGTGGGGACTTGTATGCTGCTGCGCTGCTGGAAGCTATGCCACCAGTATTTCAAATATCAGCAGGGTCACCCGTGGTGGCCAGTTTCCAGTGGAGCTTCCAAACTAATACAGACTAGGAAGAAGGACTTGGCAGTGTATTTCCGAAAAAATTGGCCAGTGAAAACCTTATGAACAGCAGCAAAAAAATTGTCTGATCTAGTGCCAGAAGATGGGCCCCTCAGGTTGAAAGGCACTCAAAATAAGACTGAGGAAGAGCTGCCTCCTCAAAGTAGAGTTGACCTTAATGACGTGGATGGAGTAAAGCTTTGGGACCTTCATTTGCTGATGTGGCATGACTCAAAATGAGAAGAAACAGCTACAAACATCCATTAATAATCGGAATGTGGAATGTACAAAGTATCAATCTACGAACATTGGAAATCATCAAAAATGAAATGGAATGCATAAGCATCAATATCCTAGGCATTAGTGAGCTGAGATAGACTGGCATTGGCCATTTTGAATCAGACAATCATATGGTACACTATGCTGGGAATGACAGATTGAAGAGGAATGGTGTTGCATTCATCGTCAAAAAGAACATTTCAGGATCTATCCTGAAGTACAACACTGTCAGTGATAGGATAGTATTGATGTGCCTACAAGGAAGACCAGTTCATATGACTATTATTCAAATTTACTCACCACCAACTATTGTCAACGATGAGGAAATTGAAGATTTTTACCAACTTCTGCAGTTTGAAGTTGATCAAACATGTAAACAGGATGCATTGGTAATTACTGGTGATTGGAATGCTAAAGCTAGAAACAAAGATGAAGGAACAGTAGTTGGAAAATATGGCTCTGGTGATAGAAACTTTGCTGGAGATTGCATGATAGAATTTTGCAAGACCAACGACTTCTTCATTGCAAATACCTTTTTTCAACAATGCGAAGGTTGACTATATACATGGACCTTGCTAGATGGTATACACAGGAATCAAAACAAATGTATCTATGAAAAGAGACAATGGAGAAGCTCAATTTCATTAGTTAGAACATGGCCAGGGACTGACTGTGGTTCAGACCATCAATTGTTCATATGCAATTTCAGGTTGAAGCTGAAGAAAATTAGAGAAAGTCCACTAGAGACAAAATACAGCCTTGAGTATATCCCACTTGAATTTAGAAACCATCTCGAGAATAGTCTTGACACATTTAACACTAATGACTGAAGACCAGACGAGTTGTGGGATAATATCAAGGACATCATACAAGAAGAAAGCAAAAGGTCATCAAAAAGACAGGAAATAAAGAAAAGACAAAAATGGATGTCAGGGAAAAACTCTGAAACTTGCTTGTGAATGTAGAGCAACTAAAGTGAATGGAAGAAATGATGAAGTAAAAGATTGAACAGAAGATTTCAAAAGGTGGCTGGAGAAGACAAAGTAAAGTATTATAATAAAAAGTGCAAAGAACTGGAGTTAGAAAACCAAAAAGGAAGAACATGCTCAGCATTTCTCAAGCTGAAAGAACTAAATAAAAAATTCAAGCCTCCAGTTACAATGTTGAAGGATTCTGTGGGCAAAATATTGAACTACGCAAAAAAATCAAAGATGGAAGGAATACACAGAGTTACTGTACCAAAACAGAATTGGCCCATGTGCAACAATTTCAGGAGGTGGCATATAATCAAGAACAAATGGTACTGAAGGAAGAAGTCCAAGCTGGACTGAAGGCATTGACGAAAAACAAGGCTCCAGGAATTGACAGAGTGCCAATTGAGATGTTTCAACAAATGGGTGCAGAGCTGGAGACACTCACTTGTCTAGGCCAAGAAATTTGGAAGAGAGCTACCTGGCCAACTGACTGGAAGAGATTCATATTTTTGCCCCTTCCAAAGAAAGGTGATCTGACAGAATGCGAAAATTATCGAACAATATCATTAATGTCACACACAAGTAAAATTTTGCTGAAAATAATTCAAAAACAGTTGCAGCAGTGCATTGACAAGGAACTGCCAGAAGTTCACACTGGGTTCGGAAGAGGACATGTGTCTTAGTTATCTAGTGCTGCTATAACAGAAATACCACAAGTGGATGGCTTCAACAAACAGAAGTTTATTCTCTTACCATATAGTAGCTAGAAGTCCAAATTCAGGGTGTCAGCTCCAGGCAAAGCCTTTCTTCCTCTGTTGGCTCTGGAGGATTGTCCTTGTCAACAATCGTCCCCTGGACTAGGAGCTTCTCAGCACAGGGACCCCAGGTCCAAAGGACACGCTCTGCTCTGGGCACTACTTTCTTAGTGGTATGAGGTCCTCCTGTCTCTCTCCTCACTTCTCCCTTGTACATCTCAAAAAAGATTGACTTAAGACACAACCTAATCTTGTAGATTGAGTCCTGCCTCATTAACACAAATGCCTCTAATTCTGCCTCATTAATATAGAGGAAGGATTTACAACACATAGGAAAATCATATCAAATCACAAAATGGTGGACAGTCACATGATACAGGGAATCACGGACTAGCCAAGTTTATACACATTTTGCGGGTAGACACAATTCAATCCATAACAGCATGGAATGAGGGATAACATTGCTGATGTCAGAAGGATCTTGGCTGAATTCAGAGAATACCAGAAAGATGTTTACCTGTGTTTTATTGACTATGCTAAGGCATTCGACTGTGTGGATCATAATAAATTATGGATAATATTGCAAAGAATGGGAATTCCAGAACACTAAAGTGTGCTCATAAGAAACCTGTATATTGACCAAGAGGCAGTCATTCAAACAGAACAAGGGGATACTGCATAGTTTAAAATCAGGAAAGGTGTGCGTCAGGGTTGTGTCCTTTCACCATGTTTTTTCAATCTGTACGCTGAGCAAATAATCCAAGAAGCTGGACTATATGAAGAAAAACGCAACATCAGGACTAGAGGAAGACTCATTAACAACCTGTGATATGCAGAAAACACAACCTTGCTTGCTAAAAAAGTGAAGAGGACTTGAAGCACTTAGTGATGAAGATCAGACGACAGCTTTCAGTATGGATTGCACCTCAATGTAAAGAAAACAAAACTCCTCACAACTGGACCAATAAACTACATCATGATAAACAGAGAAAAGATTGAAGTTGCCAAGAATTTCATTTTACTTGGATCCACAATCAACATCCATGGAAGCAGCAGTCAAGAAATCAAACAACGTATTGCATTGGGCAAATCTGCTGCAAAAGGCCTCTGTAAAGCGTTAAGAAGCAAGGATGTCACTTTGAGGACTAAGGTGGGCCTGACCCAAACCATGGGATTTTCATTCATCTCATATGCATGCAAAAGCTAGACAATGAATAAAGAAGAGCAAAGAAGAATTGATACCTTTGAATTATGGTGTTGGTGAAGAATATTGAATATACCGTGGACTGCCAGAAGAATGAACAAATCTGTCTTGGAAGAAGTATAGCCAGAATGTTCTTTAGAAGTGAGGATGGTGACACTTCATCTCACTTATGTTGGACATGTTATCAGGAGGGACCAGTCCCTGGAGAAGGACATTATGCTTGGTAAAGTAGAAAAAAAAAAAAAAAACCCGTTGCCATTGAGTCAATTCCGGCTCATCATCAGTGAGATAGATTGACACAATGACTGCAAAGATGGGCTCAAACATAGCAATGGTTGTAAGGATGGTGCAGGATGGGCCGTGTTTTGTTCTGTTGTACATAGGGTTGCCATGAGTTGGAACCGACTCCACGGCACCTAACAACATCTATAGGTGGGTGAAACGTCTTCATCGTTGGTACCTGAAAATACATGTATCTTGCCCTCACTTTTGAATTATGTTTTAGCTGAGTTCCTATGGCCCCTCAAGAGTTGATCCACTACCTGTCTCCCTCCAGACTTAGGACTAGAGACCAGGAGGACAACACATCTTTGACTAAGACTTACTACTGTTTTTCTGTTCCTTTTTCAGTACATACCCAAAACCAAACCAAACCCAGTGCTGTCGAGTCGATTCCAACTCATAGTGACCCTATGGGACAGAGCAGAACTGCCCCGTAGAGTTTCCAAAGAGCGCCTGGCAGATTTGAACTGCTGACCCTTGGGTTAGCAGCCATAGCATGTAACCACTATGCCACCAGGGTTTCCTTTTCCTTATTAAAAAAAAAAAAAGAAATTTTTTTTTTTTTATTAGTATAGGTTAAAGGGAAAAATCTTCAGAGCTACCAAAAAGAAATGATAGATTATCTTCAATTTTTAATCTTTTATTACCACTTATGAAGCCAAGTGGGGAGTGCAAGATATAAAATCACTGGGATCATCTTTCACCAGATGTCAATGCCTCAACTGGATTATTTCCTTAAAAACTAGGAACTTTAATGCCTGGTATTCTGTTTCATGAATGAACTGTAATTGAACCAATCCCCTTCTGATGGATTTTGGGCTGGTTTCCCGTTGCTCCGTGTTACAAATCAAGTACAGTGAACATGGTTGTACATGCATCTCTGTACACATGTGTTAGTATTGTATTTCCAGATGATAAATTCTTATATGTTGAATTGCTAGATAAGAATGTAGTCTATTAAAATCTTGTGATGGCTGGCTGTATTTTCAACTCCTTTCTTGCCTTAGTAGTAGGTAAGGGGCTGGCCTTATCCAGGTATGAATCTGAGCTCCACCATTCCCTGATGTGTGACTTGAGCAATACTCTCTAATCGGTATTCTTATTTGTGAAAACAGGGCTAATACCGCACAGGCCTCATAGGTGTGTACTGAGGATGTGATGAGGATGAGGTGAGCTATTGGATTTAAAACAATTAGTGTGGTATCTAATAATTAGTTTCTATTTGCTAAAAACACTGAACTGAGCTAAAACAAGAAGCCCAATGCTAATGCCAAATTGGTTGCCTGATGGAGCTTTTAAAAACTTTGTGCCTGGGGCTGCCCACTGGTGCCTGGCATTGCCAGTTGGACTTGAGGCGCTGGCATCTGCATTTTTGAGTCTCTTTGGATGATTCAAACACACATGAAGCTTGGGAACCACTAGAGCTAAAGTATTTTTAAAAAGCCCTTCTTTCGACTTCCTTGAAATTCCCTGCCTCTTTCCCTTATGTGCCTCTTCCAGACTCAGAGGGTGGCCTTAAAAGGTCATTGTACTTGCTCCTCCTTCTGAGGAATGTTGACCCTCACTGCCTGGCACTAAGAGTGTTCTCTTCTAACTCACCCGTTACAAAGACATATTGATTCATTCACTCTGGTAAATAACTAGTCCTGTTGTACTTGATGTTAATATGCTAATTCACTCTGCAAGTGTTTATTGAGCACAAACTACCAGCACTGCTTAAGCTAAGTGTCGGGGAGATACCAGTGAACACAGAAGGATCCCTCAGAGAGCGCAAAGACAGTGGGGTGCAAGCATGCACTGACAGTTGAGGGTGAGTGAGGGTTTGGGCAGGGAACCCCGGGTGCTTCCCGGCAGAAGTGACTTCTAAACAGAGGCCTGAAGCCTGAGCAAAGATTTTCCAGATGAGAAGGAAAACAAGAGGCGTGTTCAAAGTAGAGGCAAAGGCATAGAAAGACTGGGCATGGCACATTGAAGACATTCAAGCTACCAGATCACTGAGTAGAAAAAAAGGCTAAAAATGAGGTTCAAAAGGCAAGCCAAGACCAGATGATTCAGTGTTGTAAACCATGTTAGGAAGTTTGCGCACAGTCCGAAAGCAATGAGAAACATTGAAGGCTTTCAGCAAAAGGGATTACCGTGAAGAGACTGGCTTTGGGTGAGGCCACTTTTGGGTAAAAGCCTGCGTATGTGTTGGTTGGGGAAATTAAGACAGTCGGTGATGCTGAGCAGACTAGGGAAGTGACAGCGAGGTGGAGAGACACCAGGGGCGGGGATGGCAGCTTTGCTTTGAGGTGGCGGTGGTAAGAGGTTGAGTAGGCAGTTAGTCATCAGGGTCTAAAGCTCAGGAGAGAGATCTGTGTTGGAAATAATTTGGAGAGGATCCTTTGTATTATTTTCTGGCACTGAACCAAAAGACAGCCTCGAAGTTTTTATTCCATTCACTTCAGAGCAAGCAGGTGAGTGAGATCTACTAACCTTGCTCCACGGACATGGGAGTAAATAAGGTTTGGCTCCAGATAGCAATTACCACAGGCACCTCTTCCCTTCATCTCATGAGACACAGTGCAGTTGTAAACATCCATCTAGACAACACACACTTAACCAAAAACAAGTTCCCGTTTCCCCTCTGGGAAAAGGAGTTAAATCCTGCTCCCTTCATCTTTGCTCCAGGTGTGCCACGTGCCTTGCCAAGCCTTCTCTTCCCCTCCGTCCCTAGGAAACAAGCGTGATCCTTTCTCTGCTGTTTGTGGTGAAAGTATTCTCAGGCTTGAAAAGCGTATTAATGTTTAATGAGCTAACATAGACTCTTCTATAGGCTGCCTTGATCCGAACCCTTTCCTTGAAAGTGTAACACCGCCAAGAATACAGACAATAGGGCTTGGCTTCCCTGATGAATTTCACACCATTTCACTAGATCAGCTTAAGGCCCCTGTTATACTGCTCACACACTCTTCAGCTATAACTGGTCTGTACTCTGCAGAGGGAAAAAGCCTGCATCCTGGAGTGTCATGGTGGGTGCTGGAGCGTGGGCGAGGTGTTGTGTGTGTGCAGGCTGCAGGATGTGTGGCTTGGCTTGGTCATTCTCACATTCCAGGCAATGATATCAGCCACTGACTGTTTTCTGCATTAAGTCTGTGAGCTTAAATACAGTAAAAAGTACCATGTGTTTTTCAGTTCTGAATTACAAATTAAATAGGCTTTTTTCTAGTTTTCTTTAAGTTATAATATTATTTCTAAAACTGATCTACAAAGATCTACAGTTTACTTAATTTTGAAAAGAAACCAAGCTCCTAGACAAAAAACAACCAAAAAAAAGAAAAAAGTTAGCAGAAAGGAGATAAGTTAAAATCTTACTCAATAATGGATGGCCCGAACAAGCAATTCTTCTGGATTTTGCATAGGTATCCTTCAACTGCTGACAGTCTTTCACCCATTTATTCTTTTCTTTTTGCTTGCTTAGTATCCACTAAAATGTTTCAGGAACAGCTGGCCATTTTTCTTAAGTGATGGGTATAATTCAGCTCACTGTTGGAAGTATTTTTAACTCACTCATATTACATAAGGTTCTTTCCGAATGGTAACAATTATAAACAGCATTCAAATTGTAGAGATTTTGAGTATGTCTTGAAAAATTGAAATAAAGACAATTATTAATGTTTTCAGTCCTCATTCAAAGACACTGAGAAGATAGAAGAGTGCTGAGGCCCAGTCACTTCTTTTATTCATGGCACAGGGAACTAGGCAGTTACCAAGTGTTGTTTCTCCTCATAAAAACTACTGAGCTGTGTTTTAGCCTCGTCATAGCCGATTGCTTCATCCCTTAACACAAATGATTGCAATTGTATTATTCACCCTATTTTCTATCACCATAATTGGAACAGAGACGGAGAGAAACCACATAAGTAACGCAAATCTACTGATAACTAAAAAATTCATTTTAGAGGAAATGCTTATAATATCCTTCCTAATGCTTTTTATCAATTGCTGTATTGAGGGATTTAGAGTTAAAACACTTTCTATCCCCCCTCCTTTCTGCTGGAGGTGACAACACGTAACAAAATAGGCAATATAATAGTGTTTGCATCCTTCGTGTAACATCATTCACTACATTGCTACCTGTGCCATGACTCCCTGTCACACATATGCGCACGCACACACACATGCACAAACACATATAAAGCACAGGTGTCTGACACATAATGAATGTTCCGTATGTGGTGACTGTAATCATATGCTTTATTCTGAGTGATGACTCAGACCCAGATTTTCAGAGACTGCAGAGGACTCCCGGCTTTTCTCCCACACGCTGCACAGTGAGCCTTGAGGTGAAAACACTTCTCAGCAGTCAGCGGACCGAGGCTGAACGCAGACGTACAGAACACACTGTCACCCCGATACGTAGATCATTCTGTGATTACTGGTGATGCTGGCTCACAGGACTTTGTTCTGCTCCATTTCTACTTTGTACCTGCGAGGAGCAGAGAGATGGGGATATGGCAGGGATTGTTATTAAATAGGAGATCGTCCCTTATAGCATCTTACAGCTTTCGCCCATAACTCAGAAACATCATTTGAAGGATGATATGGTTTGCCAGGAATATGAAAAGAGACTGACATAAAGACTTGTGGAATGCAGATGACGAAGCCTCCACAAGAAATATAAAAGCCTTTTAAGGAACCCTCAGATGTGCCTGCGTTGGCCATCCGGTCAGAATAAGCTCTTCTGAGGGCTTTCTGTCTTCACCTCTGCCCCCACTGAGGGGCGAGCCATGTAAGGAATTTATTGGCATGTATTTCAAGTCCGCCCCTGACTGAGGTGTGTAAGATAACACCTTCATCTGTGCACACACTCGCAAGCCCTAGCACTGTCCAAACTGACAGGAGGAGGAGGAGTATGTTGGAGGCAGATTTACCTCCCCTGAACAAAATATGGAAACAAAGGCTCCAGGCTGGCTGCAGATTACTTAAGAATTCTGAGAGCTATATGTTTCTTATCATTGCCTTCCATATGAAGCAACAAAGAAGACAAACTTTTCCAGTTTTCATAAAGATACTTTAGTTTTGGCAGAGAACTAAAGAGTTCATACTCAACTTGAGCAGGGAATTTCCTTGGGATGTAAGCTCTTGTAGGGTTTTGTTGACTTTGTATGCTTGGTAGTTCAGTTAGGTGCTCTGGAAGATGGCAGCCACCCCTTTAATATTCTTGCTACATGTCCTGTGAGACTTATCCTTTTAAGTCCTGTAAAACCAGAATGTCTACCTTATTATGTGTGGACACCCCATTACTTTATTTTTGTTAGCGGTCACTTATAAAGTAAATTTACAGTGGATAGAG
The DNA here is from genome assembly GCF_030014295.1 of Loxodonta africana. Lineage (NCBI taxonomy): Eukaryota > Metazoa > Chordata > Mammalia > Proboscidea > Elephantidae > Loxodonta > Loxodonta africana. Next base: position 78,211,358 of record NC_087358.1, on the reverse strand, counting down.
GGTTTACAGGACTCTGTATATTATTTTTGCAACTTCTGTGAGTGTATAAATACTTCATAATAAGTTTTTGTTTTTGTTTTTTTAAAGTGAGCTTACAAATTATCTCTAGCCAGCTAACTGCTATACCCCAGATTTCTGACAGCTGTATCACATGGTTAACTGTTGGGCACAAGCAGAAACAGGCCAGCAGTAGTGTTAGATCCGTTCCAATTTATCACCAGTGGTGGTGTTGTCAGTCGCCATCCGACTAAAAACACTGCCCGGTCCTCCACCACCTGCATGGTTACTGGTACGTTTGAGTCCATTGTGGCTGTTGTGTCGAGCCATCTCACTGAGGGTTTTCCTCCCTTTCCTGGTCTTCTACTTTGTCAAACATGATGTCTTTTTCTAGTGAGTTGTCTTTCTTGATGATGTGTCCAGAATAAGTGAGTTGAGCCTCGCCATTCTCTCTTCTAAGGGGCATTCTGGTTGTATTTCTTCTAAGACTGGTTTGTTCATTCTTTTGGCTATCCACGGTATGTTCAAAATTGTTCATCAACATGGATCATAGGATCATAACAGAATATTATCCCCAACACTGGAGAAAAATGCGGAGTCCTCAAAGCACATGCCCTGCCTGAATGGGCTAGGTCACATTATCTTCATAGGTGTTTACAACAAATGTAAACTCCCTGGTATGAGATTATGTCTGTCATTTCTCTAGTGGAACCTCAGTTGTTACTGAACACCCCAAACCTACAGGTAGCATACAGTCAGGCCCTGGTTCCCTAAAGTCTTCAGGACTGCCAATTCTGCATATTTAGTCTTGTTACGCCAATAGGTGCTAACCCCAGTGGTTATAGTAGACCCATATCTACTGGAATAGAAGGTGTCATTGTGCAGGTATCTGTATCTCTGCTCCAGAGTGGGGGAAAGTAAAATGAGTGGCCAAGGGAAACTCCTAAAACCTCAGCCTGAAGTGTTTTGTTTCATTTTGGTTGCAGCTATTTTACTCTAAGCTTCCCGGAAGTACCTTCAGAACCCATTTATAACTTAAACATGGGACAAACTAAGTCTTATGCCTCAAGATGGGAATGTCCTATTTTCATCTGGAGGGCTTTACCGTATGTATTTTTATTTTTTAGCAGAGGCATTTTGACCTGATTATCAATCTATAGATTAAAGAACTGTCATCTTACTAAAGCGGGCATTGGTGGTGCACTGGTAGAATTCTCTCCTTCCACGCAGGAGGCCCGGGTTCGATTTCTGGCCAGTGCACCTCATGTGCAGCCACCACCCATCCGTCAGTGGAGGCCTGTGTGTTGCTGTGATGCTGAACAGGTTTCAGTATCGCTTCCATATTAAGATGGACCAGGTAAAAGGCCTTGTGAGCTCCTTTTGAAAATCAGCCAGTGGAAACCCTATAGATCACAACAGTTTGACCCCTTACTGATCGTGGGGATGGAGAAGGACAGGGCAGCATTTCATTCCATCATGCAGGGGTCACCAGAAGTCATGGGCTGACCCCATGGCTGCCAACAATAACAGAATCTTGCTAAAAGGAAAAAATGTGATAAATAAAGAAGTCCATAAAGATGAATAATCTAAGCTAACCAGTCTTTGGAATTGTGTCATAAGAGATTAGTGTGGAAAAATAAAAATGACAGGACTGAATCTTGCTTCGTTATTAACAGAACCAGCCTTCCACTTTGGTGACATGGAGTACTCGGTGGACGAGCGTGCTGGCTCTGTGGAGGTGCGTGTGTGGAGAACAGGCACCGACCTGTCCAGGCCATCCAGCGTCACGGTGCGCTCTCGGAAGACAGACCCTCCCTCCGCTGATGGTGAGCGTGTTCTTTCTCGAGACTCTGATTGTTTCTCAAGTTCCAAAGTATTTAAAAGCTAAAATATTTCACTCCCATTAGAGCAGTTTGGCTGAAAGGATTACTTTTTAATTACTACTATATAGTTTAGTAAACCTAGACTCTACTTACTACTATAAAAGAAAAAACGACTGGTTGCCATTGAGTCAATCCTGACTCATGGCAACCTCATATGTGTCAGAGTAGAACTGTGTTCCACAGGGTTTTCAGTGGCTGATTTCTTGGAAGGAGATTGCCAGGCCTTTCTTCCAAGGAGCCGAGCACATTAGCTGTTTGCACCATCCAGGGGCACTATTTACTACTACAACCAATCAATCAACCAATAATCCAACCCACTGCTGAATCAAGTCAATTCCGACTCATAGGTGACCCTACAGGCCAGAGTAGAACTTCCCCACAGGATTTCCAAGGTCATAAATCTTTACGGAAGCAAATGGCCAGGTCTTTTTCCTGTGGAGTGGCTGTTGAGTTCTAACCACACAGCTTTTGGTTAGCAGCCAAGTGATTAACGACCGCACCATCAGGGCTCCTATTTACTGCTATAAAACCAAACCAAACCTGTTGCCATCAAGCTGATTCCAACTCATAGTGACCCTAAAGGACAGAGTAGAACTGCCCCATAGAGTTTCCAGGGAGCACCTGGTGGATTCAAACTGCCAACCTTTTAGTTAGCAGTTGTAGCACTTAACCACTACACCATCGGGGTTTCCATTTACTACTATAGAAAAATATATTTAAGGACCATGAATCAGAGTTTAAGATACAAACATGACAAAAAAAAAAAAAAAAAAACTACATTCTAATGCCTGTCTTTGCATGAAATAGTTCTCTAAACTTGGCAAGGCTAACATTCCTGACTTTTATGACATCACATACCTGCATCTCAAATTTAGCTTCTTCCTGGTTTTAAGCCCATAAACACTTCAGATGCCAAAGGTTTTTCATACTTCATTATACTAACTATCGTAGCTGGCACATTCCTACCTTTTATTCTAGAATCTACTTCTCCAGGAAAAGTTAATCATGAAGTTCAGAGCAGTCAGAAGATTAGAAGTTGCCTTTTTTTTTTTTTTTTCTGAATTATCAGTGATACAAGATCTCTGTTTATCATCACATGTACGCACAGGTACGTCATACACACATCACACACTCATGACACAGATCGAGTAAGGGCCACAATAATTTAAATCCACCTTACGCTTTAAGCTTTGTTAATACAGTGGGACCAGCAAGTGCTTTGCACACAGTGGGTGTACAGTGAGCACAGCTTAGCCAAATCAGCCGTTTTGAGAGAACAATGCAAATGAGAGCAAGAGAGAAAAGAATGAAGGGGAAGAAACAGAAGAAAAGAAAAATATAAAGAGAATCATGAAGAGGTTCAGATACAAAGATTAAACGTGATTCAGAGACACTCCAGCCAGCTGTTTGCATTTGGTAAAGTAGATATAAACAAGGGCCAGACGAGCAGAAAGTGTGGAAGTGAGAGGAGAAATAGTTACTGTCCAGCTGTCCTCCCTGCCCTCCCCTCTGTGGAGGTCATGAGCAGAGGCTGCAAACAGGCTTCTTTTTAACTGCTCCAGGCATAAATGCAGGTATCAAGCCCAGGTATGTAGTCCATGGTCTGAAAAATATTAAAGCAAAGACAGGATATGTCTTTGAGAATGGAGGCTCACTCTCTCCACCTGGGGCAAGCATAGGTGGAGTATGCCAAACTGAGCTTATATCTGAAATGTGTTGCTTATACGAGCAGGCAACTGTAAAACTAAATAGGATATTCTGTAGTGTCTCCAGAAAAGAAATGGAGACGTTTAACAACTGCTAACACAATTTTAAATGTATACATTATATATATGATTTGTGGCAATCATATATTTGATTGATATGCTGATTACTTTAGACCTGATTTTTATAAGCTCCATCCTGTTTTTTTTTTAACCCTTGGCACCTGTATCAGTGCTATTTTTTCCTTCCTTTCAGCCAACCTGGGGAGCATCAGTACCCAGGATAATAGTGGAGGATATTTATATTTGTATTTATATTTGTATTTAGTGTTTGTGCCCACACAGTGGACATTGGAATAAGGCTTCCCTATATTTATTCATCCCCTGTATTTATATGTTTGGATTTCATGCTGATCACATGAAATATGAATTAATTGTTTAAAAGTATAGAAAGATCAGCCCAGCCATGGCACGATACATTCACTTGCGTTACAAAGTTCTGAACTGAAGAGAGTTTAGCTCCTACTCTGCTGATAATTTTCTGCTAAAGATTTCAAACTACCTTTTTTTTTTTTCCTCCAAATTTTCATCTGGCTTTTTTTTTTTTTTTTTTAATTCTTTGGGTTTCTAATTTGTATAAGACCTTCAGTGACCCATAGCCTACCTTATTTTGGTTTTGTTTTTGTAATGCCGTAAATGCCTTTTTATACCTTAACCCACTAACCAAACCCATTATACCTTAGTTGCCCAAAATATGTCCATCTGTGCACTGGGGATTTACCATTACTGTTGTTGTCAGTCAGTACCACTTCCTTATAGTGGTTTATATCAGCAATTCCCAAAAGGGAGAGAAGGTAAGGGGGCACCTTCGAGGGGGCAATGTTGGAGAGCATGCTCTGAAATTGTCAGGTAGAAAACTATGAAATTATATTAACTATTATTTGTTTTTAATCACAATACTTATTTTAAAATTTCAAATAACAAGGGCATAGCATTTTTGTAATTATCAAAAGGCTACATGGGGTTGAAAAAAGTTGAGAAACCCAGGTAGGAGAACTGTAAGACAGATCCTGAAATAACTAATCCAAACTCATTCCATAGACTCATCATAGAATAAAGTTCAGGACCTAATCTTTGATCTTCCATCTCAATAACCGTGTAGGTGCTAATCTTTTACATTTCATTACATGTATTTTTCTGCAGTATCATGCTGGTCTTCATGGTTTTTTTTTTTTTAATCAAATATATATATAATTGTACATATAATTATATATATAATTTTATTTAAAGAACTATATGTGTATATAATTTTTTTATATAATTTGTCTCTCCTATTTTCTGATTTGTCGACCTACTGAATAAGAGTTTTCTTGCTGTCACAGCTGGAACAGACTATGTGGGCATCAGCCACAACTTAGATTTTGCACCAGGAGTCAACATGCAGACTGTTCGTGTGATCATTCTGGATGACCTTGGGCAGCCAGTGCTGGAGGGAATTGAGAAATTTGAACTGGTGCTGCGTATGCCTGTGAATGCTGCCCTTGGAGAGCCCAGCAAGGCCACTGTGTCCATAAACGACTCTGTTTCAGATTGTAAGTGTTTATTAACTTGACGATGATAAGTAAAATGACAAATCAGCATTCATATACCTTTCTCCCACTTAAGTCTTGAGATAATTAGACAGTCTGAGAAAAAAACTTTTACTTTTCTTCTTAAATTAAAAAAGGGGGTATTGTCCTCAATTCCTTTGTCCTGTCCTTACGTTAGTCATTTTTCTCTTGACTGTGTTACCACGGACAGCTGGAGCTACGTGGAGTTGTCCGGACCCTTGAATGCCAGTGGTCTTCTTCCACTTGCCACAGGAGACCCTCTCTGTTGTCTCCTTATACACAGGCACTCCTGAAATTTCTCTAATAAGTGCTGGAATCATTGTTCTGAGACCAGCAGCTGCTGGACACACAGCAGGCTCTCTGATGACATCATGAGGGGATTCTGAACACGCCTCACCGTGATGATCCTGGCCACATGAGCAGGAGTCCAGTGAAACCAACGTGCAGCTGACCCAGCACAGGCCTCACCAAAAATGACAGATGTACACTCTTTGTCACTATTCCCAACTGGTCTAGGTCAACTATGCTTGTAATTACCTGTTGCCATTGAGTCAGTTCTGACTCATAGTGACCCTGTAAGGCAGAGTAGAACTGTCCCATAGGGTTTCCAAGGAGCAGCTAGTGGATTTGAACTGCTGACCTTTTGGTTAGCAGCCGAGCTCTTAACTGTGGCACCACCAGGGCTTCATGCTTGTAATTAGGTGCACAGTATTTAGTAATTCCAAAGAACTCTTGATAAGATATATAGATAGGTAGATAAATATCTGTATAAAAAACCAAACCCATTGCTATCGAGTCAATTCCGACTCATAGCAACCCTACAGAACAGAGTAGAACTGCCCCATAGGGCTTCCAAGGCTATAAATCTTTATGGAAGCAGACGGCCACATCTTTTTCCTGCAGAGTGGCTGGTGGGTTTGGACTGCCGACCTTTCAGTTAGTAACCAAGTGCTTAACCGCTGCAACTCCAGGGCGCTCTCTCTTTCTCTTTCTTTCCCTCTCTCTTTTTATATATATACGTGTGTGTGTGTGTGTGTGTGTGTGTATACCCACCCACTGCCATCGAGTCAATTCTGACTCATAGTGACCCTAACATATACATATTAAAGTCTCTGGTTTTAGTCTCTGGTTTTATCCAATTGTTAGCATTTCACTGCATATCATACTCTACAAAATTTTTAAAAATTAGAAAAAAACAGTTGTCATTGAGTGAATGACTTATGGCAGCTCCATGTGTGTCAAAGTAGAACTGTGTTTCACAGGGCTTTCAATGGCTGATTTTTTGGAAATAGATCGCCAGGACTTTCTTCCGAGGTACCCCTAGGTAGACGCAAACCACCAAACTTTTGGTTAGCTGCTGAGCACGTTAACTGTTTGCACTACCCAGGGACTCCACAATATAGGGAAGGCCAAATTTTAAAAAAGGAAATCAAAACTCTTAAAATTAAGTGATTTTCTCAAGGATGAAACAATGGTAAGTGATTGAGAGGAAACTCAGACCCTCTTTTTCTCACTTCAGTTCCATTATTCTTTCCATTAAACCACATATTCTGAAGTGCCATTTTTCTTAAGGATACCTCTGTTCACTTTGCTGCACGTGCTTACTTGTTTTGACAGTGCCTAAGATGCAGTTTAAAGAGCGTGTGTATACTGGCAATGAAAACGATGGGCAGATAGCTGCAATGATCCACAGGAGTGGAGATATCCAGTTCACGTCTTCAGTGAGGTGCTATACACGCCAGGGATCTGCACAAGTGATGATGGACTTTGAAGAACGCCCGAACACTGATATTTCCATCATCACATTCCTCCCTGGTAAGTTTCAGCTTGAAAGTTTTATTTGGAATTTGAGGAAGCTGATTTCAGTGAGAAATATGTATCAGGGAATACATATTGACGTCATTCATTGATCACAACACACTCGTGCCATAATTTTCTGTGCACCAAATGGTAATAAGGTGAGGTACAGTGGAGCAGATTGAATGCACTCTTGGAATTGATCTGTAGCAATTGTTGACTAGCTTCCTGTGTTTTATCATGGTATCAGTTCAAAACTTATTCAATGAATAGATGAGAGATAGATGTTGTTGTTGTTGTTAGGTGCCATCAAGCCAGTTCTGACTCATAGTGACACCGTGCACAACAGAATGAAGCATTGCCCGGTCCTGTGCCACTCTCACAATTGTTGCTATGCTTAAGTCCGTTGTTCCAGTCACAGTGTCAATCCATCTCATTGAGGGCCTTCCTCTTTTTCACTGACCCTCTACTTTACTGAGCATAATGTCCTTCTCCAGGGACTGATCTCTCCTGATAACATGTCCAAAGTGTGTGAGACATAGTCTCGCTATCCTTGCTTCTAAGGAACATTTGGGTTGTACTTCTTCCAAGACAGATTTGTTTGTTCTTTTTGCAGTTCATGGTATATTCAATATTCTTTGCCAACACCACAATTCAAAGGTGTCAGTTCTTCTTTGGTCTTCCTTATTTATCATCCAGCTTTCACATGTATATGATGCAATTGAAAACACCATGGCTTGGATCAGGCACACCTTAGTCCTCAAAGCAACGTCTTTGCTTTTCAACACTTTAAAGAGGTCTTTTGCAGCAGATTTGCCCAATGTAATGTGTCTTTTGATTTCTTGACTGCTGCTAGATAGATACTATAGAGAGATACCAAAAAAAAAAAGAAAATCAAACCCACTGCCGTCGAGTCAACTCAGACCCTATAGGACAGCGTAGAACTGCCCCCATAGGGTTTCCAAGGAGCAGCTGGTAGATTCGTACTGTCTACCTTTTGGTTAGCAGCTGAGCTTTTAACCACTGGACCACCAGGGCTCCAGATAGATAGATAGATAGATGTCATAGAGTCAGTGGTGACTCGTGGAGACCTTGTGTACAACAGAACAGAATGTTGCCCTGTCCTGTGTCACCCTGATGGTCACTACCATGTTCGAGTCCTTGTTACCACTGTTGTGCCACTCCATCTCATTGAGGGTCCCTCGCCCTTGCTGGGAAATATGATGTCCTCCTCAAGCAATTGATCCTTCCTGATGACATGTCCGAAGCAAACAAAGTTGGACAGTGTTCCATTGTGATTCATAAGGTTTTCATTGGCTAATTTTCAGAAGTAAATCACTAGGCGTTTCTGCCTAGTCTGTCTTAGTCTGGAAGCTCCCCTGAAACTCGTCCACCATGGGTGACCCTCCTGGTATTTGAAATATCACCGACATTGCTTACAGCATCACAGGCGCATGTAAGGCACCGCAATATGACAAACTAACAGATGGGGCTGCATTTAGTGAAAACCAGAAAAACCAAAACCAAACCCACTACTGTCAAGTCATTTCCAGTTCATAGCGACCCTGTAGGGCAGAGTAGAACTGCCTCATAGGGTTTCCAAGGCTGTAAATCTTTAAGGAAGCAGACTGCCACATCTTTCTCCTGTAGAGCAGCTGGTGGGTTTGACCCCCTGACCTTTTGGTTAGCAGCTGAGCATTTTAACCACTGTGCTACCAGGGCTCCTGCATTCAATCAATAGAGCTTATCAAATGCCTAGATTTCACAATATTGAAGGGTACTTAATGATTAAATAATAGAAATGAAGTTAAATAGTACTCACATTTTCAATACGTATCCAGAGCCTTAAAATGTTTCATCACTTTGATTTAATAATTGCACTTAATAGGAGTATATGCTAAGAAAAAAATTTATTCATGTGCAGAAAGATTCCTTACGTGGATGCTTATCACAAAGTTAAATATTGTAATAGAAGATTTCAAGCAACTTAAATGACCAAAATTGAAAACTTATTTATTTAAACATTGATATAATAGTACCCATTAAAAATGTTTCAAGAATTATTAATGAGATAGAGAAAAGCTAAGGATATTGGACCCACTTATTAGAGACAAGGACCTAATCATTCTTGGTTTGATTATTTGTTTTATAAATCAAAAGTTAATAATACTAAAGATATAACTATTGGTCTCTACTCTTCAGAGCAAAAGAGAAAGAAAGACTCAAAGAAGAACCTAGTCTACAGGACTGTCTTAGTTATCTACTGCTGCTATAAGAAATATCACAAGTGGATGGCTTTAACAAACAAAAGTTTATTCTCTCACACTTCAGGAGACTTGAACTCCAAATTCACAGTGCCAGCTCCAGGGGAAGTCTTTCTTTCTAGGTCGGTTGTGAGGGAAAGTCCCTGTCATCAATCTTCACCTTTCCTAGAAGATTCTTAGCACAGCGACCTCAGGTCCAAAGGACATGCTCTTCTCCTGGTTCTGCATTCTTCATAGTAGGAGGTCCCCCTGTCTCTCTGCTCACTTCTCTATTTTATATCTCAAACGAGATTATCTTAAAACACAGCCTAATCTGGTAGATTGTGTCCTGTCTCATTAACATAATTGCCTCTAATCCTGCCTCATTAACATCATAGAGGTAGGATTTACAACACATAGAAAAATCACATCAGTTGACAAAATGGTGGACAAACATGCAATACTGGGAATCACGCCTAACCAAGTTGACACGCATTTTTGGGCAACACTATTCAATCCATGACAAGGACTAACCATAACAAGGACTAACAGTCTACATGAAGCGCAACCTCATTTACCCTGAGGCCAGAAAAACTAGGTGGTGCCTGGATACCACTACCTAGAGTTCTAATCAGAGCCACAATAAATGAATACTGATAGAATTTGAAAAAAATGTGAAACAGAACTTCAAATTCCTAAAAGAAAAAAAAGAAGCAGACCTACTGGACTAGTTAAGACTGGAGGGCTCCCCAACACTGTTGCCCTAATATACTCTTCAAACCTTGAACTGAAACTAACCCCTAAGGTCACCTTGTAGCTAAATAAAAAATTGGCTCAAAAAAAAAAAAAATTAATATCACCTATAAGTACTGTGCTCTTTTAAAAAATCACCTATATGAGACCAAATGGTCAACAATTGCCTCGAAACAAAAATGAGAATGTGAGGGGGCAGGGAAACTACATTAATGGAAACAGTACAAGAATGAAAATTATGAGAATGTTCACACATTGTGAAGAATGTAACCAATGTCACTGAACAACTTATATAGAAATTGTCGAATGGGAGCCTAAACTGCTGTGTAAACCTTCACCAAAAATACAATAAAATATTATTTTTAGAACAGTTAATAATACTGGAAACTAGTATTGCAATCAAATTAACAATGCTAAACCACTATAGCAAAGAGCCTGGTTGGTGCAGTGGTTAAAACAATTGACTGCTAACCGAAAGGTCAGCGGTTCAATACCACCAGCAGCTGTGCTGGAGAAAGTTCCAGTCAGCTTCTGTAGAGATTTACAGCCTCTGAAACCCTGTGGGGTCTCTAGGAGTCTAAATCTACTTGATGGCAATGACTTTTTTTTTTTTAAACCAGTGTAAGCCTGCTAAGTTTGCTTTGTTATGTTATTAACCAAAACCAAACCCGTTGCCTTCAAGTGGATTCTGCCTCATAGCGACCCTATAGGACAGAGTAGAACTGCCCCATACGGTTTCCAAGGAGCGCCTGGTGGATTCAAACTGCCGACCATTGGTTAGCAGCCGTAGCTCTTAACCCACTATGCTACCAGAGTTTCCTGTTATGTTATTAGAAGCTTGTAAACAAATTTGGCACTTGTTCCCCGCTACCCCGCCCTCCGGTTTCTTAAGATAAGTGACAGAAATTAAAGAAATTCCCTGTCATTGCATATGTTCAAACATTTATCAAATACATACTGAAAATATATTACATATCACTTGCTATTCTTTGCACTGAGGATATGTTGTTGTTGTTGTTAGGTGCTGTCGAGTCAGTTCCAACTCATAGCGACCCTATGTACCACAGAATGAAACACTGCCCGGTCCTGCACCATCCTTACAATCGTTATGCCTAAAACCATTGTTGTAGCCACTGTGTCAATCCATCTTATTGAGGGTCTTCCTCTTTTATGCTGACCCTGTACTTTGCCAAGCATGATGTCCTTCTCTAGGGCCTCATTCCTCCAGACAACACATCCAAAGTATGTAAGACGCAGTCTTGCCATCTTTGCTTCTAAAGAACATTCTAGTTGTACTTCTTCCAAGACAAATTTGTTGTTTCTTTTGGCAGTCCGTGGTATATTCAATATTCTTCTCCAGCACCACAATTCAAAGGCATCAGTTCTTCTTTGGTCTTCCTTATTCATTGTCCGGCTTTCACATGCATATGATGCAATTGAAAATATCATGGCTTGGGTCAGGAGCACCTTAGTCTTCAAGGTGACATTTTTGCTTTTCAACACTTTAAAGAGGTCCTTTGCAGCAGATTTACCCAATGCAATGCATCTTTTGATTTCTTACCTGCTGCTTCCATGGGTGTTGGTTGTGGATCTAAGTAAAATGAAATCTTTGACAACATCAATCTTTTCTCCATTTATCATAATGTTGCTTATTGGTCCAGTTGTGAGGATTTTTGTTTTCTTTATGTTGAAGTATAATCCATACTGAAGGCTGTGGTCTTTGATCTTCATCAGTAAGTGCTTCAAGTCCTCTTAGCTCTCAGCAAGCAAGGTTGTGTCATCTGCATAATGCAGGTTGTTAATGAGTCTTCCTCCAATCCTGATGCCCCATTGTTCTTCATATAGTCCAGCTTCTTGGATTATTTGCTCAGCATACAGATTGAGTAGGTATGGTGACAGGATACAACCCTCATGCACACCTTTCCTAACTTTAAACCACTCAGTATCCCCTCATTTTGTGTGAACAGCTGCCACTTGATCTTTGTACAGGTTCCACATGAGCACAATTAAGTGTTCTGGAATTCCCATTCTCCGCAATGTTATCCCATAATTTGTTATGATCCACACAGTCGAATGCCTTTGCATAATCAATAAAACACAGGTAAACATCCTTCTGGTATTCTCTGCTTTCAGCCAGGATCCATCTGACATCAGCAATGATATCCCTGGTTTCACATCCTTTTCTGAATTTGGCCCTGTCGATATACTGTTGCAGCCATTTTTGAATGATCTTCAGCAAAATTTTGCTTGTGTGTGATATTAATGATTTTATTTGATAATTTCCGCATTCAGTTGGATCACCTTTCTTGGGAATAGGCATAAATATGGATCTCTTCCAGTCAGTTGGCCAGGTAGCTGTCTTCCAAATTTCTTGGCATAGACAAGTGAGCACTTCCAGCGCTGCATTCCTTTGTTAAAACATCTCAGTTGGTATTCCATCAATCCCTGGAGTCTTGTTTTTCGCCAATGCTTTCAGTGCAGCTTTGACTTCCTCCCTCAGCACCATTGGTTCCTGATCATATGCTACCTCTTGCAATGGTTGAACATTGACTAATTCTTTTTGATATAATGACTGTGTATCCCTTCCATCTTCTATTGACAATTCCTGCATCGTTTAATATTTTCCCCATAGAATCCTTCATGATTGTAACTCGAGGTTTGAATTTTTTCCTCAGTTCTTTCAGCTTGAGAAATTCCGAGTGCATTCTTCCCTTTTGGTTTTCTATCTTCAGCTCTTTGCACATGTCACAATGCTTTACTTTGTCTTCTGGAGCCACCCTTTGAAATCTTCTGTTCAGTTCTTTTACTTCATCATTTCTTCCTTTTGCTTTAGCTGCTCAATGTTCAAGAGCAAGTTTCAGAGTCTTCTCTGACATCCATCTTGGTCCTTTCTTTTTTTCCTGTCTTTTCAATGACCCGTTGCTTTCTTCATGTATGATGTCCTTGATGTCATTCCACAACTCGTCTGATCTAAGGTCATTAGTGCTCAAGGTGTCAAATCTATTCTTGAGATTGTCTCTAAATTCAGGTGGGATATATTCAAGGTCATATTTTGGCTCTCGTGGACTTGCTCTGATTTTCTTCAGTTTCAGCTTGAACTTGCATATGAGCAATTGATGGTCTGTTCCACAGCCAGCCCCTGGCCTTGTTCTGACTGATGATACTGAGCTTTTCCATTGCCTCTTTCCACAGATATAGTCGATTTGATTCCCTGTGTATTCCATTTGGTGAGGTCCTTGTGTAGAGTCACCATTTATGTTGATGAAAAAAGGTATTTGCAACGAAGAAGTCATTAGTCTTGCAAAATTCTGTCGTTCAAACTCTGGCATTGTTTCTATCACCAAGGCCATATTTTCCAACTACCGATCCTTCTCCTTTGCTTCCAACTTTCACATTCCAATCACCAGGAATTATCAATGCATCCCGATTACATGTTTGATCAATTTCAGACTGCAGAAGGTGATTAAAATCTTCAGTTTCTTCATCTTTGGTCTTAGTGGTTGGTGCATAAATTTGAATAACAGTCATATTAACTGGTCTTCCTTGTAGGTGTATGGGTAATATCCTATCACTGACAGTGCTGTACTTCAGGATAGATCTTGAAATGTTCTTTTTGACAGTGAAAGCAACACCATTCCTCTTCAAGCTGTCATTCCCAGCATAGTAGGCTATATGATTGTCCAATTCAAAATGGCTAATACTGGTCCATTTCAGCTCACTAATGCCTAGGATATTGATGTTTATGCATTCCATTTCATTTTTGACGATTTCCAATTTTCCTAGATTCATACTTCATACATTCCAGGTTCCGATCATTAATGGATGTTTGCAGCTGTTTCTTCTCATTTTGAGTTGTGCCACATCAGCAAATGAAGGTCCCGGAAGCTTTACTCCATCCACATCATTAAGGTCGACTTTACTTTGAGGAGGCAGCTCTTCTCCAGTTGTCTTTTGAGTGCCTTCCAACCTGGGGGGCTCATCTTCCCAGCACTATATCAGACAGTGTTCTACTGCTATTCATAAGGTTTTCACTGGCTGATTCTTTTCAGAAGTAGACTGCTGGGTCCTTCTTCTAGGAAGAAGGCTGAGGAAATAGCAGTAAATAAAGCAGCACTCTTGCCCTTGTGGTGCTTATGTCCTCTTGGGGAAGAAACAAAATAGTCCCATTACATACATTCAGACAGTGAAGCAGTATGGCCATCTGCCACCACTGCCATGTGGGATCTCTTCTTTTGATGGAAAAACATGTTTGATGAGTTTTAAAGTCCTTTCTAAACTTTGGCTCTAGTATCCCTTTTTCTGTGTTACTGTGATTCTTTCTCTAATGTTCTTCTATGGTTCTCTTAGTAATATTGCTTAAATATGAGGAAAGCAAGGCACAGAGAGAGTAAGTGATATTTCCAAAGAGCAAGATAATGACTGTCTTTTGAATTGTGAGTGAATATAATTTCTTCATTAAGGCTATGTCCTGTAAAGCTGGATAAGCAGAACAAAGATCAGAGTCATGCAGACATTAAACCAATCTTTATTTTATATAATTCAAGCAATATATATACGAAGTTGTACTGGGGGTTCAGTGAAGCAACAAAAGGTCCCTGGGTGGTACAAGTGGTTTGCCATTGACTAAGTGACAGGTTGGTGGCTTGAACCCACCTAGCAGCACCACAAAAGAAAGGCCTGCCAATCTGCTTCGGGAGTGATTATCACCATGAAAATCCCATGAAGCAGTTCTACTCTGTAGCAACCGGTTTTGTTTTTTGGTTTGGAGCAACAAGGAAGAAAAAGACATGATCCAGGCCAAGGCCAACACAAAGGTTTCATTTCCTGTGCCACCTCAGGGACTGCGTAGGGGATTGTGAGGTTTTGTCTAAGCTCATGAGAGTGTTCTAATCAATTATCAGTATCTCCCATGGGCAAGGGCAGCGTAAGTGGCAGCATGAAGGTAGGTATTTAACCCTTTAATCTAGTTTCCTGAGAATACAATCTTAACAGGAACCCAAAACACACAGCCACAAAGATCAACTAAGAATAATGCATGCATTAAACTAACATGCAGTAAATGCTCTTAAGAGGAGTGCCTAGGTGGCATAAATGGCTAAGCACTCAACTACCAAGTGAAAGGTTGGAGGTTCTCGTCCACCCAGAGGCACCTCAGAAGGTCAGTCTGCTTCCAAAAGGCCACAGCCATGAAAACCCCATGGAGTACAATTGTACTCTGAAGCACATAGGGTCGCCATGAGTCCAAAACAACTCTTAAGTGCTCTAACAGTTCAAAGAATTGAGAAACACTCTGAGCTGGAGAAATTGGTAAGATTCTTGAAAGATAGAAGACCTGGATACATGAAGAGCAACCAAATATATACTGTTAAAGAGATAAGGTGAATAAAGCTACAGGGACGGGAATGTACAAGATTTTTTTTCCTTTTATTTTTATTGTATGGGGGAAATTTAACATTATCGTACGAGAGAGAGATCTTTTTTGTACTCTCGGGTACTGCCATGTATTTAGGAGGTATTGGTTTTTCTGGGTTTTGCTTGTTTGTTTTACCCTTTCTGTGGCATAATACTAATTAATGAATATTCCTTTTTTAATATTACATCATATAAAACTTCAATTAGTACTGTCTTTCAGCAGCATGATCTGATGGACTCACCAATAAACTTTAATCAGGAACAATGGCATGTGTGTTTGAGTATAATGTCGGTATCGGGCCTTATTGTAACAGCTGCAGTATTTATGTGACAAGACTCATCCCAACATCCCAATGCTCCAGGTTCCTCATCCGTATTGGGATCATATCTATTTGCTGTCTGTCTGCTCCTCTGATGTCATGTGCTGGAATCAAGTTCTCTGCTAATTGTGTAAAAAATTTATTTTGTAAATTTTGATGAGTCAAACTGTAAGCCAAATAAATGGAACCCAAATAAATGCCATTTTGCAATTACATGTCAAGGGATCCCAGCATTTTGAAGAATGTTAATTTCCTTCTTCCTAATTTTCTTATATTTGACTGTACGTTTTCTTAATGTAAAAAAACAATTAGTATAACATCATGTGTTAATTAAAAAAAATAGGAATTCAGTGAAATGCTAAGAAATTTGTCCAAATTAATTTTAATTTCTTAATTTTGTCCTTTTCTTGCCTGTAATTGTAATCTTTAATGTCTTCGACTTAGGTGAGATGCTTTACAGAACTCAATTAAAAATATTAGTAAGTCTCTAGAAATTTTCAATGTACAGGGTGACTTGAAAAATTAAAATATAGAAATAAAAGGTCTAAAATATTAAAAATTTGATCAATTTTGGTGGAATAATTTGGAAAAGGATAGCAACAATAGTTGCCCAACGTGAAGAATGTAATCAATGTTCCTGAATTACACATGTAGAAATTATTGAATTAGTGCATGTTTTGTATATATTTCACAACAATAAAAATATTTAATCATTTTAATTTTAAAAGATTTTATTTTCTTGCAATGAAATTCATCTATTTATTGTACAGTTTGATGAACTTGGGTAATTGCACACAATCTCGTAACCAAAACCACAATAAAAAACCACAATAAACAATGTGGAAAAACTTCCTTGCCATAAAAAGTTTCCTCTTTCTTTATAGTCAATCCCCTTGCCTTGTCCCTTGCCCCAGAAATCCACTGGTCTGCTTTTTGGCATGTTTGTGAAGCATTTAATTTGTGTATTTATTTCTAGTTTTAATTAAATTTCATAAAATATTGGTCCCACTTTCTACAAATAATTTAAAAACACACAAAGAACTTTATAAAGACCACCATTCCTCCACTTACAGTTGACCAGAGCAACTCATGGTAACGCCCTGAACTCATTTATCTATTTTTTAAGTGGAGACATACTACCTTACCTACCTCAGCTACAGGGTTGTTTGCACACCAGGTAATGATGTATGCCAAATGCTTTGTTGTCATTAACACTCTGACAAAATGAAAATCAATTCTATGTCTCCTATCCTTGCTGGAATAAAGGTTTAGACCTGAGAGCATGATCCCACATAGACTAAGAACTATATTGAAATCTGGAAAGTACTTCATTATTTCCAGGAACATATATCTTTGGAGATGTCAAGAGAGTGATAGGATAGACATAGAGATAGAAACAGAGACAAAGCTAAAGATACAAATTAGATACACCTGAACGTATCTCCAAATTCACAGTTCTTAATAGTTGCAGATTTATCTTTGCGGACTGTGGGATGTTGTCACTGTTGTTCTTCCAGGTGAGACTGAAAAGCCCTGTGTCCTTGAGCTGATGGATGATGATTTCCATGAGGAGACAGAGGAGCTGCGCCTGGTTCTCGGCACTCCACGAAGCAATTCTCCCTTTGGGGCTGCAGTTGGTGAACAAAATGAAACTCTGATAAGGATACGAGATCATGCTGATAGTAAGAAGTCATTTCTTATGCTCAGCTCTAAATTGGGAACGGAAATCAATTTGTGTTAATGTTTGAGGGGGCTCAGGAAATAACCCCCTCTTTCTGACAAGGGGTTTTAAAGTGATTGAGAAATAGGAAAAGGTAAGACAAATGGGGAACAAGATATCACCATCAAAGCCAGTAACATTTATGTTGAAGAACAGGGCTTAGGTCCAAAAACTGAAACCCAAACATCCGTGCATCCCTTTCTCTCCCCACCTCCAAGGCCAACAGCCTCTTCCTTACCCTCCTACCCTTCCTTTCAGTGGTCTACTCTTGTAAACTGTTTGGCATGTAGGACTGTCACACAGCACATGCTCTCTGAGGGCTGGCCACTTCCCAAGGAGGGAGCGGGACTACTCATGCTTGGTTTCCCAGAGCATACTAACCAAGAATATTGAGTGAGGGAACAGAGGAAAACCAACAGTACGATACTGGTTAAATCCTTTCACATGGAAGAAAAAACAGAAATGGGGAAAAAGCATCCTTCTTACTAAGAATTTAATTTGTCTATGTTTCCTACAATTTTAGAGACTGTTATTAAATTTGGAGAAACCAAATTTAGTGTCAGTGAACCCAAAGAACCAGGACAATCAGTGATTGTAAAAATTCCAGTGGTTCGCCAAGGAGACACTTCAAAGGTTTCCATTGTGAGAGTCCACACCAAGGATGGCTCAGCCACCTCTGGAGAAGACTATCACCCTGTGTCGGAAGGTAAGAGGGCCCAGGGACTGTCTCCAGGCAGATCATGCTAACATCAGGGTTAGTGCCGTACCCTGGAGAAAAAGAAATGTCCAACTAAAATAAATGTAGACACACTTCTTTAAATTAATTTCCATCAGAAAAACAAAGGAATTTATTCCCTAGATTTTCTTTTTCTGCTTAGAAGGTATATCTGTTATGATTTGGGGAAATTTTAAGTAATTAACAAGCCCTGAGTTGATTGACATCTCATGGGTAATTGAGGATTGGTTGACCTCTGGTCTGGTGAGGGAGGCCCCACCTTATAACTGACAAGGATCTGGGTATATATAATTGGCTTTACTGCAGAGGTTTTTAGAGAGGCCTCCTAGAAGACAGAGAGGCTGGCTAAGAGCCATGCTTGCAGAGAAACATAGCCACATAGGAGCTGAGTGTTCCTGAAGCTGCCACGCTGGCTTCAGCTGGGCCAGTTAGCAGCAAAGAGGCTGACAGCAGATAGGCCTGATGACAGAGACTCTGAATGGCAGAGAGGTGACAGTGGAGAGGCCTGACCCCAGAGAGGTCTGACAGCAGAGCACAGCTAAGAGAGCTGAGCAAGCTGCTGCACTGGCTTCACAGCAGTGGAGAGGCCCACTGCAGAGTTCTGTGTGGCCATTGCAATGGACCCTGCAAGGAAGTAGAGTACCGTGGTGGGAGAGGCTGGTGTCAGAAATTATGGAGAAGTGGGAAGGCAGAGCTATAATGGGCCTCCGTCTCATAGGAACCAGCTTAGTACTGATCCTGATTCTTATCCCTCATGAATTTAGACATTCGCTTGCAGTACAACATAAGGTGCTAGATGACTTTCTGTTTTGAGCCTACTTTAACTTTCAACTGGTTTTACCTTCATTATGGTAAACCAAATCAAAAACCAAACCTGTTGCCATCAAGTTGATTCCAACTCATAGGGACCCTGTAGGACAGAGTAGAACTGCCCTATAGGGTTTCCAAGGAGCATCTGGTGAATTTGAACTGCTGATGTCTTGGTTCACAGCCGTAGCTCTTAGCCACTATGCCTTAAATTCAAATTTTGATGTAATTTTCGGTTACACTGACAGCGTGCACGACAGCCATGATGATAGTCTGTTTCAGTGTGTAAAATGCCAGCAGTCTGAAACTTCCAGCTGTAAATTTTTGGATTAACAGAGGATAGTGAAACAGTGATAAAATGACAACCATAAATACCATAAATTTTCTGGGACTTGTTGTGTTGTTAGCTGTCGACAAGTCAGCTCTGACTCATGGCAACCCTGTGCACAACAGAACAAAACTTTGCCAGGTCCTGCAGCATCTTCGTGATCGTTTTAGTGTGTCTGAGCCCACTGTTGTCGCCACTGTGTGCTTTGAGTGCCTTCCAACCTAGGGGCTCATCTTCCAGCACCAAATCAGACAATCTTCTGTTGGGATCCATAGGCTTCTCATTGGCCGTTTTGCAGAAGTGGATCACCAGGACTTTCTTCCTAGTGTGTCTTAGCCTGGAAACTGCTGAAACCTGCCCACCGTGGGTGACCCTTCTGGTGTTTGAAATACTGTTGGGATAACTTCCAGCATCATAGCACCATACAAGCCACCACAGTATGACAAATGGACAGATGAGTAATGGGAGCCAATTAGGGAGCCTTTCACCTATTCTTCATCCCTCTCTTGATGCATTTTTTTTTTAATCATTTCACTGTTTACATTTATGAATGACTAGAAGAAACAACTTCTTTCCTCTCTGAACTATTTGCTGGAATAATAAACATAAATTGATGTCCAAAATTAAGTTTATTAATTATCTGGAGCTCTACATATCCACTTTGTTTCCAGTTGCCTACCTCTCACTACTCTTACCTGTTCTTCAGTATCCTAGACCTTCAGGCGTTCATCTTAATCCTCTAACATTTGAACAAAATTTAGAAAAGCAACCCATAGGTATTACCGAATCAGTAATGATGTCAACAAGACCATAGGAAAAATAGCATCTTCTACAAAGGAGTTTGTATTTTCTTAGCATACATATGACAAAAGTTTGATAAACCATTATAGGGCTTCAAAGTCATTCCCAGATTATTTTCTATGTAAATAATTGATAATACTTTGAATATATTTGAAACATATCACATGCCACTGGTATTTCAAATACCAGCAGGGTTACTCATGGTAGACAGATTTCAGGTGAGCTTCCAGACTAAGACAGGCTAGGAAGAACGATCTGGCAGTCTACTTCTGAAAAAGGTAGCCAGGGAAACCTTATGAATAGCAGTGGAACATTATCTCATATAGTGCTGGAAGATGAGCCCCCCAGGTTGGAAGGCACTCAAAATATGACTGGGGAAGAGCTGCCTCCTCAAAGTAGAGTCCACCTTACTGACGTGGATGGAGTCAAGCTTTCAGGACCTTCATTTGCTGACGTGGCACGACTCAAAATGAGAAGAAACAGCTGCAAACATCCATTAATAGTCAGAACATGGAATGTATGAAGAATGAATCTAGGAAAATTGAAAGTCGTCAAAAATGAAGTGGAACGCATGAAGATTGACATCCTAGGTATGAGTGAGCTGAAATGGTCTGGTATTGGCCATTTTGAATTGGACATTCATATGGTATACTATGCCAGGAAAGACAAATTGAAGAGAAATGGCATTGTATTCATTGTCCAAGAGAACGTTTCAAGATCTGTTCTGAAGTACAACACCGCCAGTGATAGGATAATATCCATACGCCTACAAGGAAGACCAGTTAATACAATTATTTAAATATACATACCAACCACTAATGCCAAAGATGAGAAAGTTGGAGATTTTTACCAACTTCTGCAGTCTGAAATTGATCTAACATGTGCTCAAGATGCATTGATAATTACTGATGATTAGAATGCAAAAGTTGGAAACAAAGGAAAAGGAACGGTAGTTGGAAATCCTTGGTGATTTAAAGGATTTAAATCCTTGGTAATTTAAAGGATGCCAGAGATCACATGATAGGTTTTTGTAAGACCAACAATTTCTTCATTGCAAATACCCTTTTTCACCAACATAAACAGTGACCATACACATGGACCTTGCCAGAGAGAATACACAGGAATCGAATTGACTTTATCTGTGGAAAGAGAAAATGAAAAAACTCAGTATCAGTCAGAATAAGGCCAGGGACTAACTGTAGAACAGACCATCAATTGATCATATGCAGAAATTTTGGAACAATATCATTAATATCAGACACAAGTAAAATTTTCTGAAAATCATTAAAAAGCGGTTGCAGCAGTACCTTGACAGGGAACTGCCAGAAATTCAAGCCAGATTCAGAAGAGGTCGTGGAACAAGAGATATCATTGCTGATGTCAGAGAGATCTTCACTGAGAGCAGAGACTACCGGAAAGATGTTTACCTGTGTTTTATTGACAATGCAAACGATTTTAAATGTGTGGATCGTAACAAATTATGGATAATGTTACAAAGAATTGGAATTCCAGAATACTTAATTGTGCTCACGTGAAACCTGTACATAGACCAAGAAGCAGTCATTCAAAGAGAACAAGGGAACACTGCATGGTTTAAAATCAGGAAAGTTGTGTGTCAGGTTTTTAACCTTTCACCATACTTATTCAATCTGTATGCTAAGAAAATAATCTGAGAAGCTGGACTGTATGAAGAGGAACACAGCATCAGGATTGGAGGAAGACTCATTAACAAGCTGTGTTATACAGATGACACAACCTTGCTTGCTGAAAGAGGATTTGAAGCACTTATTGATGAAAATCAAAGGCTACAGCCTTCAGTATGGATTATATCTCAACATAAAGAAAACAAAAATCCTCACAACTGGACCAATAAGCAACATCGTTGATAAATGGAGAAAATATTGAAGTTTGTCAAGGATTTCATCTCACTTGGATCCATAGTCAACACCCATGGAATCAGCAGTCAAGAAATCAAACGACTCATTGCATTGGGCAAATCTGCTGAAAATCCATCTTTAAAGTGTTAAAAAGCAAAGATGTAATTTTCAGGACTACGGTGCTCCTGACCCAAGCAATGGTGTTTTCAGTCACCTTATATGCATGTGAAAGCTAGACATTGAATAAGAAAGGCAGAAAAAGAATTGACACCTTTGCATTATGGTGTTGACAAAGAATATTGAATATACTATAGACTGCCAGAACAAACAAATCTGTCTTGGAAGAAATACAGCCAGAACACTCCTTAGAAGCTAGGATGGCAAGGCTTCATCTCACATAATTTGGGCCTGTTATCAGGAGGGAAAAGTCCCTGGAGAAGGACATCATGTTTGGTAAAGTAGAGGGTCAGGAAAAAGAGGGAGACCCTCAGTGAGTTGGACAGAAGTGCCTACAACAATCAGTTTAAGTATAACAACAATTACGAGGATGGTCCGGGACCGGGCAGTGTTTCATTCTGTCGTGATATAGTTGCTGTGAGTCGGAATCCACTCGATGGCACCTAACAACAAGTGAGACAAATGTAAATATTGGCAAAATGACCTTTGGCAGGTCTTTTTTTTTTTTTTTTTTTTCCAGAAACTGATAATTCCTTTTGCTAAGACAGAAACAAAATTCAATTATACATACGTAGTAGCCTGTTGGGGGCAGTGGTGGCTCAGTGGTAGAGTTCTCACCTTTGATGTGGGAGACCCAGGTTCGGTCCCTGGCCAATGCAGCCCATGCGCAGCCACCACCCACCCTTTGTCAGCAGAGGCTTGCGTGTTGCTATAATGCTGAGCAGGTTGCAACAGAGGTTCCAGACTAAGACAAACTAGGAAAAAAAGGCCTGGCAGCCTGCTTCCCAATATCAGTCAACAGTCCCATCCACGATCAATCGTGGGGACAGGCAGGACTGGCCAGTGTTTCATTCTGTTGTACTGGGGTCGCCACGCATCAAGAGCTAACTCTGTGGCAACTAACAATGGACAGACACATGAAGTCAGAAAAAGATTGCATAACATTAAATCAACTTGTATATTTTATCCCATAAATATCAAGCATGCTGTTTATATCCACCCACTGCCATCCCATCGTGGTGACCCCGTAGGGTCTCTAAGGCTGTACATCTCTACAGAAGCGACTGCCACATCTTTCTCCCGAAGAGCTGCTGGTGGTTTCGAACCACTGTTCTTTCAGTTAATGGTGTATTGCTTTAACCACTGTGCCACCAGGGCTCCCTGTGCTGTTTATAGTATGTTTATAATATATAACTGATCTGATTTGAAACTTAACACTGATTTCTCCTTTTGAGGTTCAAAATGAGGTCAGTCCTCTACAAAAAAAATGTAGAGTAGAAACTGAAATTTTTTTGATAAAAAGCCCAAGACAAAAGTAATTGAAAAAACCTAACAACTAGCTATATCTAACACGTGTGCTATGAGAAAAGAATAATCCAGATATTTAAAATAAATGCTTGATTTTTTTTTTTTTTTGACTTCTTAAACATTTGATTCTTAAAACTTAGAGGTTACAAAAACACGAAGGCTTATGGAGCTCAGACAAGCAGTGGGAAGAATGGGATGGCAGGGACTGGGAAGCCGTTCCAGCTGCGTGGAGAGAAGCTTCCCATTTTAGCTCGTTTATTGTTGCCATGCAGGAAGGTACAAAAGAATTCAGAGCCCTGTGTTTCTCCACAACATTCCCCAGATTTTCAAGTGTTAGAAACTAATTTTTAGCATAACACCACACAAGCCTAAACAACCAAATTGGTGGGCCAGAAATGATCAAGTGTTTGCAACCTCCGGAGCAAGGGAATTTTAAGTTCTCTCCGATATGAGAGCTTGGCAGAAACCTCCCACATTCATACATAGAAGATCTATATCTGTGATTTTGTGTTTGCAGAAATTGAGTTTAAAGAAGGAGAAACCCAGCACGTTGTTGAAATTGAAGTGCTCTCCGACGGGGTAAGAGAGCTGAGAGAGGCCTTCACCGTTCACCTACAGCCTGATGAAAACATGATCACCGAGACACAAGTAAGTCATAAAATGTGCAAATAAATTCACAGCCAGCATTTTATCGGAGAAAATGCATGTTAATAATCACATAGCACAAAATAACGAGCCTTACGTGAAGAGATGCCCTTTTTACTTCCTAAATAAATTTTGATTTTGTTCTGACTAGTTCATAATCAAGAAATTCTGATCTCCTTCCTTGAAAAATCATTCTTGTAGTAACTGAAGGACCAGAGTCACTGAGCCCCATACCAACCCACTTAGACTTCCCATTCCAGTCAGTAACGATTGTATTTGGAATTAACCTCCAGCAGGAAGCATCATCTTAGCACAAGATGAGACAATTTAATTCATGCTAGTATACCAGCTGAATGAAGTTAAGTCGACCCTGATTTATGGCAGCCCATGTGTGTCGGAGCAAACTGTGCTCTCCATAGTGTTTTCAATGGCTGACCTTTTGGAAGTAGATTGCCAGGACTTTTTTCCAAGGTAACTCTGGGTGGATTTGAACTGTCAGGTTTTGGGTTATCAGCCAAGGGTGTTAACCATTTACACCAGGCAGGGACTCCTAATTCATACTAACCAAACCTAAAATTTGTTCTACAGCTTATTAAAACATATTTTAACCCATAAAACAATTTGCCTACCCTCAAAATTCCTACCTGCTACTACTCCCAGTTTTATCAAAATTTGATGTTCAGAAGTCTCAGGGGCCAAAAGGTTATAGTCGTAACACTTTTTTTCTGTGCTTGCTTTATGTTGTATAATAATAAACCAGATTTTCTTTAAAATAAGCATAATTTCCACACAATTTTGACCTTTATACCTAAAAGAATTTTTAAAGCTATATATCATTTTAGGAACAGACTTGATTTTTATAATATCTGTACTTAAATTTATTATTCATTTCAGTATTAGTGCATGGTTAAATTGGAGATTTTTTTCCTTAACTACTTTTATCATTTTGTAACCTTGAGTATTTGATAGTATTTCTACTACAGTGAGGAGCCCTGGTAGCACAATGGTTAAAGTGATTAACTGCTAACCAAAAGGTCGGCAGTTTGAAGCCACCAGTGGCTCTACAGGAGAAAGATGTGGTAATCTGCTTCCATAAAGATAGCCTTGGAAACCTTATGGGGTTGCTATGAGTTGGAATCAACTCAAAGGCAGTTGGTTTTTTTCTGCTACAGTGCCTTGCTTGTTTATTTTTTTCTTTTTTGTGTGTGTGTTTAAAATTTGAGAAGTATAGGCAGAAAATCTTTATCAATCATATTTTTATAAGTCTTGATCATATAAAAAACTAATATTTTATTATTTCTTTGTGTGGAGCCCTCGTGGTACAGTGGTTAAAGGCTCTGCTGCGGTCATTTGAATCCAGCAGCGGCTCTCTGGAAACCCTATGGGGGCAGTTCTACTCTGTCGTGTAGAGTCGCTACGGGTCGGAATCAACTTGAAGGCAACAGGTTTTTTCAGATTATTATTTTTTTTATGGAGTATTGTGTTAACTTCTTTGGGATCAAAGGAACAGAGATTCACTCAAATCTCCACAGTGCTAAAGGTTCTTTTTAAGAATATACATGTAATACGGGTTTGGAAGCTGATACATAGTTGGAAGTTGGAAGGTCACTCGGGAACCAAGGCAGATTTACCAACAAGATGTTCTTTTCCCATCATCAGCAGCAGATGTTCATGGACGCCTCCTCTATCTGTGCTTCAGGTGTGCCTGATGGCCTCTGTTTATTTAAACCTTTGCTTCTTGATGACATTGCCTCTTCCTGGCCCATGCTACCACAGGATCTCTATAATCTGCCTTGTCTCAGGGTGTCTGTCTTTCAGCTTTCCTCTCACTATCAGCTAATTGACTTTTTCATAGAACGTCTACTTCACACCTCCAAGATGGGTCTAACCACTATCATCACAAATGGAGGGAAAAAATGGGGCCCAAATACTTCATGGGCCACTGGCCAATCTTTGGGTAGCTGTCCTGGGCTTAGATGTCCTGCCTTGGTCCCATACAATATGGCCAAGGGGCCCGAGTCGCGTGGAACCAACCACGTATGGACTCTGGATGTGACG
Organism: Loxodonta africana; assembly: GCF_030014295.1. Taxonomy (NCBI): domain Eukaryota; kingdom Metazoa; phylum Chordata; class Mammalia; order Proboscidea; family Elephantidae; genus Loxodonta; species Loxodonta africana. Next base: position 78,185,183 of record NC_087358.1, on the reverse strand, counting down.
ATTGTCAGTGTAGTGAGGCAGTGGGTTTGATTGGCATCATGAGGATTGTTCTGTATGATAAAAAGCACCAAAAGTATAGTATTTCAGCAATCAATGATAATTATCTTTTCCCTCTAGGTGACCAAAGCCATCGTGTATATAGAAGAAATGAACAGCATGGCGGACGTCACTTTTCCTTCCATCCCTCAAGTTGTGTCCTTGCTGACGTATGACGACACCTCCAGAGCTACAGACAGTGCTGGGCCTGTGTCTGGCTACCCTGTTGTCTGTGTGACAGTGAGTAGAAAATTAATGAAATTGAGGAAAATTGTGCACTAGGTCATTTAAAATTGTTATAAACTTTAACCAGTATAGTATTGATTTTGTCATGAAGAAATAAAAATGGGAAAATTTACATGGTTTAAGCTTTGAAATTTAAAAAGGAAAATATAACCTGAAGCAAATAAAGCTCCCGTTTTTCTTCCTTCATGCAACAGAGGTTTATCAGCTAATGTGTGCACAGTCTGTTGCCTCAGGATCAGTCACTGATGTAAAAAGAAATAAGGCATGAACTCTGCAATCAAGGAACTTAAGGAAGAAAAAAGTATATGGGACTTAGTAACTAATATAAGGGAACGTGTGGTCATATCACGGGAACGATCAGAATCGGGGGCCAGTACTGCAGCTCATGAGCTACGTGAGAAGGCTTTGGGTCAAGTGGAATTCCAATATTCACAACAGTGTCAGAAAAGGAAAGGCCACTCCAGAAAGAAGTGAGTGAAGCACAGGCCACATCTAGAGGAATAGCAGAAGAGATGGCAGATTATAATTACTTTTTTACTTGTCTTCTCTTAAATCTAAATTGTGAGCTCCTTTGATGGCACTGGGTTAGTGAACAACAACTCTGACTTTTTTTTTTTTTTACCATAATCGCTCTGGTATACATAATAGGTATGTAATTAATTTTTTTTTTAATTAGTAAGGCAGAGGTAATAGCTTGGAGCCAAATTATAGAGGTCCTTAAACATCACATTAAAGAATTTGGGCTTCGTTGGCTGGGAGAAGGGAGAAGTGAGAAGTTGGCAGCTCTTGCACGAAGACTGGCATGATGAGAGGTTATATTGGAGGAGTCAGATGGTGGGACTTTGTAGGTGGACTAAAAGGAAGGGCCCTGAAATAGAGAGAGAGGTAGGAAGGAAAGAAAGGGATCAACATAAGAGACATTGCAAAAAATAATTAACCAAGCTCACAGCCCCACTGGGTGTGGGGGTGAGGTAAAAGAGTGAAGAGAGCGAGAGAGGAGAGAGGACAAGCTGGTTCAGCAGCTCTAAGGATCCAAGAGATGACATTAGTAAAAGTTGCACTGCACTGACTTAGGGTGAACACATCCAGTGAGCTGTCTGAAATGCAACCGTAGCTTTCATAAAAGCCACCATGTCTGGGGTGAGACATGTGGAAGTTGCATGAATACCAGGTAGAAATGGAAAAAGCACAGTGAACTATGATGGGAAGAAATTGAGAGGGATAATTTCCACATCGTTCTGAGCTGTGGTCCTAACACAGTTATTTCTTTTGCATAGGCTTGCAACCCCAGATATTTGGACTATGACAAGACAGGCTCTCTCTGTGCCAGTGAGAGCATCAACAACACTCTGACCCAGTACCGGTGGCTGATTAGCGCACCCACTGGCCCGGATGGTGTGACCAGCCCCATGAGAGAAGTAGACTTCGACACCTTTTTTACATCATCCAAAATGATCACCTTAGACTCCATATACTTCCAACCTGGCTCCAGGGTGCAATGTGCTGCTCGCGCTGTGAACACCAATGGAGATGAAGGCCTGGAGCTGGTGAGCCCCATTGTAACTGTCGGCAGAGAAGAAGGTGATTATTGCCATTTGCACGTGAAGATGAAATAAAGGCAAATCACTAGAATACCATGGAATATTATAAACGTGTAATTTCTAGTTATTCATTCTTCCAAATACCCCGTGTTTTTCATAATACTCTTTAAAAAAAAGTTCCCATGAAGTTAGTTCAACTCATGGTGACTCCGTGTATGTCAGTAGAACTGCACTCCATAGGGTTTTCAATAGCTGTGATCTTTCAGCACTAGATCGGCAGGACTTTCTTCTGAGCTGCCTCTGGATGGCTTTGAACCACCAGCCTTTCTATTAGTAGCTGAATACTTAACTATTTGAGCCACTAAGAATTCCTATCATTTTCTACATACCAAAAAAACCTGTTGCTGTTGAGTCAATTCTGACTCATAGTGACCGTATACGACAGAGTAGAACTGCCCCATAAAGTTTCCAAGGAGCAGCTGGTGGGTTCTAACTTCTGACTCTTTGATTAGCAGCTGTAGCTCTTAACCACTGCACTGCCAGGGCTCCGCGTGTATTGTATACCCACTCCAAACCAAACCCACTGCCGCCGAGTCAATTCTGACTCATAGCAACCCTATAGGACAGAGTAGAACTGCCCTATAGAGTTTCCAAGGAGTACCTGGTGGATTGGAGCTGCCGACCTCTTAGTTGGCAGCCCTAGCACTTAACCACTGTGCTACCAGGGTTTCCGTATATTCTATGTAAGTACTTAAAAAAATGAACGTCCATTTTACAAAAATATTCATAAGAAAACAAATATCTGTGCATCAACATTCTTGAGCACCTGTTTTATGCCAGACACAGTACTCTACGCTGGCAGCAATGAAGAAAAATAAGGTGAGATCCCTGCTCTCAAGGAATTTGTGGTCAAGTTAAAGACACAGCCAAGTTTTAGCGTGGACAGGATGCAGAAATGCAAAAATAGGAGGGGCTACTTCTGCCTTGAGTAGATCAGAAAAGGCTTCATCACAGAGATGATGCCAGAGCCAAATCTTGAAAATGGCAGAAAAGTACACATGAGCAACGTCTCATGGAATTATGAAAGAGCACTGGATATTCTAGAAACTACAAGCAGAGAAACTGGGAAGCATGTGAAAGAGAGATGACACAGGATGGTATGCAAGGTGATTCCTGTGCCATGCCAAAGCTGGCTGCTGGATAAGGAGGCATTGGCTGGGGCAGGAGGGAAAGGACAGTCCCGGGAGAGAGGTTTGTAAGAGCATGCTGCCTTTATTGTTACCAGGGAAGTGGTGCTCAGGGTTGAGCCAAAGTTCCATTAAACCAGCTGCCATCGAGTCGTTACTGACTCAGGGCGACCCTATGTGTGTCACAGGGTCCAGAGGGTTTTCAGTGGCTGATTTTTCAGAAGTAGATCTCCAGGCCTTTTTCCCAAAGCACCTCTGGGTAGACTCAAACCACCAACTTTTCAGTTAGTAGCCAAGCGCATTAACTGTTTTTACCGCCCAGGGAGGGTACACTGAGGATGGAGAATATGATATGGCTAGAGACAACCCTGAAAAGATGAGAAACCCACTTTTTACACTAACTCTTTTCTCTGCAGTAGAATTTTTAAATTAGATTTTAAAAACGAGATTCTACTTTTAAAATTCTATTTCTAAGACTTGTATACAGCGGTTCAGAAGTATATTTGTTGCAAAAAGGAAGGTCATATGTATTATGTCCCATGGTTATATGTTCAGGGTCAAATATGCATTGATATCATGTATACCAATATGCCCTTCTATTAGGATGAAAATATGTGGTGTTTAAGGTTCCCTTAACACTATGGTATTTTGTTGATACAAAAAAAATAAATAAAACCTTAAAATGAGTCTCCCTTTTATTAAACAGACAACCAGAGAGGGGAGCTGCCTCTGGTTTGTTATCATTCTAATAAATATCTGTCTATTTCCTCTGTTTTGGGCAAATATAAAAGAAATTATATATTGCTTAAGTCTCTTGAAATTATAATCTAGCATCTTGGCCCCATCCGTAAGGTTAAAATTGAAGCATCCCAATTCTCTTAAAGCAAACACTGGCGGAAGCTTTTCATGGCAGAATTCTTGAGGGTCAGTGAGAGACAGAGGTCGACAGATAAAATGTGTCCTAATTTATAATAAACATACTGTAAGAAATTATATAAAACCAAAAACCAAACCCACTGCCATCGAGTCAATTCTGACTCATAGCGACCCTATAGGACAGAGTAGAACTGCCCCATAGAGTTATTATATAGTAAGTAGAAAACTGTATGCATTTTGCTCTCAGATTCTAGGAAGACTTTTATTTTCTGTTTTAAGAGTGAGTGCATTTTTAGTTTTATTGACTTATAAATAATGTATATTTTATAGCATATATTCTAGGATAAAAAGTTGAGTTCGCTTAATTGAACTACACTTACTTTTTTCCTGTTGGCTTTCAATAATCTTTACTATGCCTATTAACATTTTACATTGAAATGATTTTATGAGTATGACCATAACCTATAATAACGTAGAATAACCAATATGTATTAAATCACGTTAAGCAGTAACTATCCTTTCTCAAACTCTATAAAATATCTACAATGTTACGAAGGGGACACTGCAGCGTCTGCTGTGCAGGGTCTTCTGCATCCCATAATGGACCTTCTCAGCAATGCCCTGAGTCATCAGAGAACATTACACTACATAGAAAAATAATGGTACCTGTTCTTAAAATACTCTTTAGGTGTCTGTGATCTTCTTTTACCATAAGTATTTTTACTTTCATCAAGGTCTTTGCCAGCCCCGAGTGCCAGGGGTAGTGGGGGCAGAGCCGTTCTCAGCTAAATTGCGCTACACGGGCCCTGAGGACCCCGACCACACAAACTTCATCAAGCTCACCGTCACGATGCCACACACTGATGGTAGGTGACCTGGGTAAGCAGTCCATGGAAGCGTGTGGGCTGCCCATTACCTGTTTATTTTACTTCATACTCTAAATAATCTAGCATGCAATAAGTGTTCATTTTGCAGCTGTGCTTCAAGTCCTTTTGCTTCTTCCAAGTGTTTCTGCTTTCTTTCTACCCAGTTCTTTAAAGTTGGACAATTAAAAAAAAACAGTTGCCATCGAGTTAACTCTGACTCATGGTGACCCCATGTGTATCAGAGTAGAACTGTGATCCATAAGGTTTTCAATGGCAGATTTTTCGGAAGTAGATCGCTAGGCCTTCTATCCAAGGTACCTCTGGGTGGACTTGGACCACCAGCCTTTCAGTTAGAAGCCAAGCGCACTAACCACTTGCATCCCTGAAAATTTAAGTGTTCTATAAAATTAGGTAAATTTCTTAGATGCCCAAACACCACAAAACACAGCTTGGCTAATATGTTAACTTTTATGAAGCAGCAGCACAGATATGTCTTTAAAACTCGTGGAACTTAGACTTGCAGTAAAGCGTTTTGGTATCTGAACGCTTACCTTCAGGATGTAATTTGCTATTTCATAGATGGAGTTTTTTAAGTCTCTCTAAATATTTAATGCAATAACTAAGATATCTTCTCGGTGTTAAAATAAAACCAGAATGAAACTAGTATATCATATTTTGCATTCACTTTCTCTAGGTGGGGACCTGTAACCAGATATATGAGTCAGTAACTGTGTCTACATTTTTTTATGAACAATTCCCCATGTTCACAAGACGTTTTCAAGTTCTGTTCCACTCAATTCACTTTATACTTGAAGTTAATTGTTCACATGAATCTAACACTTAATATATGAGGTACATTTTATGTGGCTGAGAGAAGTGAAAAGTCAGGCAACAGTCAGAATTACAAGGCGGAATCCACCTCCCTTAGATCAAGGATATTGAGCCTGCTTTGCCTGCTTATTAACCAAAACAACCAAACCAGTTGCTGTTGAGTCAATTTTGATTCATGGTAACCCCATGTGTGTCAGAGTAGAAATGTGCTCAGTAGGATTTTAAATGGCTGATTTTGGGGGGAAGTAGATAGCCAGGCCTTTCTTCTTAGATGCCTTTGAGTGGACTCAAAGCATCAACCTTCCAGTAGTAGTCGAGCCCTTAACCATTTGCACCACCCAAGGACTCCTTGCCTGCTTATGACAAATCCAAACACATACTGGTGGGAGCTGGGGTGGACAGGAAGCTGTAGCCCCTTTTTTTACAGCGTAATGACAGTCCCATGTCTAACCAACCTCTCTTCATGTGTCTAGGCCAGTGTAGAAGAGTAACTCAGAGCTAGAAAGGGCTGAGGCAGCCCCATGAGGGGAAAGGAGGTCTGTAACAGGGTCTTTCCTAAAGACCAGTTCTGAATGCCACTCCTAAGCTTAACTTTGCATCTTCGGAAACGTCCTGTAGCCACAGCTCCACCAGAAGTGTGGTGGAGGCTGGCCAGTTCTTCGATGACACTAGAGTACTGCTATGGCAGAATCTGAAAGGGAGAGGTGGGAAGGCTCAGAGAGAAGGGCTCCTTCCCAGCACTTCTGCCACATTGCCTGTGCCAGGGGCCAGCAAGCATGGTCTGTGGGCCAGATCTGGCCACTGCCTGTGTTTTTATGGCCTATAATGTAAAAGAAGAGTATTTTGTGAAATATGAAAATTATATGAAATTCAAATCCATCATCCATAATAAAGTTTTGTTTCACACAGCTATGCTCATTCATTTACATATTGTTTATGGCCTCTTTCATCCTACAATGGCAGATTGAGTTGCTCCAACAGAGAAAAGACATTTGTTTTGTGGGTCTATAAGTATGTCCTGGTTTGAAATTAAAAATGAGAAAATAGTAAAATATTTATATACTTATTTAAAAATAGCAATAATGAATCTATTAGATGTAAACATGAAAAACATATTTTAAAGAAAAATAACTATAAATTGTAACAAAAAATTAGTGATAATAATGGCATTGCTTTGCATTTTTTTAAATATATTTAATGTCTGGCTTAATATAATCTGGTATTCTACCAGGTTCTCATTTCTAACTCTGTGTCGAATGTATTCAGTGTATCACAGCTTGTACCTCTGGAAAGCTCCACTGTACAATCACGAGAGCATATGGGTGGGCAAGTCAAATAGCTTAGTATTATTATTAATGTAGTTTTAATGTCACAGCTCTCCTGAAAGATTCTCGGGGAACCCCAGAGGTCCTGAGACATCACCCTTGAGAGTCACTGTGCATGTACAGTATTTTATGGAACTTACCTTCTTAAGAGATTAAGAAATTATAAAGCATCCAAAGACTTTGCTTTTCATAGAATAGTAACGATGACACCAATATCCTGTAGGCATGCTCCCGGTGATCTCCACCCGAGAGCTCTCCAACTTTGAGCTGACCCTCAGCCCAGATGGCACAAGAGTTGGGAACCATAAGTGCTCCAACCTCCTGGATTACACTGAAGTGAAGACTCACCATGGCTTCTTGACTGACGCCACGAAAAACCCAGAAATCATTGGAGAGCTGTATCCCTATCAGTACAGCTCATCAATCAGAGGCTCCAGTACCTTACGCTTCTACCGAAACCTGAACCTCGAGGCCTGTCTTTGGGAATTTGTCAGCTACTATGACATGTCAGAACTCCTCACCGAGTGTGGAGGCACCATTGGGACAGACGGACAGGTGAGGATTTTCAGGGCCTCAGCTTTGGGGTCCTCTGTCACTGGGTAAGCCAGATGATTTTGTTCCATTACACAGGTTCACATTCAATCTAGTTGGCTATCTTGGTGATAGGTCATTAGCTAGTTGACCTCCAGTTAGATAACTGGCATACATAGTATGAAAATCGTGTCTATCTCTGTAGTGAAAGGACACTATATAGTCATTGCCTTAAGCTTCAGATCTACTTACAAATCTGTATTATAAAAATCCAAATACTGGTTTTTTTTCAAACTGTACATTTTCATTTTTTGTGTACCTGCATAAGAAAACAGTTTCCTTTGAGTCAAATTCTGACTCATGGCAACCCCATGTGTGTCAGGGTAGAACTGTGCTCCATAGGGTTTTCAGTGGCTGATTTTTTAGATTACCAGACTTTTGTTGTGAGGTGCCTGTGTATGAACTGGAATCTCTAACCTTTTGGTTAGGAGCCAGGTTTGTTAACCATTAGTACCATTGAGGGACTCTATGGCAACCATAAACCACCTAAAAAGAACATTTTAATTCTGAGGGTAAGTCTAGTGTTTATCCCTCCTTACTGTTTTTATTCTTTCTTTACCTTCCATCTTTCCCTCTTTCTATCCCCCGTTTCTTTCTACTTTTCCCCTTTTCCTCCTTCTTTCTGTCACACCTCCATCATTAACAAAGTCAAAGGCATTCTCACTAAAAGCTGATCATTATTTTTACTCTACAACTACTGACCCTTCTTCAGAGTACACAGACACTTGCACATAAAATACGCAAACATAAAAATCCTTCTCTCTTTCATCGTCATCAAGAACCAAGTTGTTGTTAAAATGGTGTTAAGGGAGAACGTCTCCATCAGCAGTTGTAATAGGGAGTCTAAAGTATGAGGGTGTAGTTTAGAATGCTAATGAGCATTTGAACTGAAAACAATGCTCTGTTCTACCTATACAGAACGGAGAGCTAAGTGGGCTTATATATTAGAATGTTGTGTGTACTCAAAATATTTCAGGTCTTAAGATTTAGCCATGGGAGACCAGTTTTACCTATGCTGTCTTTCTAAGGTATTGAACCATAAAACAAGTAATACCAAGAAAAAAAGGAAGTGATGCTTTGCTAGCAATTTATCCCACAGCAAAGCTGTGAAACTTGACAAATTCAGCCACTGTTAATGTTGAATGGGCAGCCATATATTATGTCTGGGATATTGGACTCAAAGTAAATAAGGTACCATCTTAGTTATCTAGTGTGGCTATAATAGAACTACCATAAATGGTTGGCTTTAAGAAACGGAAATTTGTTTAGGAGGCTAGAAGTCCAAATTCAGGATACCAGCTCTAGGAGAAAGCTTTATGTCTCTGTTGACTCTAGAGAAAAGTTCTTGATTCTTTGAACTTCTGCTCCTGGGCAGTCTTCTTGTGGCTTGGTGTCTTAGGCTGAGTTCTCTAGAAGAAAAAAACCTGAAGCTTATGTATAAAAATATGCATAGAGAGAGATTTATTTTAAGGAAATTGCTCATGTAGTTGTGGAGGCTGGTAAGTTTTAAATCCACAAGTCAGGCTTCAAACTGGAGGCTTCTCCTAACTCATGTGGTTGCAGGTAATGACAAACCCAAAATTGGCAGATTAGATGGCAGGCTGCTGGCTCACGGGGCTTCGGGAGCTGTTGAATTCCAAAATCTGCAGGTCAGATGGCAGGCTGCTGGCTCACATCCCAAGAACTGGAGATCAGAGGATGACGAGTCAGATGCAGGATCGAGAGAGTGCAAGCTTTGCCACAACATTCATGTATATTGGATGCAGACCACACCCCCAAGGAAACTCCCCTTTCAACTGATTGGCTGCTCACATCAGATCACAAAAGAGAGAATGATTACATAACATCTGCCATACCATTGAGAATAATGGCCTAGCGAAGTTGACTCATAAAAGTAACCATCACAGTCCAGCCCTTGTCAACTTGGAAGTTGTATACATCTACTTAAACCATATAAAACCTCTCAATAAAGACAATTTTAAAGTTATAAATGCACCTAAGATGATACAACTAATATGCATACAGCCGAAAACACACTAGCCCTGTTTACATCTTATATTTTATAATAAGTAATGAAATAAAAGAGGGAAGAGAACAAAGACATTTGCCATATATGTGTGTGTGTGCACGCGCACATGCACAAATACTTATAATAAACCAAGGAAGAAATACTAAAAACGATTACAGTCTTTGTTCTGCAACTGGTCACGTGGTCATCGCTGGTATCTAGAACTGCCTTCTTCCACCAACCGTTCTGTATAGATCCCTTTGCCCTCAGCAAGCACCTTAGCTGGTTGAGATTCTTTGTGTGGCGACTCAAACCTTCATTCCGGAAGGGTCTGTGTTATTAGTAGTCATGTCGGAATTGGGTTGTTGTAGTTTCCCATTGACAGTAATCACAGGCCATGGTAGTGCTAAGAGACATCCTATCCCAGTTATCTAGTGCTGCTATAACAGAAATACCACAAATGGATGGCTTTAACAAAGAGAAATGTATTATCTCACAGCCTAGTAGGCTAGAAGTCCAAATTCAGGGCATCAGCTCCAGGGGAAGGCTTTCTCCCTATGTTGGCTCTGGAGGAAGGTCCTTGTCGTCAATCTTCCCCTGGACTGGGAGCTTCTCAGTGCAGGAACCTCAGGTCCAAATACACACTCTGCTTCTGGAACTGCTTTCTTGGTTGTATGAGGTCCCCCTGTCTCTCTGCTCACTTCTCCTTTTTACATCTCAAAAGAGATTGGCTCAAGGCATAATCCAGTCTTGTAGATTGAGTCTTGCCTCATTAACATAACTGCCACTAATCCCATCCAATCAACTTTATAGAGATAGCATTTACAACACATAGGAAAATCACATCAAATCACAAAATGGTGGACAATCACACAATACCAGGAATCGTGGTCTAGCCAAATTGATACACATATTTTTGGGGGGCACAATTCAATCCAGGATGCATTCTAAGGCATCTCCTGTATTCCACATAAACTCTTCTTTATCTCCATTATGTAATATCCAATGTCCCCTTGGTAGTCAGGATCAATCATGCCAGCCAATACGGTAATGCTCTTCTTTGCCTGTTGCTCTAGAGGCATGAAGAGTCCGAAGTGTCCAGGTGGCATTCTTAACTTCCAGTTCAACAGAATCAGTATTGTGTCTCCTGTTAGGAGCAGTCTTCCCTTTGGAATGAAGACCTCTAGACCAGCAGAGCATAGGGTCACAGGGAGAAAAAAAAAAAGGTTTTTTTTTTTTTTTAGCAAAAATTGTGTGAGTGGGTCACTAGAGGTAATAGTGAGTGGTGCCACTCCCATTTCCACCTGGACCCATGAATCCTGGCTCTGGGATAAGTAGCACCATATATTGGACACTGGTTTAGAGCATGTACAGCCTCCTGGGGAACATTGCTCCAACCCTGCAAGGTTTTGCCACCAAGCTGACACCATAATTGTGTCTTTAGAAGGCCATTCCATTGTTCTGTCAAGACAGCTGCCTCAGGATGATGGGGAACTTGGTAAGACCAGTAAATTACATGAACATGAGTCCATATCAATAAACTCAGACTAATCCAACTTTACATTCCTTGTACCATTATCTCACACCCTTAATAGCCATTCCCCCACGTATTCTCCAGGTTTCTGTTCATACATATTAGAAAAGTCAAGCAGTTCTTTTGGACTGTAGCATATCTTCTTCTGGGTCACATTTTGTACTTCACATTTTGGGGCTTGCTGGAACTTAAGTCTAGTTATAGGTCTAGAAGCAAAACTGGGTGGTAAAGGTAGGTCCTGGGGACACTCAGCAATGTCTTATAAGGCATCTGCCTCAGGCTCCGATATCTCAGTCAAAGTCTGTTCAAGCACAGCTGGGTTAATCTCATCAGATGGGGGTGGAAGGGATAATGATTTTATTCTGAACAGTGGCTTAGCAGACAGAGATGGAGTTATCCATTCAGATGGGTGTAAGAGAGCTGGTTCTGTTCGCAGGAGTGATTCAATAGAACTTAGGGGCTTAATGTTCCCAGCTTCCTGATATCTGCCTGTATGGCCCCATCCCAAGTTTCAGGATGGCATTTCTTCCCAATCAATGCCCTTACTTTAGCTTCAGATACCATTTAAGGTTGGGAATTCAATTAGAATTATAATTCAGCTACTCTTATGATAAGACTCTTGGTTTTGTTTTCAGCAATGTCAGCTCTGTAACTGTAAGGAATAAGGTTTTCTTTCAGTACACAAGTGGCAACTTTCAGATCTGGTATGCAGTGCTTGAGCTGTGACTCTGAAGTTTTGAGATTATCCCTTTCTTTCACAACTTTGTCTAGGGAAAATAGGACCAACCAACCAGTTTCCTTATAATTCTCATTCCACCAAAATTGTAAAAAAGTGTAAAATGTGTAATCACCCAGAACCTCATCTCTCCCAAATATTAAATGATCAGGTCATGGTGATATTTTACGTATTTCTATTGCCACCTCATGCCATGGATTAACAGCATCCTCTTAACTACTGGAGACAGAGTCACCAGAACCTTTAAGACTGGACACACTTGAGAAACAATTCAGAAAACTCATCCTTATGATTTTGTTCCTCTAGAACCACTCTTGGTACCAAATGTCTTAGGCTAGGTTCTCTAGAGGAACAAAACCAGTGAAACATATACAGAGAGAGAGAGAGATTTATTTCAAGGCAATAGCTCACATAGTTATGGAGGCTGGCAAGTCCTAAATCCATGGGTCAGGCGTCAGGCTGGAGGCTTCTCCTGGCTCATGTAGTTGTAGGGGCTGATGAACCCACAATTAGCAGGTCAGGCGGCAGGCTGCTGCCTCATGTCCCAAGAACTAGAGGTGAGAGGGTGACAAGATGGATGCAGGATAAAGAGCGGGCAAGCTTTGCCACAACATTCATATATATTGGATGTGGGCCACACCCCCAAGGAAATTTCCCTTTCAACTGATTGGCTGCTCACATCAGATCGCAAAATGGAAGATCATTACATAATATCTGCTAAATCACTGAGAATCACGGCCTAGCCAACTTGACACGTAATCTAAACCATCGCAGTTGATGTCTGTCTTCCCCCATCTCTCCTTCTTTAATCTGTTCCTTTTATATCACAAAAGAGATTAACTCAAGACACACCCTATACCAATCCTGCCTAATTAACATAACAAAGATAACCCATTCCCATATGGGATTATAAATACAGACATAGAGGTTAGGATTTACAACACATATTTTGGGGGGACATAGTTCAACCCATTAATAGGCATTATCTTAACCACTTCTTTCAAAAGCAACAGCATTCTGTAACTTGTGTAGATTCGTAAAAATCCCAAATAAAAATACCAACAGAAAGACCGTGCAAAATGGTAGAAAGAGCCTGGTTTTTAAATAAGGCAAATGCGGACCCAAGTTTGGCTCAGACATTTTCTAGTTATTTGACCTTGGCTAAGTTATTTAAGCCCTGATAAAGGTTAGTTCATAGCTTGGTTGCGCAATAGTTAAAGGCTATGGCTGCAAACCAAAAGGACAGCAGTTCAAATCCACCAACTGCTCCTTGGAAACCCTATGGGGCAGTTCTACTCTGTCCTGTAGGGTTGCTGAGTCGGAATTGACTGGAAAGTTTTTTGATTTTAAGAGTTAGTTCTTCAATTCCATCTTCCCCAATCTGTCTTTGCTCCTGAAAAGAAACATGAAAGAAAAAAAAAAAAATCTTACCACAGAATAAAAATAAAGATTCATATAGCAAATCCACCTCAGACTTTCCCTTTACAGATTAAATATCTCTAGTTCCTTTAGCTCTTCCTCACCAACCTGTTTTCAATCCATTGTTAAATTCTTTGTTTCCTTTCTGATTGTTCTTCTCGAAAAGTCCTACTTAAATCACTGGATCTGTTGGCATAAACTTTTTTAATATGGTGATAATATTACATTGTAGTTCTGGTTCTGTCTTCTCAAAATCACTTCTTCATACTGTAGTCTCTGTGCGTCCCATCTAGTGTGTGGTCTGTTTTCATCCTGGAGAATGTTTTCTGTCTCCTGTGCAGCACTTCTCCATCTTTCATACGTGTGACCTAGACTGTCTTCTCTAGTGAAAAGCCTGCAAGTGTCCTGCTTAAGCTTTATCCTGTTATATCTCCCAGGTCTCCAGTGAATCATGGTCATTTGGAATGCAAATCCCATCCTCTGTTGTGTCAATCCCTCAGACCCAATCTCCGCTAAACTGACTATATATGCTGCTAGGTTTGTTCCGTTTTTTTTTTTCCAGTTCCTCTCTTTAATTTTTTAAGCTCAGCCTTATTTTTTCTTCCTATGACCACGGCCAAAGTGTCTAGCCCATGAGGTGAAAACTGGCAACTACAGATTCCAGTCACGTTTCTCCTGCTCAAAAGCCTGCTGTTAACATAATACTACGAGTAAGAGATCATACAATATGAAATTGTCTCACCATCCAATTCTTAGCCAGGTTATGCTACCTTCTTAATGGGATAACTGGCTTATTGTATGAGATTCTTCTGAAAGGATGAATTGCTTTTGCATTGTTGCAAATAAATTTAACAGTGTAACTGTGATGATCAGCATCAGAGAGATGATAGGGTTGAGTGTAAATCATTGAGATTTCAAATTCTTGTTATAAAATTCTGGAAGCCTAAGCATAAACCAAATGGTAATACAATCTCATAAAGCATGATGTTTACTCTCTTAGAGTGATGCTCAGAAACGGCCTTCTCATTGTCCCCTGCTTTCTTCCTTGGACTTAAACTTTTACTTCTCCCCTAGCTTTTGATATTCTCTTATACAGAGAGAGAGTGAGAGAAATACAAATTGAAGTAGAAGAAATCTAACCTTTTGGGACATTTCCCTAAGTTATGGGATCTAAGAAAGAAGAAGAGAAAATGTGTAATGATGCACTTATAAAATCAATAATGAAAATAATAATAGTAAAAGCTAATATTTATTTAATATTTACTATAAGCCTGCAAGGAAACCCTGGTGGTGTAGTGGTTAAGTGCTACGGCTGCTAACCAAAAGGTCAGTAGTTCGAATCTACCATGCGCTCCTTGGAAACTCTATGGGGCAGTTCTATTCTATCCTATATGGTTGCTATGAGTTGGAATCAACTCGATGGCAACAGGTTTGGATGTGCCTGCAAATCTTCTAAGTACTTTACATATTTCCAGTCATTCTATCCTCACAACAACCCCATGATACAATTAATATTGTCCTCTTTTTTACTATTGAGGAAACTGAAGCAAAGAGAATTAAAATAACTTGCCCAAGTCCGTATACCTCGTAAGCCTATACTCTTAACCGCGTCGTAATACTTGTCTGGGCATTTAATTGAATAGGTAAATGTATGAAATGGATATAGTCTCAGACGCAAATTGCCAGAAAAGCGAATAGGCTTTTCCCTCTGTTCCTGGTCCCACCAAGGCTACCCAGCAGCTATCATGAAAATGTGTACCAGGTTCCATCCACAGTCACTTTCGGGAAAAAAAAAATGCAAATCCACATCCTGACAGCAGTCTACAGCTTCACCTGAGTACAGGCAGATCAGTTTCAAATACAAACATATTTCAGGAGACAGCGCCTGAAGGAAAGCAAACTAAACACCTGGTAAATACTTTAGAATTTCATGAGAATATTGTGAACTTTTATATTTCTTCATTTAGGGTGGGAAAATGGGCAAAAATAAAGATGAACCACCAGCACGGGACAAAGTGCTTGGGAGCAGCTCCCTGGTTTTCTTGTCCACCCTATTAGCAGCCCGCTCAAGAAGCCCAAGTCTGTGTGTCTCTGACAGTCCCACATAGCCTCCACCACGCAGCCAGGAGATGTTACTTTCCCTAGTCTAGTCCTTTACTGTTGTTGCTGTCGTTGTTGTTAGCTGCTGTCAAGTAGGCCCTGACTCATGGTGACCCCATGCACAACGAAATGAAATGCTGCCCAGTCCTGCACCATTTCCATGATTGGTTACAGATTTGACCATTGTGATCCACAAGGTTTTCACTGGCTGGTTTTCAGAAGTAGAACTCCAGGCCTTTCTTCCTAGTCCGTCTTAGTCGGGAAGCTCTGCTGAAACCTGTTCAGCATCATAGCAACACTCAAGCCTCCACTGACAGATGGTTGGTGACTACGCATGATGTGCAGACTGGGAATTGAATCAGGGTCTCACACATGGACGGAGAGAATTCTACCACTGAAACTCCAGTTCCTCCTTAGTCCTTTTCTTACCCTGTTACCCATTGCCATCGAGTTGATTCCGACTCATACCGACTCTATAGGACAGAGTAGAACTGCCCCATAGAGTTTCCAAGGAGCGCCTGCTGGATTCGAACTACTGACCTTTTGGTTAGCAGCAGAGCTTTTTAGCGTCTGCACCACCAGGGCTCCTCGTCCTTTACTAGACCTGGCATATTAAGTTCAAGGAAGTCACTATGCAAACAAATATTACTAGCTGCTAATTGCTTTTGTCTGGAAATACATGATGGAGAACTGATATTTTTTTCTTTATGTGTTGAAGTCATTGCTGCTAAATATTGCCAAGTCCCTGCATTTTTCTTTGTGATTGAAAAGCTGCTTTGAACATATCCTGAAAGCGTTGTCTGCCTTCTCCAACTTCCCAATTCAGATTATTGAATTTACAAGAAAAACTCGCCCAACTGAAGGAACCACATGAAACTTCCAGGATAGTGGCCTCCTAACAGCGAGGAGCCTATTGCCATCAAGTCGATTTGATTCTGACTTAAGTTGTTGTTGTTAGGTGCTGTGAAGTCGGTTCCGACTCATAGCAACCAGAAACCCTGTGCATAACAGAATGAAACACTGCCCAGTCCTGAGCCATCCTTAAAATCATTGTTATGCTTGAGCTCATTGTTGCAGCCACTATGTCAGTCCACCTCATTGAGGGTCTTCCTCTTTTCCACTGACCCTGTACTTTGCCAAGCATGATGTCCTTCTCCAGGGACTGATCCCTCCTGACAACATGTCCAAAGTATGTAAGACACAGTCTCGTTATCCTTGCTTATAAGGAGCATTCTGGTTGTACTTCTACTAAGACAGATTTGTTCATTCTTTTGGCAGTCCATGGTATATTCAATGTTTTTCGCCAGCCCCACAATTCAAAGGCATCAGCTCTTCATCAGTCTTCCTTATTCATTGTCCAGCTTTCACATGCATATGATGTGATTGAAAATACCATGGCTTGGGTCAGGCGCACCTTAGTCTTCAGTCTTCAAGATGACGTCTTTGCCCTTTAAAACTTTAAAGAAGTCCTTTGCAGCAGATGTACCCAATGCAATGTGACTTTTGATTTCTTGACTGCTGCTTCCATGGGTGTTGATTGTGGATCCAAGTAAAATGAAATCCTTGACAACTTCAGTCTTTTCTCCGTTTATCATGATGTTGTTCATTGGTCCAGTTGTGAGGATTTTTCTTTCCTTTATGTTGATGTGCAATCCATACTGAAGACTCTGGTCTTTGATCTTCATTAGTAAGTTCTTCAAGTCCTCTTCACTTCCAGCAAGCAAGGTTGTGTCACCTGCATAACACAGGTTGTTAATGAGTCTTCCTCCAATCCTGATGCCCTGTTCTTTATATAGCCCAGCTTCTTGCATTATTTGCTCAGCATACAGATTGAATAGGTATAGTGAAAGAATACAACCCTGACGCACACCTTTCCTGACTTTAAACCAATCAGTATCCCCTCGTCCTGTCCGAACAACTGCCTCTTGATCTATGTAAAGGTTCCTCATGAGCACACTTAAGTGTTCTGGAATTCCCATTCTTCGTGATGTTATCCATAGTTTGTTATGATCCACACAGTCGAATGCCTTTGCATAGTCAATAAAACACAGGTAAACATCCTCCTGGTATTCTCTGCTTTCAGCCAGGATTTATCTGACACCAGCAATGACATCCCTGGTTCCATGTCCTCTTCTGAAACCGGCCTGAATGGCAGTTCCCTGTCGATATACTGCTGCAGCTGTTTTTGAATGATCTTCAGCAAAATTTTGCTTGTGTGTGGTATTAATGATATTGTTCTATAATTTCCACATTCGTTTGGATCACCTTTCTTGGGAATAAGCATAAATATGGATCTCTTCCAGTCAGTTGGCCAGGAAGCTGTTTTCCATATTTCTTGGCATAGACGAGTGAGCACCTCCAGCGCTGCATCTGTTTGTTGAAACATCTCAATTGATATTCCATCGATTACTAGAGCCTTGTTTTTTGCCAACGCCTTCAGAGCAGCTTGGGCTTCTTCCTTCAGTACCATCAGTTCCTGATCATATGCCAGGAAATGGATGAACATTGACTAGTTCTTTTTGGTATAATGACTCTATTCCTTCCATCTTCTTTTGATGCTTCCTGGGTTGTTTAATATTTTTCCCATAGAATCCTTCGCTGTTGCAACTTGAGACTTGAATTTTTTCTTCAGTTCTTTCAGCTTGAGAAATGCCTAGCATGTTCTTCCCTTTTGGTTTTCCATCTCCAGCTCTTTGCACATGTCATTATGATACTTTACTTTGTCTTCTCGAGACACCCTTTGAAATCTTCTGTTCAGTTCTTTTACTTCATCAATTCTTCCTTTTGCTTTAGCTGCTCGATGTTCTAGAGCAAGTTCCAGAGTTTCCTCTGACATCTATCTTGGTCTTTTCTTTCTTTCCTGTCTTTTCAATGACCTCTTGCTTTCTTCATGGATGATGTCCTTGATGTCATTCCACAACTCATCTGGTCTTTGGCCACTAGTGTTCAATGCATCAAATCTGTTCTTCAGATGGTCTCTAAATTCAGGTGGGATATACTCAAGGTCATATTTTGGCTCTTGTGGACTTGCTCTGATTTTCTTCAGTTTCACCTTGAACTTGCATATGAGCAATCGATGGTCTGTTCCACTGTCGGCCCCTGGCTTGTTCTGACTGATGATATTGAGCGTTTCCATCGTCTCTTTCCACAGATGTAGTCAATTTGATTTCTATGTGTTCCATCTGGCGAGTTCCATGTGTATAGTTGCCATTTATGTTGGTGAAAGAAGATATTTGCAATGAAGAAGTTGTTGGTCTTGCAAAATTCTATCCTTCGCTCTCTGGCATTGTTTCTATCACCAAGGCCATATTTTCCAACTACTGATCCTTCTTCTTTGTTTCCAACTTTCACATTCCAATTGCCAGTAATTATCAATGCATCTTGAATGCATGTTCGATCAATTTCAGACTGTAGCAGCTGATAAAAATCCTCTATTTCTTCATCTTTGGCCCTAGTGGTTGGTGTGTAAATTTGAATCATAGTCATATTAACTGGTCTTCCTTGCAGGCATATGGATATTATGCTATCACTGATAGCATTGTACTTCAGGATAGATCTTGAATCATTCTTTTTGATGATGAATGCAACACCATTCCTCTTCAAGTTGTCACCCCCAGCGTAGTAGACTATATGATTGTCTGATTCAAAATGGCCAATACCAGATCATTTCAGCTCACTGATGCCTATTTATGCATTCCATTTCATTTTTGACAATTTCCAATTTTCCTAGAATCATACTTCATACATTCCAGGTTCCAATTATTAATGGATGTTTGCAGCTGTTTCTTCTCCTTTTGAGTTGTGCCACATCAGCAAATGAAGGTCCCAGAGGCTTTACTCCATCCATGTCATTAAGGTCGACTCTACTTTGAGGAGGCAGCTCTTTCCCAGTCATCTTTTGAGTGCCTTCCAACTTGGGGGGCTCATCTTCCAGCACTTTATCAGACAATGTTCCGCTGCTATTCATAAGGTTTTCACTGCCTGATGCTTTTCGGAGGTAGACTGCTGGGTCCTTCCTCCTAGTCTGTCTTAGTCTGGAAGCTCAACTGAAACCTGTCCTTCATGGGTGACCCTGCTGGTATCTGAATACCGGTGGCATAGCTTCCAGCGTCACAGTACGACAAACTGACAGACTCATGGGGGAATATACATACATATACACACATATATATATATACACATATGTAGAGAGATTTGCATCAAGGAAATGGATCATGTGGTTGTAGAGGCTGAAAAGTCCCAAGTCCATGGTTCAGGCATCAGGCTGGAGGCTTCTCCTGATTTGCATAGCTGCAGGGGATGAGGAACCAAGATCGGCATGTCAGGTGGCCCCCTGCTGGCTTTTGCTCTGCTGTGGATCCTGCATTTCACTTGTCATTATCTGACCTCCGGTTCTGACTTATAGCAACTCTGTAAGTTTTGTTAAATTTTATGTAGTTTGACCAAAGCTAGCTTCAGCTGATGTTAAGACTGTCTCAACTTTTGCATTTTAAGGAGCTGAAAGCCACCAACCTTTTCATTTGTACATTCATTCATTCAGCACATATTCACTGAATATCCATGCCGGGACCATGCCAGGTGCCTGATGACTCAAGACAGGGAACTTACACCTCCTCCAGAAGACAGATACAAGAGTCAAATCATCATTCTTATAAGAGTTGAGAATTTGACTCACAAAGAAAAAGAAACTCAATTTCCGTAATGATTTCAATTTTCTAAAATCATTTTTAATAGTTTCTGAAATATAAAAGCAGATAAATAACAGGAAAAGCAAAATAGATAGATAGGTAAATGATTATACTCCATCTTCTGTGGGGTATATATTTTGTAAATAAAATTTCAAGTTGTTTTGGTATACAATAAAAAAAGATTTTTATGAAAAATATCATTAAAGTTATACTGAGCTTTTAAAATTACCGCATTTTTTGGTTGTTTTTCTCTTAAAAGCAACTTTAAAAAATAAAGACTGCAGTTCATTTCACTTTCAATCAGCATGGCTATCTGTATTGCAAGGTCAGAATCTTAACTCTCTCACCTTGTTGGGTAAACAGCAACTGATGACATTGTTCAGTGAGCATGAGTAAGCTGCAGAAATGCAACCCTGGTTACAGTTTGCACTGAAAACATAAAACTGTAATGTACTTATGAGGAGAGGTTGTATGGTTTTCTGATAGTGGTCTGAGGGGTACTTCTGCCTCCTTCCTGTGTATTTGATTTGATTTAGAGGTGTGGAATACTGGGGTTAGACAAGGCTTTTAGGGTCATCTCTTTCCATTCCATTATTTTACACTTGAGGGCACGGAGTCACTCTCTTTCACATGCAAGCCACTCCAAAGTATTTTGCAAAAAAATAGCAAGAAGAATCAAAAATGTATAACTTTGTTGAAATATGTTGCTTCCTATTTCATCAAATTTACCAATTAATTTTTTTAATACTGTATTTTTTAAATGAAAGTAATCATAGCACTCTGGAAAGTTGGGAAACAAAAAAATGTTAAAAAAAGAAAAAGTCATGCCATTCATTTTCCCTTTACTGCACGCAGGTGCATTGTCTAGCCTCTTTTCACTATATATACAGATTTTAATAGTAGTGGTATCATATTATTTATACCATTTCATCTGCTGACTTTTTAACTTACTATGTTGTGGGCATTTTCCCATGACAAGGAAGGTTCTTCAGATAAATGACTTTGAATGATTGTATGATATTTCATTTTGTGGGTGTGCCTTTTAATTTGTTTAACCATTCTTCTATTGGTGACCATTTAGATTACTTCTAATTCTGTTGTTGTAAATATCCTGTAGGGTTGTCCTTAATTCTGAAGAATTTGTAGACCAATATTTATCCTCACCAGTGCTGGCCTTCAAATAAAATTCTAACAGCTTGTCTAAAAAGCTCTGGGTCAGTTTTCAGTCTTTGGAGTAAATCTAAAACCACATATCTCACATAAAGGTGGGGCCTGTAACCCGTTGCTGTCAAGTTGATTCTGACTCATAGTGATCCCATAAGATGGAGTATAACTACCCCATAGAGTTTCCAAGGAGCACCTGGTGGATTCAAACAGCGAACCTTTTGGTTAGCAGCCATAGCGCTTAACCACTATGCCACCAGTGTTTCCAAAGGTGAGGCAAATGCATGAATATCTTAGGCTGGGTTCTCAAGAGGAGCAAAACAAGTGAAACATATAAATATAAATATACAGAGAGAAATTATTTCAAGGAAATGGCTCACATACTTGTGGGGCTGGCAAGTTCCAAATGCATGGGTCAGGTGTCATGTGGTTGCAGGAGCTGACGAGCCCAACATCAGCAGGTCAGATGGCAAGCTGCTGGCTCATGGGGATGTGGGAGCTGGTGAATCCCAAACTCTGCAGGTCAGATAATAGGCTGCTGTCTCACAACCCAAGAACCGGAGGTCAGAGGATGATGAGTCAGATGAAGGATCGAGAGAAAGAGCTTTGCCAGAACATCCATATATATTGGGTGTAGGTTACAACCCCAAAGAAACTCCCCCTGCACCAGATCACAAAACAGAATTATTCTGTAAGACGAGAATCATGGCCTAGCCAAGATGACACATAGCATTAACCATCACAATTGTAAGATATTTTCAAATGATTGTTGTTTTCAATCTGTATGGTCTAATTGAAATACCTCGGGTATAAGTGTCTTCTGTGCTGTCCAGTATGGTAGCCACTAGGTGTATGCGCCTGTTGAGTAGTCGACACAGGGCCATTCAAAGCTGAGATGTGCTGGAGGTGGAGCCAAGATGGCAGAATAGACAGACACTTCCTGCGAGCCCTCTTTACAACAAAGACCTGAAAAAAACAAGTGAAATGAGTATATTTATCACAAGCTAGGAGCCCTGAACATCAAAGGCAAGCTTAGAAAATGAACTGAGGGGTTGAGGGTGGGGGGAGACGGTTCAGAAGCAGAGAGGAGTTAGTGGAACTGAATCGCAGGGAGCCCTCAGGCACCATTCCCAGGAGTGGCGGTGGTGGGCTGGTACTAGCGTTCAGCCGCAGTTTCCTCACAGAGAAGCAGCCAGCCACACAGCCTACTCACGCCTTTGGAACCAGATAAAAACGAGGCTCTCGGCAAAAGCTAAGTACTTGTGTATATATTACCGTGCTCCCTGCCCCCAACCTGGCTTCAGTGGCTGTTGATTTCCCTGGTCCTGATATAGGCCCTGTGAGTGCCTAGAGCCATCCTCCCAGCCTTGGAGAAGGAATAAATTCACAACTGGGGAAAAGACAATTTGCCAGCTCCACTAACTGGGGGAGCTCAGGACAGAAGCAGCACTCATCCAGGCATAAACGATCTGTAGACTTTGAGTACCTTTCCCCTCTGCATGGACTTGTGTGGGCCTATTTCAGGAGAATAGGTCCTTATTGGTAGACTCCAACTGTTGCAGCTGTGCAGCGGAGAAGTGGGTGTTTCATGTTTGACATTGCTTTGCCTGTTAAACAGGGCCCTCACCTACCCACATCAGGGGCCTAAGCACTAGTGGCTCAACTCAGGTCACGCAGCCACCAATGACAGGGGTCCGAGGATAACTGGTACCTCCCAGCCCTTACAACCAAAAACATTGAGTACCCATGGTCCATCTGCAGAACCCTCCCACCTGTATGCTCTAGGGAACAGGGAAATGCTTTCCTCACAGACATGTGGGTGACAATTCCCAGCCCCCTGCCTTGTTCAGAGTGTGGCCCCCTGCTGCAACCAGATACAGGTGCCTACACCAATCACTCCTGCCCGTCTAAGACTGTAGGACAGAGCCTGTACCACACACTTGATGATCAGCTACCTGGACACCTGAGCTGAATTCACACAAGAATAGTGAATGGACTACTACACCTGATAACAGCTCTAGCCACTTGGGTACAGGACTTCAGAGCTGCAAAGGCAAAAATAGTCAAGCTAGCTCACTCAAGCAACCCATGTGAGCATATCAAAACAAAACAAAGCAAGAGGCTACAACACAGTAAGCAAACATGAAACAAACTAATGCAATAACTTATAGATGGCTTGGAGACAACAGTCAACAACAAGTCACATAAAGAAACAGGCCGTGATCGCCTCAACAAGCTCTCAAAATAAAGAATCCAGGGATCTTCTAGATGAAAGTGCATTCCTGGAATTACCAGAGGCAGAATACAAAAGATTAATATACAGAACCCTTCAAGATATCAGGAAGGAAATGCGGCAATATGCAGAACAAGCCGAGGAACACACAGATAAAGCAATTGAAGAAATTAAAAAGATTATTCAGGAACATAATGAAAAGTTTAATACCCTGAAAAAATCCATAGACAGACAACAATCAGAAATTCAGAAGATTAACAATAAAATTACAGAAGTAAACAACTCAATAGAAAGTTAGAGAAGCAGATTTGAGCAAGTGCAAGGCAAAATTTCTGAACTTGAAGATAAAGCACTTGGCACTAATATATTTGAAGAAAAATCAGATAAAAGAACTTAAAAAAATGAAGAAACCTTACGAATCATGTGGGACTCTATCAAGAGAAATAACCTACAAGTGATTGGAGTACCAGAACAGGGAGGGATAACAGAAAATAGAGAAAGATTTATTGAAGATATGTTGGCAGAAAACTTCCCTGATATCTTGAAAGATGAGAAGATAGCTATCCAAGATGCTCATCGAACTCCACATAAGGTAGATGTCAAAAGAAAGTCACCAAGACATATTATTATCAAACTTGCAAAAACCAAAGATAAAGAGAGAATTTTAAGAGCAGCTAGGGATAAACGAAATGTCACCTACAAAGGAGAGCCAATAAGAATAATCTTGGACTACTCAGCAGAAACTATGCAGGCAAGAAGGCAATGGGATGACTTATATAAAAAACTGTGGGAAAAAATTGCCAGCCAAGAATCATATATCCAGCAAAACTGTCTCTCAAAAATGAAGGTGAAATTAGGACATTTCCAGATAAACAAAGTTTAGGGAATTTGTAAAAACCAAAACAAAACTACAGGAAATACTAAAGGGAGTTCTTCAGTTAGAAAATCAATAATATCAGATATCAACCCAAGACTAGAACACTGGGCAGAGCAATCAGAAGTCAACCCAGACAGGAAAATCAAAAAAATAAACCAAGGTAAAAATAAAATGCTCAAAACAGGGTAACAGCAATGTTATTATGTAAAACAACACAACATTAAAACAATAAAGAGGGACTAAGAAATGTAGTCATAGATCTTCCATATGGAGAGGAAGATAAGGCAATACAAAAAAATAAAAGTTAGGTTTAAATTTAGAAAAAAGGGGTAAATAATAAGGTAACCACAAAGGAGACAAACTATCCTACACAGAATAAACTACAAGAAAAAAATAGAGACTCAGCAGAAACAAAATCAACAACAACAAATATGAGGAAAGGACAATATATAGACATAATCTACTCAGCACATAAAATTAAGTGGGAAAAAGAAACTGTCAACAACACACAAAAAAAGACATCAAAATGATAACACTAAATTCATATCTATCCATAATTACGCTGAATGTAAATGGACTAAATGCACCAAGAAAGAGACAGAGAGTGGCAGAATGGATTAAAAAACACGATCCATCTATATGCCGCCTACAAGAGACACACCTAAAACTTAGAGACACAAACGAACTAAAATTCAAAGTTTGGGAAAAAAATATATCAAGCAAACAACAATCAAAAAAGAGCAGGAGCGGCAATATTAATTTGTGACAAAATAGACTTTAAAGTTAAATCCGTCATAAAGGATAAGGAAGGACACTATGTAATGATTAAAGGGGTAATACACCAAGAAGATATAACCATATTAAATATTTATGCACCCAATGACAGTACTGCAAGATACATAAAACAAACTCTATCAACATTGAAAAGTGAGGTAGACAGCTCCACAATAATAGTAGGATACTTCAACGCACGAATTTTGGTGAAGGACAGGATATCCAGAAAGAAGCTCAATAAAAACACGGAAGATGTAAATGCCACAATCAACCAACTAGACCTCATAGACATAAACAGAACACTCCACCCAACAGCAACCAAGTGTACTTTCTTTTCTAGTGCACATGGAATATTCTCTAGAGGAGACCACATATTAGATCATAAAGTAAGCCTTAGCAGAATCCAAAACATTGAAATATTACAAAGCATCTTCTCTGACCATAGGCCATTAAAGTGGAAATCAATAACAGGAAAAGCAGGGAAAAGAAATCAAACACTTGGAAACTGAACAGTACCCTGCTCAAAAAAGACTGGATTGTAGAAGATACTAAGGATGTCCTGAAGAAATTCATAGGATCTGATGAGAATGAAAACACTTCCTATCAGAACCTTTGGGACACAACGAAAGCAATGATCACAGACCAATTTATATTAATAAATGCACACATGCAAAAAGAAGAAAGGGCCAAAATCAAACAATTATCCCTACAACTTGAACAAACAGAACAAAAAAAGAAACCCTCAGGCACAAAAAGAAAACAAATAATAAAAATCAGAGCAGAACTAAATGAAATAGAACACAGAAAAACAATTGAAAGAATTAACAAGACCAAAAGCTGGTTCTTTGAAAAAGAAACAAAATTGATAAACCATTGACCAAACTGACAAAAGAAAAATAGGAGAGGAAACAAATAAACTGAATAACCTGGGTGATATTATAACAGACCCAACTGAAATTAAAAGAATCATATCAGATTACTATGAAAAATTGTACTCTAACAAATTTGAAAACCTAGAAGAAATGGATGAATTCCTAGGAACACACTGCCTACCTAAACTAACACAAACAGAGGTAGAACAACTAAATAAACCCATAACAAAAGACGAGATTGAAAAGGTAATCAAAAAACTCTCAACAAAAAATACCCCTGGCCTGGACAGCTTCACTGCAGGTTCTGCCAAACTTTTGGAGAAGAGTTAACACTACTACTACTAAAGGTATTTCACAGCATAGAAAAGGACAGAATACTCCCAAACTCATTCTATGAAGCCACCATATCCCTGATACCAAAACCAGGTAAAGATACCACAAAAGAAGAAAATTACAGACCTATATCCCTCATGAACTTAGATGCAAAAATCTTCAACAAAATTCTAGCCAATAGAATTCAACAACATATCAAAAAAATTAAATCACCATGACCAAGTGGGATTCATACCAGGTATGCAGGGATGGTTCAACATTAGAAAAACAATTAATGTAATCCATCACATAAATAAAACAAAAGAAGAATCACATGATTTTATCAATTAATGCAGAAAAGGCATTTGACAAAGTTCAAAACCCATTCATGATAAAAACTCTCAGCAAAATAGGAATAGAAGTAAAATTTCTCAGCATAAGAAAGGGCATTTATACAAAGCCAAGAGCCAACATCACCCTAAATGGAGAGAGTCTGAAAGCATTCCCCTTGAGACTGGGAACCAGACAAGGATGCCTTTTATCGCTGCTCTTATTCAACATTGTGCTGGAGGTTCTAGCCAGAGCAATTAGGCAAGATAAAAACAAAGGGCATCCAGATTGGCAAGGAAGAAGTAAAAGTATCTCTAGTTACAGATGACGTGATCTTATACACAGAAAACCCTAAGGAATCCTCAAGAAAACCACTGCAACTAATAGAAGAGTTCAGCAGAGTATCGGGATATAAGATAAACATACAAAAATCACTTGGATTCCTCTACACCAACAAAAAGAGCATCGAAGAGGAAATCACCAAATCAATACCATTTACAGCACCCCCAAGAAGATAAAATACTTAGGAATAAATCTTACCAGAGATGTAGAAGACTTATACAAAGAAAACTACAAAACACTTCTGCAAGAAACCGTAAGAGACCTACATAAGTGGAAAAACACACCTTGCACATGGATAGGAAGACTTAACATTATGAAAATGTATATTCTACCAAAAGTGATGTATAGATTTAATACAATTCCGATCCAAATTCCAACGACATTGTTTAATGAGAAGGAGAAGCAAATCACCAACTTCATATGGAAGGGAAAGAGGCCCTGGATAAGTAAAGCATTATTGAAAAAGAACAAAGTGGGTGGCCTTACTCTACCTGATTTTAGAACCTATTTTACCGCCAGAGTTGTCAGAATATCGTGGTACTGGTACAACAGACACATAGACCAATGGAACAGAACTGAGATTCCAGACACAAATTCATCCACAGAGCAGTTGATATTTGACAAATGCCCTAAAACAGTCAAATGGGGAAAAGACAGTCCTTTTAACAAACGGTGCTGGCATAACTGGATATCCATCTGCAAAAAAATGAAACAAGACCCATACCTCACTCCATACACAAAAACAAGCTCTAAATGGATCAAAGACCTAAATATAAAAACTAAAATGATAAAGACCTTGGAAGAAAAAATAGGTGCAACGTTAGGAACCCTAATACATGGCATCAACAGTATACAAAACATTACTAACAATGCAGAATAAGAACTAGGTAAGCGTGAGCTCGTAAAAATCAAACACGTATGCTCATCCACAGACTTCACCAAAAGAGTAAAAAGATTACCTACAGACTGGGAAAAAGTTTTGTTTTTTTTTTTATTAACTTTTATGGAGCTTCAAGTGAACGTTTACAAATCAAGTCAGACTGTCACATATAAGTTTATATACACCTTACTCCATACTCCCACTTGCTCTCCCCCTAATGAGTCAGCCTTTCCAGTCTCTCCTTTCGTGACAATTTTGCCAGCTTCCAACTCTCTCTACCCTCCCATCTCCCCTCCAGACAGGAGATGCCAACACAGTCTCAAGTGACCACTTGATATAATTAGCTCATTCTTCATCAGCATCTCTCACCTACCCACTGTCCAGTCCCTTTCATGTCTGATGAGTTGTCTTCGGGGATGGTTCCTGTCTAGTGCCAACAGAAGGTTTGGGGACCATGACCGCCGGGATTCCTCTAGTCTCAGTCAGACCATTAAGTATGGTCTTTTTATGAGAATTTGGGGTCTGCATCCCACTGATCTCCTGCTCCCTCAGGGTTTCTCTGTTGTGCTCCCTGTCAGGGCAGTCATCGATTGTGGCCGGGCACCAACTAGTTCTTCTGGTCTCAGGATGATGTAGGTCTCCGGTTCATGTGGCCCTTTCTGCCTCTTGGGCTCTTAGTTGTCGTGTGACCTTGGTGTTCTTCATTCTCCTTTGCTCCAGGTGGGTTGAGACCAATTGATGCATCTTAGATGGCTGCTTGTTAGCATTTAAGACCCCAGACACCACATTTCAAAGTGGGATGCAGAATGTTTTCATAATAGAATTATTTTGCCAATTCACTTAGAAGTCCCCTTAAACCATGGTCCCCAAGCCCCTGCCCTTGCTCCGCTGACCTTTGAAGCATTCATTTTATCCTGGAAACTTCTTTGCTTTTGGTCCAGTCCAGTGGAGCTGACCTTCCATGTACTGAGTATTGTCCTTCCCTTCACCTAAAGCAGTTTTTATCTACTAATTAATCAGTAAAAAACCCTCTCCCACCCTCCCTCCCTCCCCCTGTTGTAACCACAAAAGTATGTGTTCTTCTCAGTTTATACTATTTCTCAAGATCCTATAATAGTGGTCTTATACAATATTTGTCCTTTTGCCTCTGACTAATTTCACTCAGCATAGTGCTTTCCAGGTTCCTCCATGTTATGAAATGTTTCACAGATTCGTCACTGTTCTCTATCGATGCATAGTATTCCATTGTGTGAATATACCACAATTTATTTACCCATTCATCCGTTGATGGACACCTTGGTTGCTTCCAGCTTTTTGCTATTGTAAACAGTGCTGCAATAAACATGGGTGTGCATATATCTGTTTGTGTGAAGGCTCTTGTTTCTCTAGGGTATATTCCGAGGAGTGGGATTTCTGGGTTGTATGGTAGTTCTATTTCTAATGGTTTAAGATAACGCCAGATGGATTTCCAAAGTGGTTGTACCATTTTACATTCCCACCAGCAGTGTATAAGAGTTCCAATCTCTCCGCAGCCTCTCCAACATTTATTATTTTGTGTTTTTTGGATTAATGCCAGCCTTGTTGGAGTGAGATGGAATCTCATCGTAGTTTTAATTTGCATTTCTCTAATGGCTAATGATCGAGAGCATTTTCTCATGTATCTGTTAGCTGCCTGAATATCTTCTTTAGTGAAGTATGTGTTCATATCCTTTGCCCACTTCTTGGCTGGGTTGTTTGTCTTTTTGTGGTTGAGTTTTGACAGAATCATATAGATTTTAGAGATCAGGCGCTGGTCGGAGATGTCGTAGCTGAAAATTCTTTCTCAGTCTGTAGGTGCTCTTTTTACCCTTTTGGTGAAGTCTTTAGATGAGCATAGGTGTTTGATTTTTAGGAGCTCCCAGTTATCTGGTTTCTCTTCGTCATTTTTGGTAATGTTTTGTATTCTGTTTATGCCTTGTATTAGGGCTCCTAAGGTTGTCCCTATTTTTTCTTCCATGATCTTTATCGTTTTAGTCTTTATGTTTAGGTCTTTGATCCACTTGGAGTTAGTTTTTGTGCTTGGTGTGAGGTATGGGTCCTGTTTCATTTTTTTGCAAATGGATATCCAGTTATGCCAGCACCATTTGTTAAAAAGACTATCTTTTCCCTAATTAACTGACTCTGAGCCTTTGTCAAATATCAGCTGCTCATATGTGGATGGATTTATATCTGGGTCCTCAATTCTGTTCCACTGGTCTATGTGCCTGTTGTTGTACCAATACCAGGCTGTTTTGACTACTGTGGCTGTATAATAGGTTCTGAAATCAGGTAGAGTGGGGCCTCCCACTTTCTTCTTCTTTTTCAGTAATGCTTTGCTTATCTGAGGCTTCTTTTCCTTCCATATGAAGTTGGTGCTTTGTTTCTCTGTCACCTTAAAAAATGACATTGGAATTTGGATCGGAAGTGCATTGTATGTATAGATGGCTTTTGGTAGAATAGACATTTTTACTATGTTAAGTCTTCCTATCCATGAGCAAGGTATGTTTTTCCACTTAAGTATGTCCTTTTTAATTTCTTGTAGTAGAGCTTTGTAGTTTTCTTTGTATAGGTCTTTTACATCCTTGGTAAGATTTATTCCTAAGTATTTTATCTTCTTGGGGGCTACTGTGAATGGTATTGATTTGTTTATTTCCTCTTCGATATGGGAAAAAGTTTTTAGCTATGACATTTCTGATCAGCGCCTGATCTCTAAAATCAACATGATACTGCAAAAACTCAACTACAAAAGGGCAAATTACCCAATTGAAAAATGGGCAAAAGATATGAACAGACACTTCAGTAAAGACGACATTCAAGTAGCTAACAGATACATGAGAAAATGCTCTCAATCATTAGCCATTAGACCAAACCCCGTGCTGTTGAGTCAATTCCGACTCATAGCGACCCTATAGGACAGAGTAGAACTGCCCCATATAGTTTCCAAGGAGTGCCTGGTGGATTCAAACTGCCAACCCTTTGGTTAGCAGCTGTAGCACTTAACCACTATGCCACCAGGGTTTCCGTTAACCATTAGAGAAATGCAAATCAAAACTACAGTGAGATTTCATCTCACTCCAACAAGGCTGGCATTAATCCAAAAAACACGAAATAATAAATGTTGGAGAGGCTGTGGAGAGATTTGTACACTTATACACTGCTGGTGGGAATGTAAAATGGTACAACCACTTTGGAAGTCGATTTGGCGCTTCCTTAAAAAGCTAGAAATAGAGCTACCATATGATCCAGCAATCCCACTCCTTGGAATATATCCTAGAGGAATAAGAGCCTTTACACAAACAGATATATGCACACCCATGTTTATTGCAGCACTGTTTACAATAGCAAAAAGGTGGAAGCAATCAAGGTGCCCATCGATGGATGAATGGTTAAAGAAATTATGGTATATGCACACAATGGAATAATACGCATCGATAAAGAACAGTGAGGGATCTGTGAAACATTTCATAACATGGAGGAACCTGGAAGGCATTACGCTCAGTGAAATTAGTCGGTTGCAGAAGGACAAATATTGTATAAGACCACTACTATAAGAACTGGAGAAATAGTTTAAACTGCTTACGAGAGGGGGGAGGGAGGGAGGGTGGGAGATGGGTACTCACTAATTAGATGGTAGATAGGAACTACTTTAGGTGAAGGGAAAGACAACACACAATACAGGCGAGATTAGCAGAACTGGACTAAACCAAAAGCAAAGATGTTTCCTGAATAAGCTGAATGCTTCAAAGGCCAGCCTAGCAGCAGCTGGAGTTTGGGGACCACGGTTTCAGGGGACATCTAAGTCAATCGGCATAATAAAATCTATTAAGAAAACATTTTGCATCCCACTTTGGAGAGTGGCATCTGGGGTCTAAAATGCTAGCAAGTGGCCGTCGAAGATGCATCAGTTGGTCTCAACCCACCTGGACCAAAGGAGAATGAAGAACACCCAAGGACACAGGTAATTACGAGCCCAAGAGACAGAAAGGCCCACATAAACCAAAGACTACATCAGCCTGAGAGCAGAAGAACTAGATGGTGCCCAGCTACAACTGATGACTGCCCTGATAGGGAACCCAACAGAGAACCCCTGAGGAAGGAGGAGAGCCGTAGGATGCAGACCCCAAATTCTTGTAAAAAGACCAGACTTAATCGTCTGACTGAGACTAGAAGGACCCTGGTGGTCATGGCCCCCAGACCTTCTGTTGGCCCAGGAAAGGAACCATTCCCAAAGCCAACTCTTCAGACAGGGATTGGACCGGACAATGGGTTGGAGAGCGATGCTGGATCTTCTTGAATCAGGTGGACACTTGAGACTATGTTGGCATCTCTTGCCTGGAGGGGAGATGAGAGGGTAGAGGGGGCTAGAAGCTGGCGAAATGGACGGGAAAAGAGGGAGTGGAGGGAGGGAGTGGGCTGTCTCATTAGGGGGAGAGCATTTGGGAGTATGTACCAAGGTGTATATAAGTTTTTTTGTGAAAGACTGACTTGATTTGTAAACTTTCACTTAGAGCGCAATGAAAATTAAAAAATAAAGACTGAGATGCGCTGTGCATGTAAAACACATACCTGATTTCAGAGATTAAGCTCAAAAAAAAATACAAAATGTCTTATTTATAATTTTAATATTTATTACATATTAAAATATGTTTGATATTATGTTAAGTTAAATATATAATTAAAATTAATTTCGCCTGTTTCTACCTTTTACAATGTGGCTACTAGAAAATTTTAAATTATATGTGTGGTTCACATAATATTTGTGTGGAACAGAGGTGGTCTAGGTACTTGGGTGTTAATCCTGATTATACTGAATAATCTTGGGCAACCTTCTTCATGGTTTAAGTTCCCACCCGTAAAATACGCCTTTGCTCAAGTGGAAGTTGTAAAGAAACGAGGTAAATCTAGTCCGGTTTTTATTAGTATATATATGTTCTTGTTGTTAGTTATCGTTGAGTCAATTCTGACTCATGGTGGCCACATGAGTTACAGAGCAGAACTGCTCCATAGAGTTTTCTTGGCTGTAATCATTAGAAAATTAGATCATCAGGCCTTTCTTCTGTAGCCACCACTGGGTGAGTTCAAACCACCAACCTTCAGGTTAGCAGTCAAGCGCAAGTGGCGTGTGCCACCAGCTGTGTAACAATGATAGCTGCAGGTATAGGTCTAAAATAAGTGAAGAATTGAATTTTAAATGTAATTGTTCCCCAACACTCGCTCCCACTATAGACTACAATGTCAGTATAATTTTTCTTTTGGGGGTACCCAGCTTTCTTCTTGCCCTTCACCATCCATACCCGAGTCACAGTAGCTTTTCTTATAACCCTTACGCAGGCAACACCCTCCCCAAATATTTGTCTACTGACAGTTATTAGACACTTAGTAGTAGTGTAATACATTTAGGTCAGTGTGCTACCTTTTCCAAGGCATTTGCATTTTATGCTGTTCCTTTAAATATGGAATTTAAAATGTTGTTTGCCTTTTTTGATGAAACTTCAAACATCACTGACAACATATGAAGTCACTCATTGTGTCTCTTTTTCTTAAAGAGCAGTGTACCAGATTAGACGTATTTCTTTTCTTTTAGTATAAAAAAAATACTTTAGAAAGTCTTGTGATGACGGCTGAAAGAAAATTAAATGTTCTTTTAAGGGGAAGTCTAGAATTTAGACAATTGCATTGTAATCTTCAGTTTTTAAGAAATGAATAGGTGACCTGAGCGATCAGGGTAGTTCCATGTAAACCTCAGTTCTTCCAGATAGAGATTCTTAGAACACAAAGAGAAGACCTGCCCATGGTGGGCAAGGAAGAGCAATAAGATGTTGATTGTGTTCAGAAATGTTCAAGCCGGTCACCACAAGAATCAAATGAATGCAAGTAAAGATCAGCCAGGGAGCTCTGCTTCCAAGTAAGTTATTCATAAGAAGTGAATGAAAATGGCACATTCCATGAGGTTTGATGGGCAGAGTATAATGTTAGCAAAAATTATTCTTAGCACCTAGAAAGTTTGATTGGAAACCATGTGTAAAGTCTAATTAAAAAATAATGGTTTATTAAAATCCGAGGAGGGAATGTTGATCTTAATTACCAGTGTCACGTGGATTGACTTAATCAATCTCCAGTACCCTGCTGGAATGTTAAAACCACATGTCAAGGTCAATGGCTCAATGATAGCAATAATATCCGCCCTTAGAAAATACTATCTCAAAGGACTTCTACTGCAAAGCTTCTCTCTTGCTGGCCAAGATTTAACAGGTAATCGGGTGTGCCAGCCACTAAGCAGAGTCTCTGGGTGGTACAAATGGTTAATGTACTCAGTGACTATCTGAAAGGTTGGAAGTTGAAGCCTAGCCAGAGATGCCTTGGAAGAAAGGCCTGGCAATCTACTTCCAAAAACCGAGCCATTGAAAACCTTATCGAACACAGTTCTACTCTGACACTCATAGGGTTGCCATGAGTTGGAATTGAATCAATGGCAACTGATAAAGCTGAGAATCCAATAACTAAGAATCCAGTAACTTGTTCAGTTGATGGTTCTCTTTTATGTGTTTTTGTTGACAATTTAGGTCATTATTTTTGTGATTTGAGGAGGTGACTCCATGATAAAATGGGAGATTATAGTTTTCGCAGTTTAAATGCTCCACCAACTTGTGTACACGATTCTCTGTTGCCAGCTCAGTGTGGAAGGAGAACTAGACTGATATCAGAAAGCCTGCCTCTGACTTCTGAGGTGTGTGATCTCACCGAAGCTGGCTTCCTCTCGTGTATGAAGAGGATAAGTGTATTTGCTCTACTCCTCTACAGAGCTGTTTTGAGAACCAAATGTGATGAACTTTGTTAAATGATCTTAGGACTGACCTCAGCTTTGTTTGGAAGGCAGGAGGTCAGTCAGGCCAAGTGGGAGGAGCATGGGCCAAAGACTGGGTTCCCATCTTGGCAGAGCCACTCAGCAGCTGTATTTCTTTAAGCTTTTATTTTCCTGTCAGCTCTCTTTCTCTCCATCATCCATCCGTCCATCTACTCATCTGTCCATCTGACCATCCACACATAAATGTAAAAGTGTAATTATGGAGGCAGATAATTGACAGATCAGTGGTTCAAACCCACCAGCTGCTCTCCAGGAGAAAGATGTGGCAGTCTGCCATGGGGAAGTTCTGCTCTGTCCTGTAGGGTCGCTATGAGTCAGAATCTACTTGACGGCAGTGTGTTTGGGTTTTGCTATGGAGGAAAGTGAGAACATTAAATAGCTTTTATTGTGAATCTAGGCCAATGTCTGAAATGTGGTAAGTGTTCAATAAATAATTGTTAGTCCAGCTTTCACTACCCCCCAGCCCACCAGATAGATGCATGAAGGAAAGTGTAACGTTCAGACACTTCAACTAATTATTCCTGAGACATCTAAAATATTACATGCCATTACTGACATATTTGCTTCCAGATCTTTCCTGCTGTGTTCCATTTTTCTCTATATGATAGTAATTAAAAGTAGTCCATATTATTCGTAAAAGTAAAAACTGAAAACAACCCAAATGTCCATTACCTGATGAATGGATAGATAAAATGTGGTCTATCCACACAACAAGATACTATTCAACTATAAAAAGGAATGAAGTACTGATGTATACCACAACATGGATGAACCTTGAAAATATTACACTAATGAAAGAAGCCAGTCACAGAAAATTACATGTTTATGATTCCTTATATGAAATATGAAATACCAAGAATAGGAAAATCTTCATAGACAGAAAGTAGACTAGTGGTTGCCTGGGACTAGGGGCAGGAGGGAATGGAAATGACTGCTAATGGGTTAAAAAAAAAAAAAAAAAAACCCACACCCATCGGTTGTGCAGTGGTTAAGCACTAGGCTGCCAACTGAAAGGCCCGTGGTTTGTACCCACCGGCTAATGGGTACAGGGTTTCTTTGTGGAGTGATAAAAATGTTCTGAATTAGATTGTGGTGATGTTTATACAACTCTCTGAATTACTAAAAACTGTTGAATTGTACACTTCGGGTGTATTGTGTGGTGTGTGAATTATATCTTAATGAAGGTGTTTTAAATTTAAAAAGCTATGTAAATAGAGTGTGCTGAAAATAATGCAGCTTAAGAGTTTCCGCTACATATCTTTTGTTGCAAATGAAGGTAGTGTATTAACAACTATCTGATCGATCCAAAATTAAACGAAGGAAAATAGTGTTGTAAAATGCTATAATTTCTTTTCCTCGATGATTAAACAAAATCTCCAGTTAAGCGAAATAAGAACATAAAAAAAAAAAATTTCTTTTTTTTTTTTGTATAAAATTAGGTTTGTTTAGATAACGGGCACTGAATCACGTTGATAAAATTAATTTTATTTTGTAGGTACTGAACCTAGTGCAGTCCTATGTGACCCTTCGAGTTCCACTCTATGTCTCCTATGTGTTCCATTCACCTGTGGGGGTTGGAGGATGGCAACATTTTGACCTGAAGTCAGAGCTTCGTCTAACTTTTGTGTATGACACCGCCATCTTGTGGAATGATGGAATTGGAAGCCCACCAGAAGCCGAACTCCAAGGTGCGTTACTAAGACTTGGAAAGCTGTAATTGTCGTACTGTTTTATGTACTGTAGAGGATTTTTTACTGTAACTGGAAATAACAGAAGCAACTTGCAATTTATGGCATTTTTCTATTCAGTGTTTTACGAAGATTTCATCTTTGTTATAGATAAACCCTTTATTTTAACTAAATCATTCCTGTGCTTCAAATTTTGCATAACGCGTGACTATTTTAATTTTCTACATGGATATTTAGCTCTTCCAGCCCACTTTAGGTGACACAACACAGTCTGTATATTTCCTTGGGCTCTAGAGAATGCATTGAGATAGTTTCAGTTGAAAATGAGGAAAGAACCCAATAGAAAAAGTTACACATTTTAGTTTCTGAAAATGGGAGGTAAATTTTAAAGTCCAGTAAAAACTGTGCCTTTGATCCTAGTTCTGATTCTACAGCTAACTACTTTTATAATCACAAATGTATCCCTTTATGTTTCTGGGACTCAGCTTCCTGTGAGTGACAAACTAGACTTCTGGAATCTCTTTTCCTTCTAACAGCGTATTATTCTGTGATACTTTAACTGACTGTCTTGGAACAGTGGTGATGAGTGCCATTTACTGTTGGACCCATAACCATCTGTAAATCCGTGTTTCCATTGCCATTGTGGAAGCATACTGCAGAGTCCACAAGCATAACACTAATTAATCCATCAGTACTTAGTGCTGTCTCTTTTCAGATATACATTATGATTCTGGTTCCACGTATGTCTGCAGCAGCACACCTGCCTTATTTTTTTACGAGTCAGAGGGAAAATGGTGCATTGAAAATATAAATTAGCTATATTAAACACATGGAGGTTATCTTAGGGCTATGTGAAAGGTAATATGGTCATCCCAACAAACATTCTGGATTATTTCAAATGTTTTTATTCTGTATCTTGCCTTAGAAAATGTACATTTGAGTGAATCTTTTTCTTTTGTGGTTCTCAGCTTCTAATGTAAGGATTTCCTATTTCCTTCTTATATCTGGAGTGGAGCCAACTTTTGTCCAGCTGCGGCATTTCTTGGGAAAGCTTCAGAGTTTTCTTTATGCCTATGGGTTTGGAATCATTCTGTAGAACATAAACCCCTTTTCCACCTACATATCCAGATCTCCACAGTTTTGACAAGTTGGTCATATCTTTCCATTGACACCTTATTTTTGCAGAATAAAACTTAAAAAATCTTGTCCTATCCTAATCAACCTGTATATTTCATCTGGACTTCACTCATGTTACCTAATTCTCTTTTTCCTCCATTCTAGACACCTTTTCCCCATAGAAAAGAAAACAAAAATACTTTTGCCTCTAAGCCTTATCCCTCAGAATTCTTCAAATAATATCCTTTGCCTAGAATGCTTAAAGATGAGAAGAATCTGAACTAATATTGGGGGACATCTGTGCAGTAGGAGTCCTGGTCACCTAACCCCCCTCTTGTGTACCATCTGCCATTGTAGGTTCTTTATACCCAACCAGCATGCGCCTCAGTGAAGAGGGGCGCTTGGTCGTGAACTTCAAGACAGAGGCTCAATTCCATGGCTTGTTTGTGCTGTCACATCCTGGTAAGATTCCTTACCCCTTAACAGCCACTCCACTCGACAAGGAGGTACTAGTACTGGTTGCTATCAAAGAGACCCCAACTCATGGTAACCCCACGTGTGTCTGAGTAGACAGAGGGTTTTCAGTGGCTGAGTATTCAGAAGTAGATTGCCAGGTCTTGCTTCGGAGGAGTCTCTGGATAGACTCGAACTGCCAAACTTTCACTTAACAGCCAGGCACTTAACTGTTTGCACCACCAGGGGATCTGATTAATAAGACAGCGGTCAATAAAGCCCCATGTCTAGGTTTTTTTTAAAGAACATTTTATTAGAAGTCCATGTCCTTCCTTTTACTGGGCATGAGCTCTGAAAAGGAGAGAACAGGCTGAATACTCAGGAAGCTAAGAGGGCTCATTGTATTTTTAACAGACTGAGCTGCAAGAAATACAGGACCAGAATGAATCATTTTGCCTTATTGGGATTGCCAGTCCTGGAAAAGGAGGGTTTCCTGGCCTTTCCAGTCCCCTTCCACATGTCCACCTTTCTAATAAACCACATCTTTGTTCAGCACAATTTCAGGCAATCTAATTTTTTTTTAATTAGAATTAGATTCCATTGGTAAATTGGGCTTGCCCTGCTGTGTTGATGCTGATAGACAATTTGAGTTCAGCGCCTAGCCTTGGTGCACAATGAAAGCATTCACATCAACCTTTATTGCACTTATCTGCCCCCCTGGGAAGCAGCCCTAAACAATCTGAGTGTTTCTGCGCAATGATCTTCAAACACAATTATCAGGTGGAAAGAGCAGTGGGTTAGGAATCAGAAAGTGCATGCCTTCGCTGTAGGAGAGTCACATGGTCGCTCCCAGCCCAGTTTCTTCATCTGCAAAATCAGGGTAATTGTTCCAACGTGCCTTCTGTACAGACTTACTGTAAGAATAAAAGCAAACAATGTGTGATAAGGTGCTTCGAAAAATTTATACACTCCTTTACTATATCATTATTTTTATTATTATTATTACTATTGGGTGGCTCAAATGGTTAAGCACGCAACTACTAGCTGAAAGATCGGCAGTTCGAACCCAACCACAGGCACCTCAGGAGACAGGTCTGGCAATCTGTTTATGGAAGGCCACAGCCTTGAAAACCCTGTGGAGCTCCGTTTACTCTGACACACTTGGGGTCACCAGGAGTCAGAATCGACTCGACAGCAACTAACAACAGCAACATAATTATTATTGCCACTTTTCCAGCATCCTTCACAAGCTCGATGATCATGTCAGCTGATCATCCAGGCCTCACATTCTCCCTCCGCCTCATAAGGAGTGAGCCAACCTATAACCAGCCCGTGCAGCAGTGGAGCTTCATGTCTGACTTTGCAGTAAGTAGCAAAGGCTCTCACATAATTTTCCTTTACTAAGCTCACACCTCAGATATTTAAGTGGAAATACAATGTCCCCTTTTTGACTCCAAGGTCCGGGACTACTCAGGCACCTACACCGTGAAACTACTGCCCTGTACCCTACCACCGCACCAGGACTACCGCCTGCCCATCACCTGCAACCCCAGAGAGGCTGTCACCTTTGAC
The DNA here is from genome assembly GCF_030014295.1 of Loxodonta africana. Taxonomy (NCBI): domain Eukaryota; kingdom Metazoa; phylum Chordata; class Mammalia; order Proboscidea; family Elephantidae; genus Loxodonta; species Loxodonta africana. Next base: position 78,145,703 of record NC_087358.1, on the reverse strand, counting down.
CTGGACATCCGATTTCAGCAGGTGTGTCTCATTATAGCGTCCAGTGACTTTAAGGCATGGTCGCTTTTATCAGAAAAAAAAAATGTTTTCTAACACAGATGAATTTCATTCTTGCATGCTGAAAAAAAAGAGAGTCAGACAGGAAGGAAGCCAGGGAGGGAAAAATTGCCCTTAACTGTTATTAGTGCAGGACATAAAATCCATAGCTTTAAGAGTATGTAAGATAATACCATGACATGAGTAGACATATGCACACCCATGTTCATTGCAGTGTTATTCATAACAGCAGAAAGATGGAAACAACCTAACTGCCCATCAGTGGATGAATGAATATTGGAATACTGTGCAACATTAAAAAATAATTTATCAACGAAACATCTCACAACATGGATGAACCTAGAGGACATTATAAATGAAATAAGCCAATCACAAAAGGACAAATATTATGTGAGACCAAGATTATAAAAAGTCAAGAAAAGGTTTGCACACAGAAAGAAATATTATTTGATGGTTACCAGGGATGGGAGGGGGAGGAGGGAAAATCTCTAACTAGATAAAAACAAAAAGCCAAACTCAGTGCCGTCAAATCGATTCCGACTCATAGCGACCCTATAGGACAGAGTAGAACTGCCCCATAGAGTTTCCAAGGAGTGCCTGGCAGATTCGAACTGCCAACCCTTTGGTTAGCAGCCGTAGCACTTAACCACTACGCCACCAGGGTTTTAGACATGAATTAACTTGGGTGAAGGGAAAGACAATACACAATGGGGGGGGAAGCCAGTACAACATGACCAAGGCAAAGGAAGACACTGGGAGGAACACAAGAGTAAAAGGAAACAATGGTAAATACTATTATGTACACAGTCCTACGATAACAATAAAAACAAAAGGGCAGAGCCAACATGGTGCCCTAGAAAGACACAGCACATCGTCCATCTGCACCAAAGACCGAAAAAACTAAGTAGAACACATACAAATGTCAGTCCTGGAGCCCTAAGCATCAAATGAAGGGATAAAGAAATATATCAAACACCGAATGAAGAAACTGAAGGAAAACAATGAGGAGACATACAGAGTGGAGGTCCCCTGCTAACATAGCACAGTGTCGCCATTTTGGAGCACAGCCAGCAACAACCCTGAACAGGAAGTACAGGAAGGCAGTTTCACAGAGCTCCCAGCAGGAAACAGAGCACCCAGTAACCAGAGAAACACTGTTATGGATTGAATTGTGTCCTCCAAAAATATCTGTCAACTTGGCTAGGCCACGGTTCCCAGTATTGTATGATTGTCTAACATTTTGTCATCTGATGTGATTTCCCTATGTGTTGTAAAATCCTATCACTATGGTGTTAATGAAATGGATTAGTGTCAGTTATATATCGACGGCACTGGTTTTTTGGGATATTGATGAGATCTACAAGATTAGATAGTGTCCTAAGCCAATCTCTTTTGAGATATAAAAGAGAAAAGCAAGCAGAGAGACAAGGGGACCTCATACCACCAAGAAAGCAGCTCCAGGAGCAGAGTACATGCTTTGGACCTGGGGTTCCTGCAGAAAAAGCTCCTAGTCTAGGGGAAGATTGATGACAAGGACCTTCCTCGAGAGCTGACAGAGAAAGCCTTCCCCTGGGGCTGACACCCTGAATTTGGACTTCTAGCCTACTAGACTGTGAGAGAATAAACTTCTGTTTATTAAAGCCATCCATTTGTGGTATTTCTGTTATAGCAGCACTAGATGATTAAGACAAACATGCTTTTCTACCCCTCACTCTTCTGCCCCATCTACCACCTCTACCCCTCCGGACTGACCTCACTGAGCCACACCTTGGCTAGAGAGACATTGGCCTGCCGCCAGGCCAGGTCTGCCCCTTTCCAACCTACCAGTTCCTGCTATGCCATTATTTTTTTCTTTTTCTTCCCTTTCCTGTTTTTCTTTCTCCCTCCCACCTAGCCTGTACCGCACCTCTACCCCTTCCCACTAGGCGACACCATACTGCCTTGGTTAGACAACACTAGAGAGACACAGGCCAACCACCAGCCTGGGTCTGCCCCCACCTGCTGGCTCCTGCAACATCATTTTTTTTTTATTATTATTATCCCTTTCTTCCTTTTCTTTCTCCGTGCCACTTAGCCTGTATCCGACCTCTGCCCCTTCCCATCAGGCCATGCCGTGCTGCCTTGGATAGAGAGGCACTGGCCCGCCAACAGCCTGGGTCTGCCCTCCCCCAATCCTTTGGCTAATGCTGCACCATTTTTTTTTCTTTTCCTTTTCCTTTTTTTCCCCCTTACTTCCTTTTCTTTTTCCTTCCCACCTAGTCCCATAGCCCAGCTCTATCCTTTCCCACCAGGCTACACTGCGCCACATTTGCTAGAGTGACACCCGCCTACCACCAGCCCAGATCCACCCCACCCCCACCTGCTGGCTCCTGCCGTGCTGTTCTTTACCCCATGTCTTCCTTTTCATTCTTCCTCCCACCTAGACCCATATGCTACTTCTATACCTTCCCACTGGGCCACACCGTACCACCACAGGTAGAGAACTACTGGCACATCACCAGTTTGGGACTTCCCTGCCTCCACCTGCTGGTATTTTTTTTTTTCTTTTTCTCATTTTCTTTCTCCCTCCTACGTAGCCCTGTACCACCCCACCTCTACCCCTTCCTGCCAGCCCTGCCATGGGTAGGGAGCTACCAGCCTGCAACCAGCATGTGTCCCCCCACCACCACCTACCACCATCTGCCCCCACCCTCCCCTACCCACCATATCCTACCATTCCTTTTTTTTATTTTTTTTCTTTTCCTCCCACCTAGCCCTATAAGCCACCTCTCCTCATTCTCCCCAGTCCATGCCACATGGCTGTGGCTAGAAAGCCACTAGCCCACTGCTTTCTACCTCCCATCTAGCCCCATCCACAACCTGTCCCCCTTCCCATCAGCCCCCAGGCCCACCATGCCCTCACCCACCAGCTATGCCCCCTTTTTTTTTCTTCTGTTTCTTCTTTTGTTTCTTCCCATATCTAGTCCCATACCCAACATCCCCTTCCCACCATCCATCACCATGCCGCTGCAGCTAGAGCAACTCCAGCTGAGGGCTACCACCACACTGAACCCATGCTTCCCTACCCTCCTGCCACTCAAGCAGCTGCTCAACAGAGGGAAGTGAGCCTGTACCACTCTGCATCGGACACCCCTGCTTATCCAGTGAGGGGCTATAATGGAATGAATTGTGTCCCCAAAAAATATGTGTTAACTTAATTAGGCTGTGTGTGGTTGTCCTCCATTTTGTGATTTTCCTATGTGTTATCAATCATAATCTCTGCCTGTGGTTAAAAGGATTAGGGTGGGATGTAACACTCTTGCTCAGGTCACCTCCCTGATCCAATGTAAAGGGAGTTTCCCTGGGGTATGGCCTGCACCACCTTTTATCTCTCAAAAGATAAAAAGAAAGGGAAGCAAGCAGAGAGTTGGGGACCTCATACTACCAAGAAAGCAGTGCCGGGAGCAGAGCGTGTCCTTTGGACCTGAGGTTCCTGCACTGAGGTGCTCCCAAACCAAGGGAAGACTGATGCATCATAAGGACCTTCCTCCAGAGCGGACAGGGAGAGAAAGACTTCCCCTGGAGCTGAGGCCCTGAATTTGGACTTGTACCCTACTAGATAGTGAGAGAATAAATTTCTCTTTGTTAAAGCCATCCATTTGTGGTATTTCAGTTACAGCAGCATTAGATGACTAAGACAGGGGCTATGAAAGCTTGCACACTGCTAGACCAACATCAGGAGGCATGCAGCACCCCCCACCCCGCCAAGTCCACCCTCAGCCACCTCACCAAACCAGTGTACAGTGAAGCAGGCTCACCCTGCCTCCTGCTGCCCTGCCCACCCAAACAAGGTAGTGAACATTATCATGCCCACAGATAAGCAAGCAGCAAAGTGTGCTTGGCCCCCTGCCCTTGCTCTGACATATCAAAACAAATCAAAGAAGCAGTATGAAACAAATGGTCAATAAATAAAGAAAATAATACTTTAATGCCTCAGAGAGAGCAGACAATATCAAAACATAAAAAAAAAAAAAAAAAAATGTAGGGCAACATAGCTCCGGCAAGTGTCAAAGAATCAGATGACCTTCCAGTAAAAAAAAAAAAAAAAAAAATGGAGTGAAACAACCTGATATGGAATTCAAAATATCACCTTGAAGACCAAAGCGTGCCTGACCCAAGCCATGGTGTTTTCAGTTGCCTCATAAACATGTGAAAGCTGGACAATGAATAAGGAAGCCTGAAGAAAAATTGACTTCTTTGAATTATGGTGTTGGCAAAGAATATTTAATGTACTATGAACTGCCAAAGAATGAACAAATTTGTCTTGGAAGAAGTACAGCCAGAATACCCCTTAGAAGCAGGGTTGGAGAGATTTTGTCTCACATGCTTTGGACATGTTATCAGGAGGTATCAGTTCCTGGAGAAAGACATCATGCTTGGTAAAGTGGAGGGTCAATGAAAAAGAGAAAGACCCTGAATGAGATGGATTCACACAGTGGCTGCACCAGTGGGCTCAAGCATAACAATGATTGTGAGAATGATGCAGGACCAGGCAGTGTTTCATTCTGTTGTACACAGGGTCCCTATGAGTCAGAACCAACTCAACAGCACCTGACAACAACAAGAGATTAGGAAAGAGATCAAGGAAAACACAGACAAAACTGAGGAGAAAATAGACAAAATCATGATAAACACAGACCAAAAGCAAAAAATAAAAACAAGAAATGGTTGTCATCAAGTTGATTCTGACTCATAGCAACCCTGTAGGTCAGAGAAGAGCTGCCCCATAGGGTTTCCAAGGAAAGGCTGGTGGATTCAAACTGCTGACCTTTTTGTTAGCAGCCGAGCTAACCACTGCACCACCAGAACTCTGGAAACACAAACGACCAACAAAAATTTAGGCAAAATCAAGGAAAGCACAGACAAAGCAATAGAAGAATTCAGGAAAATAATACAAGAACAAAACATCAAAATAAATAAGCAATTAGAAATCATTAAAAAAAAAAAAAAGCAACTAGGAATCCAAGAGATAACAAAATTTCAGAAATGGACAACTCAATAGAAGGTTTCAGGAACAAATTTAAAACCAGGGAAGACAGAATCAAGAAGATTGAAGACAAATCATTGGTTACCAATTTGTTTGAGGAAAAATCAGAGACAAGTATAAAGACAAATGAAAAAAAAGAAACTGAGAATTATGTGGGACACTCTCAAGACCAAAAATCTACACATGATCAGAGTTCCAGAATGGGGAGAAAATGGAAAACAAAGACAAGATCATTGAAGATTTACTGGCAGAAAACTTTCCAAATATCACAAAAGACAAAAAGTTCACAATCCAAGAAGCTCAACGAACCCCATATAGGATAGATCCCAAAGAAAAGTCACCAAGACGTATAATCACATGCACCAAAACCAAAGACAGAGTCCTGAGAGCAGCTCAAGAAAATGAAAAGTCACATACAAAGGAGAAACAGTAAGACTAAATTCTGATTACTTGGCAGAAATTATACAGGCAAGAAGGCAATGGAATGACATATATAAAACCTTGGGAAAAAAAAAGAAAACTGCCAACCAAGAATAACATATCCTGCAGAACTTTCTCACAAATATGGCAGTGAAATTAGGACATTTCCAGATAAACAGAAAGTTTGTGAATTTGTAAAAACCAAACAAAATTTACAAGAAATATTAAAGTGAGTCCTTCAGTTAACAAAACCAACGTCAGACAACGACCATAGTCTAGAACACAGGACAGCATCAATCAGATAACAATCTAGGTAAAATAATAATAATAATAAAACAAAGCTAAAAGACTTAAAACAGGGAAAGAGACATCAATCTGTAAATGACAACAATGTGAAAAAAATAAAAGGGGGAATGAATGGTATAGGTATAGAACTTTCAAAAGGAGAGGAAGTCAAGGTGATATCAAGTAATAAAAGGCTGGCTCAAACTTAGGAAAATAAGGGTAAATTTCAAGGTAACCACAAAGAAAGTTAACAAACCTACTCATCAAAATAAAAAACAGGAAAAAGTCTCAATTAACACAAAATCTATAATAACAAAAGAAAAGGAAATCCACAAACAAAAAGAACTCAGCACAAGAAAGTAAGAGGAACAAAGAAAATGTCAGCACCAAAAAAAAAAAAAAAAAAAAATCACAACAATATAACAGCAATAAACTCATACCTACAATAATCACTCTGAATATAAATGGATTAAATCCACCTGTAAAGAGACAGAGAGTGGCCGAATGGATAAAAAAAGCAAAACCCATCAATATGCTATCCACAAGAGACACACCTTAGTAACAAAGACATAAATATATAATATATATTCATAATATAAAAATATGTAAGAATGTCTTTTTAACAAATAGTGCTGGCAAAACTGGATGTCCATCTGTAAAAAAATGAAACAGAACCCATACCTCACACCACACACAAAAACTAACTCAAAATGGATCAAAGACTTAAATATAAAACCTAAAATTATAAAAATTATGGGAGAAAAAATTGGGACAACGTAAGGGGCCCTAATACACTGCATAAATACAATACAAACTGTAACTAACAATGTACAACCACCAGAGGGTAAAACAGATAACTGGGAGCTCCTAAAAATTAAACACGTGTGTTCATCGAAAGACTTCACCAAAAGAATAAAAAGAGAACCTACAGACTGAGAAAAAAAATTTGGCTATGAAATATCCAACAAGGGTCTAATCTCTAAAATGTGTAGAATACTTCAACACCCCAACAAGATAAATAATCCAATTAAAAATGGGCAAAAGATATGAACAGGCACTTCACCAAAGAAGACATTTGGGTGGTAACATTAAAAAAAAAAAAAAAAAAAACTTTGCCGTCAAGTCGATTCCCACTCATAGCAACCCCATAGGACAGAGTAGAACTGCCCCATAGGGTTTGCAAGGAATGCCTGGTTAGCAGCGGTAGCACTTAACCACACTGCCACGAGGGTTTCCTGTGGTAACATACACAGGAGGAAATTCTCGTGATTCTTAGCCACCAGGGAAATGTAAATCAAAACTACGATGAGATACCATCTCACCCCAACATTACTGACACTAATTAAAAAAAAAATGTTGGAGAGGTTGCAAGGAGACTGGAACTCTTATGTACTGCTGGTAGAAATGTAAAATGTTACAACCACTTTGGAAAACGATTTGGCGCCTCCTTAAAAAGCTAGAAATACCATAAGATCCAGCAATCCCACCCCTAGGAATATATCATAGAGAAGTAAGAGCCATCACACGAATAGACATATGCATACTCATGTTAATTGCAACACTTCGCAATAGCAAAAAGATGGAAACAAACTAAGTGCCCATCAACAGATAAATGGATAAGCAAATTATGGTACATACACACAATGGAATACTACACACAATAAAGAAAAGTGATGAATCTGTGAAACATCTCAGATTATGGATGAATTTGGAGGGCATTATGCAGAGTGAAATAAGTCAATCACAAAAGGACAAATACTGTGTGAGACCATTATTATAAAAACCCCAAAAAAGGTTTTCATGCAGAAAAAAACAATCTTTGATGGTTATGGGGGAGGGGAGGGATGAGGAAGGGAAATCACTAACTAGATAGCAGACAAGCATTACTTTAGGTGAAGGGAAAGACAGCACACAATATAGGGGAAGTCAGCACAACTTGACCAAGGCAAAGTCATAGAAGCTTCTTAGATACATCCAAACACCTTGAGGGACTGAGTTACTGGGGCTAAGGACTGGGGACCATGTTCTCAAGGGACATCAAGGTCAATAGGCATAACATAGTTCATAAAGAAAATGTTCTATATCCTACTTTGATGAATAGCGCCTGGGGTCCATAAAGCTTGAGAGCAGCAATCTCAGATACATTTATTGGTCCCAGCAAGTTCTGAGCAAAGGCGAATGAAGAAAACCAAAGACACAAGGAAAATATTAGTCCAAAGGACTAAAGGACCACATGAACCACAGCCTCCACAAGACTGATTCCAGAAGAACTAGATGGTGCCTGACTACTACCACTGACCACTCTGACAGGGATCATAACAGAGGGTCCGGGCAGAATGGGAGAAAAATGTAGAACAAAATTCAAATTCACAAAAAAAGACCAGACTTACTGGTCTGACGGTGACTGGAGGAAACCCTGAAACTACGGCCTCCAGACACCCTGCTAACTCAGAACTGAACCCACTCCCAAAGTCCACCTTTCAGCCAAAGATTAGACAGGCCTATAAAACAAACAATAACACACATTAGGAACATTGCTTCTTAGTTCAATCAATTGTATAGAGACTAAATGGGCAACACCTGCCCAAAGGCAAAGAGGAAACAGAAGGAAGGGACAGGAAAACTGGATGAATGGACATGGGAAGCCAAGGTGGAAAGGGAAAGGGGGAATGCTGGCACACTGCGGGGATTGCAACTAATGTCACAGAACAATTTGTGTATAAAATCTTTTAATGAAAAACTGATTTGTGCAATAAACTTTCACCTAAAACACAGTAAAATAAAATTTAATTTACAAGTGGGTTCATAGGTAGATATGTAAGCTGAACAGGTGTGGGATGGCATATGGGAGTGCACCCACAAGCACATATAGGTTTGGCTGAGGAAATTTTTATGTGCATATATGTGTATGTGCTACAAATACATCCATGTAGAGCACACAGGGGGCATAGTTATAAAAACTTCTTAGCTATAGCCAAACATCTTGAGGGACTGGGTCACTGGGCTTTAGAGCTTAGGACCATAGTCTCAGGGGACATCGAGGTCAACTGGCATAACATAGTCCATAAAGACAATGTTCTCCATCCTACTTTGGCAAGTAATGTCTGGGGTCTTAAAAGCTTGCAAGTGGCCATCTGAGATACAACTATTGTACTCTTTCTGTCTGGAGTGAAGAAAATCAAAGACTTAAGGAAACAATTAGTCCAAAGAACTAATGGACCACACAAACCACAGCATCCACTAGCCCGAGACCAGAATATTAGATGGTGCCCGGCTACCACTACCAACTGCTCTGATAGGGATCATAATAGAAGGTCCTGGACAGAGTGGGAGAAAACTGCAGGAAAAAAAATGAAACTCACACAAAAAAACCACCACACCTATGGGTCTGATAGAGACTGGTGGAACCCCCGAGACTATGGCCCTTAGATATCCTTCAAACCTGGAACAGAACCCACTCCCGGAAATCAAGTTTCAGCCAAACACTGAACAGCCTAGAAAGTGAACAGTAACACCCGTGAGGAACGTGTCCCTCACAACAGTCAACCATACGAGACCAAAGGGCAGCATTTGCCCAAAAACAACATTCAGAAGGCAGGAAGGAGCAGGAAAGATGGGCGAATGGAAATGGGGAACCCAGGGATGAAGAGGGTGGAGTGCTGGCACATTGAGGGAATCACAGCTAAGGTCACGAAACAAAATGTGCACAAATTGTTGAACGGGAAAATAATTTTCTCTGTAAACTTTCACCCAAACCACAGTAAAATGTTCAAAAAAAAAAAAAAAGAATGTGAGGGTAATTTTTTTCTTATCTGATCTTATCTTCTTCTGGAGTTTGCTGCCTTGGACATTTGAGAATTTTCCCCAGAGTTCTTCCGCACTTCTTCTTCTTGTTCTTCAAGGTGAAGGGAAATCCTGTAGTTCAGACCTCCTCAGAGTACAAATTGCTGTTATGTATTAGAAGAATTTTGATGCTACCTTTGGTCCAAGAACGTATACTAAATATTGGCCTTCAATGGATCATTGTTGTTGTTGTTGTTGTTGTCATGTGCCATGGAGTCAATTCCAACTCATAGTGACCCTATAGGACAGAGTAGAACTACCCCATAGGGTTTCCAAGGAGCGGCTGGTGGATTCAAACTGCTGACCTTTTGGTTAGCAGCCTAAACTCTTAACCACTTCACTACCAGGGCACCAATGGATCATAAAACCAAAAAACCAAACCCACTGCTGTCAAGTCAATTCCAACTCATAGTCACCCTATAGGACAGAGTAGAACTGCCCCATAGAGTTTCGAAGGAACACCTGGTGGATTCGAACTGCTGACCTCTTGGTTAGCAGCCGTAGCACTTAACCAGTACGCCACCAGGGTTTCCCAATGGATCATAGTATTTACAAATCCCTTCCAAAAAATCAGCCATCAAAAACTGTGCGGAACACACTTCTACCCTGACACACATAGGGTTGCCATGAGTTGGAGAAAACTCAGAGGCAACTAGTATAAGGATTTGTAAATCAGTGGATAATAGTATTTACAAACCCCTTATACCAGTTGCCTCTGAGTTTTCTGCAACTCATGGCAACCCTATGTGTGTCAGAGTAGAAGCGTGTTCCGCAGGGTTTTTGATGGCTGATTTTTCTGAAGTAGATCACCAGGCCTTTCTTCTGAGGCACCTCTGGGTAGACTGGAACCTCCAATCTTTCTGTTAGTGGTCGAGAGCATTAACTGTTTATACCAGTGGAGATGAGCTCAAGCAATGCTGTTTGTATTCAAAAAATGATTTAACCTTCCAGGTTTGCCTTCTTAATAAAGACAAAGTCAGTATTACAATTCCCTAAATTGGTTTGATTGGGCATGAAGATTACAGTGCAGTGTCTGGTGTTCCACACTGGCTGATCACAGTGGATTGTGTACCTGTGAGCCATGTGTCTGGGCACCATCAGAACCCTGAACAACACATACAAGGGGTTGTGCGTTTTGTCTTAGGTGAGTGACCCAGTGGCGGCTGAGTTCAGCTTGAACACCCAGATGTACCTGCTCTCCAAGAAGAGTCTCTGGTTGTCTGATGGATCGATGGGTTTTGGGCAAGAAAGTGACGTTGCTTTTGCGGAAGGTATGACTTTACAAAGGGGAAGGTTGCTCTGTCTATTTACCATGTGTGTCTGCAGTGTTTGCTTTATGGGATCATGTTTGAGTGTATAATTATAACCTCTTCTATGGCTTTGAGAATATAACTGAGTTATCATTTTGGCAGGGCTTTGGGGGTGGTCACTGGAATTGGGTATATGTTACTGGAGGAGTTCTATTCTGGGGAAAGTGACTTTTGAAACAGGTCTGGATTTTTGTTGTGTTTTGGTGTTGTTGAGAATATACACAGCAAAACATACACCAATTACATTCTTCAAGTTATGCAACCATTCTCACCCTCCTTTTCTGTGTTGTTCCTCTGCCATTAACATAAATTCACTGCCCCTTAAGGGTCCCATCTAATCTTTCAAGTTGCTGTTGTCAATTTCATCCCACATAGATAGTTCATAATGTTCAAGGCAGACATTATTTAACTAGTTAAGCTAAACTATTGTTTGGTTTTAAGAAGGCTTTAGAGGATATTTTTGGTTTAACGTTAAAAGATTATCTCAGAAGAGTAATTTTGGGGGTTCATCCAGCCTCCATGGCTCCAGAAAGTCTGGAGTTCATGAAAATTTAAAATTCTGTTCCACATTTTTCCCCTTTTGATCAGTATTGTTTTTTTCAAGTTGCATAGACTCAAATACTGAAACTACATCAGAGAGTAAATGCTTCAAGGGCAGGGACTATGCCTGTCTTGTTCAGTGGTTTATCCCCAGCACCTAGCAAAATACCTGGCACCTGTGGTAACTATTCAGTGCATAGCTGTGAAGTAAATGATCAAATAAACCCTCTTTTTAAATCAACTAAAGCTGTTTAGTCTTTGTCATTGAAGTTTTTTTCAGTGTTATTCTGTGTTGTATTAGTCTGCACCTTCCCAACTAACTTATAAACTGAGCTCAACCACAATGGAATGTTATGAAGGTCGAATTATAGGCCATACTGAGGCTGTTTTCACTGACGGCTAAGTATCTGAAGGCCGAAAAATATTCAGCCACTTGTGATCAATGTGCAAAGTGGTCTTACCAAGCGAGGCCCGGGAGTGGACCAGATAGTGACATTAATGCAATAAAGTCTTTGACATTTGATGCCAGAGCAGGCAGAGAAAGCAGTCGTCTCTAGTGTCACACAGATACACCTTATCACCTAACAGAAATAACATCTCCTTGTCTCTGTTCTAGGTGATACAATTTACGGCCGTGTGATGGTAGATCCTGTGCAGAATCTGGGCGATTCCTTTTACTGCAGCATTGAGAAGGTGTTCCTGTGCACTGGGACCGATGGATACGTCCCCAAGTACAGTCCAGTGAATGAAGAGTATGGGTGCTTAGCAGATTCGCCTTCACTCTTACATAGATTTAAAATTGTGGTAAGTGTTCTGACCCAAACAATGAACTAGATAGATTTCAAGATTGAGCCTTTTTGTCTTACATTTCTAAACTATAGCATCTTTTAAAATTAAACCAATCGATGACATTTTATGGTAATTTGTACCTGCACAAAATGAATATGAAATCATTCTTGGCTTGCAACATTTGGCATTATCTAAAGCAATCATCATTTTCCTTATTTAAAGGACAGAGCTCAGCCAGAGACCCAAGCCACCAGCTTTGGAAGTGTCCTGTTTAATGCCAAATTGGCAGTGGATGACCCTGAAGCCATTCTCTTAGTGAATCAACCTGGATCTGATGGATTTAAAGTCGACTCAGCACCACTCTTTCAGGTGGGCTAATGACAAGAGTACTTCCAATAGATTTGTACTTACATGCAGGCTCTTTAACCTACCTATGGAATCCCAGGAAACCCTGGTAGCATAGTGGTTAAGAGCTACGGCTGCTAACCAAAAGTTTGGCAGTTAAAATCCACCAGGCACTCCTTGGAAACCATACGGGGCATTTCTACTCTGTCCTACAGGGTTGCTATGAGTCGGAATCGACTCGATGACAACGGGTTTGGGGTTTTTTTTTTTTTGGTTTATGGAATCCCAGGTGGTGCAAATGGCTAATACACACAGCTGCTAACTGAAGGACCGGAGGTTCAAACCCACCCAGAGGTGCCTCAAGAAAGACCTGGGATCTACTTTTGAAATCTGCCACTGAAAACCCTACGGAGCACAGTTCTGGTCTGACACTTGTGGGGCCACAACGAGTCAGAGTCAACTCGAAGCCACTGATTTTTAACTCTCATGCCTAAGATGTGTCGTATGTAAATGGCAGTCCTAGTAGTAACTCTTACTGTTGGCATGAACATGAAATAAGACGATGCGTGTAAACCAGGAAACCCTGTGCTGGGCACGCAGCGAGCATCGACAAGCTCTAGCTATTGTTATTTTTATCAATATATTAATGTTCTTCTAAGAAGGTGTGTGATGCAGACGCTTATTCTGCATATTCAGAATATAAATCCAAGTCTGACAGTTGGGGGCTCTGCTTTTCTTATTCAAAACTTCCTTCCTATTGACTTTTCATGACCCTCTTTACTAGAATGATCTTGTGTGAACTGCACGACTTAGAGCAGTAATTGTGCACAGCACACAAAGTCTCCACTCTCAGAGACTCCATAAGTCAAGGTAGAAAATAGTGACACAGAGGCAGAAGGTAGAGAGGGGACATGCGCTGTAACAACAGCGAGCAGAGAAACAAGGCAGATTCAGAGACGTGTCCCATCGTGGACACCTGCGGGAACAAGTGGGCCTTTTAGGAAATTTTCTGACATCTGTCCAGACAAAGATGGGCTTGGGGAAACCTGTTATCCTTATTCAACCTACAGAGGCAAGCTAGAGGAAGCATATTTGTTATTCAGCATCTTTTCAAACAGGAAGTTGAGGTAGGATTTTTTTTTTTTTTGCCTGTTTGCGTTTTTACTGTCAACTCTGACATTATCTGACCTCTCTAATCCTGAGTGCTTCAAAGAGCAATCAGAAAATCCCTTCTTTTCACAAGCCCTGGAAAAGCACGAAAACGGACTTTCCCTGTGGTTTGATATGTAATTTAAGCAGCCAGACACACTGGGAAGGAGTCCTGGCCGACGTTCAGCAGGTTGGAGCTCTAGTCCTACCTCTACCACTAACTGCTTGAGTGACTTTGAGGAAGTCACTGAACTGCTATCCATTTTTATTTGTTCTTTTTTTTTTTTTAATGAATCAATTAGACTGTATACCGTGTAAAGTTCTTCATAGCTCTGAAATTCAGCACGATCCCCTTAAGCACTGCACAGAGTATCTTATAAAATGCTTTATAAAATGTCTTGGAGATAATGTGCACCCAAAAATAAGTAAATAAAATAATCACTTAATATCATAATTTCTCTTGCAAATAATGATGAACTAGGTTGGCATAACGTCTAATGTTCTAACGAATAGAGTTGTGTTTTCTAGGTCTCTTTTGGCCGAGAATGGTACATACATGCAATCTATACGGTAAGATCCAAAGACAACGCCAATGGAGGTATTGGCAAAAGAAGTGTGGAGTACCAGTACCACTCCCTGTTTAGCCCAGGGATGCCCCAGGCATCCACCAGGAGCCAGAAGAAGAGGGAGATCAGAAGCATACCCCCGCTGGCACAGGACATTGGCGCAAAAAATAACCGCGGGACAAACATCCAGCACATCGCCCTGGACCGCACCTACAAGCAGCAGACCCCCCAAGGGAGAGTTCCTCCTGACAGTGTCCTACCTCCGGAGCTCAACCACCCCAGCTCTGACGTCAGCCTGGTCACCGTCGTCGGAGGCGTCACGGCAGGGCTACTGGCCATCTGCCTTGCTGTCATTGCAGCCGTGATGTGCAAGAGCAAAGGGAAGCCCAGGGGGAAGGACGCCCCTGACGGCTCAGGCAGCAGCCAGCCAATGGTGCCTCCACAGAGCCACAGCAGTGACAGCTCAGAGGTTTGATGCCCGCAGATAAAATTCAACCTTTTCCTCAGGTGCCTCGGAAAAGACCACAATAGAACCCCAAAGACTTCTGGTAAACCCCACGATGTTGGGGACTTAAGTGAAGAACCTGCTCAGAGGACTTGCCTGTACTAATGGATTTTGAATTCTGTCTACTTTTTCACACATCAAAGGACAAATTCAGGCCACATCTTTCCTCTTGCCCAGCGGGCAGCAATGGTGTAGGCACGCATACACAGAGCCCTAGGTAAACAGCAAGGAATGTGTTTCCTGTTTGAGGCGTTTCCTCTTCACAGTCTAGGTCAGCCTTTTCAAAGGTGCTAACAGACTCTCACAATATTAGGAGGAGGATTATTGTTGCTACATGGTGTAAAATTTGAAGGCGCAATTATCACATTGTTTATTCGTTTTATAACAATTTATTACAAAAAAAGGTTTTAGTTGTAGTGTGACAGAATGATAAACACACAGTTTATTATGACAAGTTTTCTAGTAGATGAAGACCGCTTAGAAATATGACTAGGGGTGGCTTAAGCCACAAATCGGCTTTTCTACCACGTGAGAGAGAGAGAGAGACAAAGGGAAGGTAACTCACTAATGAGAATTTGATCTATATCTCATTCTCACCAGTCCCTCCTTGATTTATTTGCTTATTTAATTTTATATTAAACTGAAGAGTAGGTTACATCTGAAAGAGGTTGTTCCAGAGAGACTGCTTTGTTTTGGTGTAGAGTGAGTAATCGTAGAGTTATTACACAGTAACAGACCTTATTGGAGCTCCCCGTTTGTGGGCGATGCGAGGGCTGATGACATTTCTGTGATGACATTTACAGGACAGAGTTCTCTAAGAACCGAGCTGAGAACCTGTCTACAGGATTGAGCCCATAAGTGATCAGGAGAAATATCAGTGCAGGTGGTGAAGGGAGAAAGTGGTACTTATTAATATAATGTTTAACCAGAGTGCCTCTTATACTTACTTGATAGTATAAAAGAACATTTTGAGAGACAAGGTTAGCCCTCAGAGTAGCATGACCACGCAGCAATGTCCAGAACCTAAATTAGCCGTTTTCCTTACCGGTTGTCATGGAGTCAATTTTGACTTGTGGTTAACACCATGTGTGTCAGAGTAGAACCGTGCTTCACAGGGTTTTCAAAAGATGTGACCTTTCAGAAGCAGATCACCAAGCTTTTCTCCTGAGGTGCCTTTGGGTGGGTTTGAACCGCCAATCTTTCAGTTAGTAGCCACACACTCGACCATTTGCACCACCCAGTTGGTTGTACACTAAGTTGGTCATAGATGGTTAGCTTTCTAACCGGCATCTGGTCCAAATGATAGGAATTTCTACATCTGTCATTCCAGGATGGTTTTGGAGCTGGCCAGCATCATTGATCATATCCTTCTTTGATCCAAGGAGACAGCATCACTTTCTGGCATCCCCAGTTTAGTGAACTTGTACAGTGAGGTCCCTCTCCGTATCTAAAATGTGACGTGTAACACTGCTGACATTCATCCAGGAAACCAAGGGACTCAGGTGGGCTCGCACGGCACTTTTCCCGTTGACCTACAGAAACGCATTTCCACCAAGTGACAGAAAGGCCAATTAGAAAGGAAAACTCCAGGAGCTTGATGACCAATCTCGCAATGCTACTAAATGTGCTTTGAGCAAAAATAAGGTCAGGAGAAAAAGAATGATTCCCAAAAATTAACCCTCAAGTGCTGCCCAGGGTCCCCTTACACTCATAGCCACAGCCTAGCCAAGCTGAGCATCCTGGCAAAACTGAGAGTCTTAGAAAGCAAACTTCTCAGGTCACAGATGTACACCTTCTCTGGTGTCTATGAACACCAATCACCTCTTGATTGAGAAAAGAGCTACACTGGTGCTGGAAGAGGGTGAGAAGTGTTGAATACTAGCCTCTCTTCACGTTTAATACTTGCTCTGTACTTCACATTCGAAGTCTTTTAAAGAACAGTAGACTGTAGTATCCTTCCACTGGGGAATTTACAAATATCAAAGGACCCCAACAGACATATATAAATAGAGACTACTATATAGCCCCGGATGTCATTTCTCAAAATACATAGTTACTTTCTTAATTATACCCACTTGTCTTCTGGCATGTGCTTAGCTGCTTCTTTGGCTACCTCATAATTTTTCTGAGACTGAACATGAGCTAAGCAGCCTCAAGTGGTACATGGCCTTTTTACTACTTAGTGTTGGGTTCAATTTACTTACATCGTTAGAGCAAGCACTCTCCATCAACCTCATATTACCTTAGTAGTTTGGATGAGTCAGAGCCTGGCTTTTGTGCAGTCTTGAATCTCTGTCACTCAGTCAAGGTAACAAGTGAAGCAGGATTATACCAACAGTCTGTACTGAACCTCTGGGCCGGGCTGGTTTTTTAACAAATTTCACTTACAATGAGTAGTTTGAATGAGTCTGTTGTAATTGTTGTTGTTGGCTGCTGTCGAGTCCACCCCAGACTTACGGGGACCCCATGCACAACAGAACAAAGCAGTACCCAGTCTTGTGTCATCCCCGTGATTGGTTACGGATCAGACCATTGTGTGGGTTTTCATTCACTGATTTTTGGATGTAGATCACCAGGCCCTTCTTCCTAGCCTCAGTCTGGAACCTCCACTGAAACCTGTGCAACATGCACGCCTCCACTGACAGACAAGCGGCGGCTGCACATGAGGTGCGTTGGCTGGGAATTGAACCTGGGTCTCCCGCGTGGGAGGTGAGAATTCTACCACTGAACCACAAGTGCCTCACTGTTGTACATAAATTGCAGGGCTTATAGAATGAAGAACACATCTATCCTTGTCTAATAAAGAAAATCTCACTTTCAGCTTATTTTCTTCTTTCTTTCTCTCCCCTGCCTCTCTTCTTCCTCCTTTGCTTCCCCTTGAAAAAAGAGTGTGTGGGAAATGAGAAGAATGTCACCATACTTCTTAAGTATAATGTACTGGGATAGCTTCAGCATTTTCTTGATTTCTATTTAATGAATATGTAATTTAATACACATTGACAATTTTTTAAAACTCCTTTTAGTGGGAAAAAGAATCAGGCCCTTATTTTCAATGTTTTATTTTTAGGGAATTATTCTAGTCTGATCAGGAGAAATACATAAAACATCTTCCCACAGAGAGCAGGATGTAAGTAATTATAGCTCCTTAGATACTCGGTAGCTTCTGACCTCAATTAAAACAAGGTCTTGTTGATAGTACACAGTAAAACCAAAAATAAATATTAAGCATTAGTGGTTCTCTTGAGCATGTGAACCATGAAGCATTCAAATACATGCATGATAGTCTTATTCATTCCAGTCTGCCCCCAGCTAACGTTTACTAGCGTTAGCCACTTGGCGGGATTATGAAGAAACCAGGCTGCTCTCTCTACCCTCTACCCTCAGGGGGGTTAAAATTGAATTCATTGGACTAAAGGGGACAGTATTTGCATTAGGACTTCTCCTGGGCCAAGAATGCACCAGGCATATCCATGAACCATAATTTTAAAATCTCTATAGACCACCAGTGGTCATGTCTGCTCTTCTTCATCTAAAAGAAACGTAGGTATTATGGATCATTCTGATCAAGACCTAATGCAAGATATTTCAAACCAGTGATTTACTGAATTGTCCTCAAACCCACAAAGAGGAGGCAGGTTACAGAGGCATGGTGGCACTGCAGACAGGCCCACTTCCTTCTATGAGTGGGAGACAGCACCTACACCGTCTGATAGCCCATCAGTGTCATCCACGCCTCTCAGTGCCCACTCTCTCTTAAGCATCCACGGTGTTTGAACAAAATGAGTAAGAGCCAATTAGAATTCTGCTACCAGGCCACTGTGTAGCCTTTAGAAAAAAAATGGACCAACTTTAAGTGCAAAGTCAACTTTTGTTCAAGAGAGATGATTTTAATAAGCAATGTTACCTGTAATTCTTTCCCAAAGTACCAGCTCCTAGGTCAACATTAAAAATGGAAATGGGCCTGTGTAAAAATGACAGAGGCTTTTTCTGATACATATCATCATTGAGGGTTAAAATACTCCCAAGCTAATAAATGCTAAAGTAACAATAATAGAGATAAATGCAATGACATTTAAATTTTAAAATATTAGAAATTTTGTTTCTGCTGTTATTTTGAAAACACCTATTTAGCATTGACTTGGAAACCAATTCAATTCTTTAACAGGAAAAAAAATATTTTTAAAGATGCAAATTTTACAAATTTGAAAACTTAGTAATTGCACTAATTTGAAAACAAACATTTACTATTACGTTGAAACTCTTTCACTTTCCTAACTATGATAGCAATCACAAAAGGATGAAAATCAGAAAGCAAAACTGGTGTCTTAACTAACTGTGTGGTAGATGAGTGGGACTCCGATGTTCAATCAGTCCAACGTGCCAAGGCTCAGGGATCCTGGAATGTATAATCTGACAGGAAACTATAAAACCACTGTTCTCTCTCTCTCTCTGTCTGTCACACACACACACACACAGATTCAGACCAACAAGACACGTCATTTTTAGAAAAAGATGACCCTAAAGACACAGTTCTAACGGAAATGGCCCACATAAGGTTTTCAGGAAGATCAAACAGAATGGCCATTTATGAAAACATACTATCGTGGGAGTTTCTTTGATATCAGTTCAAAAGTTAGTGCACTTCATTAAGAGTTCTTCCCAGAACCAATTGAAGTACACAATAGGAATAACATAGACATTTTCAGGAAATGTTCTCCACTCCTCATTGTCCATTTCTCCTTGTTTCTGTTTCATTCGATGAAACAAAAGACTGAGAATTTAGGAGGTTTTTTTATCTTGATAAGAAAATTTTAAATAAAAGTGAAGTGCACGGTGTTTTTCTACAGTTTCTACCAAAAAGATTTCGTAGACAACTTTTAAATGGGAAAGAAAGATAGTGGATTTCTATTATGGATATCTATTTTTTTCCGTGCATGGATAGTCGTCTCTTATAAGAATTTTCAGCATCATGCCTTAAAGACAACAATGAGAAATATGTATTTTTAAAAACTAGTATTTATAAAGAAAAGAACAGCATAATAAAAATCACTTAAAATATAGAAAGGCAATTACTGGTAAGAATAAAGGATAATTTCTGTACAGACCAAAATTAAGCATGTTACTAAAAGTCCTACAAAGCAGTCTTTCACTGTGGCTTCAAGAAATTTAAGTTTTTGGCAAGGTATGTTTTAAGCCAATTTGTCTATTAAAGAAAACTTTGTCCTGGACTAGAGGCTGTGTGTTTTGTGATTGTATTAAGTGCCTACTTCCTTCCTAAGCACCTTGGATACACTTGGTAAATTTCTATTTATCTAGACACAGAATGAGATATCTGTGTGTAGTGGAAATATCTGCAGAACTTAATAGCTTTTGCAATGTTCCCATGTGAATTTTTCAAACCAACAGGGTCTAATTTTTTCATTTATTTACTAGGATACTGCATATTTGCTGGACATTGAAGTTTTTTCCTGGGAATCCAATTATGCAAACTGTCTGGAGTCATTTGGTCTTAAATCCATGTCTAAGATAACTCACGCTACTTGTGTTTCATGACTACATTTGTTTTCCTTCAAAATATATTCATGTGTTTAATGTAAATAAAGCCAATATGAATATAAATGTGTTCAAATGGCCCATTTATTGTGGTACATTCTGTAACTTTTATTTACACTAAGATCACAAAATTCCTGTCATAAGTCTTTCTTTTTTCATTCTGGTCCCAGAGCCTGGAGGTTTTGCAGGCTTCAGAACTAGGATGATATGTTCCCGTTACCTCCGCGGTTGTTGCTGTTGTTAGCTGTCATCAAGTTGGCCGTGTGCAGCAGAATGAAACAATGCCTGGTCTGGAATCAGACTGTGGGGATTCATAGGTGTTCATTCCCCGATTGTCGGAAGTAGATCACCAGGTCTTTATCCTCCTAGTCCATCTTAGTTCAAAAGCTCCAGTGCAGCCTGTTTAGCGTCACAGCAGCATGGAAGCCTCTGTTGGGTGGCGGATGGTGGCTGAGCAGGAGGAACATTGGCTGGAGATCAAACCTGGGTCTCCCACAAGGAAAGCAAAAATTTTACCCCTGGACCACCACTTCCCCTGTGAAGCTGGTGGTGAAAATATGACCACTCCTCAGCTGGATCTACTCGAAAGGTCCTAGCTCCTTCCCACTTTTCTGAAGAGTGCAGAAATTGCCAGGAGCCTGCCAAGAGTAATGAAGATTTAGAGAAAACAACATATTTGGAGTGACTGACACTTTGTCCCAGGAGCAGGGTGACAAGATACCACTATAAGTCATGAAATCCTGCCCAAATGCACTAATGAGGATGGATCAGTGATCCATTGCTGGGAGTCTCTACTGCCAAAGTGGACTGGTCACCTTTATGCAAACTTCATCCAAGTCCATAATCATTTAATTTATCATAAGGTCAGATTTTTAACATGGGGCCACCATTTGATACTAAGAGGAAATGCAAAAGCAACATCTTATAGATGTTGAGGGATTTTAGGTGCCGTGAGTCAGTCCAACTCATAGCGACCTCATGTGACAGAGTGGGACTGCCCCACAGGGTTTCCCAGGCTACAATCTTTATGAAAGCAGATCTCCAGGTCTTTCTCCCACAGAGCTGCTGGGTGGGTTCAAATCGCAAACCTTCCGGTTAGCAGTCAAGCCCTTAACCGTTGCACCACCAGAGCCCTATGTTGAAGAGTAATCCTCCCAAAAGGGGAAGCAACAAAAGAGAAGGTGGATGGAGAAAAAACTCCCACTTCAAAGCTCTACCAGCACTTCCAAGACTATGACAAAAAATGGCCAGGTGGTTGCAGAAAGGGTGTGATCAGCAGCAGAAATTTGTGGCTCAATCGATCTTCACCATAGAAGTAAAGGAAGAACAATTGGCTTGTGTGGTTTCCAAGGTCTAAGGAGAAAACCTGTAGGAAGTCTGGGGGAGGGAACCTCCAAGATTCCAGCCCCTCCAGGATACAGACAGTGGGAGATCTCCCTGCCATAATGTCACAAACACCTCAAATCATAAAAAAGCAAACCCGTTGCCATCGATTCCAACTCATAGTGACCCTATAGGACAGAGAAAAACTGCCCCATAGGGTTTCCAAGAGTTACTCAATTTAAGGAAAAAAACCCAAACCAAAATTAGTCAAAGTGGATCTGATTAGGGGAAAGCCATCTGAAAAGTAGGCAAAATGCCAGGGACAGAGAAAGGTCGATGTGACCCTCCACTGCTGATTCCTCCCTTCTCCACAAGCTAGCAACCAAAGACCAAACCCACTGCTGTCTTCAAATCCAACTCATAGAGATCCCAGAGGGTATCCAAAGCTGTAAATCTAAGGAAGCAGACTGCCGCATCTTTCTCCCTCGGAGTGGCTGGTGGTTTCAAACCACCTACCTTTTGGTTAGCAGTCGATCTCTTTAACCACTGCGCCACCAGGGCTCCTTTCCAAGCTAGTAAAAAGCCCCCCAAAAGTTTGGCAGTAATCTTTGAAAATTCTACTCCCAGCAGCCCAGAGAGCTTTTTAGGATACTAAGATGACTTCCTAGGAATTTGTTGTTGCCATTGTTGGTTGCATACTTGATGCCGTCTCAGTGACCCCATGTGACAGAATAGAACTGCCCTATAGGAATTTCCAGGCAGATCACCAGGTCTTTCTCCCAGGGAGCCACTGGGGGAGTGTGAACCATAAACATATTGGTTAGCAGCCAAGCGCTTAAAGGTTTGCCCCACCAGGGCTTCTTCCTAGAAATTGCAATGTGATTAATTGCCAAGCGGCAAAAAGGGGTAGAGAAAGCTATTGGATAGGGCAAGGTTAAATGCAAAAAAAGCCTGTGGCGGGTCAATGCTGCACCCAGGTAGTCATCAGAAGAGTATTTGGAAAGGAAATATGCAAAAAGAGGTCAGACTATTTCTTCAGGCATTACTCAGAGTGGAAACCGCTCAAAAGACTGTGAGTTAGAAACACTTAGGCTTTATTAGAACACAGGAGAGAAATGGCCGGAAGTAGTTCAACCATCACTTTCGGTGACAGGAACCCCACCCCATACCACCACAATTATGTGGCTTGAATTCAGAAAAGACCATTAATTTGGGAAGCAGGTAATAGTCAAGAGTCCTGAGAGAAGGCCTCATAGGCAGTGGCCTGAATCAAAATAGCTCTGTTTTTGATTTATAGCCATCACTCGTCTCTCAGTTTGTCGTACTGTGGTGGCTTGTGTGTTGCTATGATGCTGGAAGCTATGCCACAGGTATTTCAAATACCAGCAGGGTCGTCCGTGGTAGACAGGTTTCAGGGAAGCTTCTACAGTGAGACAGACTAGGAAGAAAGACCTGGTGATTTATTTTCAAAAATTAGCCAATGAAAACCCTGTGGATCACAACAAAATATTGTCTGATACAGTGCCGGAAGATGAGCCCCTAGGCTGGAAGGTACTCCAAATACACAGTGGCACAACAATGGACTCAAGCATTCCAACAATTGGGAAGATGGTGCAGGACTAGGCAACATTTCATTCTGCTGTACAGGGGGTCACCATGAGTCATAGCCGACTGGATGACAACTAACACCAACACCAACGCCAACCCTTTCTGTGGGGATGAAGCTCCAGGCTCACAACTTGGAAGAGCACTTTTCACAAAGTGTGCATGGTTTGGCAAGCCAAGTCCGTGGTGTGCTGGTATCTGTTTAACAACAAGCTCTCTGAGGAAAACATAGTTCTGAGTTGTAGTATTTACTGATTTCCGTGGTGTAAATGCTCCCATCCTGGCCGATTTCAAATTGTTAACATAGCATCAACTAGCTTGCAAAATTCCCCAAAATTTAACCATCAGCTCTCACAAGCAGATACCAGTTGTGATGGTTAAGGTTATGTGACAACTTGGCTGGGCCATGAATCTCTGTGGTTTGGTGGTTATGTAATGATGTAGTTTGGCAGTCATGTAGTGATGTAGCCATCATCCATGATGTGATACGTGATCAGCCAATCTGTTGTAAGGGGAGTTTTCTTGGGGGTGGGGGCTGCATTCAATATATATATATGGACATTCTGCTTGCTTGTTTGCCCTGGATCCCACGTATGGCTCGTCATCATCTGACCTCCAGTTCTTGGGACTTGAGCCTGCAACCTGACATCTTACCTGCTGATCTTGGGTTCATCAGTCCCTGAAGCTCCATGAATCAGGAGAAGTCTCTGGCCTGACGCCTGACCCACGGACTTGGAACTCACCAGCCTCTACAACCACATGAGCCATTTTCTTGAGATACATTTCTCATTAGATATATATACTTCACTGGTTTTGCTTCTCTAGAGAACCCAGCCTAAGACACTAGCCTTGAGCACACCACTGAAAACACAGGTTCTCTTTCAGCCTCACCCACCCTCTCTGCCTTGCAGCTTTGTGCACCTCTCAAACTTCAGAGCCACAGACATGGGCAGTGGTTTTTTTCATGCAGTGGAGGCTTGCCAACCCCAAGCAGCTGGCATCCAACAGCCATTTTTAAAGGCCAAACAACTGATGTCTATAAATGGGCAGTTTCTCCTGTCAGCTCTTCGTGGGTGGACCCCATGTATTTTGGGGTAGGTGTCACTAAGGAGGAGCCCTGGTAGCCCAGTGGTTAAGAGCTTGGCTCCTAACCAAAAGGTAAGCAGTTCGAAACTATCAGCTGCTCCTCGGAAAAACCTATGGGCAGTTCTACTCTGTCCTATAGCGTTACTATGAGTTGGAATTGACTCGACAGCAACAGTCCTTTGGTTTTTTTTTATCACTAAGGAATGAGAAAAGGGAAATTTTGCTCAAAATTGGTGGCAGCATGCGCTATTGATGGGCTTGGAAAATGAGATGAGAGCTCATCAATATGAGATGAGGCATTAAAATAAAGAGTATTCTAGCAGCAACACTTTTGCAGAATTGTGGGACAATTGTGTATTATAAGTACAGGCAACAAGAAAACAACAGTGGAGCAAAGTAAGTTTCGTTTTAAAAAGAACCGAATAAAATTCAATTTAATTAGACTTAGGAGAAATGTGGACCTACAGAACACTTTGCTATGGTTCTGATGATCAGAACGTGAAGAGACTTTTACCTGGGATCCCAGCTGATTTGGGCACCATAATCCTTTCTGTAGTGGGAGCAGGCACGGCAGAGAGAGGAGCAGCGCTGAGGGGCAGCTTGAGTTCTGGCGACACCCACTGTCTTCTGATGAGTGAGGTCACAGCACTAGCTTTACCTCACACTACTGCATCCCTGGGCCTGTGCTACTCCCACCACAAAATAACAACATGATGAGAGAAAATCTACAGAAAAAAAAAAAAAAACACTGCTAATGAGCCCGGTGGTCAACAGAGGCAGAATTTGTCACCCCAGAGGGATGGCTGCTGCCTAGAGTGGCCAGGGAAGGAGAAGAGGTGAGTCGCTAAACATCTCTCTAGTGACAAACCTTGTTGTGCCCATGCATGCAGAGTAGTACTGCATCATGGGGATTTCAGGGCCGTGACCTTTCAGAAGCAGGTCTCCAGGCCTATCTTCCGAGGTGCCTCTGGGTGAATTTGAACCACCAACCTTTCAGCTAGCAGTCAAGTGCTTCACTGTTTGTTCCACCCAGGGATAAATATAAAGGACCCATATAAAGCCAATATGTTGACTGGTGACTTCCAGCCAACATGGCACCATAGACAGAAGCACCACTCCATCCCTCCACAACAAAGACCCAGAAAACTAACTCAAACAGGGACAAACATCATTTCTGGAACTCGAAGTATCAAACGAAGAGATAACTCAGCCAAACGCTGAATGGAATAGGAAACTGACAGAGGATACAGAGGAGGAGAGATACATGCAGAGGTCCCCTATCAGCTAATGCAGCAGGGATTCGCCGTCTTGGACGCCAGTCAGAGATCGGCGGACAGGGAGCACGGGAAAGCAGCTTCACAAAGCTCCCAGCAGAAGACAGAGCACCTGGTGACAAGTGATACACGCTTTCCTACCCCCCATCATTTCCCTGCTGCTCTACCTCCGAGCTTCCTGGCTGGCTGCAGTGGCTCAGTTGCCCGGGAAGTGCAGCTTGGATTTGCCCCACGCACATCAGAGATCGGCAGATGGGGAGCAGGAGAAACCAGCTTCACGAAGTTCCCAGGAGGAGACAGAGCACCCGGTAAGCAGCAATATACACTTTCCTAACCCCCACCCTTCTTCCTCCCCGCCCCTGCCATGGCTTCTTTTTCTTCCTGCCAGCCACAGTCTCTAGGCCAGGAAGCAACTGCTTCAGTCCCAGGCTGCTTGGATTCACCCCACCTACACTGGCTGGGTGCCTGAGCGCATGGTGCTTTCTTTCCGTTTGTTTTGGTTTCTTCCGTGCTTCCCACCACTTTCCCCTCCTTTGTCTTGAACACCTGGTTCTGTGCACCATCCTTCTTCTTCTTGAAAGGCTGTGAATTTCTGCTCACCTGGGAAACCACTCCCCTGGCCGGCGACACCATGCTGGTGGGATCCCTGGATTTTGGGGGGGGGCGGGTTTTGTTTGTTTTTTTGCTTTATTTTATTTTGCTTTGCTCTGTTTTGTTTTCTTTGTTTTTTGTTTTCTTTTTCTTTTCCCATCTTGGGAGCCCTTTCTAGCTGAACTGCACTGCATGGCTTAGGAGTTACTTCCTCAGTCTGCATAGCAACTGGGGGTACTTCTTTTTTCTTTCTTTCTCTCTCTTTTTTCCTTTCTGTGTTTCTTCATTTCTCAGTTCTCATCTCTCTATACTTACCTTCTTTTCCTACCTCCTGAATTCCTGGTGCAGTGTGACATCTAAATCCCCTCTAGCTGGGCTATACTGTGCAGCCTGGGAGCCACTTCTCCAGTCTTTGCAGCCATACTGGTAGGACCCCTGAGGGATTTTTTTCCCGAATTTTTATCTAGCTATTTTTTTTTCTTTTTCCCTTTTTTCCATTTCTTGGTTTCTCATCCCTCCACTCCAATGGTAATCTCCCTTAGCACTCTTTTGTTTTTTTCCTTTGTTTGTTTTTGGCTCCTGTTTCTCTCTCCTCTCTCCCATACTCATATTAGCTCCACACATCACAACCTTCCCCCTCTTTTCTTCCTACCTGTGCTGCGCACTGAACATCACACCCCTGAGCAGCACAGGCATGGCCTACTGGAAAATGCCCACCACTGATTCCTGGCCTGCCCTGTCAGACCTAGTAAGTGCCACAAACAACCCATCCCAGCCCTTCCCCTTCAGCTGGACCTGCCTGCTGCACCATAGCTGAGTGACTGGCCCTGCCCATTGGTCAGGGTGGAAAAGTATCATGACCACAGACGGGAAAACAACAAAGTACTCACAGCCCACCTCCTCAGACATAACCAAATAAAACAAAAAAGCAGGACAAAATGAGCACATCTATAATCAATAAACTAAGAAAATGACTACTGAATGTCCCAAAGACAGCAGACAATATCAAAATATATTTAAAAAACAGGACAGGATGGTTCCAGTAGATGTCCAAAATAAAACACCAGATGACTTTCCAGTAGAAGAAAAGACACTAGAGCTACCTGACAGGGAATTCAAATCTCTAATATTCAGTTGAAGCAAAAAGCAGACAAAATGAGGAAAAATAGACAAATTTGTGGAAAAAGCACACAAATTCATGGAAAATACAGACAAAAAATGGAAGAATTCAGGAAAATAATACAGGAACAAAATGCCAAAATAAATTCACAACTAGAAATCATACAAAAACAACAATTGGAAATCCAAAAGATAACAAGATTTCAGAAATGGACAGTATTATAGAAGGGCTGAGGAGTAGGTTTGAAATGATGTAAGACAGGATGGGTGAAATTGAAGATAAATACTTGGTGTCTTGGTCATCTAGTGCTGTCATAACACAAATACCCCAAGCAGATGGCTTTAACAAAGAGAATTTTTTTTCGTCACAATAAAGTAGGCTAAAAGTCCAAATCTGAGGCGTTGGCTCCAGGGGAATGCTTTCTCTCTCTGTTGGCTCTGGAAGAAGGTCCTTGTCCTCAATCTTTCCATGGTCAAGGAGCTTCTCAGGTGCAGGGACCCAGGGTCCAAAGGATGCACTGTGCTCCTGGTGCTGCTTTCTTGGTGGTATGAGGTACCCAACTCTCTGCTTGCTTCCCTTTCCTTTTATCTCTTGAGAGTTAAAAGGTGGTGCAGGCCCCACCCCAGGGAAACTCCCTTTATCTTGGATCAGAGAGGTGACCTGAGTGAGTGTGGTGTTACAATCCCACCCTAATCCTTTTAACATAAAATTACAACCACAAAATGGAGGACAACCACTCAATACTGGGAAGCATGGCCTAACCAAGTTGATACACACATTTGTGGGGGAACATAATTCTATCCATGACACTTGGATACAACTCTGATTGAGTAAACACCAGAAAAAAAAGAACGAATTAAAATGAAGGAATCCTGAGAATTGTGAGGGATAGTACCAAAGGCAAAAATTTGTGAGTGCTCAGAGTTCCAGACCAGAAGGAGAAAATGGAAAACACAGAGAGGATCATTAAAGAACTGCTGACAGAAAACTTCCCTATTATCATGAATGATGAAAAGCTGACCATCCAACAAGCTCAACAAAGCCCACATAGGATAGACCCCAAAAGAAAAACACCAAGGCATATCATAATCACACTCACTAAAACCAAAGGCAAAGAAAAAATCCTGAGAACAGCTCGAGAAAAACAAAAAGTCACGTAACAGAGGGGAAACAACAAAACTAAGTTCTGATTACTCAGCAGAAACCATGCAGGCAAGAAGGCAATGGGATAAAACATCGAAAGAAATTAATTGCCAACCAAGAGTAATATATCCTGCAAAACTTTTCTCCAAATATGATGGTGAAATTAGGACATTTCCAGATAAACAGAAATTTAAAAAAAAAAAAAAAAAATTTTTTTTTTTTTTTTTTAAAAACCAAACCAAACTTAAAGCACTATTAAAGGAGCCCTTCAGTCTAAGAACAAACAACATCAGACCACAGCCTGAATCTAGAACACAAGATTGTACCAGCCAGATACCAACCTAGGAAGTGAACTCTCAAGGACTATCCAAAACCAAAAGAATTGCAACAGGGCACCAGAAAGGTTACCTTGTAAATAACAACAACCTCAGAAAAATAAAAGGGAATAAATGGCGTAGGTATAGCACTTTCTTTTTTTGGTGGGGGGGGGGGGGAGGTGGAGGTGAAATGCTGTTTCTTTATTTTTTTTATTGTACTTTAGATAAAGGTTTACAGAACAAACTAGTTTCTCATTAAACAGTTCATATACATATTGTTTTATGACATTGGTTAACAATCCCACGACATATCAACACTCTCCCTTCTCAACCTTAGGTTCTCTATTACTAGCTTTGCTGTTGCCTCTTGCCTTCTAGTCCTTGCCCCAGGGCTGGTGTGCCCCTTTAGTCTCATTTTGTTTTGTGGGTCTGTCCAGTCTTTGGCTGAGGGGTGAACCTCAGGAGTGACTTTATTGCTGAGCAGTCCAGGGGCCAGTCTCTGTCAAGTCAGCAAGTCTGGTCTTCCTTTTTAAGTTATAATTTTTTTCTACATTTTTCTCCAGCTCTATCCAGGAACCCCTATTTTGATCCCTGTCAGAGCAGTCAATGGTGGTAGCTGGGCAACATCTAGTTGTACTGGACTCAGTCTTGTGGAGGCCGTGGTAAGATGTGGTCCATTAGTCCTTTGGACTAAACTTTCCCTTGTATCTTTAGTTTTCTTCATTCTTTCTGGCTCCCAAAGGGGTAAGATCAGTGGAGTGTTGTAGATGGCAGCTCACGGACTTTTAAGACCCCAGACGCTACTCACCACAGTAGAATGTAGAACATTTTCTTTCTAAAATATGTTATGCCAATTGAGATAGATGTTCCCCAAGACCATGGTCCCCACAGTCCTCAGCCCAGTCATTCAGTCCCTCAGGGAGTTTGGATGTATCTATGGAGCTTCCACGACCTTGCCTTGTACAAGTCGTGCTGGCTTCCCCACTGTCGTGTACTGTCTTTGCCTTCACCAAAGTTGCCACTTACCTATTGTCTATTTAGTGTTTTTCCATCCCCACCCTCCCCCTCCCTGGTAACCATCAAAGATTGTTTCTTTTTGTGTGCAAATGTTTTCATGAGTTTTTACAATAGTGGTCTCATACAATATTTATCCTTTTGTGATTGAATTATTTCACTCAGCATACTGCCCTCCAGATTCATCCATGTTATGAGATGCTTCACAGATTCATCTTTGTTCTTTATCGGTGTGTAATATCCCATTGTGTGTATGTACCACAGTTCGTTTATCCTTTCATTTGTTGATGGGCATCTAGGTTGTTTCCATCTTATTGCTATTGTGAACGATGCTGCAGTGAACATGGTGTGCATATGTTTATTAGTGTGACAACTCTTATTTCTCTAGGCTATATTCTAGGAGTGGGATTGCTGGATCAAGTGGTACTTCTATTTCTAACTTTCTAAGGAAGTGCTATATCACTTTCCAAAATGGTTGATTCATTTTGCATTCCCACCAGCATGCATAAGAGTTTCAATTTCCCGGCAGCCTCTCCAACATTTTTTTTTGTTTTTTTTTTTTTGATTCATGCCAGTAATGTCAAGGTGAGATGCTATCATTGTGGTTTTGATTTGAATTTTTCTAATGGCTCGTGATTGCGAGCATATCCTCATGTATCTGTTGGCTGCATGAATGTCTTCTTTGGTGAAGTGTCTGTTCGTTTCCTTTGCCCATTTTTAATTGGATTATGTGTCTTATTGTTGTAGAGGTGTTGGATTTTCTTGTAGATTTTAGTGATTAGACCTTTGTCTGATTCGTAATAGCCAAAAATTTTTTCCCAGTCTGTAGTTTCTCTTTTTGCTCTTGTGGTGAAATCTTTCAATAAGCATAAGCATTTAATTTTTAGAAGATCCCAGTTATCTAGCTTATTGTCTGTAGTTTGTGTGTTGTAGGTTGTGGTTTGTATCCTATTAATCTGTGTATTAAGGACTCTAGCATTGCTCCTATTTTATTACTATGAACTTCATAGTTTTTAGTTTTATATTTAGTGCTTTGATCCAATTTGAATTAGTTTTTGTATACGGTGTGAGGTATGGGTCCTGTTTCATTTTTTTGCAGATGGACATCCAGTTTTGCCAGCCCAGCACCATTTGTTAAAAAGATTGTCTTTTCCCCATTTAATGGACTTTGGGCCCTTGTCGGTGATCGGGTGACCATAAGTGGGTGGATTTACATCTGGGTTCTCAATTCTATTTCTTGATCAATGTATCTGACATTGTACCAGTACCAGGCTGTTTTGACTACCATAGCTGCATAGTAAGTTCTGAGGTCAGGCAGTGCGCGTCCTCCTAATTTGTTCTTCTTCAGTAGTGCTTTACTTATCCATGGCTTCTTCCCTTTCCATATAAAGTTAATGATAAGTTTTTCCATCTCTTTGAAGAATGTTGTTGGTATTTGGATCAGGATTGCGTTGTATTTGTAGATCGCTCTGGGTAGAATTCTCATTTTCACAATGTTGAGTCTTCCTATCCATGAGCATGGTATGTTTTTCCTTTTACGTAGATCTCTTTTGGTTTCTTGCAGTGGTATTTTGTAGTTCTCTTTGTATAGGTCTTTTACATCCCCCATTAGATTTATTTCCAAGTATTTAATTTTTTTTTTTTTAAAAAGACCCCCACTGCTATCGAGTATTGTTTTCCTGATTCCCTTTTCATCATTCTCTTTATTGGTGTATAGGAATCCAACTGATTTTTGTATGTTTATCTTGTATCCTGCTAATCTGCTGAATCTTTCTATTAGTTACTGTAGTTTTTTCATGAAGTCATTTGGGTTTTCTATGTATAGTATCATATCATCCACAAATAGGAACAGTTTAACTTACTTCTTCATTACCAATTTGGATGCCCTTTATTGCTTTTTCTTGCCTTATTGCTCTAGCTAGTACTTCCAGCAAAATGTTAAGTAGGAGTGATGACAAAGGGCATCCTTGTCTTGTTCCTGTTCTTAAGGGGAGCGTTTTCAGGCTCTGTCCATTAAGAAGGATGTTGGCCGTTGGTTTTGCATAGATGCCCATTATTACATGGAGAAATTTTCCTTCTATACCCATTTTATTGAGAGTTCTTAGCAGGAATGGGTGTTGGACTTTGTCAAATGCCATTTCTGGCCAAGATGGCTGACTAGGTAGATGCTACCTCGGATCCCTCTTGCAACAAAGACTCGGAAAAACAAGTGAATCGATCACATACATAACAATCTACGAACCCTGAACAACAAACACAGATTTAAAGAGTTGACCTAAAGGACAGAGACAGAGAAGGAACAAATACGGGGAGGCAGTGACTGTTTTCGGAGCCTGGAGCCAGCGTCCCAGTCAGGTAACCTTGGCGCCGGGCTTAGGACTGGGCCCAGGAGAGCTGAACACAAAATCTTGTGACGGCGCAAACAGGGGTCGCAGACCTACCCCCCTGAACTGACCCCGGGAGGGGGCC
Source organism: Loxodonta africana (assembly GCF_030014295.1). NCBI lineage: Eukaryota > Metazoa > Chordata > Mammalia > Proboscidea > Elephantidae > Loxodonta > Loxodonta africana. Next base: position 78,113,373 of record NC_087358.1, on the reverse strand, counting down.
CAACCGGTCCACATGGGCAGCGTGGCGATGCGGCTGGTGGGAGAAGTCCCCGGGAGGCAGTGACCGGTTTTGGAGCCGGGAGTGCAGCGTCCCAGCCGGGGAACCTTGGCGCTGGGCTTTGGACTGGGCGCAGGGGAGCTGAACACGGCATCTACTCATGGCACAAACACGGGGCGCAGCCCTACTCCCCTAAACTAACTCCGGGAGGGGGCCTAGCCGGTCCGCGGGGGCGGTGCGGCGACGTGAATGGCGGGACGAGAAGTCCCCGGGAGACAGGGACTGGTTTTGGAGCTGGGAGTGCAGCGTCCCAGCAGGAGAACCTTGACGCTGGGCTTTGGACAGGCAGGGGAGGATCTGACCACGGCTTTAGCGGGCCAGATCCTCGGGGGCAATCTCCACACAGCCAGCACACATAGGTGACAGATAAAATAGTGACCTTTGGCTATGTTCCGGGGTGCTACTCTCCTGTTTTTCTGAATCCCCCCCTCCCCTTCCCAGGCGGCTTCGTTAACATTACAATTTCCTGAGCCAGAGGGAGAACGGCTCCGGCTCCACGGCAGCTTTGCTTTTCCCTTTTTTTTTGGTCTTTTCCTAACCCATTCTTCTGGCCTGAGAGAAGCAACCACAAAAAACCCAGAGACCAAAAATTCTTCCCTAATTGGACTAAAAACACAGAACCAGCTCCAGCCAAGCATATATGATCCAAATCTCAGGCTTTCATCCTTACAGGGAACAAGGTGGCGGTTATAATCCAAAGGCAGTTCTGATAGGGATCTGACTGCTTTTTTTTTTAGCTGATTTACTGGAAAAACAAGTTTCCCATGACTGATATCTCTGCTTATTCAACAGAGTCCTAATTGACCCACAACAGGGAACTGAGGGCTGAATCTCCCCCCAGACCACCTAGCCTCTTGCCTTAGGGGTCTAAGGAGGGTGACACCTACCAATCAGTAGAGGTACTTACATTGGAGGCCTAAGGTACAGCTGCAGTGCCCTCCCACCAAGGTGCTATAGGAATAGAGACACACCTACCTCACTGATACTTGGGGGAAGCCTGTCAGCATCCTGCCCCCCCCCCGGAGTGTGAACCCCAGCTGCTAATAGAATCTGGTGCACACAACTATCACCACTACTTCTCGAGGTGGATAGGTGTTAGGGTGCAGCACACACTTGATGACCCAAAATCAGATTCTACTCAAGAATAGTGAATAGACTCAGGCATATATATCTGGCAACAGCCCAAACCAGCTGGTAATAGGTCATAAGTAAGTCAAGGGCTACAACAAGCAAGACAGCACAATCTAGTAGCCCATCCACGCATATTGAAAGAAAACAAAACAAGATAAGACTCAGTGAGCAATTATAGAATAAACCACTACGATAGCTTTTTTTTAGTGATGGCTCGGAGACAGCAGTCGATATCAAACCACATAAAGAAGCAGACCATGACAGCTTCTACAACCCCCCAAACAAAAGAATCAAAATCTTTCCCAAATGAAGATACTATCCTGGAATTATCAGATACAGAATATAAAAAACTAATTTACAGAATGCTTCAAGACATCAGGGATGACCTCAGAAATGAAATAAGGGAAACTGCAGAAAAAGCCAAGGAACACACTGATAAAACAGTTAAAGAACTCAAAAAGATTATTCAAGAACATAGTGGAAAAATTAATAAGTTGCAAGAATCCATAGACAGCATGCAGAAATCCAAAAGATTAACAATAAAATTACAGAATTACACAACGCAATAGGAAGTCAGAGGAGCAGACTCGAGCAATTAGAATGCAAACTGGGAAATCTGGAGGACCAGGGAATCAACACCAACATAGCTGAAAAAAAAATCAGATAAAAGAATTAAAAAAAATGAAGAAACCCTAAGAATCATGTGGGACTCTATCAAGAAGGATAACTTGTGTGTGATTGGAGTCCCAGAACAGGGAGGGAGGACAGAAAACACAGAGAAAATAGTTGAAGATCTGCTGACAGAAAACTTCCCTGACATTATGAAAGACGAAAGGATATCTATCCAAGATGCTCATCGAACCCCATTTAAAACTGATCCCAAAAGAAAAACACCAAGACATATTATCATCAAACTTGCCAAAACCAAAGATAAAGAGAAAATTTTAAAAGCAGCCAGGGAGAAAAGAAAGGTTTCCTTCAAGGGAGAATCAATAAGAATAAGTTCAGACTACTCAGCAGAAACCATGCAGGCGAGAAGGCAATGGGATGACATTTACAGAGCACTGAAGGAGAAAAACTGCCAGCCAAGGATCATATATCCAGGAAAACTCTCTCTGAAATATGAAGGTGAAATTAAGATATTTACAGATAAACACAAGCTTAGAAAATTTGCAAAAACCAAACCAAAGCTACAAGAAATACTAAAGGAAATTGTTTGGTCAGAAAACCAATAATATCAGATACCGGCACAACACAAAGTCACAAAACAGAACATCCTGATATCAACTCAAATAGGGAAATTACAAAAACCAATTAAGATTAATTAAAAAAAAAAAAGCTCGTAACAGGGAATCATAGAAGTCAAAACGTAAAAGATCACAATAATCATAAACAGGGACTAAATACAGGTGGCATAGAACTGTCACATGGAGAGTGATACAAGGCGATATAGGACAATACAAGTTAGGCTTTACTTAGAAAAATAGGGGTAAATATTAAGGTAACCACAAAGAGGTATAACAACTCCATAACTCAAAATAAAAGCCAAGAAAAACGTAACGACTCAACAAACATAAAGTCAAATACTATGAAAATGAGGATCTCACAATTTACAAAGAAAAACATCTCAGCACAAAAAAGTAAGTGGAAAAATGAAATTGTCAACAACACGCATAAAAAGGCATCAAAATGACAACACTAAACACTTATTTATCTATAATTACGCTGAATGTAAATGGACTAAATGCACCAAGAAAGAGACAGAGAGTCTCGGACTGGATAAAGAAACACGATCCGTCTATATGCTGCCTACAAGAGACACACCTTAGACTTAGAGACACAACAAACTAAAACTCAAAGGATGGAAAAAAATATATCAAGCAAACAATACTACATAATGATAAAAGGGACAATTGATCAGGAAGATATAACCATATTAAATATTTATGCACCCAATGACAGGGCTGCAAGATACATAAATCAAATTTTAACAGAACTGAAAAGTGAGATAGACAACTCCACAATTATATTAGGAGACTTCAACACACCACTTTCGGAGAAGGACAGGACATCCAGTAAGAAGCTCAATAGAGACACGGAAGACCTAATTATAGCAATCAACGAACTTGACCTCATTGACTTATACAGAACTCTCCACCCAACTGCTGCAAAGTATACTTTTTTTTCTAGTGCACATGGAACATTCTCTAGAATAGACCACATATTAGGTCATAAAACAAACCTTTGCAGAATCCAAAACCTCGAAATATTCCAAAGCGTCTTCTCAGACCACAAGGCAATAAAACTAGAAATTAATAACAGAAAAACTAGGGCAAAGAAATGAAATACTTGGAAACTGAACAATACCCTCCTGAAAAAAGATTGGGTGATAGAAGACATCAAGGAGGGAATAAGGAAATTCATAGAATGCAACGAGAATGAAAATACTTCCTATCAAAACCTCTGGGACAGAGCAAAAGCAGTGCACAGAGGACAATTTATATTGATAAATGCCCACATACAAAAAGAAGAAAGAGCCAAAATCAGAGAACTGTCCCTACAACTTGAACAAATAGAAAGTGAGCAACAAAAGAATCCATCAGGCACCAGAAGAAAATAAATAATAAAAATTAGAGCTGAACTAAATGAATTAGAGAACAGAAAAACAATTGAAAGCATTAACAAAGCCAAAAGCTGGTTCTTTGAAAAAATTAACAAAATTGATAAACCATTGGCTAGACTGACTAAAGAAATACAGGAAAGGAAACAAATAACCCAAATAAGAAACGAGAAGGGCCACATCACAACAGACCCAACTGAAATTAAAAGAATCATATCAGATTATTACGAAAAATTGTACTCTAACAAATTTGCAAACCTAGAAGAAATGGATGAATTCCTGGAAAAACACTACCTACCTAAACTAACACAATCAGAAGTAGAGCAACTAAATAGACCCATAACAAAAAAAGAGATTGAAACGGTAATCAAAAAACTCCCAACAAAAAAAAGCCCTGGCCCGGATGGCTTCACTGCAGAGTTCTACCAAACTTTCAGAGAAGAGTTAACACCACTACTACTAAAGGTATTTCAAAGCATAGAAAATGACGGAATACTACCCAACTCATTCTATGAAGCCACCATCTCCCTGATACCAAAACTAGGTAAAGACATTACAAAAAAAGAAAATTACAGACCTATATCCCTCATGAACATAGATGCAAAAATCCTCAACAAAATTCTAGCCAATAGAATTCAACAACTTATCAAAAAAATAATTCACCATGACCAAGTGGGATTTATACCAGGTAGGCAAGGCTGGTTTAATATTAGAAAAACCATTAATGTAATCCACCATATTAATAAAACAAAAGACAAAAACCACATGATCTTATCAATTGATGCAGAAAAGGCATTTGACAAAGTCCAACACCCATTTATGATAAAAACTCTCACCAAAATAGGAATTGAAGGAAAATTCCTCAACATAATAAAGGGCATCTATGCAAAGCCAACAGCCAACATCACTCTAAATGGAGAGAACCTGAAAGCATTTCCCTTGAGAACGGGAACCAGACAAGGATGCCCTTTATCACTGCTCTTATTCAACATTGTGCTAGAAGTCCTAGTCAGAGCAATTAGGCTAGACAAAGAAATAAAGGGCATCCGGATTGGCAAAGAGGAAGTAAAATTATCTCTATTTGCAGATGACATGATCTTATACACAGAAAACCCCAAGGAATCCTCCAGAAAACTACTGAAACTAATAGAAGAGTTTGGCAGAGTCTCAGGTTATAAGATAAACATACAAAAATCACTTGGATTCCTCTACATCAACAAAAAGAACATGAAGAGGAAATAACCAAATCAATACCATTCACAGTAGCCCCAAAGAAGATAAAATACTTAGAAATAAATCTTACCAAGGATGTAAAAGACCTATACAAAGAAAACTACAAAGCTCTACTACAAGAAATTCAAAAGGACATACTTAAGTGGAAAAACATACCTTGCTCATGGATAGGAAGACTTAACATAGTAAAAATGTCTATTCTACCAAAAGCCATCTATACATACAATGCAGTTCCGATCCAAATTCCAATGTCATTTTTTAATGTGATGGAGAAACAAATCACCAACTTCATATGGAAGGGAAAGAAGCCTCGGATAAGCAAAGCATTACTGAAAAAGAAGAAGAAAGTGGGAGGCCTCACTTTACCTGATTTCAGAACCTATTATACAGCCACAGTAGTCAAAACAGCCTGGTACTGGTACAACAACAGACACATAGACCAGTGCAACAGAATTGAGGACCCAGATATAAATCCATCCACATATGAGCAGCTGATATTTGACAAAGGACCAGTGTCAGTTAATTGGGGAAAAGATAGTCTTTTTAACAAATGGTGCTGGCATAACTGGATATCCATTTGCAAAAAAATGAAACAGGACCCATACCTCACACCATGCACAAAAACTAACTCCAAGTGGATCAAAGACCTAAACATAAAGACTAAAACGATAAAGATCATGGAAGAAAAAATAGGGACAACCTTAGGAGCCCTAATACAAGGCATAAACAGAATACAAAACATTACCAAAAATGATGAAGAGAAACCAGATAACTGGGAGCTCCTAAAAATCAAACACCTATGCTCATCTAAAGACTTCACCAAAAGGGTAAAAAGACCACCTACAGACTGGGAAAGAATTTTCAGCTACGACATCTCCGACCAGCGCCTGATCTCTAAAATCTATATGATTCTGTCAAAACTCAACCACAAAAAGACAAACAACCCAACCAAGAAGTGGGCAAAGGATATGAACACACACTTCACTAAAGAAGATATTCAGGCAGCTAACAGATACATGAGAAAATGCTCTCGATCATTAGCCATTAGAGAAATGCAAATTAAAACTACGATGAGATTCCGTCTCACTCCAACAAGGCTGGCATTAATCCAAAAAACACAAAATAATAAATGTTGGAGAGGCTGCGGAGAGATTGGAACTCTTATACACTGCTGGTGGGAATGTAAAATGGTACAACCACTTTGGAAATCCATCTGGCGTTATCTTAAACCATTAGAAATAGAACTACCATACAACCCAGAAATCCCACTCCTCGGAATATACCCTAGAGAAACAAGAGCCTTCACACAAACAGATATATGCACACCCATGTTTATTGCAGCACTGTTTACAATAGCAAAAAGCTGGAAGCAACCAAGGTGTCCATCAACGGATGAATGGGTAAATAAATTGTGGTATATTCACACAATGGAATACTACGCATCGATAAAGAACAGTGAGGAATCTGTGAAACATTTCATAACATGGAGGAACCTGGAAGGCATTATGCTGAGCGAAATGAGTCAGAGGCAAAAGGACAAATATTGTATAAGACCACTATTATAAGATCTTGAGAAATAGTATAAACTGAGAACACATACTTTTGTGGTTACGAGGCAGGGAGGGAGGGAGGGTGGGAGAGGGTTTTTTACTGATTAGTTAGTAGATAAGAACTACTTTAGGTGAAGGGAAGGACAATACTCAATACAGAGAAGGTCAGCTCAAATGGACTGGACCAAAAGCAAAGAAGTTTCCAGGATAAACTGAATGCTTCAAAGGTCAGCGAAGCAAGGGTGGGGGTTTGGGGACTATGGCTTAAGGGGACTTCTAAGTCAACTGGCAAAATAATTCTATTATGAAAACATTCTGCATCCCACTTTGAAATGTGGTGTCTGGGGTCTTAAATGCTAACACGCGGCCATCTAAGATGCGTCAATGGGTCTCAACCCACCTGGATCAAAGGAGAATGAAGAACACCAAGGTCACACAATAATTATGAGCCCAAGAGACAGAAAGGGCCACATGAACCAAAGACTTACATCATCCTGAGACCAGAAGAACTAGGTGGTGTCCGGCCACAACTGATGACTGCCCTGACAGGGAGCACAACAGAGAACCCCTGAGGGAGCAGGAGATCAGTGGGATGCAGACCCCAAATTCTCATAAAAAGACCAGACTTAATGGTCTGACTGAGACTAGAGGAATCCCGGCAGTCATGGTCCCCAAACCTTCTGTTGACCCAGGACAGGAACCATCCCCGAAGACAACTCATCAGACATGGAAGGGACTGGACAATGGGTTGGAGAGAGATGTTGATGAAGAGTGAGCTACTTGTATCGGGTGGACATTTGAGACTGTGTTGGCATCTCCTGTCTGGAGGGGAGATGGGAGGGTAGAGAGGGTTAGAAACTGGCAAAATGGTCACGAAAGGAGAGACTGGAAGGAGGGAGCGGGCTGACTCATTAGGGGGAGACTAAGTGGGAGTATGGAGTAAGGTGTATATAAGCTTATATGTGACAGACTGACTTGATTTGTAAACGTTCACTTAAAGCTCAATCAAAATTATTAAAAAAAAATGCCATTTCTGCATCAATTGAGATGATCATGTGATTCTTTTCTTTCCTTCTATTTATGTGGCAGATTATGTTGATTGATTTTCTAATGATGAACCATCCTTGCATACCTGGTATGAATCTTACTTGGTCATGGTGTTTTACTTTTTTGGTATGATGCTGAATTCTATTGGCTAGAATTTTATTGATAATTTTTGCATATGTATTCATGAAAGATACTGGTCTGTCATTTTCTTTTTTGCAGAATCTTTGCCTGGTTTTGGTAGTAGGGTTATGCTAGTTTCATACAATGAATTTGGAAGTGTTGCTTCCTTTTCTCTGTTCGGAAATAATTGGAGTAGTGCTCACGTAAATTCTTCTCTGAATGTTTGGTAGAATTCTCCTGTGAAGCCATCTGGGCCAGGGCTTTTTTGTTGTTGGGATTTTTTTTTTTTTTAAATACCTTTTCAGTCTCTTCTCTTTTTATGGGTCTGTTCAGATTTTCAACATCATTTTGTGTTAGTTTGGGTAGGGAGTGTGTCTCCAGAAAATTGTCCATTTCCTCTGTTTTGAAATTTGTTGGAGTATAGTTTTTCGAAATACTCTGTTATGATCCTTTGCATTTCAGTTGGGTCTGTTGTAATGTCCCCCATTTCATTTCTTATTTGGGTTATTTGTGTCCTCTCCTGTTTTTCTTTTGTCAATTTGGCCAGTGGCTTGTCGATTTTGTTGATCCAGCTTTTGGTTTCGTTGATTCTTTCTATGTTTTTCTATTCTCTATTTCATTGATTTCTGCTCTGCTCTTTATTATTTCCTTTTTTCTGGTGGCTGTGGGCTTCTTTTGCTGTTCCCTTTCTATTTGTTCAAGTTGTGTCGCTAAAGATTTGATTTTGTCCCTTTCTTCTTTTTTGATGTGTGCATCTATTGCTATAAATTGACCTCTGAGGACTGCCTTTGCTGTTTCTCAAAGGTTTTAGTATGATGTGTTTCCATTCTTGTTTAATTCTAGGAATTTTTTTATTCCATTTCTGATTTCTTCTTTTACCCTGTGATTTTTAAGCAGGGTGTTATTCAGTTTCCATGTAATCAATTTTTTTTTTCCTTGCTCTTCCTGTTAATTTCTACTTTGATGGCCTTGTGATCAGAGAAGGTACTTTGTAATGTTTTGCATTTTGTTCAGGGTTGCTCTGTGGCCTATGATGTGGTCTATTCTGGAGAACGTTCCCTGTGCCCTGGAAAAGTATGTGTGCTTTGCAGCTGTTGGGTGGTCTGTTCTATATATGTCTATGAGGTCAAGTTGGCTGATTGTACTCTTTAGGCCTTCTGTATCTTTGTTGAGTTTCTTTCTAGATGTTCTGACCTTTACCAAGAGTGGTATGTTGAAGTCTCCTACAATTATTGTGGAACTGTCAATTTTGTTTTTATGGAAACTTTTTTTCTTTATTTTGATGAGTAGGTTTGTTAAGTTTATTTGTGGTTACCTTGAAATTAACCCTTATCTTCCTAGATTTCAGCCTGGTTATTATTTCTTGGTGTCACCTTACCTTCTTCTCCATTAGAAAGTTCTATATCTACACTGAAAAATGAGTTAGGTAGCCATTAGTGCATGAGGCAATAAAGGTGAGAAAACAATAGGAAAGAAAGGGCAAAGAAAAATGTGAGACATTTTGAACAAAATAATCCAATAGTAGATTTTGTGCTGTTGTTGTAAATGTGAAATGTCAGATAATGAGATAGTTATAAGTGAGGAGTAGCTGTATTTGGGGGAAGAAAGGCAAAGACTAGGTCCAACTTGCTGAATTTCCTTCATGGATGATGGCTGCATGAGGCTGCATCTCCAGCCGGTAAGGAGACCTTCTGTGAGCACTCTGAGCCTCCAGGAGAAGCAGGGCCCAGTCGTCACACCTGAGGACCAGTGTTCAACAGCAACATGGAATCACCTGAGAAGCGTGGTGAACGGTGTGTCAACCAGGGACTAAGGGAGCCCGATTTTGGCACCTAGAAGGCTGGGGTTCTTGTAAGTCAGAGAAAAGGGAGAGGAGCCCCAATAATGCCTGATATTATGTGTCCGGCAGCCAGAGAGGTGGGGATCAGAGCAGATTTAGGCTGGTAGATTCAGAGGACTGCATAGGACAGGGAAATTCCATGATGCCCAATGTTTCCTGTGCCCTGCATGTTCCCAGCTTCCTTGCAAGTTGGAGCTATGTGACCAGTTCTGGGCAAGTATGAGGTCAAGCCTGGAGAGGTGTGGGAGGTGCTCTTTTGCAAATCTGGCTAAGGCTTTACAGCAGACAATGTTGGTCCCCACCCATAAGCCTTTGGCCTACCCAAAAGATCACTTGCAGACAGTGCCCATAAATGCAAAAGGCTTCCCGAATTTACAGCTTGGGGACTTCTCTGACTATGCTGCCTGCCAGGGAATCAGTGCCCTAGTAAGCTACCCTTGTTAAAGGACATTTATCATGACTGTCAAACAAATATGAAATGAAGGAGTGTCAAAATTCTTATTTAACTCATTAATTAATGAGGAAACCAGTAAGATGTTACAAATAGTTCAAAGTAGAATTCAAAGAGCCATACATAAATGTGCAGATAAAGAATGCTGAGATTAATTTACAAATAGAGGCAAAACTGGTTACTATCCATGGGGCAATAATCAATTGTACTAGGCATTTCTATGGACAAGAATTATTTGCATTACTAAATATTTTCTACCACTCACAGAATTGTAAGACGACTCAAGGACAACAAAAGGCTGAGACAACCCAGACACATGAGCTATATCAAATATCCACTAATTTTTTTTGCACATTTCAGAGTCTCTCACAATTTTTTCTGACATTCTCAAGCAATGAGAGATAGGACTTGGTGGGTAAATATTGCAGCTTCCTTGTTCCTCAATACACTAATTCTGAGATGTGTTCCACACAGTCTCTCAGTGTCCTCAGTGGGCTGAGTCCCAGTTGCACAAGCTTTCCTGCCTTCCCTATCTCACTCACTTACTCACTCAGAGCACTTCCTGGAACAGCCCCCCCCAAAAAACTACCTACACCAATCCTGGAAACCCTGGTGGCATAGTAGTTAAGAGCTATGGCTGCTAACTAAAAGGTCAGCAGTTCAAATCCACCAGTTGGGTGAACTCAAACTAAGAGGGGTTCCCAGTTCATACACTTAACGTGCTGCCTACAGGTTGAGGGTGGTCTTTGTGTTTGGAAACTACTCTTGGCAAATGAGAAATAAAAGGTTCCATGGAAGGATCAGCTGCTCCCCCGGGAAGGTCGCCCTAACTGATCAGCGTGGTCTCCTGATAAGGGAATAAACAAAGCAACCTCAAGGAAACTCTAAGCTTGTCCATGTATGTTGGAGTCCTGGGAACTCCATGGTCAGTGCGACCTTGCAAAGCTCACACATGTACCAGTGATCATCAGTTCGTTTAGGCATTTGTGGCTATTGCCACTTCTGCTGCCATGATAGCCATTTACAGACCCCAAGGCAAGGAGGCTGTACAATAAAAACCAGTAGCCATGGGGTCAATTCTGACCTACGGTGTTTCAGAGTAGAACTGTGCTCCATAGGGTTTTCAATGACTCTAATCTTAAGGAAGACCACCAGGCCTTTCTTCTGTGGCACTGCTGGGTGGTTTTTGAACTGCCAACATTTCAGTTAGTAGCCAAGTACAAACCATTTGTACCACCTAGGGACTCTCAAATACAGTCGGGGATATCTAGGAGTCCTGAGACTCCATCATAAGGAGATTGGACACTTCTCTCTCAGCGCCTCCTTTCCCAGAAGAAAAAAAACTTCACTCTTATTTTGGGGGATGGAGGGTGACTATGTTTTGAATATCACCCTTGATATTGACATTCCAGGAAAGCGCTGACCTTTCCTTATCCTTCCAATTATACTTGCCTTCATAGGATCATTCTTTAGGCAGCCTTTTGTAACTAATCTAATAAATGACCTATTGCAACGCAAAAGAATTAATGAGGCTTAATGTTGGAAGGGTTGGAGTAATTTGAATCTCCTGGGATGTTTTCAAGATACACCTGTCACAGCCTGAGAGATTGTGAGAAAGTTCTCATGCTCTCATTTCCACCCGTATGGGGGATATAAGAGGCCTATGCATTTTGGAAAAAAAAAAAAAAAAAAAACTTCTAATGATTGAATGTTCACTTCCAGTGGGAACCATTAGTCTGAAAGTTTGCTGCAAATTCCCATGAAAGGTTTGCATTTTTCATGTACAGATCTTTTTATCCCCGAAACCAAAGGAAGAAAAATTGTGGATTTCTGGAACAAGGCTGACAAGAGATTTGTGTGGTGGCCCGCAAAATGCTCTTGTACAAGTAGGGTCTCCCTCCTCAGGTGATCCTCAATGCCAGAGGTGCCCTAGCCTGTGTCATTGTTCATAAGATTCAGGGTCACTGGTTGAGTGTCTGTCTGGTGTGACTTCGTGGGCTCAGATTCTGTCTGATGTGGAGGACCTATCATAGGTTTCTGCCTGAGCACCTAAGTCTTCAGTTCCTATTAAAACGCAAGTACTTGGCCGGTAAGGAAAAAATAAACTTCAGTGGGTTAAAAATGGGGTGCTAGGAAAAGTGGTACATTCAGCTATAAAAAGAAAGAAACTATCAAGCCAGGAAAAGTCAGTCTGAAAAAGCTACATGTTGGATTCTAACTAGTAACATTCTGGAAAAAGTACAACTATAGCCACGGTAACAAGGAGCGTGGTTGCCAGGGGTTCAGGGAGAAGCAAAAGGCATGAGTAAATTGAGCCCAGGCCATTTTAGGGGCAAGGAAATTATTCTGTATGATGCTGTAATGGTGGATACATGACGTTAAGCGTTCTTCAGAACCCATAGGACTGTACGACACAAAAGGTGAATCCCAAAGTAAAGGATGAACTTTAATAATAGTGTATCAACGCTGGTAACAAACGTGCTACCCTAAGGCATGATGTTAATAATGGGAGACACTGTGCAGGCGGTAGAGGCGTATGGAGCTCTGTGCTTTCTGCATGATTTTTCTGTAAACCTGTAACTGCTCTAAAAAATAAAGTCTTTTTTTTAAGGAGTGTTAGAATCATGATCTATTACAAAATTCATGAGCTGTGGATTGGCCAAAAATTATATCAACTATGATATATTTTCATGAAAAAAAATAGGTTATAAAACCAAAGATAGAGTGTGATCCCCATTTTTTTTTTTTTTTAAACTGTAGCCATTTTTACATGGTTAAGAACTTGGCTACTAACCAAAAGGTCAGCAGTTCAAATCCACTAGCCACTTCTTGGAAGCCCTGTGGGCAGTTCTCCTCTGCCCTATAGGTCGCTGTGAGTCGGCATCAGCTGGATGACAATGGGTTAATGTGAGACGTTGGTGGTTCAGTGGTAGAATCGTCACCTTCTGTGAGGGAGGCTTCATTCCCCATCAATTACTCACGCCTAGCCACCATCCAACTGTCCGTGGAGTCTTGTGTGTTACTGTGATGCTAAAAACGCTTCAGTGGAGATTCAGGCTAAGACAGACTAGGAAGAAAGGAATGGCAATCTCCTAAAAATCGGCCAGTGAAAACCCTGTGGATCACAATGGTCCCATCCACAACAAATGGTGGGAATGGGCAGCACTGGGCAGCGTTGTTTTCCCTTGTGCATGAGGCCTCTGAGAGTCAGAGGCCAACTGGATGGCAGGTGACAATACCACGTATGTGCTGACGGTAGGGCATGTGAAGGCAGGACATGGGGTAAGGTGAGCAGAGATAGGGGATCATGGGGTGTGTATGTGGCATGTTGGAAAGAGTGTGAGGTGTGGGTGTGTGCACACATGTGCCTGCTTTCACAGCCCTGGACACTGTGGAAGCTGCAGTGGTGCCAGACTTTCTGAACCCCAAAGTCTGGTATTGAAGGCAAAAGAGGACCAGATACTCCTTCCCCTAAAACTCAATGGTGTTTAAGAGTCAGACCTGGTGTTAATCCTAACCCAAAATTTACTAGACATTTTAGATAAGTGATTGAAATTAACCTCCTGACTTGGCTTTCTCATCTGTAAAATAAGGATATTTCTTAGAATCCATAAAGGGCTGAGTACAGTGTAACACACATCAGGCATGCAAAAAATGGCAGCTTGAAAATTTTAGCTCTTTTCACAAAACTGGCCCCATAAGGAAATTGTACCTTGGCGACAAAATAATCTCCAACAAAACATATTTAAAAAAAAAAAAAAATACATCCACATTCCATGGCATATTTATTTTCAACAGAATTTTGTTTTGTTTTCTTGTAGTTTACAAATAATTCTTGATTACCTTGGTTTTTGGGAATAACAAGAGTGAAAACATGAAATCCTCAGGATGCTCTTCCCCCGTGATTCAACCAATGAGACCTTTCCAAGTACTCTCACCTGTAAGAAGTAAACCGCCTGGCGCTGCTGTCTTCCTGTGACTTTCGCACCTCTGACAAAGGTGCTGGGGGGCCGAGATAGGCCAGCACTCCCACCAGGAGGACAGACAGTCTGACAAAGGTGCTGGGGGGCCGAGATAGGCCGGCACTCCCACCAGGAGGACAAACAGCCTGACAAAGGTGCTGGGGGGCCGAGATAGGCCGGCACTCCCACCAGGAGGACAGACAGCCTGACAAAGGTGCTGGGGGGCTGAGATAGGCCGGCACTCCCACCAGGAGGACAGACAGTCTGACAAAGGTGCTGGGGGGCTGAGATGGGCCGGCACTCCCACCAGGAGGACAGACAGTCTGACAAAGGTGCTGGGGGGCTGAGATGGGCCGGCACTCCCACCAGGAGAACATGCAGCGAGAGAACTGACTGGGCTTGTGAGCTGAGGGAAATGTGTCCTGTGTGTTCGGGGATAAGTTTGCAGCTGGAAGAATTGGTCACCTGTTTATCTTTGATATCAACAGCAATCACCATTTAAATCATCATGGGGATTTTTTTGTAGTAATAGGTGATTTAGGAAATAATTAATTTAGAATTATAAAGCAAATATCTAGTTGAAATATGGGACCTATGTTACTTTACAAAATTATTTGAAGTGCTTCTCAAAACAATTGAAAAGTAATTCTGAAATCTTTCTCAGAATCACCCAGACTTTCTCTTCTCCCCTACTGTATACTGTCCTGCTAAAAGGCAGAGACAACTATTGAGTGTAAGAATATTGCAAAGGTGTCTACGCTTTTACAACTAAAAGTTGTGCACAGCCCTCATTTTCATAGTTTTGTTCTTGTAGCCTCTTTAGCATTTGCCTGCTAACACTATGCCAGCTGAGAAGCTACTCAGCTGGAATTGCATTGTTCCCACCGCTTCTAACTGTTGGGTGCTCGGGGAGAAATAGATGCTCCTCTGTAAGCAGTGGGCTGGCCACTGAGGAGGACCTCAGTCTCTGTTAGGAACCTTCTTGTGGTTGTCATAACTAACACCTCCAATGCCCTCGAGTATATTCATGGGCAGAGGAAACACAATAGTGGAGTTCTTCTCCGTGGCCACGGTGGTCAAGGTCTGCAGGTACCTCAGCTGCAGAGCTATGGGGGACTCCGCCAGCACCATGGAGGCTGACTTGAGAGATTTGGAAGCATTCATTTCTCCTTCTGCTGCAAGGACCTGCAATGACAGAAATAATGGCATTCAGAAACAAAAGCTGGCTGCCAGGACTGTTGTTATTCGCCTTTGAGTAGACTCCTCCAACTGATAGTGCGGTGACCTTATGTATAACAGAAGGAAGTGTAGTGTAATGGAAGGAAACATTGCCCAGCCCTGAGCCAGGCTCACAATCTGTGTTATGTTTTGCTGTTAGTTACCATCCAGTCAATTCCTGCTCACGGCGACCCTACATGGGTAGACTGCTCCATAGGGTTTTCAAGGCGGTGACCTTCCGGAAGCAGATTGCCAGGATTGTGTCCCGAGGAGCCTCTGGGTGGATTTGAATCATTAGCCTTTCAGCTAGAAATTGATCACTTAACCATTTGCAGCACCCTGGGGCTTCCGGTATGCTTAAACAAACAAACAAACAAACCCTTTGCCGTCAAGTCAATTCCAGAACTCATAGCAACCCTATGGACCCAAGGAGCACCTGGTGGATTCAACCAGCCAACCTTTTGGTTAGCAGCCAAACTCTTAACCACTGTGCCAGCACGGTTTCCCCTAGTACACTGGTGCTTTCTTTTTCTGTGTCTGCACTGGTCCCTTTCCTCCAGCCCACACTTGGCTCTGTATGTTTCGTCTACTTACGTCTTTGGCAAGGATAAGAACCTCGCATCCTAATGTGATTAGAGAAATGGCAAGAGGTGGCAGGAAGCAGGAGAGATATTCTACAAAGCACGAGTCCCTGAATTTCATTTTCAAACAGAAATAAAAGCACTATCTTTAACACATTGCATACTTGGCCATCTACCCTGGTGATGCTCCTAGGTACTTTGCAACCTCCTAATCTACAGCATTCCTTCTCGGAGAAGTCTGAAGGCCTATTTAAGGCCTCCAACTGGCTTTTTTGGTGTTACTGTTTTTACTTATCACAGGAGATGTTTTCGTTTCATTCTGTTGCCAACTTAGCTTCATGCATACAATGTAAGAGTTGTTCCTTGTTCTTTCAGCTCTCTGTTACAGACAGTACCAAGTGCCAATCTGATAACACCCACTGGAAATCTCTTCAATACCCCCACCTCTCTTCTAGTTCACAGATTTTCCAAAGAATAACTTTGAGCTTTGCTGCCCCAACAGTGGGGCTCACTGCCCTTCTGGCCACCACAGCAAGTCATTGCTTTGAGCTGTTGCAGCTCAGCAGATAAGGAAGGAGGGCAGAGAAAAAAACTTCACTGGTGCAAGAGGGTCCACAAAGCCTTCTAATTTCAATTTCCCGAAATGCCTTGGTGCCCTGGAGCCTCGAACCTTTCACCAATTAGCAGCCGAGCGCATTAACCCTTTGCACCATCTTTATACAAAGGTATTTCTAGAAAAGATTCAAGTAGCAGACTTTTGCCCTTGAACATCAGTGGCTGCCAACTGGTTAAATACTGTATTCAAATTAAAATCTACCCAGGGTTTTCCACAGAGGGCACACAAGGCTTCTAATCTAAATTGGTTTCTGTTACTTCAGGAAACCCACCCAGACATGGAGGGTGGAGATCAAACAGATCCAAAAACACTCACGACCAGGGTGTGGGTAATACTTTTAGTCCATTAACAACACTAGAACAAAGATTCTCAAAAGACAGGCTCCAAGTTTGCTGCATCAGAATCACCAGCTTTACAGAAATGCAGGTTCCTAGGCCTCTCCCTACCCAGCCTCTCTACCACTTGGTGTAAGGGGAGCCGGGAACTGTCATTTTGCCTCTTCTCTCCAAGGACTTGCTGCAGCCGGTGTTAGGATCCATCTGCCGAGTGTCCTCTTGCCCTGACAGCTGTCACCCAGCTCATTAGGCTGTCACTGCTTTTTCATTCAGGGGGAAATTCTCGGTAAAAAACTGTGCAAAAAGACCTCTTTTCAATGCAAGGAGTTCCTGGGTGGCACAAACTGTTAAGCACTTGGCTATTCACTGGAAGGGGCTTCGGAAGAAAGGCCGGCCCACCTATTTCTAAGTGATCACAGCCACTGATAACCCTATGGAGCACAGTTGTACTCTAAAACACGTAGGGTTGCCACAAATCAGAATCAGTTTGACAGCAAATTGTGTTTTCCTTAGAGAAGTCATTGTGAGCCCCCGATCTTCTGTCCCAGATCTAGCCTTGTGTGCCCCAGACCAGGCGGCTCGCCCCCACGTTCAGACTGGTCCCAGAGTGGCAGCCCTCACCCTGGCCCTGGCTTCTCTTGTGGCCTCTGCTTCAGCTGCCATGGATCTCTGCAGCTGCACTGGAATCCGGACATCCTTGATTTCCACTCGGGCCACGCGGATACCCCAAAGCTCTGTGGCGTCATCAAGTAAGGTCTGTTTCCAAATCAAAAGAAAGAACAGTGGTCAGGACACAGGAGGTGTGATGCAAGTTTCTGGTGTGCTACATACTTGCAAGGTAAATCTCTCCTCATGTAATTAACATGATTTAGAGGAGACATGTCAGCTGGGAAGGGAGCAGGAGGCAGCAGCCCTGTGGGTTCAGGAACAAAACCCGTGCCCCAAAACCGCTCCTGGTGAAGTACATGATGTCCATCTAGATTTGAGCAGATACCCCAAAATCTGCTTTCACTAATATTGGGTAGACAGCAATGCATGGGCTCCCCGATAGACCTGGATTTTGTTCCGGCTCTGCCATTGCAGCTATGAATCTTTGGGCCAATTACTTAACCACTCTGAGTCTCGGTTTCCTCACCCTTTCAGGATTCTTCAGAGGTTTGGAGATAATACAAGTAAGAGATCGCTCAGTGCTTAGCAATGACTCAACAAACGTTATTATTGGGCAATTTTTGAGATACTATAAGTCCTGCTCTGTTTAATCCTTGTCTAGTCCCTGCCCTGTAGCCAGTTTTAAATAGGTAGCAGAATTAAACCAAGAGTAGAGGCGGCCTAAAATCAGCGATGGTCTTGCCTTTTGTAAAGGCCTAAACCCATTGAAGATATCTCACTAGGATCCTGGAAAAGGAGGGACGAGGAAGAATGCCTTGAGAAGCAGTGAGAGACCAGAGGGGTAGTTCCCCAGAAGGGATGTGGACAGGGGTGACTTTGCTACCAAATGGGAGAACACTTTCTCAGATCCTGCAGGACCCAGGAGATGGGGAAACCTCCCGTCATGCCGGTGTCCTGCAGCACTGGGAATCATCAGAGTGCCCTCGAGTATATTCACTCTTACAGACGTGGGAGTCATCATGCAGAACCTATGGCTGGAAGGGCTGGAAGGGGTACCGAGAAAATCAAAGCCAAGTGTCCTTTCTATCTTACAGGAAGCAGACTCTGAGGCAAAATTTAATTGACTTAAGAAAATACAGAAATGTGATTGTCTATAAACAATCCTAAGAGATGAGACTGATACATACTCACAATATAATTACTACCGCTAACTGCTATTAGTGGTGTGGTGTAAGAATTTCCAGGGATGTCAGGCCTGCGTTTGTCTCAACTGAATCCTCTTCTGGCTTTCATGCTTCCCTGTGAGTAGGACCTACGGACTGCCTGGGAAATGGCCAGACTTCTTCCAGGGCAATCTAAGCTAAAGACAAATCTGGTCTCTAACCTTTTCAGAAAGGATAACGTGTACAATCCTAATTCGGATTTTAAATTCCAAAGAAAATGGGTAAGTCGTAGGATTCCAACAGTTCCCTTTCCCCACCCAGATATTTAAATCTACAGCTCGTGATTATGAAGCAAAAACTGAAAACACAAACTGAAGCCTGCACGTCTAGAACAGCTGTCTGCGTGTGCTGGGGGCTGGGGGCGGAGGGGAGAGCACGCTTTCAACTGCTGATATTTGAGAACCTGGTAAAACCAGTTGCCATCTAGTCAACTTAATGTCAGAGTAGAACTGTGCTTCACAGGGTTTTAAGGGCTGATTTTTTGGAATTAGATCTCCAGGACTTTCTTCTGAGGCACTTCTGGGTGGACTCAAACCTCCAGTCTTTCAGTTAGCAGCCAAGCATGTTGACTATTTGCACCACCCAGGGACTGATAATCAAAATAAACGAGTTAAAGATGCAGGGTGTTTGCTTTCGACGTCTTTACCTGGATGCTATGGGCGATCTCTTCTCTGCCAGCTAAGATCTGGGACAATGTCTGTGTCCCTAAGACATTTCTCAGCGTGGTCTGAGCCAGCAGAAACGTGGCTTGGTGGACGTCATTGACATTAGCCACTGCGGAGACAGCACTGTGGATTCTGTAATAGACAACTCCATCCACCTGAGTTGTCACGGAGTCTCTGGTGAGGATCTGTGGAGCAAGAACAGGGTGAGATCACCTGTTGACTACTTTCAGGGCAGTTGACAACTGGATTTGGGGAACAGTGGTGATTCAGTGGCAGAATTCTCACCTTCCATCTGGGGAACCCGGTTCAAGTCCCAGCCAACGCACCTCATGCACTGCCAGCACCTGTCTGTCAGTGGAGGCTTGCATGTTGCTATGATGCTGAACAAGTTTCAGTGGAGCTTCCAGACTAAGAGGGACTGGGAAGAAAGGCCTGGCTATCTACTTCTGAAAACTGGCCAATGAAAACCCTACGGATCACAACAGTCCAATATGGGGTGACCAGCAGCATTTGGTTCAGTTGTGCATGGGATCTCCACGAGTTGGTGCTGAACCAGTGGCAGCTAAAGATAACAACAGCAGCAGCAGCAGCAGCTAGGCAGCCCGCGAGCTCTCCCCTGTGGAGGCAGGAGGGGGTGTGGAATTGCAACCGCAGCTCATGTTAACCGTCATGAAAATCTTGGCTTGCCTAGAGCTGAATATCATTCTGGCTAATAACAAAATTCCTACACACGTGTGATCTATACCCACCCCTGTACCTTAGAAAGGTCTTTGTGGCGGTTGTGTAGAACACTAACACCCCCCCTCTGCAGAAACTCTGGGTCTCGGGTGGTGAGAACAGACACTTCTATGATAAAATGCAAGCCTATAGCCCTCAGGAATTCTACCTTCTATGCAGCGGAAGAACACTAGTTCCCCTGATACACATGATCTCTCCTTTTCAGTATTCACCAGATCTGATGAACAGCAGTGCTGCTTAGGAAACATAGGTGGCACCAGAGACCGTGTTCTATCTTCAGGTAAACAAAGTTCTACAAAGATGCTCGGTGTCAATCATTCTCATAGATGCAACAAGGTGTGTTGGAGCAAATGAGAGATTTCTGGGGGTACCATGGGAGCAAAAACCAAACTCGGTGCTGTCGAGTTGATTCCGGCTCATAGCAACCCTATAGGACACAGTAGAACTGCCCCATAGAGTTTCCAAGGAGCACCTGGTGGATTTGAACTGTCAACCCTTTGGTTAGCAGCTGTAGCACTTAACCACTAAGCCACAGGGGTTTCTGGAGCCAGAAAATGGCCACAGGAGGCCCCCAGGTATGCCAAGCTCTGCTGTGACTGGCGTTGAATTCTAACTTCAATGCTCTGCAGTTCCCCTCCGTGGCACGTACGACTACGTTTCCCAGACCAATGGGCGGGAACTAATACTAACGCATAAATGTTGGTTTTCTGTCCCCTCACCCCCTTTGTCCTCCCACTTTCTAGGTCCTGCTCACATTTTCTTTCCTCTCCATGAGTCGTTTTGTTCATGAGCAGGTGGCATGATCATTAGCAACCCTGTTTCTCTTCCCTATTTTCTAGTGGTAGTTTTTGATAATTTATTAACAGTGCCTCAAACACTGAAAAAAAAGTTACAGGAAAACCCAGTGAGGGTGGGGCCCTGTGCAGCCTCTGCTCCGTCTCCATGCTCAACCCACTTTGTTGCATCCAAACACGAAGAAACTAAAGCCAAAAATAAAGGGGAGTAAAGTAGATTTACTAAAGTGTTTCTCAGAAGAGGATGGAGAGGGTGATATCATAACCCCTCGCTGGCCCCCAATTACCCTCGTCCGCAGTGGACATGATTCAACATGATAATGAAGTCACCTGTCTCCCTGAGTATCTGCTCTGTCCTTGTCTGGCTGGCTCCCTGCCACAGGGTCTCCTCCCTTGGGCACCCCCCCGCCCCCCTCCCCCGCCCGCCAGCCATTCCAAGTCTTCCAGTAACACACCTCTTGCCCCTGGGCTCCATCCTCATTGCCAAAGCCAAGCCCAGTTATCTCATCCTCCCTCTTACAGTTTACATTGTCCGTGGAACAGGAAAGACACAGGGTTGACCTCTACTAGCAGTCTTTAAGTGAGTGCCATTACCTCTTGCGGAGGAATGTTGCAGGTAATAGTTCGGAGATCAACCTTGACAAACACATCTATGCAGGGCAGGACCAGGATCAAACCTAGGGAAAAACACACCATTTAAAACAACAGCTACACCGACTAGTCCCCTGCTGTGCTGTCATTTCCACTGGGCTGTACACATTTCTCAGATGCTCTCTGATATGATATGCACACCTCTAATATTTTAATATGGGGACTTCGCCTCTCAGGCAGCGACTGTGGAACAGTGGCTCCCTGGGAACTCATGTGTTTGTAAGATGCTCAGATCCTTTAGAGTTAATTTTTTAATTTTATTTGTTTATTTTTTTAAACTTAATCTACTTCTATCAAAGTACTGAAATAGACGTTAATTTAAAAGGATATTTTGAAAATTGGTTTCCCTGTATTAAAGGTATCAAAGATTCAAGCAACAGGCTTCTGACCTTGAGTCTCAGTGGCTACCAACATTCACAGTCATCTTGAGTAGCACTCAAATTAAAATCTGCCCAGGGTTTCAGGTTTCCAGAAACCAAAGTATTGCAGAACTAACAGTTTCTGCACAGCTGTGTTCTAGTTCAAGTACAGCGGCACTCCCCAACTGCAGACACTTGCACTTCTCGGAGTCATAAAGTATTTGGGAGCAGGGGTGGGTATGGGAAGGATGGGTATAAGAAATTCATTTAAGGTCTCTATGAACTCAGGTGACTGTTCTTTTCAGCAAGTGTTATGAAGACTAGAACCCAAAGCATGTCAGCAGGATGGGGATGCCAATCTATTTCCATTTATCAGAAAGGTTTTGTGTTCTTGTCTTTGTTTTCAAACTAGAAAGAGATTTTTAGGTTGAGCACCACGCAAAGGCCTGATAGCATCAAAAGGCTGCTGGGGTTCTTTCTTCCTTTTGGTTTCTAAACTTTTCTTAAACTTGAGGTGAGGATGCCAATAAAAAGCTGAGGTGACCCCGTCTGTGTCAGAGTAGATCTGTGCTCCACAGAGTTTTCAATGGCTGATTTTTCAGAAGTAGGTTGCCAGGCCTTTCTTCTGAGGCACCTCTGCATGGACTCGAACCTCTAACTTTTCGGTTAGCAGCTGACTGTGTTAACAGTTTATAATACCTTAAAAAAAAATTCACTGCAGCAGAGTCAATTCCAACTCATAGTGACCCTATAGGACAAAGTAGAACTGCCCAGTAGGGCTTCCAAGGCTGTAAATCTTTACGGAAGCACACTGCCACATCTTTCTCCCATGGAGCAGCTTTTGGGTTCGACCCACCGACCTTCTGCTTAGCAGCAGAACGCTTAACCATTACGCCACAAGAGCTCCTTTTGCACCACCTGGGGACCCCTCATATTTACATCCTTTCTTGGTGCTAGGTCACAGTGATTAAGATCATGATCCTGGAACCAGAAAGAGTTACATACATCCCAGCCCTACCACTTACTGCCCTCCTGTCCTTGGAACATCCACCTAACTTTCCTGAGCTTCAGTTACTTACTAGACATTAGGTAGAATAGTAAGGTTGTACTGAAGGTGAAGGGTGGTTCAACATAATAAAATACTAAACACAGTGGCAGGCACGTGTTAAGTGCTCGAGAAGTGGCAACTCTTATTATCAATATTTTTATTATTAGAGAGTAATTTATAACTGACTAAAGTGTAGAAGTTTTCCATTAGCAATTTGGATCATTTCCCTGGGCCCTTAAGACATTCTGAGGTAACTCATTAACCCCAGAGACATGTATGACGAGAGTGGTTATCCTGGGACATTCAGTTTGAAACCTTCTGGGAAATTCATTTAAAAGAGGTATATTTTTCTCTAGATTCCTCCAAGTTATGGCTATTCTCCTCCCCCAGAGCCATTTTATTTTCACTTATAATTCTAGTCCCATCAGAGGCAACACAGCTGGGAAGGGGTTAATCATGTTCTGTTTTACTTAAGTTGGATGATCCTAGTTCTTCTGTTTTTGCCAAACTCATAAAAACATCCATAATAAGTAATTCTGGTCCTCTTCATGGGATCAGACACATAGAATTATACCATCTGAAACGGCTATGTCTCCTTCAGAAGCTTCTGCTCCTGGAGTTTCTACTTTTTCACGTAACAGGTATCTGAGTTGTCTGCATGGTCAAATGCAAAGCACAGAATGTTACAGGGAGTAAAAAACTTCCTGCCCCCAAATATCTTACAGTCAAGTTGGAGAAGGAGCAATTTGACTATAATTACCATAATAGGGGGCAGAAAACTGAGTCATCGGAGAAATATAGCTAATAACCACTGTTTTCATGTGTCTTCCAAGATACTGTTTTTGATAGCTCCTCATTTAAAAAATATTAGAATTAACCAGGTGAAGTTGCCATTTTTGTGGGTCAAAAAGTCAAATATTAGCAATTTTATATGGTTCAACCAAATATACACTAGAGAAGTTATGAATATTAAATCTTACTTTTAAGGAGCTTTTAGTACCTGACCAAGCCCCCTTCCCCGGTTAACAGTCACCATCAAGTCAACTCTGACTCGTGGCGACCCCATATGTGTCCGAGTAGAACTGTGCTCCATAACATTTTCAATGACTGATTGCCAGGCCTTTCTTCTGAGGTACCTCTGGGTGGACTCAAACCTCCGACCTTTCAGGTAGCAGCGAAGTGCACTAACTGTTTGCACCACTCAGGGACTTCATGCTATCTTTATAAATAGTCCTATGCTGACTTTTCATCTACTTAAGACATGGCTTCATGCTCTTTGTGGGCTTTTCCTTCCCAGGTTTGTTTTCCAGTCTTTTGTGCATCTCCTTTGTCCATTAATCACCTCAGTCTCCACTGTAGTCATCTCCCAGCACATACGTCTCTCCCTGTTCTGTTCTAAGTGTTCGCCCATGGCTGGGAAGTTCTGCAGGAATAGCCAGGGTCCAGAATCCCTGGAAAGAACTTTGGATTCTTTTCTATTCCATATCTCATATTACCTACAAACACTGGCATCTGATAAGAAGCCAAAAGCAAAGACAAGAAGGCAGGGGGGCAAGAAGAACAGATTACTGGAGAAAGAACAACTAGAATGGAAATGATCAGAAACTTGACACGCTGAAAAACGTAACCAATATCACTGAACAAATTGTGTGGAAATTGTTAATGGGAACCTACTCTGCTGTGTAAACATACACTGAAAAACACATATAATATTTTAATTAAAAAAAAAAAAAAAAGCAAGGTCAGTGTTATATCCTAGTTCTCCCCTTTAAAGGAATATAACAATAGAACAGCAGATAGAACACTCTGAAATGAAATACAGTGTGGAAACCTTTCCAAAAGAACTGCCATGTTTTGTCACACTAGAATTGAAAAGTATTCAGGCAGCAAATTGGGATATATCTGGGCAGCAGGCAAAGACATTCCATGTTCTAAAGTATGACAAGCTGATTATGTCTTGGATCTGAGTAAAATTCCTGCTTACCGTGCTTGCTGAAGATTGACAACCCTACAGAGCACAGGTCCACTCTGACACACACAGTAGGAATCAATAGTAACTGGTGTGGTGGCTCTACTGTACAGAAAGGCAGCGGTTCCAGCTGTCTGTGATTTGTCTGACTCTCAACAGGACCGCTAGGGGGAAAGAAAGGTGGCAGCAGTCATAGTGACAGGTGCCCACGAATCTTTGTCAGGGCAGCCTTGGTGTCATACCTGGCCCTTTGGCTTTGTCAGCTTGGATGCGTCCCAGTCGGAATACAACAGCACGTTCATACTCCTTAATGATCTAAGAGATTAAGGGAGAATATTTAGTGTTAATGGCTCATCAGTTGGTAGGAAGCCCGATTCATCTCCCAGGGTATTACCTTCAAGCACATCCATATGGAGACGGGGAAGGTTATGATCATCAACAGGAAAGACAGGAGAAAGAGGATCCAGCCACAGATGCCAAGCCGCTTACTGCTGATGCCTAGGAAAGGAGAGGAAGACGCCTGTAACAGCCGTGGCTCTTAGAAAAGCCGTCGGTGCTTGGGGCAGGCTGGCCAAGGCTGACATCACAGCGGAGGAAACTTAGTCCATCGACACGCAGGAAGGCAGCAAAAAACACATAAAAGATGTCCATCTGGGCTTTTATAAATGAAAATTACCCTGTCTCTTCCAAGAAAAGCCTCACAGCAATCAACAGTAGTATTTACCATTACACTTACTTGAGCTGCCACGGTTCATTATTCTGCACAAGACATTGCTTCTCAAAGCGTGGTTCACAGACCACACACATCGGAATCATTAGGCTGTCATTTAAGAAGGCAGATTACTGGGCCCCATGAATTCTCCGTGCGTAACTCATACCAACCTTCTGAGGCTGGCAGGTAGGTGGGGTTATCCCCAAATGGAGACAAGGTGGCACACTAAGAAGCATTCTGAAGAGCCCTCAGGTGTGAGTTTCTGTGTGGGCTCTCTTACTCAACTGCTCCGTAAACTTGGCCAAGCCACTCTTGAGCCTTCGTTTTCTCATCTGTGAGATGGGGATAGAAGTCACTTACACTGGAAGACTTGATGAGGGTTTAATGAGGTTATGCTTATGTGGAAGCCAGCCTATACATTAATATGCACATTAGTAATGTGTATTACTAGTATCCCATTTAGTAGATGGGAAGGTGTTATAGGGACTTGTCAAACCTAGGTGTTTGGCATTTCTGAATTTCCATGGAATTTTGTTACATTGGCTTGCTTCGAATTAGCTAAAAGTACCCTGGATGTCTTCTTATTAATCATGTATTACGAATTTTAGTTTAATGAGTATTGGCCTCGCAACAAGATGGACATGAGTTCAAATTCTACCTCAACCAACCTAAAAGCTTGCAGCTTTAGCCACATCAATTACATAATTTTTCATGTCTCGGGATTCTTGTTTGTAAAGCACACAGGCCTGGCTGACTCCTTTACTTTAGAATTCTTAATATTCACCATTTTACCCCCTTTTTAGTCATTCTCCTTCTTGTTCCCCTCTCCTGACCATCACCCCCCTTCTTACCCTTACTCCTAACCCAGTTCATTTTTTCCACATGAGCACCAGAATGGATGATATAAGCTGGATATCTCCTCCCAGATAATCCCACAAACACCTTATGCTAAACTCTCTCTCCCCAGTTTTTCCTTCTTCCTTCTCTATCTTAGTGAATGGCTTACTCATCCACCCTATTGCTCAGGTTAGGAACTCTTGATCATCCCTGACTATTCTCTATCCAACTGAGAAATCACGAAGCCAGTCTGACACCACCTCAAGTCCATCGCGCTCATCCATTTACTGCCGCTGTATTGTTGGTAACCGACTCCTATGTGTGAATATTTACGAGAGTTTGAGGCTTTTGCTCTTATAAACACTGCTAGGACAAATGCTTTTACACTTTTGTATTTTTTTTTCTTTAAAGGACTAAGATGCCCCTGACCCAAGCCATGGTAACCTCAATTGCCTCATGTGCATGCGAAAGCTGGACAGTGATGTGGATGACCAAAGAGGAATCGATGCCTTTGAATTTTGGTGTTGGCCAAGAATATTGAAATTACCACAGACTGCCAGAAGAATGAACGAATCTGTCTTGGAAGAACCGGAGCCAGAAGCCCCCTTAGAAGCAGGGATGGAGAGACTTCACCTCACATACTTTGAACATGCTATCAGGAGGCAGCAGTCCTTGAGAAGGACATCATGCTTGGTAAAGCAAAGGGTCAGCAAAAAAGAGGAAGACCCTCAACCAGACGGGCTGACGCAATAGCTGCGATAGCGGGCTCGGGCACAACAACGATTGTGAGGATGGCGCAGAGCCAGGTGGCATTTAGATCTGTCACACACAGGGTCACGATGAGTGGGAACTGACTGAACGACACCTGACAAGAGGAAGTTTACAGAACATAAAATTAGCCATTTGACGTGAGCCATCTGCGGCATCTAGGGCATTCACAGTATTGTGCAACCAACATTTCTATCTAATTCCAAAACACTCTCATCACCCCTAAAGCAGCCTGTCTTAGTCATCTAGTGCTGCTGTAACAGAAATACCACAAGCAGATGGCTCTAGCCAACAGTTTGTTTTCCCACAGTCTAGCAGGCTACAAGTCCAAACTCAGGGCGTCAGCTCCAGGGGAAGGCTTTCTTTCTCTGTCAGCCTTCTCATCAATCTTCCCCTGGACTAGGAGCTTCTCCTCGCAAGGACCCTGGGTCCAAAGGATGTGCTCTGCTCCCAGCACTGCTTTCTTAGTGGTATGAGGTTCCCCGTCTTTCTGTTTGCCTTCCTTTCCTTTTATCTCTTGTAAGATAAAAGGTGTTTCAGGCTATACCCCAGGGAAACTTCCTTTACATTGGATCAGGGATGTGACCTGAGCAAGGGTGTTACATCCCACCCTAATCCTCTTCAACATAGCCCAATCTTGCCTCATTAACCACAGGCAAAGATTAGGACTGACAAGGTATATCAATCACAAAATGGAGGACAACCATACAATACTGGGAATCATGGCCTGACCAAGTTGGCATATATTTTTGAGGAACATAATTCAATCCATGCAGAACCATATCCCTTAAACAACTGCTCTCAATTCTTCCCTCCCACATGCTCCTGGTAACCATCAATCTGTGGTCTGTCTCTTTGAATTTATCTATGATGAATTTTTCTAAATGTCTGTTTTTGTGCATTTGTACAGGGTAAATTCCTGGCAGTGGAAGTGTTATGACAAAGGGATTAGTATTCACACTTTCGGTAGGTGGTAAAATGGCTTCAAAGTGCGTAGTACAACCTCAGCCCTTGTCAACGTGGCTGTCTCCACACGCCCTGTCCTCACTAGGTGCGTTCAGTCTTCTCAAGTGCTGCGTTCTCGTAGGTGAAAAACGTCTAAGTTTTAGATACATTTTTAGTATTAAAATCTTTTGAGTACAAAAGTCCTCTTATAGGCTCTAAATACACATAAAGGTACGCTATTAACAATCAGGGCTTGTCGACACACTCAAAGGTTTAAATTCCTAAAACATGACCTTCCAAAACCTTGGGCCACACTGAAGTGGCTCAGACTATCATTGGGAAAAAAAAAGGTGCAGCATCTGTGTTGTATTTTATTAGTTTTTTTTTTATTATTATTGCTAATTACACAGCCCATATGAACATGTTCTCATTGTAAAGGAAAAATTAAAGCGACGCAGACAAAACTGAAGTCTCCCCAACCATCTGCTCCCCAGCCCCACTTGGACCTAGAAAAGGTCCACAGTTAACAACTTGGCGTATGCCCTTAAAGGCCCTTTGCTGTGTATTTGCATACTTATCTTTACATCCAGAAGTGCCTGGTCTGGATTTGTAGATTTTGTTTCATGATAAACTTTTGTGTTTTAAATTAATAGGTTTTTGTTGTGGTTGTTGGTTGCTATCAAGTCAGCTCCGGCTCATAGTGACCCCGTGTATAACAGAATGAAATGCTATCCTGTCCTGTGCCATCTTCTTGATCCTTGGTAGGTCTGCGTCTGTTGCTGTGGCTTTGTATCAATCCATTTCATTGCTGGTCCTCCACTTTACCAACCATGATGCCTTTCTCCAGTGATTGGTTCCTTCTGATGATGAACCCAAAGTAAGTGAGTTAAAGTCACAGACAACATTCTGTTGTGATCCATAGTTTTTATTGGCCAATTTTAGGAAGTAACTACTTAGGCCTTTCTTCTTAGTTACTCTTAGTCTGGAAGTTCTGCTGAAACCTGTCCACTGTGGGTAACCCTGCTGGTATTTGAAATACCAATGGCATAGCTTCCAGCATCACAGCAACATGCAAGCCACCACAGTACAAAAAACTGAGAGATGGGTGGTGGAAACATAATATACATTGGATATATTTCCATATCATTACAAACAGATAGACTGCTTTCTTCCTAATTCTGCATCTTAAACTTGTGTCTCAGTTTGTCTTACCATTGTCCTATTGATCAACATTAAGACTGCTTGCAATTTGCCTTTACAAACATGCTGCCATTAGTGTGCTTGGACATGCCACTCGGGGCCAATGTGCAAGTCTTGATGAAAGTGTTCAGGAGGCAGCATGGTTCCTGCCACTTTGGTGTGCTCCCTCCCTGCTGACACTACAATATTGATCTTCAGAAACACTGGGTGTTCTGGGGCTGTGATGTTAGCAGTGCAGCACACACAGGCAACTGGGACTCCAACCAGGACACAGACCCTACTATGCCATTAGTTAAGCTCTGGGTATTTCCAAAGTAGCTAATGCCTTAACACCAAGATATATCAGCATTTGTCACAAAGAAAATACCCCTGACTGGGTGGAGCTCCTAGGAGTCCCATCAAGCCCTTGCGTCATTAAATGTGAGCTTGAGGGTCAGCCCAATTAGGTACTGAACGTGCTGAGAGACGAGAGCAGAGGACGTGATTAGTCTTCTTAGGTGTACACCTGAGCATTAGAATTACGGAGGCCTCCGATGCTCAGAGACTCAGTGGGCCCGGGGGTGTCATTAGTGGAGGTTAAAGTGGGGCGCCGTGGGCTGCCTCCCTTGGTGAGAGCCCAGCTCTGCCGGGGAACACAAAGTTCTGACTCTGCAGCTTCCAACACGGCATGCTTTTCACAGGCAGCCTTTTACCTTCCCCACCTCTTTAAGTTAAAACCAGGACACTGTGCTGAGAATTGGATTTGAGGATCACAATTATGATTGAAAGGATAAGCTGGGGTTGTTTTACAAAGGATCTTCAGAAATCCCGGATACTGCCTTTGACTCTGACTAAACACGAGCCCTTCCAGAGCCTTTCCTTCATGCTGAAGGGATGGTAGAGTTAAAAACGGGAGAAAACCACAGAGCTCTGATCATATCTAATCAGTCTCTCCTTTACGCAAATGAAGAATGCATATTTTCTGTGGGTAAATGCCACATAACCATAAAGCAGTTGTCATATGCTTATTTCCTGGTAGAGAACTGATTTTTGCCAGCCCTAACAGCTTTTCCTGATGTCTCACTCACCATTCATTCAACAACGTCCTAATGTCTCACTCACCATTCATTCATTTAACAGCTTTTCCTGATGTCTCACTCACCATTCATTCATTTAACAGCTTTTCCTGATGTCTCACTCACCATTCATTCATTTAACAGCTTTTCCTGATGTCTCATTCACCATTCATTCATTTAACAGCTTTTCCTGATGTCTCACTCACCATTCATTCATTACTGTGCTTGAGGTTACTGCACCTCAAGCACAGTAACCACCCATCTGTCAGTGGAGGATTGTGCATTGCTATGATGCTGAAC
The DNA here is from genome assembly GCF_030014295.1 of Loxodonta africana. Taxonomy (NCBI): domain Eukaryota; kingdom Metazoa; phylum Chordata; class Mammalia; order Proboscidea; family Elephantidae; genus Loxodonta; species Loxodonta africana. The sequence continues at coordinate 78,082,739 of NC_087358.1, read as the reverse complement.
AGGTTTCAGCAAACCTTCCAGACTAAGACTGGGAAGAAAGGCCTGGAAATCTATTTCCAAAAATCAGCCCTGTTTTGCCATGAGCTGATGGCAGCTAACAACAACAGTAATGTCACACACTAAGCTAGAACTGAGGATACAAAGGAGGATAAGATAGGGAGCTTGCCTTCGAGGGTTCAAGTCTAGCAGGGGAGACAACAGGGATGATGTAACAGTAAGGTAAGCGCACTGCTATGCTTACTTCTAGGAAGTCTAAAAAAGTTGGTGAAATAAATGGAGACACCCTTTCTGTGTGTGGCTGTGATGAGCAGAAGCAGAATGCTTAATGAACCCCTTCCTTTCAGTCTGCAAAGAGAAAGGTAGAACCAGAACCCAGGGGTCTGGGGGCCACTCTGGGACTTCAGGTGGGAGGACCAACTCTTCACTGTGCAGCCAGGAAACCTCCTAGTACACAGTGTTATCATGAACTGAATCTCCCTTTAAGTAAGGTGGCACCTGCAGGTTCCACAAGCCAGCAGTGAATTCCTGGCTGCCTGTATTGACTTAGGTGGTGAAGCAAAACCCAGCTTCGCTATGGAGGCATGGCTCCAGGGCACAGTTCCTGACACATAGATACGGCCCACACCACCAGAGGAGATTCCCGTGCCCTCTGGGACCAGGGCTAAGTGCTCAAGGCAGGACTGGTTACTTGTGTGAGGCCAGGAAAGAGAGAACATTCCAAAGCACTAATCCCACTTGGATGGTATTAGAAGTGGGGATGAATTTTTTTTTTTTTAATCGTACTTTAGATGAAGGTTTACGGAATGAACTAGTTTCTCATCAAACACTTAGTATACACATTGTTCTATGACATTGGTTAACAACCCCATGACATGTCAACATTCTCCTTTCTCAACCCTGGGTTCCCTGTTACCAGCTTTCCTGTTCCCTTCTGCCTTCCAGTCCCTGCCCCAGGGCTGGTGTACCCCTTTAGTCCTGTTTTGTCCCATGATCCTGTTTGATCTTTGGCCAAGGGTGAACCTCAGGGGTGGCCTCATTACTGAGATAAAAGGGTGTCTGGGGGCCATACTCCAGGATTTCTCCAGTCTCTGTCAAGCCGGCAAGTCTGGTCTTTCTTTTTGAGTTAGAATTTTATTCTACATTTTTCTCCAGCTCTGTCCAGGACCCTGTATTGTGATCCCTGTCAGAGCAGTCAGTGTTGGTAGCCGGGCACCATCTAGTTGTACTGGACTCAGTCTGGTGGTGGCTGTGGTACATGTGGTCCATTAGTCTTTTGGACTAACCTTTCCCTGTGTCTTCAGTTTTCTTCATTATTCCTTGCTCCCAAAGAGGTGAGACCAGTGGAGTATCCTAGATGGCCACTCACAGGCTTTTAAGACCCCAGACACTACTCACCAAAGTAGAATGTAGAACATTATCTTTATAAACTATGTTATGCCAATTGAACCAGATGTTCCCTGAGACTGTAAATGAATTTTAGTAAATAAACTATGTTAAGGTGACTTTGTTGCTGATTTCCCAACTGCTTGATAACCAGTTTTTGAATATTACATGAATACTACATGCAGTTTCTGCCCATAGGACTGTATGGCTGTAAACAAGCATTTCCTCTCTAAGCAGAGAATTGTTTACATATTACGAAATTGTTTAAACGCAACAAAACAAAATGGTGTACATTACAAATCAGGGAAATGAAAATTAAACCACAACGAGACACTAATGCACAATCATGGGAATGGTAGACTTTAAAGGATGACAATACCATTGTGGAGCAACCGGAACTCTCGCCTCTACTGCTGGGAATGTAAATTCATACAACCACCCGGAAAAACTAGTCGGCTACACCTATGTTATGACTCAGCATTCGACTTCTAGGTGAGGCCTGAGAGCAATGAGTGCTTCTGAGAGCAAAAGACCATGTTCAAGAATGTTCACTGCAACTTTATTTGTAAAAGCCAAGAGTGAAGAGCAACCCAAATCTATCAACAGTAGAATGGCTAAATAAAATTGTGGTATATTCATACAAAGGAACAATACTCAATTAAAAAAAGAACAAACTGCTGCCACAGGCAAAATATGGTTGAATCTCCTCAATGAAATATTAAGCAAAATAAGCCAGACACAAGAGCATGTACTTTTTGATTCCATGCATAAGAGTACATCCTGTATGATTTCTCTTGTATAATTTCATTCAAGAATAAGCATAACTAATCTATTATGTTAGAAGTGGGATTGGTGGTGGTTGGGGTATTAACTGGGAAGGGACAAAAGGGACCGTTTTAGGGCACTGCAAGTTATGGTCCATATCTTGATTTCGATGGTGATTACATGTTGTTCTTAAAAAAAAATGTTGTTCTTAGCTGCCATCAAATCAGCTCCGACTCATGGCGACTGTATGTATAACAAAATGAAGCACTGCCGAGTCCTGCACCATCTTCATGATCCTTGCTATGTTTGAGTCCACTGTTGTAGCCACTGTGTCAATCCACCTCACTGAGAGTTTTCCTCATTTTCGCTGACCCTCTACTTTACCACACATGATGTCCTGCTCTAGCAATTGGTCTTTCCTGAAGATGTGTTCAAAGTAAGTGATTCAAAGTCTCAACATCCTCACTTCTAAAGAAAATTCTGGTTGTATTTCATAGACTTGTGCATATTGAGCCAAATGCTGAAGATGTGTACTTTGTTCTAGGTATGTCACAAAACAATAAAGAACAGAAGTATGTAAGGACAGGCTAGTACACTGCTTGCTCCCTCCATGTTCTCAGAAAGAAGAGAACAGAGGGAGAGTGGAAAACCCTCAGTGGAGCCACCTGTGGACAGGCAGGGGCCAGCACAGAGCTGGGCTGACTCAATCTGCTATCCATTCTAGTCCAGACACCCACACTGAAAAGCTGGATGGCCCTGCTCAAGTCACTTAGTTTCCTCATTGGTGACATGATAGTGATGACAGTAATAGCCAGTTGTGGGGATTAAACAAAATAATATATGTAAAGGAGTCATGAGCCATACCATGAGGCCCTCCAGCTGTCCAGGCGACTACCCAGAATTTTCTTACATTTATATTTACATTGTATTTTGCTTTAATTTTTTCTTTTACCAGACAGGACTCTGAATATCAATTGTGGATGTCCTGGTCCATCCAGATAATGGCTTCTCTATGTTCGTAAGGGAGCCCTGGTAGCGCAGTGGTTAAGAGTTTGGCTGTTCAAACTCACCAGCTGCTCCTTGGAAACCCTATGGGACAGTTCTACTCTATCCTATAGGGTTGCTATGAGTCAGAATTGACTTGATGGCAATGGGCGTTGTTTGGTTTTATATTTCTATGAACTAAATTTCCAAGTACATTCAGTAAAAACCCCAGACCCCCGAGGCTTTCTACATGCTAAAGTAATCCGGCCACTGTTAGTTCTTTCAGATCACTTTTGGAACCCTAAAAAAAATAGAGATGCCAGATCCTTAGTGCAGAACTACATGATGATTTTATCACCCTCACAAGTCCTAAAGGCTACCAAATTCTAAAATCCTAAGAGTTTTCTACAGGAGCCCTTGTGGCGTAGTGATTAAATGTTTGGCTGCTAATCGAAAATCCACCAGCCACTCCTCAGGAAAAAGATGTGACAGTCTGCTTCCATAAGGATTTACAGAAACTCTATGGGGGCAGTTCTAGTCTGTCCTATAGGGTCGCTATGAGTGGGAGTCAACTCAAAGGCAGTGAGTTTTGGTTGGTGCACCCCTGCTCAAGTCCTGCCCCCCAACTCAGTTTGCTTTCGGCCTCTTCATGATGAATTCCAAGGAGGTTCTTCCAGTAGCTATCAGTCAAATGAAGGACCATCTCCCAAGCCAGCCATTCGGTGGCCAGGCATGACACACAGGCTCTGAGAACATCAGTAATTCAGCTTTCCAAGTGTCAGGGCTTCTGACAGTCTCACACAGCAATGTCACTTATGGGCCTAGATGACCCAGGCAACTACAGTCACTTTGCAGGACACACTGGAGTTTTGGGTTAACTCATGTGTCCTCCCTGCAAAACTGTAGTCAAGCCACATGCTAAGCCAGTTGCCACCTAGTTGACTCTGACTCACAGCGCCCCCATGTGTGTCAGAGTAGAACTGTGATCCAGAGGGTTCTCCAAGGCTGCCTTTCTTTCAAGGCACTTCTGGGTGAAATCAAACCTCTAACATTTTGATTAGCAGCCGAGTATGTTACCCATCTGCACCACCCAGGAACCCCAGCCCCATGGAGCAGGACATAACACTCCCTGCAGTGGAGAGAGCTACCAATGTGCCAGGTACACAACCTGGACCTTTCACAGCCGCTGCCTCTCCAGCCCTTCCCCTCTTCCGCCACCGGCTGCAGGCTCAGCTCACATGTTGCCTTCTGTATCAGGGAGGGTTTGCATCACCCAGGGACACCCTCGGAAACCCTGGTGGTGTAAGAGCCACAGCTGCTAATCAAAAGGTTGTCAGTTCAAATCCACCAGGCACTCCTTGGAAACTCTATGGGGTAGTTCTACTCTGTCCTATAGGGTCGAGATGAGCTGGAATCGACTTGAGGGTGGCAGGTTTGGTTTTCAGTACACCCTGAGAGCTCCTCTTCTGACTGTATGATACACCCTCTATCACCGCTTTTCACCACACATTGGAGTTTTCAGTTAACACGCATGTCCTCCCTGTAAACTTTCAGTGCTTTAAGACCAGATATTTTATTTTTATGTTTCCAGCTCCAGGGCCTGATACACAATAGATGCTGAATTCATTCAACAAATGAACTGAAGGAAGGAAGGAAGTGGCACACTAAACACCTTGAAGTGTCAGTGTGATTCTCAGCATTGTAATAGATTATTGATCTGTTTGAAGGTTCTGGTCTGAAATCACGACCCATCAGATGAGATTCCGTTTTCTCTCAAGAGAGGCAGTTAACCTGAGAACCATATTCCCCGACATTTTCTCCTTCATAGGTCTGGCCTCACACCACCCTCACCCCACACCACTGTGAGAAGGAAATAAAGAGGAAGTGTTTGCTTGCATCATCCTTCTCTCTCCCCACTCTCCTACCTTCTGGATTTGTCTGAAATAACAGCACTACTATAGGGTCAACGTGGTTGGAATTGACTCAACGGCCATGGGGTGAGGTAAGGGTACCACAGCAACAACAGGGACAATTACTTTGTCCCCATGACTTATGCCCAAACATTCTCATGATAGTGTTATTTATAATAGTGGTAAGTCAAAAACACCCCATAAGTAAAACAATGGAGGGATAATTATGCAAACCATGATATATTTACTCAATATCTTATGCATAATTTTTAAAAAAGGTTTACGAAAAATATTTCAAAGACAGGAAAATTATTATGGTATAACGTTAAGAGAGAAAAAGCAGCAGGATGAAATCATACAGTGGACAGTGTGATCCCAAATAGTAGAAATATATGTATAATAAAAATATTGGAAGAAAATTAAACAAAATACTAAAAGCATTTATTTCTGAGTAGTGGAAGTTCTTTGTATTGTTCTGAGTTTTGTTGATTTTGAACACCTTTATAATTTTAAAAGTAATTTAAAAATACTTGTCATGTCAAGTAAAAACAACAACAACAACAACCTGTGTGTTTTTAGAGCAGGAAAATTCAGATGCTTCCCAGTGGGGAGAGAAACGACGTGTGGAGTGAGAACAGTCACGTTCCCTGGGCTTGGGAATGTGGAGTTAAAAACCCTTCTCTCTGTTCACTTCTAGTTCTGTTAGAGATACAGTCAGTAAAGAAGATGGATGGCAACTTCCTGTTTCTTGCTCTCAAGAACCAAGGATTTCAAGCATCAAACATAAAATCTAAAGTGAAGCCCCGGGGGAAAACACTATCTTTTTATCATCTGTAATTCATCTTTCCTCCGGCCTTTTCTCTGAAATATGCACACAGCCTGCACTCAAGAAACACTTTTCAGGAAAGTGGGCAATTGCTGAAGAGAAATACAGTGCCACTCAAAGTGTGGTTCTGCAGGGTCCCTACCTCCTGGGAGCATCTTTGTATAGAAAATCTCAGGCCCACCACAGAGCACAGCACTGGAACTCCTGGGGATAGGGCCCAGGATCTGTGTTTTAACAAGCTCTCTAGGAAGATTCTTATGCACACTGTATGTGGAGAAGAACTTCTAAGACTTAAGTGGTCTAGACTCTAATTAACCTCACTTTAACTCTTAAGAAAATAAAAAAGAAAGGAGTGGGAGAGAATTTCAAAGTAGTACTGTGCTAGCAAATGTTTAACAGCTGGGCTTCTGGGGGAAAAAAGCCCTGATGTATATAATTTCCTTGGCTTATTTCCGCCGTAAGCGATTCTTAGCTACCCATGTGATGTCACCAAGCTCGGGGTTGTGGAGACGTGTGCTCGGTGGCTTCTGAAGGCGGGAACGAGCCGGCGGCATTCCACCTAATCAGGCTCCTGCTGGAGGCGATGGTGAGTATAAAAGACAAGTTGCTGCCAACCCCGACTCATGGCGACCCCAAGTGTGTCGCGGAGTAGAGCTGTGCTCCACGGGGTTTTTGATGGCTGGTTTTTTTGGAAGTAGATTGCTAGGTCTTTGTTCCGAGGCACCTCTGGGTGGACTTGACCCTCCAACGTGTGGGTTAGCAGTCAAATGCATTACCCTCTTTTGGTTAGATCAAACGCACTGCCCAGGGACTCCGGAGGTGAAGACGAGGACTCGATCATTCATTGTGTTCCCTCACCATTTGTGAACGGAAACCTCTATAAAGCTGGAAGCAGAGTCTGAGATGAAGGAGGACAAGGGGCAAACGGGATCCCATAAATCCCAGAGGATGATACATATGGCATTTCTCATAAACTGCCAAAAGCACATGAAAGAGCTGACAAAAGCATCGAAATCAGAAGTTGTAAAACATAAGCCTTCGTTCTGTTTGTTCTTTGATCATGTAAGCTTGTCATTATATTAAAAAATAAAAACCAAGAAAACCGATGAACACTTTCAAATATTTCACTTACGATACAACTTCGATCAGGCCATCCACCCAGCTGATTTCCTAACCAGTTAAACGGAAGCTAACACATCTCCTGTAACTTCTTGTTTAGAGAGCTATAGAATGGCAGTCTTGGTGGGACCGCCCACTAGCACTTCCAAAAAATATTTACTGCCTGCAGCATATCGATGTTGCTGTGCCGACTCAGGAATCCCTGCTTGGCTGCTAACCAAAAGGCTGGAGGTTTGGGTCCACCCGGAAGGCATCTCAGAACAAAGGCTTGTTGATCTACTTCCAAAAAATCAGCCATTGAAAACTCTGTGGAGCACAGCTCTATTCGGATACACACAGGGTCTCTGTGAGTTGGGGTCGCCATGAGTTGGTGTTAACTCCATGGTATCTGGTTGGTTTTTATGCCTAATCAAGAGAAAAGTTACCTTTCTAATTCAGGTAAATTTCTCTAAATGTATACTTTTAGTTTACAAACTGATAATGCCAAATGATACATTCTTTATTTCTAACTTGTAATATGACATCTTTGGTAACGTTACTGCTATTGTTAACTGCGGTCCAGTTCATTCTGACTCATGGTGACCCCACGTGCGCAGAGTAGAACTGCTCCAGAGTTTTCAAGGCTATATCTTTTAGAAGCAGAGCTCCAGGGCTATCTTCAGAAACACCTCTGGGTAGGCCGAATGCCAATCTTTCGGCTAGTGGTCTAGGGCGTAAACATTTGTGCCACCAAACGGGCTCCTCTTTGACAACAGAAAGTAGTACACAGCAGGGATTAGGACATGTACCCCAGATTAAATCAACATGAGGTTCAAGACACACACACTATACTACATCATCATCTTTCTGAACCTTCAACAAGCTGTTAAACACTCCGAGACTCAGTTTTCTCATTTGTAAAATGAGTTTATAAGAGGGTCTAGATATAATTATTGCAGGATTTGAAAAGATAATGCAAGCGATATGCTTTATACTATAGACTAGCCATTAGTATTAGAGGTAGTATTTGATGGGCTAAGTTTTATTTTTCTCAACTTCTCCCCACTTATCAAACATGATGCAGCTCAACCAACTTTCCTTTTAATATCATTAGATGATATTTAAAGATTGAGAAATTCAGCCTCTTTGTCATACCTTTGCTTTTTAATGCAAAAAAATGAGTGCAAAGATAAATGCAAATTCTATCCAGAGCTGAAGAAAAAGAGCAAGTTCAAGAAGCAAATAGAACCAGCATAAGCAATCGAGCCAAACTCCTGGGCTTGACATAAAACTGAGGCCAGTCACTGTACGTGTTAATCCATGCCATGCTCACTCCACAATGCTGCACCTCTCACTTTCCCCAGTATATATAACACAAACTTAGGACAGGAAAAGAAACTTACCCACTAAATTTTCTTTATCCTGCTTCTCAGGGGAGGCCGCCCCAGAATCCATCTCATGCTGGAGAAGCTTCTACCCTTGGTAAATTTTCATGTGTTTGGAGCTTTTTTTTTTGGAGCCAGGCCTGGGTCCCAAGCAGCACTCCAGGTGTGTCTCAGAGAGGGGTAGAGGAGAAAGACAGCGTGAGGGAGTGAGAAAGGCCCTTCTCTTTAGTGAATACCCTAAGGAGGAGTTACCCTGGTGAGGGAAGCCTGTTTACACAACATAGAAAGATTTTTTTCTCGTAAGTTCAGACTATCTTTGTTCACAGAGAAAATTCAAAAGAACATGATCTTCTAGTGGTTTAATTTTCTACATCGTTTATATTTTATAAAACATGCACCTTATGTAATCTGTTCACCACAATAAACTCTCAGGTACACAGGGCAAGTGTAGTCATCTCGATGTTCAGATAAAGAAATGTAACCCAGTTCATTCATTCTACACACTGCAGTGAATGATCCGCTCCTGTCATCATGCTGCTTAAAATAACCCAATTGCTAACATGGTAGTGACTAAACTCCTGATCATCCTACAAGACCCGGGTGGTCTGGCCTCTCTCTCCCTTTCCAGCCTCACTCACATTATGCTCCCCTCACCCTCTCAGCAATGACTGTCTTGGCTTTCTATCAGTCCCTCTAAAGCTTCATGTGTCCTCTTGCCACAGGGCCTTCACACATATTATCATGTGTATAATTATTTGGTTAATGTTTGTTTCCTCCTCTAGACCAGGGCTTGGCAAACTACAACCCACCAGCCAATGCAGTTCATCTCCTGTTTTCGAAAATAAAGTTTTATTGGAACACATCCATGTCCATTTTTTTTCCTATTGCCTAGAACATCTTTTGCATTGCAATGGCAGAGTTGAGTAGTTGCCATAGAAACTGGACAGGCTACAAGCCTAAATTATGTAATATCTGGCTCTTTTCAGAAAAAGTTTGCTGACTCCTGGTGAACAATACAAATTCCAGGAGAGAAGCAACTATGTCTGCTGTTATACAATCGTATTGGCAGCCTTGACAACAATGAGGCACGTAGTTGATGCTCAAAGGTATTTGTGGAGTGAATAAATAAGCGAATAAATAAATTTTCAAGGATAACAGCAGCTCACAAATGGAAAAACTTTTTCTTGAATCCAGATCTTGAGGCTCCTGCCTCCAAGTTTCTTCTTACATCATACCACCTGGAATCAAGGACAGCTTTGAGTTTATTCCAGTACTGAAAACAACGATTTCCTAACTTTCTGAGATTTTCAACTCTGATATCAATAACACAAATAATGTTTTCTTTTTTTTGGTAACAAAATAAAACCATCATTGGTCTTCCCTGGTGATCTTGTTTTTTCTAGTCCTTTTTTTTCTTCCAACCATGTAGTTATTTCCTTCTAGCAACTTCATCTTTAAACACTTCCAGGTCGTGAATTACTTTTGCTGACTACTTGATAATCCTAATCGCCTTCCCCCATAAACTCAGATTATAGTGATAACCATGACTGCCATCCACATGCTGTAATTAGGAAAATTAGTACAGAATATCGGAGCTTTGGGAACAGGAGCTGGGAACTGGAAACACAGATTAACACAGACACACATGCACTGTTCAGTGTCTGGAGAGCACAGAGGCTTTCTGCTCCATTTTTCCCACACCTTTGGTTAGGGCTCAGTGTGGAAATGATGCCAGAGCCACAGAAGGTGAGAGCAGCTTGGGGCTCAGATAGCCTAGGTGGATGGAAATAAGTCCTGGCGCTACCATAAACTAGCTGTGTGACCTTGGGTGAGTTATTTAACCTTGGTGGGTTTCATTTTTCTCATCTGTAAGATAGGATAATAATAGTTATCTAACAGAGTTGTTTGTGTGATAATTACATGAAAAAAAAGTACATGTAAAATACTCAGGATAGTGACTGGCATTAATAAATGGTAACCTGCTACAGCTGCTAACCAAAAGGTTGGCAGTTCTAATCCAGCAGGCACTCCTTGGAAGCTCTATGGGGCAGTTCTACTCTGTCCTATAGTGTTGCTATGAGTTGGAATCAACTTGACAGCAATCGGTCTGGTTTTTTGGTTTTGGTGGAGCCCCTGGAGACCTGGTGGCACAGTGATTTAGGAACTCAGCTGCCAGCCAAAAGGTCGGCACTTCGAATCTACCAGCCGCTCCTATGCTCCTATGGGGCAGTCCTACTCTGTCTTATTTTTTTATGAGTCAGAATTGACTCGATGGCATCAAATTTTTTGGTTTTTTTTTGGCGGAGTCCCTAGGTGGTACAAAGCATAAGCACTTGGCTTCTGAAAGGTTGGAGGTTCCTGTCTACCCAGCAGCATCTTGGAAGAAAGGCCTGTTAATCTGCTTCCAAAAAGTCAGTCATTGAAAACCCTCTGGAGCGCAGTTCTACTCTGACACACATGGTGTCGCCATGAGTCAGAGCTGGCTCCACAGCGACTGGTTTGTTTTTTAAAGTTTTATTATTACCATGAACGGGAGCTGGACTCTATTTCTCAAGCCCCAGTTATTTCCTTTCTAAAGTGGGAACGTTGGCTTAATTCTCACAATTTCAGTCTTTCCCTCAAGCTTCAAAAAAAAAAAGTGAATGAAAATTAGTGATTTATTAGGTATACCAAAACGTCCGTCAGTTCTCTTCTCTTCCTCCCTCCTGTGCTGTTCCTCTAGTTGGCTAAATACGTGCCGACTTGAGGCACCTTCCTGGTTCCCTGATGTCAATAGATTCCCTTCTGTTTCTTCCTGGCCTCTCCTTTATCACACATCATCGTCACCACTTTGTCACTAACTTCTCTCAGAGGAAAACTTTCTGTTCCTACTCTTTCTCATGATCAGGCCACACTCTTCCCCTAGACCAGAGGCCCCTTTTCCTCTGAATCAGAGGCCCCGCCAGGCCATGCAGCCAGGTGTTCGGGAGGTGCTAATTTAGCTGATTTTGAGTATACCTTCTCCTTCGTGCTGGCCAAATACCACTTGTGCGGGTGCTGCCTCGCTAGGGGCAAGGTTCCAAACAGCCATCACATAATTGCTCCCAGGAGACAGCTGAGAAGAGGCCTGAGGGCACTTGCTACAAATACATCCCCTTGGAAGATGACTAAGCAACTGTTTTTCTTCTTCCTGCAAAATGTCCCAAATATCTCAGCCTAGAAAGCAAGCAGGGATTTAACAAGTCAGAAGCACCCACAGCAAGCTGAGTCCCTGACTCGGAGCTTCAGGAAACGAATGACACATGAGCCCATTTTCAAATGCTTCCTCTTTCTTTGTCTACACACAATAAACCATTAGGCCCAAGTGATGAATTCTCATCTCCCCTCTATCCTGGGAGATTGGAAATCTCTGGAAGGTGCTACCGATGAAGATTTTTCTGTTTCCACACTTTCATCCTATCAGTTCCTGCACTTAGGAGCGGATTAAGCAGTAAGCAAGGTATGCACAGGCTTACAGTAAACCAGGTAAGCATGGACTTAATTGTGCTTACTTACTAATCTGTAGCACACAATTTCACATGGGTCTCACCACATCAAAGATGACGTGAAAAGGTGAAATTGTGCACTACAGATAGTAAGTAAGCTCAAGTAAGACCGCACATATCTTGCTTATTGGGTAACCAGTCTCTGCCTGCCCTAGGGAAAGTAGGAATGAGGAGAGCTACGCGTTTAAAGGAGTCCCTCAGTGATGCAAACAGTTTATGTGCTCGGCTGCTAATGGAAACGTTGGAGGTTTGAGTCCACTCAGAGGCACCTTGGAAGAAAGGCCTTGAGATCTACTTCTGAAAAATCAGCTACTAAAAACCCTATGGAGCACCATTCTGCTCTGACACACATGGGGTCGCCATGAGTCGGAGTTGACTCCATGGCAACTGGTTATGTGTTTAAAAGCTCTAATTCTATTCCCACTCTTAACATACAGGATAAAAATAAATAAATAAACCAAACCCGTTGCCATCGAGTCAATTCCAACTCATCAGGGTGGAACTGCCCCATAGGGTTTCCAGGGAACGGCTGGTGGAATCCAACTGCTGACCTTTTGGTTAAGAGCAGCCGAGCTCTTAACCACTTCGCCACCAGGGTTCCCACATACAGGATGTCCGCCCCTAAATACGTGTATTGACTTTTCCAAATGTTCATCTTAGAGCACAAACCCTATATGGAAACAATCCACTCCAGCCTCGGACCTCTCTCCTTTCCCAAGCTTCTGGTTCCAAGAACCATTCTTTCTCGCTAAAGTGCACACAGATACTCCAGAACATTGGATGCTCTCTTAGGAGACCATTCTCTGCCCTTTCCTCTGACTTCCCTAACTTTTCCCCAGTACACATCATCCATTCTATGTCATTCATTCCCGTCTACGCAGTTCTTGAATTCCCACAGCTTGAAATACCAAATTCTTTCTCCAGATCTGAGGATCTTCATCGTGGTAACTGCCAAAACTGCAACTCTGACCCAGGCCTCTCACCAGAATAATACATACTTTTCACTATCAGCTGACTAAATATCTACCCAGATATCTCTGTAGCCCCTCTCTCCCCAATTTAACATGCTAGCCATTAGAAAGCAATCTATTGAATTAATATTTTTATTATGGAAATCTGTTGATATATATTATACAATGAATATATGTATATCTCCAGTGTGTGTGTGTTTATTGAGTAAAAGGAATAACAATGACTCTACCACCCAACCTCAGAACTAGAACATTACCAGTATCTTTGAAGCTTCTTGAGCATTTCTTCCCAGGTCCCATTCCCTGCCTTCCTGGAACCACAATCCAGAATTTTATTTATTATGTTCTTGATTCTAAAGTGTTTTTTAATTTATTATTTTATATGAATGTATCTCTAAATAATGTATTATTTGATTTTGAGCCATATTAAAATAGTCATCTGTGATTGCTTTTATCGGTCTACATTTCTAAGATTCACCCACGCTGCCACAAGAGCTGTTGTTTGTACATCTTCAGGGCTCTTTAATACATCACGTGTAAATAGACCCCAATCTGTTTACTCATTTGGATCATTTCCAAAGTTTTTGTTATTACAAATAAGGCTACCACGAACATTTTTCTACATATTTCTGGTGCATACATGCAATGCTTTCTCTAGGTCCTAGAATCAAGGGGCTTCATTCATGTTCAACTTTACAAGATTGTTGTGACCAACTTTGCAAATTGTTTCCAGAGTGGTTTATACCAATCTCATCTTCTACTAGCAGTGGGCGGACAGATAGGCCTTTGCTCTACAACCTGGATGCTTGTTGACTGTTAGACCTTTCATACTTGACCATCCAGCGGGTATAAAATAGTATATTATTGTTATCTGAATTTAGATTTCCCGATTTTTAATGAAACTGAGCAACTTTCACAAGGCTGTTTACAATTCACATTTTCTCTTCTGTGAATTGCATGTGCATGTCTTTTGCTCTTTCTTGGGAGAGGGGCTTTTTCTTTCTGATTTAAGGGTAGGTTTTATGTATACTTGACTGCTAATCCTCTTAGGCAGTTACATGTATTGCAAATATATCCTCCCAGATGTAGTTTTTCTTTTAACCTTTTTCTAAGATGCCTTTGATATAAAATATATGGTTTCGTTGTATTTAGTGTTTGTGTCTTGATAAAAAAAAAATCCTTCCTTTCCTAATTACTTAAAGATATTCCCCTACATTTTCTTTTAGAAGTTTAAGTTATTTATTCTTTTGAATTTAAATCTTGAATCCACCCTCAAACCAAAAACCAAACCCAGTGCCGTTGAGTCAATTCCAACTCATGGCAATCCATTCAGTTGCTTTTTATGCCTGGTGTGGTGTAGGGATCCATTTTAATTTCCTTTCATATAGGTAGCCAATTATCACACAACCTTATTAACTGATCTGCCCTGCCAGCTCTGTTATAAATCATTTCCACGTATGAGTGGGTCCCCATGGGTTTTCTATTACACTCCACTATCAATTTTGTTTTTATGTGGTTAGCTGCCCTAGAGTTGGCCTTGACCCATGATGCCCCACGCACAACAGAACCAAATGCTGCCCAGTCCTGTGCCATCCCCATGGTCAGTTGTGTATAGCGGCCTTATAATCTATAGGGTTTTCCTTGACAGGTTTTCAGAAGTAGATTTCCAGGTCTTTCTTCCTAGTCAGTCTTAGTCTGGAAGCTCCAATGAAACCTGTTAGCATCATGTTGTTGTTTGCCATCAAGATTCCAGCTCGTAGTGACCCCACAAGACAGCCTAGAACTGCCTCATAGGGTTTCCAGGCTGTAACCTTTATGGAAGCAGATTGGCAGGTCTTTTCTCCCATGGAGGGGCTAGTGAGTTCAAATCTCTGACTTTTCAGTTAGCGGCTGAGCACTTAACCACTGCGTCCAAGAGGGCTCCCTGTTGAGCATCATAGCAACATGTAAGCCTCCACTGACAGATGGGTGGTGGAGGCACATGAGGTGTACTGACCTGGAATGGAACCAGGCATCCTACCTGGAAGACAAGATTTCTACCACTGATCACCACTGCCCCATCTACTTGGTTAACTCCAGGTAACAGTGCATTGTCTTGTTTCGATGGCTGTCTGTTTTGATATTTGATCCATCAGGTCCCTCGATCTTGTTCATTGTCTTCAGCAGTGTTTTGGCATGTCTTCACCCTTTGGTCTTATGCATAATTGTAAAATAAACTTGTAAAATATATTGAAAGCTGTCGAGATTTGGATTGGAATTTCATTGAATTCACAGATTAACTTGAGGAATTTGATACCTTTAAGGATATACATTACAGTATTCATAAACATGATCACTGTGTATCTCTGTTTATTTAGGATTTCTTTACTACTTTTCATAAATTTAAAAACAATTCTTCATAAAGTTGTTACTCATAATTTGCTAGATTATCCCCAGATAACATAGGATTAAAAATGTTTAAAAATGCAACTGACTTTTGAATATTCATTTTGTATCTGTAAATCTCACTACCTTATTAATCCTGATTTGTTACCTCTGAATTTTGATAGCTTTATATCTTTGTTTCCAGTCCAATCCCTTTACTCTATTTTATTCTATTTTCATTGCACTGGATCGATTTGATGGCAGTGGGTTTTGGGTTGGGATAGTACCTGTGGTACAATGTTGAATAGAAGTGATGACACACTGTCCTTAACTGGTCTTGTAAGCAAATGCCACTCCTGTTCTTGTCCTGTCTTATTAGCTGATTGAAATAAGATGGACACTGACCGCAAGGGAAACAGAGTGGCAAGTTTATTGCCTGCACATACAAGGAGAGCCTGGGGTCTAGTAACCATAAGGCCTGCTCGCTGTCTAAAGGGGCTTGGGGAGCTTTTTGTTTACAATGGCGTCAGGGGTTGGGTTTGGTGCCGGGAACTTTCCGCCCTTGGCCCTCCCATGCCCATATTTGGAGGTCCAGATATTACATCATCTTCCGTCGGATGTGCCTGTAGTGGAACCCCTCACTTCTAAAAATGGTGTCGGGTGAAATCATGGACTGGGAAATACCGTTCCTTTTGGATTGATGGCGCAGGACCGGGCAATGTTTCATTCTGTTGTACATAGGGACGCTATGAGTTGGAACTGGCTGGACCCTCTACTTTATTGAGCATGATGACCCTCTCCAGGGACTGATCCCTCCTGATAACATGTCCAAATTATGTGAGATGAAGTTTTGTCATCCTTGCTTCTAAGGAGCATACTGGGTATACTTCTTCTAAGACAGATTTGTCCGTTCTTTTTGCAGTCCATGGTATGTATATTCAATATTCTTCACCAACACCATAATTCAAAGGCATCAATGCTTCTTCAGCTTTCACACACGAGGTGATTGAAGACTCCATGGCTTGGGTCAAGCTCACCTTAGTCTTCAAGGTGACATCTTTGCTTTCCAACACTTTAAAAAGGTCTTTTGCAGCAGATTTGCTCAATGCAATGCATCATTTGATTTCTTGACTGCTGCTTCCATGGCTGTTGATTGTGGATGCAAGTAAAGTGAAATCCTTTCGCAACTTCAATCTTTTCTCCATTTATCATGATGTTGCTTATTGGTCCAGCTGTGAGGATTTTTGTTTTCTTTATGTTGAGGTGTAATCCATAGTGAAGGCTGTGGTCTTTGATCTTCATTAGTAAGTGCTTCAAGTCCTCTTCACTTTCAGCAAGCAAGGTTGTGTCATCTGCATAACACAGGTTGTTAATGAATCTTCTATAGTTCAGCTTCTCAGATTATTTGCTCAACATACCACGGATTAGGAGTTATAAACTCCACTCGTTTTCAGCTCTTACCCTAAAATCTCACCAGGCATATTTAAATTAAAAAAGTAATCAGCATCACAATGCCCCTCCTGAAGACAAAGACTTGGGAACACCAATTTTGAGCACCCCTTCCAATTAACTTGCTAATGTCTAATGTTTCATTTAACTGACCAATTTAGGCATGGTTTACCAATATGTTGTGCCATGTTTGAAAAAGAACAAAGGCTCATTAAATGTGATTTGAAGTAAAGTATTTCCTATTATTCTATCACACCAACTATATTTTATAAATACAGGGGCTAAACTCCTCTGGCAGGTCAAACGTGAGGCTTAAAATTATGGCTCATTGATTACATGAACTGACAGATTTTGCAAATCGTATATAGATTATCTTTCAAAAACATTAAAAACAATATCCTTTAGTCTAAATCTATGCTGAACAGTAAATTTATATTCAAGGCTTCAGACGACACTTCCAGTTGGTGACTACCTCAAGCATTAGGAAAATTACTTTAAATAACAAAGCACTGAGAATGTTAGAAAATAGATTTTTTGCAATAATTGGTACAAGTTCATAGTCTCTTTTTCTTCAGGCTAGAATGGTGAACGAGTGCCCATCATTAGTGGTTTATTCTACTATGATAAGAAATACATCACATTCCCACGAGTATTATACATTATACGGGTAAACTGTCCTTAACCTGTCCTTGTTTGAATGTAGACTCCCTGACACACTGGGCACTTCTATGCCTGACACTGACCAGTGGAATTAAAGCTTGGCATCTTAGGCTGGTTCTCTAGAAAAGCAAAACCAGTAAAGTGTATGAATGTGTATATATATACAAAAAAATTATTACTATCAAGGAAGTGGCTCACATGATTGTAGAGGCTAGAACATTCCAAGTCCATGGATCAGGATAGAGGCTTCTCCTGATTCACGCAGCCGCAGGAGCTAGCAGACTGAAGATTGGCAGGTGGGAGAGTAGGGCTCTTGCTCACATGCTATGAAGACTGATAAATCCCAAGATCAGCAGGCAAGACCACAAGGCTTCTTCTGATTCAGGTAGCAGCAGGGGCTGGAGAACCCAAGATCGGCAGGTTAGAGAGCAGGGTTCTGGTTCACAGGCTGTGAAGATCAACGAATCCCAAGATCAGCCAGCAAGACCGCAAGGCTTCTCCTGATCCACGTAGCTGCAGAGGCTGGCGAACCCAAGATCGGCAGGTTGGAGAGCAGGGCTCTTGCTCACAGGCTGTGAAGGTCAACAAATCCCAAGATCAGCAGTTAAGCTGCTAGCTTAAGTTCCAAGAGCCAGAAGTCAAATGAACAGGAGGCAGCTACAGGATCCAGAGAGGCAAAAGCCAGAACATCCACTTATATTTAGATGCAGGCCACACGCCCAAGGAAGCTCCCTTTCAACTGATTGGCTACTCACAGCAAATTCCATCATGGGGGTGATCAAATATAATCACTCAGAATCATGGCCCAGCCAAGATGACACACAATCGCAACCATCACACTTGGTGTCACCGCTTTCTCTTCCCGGAGACATACCTTTTTTAGAATGCTACTCCAAACACATCAGGCTTACTAGGAAACCCAAAACCATTCTGCCTTACGAAATCCATACTTCTGGAATGGCATTACCATTCACCCAACCCAGAAACCTTGCCTTATCAATTCAACCTCCACAATCTCTGAAATGTTCCTCTGTTCCATTTTCTTATTGGCAAGCCTCACAATCTTCATTTTTGGAATTCATTGCCTCTACGTGTCTGTCAGTTTGTCGTACTGTAGGGGCTTCCGTGTTGCTGTGATCCTGGAAGCTATGCCACCGGTATTCAGATACCAGCAGGGTCACCCACGGAGGACAGGTTTCAGCAGAGCTTCCAGACTAAGACAGACTAGGAAGAAGGACCCAGCAGTTTACTTCTGAAAAGCATTAGCCAGTGAAAACCTTATGAATAGCAGCAGAACACTGTCTGATATAGTGCTGGAAGATGAGCCTCCCCGGTTGGAAGGCACTCAAAAGATGACAGGGGAAGAGCTGCCTCCTCAAAGTAGAGTCGACCTTAATGACGTGGATGGAGTAAAGCTTTCGGGACCTTCATTTGCTGATGTGGCATGACTCAGAATGAGAAGAAACAGCTGCAAACATCCATTAATAATTGGAACCTGAAATGTACGAAGTATGAATCTAGGAAAATTGGAAATTGTCAAAAATGAAATGGAATGCATAAACATTGATATCCTAGGCATTAGTGAGCTGAAATGGACTGGTATTGGCCATTTTGAATTGGACAATCACATAGTCTACTATGCTGGGAATGACGACTCGAAGAGGATGGTGTTGCATTCATCATCAAAAAGAACATTTCAAGATCTATCCTGAAGTACAACGCTGTCAGTGATAGGATAATATCCATACACCTACAAGGAAGACCAGTTAATACGGCTATGATTCAAATTTACGCACCAACCACTAGGGCCAAAGACGAAGAAATAGAAGATTTTTATCAGCTGCTGCAGTCTGAAATTGATCGAACATGCAATCAAGATGCATTGATAATTACTGGTGATTGGAATGCAAAAGTTGGAAACAAAGAAGGATCAGTAGTTGGAAAATATGGCCTTGGTGATAGAAACAATGCCAAAGATCGAATGATAGAATTTTGCCAGACCAACGACTTCTTCATTGCAAATACCTTCTCGCACCAACATAAACGGCGACTATACACATGGACGTCGCCAGATGGAACACACAGAAATCAAATTGACTACATCTGTGGAAAGAGACGATGGAAAAGCTCAATATCATCAGTCAGAACAAGAACAGGGGCCGACTGCGGAACAGACCATCAATCGCTCATATGAAACTGAAGAAAATCAGAGCAAGTCCACGAGAGCCAAGATATGACCTTGAGTACATCCCACCTGAATTTAGAGACCATCTCAAGAATAGATTTGACCCATTGAACACTAATGACTGAAGACCAGATGAGCTGTGGAATGACATCAAGGACATCATCCATGAAGAAAGCAAGAGGTCACTGAAAAGACAGGAAAGAAAGAAAAGACCAAGATGGATGTCAGAGGAGACTCTGAAACCTGCTCTTGAGCGTCGAGCAGCTAAAGTAAAAGGAAGAATTGATGAGGTAAAAGAAATGAAGATCTCAAAGGGCCTCTCAAGAAGACAAAATAAAGTATTATAATGACGTGCAAAGAGCTGGAGATGGAAAACCAAAAGGGAAGAATACGCTCGGCGTTCCTCAAGCTAAAAGAACTGAAGAAAAAATTCAAGCCTCGAGTTGCAATAGTGAAGGATTCCATGCGGAAAATATTAAACGATGCAGGAAGCATCAAAAGAAGATGGAAGGAATACACAGAGTCATTATACCAAAAAGAATTAGTTGATATTCAACCATTTCAAGAGGTGGCATATGATCAGGAACCGATGGTACTGAAGGAAGAAGTCCAAGCTGCTCTGATGGCATTGGCAAAAAACAAGGCTCCAGGAATTGATGGAATATCAATTGAGATGTTTCAACAAACAGATGCAGCACTGGAGGTGCTCACTCGTCTATGCCAAGAAATATGGAAGACAGATTCCTGGCCAACTGATTGGAAGAGATCAGTATTTATGCCTATTCCCAAGAAAGGTGATCCAACCGAATGTGGAAATTATAGAACAATATCACTAATGTCACACGCAAGCAAAATTCTGCTGAAGATCATTCAAAAACAGCTGCAGCAGTATATCGACAGGGAACTGCCAGAAATTCAGGCCAGTTTCAGAAGAGGACGTGGAACCAGGGATATCATTGCTGATGTCAGATGGATCCTGGCTGAAAGCAGAGAATACCAGGAGGATGTTTACCTGTGTTTTATTGATTATGCAAAGGCATTCGACTGTGTGGATCATAACAAACCATGGATAACACTGCGAAGAATGGGAATTCCAGAACACTTAATTGTGTTCATGAGGAACCTTTACATAGATCAAGAGGCAGTTGTTCGGACAGAACAAGGGGATACTGATTGGTTTCAAGTCAGGAAAGGTGTGCGTCAGGGTTGTATTCTTTCACCATACCCATTTAATCTGTATGCTGAACAAATAATACGAGAAGTTGGACTATATGAAGAAGAACGGGGCATCAAGATTGGAGGGAGACTCATTAACAACCTGCATTATGCAGATGACACAACCTTTCTTGCTGAAAGTGAAGAGGACTTGAAGCACTTACTAATGAAGATCAAAGACCACAGCCTTCACTATGGATTACACCTCAACATAAAGAAAAAAAAATCATCACAACTGGTCCAATGAGCAACATCATGATAAACGAAGAAAATACTGAAGTTGTCAAGGATTTCATTTTACTTGGATCCACAATCAACACCCATGGAAGCAGCAGTCAAGAAATCAAAAGACGCATTGCATTGGGCAAATCTGCTGCAAAGGACCTCTTCAAAGTATTAAAGATCAAAGATGTCACCCCGAAGGCTAAGGTGTAACTGACCGAAGCCACGGTATTTTCAATCGCATCATATGCATGTGAAAGCTGGACAATGAATAAGGAAGACCGAAGAAGAGTTGATGCTTCTGAATTGTGGTGTTGGTGAAGAATACTGAATATACCATGGACTGCCAGAAGAACGAACAAATCTGTCTTAGAAGACGTACAACCAGAATGCTCCTTAGAAGCAAGGATGGCGAGACTGCGTCTTACATGCTTTGGGCATGTTGTCAGGAGGGATCAGTCCCTGGAGAAGGACATCATGCTTGGCAGAATACAGGGTCAGCGGAAAAGAGGAAGACCCTCAACGAGGTGGACTGACACAGTGGCTGCAGCAATGAGCTCAAGCATAACAACGATTGTAAGGATGGCGCAGGACCGGGCAGCGTCTCGTTCTGTTGTGCCTAGGGTCGCTATAAGTTGGAACCGACTCGACGGCACCTAACAACAAATCCATCTTCCTGAGGCATTGATGGTATAGTGGTGAGCATAGCTGCCTTCTAAGCAGTTGACCTGGCTGGATTCCTGGCCAACTCGAGCCTCTCTTTGGAAACCCTGGTGGTGTAGTGGTTAGGAGTTACAGCTGCTAACCAAAAGGCTGGCAGTTCGAATCCACCAGGCACTCCTTAAAAACCCTATGGGCAGTTCTACTCTGTCCTACACGGTTTTTATGAGTCAGGATTTTTTGTTTAATCCATCTTCCATGCTGCAGCCTAAGTGATTTCAGCAAAGTGCTTTCGGATAAAGTTCCCAACTGTTAACTACAGAACAAACTCCGAACTGCTTGGCATGGTTGACAAGTTATTTGTAATTATGCTCCTCCCTTGCCTTTTCAGCTACATTCAAGCTGGATACTATGTTCCATCAAGTTATAGCAATATGCTCTAATATTGTGTCACGTGTTGTTGCTACTGTAACAGAACACAAATGGATGTCTTTCATAAACGTAAATTTCTTTTCTCACAGTTCTGGGGCCTAAATGTCCCAATGAGGGTCTTCGCTGTGTCAATTCCTTGTCAGTAGGCCCTGGTGTTCCCTGGTTCCTTGAATATTCTCACATAGAATTTGTTCCTCCTTGTGTGTGTCTGTCTGTGTCTCTTCTGCTCTTGTTATAACTTGGAAATGACTAGATTTAGAACCCATCCTACTCGGGTATGATTTAATTAACAAAGAAAACCCTATTTCTAAACATGATTACATGCACAGGTGTAGGGCTTAGGATTCCAACACATACTTTGGGAGGAACATAACCCATAACACATGTCATGTCTTGATTAAAAAAAGAAAAATAAGCCCTTTGCTATTAAATCAATTCCGATTCATAGCGACCCTACAGGACAGAGTAGAACTGCCCCATAGTTTCCAAGGAGTGGCTGGTGGATTTGATCTGCCAACTTTCTGGCTAGCAGCCGTAGCTCTTAACCACTGTGCCACCTAGAGGATATTAATTGTTACTTGTCCTGTCAATGAGAAAGCTTAAGGACTCTCTCAGGCAGTAAGGCACTCACTCCCCTCCCATGTGTTCTCAGAGTATGTGGTGGTACAAATAGCCTGGTATGGTATTAAGTACTTGGTTCAAATTTACCACTTACTCATTGTGTGAGCTTGCATCTTGGCTTCTTTATCTAGTTAATGGGGTTACCTGTGTTATTTCATAGGGTTATTGTGAGATACATAAAACCAGTCCCCAGTAATTATTACAAGGATGCCAAAAAGTTCTCTTCACTTTTATCTAAAGCTTTAAGTGCCCAACATATGACAGATGCCAAGAAGACATCTAAAAGATGAACAGTACCTCTTCTCAAGGGGCTGACAGTACAGCAGAAAGAACCTCAGCAGCATCACACTGTACAGAGATTTCTCAGTAAATTTTTTCTGAATGAATGGCCAACATACATAAGGAATACAATATATCTTTAAAAAGTTTTAGGAATGTAGGCTTTCAACAAAAATTTTCTACATAGATAGTTCCTGGGTTACGAATGAGATCTGTTCCTAGCTGTTATCCCTAAGTCAAATTTTAAGTAAGCAGGTAAGGTGGAACAGGTGCCTACGGTCCTTACTTAGCCTGACTTTAGCACAAGGACAGGCTCGAAGCCTTTTCAGTGATTTAAAAGCTGCACGTGCAGCAAGTGAAGGGGATTGTGATGAAGAATCTGCTGTGAGTAGGGGTTGGTTCCGTTGTTTCGCAAAGTGAGGACAAATTTACATACATTAATGGGCAAGTATGAGTTGTCCAGAATTTGGACATTCCTAACCAGGGGACTTACTGTATATTAGCTTCAGCACATACAAAAAAATCAAAAAGCCTAAGTATTTAATAAAAACACTTATAAAATAGTTGTCATATCCATAAAGTTTATTCTAAAAAATTATTAAAAACTAATCATACAGGAATGTTTATTAATATATTTAAAAAGTTTGCTCCCCATGTTGAAGGAAAATACATTAGCAACGTCTTCCAGACACCATCTTTATAAAAGTAAAACTTCTAGATGCTGAAATGCACTGCCGCAGACTCTATAGCTTCCAGTTTAATCACAGGACTGGATACCATTCTTCCTACTTCTCCCCCAAACGTGGCAGAATCACTGTTCTGAAATAAATGACATTCAATTGTGTTCTACTACCAAGATCCTTCATTAGGGTACACACTGCATATTTACTACAGAGCAAGTCTTCTCTATTTGTTGTCACAATCATTTTAGATAAGCATTTTACTTTAAATACAAATAGAAATACCATATCCCATGATTGTAAACATTCACCGAGAGCTTCCAGAGTACAAGGTGTAATACAGGTGGCCCAAGAGTCAGTTGGTGAGCCCTGGTGGCACAGTGGGTTAAGCACTCAGCTGCTAACCAAAAGGTCGGTGGTTCGAACCCATCAGCTATTCTGTGGAAGAAAGATGTGGCAGTCTGCTTCCGTAAAGACCACAGCCTTGGAAACCCTATGGGGCAATTCTTCTCTAACCTGTAGGGTTCACTATGAGTAGAACTGACTCCACGGCAATGGGTTTGGTTCGGTTTGGAAGAGTCAGTCAAATGTTCCTCATTCATTTGGATACTGCTAAGATTAAATACTATGTTTTGAAGGCAAATTATGTGTCATGAGCCTTGTATTTCTGTAAGAAAGTAGTTCTGAGCGCACAGTTTTAGTGAAAACACCTGGAAGTCATTTACAGACGACATTAAGCACCATTTTTACGCCCCTGAAATATACTGAGTTAAATTCAGAAGTACATGTATGATCATTTATATCAGAAATTAAAAATAAGTGTGGGTCTCGAGTTCCCGTTTGTGGATACATACGGAGTAGAGTTCCCCTGATGCTAACAGGAACTACTCACGCACGCCAAGGGGAGCAGCTCCCCCAGGCCACAGGCAACCCGTCAGTCTGAGGCACAGCTATTACTTCTGTCAGTGGCTACTACACAAGCAAGTTTAAGGCTGTATTCGGCGATCAAGAGTTCAACCTCTTTAATAGTCTCTTTATGTGGCTCACATACACAATTCAGAATCTCATAGGGTGGGAGGTGAAAAGTCCCCAGCTGCTTTTTTAGTCCTATTCTCCATGTAGTTTATTGTCAGTCTATTTACATAGGGGAGTGTTCATACTTAAAACTGTTAAAAAAAAATACAACCATGATTTTCAAACTCTTATCACAACTCTCCTCATTCTCACTTTTGGACTTTTTCCAAGTTCATGTGTGTCAGATTGTTCACTGCAGTCCTCAGGCAATTCTGATGTTGCTCCAAAGGAGAATAAAAATCAAAACATATTCACTGCCACCCACTTTGGGAGAGGCCTGGTTGCAAAGCAAATGGTGTTCCTGGCGTTGAAGGGTAACTAGGAAACCCATCGGGCTGAGCTTGGTAGCTCTCCAGAGCCGAAGCTGAGTGGACCTAATACAAAGAAGAACATGCAGTTTAGCGGGGTGCCACACGCCATCAATTCTCTCCCTGCTTTTCCTTCCCACAGTACAGATACACAGAGCAGGAAAGGAAAAAACACTTGGGGGAAAGATAAAGTTTGCTCAGTCTCTTGAAATTTTCAAGAAATGCTGAAGCTTCTTCAGGTGTAGGAGGTACATGGAAATGCCACTAAAATATTTACCATCCTTTAAAAGAAAGGTTAATAGATGTTCCAGAGAAATTCTGCTTTAGTGGTTCATTATTTTCACTTAAATTGTAGAAGACAAGTTCAAATTGAACTGTCATGGATAAAGATACCATTTTGTTAAATCTCCACTGTGAGATTTTAAAGTCTGTAAGTGAGAACAGCGATCACAGAGACGGGCATATTCTAGCACCTTTGTCACTCTCCTGAAAGAAGACAAGCATAACCTGCAGACTTGGGAGGCCTACTCACCACATCTCCAGACATTCTGAGAAGAGCCATTTTCTCCAAAGCTGACGTATCACAACTGCTATCTCAGTTGTTGCTGTTAGCTTCTGTGGAGTCGTCCCTGACTCACGACAACTCATGTACAACAAGATTGGACCATTATGAACCATACGGTTTTTATTGGCTATTTTTCAGAAGTAGATTGGCAGGCCTTTCTTCCTAGTCTGTCTTAATTCTGCACCACAGCAACATGCAAGCCTCCAATGACAGATGGGTGAAGGCTGTGCTTCAGGTACACTGGCTGAGAATTAAACCCAGGTCTCCTGCACGGAAGGTGCGAATTCTACCACTGAACCGCCACTCCGCTCCACATGTTATCACTGGAGAAGCTGTATTATACACGTCACCATTTTATTTACGCCAGGCACTGCCTGCTTACCTGCTGTAATAACGCTGACTGTGCAGCTGCATTATGCTGTAACTCCTGCAGAGAGGGCTGTGAAGGATTCTGGGAAAAGCCTGGGATACCTGGGAGGGACAAAAGGCCTGGAAAAACAGAGCCACCTGCAGCTTGAAGTCCAGATGATAACCTAAAACAACACACAGAAGAGCAGGTCAAAATGCACATAAGACATAAAAGCCATTGCTTCTTTATTTGGCAAACAGTATCTTAAGACATTTAAAAAAAACTTAGAATTTCTCTGTTGGAGGGAAACAAAAAAAATTAATTTAAGTCAACCACTCACTGATATAAAACTTAAAAAGTACACTCTTCTGAACTCAGTAAGTTTATGTTCTGCTGTTTTACAATGAAGTTATTCAATACAAATCCAAAAATTATGTGTAGAGGCACTGATGTTTTATATATTTACCTTAACGTGGATGAATAGCCATAAAACATTTTTTGAGCTGAGCACTGAAGACTCAGCTGAGAAAAAATATATATCATTTAGCACCACCAAATAACTGGATTTTGCTTTTGATTTGAATAACTTAACATAAGACCATGCATTCCAAGTTAGGTGAAAAATTATTTTATCCTACTTCCAAAAAAGCACATACCCGGCTTGTGCAACCAGAGCGGAGTTGAAGTTGGAACTGAATGCCGACGCAAATCCTGGAAGGACCGGGGCAGGTGATGGGGCCGTGGCAGCAACAGGCAGCGGGGTGACAGCTGCCACTGTGGAGGGCGCCTGCAGCCCCGGGAAGGCTGGGGGAGCGGGGGTAGCGCTGGGGGCATTAGAGACAGAAAAGCCAGGGTACGATGGATTTGAGGATGGCAGAGGTCCCTGAGTAACTGGAAAAAGGGAAGGGACAGCAGTTGACAAGTTGAGGGGGAAAGGTGCTGTAGAGACTGGAGCTGAGGCAGAAAGCCCTGAGAGAACTGCTGCTGTGGAACTCGGATGAGTGAGAGATGCGGGCGTGACTGTTGTAGACGAGGTGGCTACTAACGACCCCGGAAGAGATACTGATGGGTTAAGTGAGGGGTTGCCAGTTAAAGGGAAATTATTGGTCAAAGAAGTAAAAGGGGGAAGTGCAGTGAATACTGGGGCAATAGGCGTGGAGGAGCCATGTGGCGGAAGAGAAATAGAAGAAAGGGGATTTGAACCATTTAAGGGAGCACTCAGACTAGGCAGACCTGACAATGCAGGGTTAAGGCAAGTAGACAGACTGATGGGCACTGATGCTGACGTATACGCTCGGCCCAGGGTCCCTGACAACCCTAAAGTGCCATGAGAGGGATTGACAGAATGAGATGGGCCTTTGAAGGCTGAGGGAGTAGGACTTGTGGGTTCAGTTTTGATGCTGACAGGAAGAGTCGTTACAGCAGGGGTAGATGACACATGCAGGTCTGCATTACCGGGGTGGGGGCCGTGCAAAAGGGAAGCCGAGGAGCCGCAGCCAGCTGGCATGGAAGTGGAAGACGATGTAGGAGCAGCTAGGGGAGACTGCACAGGCACAGTAGGGGGAGTGGCCGTGCAGCTGGTCACAGGCGATGGAAGGCCTGGGAACAGGGCCAGTCCTGGAGTGGAAGACCTCTGCGGGGTGGGGATGGCGGAGGGGGTATAGCACTTGTTAGAGGCTGAAGCAGGAGCGTCTGAGTTCTGATTAGTGAGAGATGATAATGAAGCCAGCCCACTTGTAACAGAGGATAAAGCAGAAGAGTTGATCAGACTGGTATCATTTGACGTCAGGAAGCCTTTTAATGCAGACAGAAGAGGATTATTTACACTCAGCGGACCCGCAACGCTGGAAGCAGAACCACCAGCAATTACAGGAGTTGGGTTGGATACACCTTGGGATGCTGGTGTTAAGGGGAGAGCTGCAAAAACTGAGGACAATGAAGCAGAATTTGGGTTGCTGGTAGGAGCAGCAGTAGTGGCAGAAAAGGGGAGGCTGGTAAAAGGGGTAGACGTAGAAGCAAATGTGTCACTGGATGCAGGGTTGGCCCGAGGGGCAGATGCAGACTGAGCGGCTGGGACAGGAGGAGCAGAAGGGCCTGGAAGTGCAACAAGGCCAGAAAGAACCGAAGGAACGGGAACAGACGTTGTGCTGTGGATAGAAGTAACGGCTGCAGCAGGCAAGGAAGGGGTCCTGATGACTGTTGGGTTTGGCGCCAACGGCTGCGGTGTATGAACGGCTGAGGAGACCTGCCCTGGGAAGACGGGAAGAATGGCGTTAGGCGTGTTCATCCCAGGAGCGGTGGCGGCTGCTGACGCTGACGGGTGATTTACTGCCTTGACTGGCGACGCAGTAGGGGCCGGGGTTGCAGCAGGTGTTGAAGGATTAGAACCATGAGGAGAAAAAAGCTGACTTGCTGGGGTGGAAAACGCTGTGGGGAAAAAACAAAGAGGCAAGAGTTTACCATCACGCTGAACTGTCAAACTTGAAATGCATAAATACTTCTGTAATATTTAATGACTGATAAGCTACTGCAGTGAGTAAATTGCTGAATTCCATTCCCTTCAATCTTCCCTACGGTGCCTCAGTCACACGTAGTTCTCTTCTAGACCCTGCTCAGAATAGCTCCCCAATTCACAGCAAGGAAGCCTTGGGAAGCAAGCAAATAATGTTCCTTTCATATTTTTCACTTTTTAAAACTCAAAGAATTTTCCTCTATGCATTTGCTCATTCTGCCACTCTACATTCACTCCCTGTTTTTACCCAGTTTGTCCTGCAAGCTCCTTTTGAGACAAAAACTATAGCTGATTCACCTTTACAGCCAGCACAGTACACAGGCCCAGGTTGTTCAGTAAGCCTCTGCTGCACTGGGCACACCGCGACGACCTCACACTCAAGTCCTCAAACCCTTCCAAGGACTGCTCTCAAGACTTCTAGAGTTTGCCACAATACTGTTATTTTGGGTTTTTTATTTTGATAATCTCTACAAATAATATTAGCATTTTGGGGATAATGTGGGTTTTCTTCCTGAACGAATTCAGTGACAACTTTTGCTTTTGATGATCTGTTCGGTACCCAATGAAAACGATGACTTAGGCAACTGATGTCATAATGACAACTATCAGCCGTGCAGTACTCACATCTAACTGTTCCAGCTGTAAACAGACCATGTGCCTTCTGCAGTGATAATCAACTGAAAGACAATGTCCCGTACTAAGACTTATTGTTTTTATTAATGTATGCATAATTAAGACTCCAATAAGCTAAGGAAGCTGACATGGCCAATGAAAGCAACAAGTAATGCCCTATGCTAACCACGGGTGGTGAAGAGGCAACAGGAAGAGAACAGAGGGCAACAACGTATAAATGACGCATCTGTACTCAGCGAAGGCCAAAAAGTGCCATAACGTGCCGAACAAAGCTTGCAGCTGTTTTAGAGGAGAAATTCGGTAGGAGAAATGACACAGAGCAATATGCAAATGTAACTTCAAACTCAATACCACATTCATGTTGAAGCAGTGATTTAGTTTCAGGAAAGTAACATCGGCTACCAACTTTCGTTTCTATTTATTTTATAGTTTTATAAGAACTATTATTCGTTGTTAGGTGCTGTCGATTTTTGACTCATAGCGACCCCATGTGACAGAGCAGAAATGCCCCGTTGGGTTTTCTTTGCTGTTGTCTTTATGGGAGACAGCCAGGTCCTTCTCCTGTGGAGCTCATGTCTAAGTTTGAACTGCTGATTTAAGAATAAGGAATATATACCTAGTTTTGTGTTTACAGATAAATGTACCAAAAAACTATTTCTCAACAATGCTTGGGAAACATTTGAGAATTCACTCTTTTATTTAACTACACGTCAAAGACCATGTACCTAACGAGAGATCAGGGCAAAACGAAGCTATCCTTGAATGCTTTCTATAGTGGCCTCTGTTGGAAATCTTTAAACGAAATACAGCAAAAGCCATGCACTATTCATCGTAGTGCGAACAGTTAAAATTCCAACCACACACCATGATAAACGTCACTTTCCTGCTATTTAATGTGGTTATTAACCATAAAACCCTACCTGTCTGACCCTGGACTACGTATTTTACATGTATCATTTCACTTGTCCTCATAATAACCCTGAGATAGTACCAACATCTCCCACTTTACAGATGGGCAATCTAAGGCTTGCAGTGGCAAAGAAACTTGTTAAAAGATGATGCAGCTGATACGTGGTAAAGCTAAGATTTGAACCAGGTCCATTCGATCTATGTTCTTAACCACTCGGGAGCCCATGTGTGCTGCTCCTACCAACGGCACTTAGACACTTAACCTGATTATTCCCTAGTAATGTGGCTCATTGTAAAGGCTGCTGTTTCCTGACCAAATAGTACCTTTATTCTGTTTATTTCTGTAGAGTTAAATGACCTGCCCAAAGTCACAAAGCTAGGTGGTGCCATACCCACAATGAAAAACCAGGTGTTCCAACCTCTCACTTAGCGTTCTTCTACCCTACCCTGCTACGTTCTTTAGAACTCACCAGCTAAAAAGCACTGGATTAGGCACCGTTCTCAGAGAACAGACTTCTGCAGACTCCTGACTGTGCCAGTCATACTGCTTAGATTCACAGGCTACTCTGCTACACAAGAACTGACTGCAGTTTTTGTCTCACACCAGAAAGCACCTCACTCATGATCAGAGAAACCCTCAGCTAGATGAATAAAATGTTACGGAGCTGCTGCCACCTGGAGGCGCGGTGCAGGCCATATTCCATCTTTGTTCACCAGTTCCATTCTCTGCTCTGGAATCCCTACATTAAGCTGTGCTCCCCCAGATACCTGCTGACATCATGAAATCTAAAAGCAGAATCTGACACGGCATTTGTCAAAAGGGTTTTTATTATCCTATACGTTTATATCAAAACTTATCTGAAAAGGAATGAGGCTTCCAATATCACATAATGTAAAGTGAAGATGGATTCAATGCCACACAGCACTCACAGTACATTGCAAGCAATACAAATAGGGTACAAAGTTGTATGGCTACTTTTAAATACAGTTAATATGTGTATTTCATGTGTAGAAAATGTATCACTATTAAATTAATTCATTATAATTAGACTTTTTAACCAGGAACTGTTCTCAAAACAAAGATTTCAAATACTTTCAAGTCACAATGAATAAAGGAACAGACACTCATGATAGATACCAGTTACTTCTGGATCAAATTTGTTACTTACTTTGACTCTGTGTTGGTTTTGATTGCTTGGAAAGGTCTTCATTTTCTACATAAAATTAAATAAATAAATAGAAGTTGATTCCAAGCTTTAGCCAAATTATTCACTACCATAATAATCAGAGATGAGGGTAAAAAAAGAAAAAAAAAAAAAACCAGGGTATAAATATGTATGTACACTGTGCTAGGGAAAAAAAAGTATGTATATGGGGAAAAACAAACAAAAATCATGACAATAAATCCACGGAGATTACCATACGATTGTGAGCAACTGCTCCCACCCACTCCACCTTCCCGTAACTTGTCAAGCTTTAAATAAACATTATCATTTTACAGATATTTTTAAAAACACTTTCTGGAGACATGGTGGCCTGAGTATGCTGCCCGAAAAAAACCTGGCCTACGGATGGAATGAGAGGAGCTACTTCCGGACACACTGCCTACAGCAGCTGGAGGACACGGCAGAGGGAGGCAGCCGCTGATCCACTGCCAAATCCACCACTGCTGCTGCTGTTGGGTGCTGTGGGGTCAGCTCCAGCTCATGGCGGGCCTACAACCAACAGGGTGAGACACTGCCAGGTCCTGCACCATCCTCACAATTGTTGCTACACTGAAGCTCATTGTTGCAGCCAGTGGGCAATCCATCTTGTTTGGGGTCTTCCTCTTTTTCGCTGACCCTCTACTTTATAAAGCATGGTGCCCTTCTCCAGGAACTGGTCCCACCTGGTAACATGTCCAAAGTACATGAGACGAAGTCTTACCATCCTCATTTCTTATGAGTATCCTGGTTGTACTTCTTCCAAGACAGATTTGATCGTTCTTCTTGCAGTCCACGGCATATTCAATATTACTCGCCAACACCATAATTCAAAAGCATCAATTCTTCTTCAATCTTCCTTTTTAATTGTCCAGCTTTTGCATCCATGTGTGGTGACTGAAATACCATGATTTGGGTCAGGCACCTCAGTCCTCAAAGTGACACCTTTGCTTTCAACACTTCTAAGAGGTCTTTTGCAGCATAGTTGCCCAATGCAATACGTCATTTGATTTCTTGACTGCTGTTTCCATGAGCATTGATTGTGGATCCAAGTAAAAAAAAAATTCTTGACAACTTTCAGTCTTTTCTCCATTTATCATGATGTTGCTTACTGGTCCAGCTAGGAGGATTTTTGCTTTATGTTGAGGTGTAATCCATGCTGAAGGCTGTGGTCTTTCATCTTCATCAGTAAGTCCATCTTCACGCCCTCTTCACTTTCAGTTAACAAGGCTGTGTCATCTGCATACTTCAGATCGTTAATGAGTCTTCCTCCAATCCTGATGATGCATTCTTCTTCATATAGTCCAGTTTCTTGGATTATTTGCTCAGCATACAGATCGAGTAAATATGGTGAAATGATACAACTCTGACGTATTCTTTTCCTGATTTTAAACCTGGCAATATCCCCTTATTCTGTTAGAACAACTACCTCTTGGTCTATCTACAGGTTTCGCACAAGCACAATTAAGTGTTCTGGAATTCCCATTCTTTACAATGTTATCCATAATTGGTTATGATCTACACAGTCAAATGCCTTTGCAAAGTCAATGAAACATAGATAAACATCCTTCTGGTATTCTCTGCTTTCAGCCAGGATCCATTTGACATCAGCAATGATATTCCAGGTTCTACTTCCTCTTCTGAATCTGGCTTGAATTTCTCACAGCTCCCTGTTGACGTACTGCTGCAACAATTTTTTTTTTAATAATTTTTATTGTGCTTTAAGTGAAACTTTACAAATCAAGTTAGTCTCTCATACAAAAACTTATATACACCTTGCTACACACTCCCAATTACTCTCCCCCAATGATACAGCCCACTCCCTCCTTCCACTCTCTCTTTTCCTGTCCATTTCGCCAGCTTCTAACCCCCTCCACCCTCTCATCTCCCCTCCAGGCAGGAGATGCCAACATAGTCTCAAGTGCCCACCTGATCCAGGAATCTCACTCCTCACCAGCATCCCTCTCCAACCCATTGTCTAGTCCAATCCCTGTCTGAAGAGTTGGCTTCGGGAATGGTTGTTGTCCTGGGCCAACAGAAGGTCTGGGGGCCATGACCACTGGGGTCCCTCTAGTCTCAGTCAGACCATTAAGTCTGGTCATTTTATGACAATTTGGGGTCTGTATCCCACTGCTCTCCTGCTCCCTCAGGGGTTCTCTGTTGTGTTCCCTGTCACGGCAGTCATCGGTTGTAGCCAGGCACCATCTAGTTCTTCTGGTCTCAGGATGATGTAGTCTCTGGTTCACATGGCCCCTTCTGTCTCTTGGGCTCATAATTACTTTGTGTCCTTGGTGTTCTTTGTTCTCCTTTGATCCAGGTGGGTTGAGACTCATTGATGCATCTTAGATGGCCGCTTGCTAGCATTTAAGACCCCAGACACCGCTCTCCAAAGTGGGATGCAGAATGTTTTGTTAATAGATTATGCCAATTGACTTAGATGTCCCCTGAAACCATGGTCCCCAAACCCCTGCCCCTGCTACGCTGGCCTTCAAAGCATTCAGTTTATTCAGGAAACTGCTTTGCTTTTGGTTTAGTCCAGTTCTGCTGACCTCACCTGTATTGTGTGTTGGCTTTCCCTTCACCTGAAGTAGCTCTTATCTACTATCTAATTAGTGAATACCCCTTTCCTGCCCTCCCTCCCTCCCCCGTCTCGTAACCACAAAAGAATGTTTTCTTCTCAGTTTAACTGTTTCTCGAGTTTTTATAATAGTGGTCTTATACAATATTTGTCCTTTTGCAACTAATTTCACTCAGCATAATGCCTTCCAGGTTCCTCCATGTTATGAAATCTTTCACGGATTCCTCACTGTTCATTATCGATGCATAGTATTCCATTGTGTGAACATACCATAATTTATTTATCCATTCATCCGTTGATGGGCACCTTGGTTGCTTCCATCTTTTTGCTATTGTAAACAGTGCTGCAATAAACTGCAACCATTTTTGAATTATCTTCAGCAGAATTGTACTTGAATGTGATATCGATATAGTTCGGTAATTTCCACATTCAGTTGGATTACACCTTTCTTTGAAATGGGCACAAATATGGGTTTTTTCCAGTTGGTTGACCAGGTAGCTGTCTTCCAAGTATCTTGGTATAGAGGAATGAGAGCTTACAGTGATGCATGTCTGCTGAAACATCTCGATTGGTATGCCGTAATTCCTGAAGCCTTGTTTTCTGCCGATGCCTTCAGTGCAGCTTTGACTTCTTTCTTCAGTACTATCGGTTCTTGATCACACGTTACCTCTTGAAATGGCTGAATGTCAACCAATTATTTTTGGTACAATGACTCTGTGTTTCTTTCATTTTCTTTTGACGCTTCCTGTGTCATTCAATATCTTGCCCATAGAATCCTTCATTACTGTAACTTGAGGCCTGAACTTTTTCTTCAGTTCTTTCAGCTTGAGAAATGTCAAGAATATTCTTCTCTTTTCGTTTTCTAACTCCAGGTCTTTGCACATATCATTATAATACTATAGTTTGTCTTCTTGAGGCACCCTTTGAAATCTTCCGTTCGGCTCTCTTACTCCATCCTTTCTCCATTCACTTTAGCTACAAGTTTCAGAGTCTCTTCTGACATCTATTTTGATCTTTTCTTCTTTCCTGCCTGTTTAATGACCTTTTGCTTTCTTTATGTATGATGTCCTTGATGGCATCCCACAGCTTGTCTGGTCTTCAGTCATTAGTGTTAAATGCATCAAATCTATTCTTCAGATGTCTCTAAATTCAGATGGGATATATTCAAGGTCATACTTTGGTTCTCATGGACTTCTTTTAATTTTCTTCAACTTGAACTTGCAATATGAGCAATTGATGATGGTCTGTTCCACAGTGGGCCCCTGGCCTTATTCTGACTGATGATATTAACCTTTTCCATTGCCTCTTTCCACAGACGTAGTGGATTTGATTCCTGACTATTCCATCCAGTGAGGTCCGTGTGCATAGTTGCCGTTTATGTTGCTGAAAAAACATATTTGCAATGAATAAGTTGTTGGTCTTACAAAATTTTATCCCGTGACCTCCAGCGCCATTTCTATCACCAATGCCAGATTTTCCAACTACTGATATTTCTTGTTTCTACCTTTCCCATTCCAATTACCAGTAATTATCAATGCACCTTGATTGCTTGGCTTGATCAATTTCACATTGTAGAAGTTGGTAAAAATCTTCAATTTCTTCATCCTTGGCCTTAGTGGTTGGTGCATAAATTGTATAATAAAAAAAACCAAACCCGCTTTCGAGTCAATTCTGACTCATAGCAAACCTATAGGACAGAGTAGAGCTGCCCCATAGGGTTTCCAAATTGAATAGTTGTGTTAATTGGTCTTCCTTGTAGGCATATAGATATTTTCCTATCACTGACAGCATTGTACTTCAGGATAGATCTTGAAATGTTCTTTTTGATGATGAATGGGACACTATTCCTCTTCAATTTGTCATTCCCAGCATAGCAGACCATATGATTTTCTCATTCAAAATGGCCTATACCAGTCCAATTCAGCCCACTAATGCTTACGATATAAATCTTTATGCGTTTATTTCATCATTTAATTTTTGACAACTGCCAATTTTCCTAGAGTCATACTTTGTATATTCCACATTTTGATTAGTAGTGTTTGCAGCTGTTTTTTCTTTCTTCATTTTGAGTTGTGCCACATCAGCAAATGAAGGTCCTGAAAGCTTGACTCCATCCACCTCATTAAAGTCAACTCTACTTTGAAGAGGCAGCTCTCCCCTAATCGTATTTTCACTGCCTTCCAACCCGAGGGGCTCCAGCACTACATCAGACGACAATTCTAATGCTATTCATAAGGTTTTCACTGGCCAATTTTTTTAGAAGTAGGTCACCAGGTCCTTCTTCCTAATCTGTCTTAGTCTGGGAGCTCTGCTGAAAACTGTCCACCACAGGTGACCCTGCTGGTATTTGAAATACTGGTGGCACAGCTTCCAGCATCACATCAACAGGCAAGCCACAGCAGTATGACAAACTGATACATGAGGGAGCGGGTCTACTATCGTAAGCCAAGTGGATCACCCAAACAAACAGAAAGAAATCTGCATCTGCCCACTTGCTGTACTCAGCTCTGGAAAAGGTCCTATGCCAGGGGCTGTCAAGAACTAGCCTATCCCCGGATACCCTTTTAACTCAGTACTGAAGTCGCTCCTAAGGTTCACCCTTCAGCCAAAGACTAGACAGGCTCATAAAATAATAATACATGTAGCTCAACCACGCATATGAGGCTAAATGGTCACACCAGCCCAGGGGCAAGGACAAGACGGCAGGAGTGGATAGGAAAGTTAGACGCATGCAAATGAGGAACCCAAGGTTGAGAAGGGAAGACTGTTGACATGTCGTGGGTTTTACAACCAATATCACAAAACAGTATGTGTGCTATTTAGTGAGAAACTAATTTACTGTCGATTCAATGGCCCTGGGAATTTACTCTGTAAACATTCATCTGAAGCACACACACACACACACAAAGAACGACTACCACAGTTGAGGCTGACTTGAAGCCTGTGAGACCAGAGACCCACAACCTAAAACACACTCCCTCCCACCCCCACCACCAGACAGAAGGACCTGTCTAACTAGCCCATTAGCCAGTGTAACCATGGGGGAAAATTACTGCCAAAGAAACCAACATTGTGATAGGCATAAGGGGCAAAGGGAACTCACAACCCCTGGCATGGTGAGCAAAGAAAGATCATGGATCATTTAAGGAACTCAGTAGCTTGACCAAGGAACAAAAAGTAAACAACTAAAACAGATGGTGCCTATCAGTGGCGATTCAATGAAAGAAAGAAAAAGAGCTTTGAAAACATAGTGAAAGTTAAAAACATACACACACAAATACCATAGTAAGTATAAAAGCTAACAAGCTTTAGATATAAAACCCATTTCTGAAATCTGAAGATAAAGCATATTTTCTTTGTAATCTTCCAAGAAAGATACCAAATTACTAATTAAGAAAAAAAAATTGCTGAAATTGGGTTTCTCATCTGTCATGGATTGAATTATGTCCCCCCAAAAATGTGTGTATCAATTGGGTTGTCCGTGATGCCTGGTATTGTGTGATTTTCCTATATGTTGTAAATCCTGCCTCTATGATGTTAATGAGGCAGGATGGGTGGCAGCTGGATTGGTGAAGCATGACTCAACCTATAGGATTGGATTGTGTCTTCAGGCAATCTCTTGAGATAGAAGTGAGCAGAGAGACAGGGGGACCTCATACCACCAAGAAAGCAGTGCCAAGAGCAGAGCACATCCTTTGGACCTGGGGTTCCTGGACAAAGAAGCTCCTAGTGTTGGGGAAGACTGACGAGAAGGCTGACAGAGAGAGAAAGCCTTCCTCTGGAGATGACACCCTGAATTTGGACTTTTAGCCTACTTTACTGTGAAGAAATAAATTTCTCTTTGTTAAAGCCATCCACTGTGGTATTTCTGTTATAGCAGCACTAGATGACTAAGACATCATCTATAATCTTACATATGTATCCTTGCTGATTTAACTACTTAAAGGCATTTTTCTATCAAAAGGAAATTAGAACAAGCATATCAGGGCAGGAAATCAAAGAAGAGAACATGAGTCATGAGTTCGGAAGATTGCTAAACGTCCAGAAGTGAAAATGTATAGTATTTCAACAAAATCCATAAATTGATGAAAAAGGGGAGGGTATGTGGAAGTTAGTGGAAAGTAGTTTTTAGTTTCTGTATATTGTCAACCATTAAAAATATGAAGGTCATCAACAGCAAAATTAAGAAAATGTCTAAGTTTGAGTGTGGGCAAGGAGAGAGTTGTTAAAAAAAAAATAAAAGGCAATTTGACTAATCCAATTAAACAAAAGTAAGGAAAAGGAAAAACTGGGATAAAGGAACAACAATGAACATAAAAATAAAATGAAAGGATTAAGAGTAAATGTTTAATTCTTGTGATTATAGATGATTTTCATTAAAAGTCTCTCCGAATGGTTTAAAAATTGAATTCCAGCCATATGTAATCTACAAACCAATCAACCTATTAAATAAACAAACAAAACCTAAAAAATAACAATAAAAAATGGAAAATAAAGGTACTGGCAAAATACTTTCTGTAGAATGAAAACAAAAAGGAGTTAAGCCTGTTAAAAACTTGTTGTCATCCAGCCGATTTCGACTCACAGCAATCCTACAGGACAGAGTAGAACTGCTCCACAGGGTTTCCAAGAAGCGCCTGGTGGATTCAAACTGCCAACCTTTTGGTTAGCAGCTGTAGCTCTTAACCACTATGCCAGCAGGGCTAACCGTAAAAACCGTAACCATTGCCATCGAGTCAATTCCGACTCATAGCAACCCTACAGGACAGAGTAGAAGTGCCCCATAGAGTTTCCAAGGAGCACCTGGTAGATTTGAACTGCTGACCTTTTGGTTAGCAGCCATAGCACTCAACCACTACTCCACCAGGGTTTCCAGGGTATGGATCATATTAATACCTGATCGCCCATTGCCATGGAGTTGATTCCAACTGACAGCAACCCTACAGGACAGAGAACTGCCCCATAAAGTTTCCAAGGACCACCCGGTAAATCTGAACTGCTGACCTCTTGGTTTGCGCCTGTAGCTCTTAATCACTATGCAAATAACTGATAGGGCCTATGAACAAGGAATACTTCTATAGCAAAAGTATAGCTCAGATAATATTATTTTATACCCTGACTTTCAAAGCAGAAAAAAAAAATTAGAATAGAAACTTTACAAATGGCCAGGTAAAAAATAAATAAAAATCAATACTTGTTCTCTATTTTAATACATACCTAGAAATGAGATATTCCATTTATAATTGTAATTAAAAAAAAGCCTCTAAAATCCCTAATGATGAACTTAAAGCACAGAACTTGCATGAAGAAAACTTTAGCATCTTCTCGAAAGACATAAAGCAGCCCTGAGGAAGAAAAATACTACCACTTGGCATGACAGCAAGACACATACCACTGAATGATAACGCTTCATGTCGTGAAAATGTCAATTCTCCCAAAATTACTACATAACTCTGTATGCATAAAATCAACCGTTATTTTTAATTACATAAAATGATCTTAAAGTTAATATGCAAGAATACACTTCTAAGAATAATAAAAAAAATTTAAAAAGTGAGGGGGAGCTTGCCTTATGAAATAACAGAACATGCTATACTATACACCTGCTAATCAAATGAATATGGTATATTTGTAACATAAAACTAGGCTGGAACAGAATGAATCTAGAATTAGATCCGTGTGGGTATGTATGAAAAAAGAGAAGCGTAAGATAAACACAGTGTTTCAAGTCAGTGGGGAAAATTAGTAAGTGGCGCTGGCACGACTGATGACTATCTGGAAAAGAAATGAAGATGAACCTTCACTTCGTCTGCTGTATGTATATAAACTGCAGACAGAGTAAGGATTTTACAAGACCCAGAATATCTGGACTAGCCAGGGATGTGAAAACTTCAACCAAGATAAGTAAACCTGGTTCCAGCTTTTGTTTCATAGCCTCTATCTGCCTACCCCAAAAGGTAAAACTAATGGCAAAAGGTCCCATAAACAGGGGCAAGGAATAAAATGGTACATTTTGGAAACAATGTTTTGTAGCCCTCCTCTGTCACTGTGGTACGCTGCGAACAGTCGCTGAATCTACTCTGGAGAGTTAAAGGGAATGCGTTTCTGGGAAGGCCAGAAGAAAACAAAGTTCTATTGTAGCCCACACATTAACAAAACAGATGGCAAGCGGATGGAAAAGCCACACTTCAACACATGCGATTATTTTCATACTGTTTGGGGTAGGGACAGGTTTACTAAGTAAGACACAAAACTCGGAAACATGCAATAAATAATAACTGATCCAAATAAAAATTACACTTTTGTAAAAGACGAAAATGAAGTTAAATTAGCATATTAGATTAAAACCAAAAAAACCCACTGCCGTAGAGTCGATTCTGACTCATAGTTACCCTATAGGACAGAGTAGAACTGTCTGGTAGAGTTTCCAAGGAGCGCCTGGCGGATTCGAACTGCCAACCTTTTGGTTAGCAGCTGTAGCTCTTAACCACTACGCCACCAGGGTTTCCGAGTAGCAAAGGTTAAAAGGCAGATGATCTTCCATCCTGAAAAGACGTGAAGAGACCGTACTCTCATCAACTCTCATCGGCAGGGCTGTAAACTGCCGTAGCCTTTTCGGAAAACAGTCCAGCAATACGTGAAAAATATTTAAACTTCCTATCTCATGTTCCCAATACCAAGACCAAACTCCTTGCGGTCGAGTTGATTCCCACCCATTGAGACCCTAAAGTACAGAGTAGCACTGCCCCGTAGGGTTTCCAAGCAGCACCTTGTAGATTTAAACTGCCGACGTAGCTCTTAATCACTAGGCCACCAGGGTTTCCCAACAGACCCACAGCAAAAAGTTGGACTGGGAAGGCTGGGGA
This sequence comes from Loxodonta africana, assembly GCF_030014295.1. NCBI lineage: Eukaryota > Metazoa > Chordata > Mammalia > Proboscidea > Elephantidae > Loxodonta > Loxodonta africana. The sequence continues at coordinate 78,042,130 of NC_087358.1, read as the reverse complement.
GAGTTCTAGCTCCTCATACTACCTTCTTGCAAGCTTTTCCCCACAGCAGGAGTAATTTCACCAAGTACTGACATTCATAAATCAATTATACTTCTCCATGGCTTGTCACAGACTACTTACTGCTCATTAGACATGGTTCCTATCTCTACAACCTGCCCATGTTCACACATGTGGGCCAAGGTGGTCTAGTGGAGCGTTTACACCATTAAAAGTGAATGCGGAGACAACCGTGCCAACCAGCAGCAGAGAGCTCAAGCTACAGAGGGATTCCAGCCCCCTCCCCACCTCTGCCAGGCACTAGTTCTCCCACCCAACCCACCCACAGGGTCTTACCTTCCAATCTGCGTGTGATAAACTGGCCTTGGGCAGGGTATCCTTTGCTACCCTTCACCTCCACACACATACATTCATTAATCCCGTTTCTCTCCTACAGCTCCTTTGCTGAGTCACACAAGCATCTGCCCCACTGTCCAAAGATTCTCAATAAAGGTTTGGAGGTAGAACGCCCCTGGGGACTCTTGAATCTGGAGTTAACGGAAAGCCTTGAGAAAAGGGTGATACTCTGATCCCTTTTGGGTTCTTTGTATGCTTAGTATTTGCTAATCTTGCTTAAAGATAAGAATTACCTGAAGTGTTTGTTAAAAATAAAGATACCAGGTACCACCTCTAATCCTCTAATCCCCAGGAATGGGGAACTAAGAATGTTCTTAACAAGTGTTCCAGGTAATTCAAATGCCAGATCACTGATGTTGCTGTGTGTTGTCGACTGAATTCCAACTCACAGCACCCCTACAGAACAATGTCAGACTACCCCACAGGGCTTCCTAGACTGTAATCTTTACTGGTGTTAGTAAAGAATACTGAATATACCATGGACTGCCAGAAGAACAAACAAATCGGTCTTGGAAGAAGTACAGCTTATTAGAAGCAATGATGGCGAGATTTCGTCTCATGTACTTTGGACATGTTATCAGGCGGGACCAGTCTCTGGAGGACATCATGCCTGTTGAAGTAGAGGGTCATCAAAAAAAAGGAAGACCCTCAACAAGATGGACTGACACAGTGGCTGCAACAAAGGCCCAAACACAGTAATGACTATGAGGATGGGACAGGACCAGGCAGTGTTTTGTTCCGTTGTACACAGTGTCACTGTGAGTCAGAACCCACTTGATGGTACCTAACAACAATACTCTTTAGGAGAACAGACTGCCAGGTCTTTTCTCCTGAGGAGCCACTGGTGAGTCCGAACTGCTTACTTCCTGGTTAATAGCAGGGCACTTGATCACTGTGCCACCAGGGCCCCTTTAGACTGCTGATAGCCCCGCAATTGTTACCTTGCCATTCCTCAGAGTAGAGCTGCCCCATAGGGTTTCCTAAGCTGAAACATTTATGGGAACAGGTCGCCAGGTCTTTTCTCCCACGGAACAGCGGATGAGTTTGAACTGCCAGCCTTTAGTTAGCAGTGGTGCATACATGGATTTCAGGGCCACTCACCTGGAACCCACATCTCATCTGAATAGGACCTTTTACATAGACTACTACCGTAGTCTCATGGTTGGTCCCTCTGATCCAATTTTTCATTCCATAATCTATTCAAAGCCAATTCCCCAGATTAATCATCTAAAAACTCAGATCAAGCCATGTCACTTCCCAGCTCCAAGCCTCTGATAGCTCCCTGTTTTCATTACCAGTCTATTCTTACCTGTTCTCTCCCCCTCAACTTAATTCAATTAAATGGCAGCTAAAAATAAATTTTTTTATTTTTTTTTTTTGTGTTACTGAGTCAACACACTTTACGGGTAGATGAGGTGGAAAGCTCACATCTACCTTAGTGGGCCTGGTTTGGATGCCCAACCTATAAGCATCCACAACACGTGAAGTATGTCACAGTGCTGATCATCCCATCTCATCACAAATCTAAGGTGCCGTTTGTGATAAACCACATCCTGATCTCAGAAGTGAAACTATGAAAAAATGGGCAACCTAGAATCAGCTACGTAGAATGTACTGAAATTGTCTTTTCTTTTCTTATGTGTATTTCTCAATAGACTACGAACTCTTTGCAAAAGGGAATTAGTTTTGCTCACTTTTGTATCCCCGGATACAGCACATAGTCACTGACTACATTACTGAATAATACTTTTAAAGTGAAATGTTATCCTGTGTTGCAAATGGGAAAACAGAAGTCCACCAAGATACATAAAGTGTCCCACGTTACCCAGGATTCACACTCAGCTCCCCCAGGCTCTGGAGGTTGAGCTCCCTCTGCTGGGAACCCACACCTCTCCCCTCCAGTTGCACATCTGTGTATGAGTGAGGAAGTTCCTTCTAGTACCATCATCTCATTACTTTACCTGTTCCTACTGGATTAGGAGTGTATGGTGGTGGAGGAGGGACGCCTGGAGCTATGACACTGGCTAATGGTACCAGACCTGCATTGTTATAAGCACCTGAAATAAAAACATCATAGAAAAAGAACACAGTTAGTATTATTCTGTGGCCAGGAGTTCAAACTATTAATGCAGCCATCTAATTCATCTTCAAAATTGTTACATGACAGGACTGCATTTTACACGGAGGTTTGTGAAGGTGTAAAAGGTTAGGTGAAAGTCACGTATAAAAATGACCCTTAAAAGTTTCATTGACACTACTCCACGAAAATCATGTGAAACTGAGACCAAACAGGAAAACTGGAGATTCCTATTTCTGACTGAATGCTCATTCCAGGTATAAAGTCACTGAGCTGCATGGCAGCAACACCAGCCGTACTTAAATTGTCTACCTTTCCTGCCAAGCACATATACCTGACTTTTCTAAGTCCAATGCATTAATGATGCCTCTGATTTGAATGCCAACTACCAAAAAGAGACCCAAGATGACTTCCTATTAATTTACCAAAGTGAAAACTAACAATAATCATTAAAAATAATTTATAATGGCAGATGTTTTGTTACCTATTCACCACAATAGAAAGAAGATCCCTGAACAAACTCTGTCTGCAGCACTGCCGCAGAAAGGACACTAGCAGCTGACTGTGGGAAAATCAAACTCGTCACGGTGTATTGCACAACTGCTTCAGATTCCCCAAGTACATATGCCAGCGTTTACTTTCAATTTAATAAATAAAAACAGCAAAAAATAGAAAAGAAAAAGAGAGAGAAAGGAACGTCTTACTTGGTGCAATGGTTGCATGTGGCCGACACGGAGGTATCGGATAAGGAACAGGTTTATGTGGATTGTATGTTGAAGGAGGCTAGGGGAAGGGGAAAGTACTACAGTTAGAAGAAAATCAAGTAAGCTGTCTCCTGGCAAAATAAAACACAAAGTTTCGCTTTCAAAATATTTAGTCCTAATAGGCTAAGAATGCCCCAAAGTATCAAATCTTAACAAGCACAAGTGAGAGAAAGTTCTTTGCTTTAATAAAGGCGATCCCTATTAAATTTCAACGGCAGATTCTGTCAAAGACAGCTGTGCAGGTGTTTATTTTTTATTTCAGTATCGTCCCTGATGAAGGGACAGGCCTTATCCTCACAGCAACCTCCTCTCTGACCCAGCCCAGGTTGATCCACGAATACTCATTCCTCTTATATTACACAGGAAATCTGCTCGGTTTTGGCATCTTCGTTACCCAAGAACCTCCCATGGCAACATCTTTCTAAACTCATTAGGAATTAATCCTGTCATTCCCATCCTCTTTTCACCTTCTGGAAGAAAAAGCATTGTTTGCTTTAGCATTTGGCATTTTGGGAACTCTGGTAGAATAGAGACTGGAATTGTTGTTTGCCGCTGACTCATGGCGACCCACGCACAACAGGATCAGACTGTTGTGATCTATAGTTTTCAATGGCTAATTTCTGGGAATAGATCACCAGGCCTTTCTTCCTAGTCTTAGTCAGGAAGCACCACTGAAGTCTGTCCAACATCGGAGCAGCACACAAGCCTCCACCGACGGATGCGTGATGGCTGTGCTTGAGGTGCACTGGCCGGGAAATCAAACTCGGGTCTCGCACAAGAAGGCAAGAACTCTACCGCTGAACTACCACTGCCCCCAGTCTGGGATCAGGAATTCAATTATTTCAGTCTTTTGAAATATCTATAAATCCAAAAATATTTTATCTAATAGTTGATGGAACTTATGCAAATAACAAAGGGCATCCAAAGAATTGGTCTTTATAGAATCTGATATCCAAATCTAAGCCAAGGGCGGCACTTTAACACTGAGAGAGAGAGCCCCTGCAGTGGGGGCAGGGCTCAGGCTCTTCCTAGCTCTCCTAACAATGGCCCTGTCTGAAGCGCTCACCTAGTGAAAGGACTAGGATGTCTGTGACTGTTTCTCACAGGAGTTCTTGTAATGTGGATAGTCGAGGACTGCAAGGTAGCCTCTGGTACTTCCACTCCAACCAACCTTCCACCCACAAGGCACTTGAATGTGGCTGCAGAAAAAACTTTAAAACTAAACATTTAACCTCAGATGGTCCCTAACATTTCTGACCAAGTGCACTATATTTCCCTAGACCACTCACTCTTACTCACCTAGGTTTTCTAGTACACTTTGAACTTTGCAAAGCAAAACCTAAATTTATGCTTTGAATAGACAGAAAAATTTAAGTAGGAGTTAAGACTTGTTTCATCATTTATTTTCTAAACATACTGGTTTGGACGGTCCAAGAATCCGTGCAGCTATTCCTTTGCCTTCACTGCTACATTCTTCACCATCTTTTTTCAAAGGGGTTCCCTATTAAAAAAAAAAAGACAAAGAAAAAAAAGTAATTCAGACCAAAAAAGAAAAAAGTAAAAACCAAAACCAACCAAACAACAACAATAAAACCACAGTGTTACACTGAAGTAAAGGACTTAAGTTAATAGGAGTTCAGAGACTTGGATTCTAGACCCAGTTCTGTCCCAGTTGGCACCATGACTGCTAACAAAGGGCTCAACCCTTATAAGCTACAGAACCTTCACAAAACTTACAGAGTTACACCTAAGTATATACGCAACACACAAAGCAAATAGTAGAAGGAGAGCATAAAGTATGTTCTAATTATTTTTTGTCTACAAAAAGAACATTTCCAACGGCATCACACGTATAATGTTTAAAGACTCAAGAGGGGTGCCTGTAACACAGTAGAAAGTAGATGAGAAAAATGGTATTCTCTGTAACCATTGTGATTGTTTATATTGTACAAGGGCAAATAAGACCTCATTAAACAGTGCTGTAATTAACAGACCAGAGTAAACTGACAGACGGCCACTGCGTGTCCCTGACTGGTTCACACTAGTATGGTAGCAATCTTCCAAGATGGCCCCGGTGATCCTCACCTCCTGTGCCCTTGAGTAGTCCCTTCCCACAATGCACAGGGCTGACCTGTGTAACATATAGGATACTGCAGAAATGATCATGTCATAAAAGATAGTGCAGTTGCCGCTTGCCCTCCTGGATCACTTGCTCTGGAGGAAGATGCTGCCATGCCATGAGGACATTCAAGCAGCCCTATGGGAAAGCCGGTGGTGAAGAACAAAGGCCCTGCCAACAGCCATGCCTACCTTACCTGGCATGTAAGGGAGTGACTCTGGAAGCATATTCTTGAGATCCAATCAAGCCTGCAGGTGACTGCAACCTCACGAGAAAGCCTGAGTCAGAACTACCCAGGTAAGCCATTCCCAGATTCCTGCCCCACAGAAACTATGTAAGGTAGTACATATTTACTGTTTTAATGTACTAAATTTTGGGATTATCTGTTACACAGCAATAGAGATATACCATTCTTTGTAAAAGTTATTTCACAAAGAGGTTTGAGGAAGGCTGGATGATATAAAAACAAGTTTCCTTCCTACATACCTGACTTCTCAGTGTCTACATTATGCAGTGTGATTCTCCAAGACTAGAACATCACATACAGAATTCCCCAAACTGTGAAACTGTCTAAGGAATGTTGAACATTTGAGAAATGCTGCTTTACTAATGTAAATCAGTGCTTCTAAAATGCCTGGAAAAGCAAAGTAAAACAAAAACCTTCCTCTTCTGTGTTTGGCTTATTTTCTTTAGATTTCACACAAATATTTTAATGAAGTTTAAATATGAACTTTCAATTAGTAGTGAACCTATGAATTAAGCTGCTGACATAATAAAATTCCTTTCTTTTGTGAAAGCTTCATCAACTGGCATTTTTAAAATACTAGAACTATGATAAATTTAATTCCTAGCCACAGGAAGTTTCACACATAGCCATAAAAATATGCTTACTGGAAAAATTCCATTTATGCGACTAGGTTTTCCTTTAGGATATGGATTTCCTGGAATTGTTCCACAAGAAGATATCATGGCATGAGGAGCTTTGCAGCCTCCCTTGAAAGCCTGTAATATAACAAACAAGACAGTGTAAAAAAAGTCAGGTATTATGTGTACTGAGAAGCCTGGCTAAGGAACATGAATTAAACAACATCACATTCAGTCTGTTCTTACACCATCCATACTTACTGTCCAGCTGTGAATGTGACCAAAATTAATCAGTAAAATCACTTTACGTAAGTGGGATTATTAAAATGGTCACGTCGTAATGTTGTTAACATTGCAACTCAACAACTATACAAGATTATCTTCACAACAAACTTTGTAAATTGTGTGCAGAAAAATCCATTTATTATTTAACCTGTATCATCTCTCCACCACCAAGAAATAACATCATCCAATTCATGCTATAGGAAAAGCAAGGAGGGCTCAGAGATGAAAGAGACATGGTCCCTGCTCTGAAGGAGTTTACAGCTTAATGGAGAAAACATAAACAACACAGGACACTGGGTGTCCAAAGAGTTGTGCTGTTGAAAAAACAAGAGCTATTTATCAAAGACAGTGCTAGACACAATGTAACATGCTTATAAGATACACTGAGGGAAGGGATTTTTACCTAGCTTGTTTATTATTACATCTGGCTTCTGAAAAGTAACACATACTGAGTTAGTGCTCAGTATTTATTAAACGAATAAAACGCACTATATCATGCAACGTACATTCCAATAAATCCATACCATGTTATAGGGATACACCCACTCCTCACTTATCAACATGGTTAAGTTCCAAAGACCAGGTTGTTATGTGAAAATTGGCACTATGCAGAAATGCAGGATGACCACATCAGATCACAAAATATTATGTGGGACGTATATGTCCCTCTGGACTCTGGGGTAGGGCTGATGGGATACATATGTCCCTCTGGACTTGGGGAGGGAGGTAGGACTGGTGGAAACGTATTGTCAGTGGACCAGTACCTTCCCAATAAACCCAAGAGGTGTAAAATGTAGGTGTGAACTGTATGTACCACTGGTCATGAAAGGGTTACTGCCAGACAGACGTCATTAACGGGCAAAATAGTCAGATAGTAGACTTTTTACTACTGTCGTAAATGTGAAATGTCAGATCAGAGATCAGATAAAGAAGGAGCAGGTGTGTTAAGTTATACATATACAGCTATATATGTATGTTTTATATTTGGTTATAGAACTATACTGGCTTTATATATTTCATTTATAACACATTTGCTTAGATACAGAAGCCAGCCCCCTACCAAACAACCCAAACCTTAATTTTTGGCTATTTTAAATAGTACCAGGTGAATATGTAGATTCTACTTATTTGTACGTTTCTACTTATTCCCTTAGAGTAAATTCCCAGAAGAAGAATTTTTGGCCTAAAAGGTATCAACATTTTAAGGACTCTTCAAGTTTACCTTTCTGAAAAGTTGTACTGATGAACACTGGCCAGAGGCCTAGTCCACAAAACACTCGAGTTTCCAGCCACAACAACCCTAGGAAACAACCACCTTAGGTGATCAAATCAAGACTTCTAGGCTTGGAAAGTTCTACTGCTCTTGTAAATTTTATATTAATAAACTAGAATTTTGCTTCAATATTCATCTCTTATGAATTTGACTAACAGAAGTCTGACGATAAAGCAAACTTAAAAAATCAAGTTCTTAAATACATAACGTTACACACAAAAGTTTGGGGCCATGGTAAAGCTACCAAGGGACTGAGACTTAAGTACCCCATGAAGCCCAAGCTGAGTGGCCAACTGGTCTGTCACTCTCAAGCCATCTCTACCCCCAAAGGCACCTCCTTTACCCAGCTCTGAATTTGCTCTGTTCAATCTTAACCCACTTCATAAAAGCAGTCAGGTTACCCACTAAAGTTAACACAGGAACAGGATAGTTACTTTTTTCTTCATCAACATGCAGCAAAACCAATGTACCGTTGGCATAGCAGGCTTGAGAAAATTACCTGTTCAAGAACTCTCTTACACCGTTTCTTCTCAGACATATTTATCCTGAATAAATCTTCAATGGGACGAGAATTCTGTGCATCAACGATGTTTCTACCAAGGAAATACAATTCAGCTTTTCATTTAAGAACCTAGACATACACACAGAGGTCAGCAACCTTTGTTGCGCAAACATCTGTAAGTGAGAGTTTCTCCATTACGCTGGGAGAAAAGTTTCATTATTTACTTTGTCCTTTCTTTGCTATAGGCAACATATATCCCTTTTTGCAACTACAGTAAAAATGTATATAACACAACATGTACAATTCAACGTTTTTACTTTTAATAGGCCAATTTAAATATCGTGCTTATATAGAGGATAAATATAATTGAAATGAAGTTTATCAAACTGAATACTTGAAAACCACGAAGTAATACTATAAATAAAAATCACGACTTTAAAATTCTTGAAAATATAACCTCTACAATGAGTGCTGAGAGAGAGGAGGCAGTAGAATAAACCCCTATGTCAAATGCATAAAAATCATGGTTGATCTAAAAATTAAGTTTTACCTTACGCTTTATTTTAATGTTGTGTTTTGTGGACATCTACACATATACAAGGAATTTAAAAATTGTGTTCTAAGTAAGCAGCAACTTAGACACTTTTCAATTATGCAAAGGGACCAGTTCCTCCCTTCTGCGCTTACAATCATTATGATCATCTGTTAAATGCTCCGCTAGTCTTCCACATACCTTAGGGATCTAAACTTCACAGACACTACTAAACAGGTGAGGTCCTTAGTTTTACAAGTGAGGAAAATAAGGCTCGTGTGGAATAAGAATCTTGCCAGAACCACACTGTCAGTAAGTGGCAGAAGCTCTGTCTGACTCTAAGTCCTGCGTCTTCACCAGCATGGCTTTCCAGTTACTCAGAGCACAAAGGTAAAGCACGTCACTGAAATGCAGGCAAACTGATAATTTCGATAAGCCCCATTATTCTGTAAGTTATAATCATGTCTGAGAAGTACCCTATTCATTCACATGAAGTGATAAGAGCTCAGCACTATGCTCTCACAGAACATATTTCATTAGAGTCCCATTCACTAATTTAATCCTGACACGTTAACATACACTAATGAGTTAAGACAGTCTAAGTTTTCACACTTCTTCTCTAATGAAGTAAAAAGAAAAATACTTACGAAGCTAACAGTTCAAGAGCAACTAGTTTGTCTTTACTGAAGGTGAAGCAGTTGAGTATGTTGACCACCTCTGCGGGATGAACGGCCACCATTTTCTATTAATGTAAGCATAATCTTATTCTCAGCGTGAGAAGTTTTCCTGTCAAAAACTTTTTTTTTTGGGTTTTGGGTATAGTTAAATGTTCTTAATATAAACATTTTAGGCGAAAACTACTTACTCAAAAGTAAGCTCTAGCAATTCAAAAGGAAGTTCTAAAAATGTGTGAACTACCCTCAGGCTCTTTCGCTTTAACTATTACAGGTCAAGATCTAAGTTCTATGAGCCTTTTTTTTAACCCATATTTTCCAATGTGTTCATTTATAGAATAGCAACAACAAAAAAATACTTAAATGTACTACTTTCCTTAGAAAAGGTAATATAAAAAGGTGATGTTTATCAAAATAACAGCACTAAACTCAGACCTATCACTAATTATGCTGAATGCAGATGGACTAAAGGAACCAATAAAGAAACAGAGAGTGGCAGAATTGATTAAGAAAAAAAAAAAAAAATCCATCTATATGCTGCCTACAAGACACACGTTAGACTCAAAGACACAAACTAAAACGCAAAGGATGAAACAAAAATATGAAGCAAACAACAATCAAAAAAGCTCAGGAGTGGCAATATTAACCTCTTACAAATTAGACTTTAAAGCAAAATCCACCACAAAGGATAAGGAAGGACACTATATAACGATCAAAGGGTCAATACACCAGGAGGACATAACCATAATAAATATTTACGCACCCAATGACAGGGCTCCAAAATATGTACAACAAACTCTTACAGCATTGAAAAGAGAGACAGACAGCTCTACAATAACAGTAGGAGACTTCAACACAACACTTTCGGTGAAGGACAGAACATCCAGAAAGCAGCTCAAAAAAGACACAGAAGATCTAAATGCCACAATCAACCAACTTGACCTCACAGACATATACAGAACACTCCACCCAACAGCAGCCAAGTATACATTCTTTTCCAATGCACAGGGAACATTCTCCAGAACAGACTACATATTAGGTCATAAAGCAGGCCTTAACAGGATCCGAAGCAATGAAATATGACAAAGTATCTTTTCTGACCATAAAGCTATAAAAGTTGAAATCAGTAACAGAAAAAGCAAGGAAAAAAAAAAATTGAACACATGAAAACTGAATAACACCTTGCTCAAAAACTACTGGATTATGGAAGAATTTAAGGACTTCTGGAATAAAGAAATTCACAGCATCAAATGAGAATGAAAACACATCCTACCAGAACCTTTGGGACACAGCAAAAGCAGTGCTCAGAGGTCAATTTATAGCCATAAAAGCACACATATCCAAAAAGAAGGGCCATAATCAAAATATTAACCCTGCAACTCGAACAAATAGAAAGAGAGCAACAAAAGAAGTCTTCCAGCACCAGAAGGAAGCAAACAGAAATTAGAGCAGAATCAAATGAAATAGAGAAGAGAAAAACAACTGAAAGACTTAAGACCAAAAGTTGGTTCTCTGAGATCAACAAAATCAATAAACCACTGGCCAAAGTGACAAAAGAAAAACAGGAGAGAAAGCAAATAATCCAAATAAGAAATGACACGGGCGCTATCACAACAGACCCAACGGAAATTAAGATTCATAACAGAATACTATGAAAAACTGTACTCCAACAAATTTGAAAACCTAGAGGAAACAGACAAATTTCTAGAAACACACTACCTACCTAAACTAACACAGGTAACAACTAAAAAACCTGTAACAAAACGAGAGATTGAAAAGGTTATTAAAAAGCTCCCAACAACAACAAAAAAACCTTGACCCTGTCAGCTTCACTGGAGAATTCTACCAAACTTTCAGAGAAGAGTTAACACCAGTACTACTAAAGGTATTTCACAGCATAGAAAAGGATGGAATACTCCCAAACTCACTCTATGAAGCCAGCATAACCCTGATACCAAAACCAGGTACAGACACCACAAAATAAGAAAATTACACACCAATATCCCTCATGAACTTAGATGCAAAAATCCTCACCAAAATTCTAGCCAATAGAATTCAACAACATATCAAAAAAAAAAATTCATCATGACCAAGCAGGATTCATACCAGGTACGGAACATTAGAAAAACAATCAATGTAATCCATCATATACATAAAACAAAAAACAAGAACCATATGATCTTATCAACTGATTGCAGAAAAGGCATTTGACAAAGTCCAACACTCATTCATGATTAAAACTCTCAGCAAAATAGGAACAGAAGGGAAATTCCTCAACATAATAAAGGGCATTTATACAAATCCAACAGCCAACATCAAACTAAATGGAGAGAATCTGAAAGCATTCCTTCTGAGAATGGGAACCAGACAAGGATGCCCTTTATCACCACTCTTACTCAACATTGTGCTGGAGGTCCTAGCCAGAGCAATTAGGCAAGAAAAAGAAATAAAGGGCATCAAGGTTGTTCGGAAGACGTAAAAGTATTTGCAGATGATATGATTTTATACACAGAAAACCCCAAAGAACCCACAAGAAAATGACTGGAACTAACAGAAGATTTCAGCAAAGTATCAGGATATAAGACAATCAGACAAAAATCTGTTGGATTTCTCTACTTCAACAAAAAGAACTTTGAAGAGGAAATCGCCAAATCAATACCATTTACAAAGTCCCCAAGAAGATAAAATACTCAGGAATAAATCTAACCAGAGACGTAAAAGACCTATACAAAGAAAACTACAAGACACTACTGCAAGAAACCAAAAGAGACCTACATAAGTGGAAAAACATACATTGCTTATGGGTAGGAATACTCAACATTGTGAAAATGTCAATTCTACCCAAAGTGATCTACAGATACAAAGTAATCCCAAACCAAATTCCAAAGACATTTTTTAATGAGATGGAGAAAAAAAACCCAACAACTTCATAGGGAAAGGGAAGAGGGCCCGGATAAGTAAAACATTACTGAAAAAGAAGAACAAAGTGGGAGGCCTCACGCTACCTGATTTTAGAACCTGTTATACCGCCACAGTAGTCAAAACAGCTTGCTACAGGTACAACAACAGATACGTAGACCAATGGAACAGAATTGAGAACCCAGACGTAAATCCACCCACATTGAGCAGCCATTTGACAAAGGCCCCAAGTCAGTTAGATGGGGAAACAGTCTCTTTCACAAATGGTGCTGGTGTAACTGGATGTCCATCTGCAGCAAGTGGAACAAGCCCACACCTCACACCACGCACAAAGATGAATTCAGAACGGATCAAGGACCTAAATACAAAATCTAAAATGATAAAGATTATGGAAGAAAAAATAGGGACAATACTAGGAGCCCTAATGCTTGGCATGAACATAATACAAACCATAACTAACAACGCACAAACACCAGAAGAGAAACTAGATAACTGGGAGCTCCTAAAAATCAAACACTTATGCTCATCAAAAGACTTCATCAAAAGAGTAAAAAGAAACCTATGACCTGGGAAAAAATTTTTGGCTACGACAAATCCAGTATCTAATCTCTAAAATCTACAAGATACTGCATTACCTAAACAACAAAAAGATAAATAACCCAATTAAAAAATGGGCAAAGGATATGAACAGACACTTCACCAAAGAAGACATTCAGACAGCTAACAGACACATGAAGAAATGCTTGCAATCACTGGCCATTAAAAAACAAAAAACCGTTGCTGTCGAGTTGATTCTGACTCATAGCGACCCTACAGGAAAGAGCAGAACTGCCCCAGAGTTTCCAAGGAGCACCTGGTGGCTTTGAACTACCGACCTTTTCGTTGGTAGCCACAGCACTTAACCACTACACCACCAGGGTTTCCCATTAGCCATTAGAGGAATGCAAATCGAAACTACAACGAGATACCATCTCACCCCAACAAGGTTAGCATTAATTCAAAAAACACAAAATAATAAACATGGTAGAGGTTGTGGAGAGACTGGCACACTTATACACTGCTGGTGGGAACTCAAAATGGTACAACCACTTTGGAAATCGATTTGGCGCTTCCTTAAAAAGCCAGAAACAGAACTACCCTACGATCCAGCAATCCCACTCCTCGGAATGTATCCTAGAGAAATAAGGGCCCGTACATGAAATGGATACATGCACACCCATGTTCACTACAGCACTGTTTGCAATAGCAAAAACATGGAAACAACCTAGATGCCCATCAACAGATTAGTGGATAAACAAATTACGGTGTACTGACAAAATGGAACAGTATGCAACGATTAGAAACAGTGATGGCTCTGCAAAACATCTCACAACATGGAGGAATCTGGAAGGCATTATGCTGAGTGAAATTAGTCAGTCGCAAAAGGACAAATATTGTATGAGACCACTATTATAAGAACTCAAGAAAATGTTTAAACCCAGAAGAAAACATTTTTTCATGGTTACGAGGGTGGAGAAGGAGGAAGTGGGGAATTCGCTAACTTCGGGATAACCATTCCTGAAGCCAACTCTTCAGATAAAGATTGGACTGGAGCATAAGATATAAAATGGTGAAGTTAGCTCAAGTAGACACCTAAGACTAAATGGGCAGCGCCTGTTCGGAGGCAAGATGAGAAGGCACAAAAAGACAGGAGCTGGTTGAATGGACACGGGAAATCTGGGTTGGAAACGAGGAGTGTGCTGTCACATTACAGGGAGAGCAATGTGTGTATAACAATGTGTATAAATTTTTGTATGAAAAACTAACTTGAACTGTAAACTTTCACTTAAAGCACAATTAAAAAAAGAAAAAGAAAAAAGGTGATGTTTACACTTACGGAAGATAATAGTGCTGAAACTAGTTAGGAAAAAATTCTTACAACCCTCAGTTGCAAGGCTAGGTATACCACAGATCAGCATTTCCCAGAGTATGACCCATGATGCTTAGAAACCTAACAGACCCAGTCTTAGGTCAGTTTACAAGGTTAGGGATTTAAGGATCTGTAAATTGATTATGTTAAAGCTACCCATGCCTGATCCTCTTTGTATACGGCCAGATGTTCTTGTTCGATCTAGATTCCCCTGGTGATCTAGGCTCTCGAGCAGATGGTCCGATATAGTTAGCCATTTAAATTCATTAAAATCACACAAAATTTAAAATCCAGCTCTTCAGTCACAATAGTCACATCTTAAGTGCTCAAACAGCCACGTGACTAGCAGTTACCATATAGACAATACAGAAACAAAACACTGTCATCATTTAAAAAGTTCATTTGGACAGTACTGGTCTAAAGAACGTAAGTATAAATGCATCTCACTACTCTTTTAAGACTAAAAGGTGGAGAGAGATCAAAAAACAGAAGACTTGCATAAACACACTTGAGAACTTAAATTCTAGGGTTTGGTTGCCTATGAATATATTTTCCTCCAATTTGCCCATTAGGACTCTATGGTGTACAATTTAATAGAAATGTATAATTTAGGAAGTTTAAGTTTTTCAACATAGCTATTTTAAAATAATCAAACAGTAATAAAATTTAGCGTCAGCTTTTTTAATGTAAGTAAATTACAAGTTGAGACGAATTATGGAAAACTGGGAGAATTCAAAATACTTAAATTCTACATTCTAAAGGAAAAATACTTACATGTTGTAATGCTTTCATTGCCTTCAACTGAGGCTCAGCCCAGGAAAAATATCTCAGTAAATCAACCACCTGAAAGAAAAGAACTCATTTAGCTCTAAAAACAACATTTATGCAAACATTCCAAAAGATTTATTTCCGGACTTTGAATCACCATTCAAACTGTGCCCCTGGGCTCAGATGAGGAGCAGAGGGCACCGGAGTCCAGACTGCACTATCCAATAGAGTAGCTCCATGTGGCTATTTAATTTAAACCAAGGTAAAAATTCAAAAAAATAAAGTTCAGTTCCTGAGTGGCAAACACCATAGTTTAAGCGGTCAGTTGCCACATGTGCCAGTAGCTACCAGGATGGACAGGGCAGACCGAACATTCCCACTATCATAGGAAGTCCTGTTAGTACTAGTCTGGAAAGAAGGGCACGTAGGTGACAGGAAAAATACGAGAACACTCTAAATAAGAAAAGGAAGGTTGCGAAAGTAGAAAATGGGGATAAAATGTCAGCTCAGAAATATAAACATATACTACGAATGGAAAAGTTGAAAACACTGGAGAAGAGTAACGTATTTTAATTAATTACAAAGCATGTCTAGGGGCATGGTTTTAGTATAGGTCCACTAACTTCTAGCCCTTTACTTGAATTCATAGCACAGATCTGTTCCCTAAGAATGTAAGAATCATCATGAATTACTCAGTGGCTTCTAAAAGGTGCCCCAAGTTGAGAGCACAGACAACCCGGCTCCCACATGGTTCCCACCTCACCAGAACATCAAGCACACGAGGGAGAAACGAAGACAAAGCCAGGAAGACATAGGCCAGGGCACCAAGATTATAGCACTAAATTCTCTGCATGGCCCACTGCCCTGTTTTGCTGCCTCCAGGGATGGTCCAGAATAAAAAAGGATCAAGAAGAAAGGGTGAAAAAATCTGAGTTACTTAATTATTTTACTGTGAGTTTCTGAAAATGTGTTTATGGTTTCAATTATTCTACAAACCATGGTTAACGCTGGAAACTGGAGTGCTATGTGAAGAAAAATAAAATACTTTTTATTCCTTAGAAAGAGATAAGTAAGTAGCAAACAAGTGTTATATATATTTTCAAGTTAATTTGCTAAGAGTATACGTCCTTGGAAACCCTGGTGGAGTAGTGGTTAAGAGCTACACCTGCTAACCAAAAGGTCAGCACTTTGAATCCACCAGGCGCTCCTTGGACACTCCATGGGGCAGTTCTTCTCTGTCCTATAGGGTCGCTATGAGTTGGAATTGACTTGACATCAATGGGTTTGATTTTTTGGTTATATGTCCTTACCTTTATGGGAATAACGGTTTTATTATATGGTAAACGGAGCCCTGATGGTGTAGTGGTTAAGTGTTCGGCTGCTGGCCAAGAGGTTGGCAGTTCGAGTCTACCAGTGGCTCCTTGGGAACTCTACGGCGCAGTTCTGCTCTGTCCTACAGGGTCATTATTAAAATCAACTCTACGGCAATGGGTTTTTTTTTTTTTTTGGTTTTATATGATAAATGCTGCCAACCATACACCTTGACAAACTGTCCTGTCCAATATAGGAAGGAAGATCTTCAAGACAGCAAATAGGCTTAGAATGTCACACTCAGAACATGGCTTAATACAGTTTTTAAAGACTTTAACAAAGTGGAAATTTTTTTTAAAAAAAGCACTTAGCTATGAACAATTATACTTAAAAAAAATTTTAAATTTTTAAAAGGCATAAGGTGATTTTGAAAAGCAATGTAACCGCTAGAAAGTACTCATTAAACAGGTAGCACAAGTGAAATCACAAATTAGCTTCCAGGAATTTAGAACTACAGGTAGAATTCAGAACAAAAGGCACAACTACGGAAAGTTACTCAAGCTTTCAAGTTTTGAAGCTCTTGACAAACGGGTGGAAACTTGGTGGGTTTACTAACTCAGTCTACAGATTCACTCACTGCCCACCCTTTCCTAAAACTGTTTTCTAGATTCACATTTCTATTTCTGTCTGATTTCTCTATCAAGTATTTTCCAAGTGTCCTTTACAAGTCTCTCTCTCCCCCAACCCCTCATGTGTTTATGTACATACACAGACTTTCTTAAATTAGCAAACCCATTGTTCTTGAGTCAATTCTGATTCCCAGCAACTCTACAGGACAGAAGGAGCTTCCCCTGGGCTCCCTGATAGACCTTCCGAGGCTGTAAATCTTTATGGAAGCAGACTGGCACATCTTCCTCCTGCAGAGTGGCTGATGGGTAGGAACCACGCTGTAAATCTTTATGGAAGCAGACTGGCACATCTTCCTCCTGCAGAGTGGCTGATGGGTAGGAACCACGCTGTAAATCTTTATGGAAGCAGACTGGCACATCTTCCTCCTGCAGAGTGGCTGATGGGTTGGAACCACGGGCCTTTCTGTTAGCAGCCCAGCACTTAACCACGGTGCTGCCAGGGCTCTTTAGGTTAGCAAACTCCCCTTAAAATGATGGGTGAAAGTTTTCAATGACTTCTGGCATTACAGAAACTACTTATTTTAATGACTTCTGGCATTACAGAAACTACTTATTAGACACTATTTTTCTTTCTGATTGATACAAGTTTTATTTAGCAGCTTCATATAAACACATATTTCCCCATTTGTTCAAGACTATTTTTATGTTATGTAGTAAATTTTGTAACTGCTGTTTATAAATACTGTGCACAATTGAGTAAGTTAACCATAAGAAGTTCAGAATTTCTTTATATTGTACCCAGAACAATAAATACTTTGAACGGCTTTTTAATAAAAAGACACTGAATTTGAAACTCGTGTTAGAATATGATAGTGTGGTAAAAGTGGGTAGGGTTGTAAAATATTCCTGAGTTGTGTAAAGCATTCTGCTACAACAGAAAGCTTCTGAAGTTCCTGATTTAATACACCAAGGAAATAAAAACAATTCTGAATTTGATCAGCAGATTAATACCACCAGCAGGTTAATACACCAGCAGAAAACTGGTGTAAAAAGAAGGCTTTTGCTTAAACAAATTATGAGGAATACCTGATCACTAGAGAAGTATCCATGCACATATTCAATTGCTTTTAATTTGTACTCTGTCAAAACAGCCTAAAAAGACATAGAAAACATTATTAATATACATAAACAGCACATTAATATGCAGATTTCAAAACTGCCTAAGCACAATAAAAACAGCAGCAGACCGCCATGGTCTCCAGAGGCAGCTACGGTCACCGTGATGTGACATTATACCTCTACAGAAACTCGTTGCTGTTGACTTGATTCCCACTCATAGCGACCCTACAGGACAGAGGAGAACTGCTCCATAGGGTTTCCAAAAAGCTGCTGGTGGATTCAAACTCTTGACTTTTGGTTAGCAGCTGATTCTTAACCACTACGCCACCAGGGTAGCCTCTAATAATTAAAAACCAACTAATCCCTTTGCTTTTACTATAATTATTATATTTACACTTTCCACGCAGGTTGTCCTGCTAGAAGGAAATGCTATGATCAGTCAACCGGGAGAAACATCTAGGGTGCTCATTAGTTTAGTTCTCACTGAAAACAAAAAAACATATAATTCTGGATAATGTACTCTTAGGAGTTTGATTATCCTGGACACAGTCAAAAGCAAGTTTCTGGGCCAAATCCTGGATTGTGTTGACCTCCCTGCAAGTCACGTCCCAGTGGTTTCATTCCTAGGCACAACAGCTCGGTGCTCTGGAGTCAGACTGCCTGGCTTTGAAACTGGACTCTCACTGACCAGCTGGGTAATCATGAGCAGAGACTAGATCTGCCATCTGTAAAATGAAGGGACTAGTATCTACGTTATGGGATGTTTGGAGGATCAAACCAAACAATGATGGAGAAAGTACTTAAAACAGAAGTGCACGTTAACAGCTCAATAATTAAAGGCTATATGGAGCCCTGGTGGCATAGTGGTGGAGAGCTTAGGCTGCTAACCAAAATGGTCAACAGTTAGAATCCACCAGTGGCTCCTTGGAAACCCTGTGGGGCAGTTCTACTCTGTCCTACAGGGTCTCTATGAGTTGGAATCGACTTGAAACGATGGGTTCATTTGTTTTTGTTATTGCTTTGTTTGTTATTATTTCCTTTTTGCAAAGCAAATTTAACATTTTTTTCCCCTCCCTTATTCCCCCCCTCCAGCTTCCTATTTCTTTTCCTGTGTCTTCTTACATGCCTCTGCTTTAAATCTGCCACTTAGGACTGACGCCAGCATTGTTCTCTCTAGACCCACCGTGACAATCAGGAAAAGAGACTACCTTGCTTAAATGGACTTAATTTACAGTCTGACAGCAACTTTTTAAAAAATCAATAGTAATCCCCATATTTATATATGCCTAGATTTTTATTACAATTTTAAAAGACAAGGCTGATGTATCTAATTATCCGGCATAGAGAGCAAAGGACATATTTTGATTGCAGAACAGAAATAAGGACTAAGTTCCCATCCAGTGTGGACATCATTTGCATCTCTGGAAAATTTCGTATTTCCCTCATAAATATTTATTATATGATATTTCCACAACTTAGAAGACAATAAGCAAATGAACACTCTGTATTTTCCAAAAGTAGAAATCTACTATCTATCTTAGCCCACAAATATTTTGTCATAAATGGAAGTTAAAAATAAGCTCACGAACGATGTTTGGCAAATTCTAAATATATAGTTAGAAAATTGATATTTTACTGCATATCTTAATTCAACAAACTGGGTTTGCAAAAGCAGAAATTTTGTTTTTTCAAGTATGTAAATCTAAGTTAACATGCAATTTTGGGAAAAGAAAGATTTATAAAGAATGAAAAACAGAAATTTGAAAAAGCTTTACAAACAATGAAAGAAACAGCAAGTTCAGAGGCAATTTTAGTAATAACTTCATAATCTGAAATAAATAAGCAACAGAGAGCAAGGGTCTTTAAGATACGTAAATGCAGAAAATTGCCTTGGGAGGCCTACCCAAAGCACCTTGCATTAATAGCACGGGTACAGTAAATCCTTTCAGCTCTAAGTGGGTAACTTCTCATTTTTTCACTTGACAGTCTGGCACAGGGCTACGTTCCAAACATTTTTTTCCATCTTAAAATGAGCAAGAGAATGGAAGCTGTCTGGCTTATTTTGTGAGGTCAGCTACATACAATAGCCTCAAAAACAGGCAAACACTTGGAAAGCTGGAAGGGAAAAGTTTTGAAATTCCTGTTACTGAGAACCCATTCTATGAACATGACTTTAAATTCAGTGCTAAACTTTCATTAGGACACTGACTATGGTCTGGCCAGGAAACAAATATGTGAGGCAGAATCGACCCAATGAAAACAGACTTGGTTTTTTGGTTTAGTATCGTTAGAGTAACTTCTGCCATAATCATAACTGCCATTAAAGAAGTCTTTTACACATATTATCTCCAGTTTTCAATAACTCTTGTATGACTGAAATACGAGGAGTTAAGCTCAGAAATATTAAATCACTCATCCAAACACACAGCCTATTAAGGGTTTGTATAGTCGGCCTCTGAACCGAGGATTTTCTGACTATAATTTCCACAATACCACACTGATTCTCAAAACATTTAAGCGTTAACATAACTTAGTTTCTATTCGTATCATGAAATGTATCAAGATATAAACTCCTACACGACTCGTCCAAATCCAACCCGTCTTTACAATTCTGGGTCTCCCGGTTTGTGCAATCTACACGCAAGATCTCAGAGTAAACCACAAGAATTCGTAACTCTTAGAATAATTTAAGGAATCAAGTGTAATTACCTTCCTAATTTCATCCAGCACCGTTTCAAAGGACTTTTTGTCCATCTTGGTTACTATCTTGACGCAGTTTTAACAGTTAGACTTTCAATTAAAAAACGTTCATATCCGGTCTGCTCCGTCGATTGTAAAAAGGTTTGTAACTGACTAGGAAAAGGACTCCCGAGAGGGACAGGATGGGAAGAGGTGGGGAGCACGGCGAACTCCGCAAAAATTGCTAAAAACAAAGAACTGAAAAAAGTTTCTATTAAAACAGCAACCACTCGCACCAGACTTGCCCAGTCTCTTCACACAAAGCTGCAGGGCACCTGGCGGAAGAGCTGGGTCCCCTCAGAGTCCGCCGAGAGCCCCGGGGGCTCCGCGCCCGCCGGGGGAAGGTGGCGAAGCCTCTCTCCCGGGAGCAACCGCAGGAAGAGCGGCGGCGCCCGCGCCCGGAAGGAGGAAGGCGCCGGCCTCTCCGCCTGCACCTGCGCCTGGGCCGCGTCCCTCACCGCCGCGGGCCCCGACTCATGGCCCAGCCACGCTCATCCCCAGCCGCTCGGCCGACTCTCCGGTCCCGCAGCCCGGGAGCGGCAGCCCGGCGGGCTCTTTGTTACCAGCTGCCGCGGCTTCCGGGAGCGGACCGCCGGCCAGAGAGCGCCGGGAGCCGGGCGAAACGGGGCACGGCCTCGGCTAAGGGGACTCCCGCGCACCGCAGCGCCCAGATTAGCAGGCGCCCTGCCGGCCACCCCTGTAGCCCCCACCCGCTTAGGGGGCCTTCAACGACCTGTGTCGCGCTCGACTAAACCGTACGCCACCAGCTTGAGCCGCTCTTTCCTGAAAGCCCGCAGATGGGGTTCTGGTGTGGGAACGTAGGCGCCCACTGCGGGTGCCTGGATACCTCGGAATCAGATGCGGCTGAATTCCTTCCAAGAGCCCGGCAGTCATTTTGGGGATGTCATTGCCCTTATGCTTCAGATGTGCATGTGCTTTTTTTTTTGGTTGTTCAATCTGAATGAAAAACGATGAACGGCGAGTGGCTAAGGCATATCTATGGGCGCTCCCATTTGGGTGCCAGAAGTCCGCTCGTGGACCGCCCCAAGGGGCGGGGAAGGGTGGTCATGGGGTCAGCCTGAGACAGCTGACAGGCGGTGGGGATCCGGAAACGCGCCCGGAATCCCAAACCAGTCTTCTCCGGTTTTCTTTCGTCCGGGCCTCTGCTCCTTGGGTTGCACCCCCAGGGAGGCGTATTGCAGATCGGGGCTTCGGGCCGGTGGTTGACGCCGCCCGGCCGCGCTCTCATCGCGGACTTGCCTCTCTCGCCCGGTTTCTCGTCTCGTCATGGCGAGGTTCTGGGTCTGCGTGGCCGGCGCCGGCGCCGGCTTGTTTCTGACGTTTCTGGTTTTGCATTCGTGTTTTTGTGGCTCTTCGGTGAGTTGGGTGATGAGGAAACGGCTGTGGGCCTGTGAGGTTTGCATTGTTGGGAGGTGACGGTGGGTCGTGGGATGTAAGGTCAAGAGTGGGCTGGAGACAGCGGGCCCGTCTTAGAGTTCCGTTTGTGCATCGTATATCGTCGCTTTTCTTGTTTCCTTTTTCCTCCACTCGCAGCGCGTCCTTAAATAATTTTAAGGCTCGTCCCTGGTGGCGTAGTGGTTAAGTGCTAAGCCTCCTAACCAAAGGGTCGGGAGTTGTAATCCGCCACGAGCTCGTTTGAAACTCTGTGGGGCAGTCCTACTCTGTCCTGTAGGGTTGCTATGAGTCGGAATCGACTGGACCGCACTGGGTTTGGTTTGGTTTTGGTATTGTGGTGGTCTTGG
The DNA here is from genome assembly GCF_030014295.1 of Loxodonta africana. Lineage (NCBI taxonomy): Eukaryota > Metazoa > Chordata > Mammalia > Proboscidea > Elephantidae > Loxodonta > Loxodonta africana. The sequence goes on along the minus strand of NC_087358.1, from coordinate 78,019,490 downwards.
TATTTAAATTTGTAAGCCCTTTTCTAGTTCAGCAAATGTGTTTGTCAATCAGACCAAACCCGTTTCCGTCGAATCCATTCCGCTTCACAGCGACCCTAAAGGACAGGGTAGAGCTTCCCCATAGGGTTTCCATGGAGCCCCTGGTGGATTCGAGCTGCTGACCTTTGATTAGTAGCCGACCTCTTAACCACTGCCTCACCACGGCTCCCTGTTTGTCAAAGCATTCATGAAAATAGTTTTTTTTTTTTAATCTATAAACTGAATCTTAGTTTTCTGTGTTATTTAAGATTTTAAGAAATTTTGTTTTTCAGATTTCTTGGACGCCTGAAAATATTCGTTACCGGCTGGATGTGGGTTGGCCGAAGTATTCAGAATACTTTTCTGGAACAACATTTTGTGTTGCAGTTGATTCTTTCAACGGATTGGTTTATGTAGCACAAGTAAGTAAAAATAAGCCTTTTCTTTTAATTACAAACATAAAAAAAAAGTCTTCCTCATATAGCCACATATGTTTATATTATGCAAATTGTGGAATTTGTATCTATCACATTTTTAAAATTTTTTAAATGCGATTCATACAAATATTACTAGGTTTTGAGGGGTTTTTTTAAGTTACTAGAATTCTCAATTAAAATCTTCATTAAAATGAAGATTATTTTTACTTAGAATTGATTCTATCTAAGCAGTTATTTTTGTGTACCTTTTGGAAAAAAAAATTTTTTTTTTTTTTTTTCAGACAGGGGTTAATATCCCAAAGGTATTAGTGTTCACAGAGGACGGATATTTCCTACGAGCCTGGAATGATACAGTTGACACACCTCATGGTATATTTGCAGCCAGTACACCATATGAAAGATCTGTCTGGATCACGGATGTAGGAAGTGGTATGTGTAATAATGTTTATTACATTATGTTGCTGGAAATCACATCTTTGTCCGTGTTCTTGCCTGTGCATTTTAAAGTTAGAATTGCTGAATCTAATCTTAATTTCTCTAACGATTAATGGAAGCTCTTATTTTCTAAAAATCTTTTTTTTTGCTCTTTGCAGAATCAAGAAATTTAAAAAGAAGGTTATGATTTTTCTTTTAATTTATAAAGGGACTGTTGCACTTTAAATCACCAGTTGCTATTTTCAGATTAAATAGCTCTGAACCACTTCTACGAAGACAGGTAAAATGGCTGTCCCTAAAGCTGAAGGAATGAATGGAACCCTTATCTCTACAGTTTTCTTTCAAAAGGGATTCTGCTAAGAACCCATAACTCCTTTATTGCCCGAAGTACAAAGATTTGCAGAAACTGGTGTTAATGTTTCTGAAATCCCACTGACTGCAGCATGTCTGAAATCTTTCAGCCTTCTCTATTTTTAGTACAGTTTGCTGAAAAGCAGAGTAAGCACACTTGAATTTACAACTATGGGGAGGCTTTGCAGAGAAAGCAGTTTCCGCATGTTTATGGCTTCAGACAAGGCAGTACCAGAGATAGCTTGGCATTACTTTAGGACCTCAGAAAGAAATGGGATGACAGATATTTCTAATAATCCTTAACCCAATTAAATTCACAAGTATAAGGAAATCTGATTCTCCCCGTTTCTGACTAGTTCAGATACTTTTTTTTTTAATTAATGAGGTCTCAGTTTTTATAACTAGTGCCATTGCCGCATCTGTTCTCAGAACTCAAAAGATTTCTGAGCCTCATCTGATGGCCCATTTATATCAAGTTATATTTTCAATGATAAGATTCTGGTTAGGCCTAAAAGTCTAGGTTATCTCTAAGGTCAGTGTGATGAAATTTGACTGTTTTCGCTTTTTTTTTTTTTCCGGGGGAATTCTACTGTCAAAGGCCTTTACTCTTGATATCATTCCATCTATGTGACCCATTAAAAATTTTTCTTATAAAAAACTTCCCTAAATTCCAGAACAGAAAGAACACGGATGATAATCATCATTCTTTCCATAATAGCTTTTTCTTCCTACCAACAGATCTGAAGACAGTTTTTGCATTCCTTTTCATTTTTCAAAGAATAAATTACCTCCAATAGAATTATGATTGCAAATCAGCCATTTTTTAAAATGTTATTTACTGGTATTCTATCCCCCTTTGCTAATTCTTTAGAAACCTCCAGATTTTCTTTTTTTAATAATGTTGTGGTCTCTTACTATTCTGCAAACTTTAGCTCAAGCCCCCAAAAAAAGTATGGTCATAAATACATTTTTTGGCATAGAATCGTAATGCAAGCTGATGCATTTAAGTAAGCTCATAGCACATGCCCATTGCCATCAAGTCGATTCCGATTCATTGCAACCCTGTAGGACAGAGTAGAACTGCTCCCTACGGTTTCCTAGGCTGTAATCTTTACGGAAACGGACCCTGCCACATCTTTCTCCTGTAGAGTGGCTGGTAGGTTTGAACTGCTGGCCTTTTGGTTAGCAGCTGAGCCCTTAACCACTGCACCACCATGGCTCCTTTTAGTAAGCTCAGTCTATCCAAATTGTCTTTTGAACACCTACCGGTTAATAATTTGCTCTTGCATACCTTCGAGTTGATATCTACTGCTTATGGTTTTTCTTTATTTGTCTGTGTTCTGCATTATACATTTGTTTGTAAGATAATTCTAATGAACAAAAATTTACTGTAAGTGAGAAGATAAGATACTAGTGATTTGGAAAGATTATTTTGTTTTTAGGAAAGAAAAGTTAGTGAGTTGAATTTTTAATTTGTTTTCATTAGGAGAAAATGTAGCTAAAAACCATCTGTTTTTATGACCTACTGAGATTCTAGATTTGTACACAAATGACTGAAATAACAGTTTCAAATATGAGTTGTTATTCTTGAGTATCTTTTATAAATAATGTTTATTGAGAGCCGCGAGATTCAAGAAGAAAATGATGCACCAATAATCTGTTAACATCAGTAGCTTTCTGTATAATGAGTAGACTATATTTTCTGGTGTATTTGAATTTGAAGTCTGCTTTTTTTTTATTTTGGGGTGGGTAAGATTTTAATTCACGGAGAAATTTGAGTATAAGTAACGTAGACCTCTTTTGCTTGCCAAGTATGACAGTTAGTTATCTGAGCCTGTCAACCATTTATTACTGTTTAATTCTATCAAATTCTTATTCTCAGCTTATTTGAAAAATAGGAATGTTTGCACAGTGGTTATATTTGTGTGTGTCTGTGTTTTCAGGATCTTATGGTCATACTGTTAAAAAATATAATTCCTTTGGTGATCTTATTCAAGTCTTGGGTACCCCAGGCAAAAAAGGCACTGATTTGAACCCCCTGCAGTTTGATAACCCTGCAGAGTTGTATGTGGAAGACACAGGCGATATTTATATTGTGGATGGAGATGGAGGATTGAATAACAGATTGTTCAAACTGTCCCAAGGTACGTGACTTAACGTAGTATGATATTATAAGAATGTTATAAGTAGAATTTAGAATATGAAGCTGTGTATAAAGGGCTCAAGTGTATTACTAGAAAAAAACTAGAGGATAGGTGCTTGGAATGGCCAATGATAAATAATTCTGAGTACAGGCCTGTTTTCTTCATTTAGGAGTTTCCTCCAAAATGAACAGAACTGGAGGTGGCATGAGAGTTTACAAAGGACTCAAGAGATAAGTGGGTATCCTATCCAATTCAAAATAGGGAAGTTAGGAACCTGGAATCCCAGCATCAAGGTATCCCACAGGCTGATAAATCATTAAGTCTTTTATTGAGTGGTCAGCTCTGTGTCCTCTGTAATATTTTGAGTGGAGATCTGTTATAAACAATTAAATGCTGATTCTCTGGTATTGATTTTTAAAATAGGACCAAGAGATGGGAAACTAGTACTGTCTGAAGAAGTAGAACAAGATTTCATGAGGGAAGTAGGCCTTGAACTGTAACGATTTGGTGGGAGGAGAAAGAAAGGATGGGGAGAGCACTCATGGAAAACTATCACACAGGGTCCAAAAAAAAAAAAAGCTCATTATTGTCAAGTCAATTCTGACTGATAGCTACCATATAGGATGGGTAGAAATGCCCCATAGGGTTTCCAAGGAGTGTCTGGTGGATTTGAACTGCCAGCCTCTCGGTTAACAGCCATAGCTCTTAACCACTAACCACTACACCAGCAGGGCTTCCCACAGAGGGTCGGGAGGTGCTAATTAGTAATTAGTATGGCTTCTAGGAAAGGCGCTGAAGATAAACATTTGAATAGTGGAAAATAAGATTTGGGAGATTTTCGAAAGCTTATCTAAGGCTTTTTGAAGTTATATTTGCTTATAAGAGTCTTTGAGGATTTTTTAGTAAAAAAGTGGTGTTATAGAAGCAGAGTTTATAAGACACAGTACTACATCAGGATATATATGGAGAGAGCTCTCATTTGTAGGTTATTTAGTGCATTTATCACCCAATAACTGGATTTGATTAGTGGCAGTTAAAGGGAGGTAGGGCGAGAATAAAGCAAGAATCCCAATGTTTATATGAAAGAAACAACTCTTTTTGTTTTTCTTTGAAGAAACATTTCATATACTTTATTTGACAGTGGCAGCATAAACCTTTATTGGATTTCTTTTTTCTTAAACGTGTTTTTGGTTAAAGTTTACGCAGAAAGTTGAGTGCCCTTTTGACAATTTCCACATAAACTGATCAATGACATTAGTTGCATTTTTCACAGTGTGTCAACATTCTCTTTAATTGTGTTCTGGTTGTTCTGTTTCCAGTACTGTAGTTTCCCTTGTCTTTGCTTTGGGTTAAATGTTGACCTTTTGGACTTGTACGGATGTTGTACCATCGAGTCGGTTCCAACTTACAATGAAAGACTGCCTGGTCCTGCGCCATCCTCACAATCATTGTTATGCTTGAGCCCCTTGTTGCAGTCACTGTGTCAGTTCGTCTCTTGAGAGTCTTCACTTTTTTCGCTGACACTCTACCAAGCATGATGTCCTTCTCCAGGGACTGATCCCTGCTGATAACATGTCCAAAATATGTGAGACAAAGTCTCGCCATACTTGCTTCTAAGGAGCATTCTGGCTGTACTTCTTCCAAGACAGATTTGTTCGTTCTTTTGGCAGTCCATGGTATATTCAGTGTTCTTCAACAACACCATAATTCAAAGATATCAATTCTTCTTCGGTGTTCTTTATCCACTGTCCAGCTTTTGCATGCATATAAGGCAACTGAAAACACCATGGCTTGAGTCAGGCTCCCCTTAGTCTTTAAAGTGGCATCTTTGCTTTTTAGCAATTTGAAGAAGTCTTTTGCAGCAGGTTTGCCTTTGGCAGATTGATTTCTTGACTGCTGCTTCCGTGGGCGTTGATTGTAGATCCAAATAAAATGAAATCCTTGACAGCTTCAATATTTTCTTGTTTATCATGATGTGGCTTATTGGTCTAGTTTTGAGGATTTTTGTTTTCTTTATTTTGAGGTATATTCCATACAGAAGGCTTTGATCTTTGATCTTCATCACTAAGTGGATATCTTTTATCTTGTATGTCACCCTGCTTTTCTGCTAAAAGTTCATCTCAGGGTAGTTTTGGTTCAAGATTTAAAGAGTGTCTCAGGGCACAAGAGGGAGCCGTCTCGTCTCAGGTGGTCTAGTTAGTCTGGCCTTTTTTAAGAATTTGAATTTTGTTCTACATTTTTCTCCCATTCTGTCTGGGATCATCTGTTGTGATCCTGGTCAGATTGGTCAGTGGTTATAGCTGGGTACCATCTAGTTTTTTTGGTCTCAGGGTAGTTGAGGTCATGGCTTGTGTAGATTATTGGCCTTGTAGACTTGTTTCTTCTCTGAGATTTTGGTTACCTTCTTTTTCTTTTGCTCTTGATGAGTAAAGGCCAGTAGTTGTATCTTAGATGGACGCTGGCAAGCTTTTAAGACCCCAGACACTACTCACTTCACCTGGATGCAGAACATGAACTTTTGACTGAGCTGTCCCATAAGACTGTCATCCTAAGCTTTCAAGCCTAGAAGACTAATCTCGGAAGGTGTTTGCTTATGTCTCAGAAGTCTCTGTAGTTGTGTCTTCAGTGAATATATGTGCCAGCCCACACACGTCTGTGTTTACACGTACGTATAGATATTTCCATCTGTTCTCACAGAAGTATACACCTGTATCTACCTGTATGTCTGTATGCCTGTACACATCCATATGTGAGCCTGTTCTCATTTTTTGGTCCTTGTTGGAGTTGTTGCAGTCTTATATATGTAAAATTCTTTAGTACAGGCGTCCTATAAACAGCTAAATTTAGAAGACAGATTGAGTATGGATAATAAAGCAGCTGTTAGGTGCTGTCGGGTCGATTTTGACTCATAGTGACCCCATGTGACAGAATAGAACTGCCCCTTAGGGCTTCCTAGATTATAACCTTTACAGAAACAGATTGCCAGGTGTTTCCCCCAGGGAGCTGCTGGGTAAATTCAAACTGCCTACCTTTTGGTTAGCATTCGAACGCTTAACCATTGCTCCAGGAGAGAAACAATAAAAACATAATGTTTTTTCAAAGAGTGGTGATACCAAATAACAGGGAAGTTGTAAAGGGGAACCAGTTTGAGGGAGAGGATGTCATGAACCTTAAATGATTTGGGGGCAGTGATGAAATAATATAAGTGGAGATACTAATTAAACAAGTAGATTAATTACTTGAAGCAGGGAAGGAAAAAAAATTTTTTTGTAAACTGTAAGAGTTAGGCAACTGAGTATATAAACAGGAAGCCAGGAAAGCATAGTCAGTGGGGAGTTTAATTCAATACTATTTCTGCAACTTATATCACAAAATATAATGTGCAAATGTGTAAGGTACACCGTATATCGTTCTGACCAAGTATGTTTACCTTTCGCAGATTTCATGATCCTTTGGTTGCATGGAGAAAACGGGACAGGGCCTACTCAGTTCAACATACCTCACAGCGTTACAGTTGATTCAGCTGGTCGGGTAAAAATCCAGCATCATTTTATCCAGGACTGTGTATCTGAATGTGTGTGTATATGGGTGTGTGTCTGTCTAGGTATATTTGGGCATGTTTGTGTGCACACTTGTGTTCCTGGACATGTGGATGTGGATGTGTGTTAGTATGTGTATGTATGTCTGGGCAGTTCTTCTGATGCTGGGTATGTACACATACTCTTTTATAAATATTGGGGACCTATAATGAAGGGGATCACCAAATATTCGGAAATGAACGAAATAGATATCCTATGTCATCTAAGGAGTTTCTAGGGCGCACAAATGGTTAGGTGCTTGCTACTGACCCAAAAGTTGGCAGTTTGAACCCACCCAGAGGCACCTTGGAAGAAAAGCATGGTGAGCTGCATCCAAAACGTCACAGCATGGAAACCTTATAGGGCACAGTTTTACACTGACACATTGGGTCACCATGAGTCAGGATGGTCTCAAGGGCAGCTGGTTTTTATATCATCCAAAGTGTGAGAGGAACAAATATGGATCAGAACACAGATAAAGCTACTACGGGTAGGGGGAGTGCAACAAGTTGCCCCTTCTACTAGCAAAATTTTACTGTAAGTGTTTGAATATATTTTCAAGTCTAGAAAAAAAAAATGTATTGATCAAAAGGGGAGAATGGGAGAGACTGATCTAGGAAGCATGAAAAAGAGAGCCACCTAGGCACTAACTCCTCTCTGTCTGGGAAAGAGAGCTTTAACCAACAAAGTTCAGTTTCTCTATTTTCTACCCCCACTCACTACCACCTCTTTTTCTTTTACTCATCCTTTGAGTTTTAGGGTAAATATTACTTCTTTGGGGTTGTTACCCTCCTGCATCTGTGCCCCCGTCTCAGTTTCGTATTGCTGCTGTAACAGAAATACCACAAGCGGGTGCCTTTAACAAACAAACTTATCTTCTCACGGTTTAAGAGACTAGAAGTCTGAAATCAAGGTGCTGGCTCGAGGAGAAGGCATTCTCTGTCCATTCTGGGGGAGAATCCTTGTCTTGGCTTCTCTGGCGAGGCATCCTGGGCTTGTTGAGTGGTCACCTCTGTCGTCCTCAGACACTGCAGGTCTTCCCCTGTGTCTGCTTTCTTCTGTGCTTAATCCGTTCTTTTATGTCTCAAAAGCGATTGGCTTAAAACAGCCCTATACTAGTATGTCCTAGTTAACATAACGAAGAGCCCTATCCCAAATGAGATTATAGCCACAGGGACAGGGGTTAGGATTTTCAAGACATATTTTGAGGGGACACAATTCATAACACTTCCCACCAAAAAAAATTTTACGTTTGTGTTTTGTCCCGTTTTCCTTTGATAGTCTGTGCTTACCTGTTATAGTATCTCTCATGCTATAGTATAATCATTTGATTAATTTTCTTTTGCTCCTGATAAACTGTAGGCTGTGAGGACACATACTGAATCTCTTGCTTTGTATCTTAGTGCCTAGCACATAGTAGCCATCCTGTCCATATTTGTTCAATGACATGTCTTGTGGGAAGGTGCACAGTGGCAGTCCCGGGCCATCTTGGCTTCATACCATCAGTTATTTAATCCATGTCGACTTCTGATGGACACAACCTTCTGATTATGACTTGGCTTTCTGTGTTGACAAGGTGAGAATGTTTTCATTATGAATCTTTACGTGCTCTTGTGTATTTATAGTTTCTCATTATAAATTGACAAGTTCACTTATGACAGTAAGATAAGTCACCATGTGAACTTTGTATGTCTGCTGGGAACTAGAAAGCTAGAATTCTGGTTTTACATACTACTCTTCTGAGGTTGGTTAATAATACCCCTCCTGAGAGCCCTGGTGGCACAGTGGTTAAGAGCTTGGCTAACCAGAAGCTCAGCAATTTGAATCCACTAGCTGCTCCTTGGATTCCCTGTGAAGCAGCTCTGCTCTGTCATAGAGTCATTATGATTTGAACTGACTTAATGGCAATGGGTTTTTTGGGGGGGGTGGGGTGCGGACAAGCTTTGGGTGACAAGATGAAATTTCTGAACAGGCAAAAAGAGCTAGGTAAATTCACCATGCTGATGAATGTTCTCCCTAGGGGCTTTGGAGGTCATTTCAGTGGGGTGCTCTGGCACTGCTGAGTGAAGAATGAAGTGTTAATTTTTGCTCATTGTCATTTTATAATAACAATAGGATTTTTTTGACAGTAACAGCATTGAGCACTTAACTGCGTGAAAGATACGTTTGTGAGCATTTTACATGATTAACTAATTTACTCATCACCAAAACCTGATAGAAAAGTTAGTTCTAGAATTAAAGACTTGGCAATGTTGTTTCTTAAACAGGAATTCCCATGATCAAAATTCATCAAGTAGGAAAGATAATGCTGGTAATTGTTATCATTGATCCTAGGGTCTAAACTATATTTCCTTCTTGGTCATTTGACAGACCAGAAAAACCAAACCAAACCAAACCTGTTGCCCTTGAGTTGATTCCAACTTATAGCGACCCTACAGAACTGAGTAGAACTGCCCTATAGATTTTCCGAGGAGTACCTAGTGAACTTGAACTGCCGACTTTTTGGTTAGCAGCCATAGCATTTAACCACTACGCCACCAGAGTTTCCGTGACTGAGACAATGATCCCAAAATATTTAAGGAACCTATATTTAATAAAGAATTAGAGACGAGGAAGAGACTTTAAAAAATTACTTTGCTTAAGGGTCAACCTTTCTAACATGGTATGAGTCTTATTTGTTTCTGATTAGAAATGACTTTAATAGCTACTGAAATGCATAGTTCTTGACAAAAATATAGTCAAGTTTACCCTGAAAATTAGTCCCTGAATTCAAAATCAAGAAATTCAGGGGGCCCAAAGTGGAGAGGTGGAGGCCAGCAGAGTCGGCCCTCCCCTCCAGTGCTTTCTTGAAGACCTCCCCACAGCTCTCACCACATGCCATTCAAAACCTTCCCGCTCTGTGTATGCTGTAGGTTGCCAAAAGCAAATAAAACCAAACCAAACCCATTGCCATCAAGTTGATTCCAACTCATAATGACCCCATAGGACAGAGTAGAGTTGCCCTGTAGCATTTCCAAGGAGCGGTTGGTAGATTCCAACTGCTGAACTTTTGGTTAGCAGCTGAGCTCTTAACCACTGCACCACCAGGGTTCCCCAACATCAGACACTACCCATGAAATGTAATTTATAATGAATCTACTTTCCTGTTTTAAAGAAACTCTTAATAACTCTAGAGCCTGTTACAAACTTAAATGCTAGGTTATTTTTTATGCTTCGTTTTTAAGCGGTTCAGTGCTTTGAATAGCAAGTGTAAATTAACGATGTTACAATATGAAGGCCTGACTGCCGGCTAGCCTGAGTTCCTGAGAAGCAAGGCAGCTTCTCCTGTTCACTGTCCTCTCAGTTTCCTGGACCAGGACCTGACAGGGTGGCAGTACTCAGTGGAACGAGTGTTTGCTGGAGCACTCGATGAGTACTGTTGCTTTTCAACATTCACTAATCCCCTGTGTTCTGCGGGAGGGCTCCCGCGTTTTAGTCATTTGTGTGCCGCTTTGTGTTGCCTTTCAGCATTCACTGATGCCCTGTGTTCTGCGGGAGGGCTCCCGCGTTTTAGTCATTTGTGTGCTGCTTTAGCAGAACTGCATCATATGGCTGTGCTTAAGGTAGATGGCCGTTCAGGTTGTGGTTCTCTGTTACTATCTGCTCACTTCAGACAAATTATTTAACCTTTCTGACCTTTAGTTTCCTCATCTTGAAATGGGGCTCATACCTTCTTCTTTGACCCTATAAGATTAAATGATGTAATATATGTAAAACTAATGAAAATAAACATTCTCTCTTCCCCCTTCCTTTCTCTTTCTTCTCATTACAATGTGGGTCTTTTTCAATAAACTTTTTGTTGTTGTGTCTCAGGTCTGGGTTGCTGACCGAGGAAATAAAAGAATCCAAGTGTTTGATAAAGACACTGGGGAATGGTTAGGAGCGTGGGATAATTGTTTCACAGAAGAGGGACCATCTTCAGTCAGGTAATTGTTGCTCTCTATTTTAAAATATTGTTTTATTCAGTTTATGTGACTTAGTTCCTTTGGATAGCTAGCTGGGAGTTTTAAATAGTTACTGTTAATTTTAAGCAGGGGAAAAAAGGAGAGTGAGAAGGAAACAAGAATACAGAGGATGTATAATGGCGCTTCAGGTCCCAGTCTGAATGAACACAGGCTCCCAAGTCTACTGGTCTACCCAAGCATCAGAGAATGTGTGCTGGAGTTCTCCTACAGCCTTTACCCGCCGAATACTTAGGGGAAATTTTTTAACACAATGAAAATCAAAGCCTGAGTCTGTAGTATCAGACCCAGCTTAACATCAGCTCTCCCTTAGTTTGATTTTGTGTGGTACTCTGATATTGATATTTTAAAAAAAAAGTATGCTAAACTTTGGCTATGCCTGCCATCACAAATCTCTTGCTCCCTCATAAACAGAATTAGATCAAATTTAAATTCTTAAAGGAGCCAATCAGCAAGTATTAAGTGTTTTGTTTCTCACTGTGGGGGATAAACATGTTTGAAAAGTAAGCACTTAGGTTTATGTCACATAAATTTATTGTATAAATGTCTTCCTCCTAGATTTACTCCTGACGGGAAGTACTTGATTGTAGCCCAGTTGAACCTTAGCCGGCTCTCATTTGTGGCAGCACCCCCAGTAGGCAGCATCGGCAGCTGTTCTGTGGTCAGCACCCTCCAACTTGCAGATCAAGTTTTGCCTCATCTCTTAGATGTGGATAGGAAGACTGGAGCAATCTACGTAGCAGAAATTGGAGCAAGACAAGTACAAAAATACGTCCCTTTGAGTAGCTGGAAACCCTTGTGGCATAGTGGTTAAGTGCTACGGCTGCTAACCAAAAGGCCTGCAGTTCAGATCCACCAGGCGCTCCTTGGAAACTCTATGGAACAGTTCTACTGTGTCCTGTAGGATTGCTGTGAGTCGGAATCAGCTCAACAGCAATAGATTTGGCTTTTTGGTTGAGTAGCTATTTTCTTTCACTTGGTTCGTAGCTTTTCTTTTCCTGGAGATCTTTCCAGGTGCAGGTTCAGATTCGCAAATTCATCATTAAGTGCTTAAAAATGATGTTGAAGCACAAGAAGATATTTATTTTTAGCAGATCTAGTATTAGATTTATTTTTTATATTATCATGAATCGGGTTTTGTTGCCATTCTTAAGAATTAATTTTACCTGTAAGCACATAAAGGTATTTTAGTGAAAGAAATATAATTCTAAGAAAGTAGGGTCAGAAAGAGGGATTAAGGCTGTAACTTAGATTCCCTGGTACTTTTCCCTAGGGAAAATGGGAATGAAAGTGGGCTTGGAGGATATTTTGTTGAATTTCATGTGAAGTACCACAAACCTCAGTTTGTTCACTTTATATAAAATGAACAGCTTGAGAGATGAGTCAAATATGCTAGTTATTAGTTTAAGTAGCCACCAAGTGCTGGATCCTGAAGATTAATGAATGAAAAGACAGGGCTTCTCTGTATTTTGAGTAGCTTGTAGTCCAGTTGGGAAAAAAAGTTAAAAGCTTGCTGTGAACTTTGGTAGTTTTTTTTTAAAGCCCAGCTTTGCGTTGATCCTTTAGCTATAAGATACTTAACGTTAACCTTTAAATGTAGGAATAAAATGGCATCTAAGCACTTTACCAAAAGGGATTTTTGCAAATAACGAAAAAAAAATTTTTTTATAAATGTAGGATTAAATATAGGACCATTCTCCATAGTGTTTCCCTGCAGCTTTCTTTCTTTTTTTTTAATAACGCAAACTCAATTCATTCCTAACATTGTCTACCTCAGTGAAGTTTCAGGGTAATTATTTATATGGAAATGTTTGCCAAACACCTAAGATTGAGATGACTGGATATTGGCTTCTCAATTAAGATAGTTTTTCCATTCTAGTTTATCCCAGCTTTTGGGGAGCGTTGCCACATCATGAATTTTCAAGTCATTTTTTGCCTTTCATGCTATCAGCTTCCCTTCTTACTCCAGTTTACTGTAAATTTTGCTGATTGTCCTCTCACTCATCATAAACCAAAAAAAAAAAAAAAAACCCAAACCCATTGCCGTTGAGTGGATTCCCACTCAAGCTGGAGTCTTTTCTAGACTCAGGAGCTCACACTTGTTTTGATGCTTGGAACCTATCTTCATGTTAGTAAGGCAGATCGGCCAAGAAGGCCGTTGGTAAGTGTTTGTGCCAGGGACTGAGCTGTGTGATACTGAACGTCACTGCCGTAGGCCTTAGCTTTCTCTTCAGTGGAATGGGAATATCATTTTTTTTCCTCACAAATGCTGTGGGGATCAGATGTGCAAACATTCCCTTTAACACATATAGTTACAGGCACATTAAAGGCATTTTATTAACAAAGGTCCTTTTAAATGTGCTATTTACCTGATACCAGCTGTCAGGTTTGCCTTAATTTTGGTTTTAATTCTTTTATCCAAACATATCCTCACAAACTTTATACAGTTTAACTAATACAATAGATTTATTTGCAAAAACGAGAGTAATTTGAGGTATTTGTTTTGGTTTTAAGCCAGGACGACAAGTGCAAATGTCTCTTTGAAGGAATGCAGGTTAGGTAAACTGATTTTATCATCTCTAAAATATTTTATTTAACTAGTTTGTACCAGATATTTATAAAACTTGTCAAAAGCATTGTTCCTATATATATTGCTAAACGTGTTCAGTACTCACTGTAACCATCTTTTACTTTTTTCCCTTTGGATTAATTAACTAGGTGAATGAGAAATATATTGCTTTTTGTATTAAAAAACATAAATTAAAATTTTGGAAAGAAAAGGCAATATCGTCTGGCTTCCCAGGTATACCAGCATGGCCACCTGCTGTCCTTTGGTTACTATTTGCATGGAATAGTCTTTTCCATCCTGTTATCTTTAACCTGTTTGTGTCTTTGAGCCCAAGGTGTATCTCATAGACAGCATATGGATGGGTCATATTTTCTTACCCATCCTGCCACTTAGCTGCTGACACACATCCCTTTATATGAAACAAACTGGCCCTGCTGTAATTAATCTTTCCTCTTTATCATTTCTGGAAGGCCCTTTTTGAATTACTTGCACTCTGCCGTCAGCTTACAGTCCCCTGTCGTTCATGATGTTCATCAAGAGATAAGAGGAAAAGAAGTTGAAGGCAAGGAGCCTATGAGAATTGGCGTATGAGTGACATAGTCCAGGAACAGCGCTCTTACCGAGGGGGAGACATGAGTTAGCGTCTGTGCCTTTTTTTACTAAACAGATGTCAAAGTAACTTAGAAAGTCAGTTCCTGTGTCAGCCGACCACCCAACGTTGTACCTGCACCTGACGGGTTTTGTGGGCATGTATGCTTTATTGACAAACAACCCTGGAATGGCACTATGCTTTCATCACCTGCCGTGACAGCTGATGACACATAGATTTCCTTTATGGGACTGTTGAAAGCATTGATAGTAGGATGCCATTTGTGAAGCCAGTTGTAGCCAGTTTCTCCTTGGGGCACAGCTTTTGAATTGTCATTGCAGTGTGTGTTCTTGTTCAGTTTCTTCAGTTCTGTTTTAGCGATAAGTTCTGGCATGGAAGTTACACCGAAGAGGGGCCACTGGGTCGGTAACGTGGAAGCCCCACAAGACGTGTATGCCCTTCAGTATATGCACAGCAGTGAATGTCTTATTTTCTTTATGGTTATAGGCTGCCAGTTTTTACTTGGCACTCTAACCTCCTGCCCTCTGTATCATCTTGTATGCTTCTACGCGGCATACAGATTCATTTGGTCCTTTATAATTTCCAAGATTTTTTTGATAAACACAGACCAAAAAACCTACGTTGGTATCTTCAGGAGTCAAGTCTGGGAAAACTTTGGCATCTTGCTCAAGCGAGCCCATTATCTGCTCAAATGAGGAGACGTCTTTGCCCCATCCCCCTTCGTTTCCTTTGCTGTCACCAGGGCCATCAGCATCTGCTTGAGTCCTTTCTTTTGTGACATCGACTGTGTCATCATCCTGTGACACCGTGTAACTGCCATTGTCACCATTGCATTGAGCTTCAGATTCACAAAAACTGGCAAGCTCCTTCGATGCATCTTTGTCACAGTCCCTCTCAGAATCATCTGCATTCAGGGTGAAGAAAATAAAATTGCTACAGCTTCGTCAGCTGTTTAAGTAGCCATTTCTGAAAAAGAGAAGTGTTTCAGGAATAAGGAATTCCAGCCTCCCGTAGAAATAAAAGTCCCGAAAAGGAAGTGCTGTCACGGGAACATGACTGCTGCAGTCCATTGAATATTTCCTGATCACAAAAACAGCACCTTCCTATTAACACTTAGGAAACAAGTGAACTTGCGAGGCTTATTTCCCTGCACAGAAGCCCAAAAAACAAAAAATTTGAGTGGGACTTACATATCCCAGTGGTTTTTCAGCACGGTAAAACGTGATTACACTTTATGGCCCCTGAAAATAAATCATTCCGTTGAATATTTCCTAATCATGAAAACAGCACCTTCCCAGTAATGCTCAGGAAACAGTAAGTGTACTTCCAAGTCTTATCTCCTTGTGGAAAGGTAAGAGACAAAAGCTTCATACAAGCACTCATCTGTATGCAGCACTTCATGTGCTGACCTCTTGTCATAGCAGCGTGGCACCAGTGAACTTCCTTCTGTTTCACAGTGTCACACAAGACCCCACCCTGATGCCACCCTATAGTAGTGGGGTTTGAGGATCTCAATAAAAGAGGTCGAAAACATAAATTCTGCTGGTCACAAAAGGGCTATCCCGGATTTCAAGGCAGGTTTCACCTGGGTATCTAAATTCATGAAAAAGGAATGGTCTTTCCGTGAGAAAGAACTGCTGTAGGCCAGCAACTTCCAGATGACTGCAGAGGAAAAGATGGTCAGGTCCAACAAATTCATCACCAAAGAAATCTCTGAACTCAGTATCACGGCAGTGGACATAATTAATATTGACAGGGTTCCAGTGTCATTTGGCATTCCAGCCACTAGGACTGTGGCTGCTTCAGGTATGAAAACTAGCCATTAGAACCACTAGGCACAAGAGGACTTGCTTCACTGTAGTCATTGGTTGCACTGCGACTGGGATGAAATTAGAGCTGATTGTGATTTTCAAGAGAGTTACCATGACCCGTGAAAAGCTGCCCACCAGTGTGGTTGTTAATTGTAATAAGAAGGGATGGATGGACTGTGATGTTATGAAAGCATGGGTATATAAATGTTATAGGGCCAGGCAGGGGGGATTGTTTTCAAAGAATTCTACTAATTTTTGAGCCTTGGCTGCTCACAAAAAATGTTCAAAATTATATTAGCTGGTGCCCATTTAGCAGTCATACCTGGTGGCCTTACCTGCAAGCTGCATCTGCTAGATACAGTGGTCAACTACCTGTTGAAGACTTTTTTGAGAAGAAAGTGGGATGAATGGATGCAGTTTGGGATTCATGAGTTCACACCATCAGGACAAGTGAAGCAGGTGATGTTTACAGAAGTCTACAAGTGGGTGGCGTCTGCTTGGAGGAAAATAACCCCAGAGACCATCCACAGAGGCTTCGAAAAGGCTGGAGTAACGTACCAGCAGAATACCAGTGAAGATGAAGACCCTGAAAGCAGTGGTGACAACGACCTCAGAAGCCACAGAAGAGCATCAGCAGGCAAATCTGAGCTATTTCATTGATGATAGTGACAAGGGATTGGACTTTGAGGGATTCTGGGAATTAAATGATGATGAAAAAAAAATTTTTTTTTTTTGATGGTAATGAGTAAATAAACTAAAATGGCTTCTTTTAAGATGAAAACAGTTTCTTCTGGTGACTTTATTTCAAAGATGTTGATTATCAAAAGTTATGTTTCAGGTTAAGATTTATGAAAGCAATAAAATATAAACAACATCTTATTCTTGTAGTTTTAGGCCTAGATCATTTCTTACTTACCAATTTCCAGCTCTTCATGCTTTCATACTCTGGTTTCAACGTGGCATCCCGTTTCCATCACCAGCCTGTTGAGTTCACCTTTGGTTGGACTTGGTTTAAGAAAATACTTATCTTAAATGAAGTTTCCGTGAGATCATTTTTGTCCCAAGAACATGAGCTTGTTGAAGAGGAACCAAAAAAATGAAATTTAAGTCAGCAACATGTAAATAAATATTGGTATGTCACACTTATGAAAATAACGTGTAGGGGGGTTGCGCAGTCTGAAAAACTACAATATTTGTGTTATTTGTGTAGAAATACAATACTTAGCAAAGCTCTACAGGATACTGTGGCATACCTGTATTGACTAAATAGCCAAGGTACCGTACACTTTCAGCTAGTGTATCTGGCAAGATAATATACAAGTTATAAAATATACAAGTGAAGTAGGTTAATACTGTACAATATTTTATATATAATATTGCATTGTAAGTACACACTGTTGTATGCATAGGCTAACATATAATCTGTAGTTACCACAATTGGAGCTTGTACACAATAAATACTTATTTTATACCTATAAACTAACCTTAGGCTACTTTGCAAACTTTTTAATTTTTTTCGCTTTTACGTAAACACTTTCTCAGCCTGTATTCACACAATTTAACAAAGAAGATCAGGGCCATCCACATCACTGTTCTCAACTTACTCGTAGTGTTCCATTGGAAGAGTTTCAGGTTGAATAACCTCCATTGACGACTGTCACCAACAATGATAATACCTCCTGTAATGCCTGAAGGACCTGGCTGGGGCTCTTCTTGGGGAGGTGTTGGCTTCTTCAGGAGTAAGTCCAGTGTTGTTTGCCTAGTTTGCTTTTGTTTTTCTTCATAAATTTCTTTATATACACAAACAACGGTTGAGCATTCTCTATCAATGAAATGCTTTCAGTGTTGGGTCCATCTCTTCAGCAAGCTGTTATGGTCTGCAGAAATTTTGACTGACCCTTTAGCAATGAACCTCTTTTGCGCCTGTTCTCCTTCTGCAGTTTTCTTTTTTCTTGCCTTTTCCTCAGCTCTTGCTCTAGCTGTAGCAAGTTTTCGTTCGTTAGTTCCTCAGGAACTGCCTCCAGGACTTCTTTGGTGTCATCATCTTTGTCTAGTTTCAGGCTGTCAACACAGCTGTATTAATCCTTGCAGTCTCATCCTTTTCAAATCCCTTAAAGTAATTGCCTTTTAATAACGCTGTCACTCTGTCTTTAAAAACCTTAAATCCTGGTGTCTTAGTCATCTAGTGGTACTGTGACAGAAATAGCACAAGTGGATGACTTTAATTAACAGATGTTTATTCTCTCATAGTCTAGTAGGCTGGAAGTCCAAATTCAGGGTGTCAGCTCCAGGGGAAGGTTTTCTCTGTTGGCTCTGGAGGAAGGGCCTTGTCATCAATCTTCCCCTGGACTAGCAGCTTCTCCATGCAGGAACCCTGGGTTCAAAGGACTTGCTCTGCTCCCAGCACTGCTTTCCTGGTGGTATGAGGTCCTGCTGTCTCTCTGCTTGCTCCTCTTTTATATCTCAAAGAGATTGGCTCAAGATACAATCCAGTCTTGTAGATAGAATCCTGCCTCATTAACATAACTGGTTGGCAGTTGGAATCCACCAGCTGCTCCTACGGGGCTGTTCTACTCTGGCCTATATGGTCACTAGGAGTTGGAATTGATTCAGCAGCAATGGGTATACCATTATGTGCCGGGCAGTACAGCTGCTTTGTATACAAGAGATGTCAGGTACACATGTTGCATGTGGGAAGCTGTTGCATTTGCTACATCCCATTCTTCAAATGGAATTTCTGAACTCTGTTATAACCTTATGGGACCATTGATGTGTATGTGGTCTAATGTTGCCTGAACAGATGTTATGCAGTACATGACTACTTTTTTTGTGGTATTAATGGTTTCCTTGTTCCTCTTAATTTTCTGTGCTGAGTCCTTTTTGTATATGGATTTTCTTTTCCTGTCAATCCTTGCTGTTTTGTGTTTACTGAGTCTTTTTGGTTTTCTTTTTTATATTTCGATGAACACATTTATTACTTTATGCTTACCCTGAAGTTTACAATAAATCCTCTTAAAATTAATACAGCCTGTTGTATCTTGAAATTGCCTTGACTCCATCCCCATATGGAAGTTCTGTAACTACACCTTTTATTCCCCCATTTTGTTTTGAAGTTGCTGTCGTTTACAGCTTAACTCCTCTGGTTCCATGTAGTCAGTTTTTTAGCTTTATTTTGCTTCTCTGAAGACTTTATCCGGGTTGGTATCTGAGCGATGTTGTGTATCTTTATCTCAGGTTGTTGTCTGATGTTGCTGGTTCTCTACCCAATGGATTCCCTTTAATATTTCTTATAAGGCTGGTCTGGTTTTTACAAATTCCCTTAGTTTCTGCTTATCTGAGAATGTCTTAGTTTCACCATTGTTTTTGAAAGACGGTTTTGCTGGATATATGATTCTTGGTTGGCTTTTTTTTTTCTTTCAGGATTTGATATATGTCATCCATTGCTTCCTTGCTTGCATGGTTTCTGACGAGAAATCAGCACTTAGTGTTATTGGTACCCCTTTGTAAATGATACTTTGTTTTTCACAAGCTGCTTTCAGAATTCTTTCCTTGTCTTTGGTTTTGGAAAGTTTGATTATAATATGTCTTTGTGAACTTTTTGGGCAGTTCTACTCTGTCCTGCATGGTCACTATGAGTCAGAATTGACTCAACAGCAATATCATTGGACCTGGGAAGGTGGATCCTCATCCTGCGCACTCGGACCTGCCAGTAATCTGCACACCGGCCTTTGGCTTTATTGCAGCTATCTCCACCGAGGAATGGGTAGCTAGTAGAAACTTGTAAGGGCTGGTCCACTTGGGCTGGAGCTGGCTAGTAGGGTGGTAGTCGTCCCACCTTTTTACAAGGACCTGGTCTCCTGGTGCAAAAGGATGAAGAGGGATAGCTGTAGGAAAAAAGCATCCTGGTTAATTAGCCTTTAAGGTTTCATATAGTGACCTAAGATACCTGGAAATACTAAGTTCTTGAATTGCCTTAGGATCATCAGAAGCACTTAGTCTCTAGGCTGTCTTAAGGAAAGGTCTCCCATATAACATGTCATAAGGGCTCAGTTGAAACCTGTTTCTAGGGGTCCCCCAGACTCTCAACAGGGCAACTGGCCATAGTTTGATTCAGGGCAATTGGGTTTCTTGGCAGAGCTTGGTCAATGTGTTTTCAAACTGTGGTTCATCTTTTCTGTCTTTCCAGTTGACTGGCATCTGCAGGAGGCTTGTAGCTTCCAAATAATTCCTAAATGTCTGGAAACCTCTTGGGTAATTTTGAATATAAATACTCATCCGTTATCAGTCTGAATTGAATAAACCAAATCTAGGAATAAGTTCATTAAGAAGAGCCTTGCTTACCTCTGTTGCCTTTTCAATCTGGCAGAGGAAGAGTGTCTACCCGTCTGGTAAAAGTGTCTGCAAACACTAAGATATTTAAAACCCCTTGTAGCTACTGGCATAACAGTGAAGTCTACTTACCAGTCTTCTCTGAGTCCACTTCCACGGGCTTGTACCCCAGGCATAGAAGGTAGCGGACTTGTTTTTGAATGTTTTTTTGCACAGGTGGCACATTGTTGCACTACTTTCTGAATAGTTCTTTGGATACTAGGCCCTTCAATCATTTTGATCAGCCATTGGAACATAGCATCTTGGCCATAGTGTGTACTCTCGTGAGCTGCTTTTGTTACTGGGTGCATCAGGTATCCAGGCACTAACACCTGCCTGTAAGAATTACAAAGCCATCTATCTTTCAAGAACCATTAGTCATCTACCAGGAAACCCTATTTACCAGCCCTGTTTGTATCACACTCAGTGTACTGTGAGTTTGCTGGCAGTTGGGGGTCAAGAATCAGAGCAAGACAGGTGTCATGGATTTTTGCCTTGGCGACTTGTTTGGCTGCCTGATCCGCAGGGTAGTTTCCTTTAGTTATGTGAGACTCTCTTCTGGAGCCCAGGGTAGTGCATGACTCCCACTTTTTTTTTTCCTTTTTTTAAAAGAAAGTTTTATTTGGCATATATTCAGAAAGGCAAAAGTGGGAAAATGAACAAGCATGCTGTCACAGCCATGTCTGCCCAAGTCCAAGGAAATATTACAGAATAGGCAAGAATGGGAAAATGGACAAGCATGCTGCTGGAGCCATGTCTGGCCGAGTACAAGGAATATTACAGGATAAGCAAAAATGGGAAAACGAATAAGCATGCTGCCACAGCCATGTTTGCCTGAATGACTGCCACTTCTGTTGGTGCCATAACTGCTTCTAGTAGGACCAAGATTTCCTCCACATGTTTTATTTCCTTTTCACCCGAAGTTAGGAGTCTTCTTTCTTTCCAAATGGCTCCATGGGCATGAAGTACCAAAAAGGCATATCTGGAATCTGTATATGTATTTGTTTGTTGGTTGGCGCTTAGTTGGAGGGCCCAGGTCAAGGCAATGAGTTCTTCCTTTTGATCAGAGGTTCCAAGGGGCAGTGCCTTGGCTTCTTTGGTCTCATAAAGGGTGACTATGGTGTAGTCAGCTTTCCGGATTTCTTGTTCCACAAAGCTGCTTCCATCTGTGAACAGCTCTAAATCAGGGTTAGTGAGAGGCTGGTCAGTCAAGTCGGGCCTGCTGGAATACACCTCTTCAGTTACCTGAACACAGTCATGTTCGAGGTTCTCATCCTCTGATTAGGGTAGCAGGGTTGTGGGGTTGAGGGTGGAGACAGTCTTCATATCACAGTGGGATTGTCGAGTAGGATAGCCTGGTATTTAATGAGTCTCCCCACCATTAACCACAGACCACCTTTCTGTTCAGGCAAGGGAGGCACACGTTGGGGGTTAGGACTGTGGTAGGATGGCCAAGAGTGAACTTCTCAACCTGTGTCAGGAGTTCAGATGTAGCTGCAACTGCCCAAAGGCAGGTGGGTCAGCTCTGGGCTGCAGGGTTTAGTTGTTTGGAGAAGGACACAACTGGTTGTTCCCAAGGCAAGGCAACTCCTTGTCTCTTGTGAGCATACAGTGTGAAAGGTTTCTTGAGGTCTGGCAACCCTAGGGGCGGGGCAGCCGTCAGCTTGTCTTTGATTTATTGAAAAGCCATCTGACATTCTGGCATCCATACCAAGGGTTCTGAATTATGAATTACTCCCTTGGACAGCCCGGTCTAAGGGTTTGGTGATGAGTCCAAAATTGGGGATCCAGATTCTGCAAAACCCTGCCATCCCAAGGAATCCTCGCGATTGTCTCTTAGTGGTTGGGGAAGCCACCTGGGTAATTGCCTCTTTTTGTTCAGGTAACAGCTCTGTTTTTCCTTGTAATATTTTGAACCCTAGGTATTTTACATTATGGGCAAAGATGGGACCTTTTTCTGTGAGAACTGTAAGCCCGGTCTCCCAGAAAGTTCACTATTAGAACTGTACTTTTGTCAGAGGGTTTCTTGGTAGAACTGGCAATCACAATGTTGTCTATGTACTGGATGACAGTGCTGTTCTCAAGATGCAAGTCCTGGAGGTCTCTGGCTAGTACCTCCCCAAAGAGAGTGGGGCTATTCTTGAACCTGTGAGGTAAAACAGTTCAGCAGTATTGAGTCTTATTTCCTGAGGTTGGATCTTCCCATTAAAAGACAAGTATCTCTTGGGACTTGTCCCCCTTAGGGACACAGTAAAAGGCATCCTTTAAGTCTAAAACTGTAAGCCACACGTGATCCCCTGGAAGGACTGTCAGTAAAGTGTATGGATTGGGTATCACTGGGTGAATGCCCTCTGTTATCTGATTCACTGCCCATAGGTTCTATATAAATTTATACTTCTTAGTGTTTAGTTTTGTTACAAGCGGATTTGCAGGAATGAATAAGCCCATGTGCCAAGGTTTCAATCAGAGGCTGCAAGCCTAGTTTAGCCTCTTGCTTTAAAGGGTACTGCTTGAAATGTGGGATGGTGTGGTTTGGTTTAAGCTTTACCTGGACTGGGGTCACTGTCTTTGCCTTACCAGGGATTCTGGTGGCCCAAACCTGGAGATTGACTTGGTTCTGGAGGTGCCGGGGTAGGAGTAGAGACTTTGTAGGGGCAGCCAGCTGCAAAAGGGCTGCCTGTAGAGCACAGGCCTTATCTGGTTCTACTCCTACTTGGAGATAATCTGCTGAAAAGGTGTCTTGAGCATTTAGCTTAGTTAATACATCTTTTCACAAAAGGGGAATGGAACATTCAGGCACATAACAAGAAGCTGTAGAGTCAATTCTCTACTTCTGATTTGACAGTCTGTAGGTCGAAGGAATGGTTTACTGGCAGGTTTTCTAGATGCCACAGTAATGGTCATGTTTCTTTTAGAAAGTAGGCGTTTTAGGGTGTTTAAAACTGAGTAGGTTGTGCCCGTGTCCACCAAAAATTCGGTAAGTTATCTGCCCATAGCCATTGTAACCTGGGACTCCTCGAGGGAGATGGGGATTGGTTGAGTGGGCTGTAGGAGAGCCCCTGGGTCCCATCTGTCTGAGTCTTGGGCTGACAGCGGGAACTGTTTTATAGGTTTTTTTGTTAGGTTCCTGCTCAGGTTGGGCCAGATGTGAGGGCCACTCCCATTTCCAGTGACCTTCTTGTTTGCAGTAGGTGTACTGTCAGGGGTATAGCTTTTGGGAAGCTTGGTTTGGCCACCCGCCCTTCTGGGGACTACGGGGACTTACTCCGAGGATGATTCCACGTAAGGCTTGTCTGAGTGGTGGGCAACCTCTGACAGTTGCTGCTAGGACTACAGCTTGTTGTTTCATCTTCTGATTCTCCTCCTCCTGTACCTGGTCTTGATTATGGAAGACCTTAAAGGCAGTCTCAACAGGTTGTGAAGTATTCATTCCCAAGCCTCCTCCTAACTTTTGAAGTTTTCTCCTGATGTCGGGGGCACTCTGGCTGATGAAAGTCATATTTGTTAACGAAGCATTCTCTGGGTCCTCAGGGTTTATATCAGTAAACTGTCAGTAGGCCTCGTACACTGATTCTAGGAAACCAGAAGGATTTTCTTTGGGGCCTTGCTGCACATCCTGAACTTTTCTGAGGCTGTTTTGTTTTGGGGCCTCTTGTTGCAAACCTGCTATTAGGCAGTTGTGGTAATGTTCTAGCTGCCCTGCCCCTAGCTGGTCATTTGGGTCCCAGTTTGGATCAATGGTAGGTATAGCGTGGGCAACTGGAAGCCTAACACTTTTCTGAGGGTTGAGAAGTGTAGCCTGTCAGCCTCTTGGCATACCTTTTCTAAGACCATCCTCTGTTCTTCTGGAGTTAAAAGAATATTGAGAAGTGACTGGCAATCAGCCCTGTTAGGGTGACGTGTAGCAAAAATGGATGCAAATAGAGCTGCAGCTTGTTTTGGGTCACCTCTATATGCCGGGAGATTTTTCTTCCAATTGTACAGGTTAGAGGTGGAGAATGGTATGTGGACCCAGACAAGCCCTCTAGGCTGGCCATTGTGATCCAGTCTGGCAGGCACATGTCTCAGTGGAAATTGCCCAGGAGACTTGGGTGGGTCACTGACCAAATTGTACCCCACTACGGGTGTGCACTGGAGAAACTATTCCCTGGGAAGGACCAGGAGTTTCTGACTCGTAAGGGACCATTGAGCAATTAGCAGGAGGGGTAGCATAGGGTTCCACCAAAGGAGTAACAGCTGCTGCTGATGGGGCAGTGGGGGCCACCAGTTGTGGCTGGCAGGGATATAGGGGCCAGCGCCAGGCTGGGAACCAGTCCTACACCTCCAGGTGGATAAGGAGGAGGGAGCAGAGGAGGAGGCAAAGGGCTGAAGGGATATGAATCTCCCTCCAAGTCTGGAAAGACCAGTGGTTTCCTATCTCTGCCTCCCTCTTCCCCTGTAGTCTACACCATCAGCTTACACAGTTTTCGTAGGTTTTTATTTTACCAGAGAGACATAAAGGTCTGTATGTAGGGGATTTCATCCTACTTTTCTTCTCTTTTGCAAAACAAATCTGACTGTAATTTGGTATGATAGCTCAGTGACCCATTCTCAAGTCACTTTTCATCAGACCCCAACTGGTATTGTGGCTAAGCACTGTTACAGAAGAAAATTAGTTTCTTCTTCTTCATAAGCTCATAACTAAAAGAGGACCAGTTTTTAAGTGTACAGCTTAAAGGGGAACACTCCAGGAGACTAAGCTGGTTTTCCATATATCACACACACACTCTCACTCAGAAGCAGACCTGAAACCAGAACTACAACCAGAAGCAGGACTGTAG
Organism: Loxodonta africana; assembly: GCF_030014295.1. Classification (NCBI taxonomy): domain Eukaryota; kingdom Metazoa; phylum Chordata; class Mammalia; order Proboscidea; family Elephantidae; genus Loxodonta; species Loxodonta africana. The sequence goes on along the minus strand of NC_087358.1, from coordinate 77,994,348 downwards.
TTAACCAGAAACTAGGGTGCCCATTCTCTGCCTTCGACTAAGGGGAGTGGTGGCAGGATGAGTAATGAGGATGTCTTAGTCGGGCTTCGGTCCTCCTTAATGGGGATGTCTTAGTCCCACCCTCAATTCTCCAGATAATCCTCCTATTTCAAATCCCCAAGCACTCACACTTAAGAAGAGAAATCTCAAGAGCATTTATCTAGCAGATACCCAAACCTGAGCTAGTATCTAATTCTCAAAGTAAAAGTGCCTCCGGCCAGTTGCCGCCTCAGTCATGGTTGGGAAACTAACCTGAACAAAAGGGTCAATGGAAGTTCCGCTTGTGGTCAAAGGGGGCCAGGCTCCGGATGGAGGTCTCCATGACTCTCTAAAGTCCCCTCTGGATCGCCAGAATTGTTACTGGACCCAGGAAGGTGGGTCCTCGTCTGGCGTGCTCAGACCTTCCAACAATCTGGACACCAGCCTTTGAGAAAAAGGAATTAACTTTATTTGCAGTGCAGAGAGCAAGGAACCAAGAGGAAGTTCCTCAGATCCAACTCCCCAAATGGCAGGGAGGCAAGGCTTTTTTGTGATTAGGTAGGAAGATGGCAGCCCCGCAGGCGCAGTGGGGTGGAGGTTGCCTGCACACAGGCACAACTGGGTTTCCCCCGCAGGCACGCCAGGGGAAAGCTCCAGGAAAAAACAGATAGGGAGGTTTGCAGGGCCAGGTTACAGCAATAGGGGTTTTTTTTGTTTTTTTTTTTTAATTCTTTATGGAATTCATTGAGCTTGGATGATAACCTTCTTGTCTTTCATGATATTTGGAAAGGTTTCAGGCAACATATCTTCAAAAATTCTCTTTGTACTTTTTTTCCTCTCTTCTGGAATTCCTATTACATGTAAATTATTTCTCTTGATGGTGTCCCAGATAATTCTTAGGCCTTCTTCGTTTTTCTTCATTCTTTTTTCTCAGACAAATTAGTATGAAGGCATTTGCCCTCTATTTTGCTGATTCTTCTATCCGTGATTCAGTTTTACGTCTTTGTCTTACCATTGAGTTACCTATTTCTGATACTGCTAATCTTCAGAATTTCTAGTTGTTGTTTTTATATGGTTTCTGTCTTTTGAGTCTCATTTTGTTCTTGTAGTTTTCTGAGTTCTTCTCATGTTTTTTCTGTAGTTTCCTTGATCTCTTTGAAGATCCTAAATGTAATTCTTTTGAATTCCTTCTCAGGTAGTTGACTCCATTATCACCTCTTCCTCCCGAAGTTTTTTTTTTTTTCCCCACCTTTTTCTTTGCTCATTTGTTTGAGCCATCTTATCCTGTTTTTTCATAGGATTTGTTTTTGTATTTTGTCTTTGGGGCATTATGGTGTTATTTATTTTGTAATTATTTATTGTTGTATGTCTTTAATTTGCCCTGATTTTTTGTTTTATTTTGATACATCAGAGCAGATGGGACAGATGTGCTCCACTGATTGCTGGTGTGGTGGCATGGGAGCGTTCACCATCTGTTGCCAGGTGGGCAGGCAGCAATGGGCAAGAAAGTGTGTATCACTGTTCAGTGGGCATGCAGGGTGGGCTAGGCAGGCACAGGCTGCCACCTGTCGTCAGTCCAGTGTAGGAGTTTGCAGAGGCGCTCAGGGTTTGGAAGGTTGGGTGTGGTGAGCAATCAGCAGCAATGCAGGAGTGTTCACTGCTGTTCGCCAGGTGGGCAGTGCGGCAGATGGGGGTTGTGGAGGGTAACCAGTGGTACGGGCGTGTTCACTGTCACTCACTGGATTTGCGGGGTGGCATGCAGGGAAATGTGGCAGATGACAGGGTGTGGGAATGCTCTCTGCTGCTCAAGAGGTGGGTGGTGCAGAGGCGTGTCTATGGAAAAAGTGCCTGTGGCAAGCACTGAAGTTGCACCCCTTTCCAGCCATCTAATGTGGCCCAGGAAACCCCTGCTGCAGACATCTCAGGTGGGCTCTTGCCCAGGTCCCACCTAGTGCACTGCCCCACAGTCCTGTGAAGGTCATGAAGAGGAGACTGTGGGCATGGGCTGGGGCAGCAGGGGAGCAGTCTCGACAACCCTACCCCGGCCAGGCCCACACTACCTGCTGACCATGAGCGCTCAGGAACAGGATTGGGCACTCACTGCTCCCAGCAACAGAGACATCTGTTCCAGCAGGTGGGGTGAAGGGGGCTGAGTCAGGCTGTGGAGGTCCCCTGAAGGATGCATGCCAGACCATGGAAATATATGTGGAACTGGGCTGTCCCAGGTTAATAGAGACTGCTCAGTGGTGCTGCCTCTCACCCCCTTCAAGTGGCATCCAGGACACAGGCCAAACTCGCCATACCTTAGATATGCCTCTGGGATGTGGTGATGGTCAGGGGGTGTGGCAGGCAACCAGCAGCACAGGAGGAGTCACTGCCACTTGCTGGATGGGCTGGGTGGTGGGTAGGGGGAATGTGGCAGTGGCAGGCGATTGATGGCATGGGCACACTCACTGCAGCTTATCAGGTGGGTGGGGTGGCAGGTGTGACGGTACGATGGGCAGAGTGTGTACTAGGTGACTAGCGTCACAGGCATGCTCACTGCCACTTGAGAGGTGGATGGGGCAGTGGGCAGAGGGGGCTTCCGGGGGCGTGGGGTGCTCTCTCCTGCTTGCCAGGTGGGAGGGGCAGCAGATGGGGAGATATGATAGGTAGTGCTGTGTGACAGGCGACTGGTGGTGTGGGATCACTTACTGTGCTCACCAGGTGGGCAGGGTGTAGGTGGTGGGTGGGGTGAGGCTGGGTGAGGGGGATGGGGGGCTTGTACCATGAGTCTCAGGTAGGTGGGACAGTAGGGGTGGGGCAGTCTGCACTGCTAATCACCAGAAGGGGTTGGGGAGCATGCTTCTCCAGTAACCAGGTATGGGTGGGTGCCTGGGCACTCCCATTAGCTGCAGAGTCTGAGCGGAGCAGGGCTGTCTGGAGTCTGGTTGGATGGGGGAGCACCTACTGACACTAGATCTGTTACTTGGAGTATGCCACCCACCTTTGTGGCCAGGGACCACTGCTGGTGAGTAGACCTGACTCTGAATCCTGGTCCTCTCCCTGCTCTGTGGACTCAGGATCCCTGGAACTCTTTCCCTCCCTCCTGTACTTTCCCCTCTTAGATCCAATTCATGTCCTACTCACCTATGTCACTCTGGATATGTCTACATAGTTTCTGTATCTCCTATTGGGGAATTCCATGAAGTTGCCTTCCTGTACTCTTCAGCCAGGTTCATTACTGGCTTTATTTCAAGATGGCCATGCTGTGCCAGCCCAGCTGGCAGGGTACTTCTGCTCTGTATCTCTCCTCATTCGCTGTTTTCATTCAGTTTCTCCTTCCAATTGGTATTCAACCTAATTCTTTATCCTCCCATTTGACGCTCAGAGTTCCGGGATGTCATCTGTATCTCTTTCTCTTGGTTTCTTGGGTCTCTGCTGTTGGGGGACTGCATGGTATGTCTGAATAAGCCTCCATCTTGGGCTGAAGTATTTATATGGCTTTAGTATTAAGGTGATGCTGGCTTCATAGAATGAGTTAGGGAGTGTGATGGTTAAGATTGTGTGTCGACTTGGCTGGACTATGATTCTCAGTGTTTATACGTGATTGCTTCTAGGATGGAATCTGCTGTGAGCAGCCAATCAGTTGAAAGGGGTTTCCTTGGGAGTGTGGCCTGCATCCAAATATAGGCAAGTATTCTGGCTTTTTGGCTTGATCTGGATCCTGTGGCTGCCTCCTGTTCATCTGACCTCTGGTTCTTGGGACCTGAGCTATCAGCTTATCTGCCAATCTTCACAGCAGAGCCCTGCTGCCTGACCTGCTGGTCTTGGGTTCAGCAGCCCCTGCAGCTATGTGAATCAGGAGAAGCCTTGGGATCTTACCTGCCAGTGTTGGGATTCGTCGATATTCACAGCTTGTGAGCAACAGCCCTGCTTTCCAACCTGTTGATATTGGGTTCGCCAGCCCCTGTGGCTATGTGAATCGGGAGAAGCCTCTATCTTAATCCACGGACTTGGGTTCCAGCCTCTACAATCACGTGAGCTGTTTCCTTGATATAAATCTATGTGTATGTTTATATGCTTTATGGGTTTTGCCCCTCTAGAGAACCCAGCCTAAGACAGGAAGTATTCCTTCCTCTTCTATATCTTGTGTGAGTTTGGGTAGGATTGTTGTCAGTTCTTCTCTGAACATTTGATAAAATTCCCCAGTGAAGCCATCTGGTCCAAGGCTTTTTTGTTGTTGTTGGGAAGTTTTTGATGACAGATACAAATTTCTTCATTTGTTATGAGTCTGTTTAGATTTTTTAGTTGTTTTTGTTAGTGTAGGTAGGTAGCGTGTTTCTAGAAATGTGTCCATTTCATCTACATTTTCAAGTTTATTGAAGTATACTTTTTCATAGTGTTCTCTTACGATCTTTATCTCAGTTGAATGAATCTCTTGTGATGTCTCTAATTTGTTATTTCAGTTATTTGCATCTTCTCGTTTTTTTTTTGTTTTTTCCATTGTTAGTCTAGCCAGTGTTTTGGCTAGTTTACTGACTCTTTCAAAGAACCAGGTTTGGTCTTACTGATTTTTTCCAGTGTTTTTCTATTCTCCATTTTATTTATTTCTGCTCTGATCTTTATTATTTCCTTTCTTCTGGTAGCTTTGCATTTCTTTTGCCCTTTCTTTAAGTTGTTGGCTTAAGCTGTTGATTTGGGATTCTTCTTTTTTAATGCAGTCATTTATTGCTATGAATTTACCTTGGAACACTGCTTTTGCTGCATCCCAAAGGTTTTGGTATGTTTTGTTTTCATTTTTGTTTCATTCTAAATGTTTTTAATTTCACTGTTGATTTATTCTATGACCTGATAGATATTTAGCAGTGTGTTACTTTCCATGTATTTATTTTTTCCTTATTCCTGTTATTAATTTCTAGCTTCATTCTGTTATGTTCAAAGAAGATGCTTTGTATGATTTTGATCTTTTAAAATTTATTAAGGTTTATTTTGTGTTCTAGAATATGGTCTCTTCTGGAGAAAGATTCATGTGTGTTAGAGAAGAATATGTATTGTGCTGCTGTTGGGTGTTGTGTTGATACATGTCTGTTACATCTCATTGTTGAATAGCATTATTCAGGTCTTCTATTTCTTCATTGATTTTCTTTCGTATTGTTCTGTCCATCATCAAAAGTGGTGTATTAAAGTCTTGTATTATTGTAGATCTATTTATTCCTGTCTTTAATTCTGTTACAGTTGGCTTTCTAAATTTGGGGCTCTGACACTGGGCGTGTAAATAGTTGCAATTATGTCTTCTTGATGTATTTGCTCTTCTTTCATTATGTAGTGAGCTTCTTTCTCTCGTATAACAGATTTTGATTTAAAATCTATTTTGCTGTATAGTAATATACCCACTCCTTACTTATGGTTAGTTTCCAAAGAACAGGTCATTATGCAACAATGACATTATGTCCGAAGGGAGGATGACCATATCAGATTACTAAGTGGAGGATGATTACATCATTACATAACTGCCAAATTACATAATTACATAACTACCAAATTATGTTATTAACTGCCACCAAATCACTGAGAATAATGGCCCAGTCAAGTTGACACATAACCTTAACCTTCACAGCCAGCGTTACTGTTGCCTTGCACCTTGGCATTCATTACTACCAGAAGTGCATCATTAATGTGCAGATTGTCAAATATCAAAATTTTTTTTTCTATTGTTGTAAACGTAGAAACCCTGGTTGCATAGTGTTTAAGTGCTATGGCTGCTAACCAAAGGGTCAGCAGTTCAAATCTGCCAGGTGCTCCTTGGAAACTCTACGGGGCAGTTCTACTCTGTCCTATAGGGTTGCTATGAGTTGGAATCGACTCGACGGCACTGGGTTTGGTTTTGGTGTTGTAAATGGGAAATGTCAGATTAACTAGATAGTTGATAAATGAGGAGTTAGGTGTATTGCTACTCCTGCTCTCTTTTGGTTATAACTTGCTTGGTATGTCACCCCCCCATCCCCTATCTTTTGGCTTTTAACCTATTTATCTCTTTGTGCCTACAGTTTATCTCTCGTAGACAACATACATGGACAGATTGTGTTTTATTATGCATTCTGATATTCTCTGTCTCTTGATTGAGCAATTTAATCCATTTACATTCAGTGTGTCAATAGGGAAGGGTTTACTTCAGCCATTTTATTATACTTTTTGTGATGCCCATGGTTTCTTTGTTTTTCTTTATTTCTCTGGTGAGTTCTTTTTATGCAGGTATTTTCGACTCTATGGCAATGGATTTTTTTGGGAGGGGGTTATTTGTTGTTTTTGTGATTACTGAGGTTTTTTGTTTATTTCGATGAATAGATTTATTGATAGTCTTTGTGGTTATCATGAGGTTTACATTTAACATCTACATTTACAACAGTCTGTTCTATCTTGACACCACCTTACCTTCCTCAACATATGGAAATTCTATGTCTTTATTTATTCCTCCTTTTTTTTTTTTGTCAAATACAACTTTGTATCTCATATTCCCTGTAGCCTTGTTTTAAATTTATTTTACTGTTACACGTATTCACGTGGCTGTTAAGTGTTTTTACCTCAGATTGCTGTCTTTCTCTGTTTAATAACTCTGTTTATTGTATCTTGTAGGGCTGGTCTTTTGCTTAAAAATCCCCTTAAGTTCTATTTCTTTGAGAATGTCCTAATTTTGCCCTTATTTTTGAATGACAGTTTTGCTGGGTGTGTTATTCTTGGTTGACAGTTCCTTCAGGATTTTGTATATGTTGTTGCATTGTTTTCTTGTCTGCAAGGTTCCTGACAAGAAATCAGCAGTTAATCTTATGAAGGCTGCTTTGCAGATATTTTGTGTTTCTTGTCGTGCTCAAATTTCCTTGTCTTTGGTTCTAGAAAGTTTGATTATGACATGTCTCAGTATGGCTCTCTAAGGGTCTGTTATATGTGGAATTCGTTGAGCTTCTTGGATGAAAATCCTCTCGTCTTTTACAGTATTTGGGGAGTTTTCTGCCATTATTTCTTTAAGAATTCTTCCTGTACTTCTTTTTCTCTCTTTTTCTAGGATTCCTGATACATGTATATTATTTCTCTTGATGGTGTCCAAAATATCTCGTAGGCTTTCTTTGTTTTTCTTCAATCTTTTTTCTGTTTGTTCCTCATGTAGATTATGTAGTATCAAAGATCTTGTCCCCTGTTACGCTGATTTTTCATTCCAGTGTTTCAGTTCTACTTCTGTGTCCCTTTGTGGGGTTGCTTATTTTATTGTTAAGCTTTGATATTTCTAGTTACTTTTTTAAGGATTCTGCCTCTTTATTGAATTTATAATCTTGTTCTTGTATTGTTTTCCTGAATTATTCTGGATTTTTTTTTTCTGTGTTTTCCTTAATCTCTCTGAGGAGACTTAATACTAGTGTTTTGAAGTCTTTGTCGGGTAGTTCCATTATTTGCCCTTCCTCAGAGACCATTTCTGTGTCTTTATTTTGTTCTTTTGTTTGAGCCATCATTTCCTTTCTCTTCCTATGATTTGTACTTGACTGCTGTGTTTGAGGCATTAAGGTCTTCTTTATTTATATATTTTTTAATTGTGTGTTTTTTGTTTGTTTTTATACATCAGGAGCTTAGCTTCTTTGCCTTCTCTATAGAGTATGTCCCTTCCTTTATACTATTTTAATTATTGTTGTTTTGTGTTATTGGTCTGTGTATGACTTTGGTGCTGCTGGTTGGTTGAGTGCAGTTTCCTCTTACTGGTGGATGTGTTGGGTCACACACATGGGGGTCCTATGTCATTAGGCATGTAAGTCTTCCTGTGGAGGATTGCATGGAGGTGAGAGAGCAGCACCCTTCCCTGTTGTGAGGTGCAAGGTGTTGGGTGATCAGGATCCTTCCACAGTGCTTGAGGGACAGCGCAGTCCCTCCTGTTGGCATGAGCAGGTAGTGAGGCTCCATAAGAGTGGGATCAGTTATTCACAAACAGAGGAAGTTCTTCCCAGGGGGGCAAGGCAGGTCCTCTGAGCAGTCTCGGATTGATATCACAGTGAGGGAAGGCAGGGGATTTCCATGCATCCATGAATGATTTGTCTAAACAGGTAGGGTTAGGGAGAGCCTTGTGGGGCCTTTTTACGTGCACAAACCTCTCTTGCTGCCAGGAAAGTAGGGGCTGGAGCAGATCCTGTGCTCGCTTGCTTGGATGGCCTATGTGGCAGAGAGGGGAGGGGAGAGGAGTGGGGTCTGTGAGCACTAGTGCAGATGGTCTGCTCAGCTGAGAGGGAGGGCACAGCACAGCTTGCACTTTTGTGCAGGTGAATGGGGGGGGACGGGCAGTGCAGGGCTTGCACGAACTGGAAGGGAGATAGGAATGGCAGGACATTGGTTTGTGTGAGGGAGACTTTTGTAACTCTGTGGGTTGACTATTCAATAAGTGTCTCCTGTTCAAATGGATGGGCACCACCACTGATAAGCATTCCGGCACTAATAGGAATTAGCTCCCTCCCTCTTCTGCATTTGCCAGGGACACTGGAGCTCACATCGCCCTTCTGTACTTCCCCTTTGTCCTCCACAAATGTGCACACCCTGTCTTTTCTGTCCCCTGTCCTGCAGCTCTGACACAGTCATCTCACTTTGCTCCAATTGCACTTCCCTGTGGTTCCCTAGTTTCAAAACTATGCTACTTCCACGCATCACCCTCTTGGGAATGCCCAGTCCTGTCACACGTCTTGCCCACCTTCTCATTTCTTTCCAGGTTTTTTTTACATAGTATCTCTGCCTCTGGCTGTGCTTTCTGTCAGATTGCCTTCCTGAGCTCCTCACCCGGAGATATTGGTTGTTGCCATCCCTAAATGGCCATGTTGCACTGGGCTGGCAGGCAGGGTGTGCACAGTTCACAGATCTCCCCTTTTCTGCTGATCTTGTTCTATCTTTCCCTCCATTCAGTACTTGGTCTATTTCTTCAGCGTCCATTTTGATATTCAGGGATCTGAGGTCATTCTTTGCATCTCTTTTACTGAGTTTTTCAAGTCTTTGTTGTAGAGGGATGTTGCGGTATGTCTAAGCTGCCATCTTAAGTCTGCAGTTGTTTATTTCTGCTATTTTATTACTAACCGTTTCATGACCCATGGGACATACACTATCCCAACCACTTTTTTACCTCTAGAGTTCTTTGGGAAGGAAATAGCCCTATTTTAACACATTTAGCCTCAAAATGGATGCGTTTGAAATGTGTGAAACTCAAAAACCCTGCGTTGGAGGCCTATTTTTGTGTAGATTGAGCATTGTGTTAGGTGATGCCTCTTGGATGTGTGAATTTTCTAAACTTTTGACAGGGGTTTGCCTTTATTTCTGTGAGATAAGCCTCCTCATTATGTTTCCCAGTTATTATGTTCTCACGAGAATGACCTTATCACACAAATAAGCTAGTCTTAGTTGTCATTCAATCATAGCGGCCATTTTCCCCTTGATGCCATTTATTGTTTCCAGTTGTTACTGAATCCTGCTTTTCTATCTTCTGAACAGTAAATAATGCCTTTGCAATAAGGAGTAATGCATTGCAGTGGTACTTTTCAAGAGATTTGAACTTCTGTAAGTTGTTCTTACCCTGCATTCAGTCTTTGTGCTGAGTCATTGCTTCCATGTGTAGCAGGTGGAATGCACTGCTGTGAACAGGTCTGGAGTATTACAGCACAGTGCTTCTGCTTCTTAGCTGTTAGTACTGCTTTTGTTATAATGAAGAATATATAGAAGTGGTAATTTTTCCTGAGATTCAAATTCCTTTAGTTTTATTTGTTTGGCTTTGTACCTTGTGTCTTAGTCATCTAGTACTGCTGTAACAGAAACACCGCAAGTGGATACCTTTAACAAACAGATGTTTATTCTCTCGTAGTCCAGTAGACTAGAAGTCCAAATTCAGGGCACCAGCTCCAGGGGGAAGGTTTTCTCTCTCTGTGTCAACTCTGGAGGAAGGTCTTTGTCATCAATCTTCCCATAGTCTAGGAGCTTCTCTGCACAGGCACCTCAAGTCCGAAGGGCACACTCTGCTCCTGGCACTGCTTTCTTGTTTGTATGAGGTCCCCATGTGTCTCTGCTCACTTCTGTCTTCTGTATCTCAAAAGAGATTGGCTTAAGACACTATCCAATTTTGTAGGTCTCATCAGTATAACTGCCACTAATCCATCTCATTACATCATAGTGATAGGATTTACAACACATAATGAAATCATATCAGATGACAAAATGGTAGACAGTCATACAATACTGGGAATCATGACCTAGCCAATTTGACAATTTTGGGGGAACACAATTCAATTCATGACACCTTGTTTTGAAAATTTTCATGAAAAATAACAAAAAGGCTAAGAAGGAGATGAGCATAAAGCGTATGTGCAGTCATTGCTAGGGGTCTTCATGTTTTACCTCATGGTGTGCAAATTTTCAAGAAAAACGAAACTATTTTATCCTTGATTGTATTGCCAGAATTTATTACGTTCAGGGACCACTGGGACATATGTGATCCTACATAATAGGTATCAGAATTCATAACTCAAAACAAAAATTCTGAATTAATCAGCATACCTTCCATTAGTGAAAACACATAGTAGCAACAAAAAATTCAAAGGAGGGGGGTGGAGCCAAGATGGCGGACTAGGCAGACGCTACCTCGGATCCCTCTTACAACAAAGACATGGAAAAACAAGTGAATCGATCACATACATAACAATCTACGAACCCTGAACAACAAACACAGATTTAGAGACGGAGAACGAGCTAATACGGGGAAGCAGCGATTGTTTCCAGAGCCTGGAGCCAGCGTACCAGTCAGCTACAGCACAAGCACAGAGAGCTGCTCCACCCCCCTGAACTAACCCCGGGAGGGAGACCAGCCAGTTCCGCGGGTGGCATGGGACGCAGCCGGTAGGAGAAGTCCCCGGGAGGAAGTGACTGGTCTTGGAGCAGGAAGAGCAGCGTCCCAGCCGGGGAACCATCTCGCCGGGATTTGGACTGGACGCAGGTACGGCATAAACACGGAGAGCTGCTGCACCCCCCTGAACTAACCCCAGGAAGGGGCCCAGCCGGGTCGCGCGGGCGGCGTGGGACGCAGCCGATAGGAGAAGTCCCCGGGAGGCAGTGACTGGTATTGGAGCGGGGAGAACAGCGTCCCAGCCGGGACACTCGGTCACGGCACAAGCACGGGGAGCTGCTCTACCCATCTGAACTAAACCCGGGAGGAGGCCCAACTGGTTCTCGGAGGCGGCACGGCCACGCGGCTGGAGGGACGAGAAGTCCCCAGGAGGCAGCGACTGATTTTGGAGTCGAGAGTGCACCGTCCCAGTAGGGGAGCCTTGACGCTGGGTGTGGGGCTGGAAGCGGAGGATCTGACCGTGACTCCAGCGGGCCAGACCCCCCGGGGGCAATCTCTACACAGCCAGCACACATAGGCGACGTGCACGCGGGAATCTCAGATATAATAGTCATTCCAAGCAAGACAAGCAACTCTGGCTATATTCTGAGGTGCTACTCTCCTATCTCTCTGTTCCCTCCCCCACCCTCCCCAGGCGGCTTCATTAACATCCGAATAGCCTGAGCCAGAGGGAGAACTCTGATAGGGGTCTGACTGCATTTTTTTTTTAGCGGATTTTCTGGAAAAACTAGTTTCCCAGTGATGGCTCGGAGACAACAATCCATATCAAACCACTTAAAGAAGCAGACCATGACAGCTTCTCCAATCCTCCAAACAAAAGAATCAAAATCTTTCCCAAATGAAGATACAATCCTGGAATTATCAGATACAGAATATAAAAAACTAATTTACAGAATGCTTAATGATATCACAAATGAAATTAGGATAACTGCAGAAAAAGCCAAGGAACGCACCGATAAAACTGCTGAAGAACTCAAAAAGATTATTCAAGAACATAGTGGAAAAATTAATAAGTTGCAAGAATCCATAGAGAGCATGTAGAAATCCATAAGATTAACAATAAAATTACAGAATTAGACAACGCACTAGGAAGTCAGAGGAGCAGACTCGAGCAATTAGAATGCAGACTGGGACATCTGGAGGACCAGGGAATCAACACCAACATAGCTGAAAAAAAATCAGATAAAAGAATTAAAAAAAATGAAGAAACCCTAAGAATCATGTGGGACTCTATCAAGAAGGATAACCTGCAGATGATTGGAGTCCCAGAACAGGAAAGGGGGACAGAAAACACAGAGAAAATAGTTGAAGAACTCCTGAAAGAAAACTTCCCTGACATCATCAAAGATGAAAGGATATCTATCCAAGACGCTCATCGAACCCCATTTAAGATTGATCCAAAAAGAAAAACACCAAGACATATTATCATCAAACTCACCAAAACCAAAGATAAACAGAAAATTTTAAAAGCAGCCAGGGAGAAAAGAAAGGTTTCCTTCAAGGGAGAATCAATAAGAATAAGTTCAGACTACTCAGCAGAAACCATGCAGGCAAGAAGGGAATGGGACGACATATACAGAACACTGAAGGAGAAAAACTGCCAGCCAAGGATCATATATCCAGCAAAACTCTCTCTGAAATATGAAGGCGAAATTAAGATATTTACAGACAAACACAAGTTTAGAGAATTTGCAAAAACCAAACCAAAGCTACAAGAAATACTAAAGGATATTGTTTGGTCAGAGAACCAATAATATCAGATATCAGCACAACACAAGGTCACAAAACAGAACGTCCTGATATCAACTCAAATAGGGAAATCACAAAAACAAACAAATTAAGACTAATTAAAAAAAAATACACATAACGGGGAATCATGGAAGTCAATAGGTAAAAGATCACAATAATCAAAAAGAGGGACTAAATACAGGAGGCATTGAACTGCCATATGGAGAGTGATACAAGGCGATATAGAACAATACAAGTTAGGTTTTTACTTAGAAAAATAGGGGTAAATAATAAGGTAACCACAAAAAGGTATAACAACTCTATACCTCAAGATAAAAGCCAAGAAAAACGTAACGACTCAACTAACATAAAGTCAAACACTATGAAAATGAGGATCTCACAATTTACTAAGAAAAACGCCTCAGCACAAAAAAGTATGTGGAAAAATGAAATTGTCAACAACACACATAAAAAGGCATCAAAATGACAGCACTAAAAACTTATTTATCTGTAATTACCCTGAATGTAAATGGACTAAATGCACCAATAAAGAGACAGAGAGTCACGGACTGGATAAAGAAACACGATCCATCTATATGCTGCCTACAAGAGACACACCTTAGACTTAGAGACACAAACAAACTAAAACTCAAAGGATGGAAAAAAGTATATCAAGCAAACAATAAGCAAAAAAGAACAGGAGTAGCAATATTAATTCCTGACAAAATAGACTTTAGACTTAAATCCACCACAAAGGATAAAGAAGGACACTATATAATGATAAAAGGGACAATTGATCAGGAAGACATAACCATATTAAATATTTATGCACCCAATGACAGGGCTGCAAGATACATAAATCAAATTTTAACAGAATTGAAAAGTGAGATAGACACCTCCACAATTATAGTAGGAGACTTCAGCACACCGCTTTCGGAGAAGGACAGGACATCCAGTAAGAAGCTCAATAGAGACATGGAAGATCTAATTACAACAATCAACCAACTTGACCTCATTGACGTATATAGAACTCTCCACCCAACTGCTGCAAAATATACTTTTTTTTCTAGTGCACATGGAACATTCTCTAGAATAGACCACATATTAGGTCATAAAACAAACCTTTGCAGAATCCAAAACATCGAAATATTACAAAGCATCTTCTCAGACCACAAGACAATAAAACTAGAAATCAATAACAGAAAAACTAGGGAAAAGAAATCAAATACTTGGACACTGAACAATACCCTCCTGAAAAAAGACTGTGTTATAGAAGACATCAAGGAGGGAATAAGGAAATTCATAGAATGCAACAAGAATGAAAATACTTCCTATCAAAACCTCTGGGACACAGCAAAAGCAGTGCTCAGAGGCCAATTTATATCGATAAATGCACACATACAAAAAGAAGAAAGAGCCAAAATCAGAGAACTGTCCCTACAACTTGAACAAATAGAAAGTGAGCAACAAAAGAATCCATCAGGCACCAGAAGAAAACAAATAATAAAAATTAGAGCTGAACTAAATGAATTAGAGAACAGAAAAACAATTGAAAGAATTACCAAAGCCAAAAGCTGGTTCTTTGAAAAAATTAACAAAATTGATAAACCATTGGCTAGACTGACTAAAGAAATACAGGAAAGGAAACAAATAACCTGAATAAGAAACGAGAAGGACCACATCACAACAGAACCAAATGAAATTAAAAGTATCATTTCAGATTATTATGAAAAATTGTACTCTAACAAATTTGAAAACCTAGAAGAAATGGATGAATTCCTGGAAAAATATTACCTACCTAAACTAACACATTCAGAAGTAGAACAACTAAATAGACCCATAACAAAAAAAGAGATTGAAACGGTAATCAAAAAACTCCCAACAAAAAAAAGCCCTGGCCCGGATGGCTTCACTGCAGAGTTCTACCAAACTTTCAGAGAAGAGTTAACACCACTACTTCTGAAGGTATTCCAAAGCATAGAAAATGACAGAATACTACCCAACTCATTCTATGAAGCCACCATCTCCCTGATACCAAAACCAGGTAAAGACATTACAAAAAAAGAAAATTATAGACCTGTATCCCTCATGAACATTGATGCAAAAATCCTCAACAAAATTCTAGCCAATAGAATCCAACAACACATCAAAAAAATAATTCACCCTGATCAAGTGGGATTTATACCAGGTATGCAAGGCTGGTTTAATATCAGAAAAACCATTAATGTAATCCATCACATAAATAAAACAAAAGACAAAAACCACATGATCTTATCAATTGATGCAGAAAAGGCATTTGACAAAGTCCAAAACCCATTTATGATAAAAACTCTTACCAAAATAGGAATTGAAGGTAAATTCCTCAACATAATAAAGGGCATCTATGCAAAGCCAACAGCCAACATCACTCTAAATGGAGAGAACCTGAAAGCATTTCCCTTGAGAACGGGAACCAGACAAGGATGCCCTTTATCACCGCTCTTATTCAACATCGTGCTAGAAGTCCTAGCCAGGGCAATTAGGCTAGACAAAGAAATAAAAGGTATCCGGATTGGCAAGGAAGAAGTAAAGTTATCACTATCTGCAGATGACATGATTATATGCACAGAAAACCCTAAAGAATCCTCCAGAAAACTACTGAAACTAATAGAAGAGTTTGGCAGAGTCTCAGGTTATAAAATAAACATACAAAAATCACTTGGATTCCTCTACATCAACAAAAAGAACACCGAAGAGGAAATAACGAAATCAATACCATTCACAGTAGCCCCCAAGAAGATAAGATACTTAGGAATAAATCTTACCAAGGATGTAAAAGACCTATACAAAGAAAACTACAAAGCTCTACTACAAGAAATTCAAAAGGACATACTTAAGTGGAAAAACATACCTTGCTCATGGATAGGAAGACTTAACATAGTAAAAATGTCTATTCTACCAAAAGCCATCTGTACATTTAACGCACTTCCGATCCAAATTCCAATGTCATATTTTAAGGGGATAGAGAAACAAATCACCAATTTCATATGGAAGGGAAAGAAGCCCCGGATAAGCAAAGTACTACTGAAAAAGAAGAAGAAAGTGGGAGGCCTCACTTTACCTGCCTTCAGAACCTATTATACAGCCACAGTAGTCAAAACAGCCTGGTACTGGTACAACAACAGGCACATAGACCAATGGAACAGAATTGAGAACCGAGACATAGATCCATCCACGTATGAGCAGCTGATATTTGACAAAGGACCAGTGTCAATTAACTGGGGAAAAGATAGCCTTTTTAACAAATGGTGCTGGCATAACTGGATATCCATTTGCAAAAAAATGAAACAGGACCCATACCTCACACCATGCACAAAAACTAACTCCAAGTGGATCAAAGACCTAAACATAAAGACTAAAACGATAAAGATCATGGAAGAAAAAATTGGGACAACCCTAGGAGCCCTAATACAAGGTATAAACAGAATACCAAACATTACCAAAAATGATGAAGAGAAACCCGATAACTGGGAGCTCCTAAAAATCAAACACCTATGCTCATCTAAAGACTTCTCCAAAAGAGTAAAAAGACCACCTACAGATTGGGAAAGAATTTTCAACTATGACATCTCCGACCAGCGCCTGATCTCTAAAATCTACACGGTTCTGTCAAAACTCAACCACAAAAAGACAAACAACCCAATCAAGAAGTGGGCAAAGGATATGAACACACATTTCACTAAAGAAGATATTCAGGCAGCCAACAGATACATGAGAAAATGCTCTCGATCATTAGCCATTAGAGAAATGCAAATTAAAACTACGAGGAGATTCCATCTCACACCAGCAAGGCTGGCATTAATCCAAAAAACACAATAAATGTTGGAGAGGCTGCGGAGAGATTGGAACTCTCATACACTGCTGGTGGGAATGTAAAATGGTACAACCACTTTGGAAATCTATCTGGCATTATCTTAAACAGTTAGAAATAGAACTACCATACAACCCAGAAATCCCACTCCTGGGAATATACCCTAGAGATACAAGAGCCTTCATACAAACAGATATATGCACACCCATGTTTATTGCAGCTCTGTTTACAATAGCAAAAAGTTGGAAGCAACCAAGGTGTCCATCAGCGGATGAATGGGTAAATAAATTGTGGTATATTCACACAATGGAATACTACGCATCGATAAAGAACAGTGACGAATCTGTGAAACATTTCATAACATGGAGGAACCTGGAAGGCATTATGCTGAGCGAAATTAGTCAGAGGCAAAAGGACAAATATTGTATAAGACCACTATTGTAAGATCTTGAGAAATAGTAAACCTGAGAAGAACACATACTTTTGTGGTTATGAGGGGGGGAGGGAGGGAGGGTGGGAGAGGGTTTTTTTATTGATTAATCAGTAGATAAGAACTGCTTTAGGTGAAGGGAAAGACAACACTCAATACATGGAAGATCAGCTCAATTGGACTGGACCAAAAGCAAAGAAGTTTCCGGATAAAATGAATGCTTCAAAGGTCAGCGGAGCAAGCGCGGGGGTCTGGGGAACATGGTTTGAGGGGACTTCTAAGTGAATTGGCAAAATAATTCTATTATGAAATCATTCTGCATCCCACTTTGAAATGTGGTGTCTGGGGTCTTAAATGCTAACAAGCAGCCATCTAAGATGCATCAATTGGTCTCAACCCACCTGGAGCAAAGGAAAATGAAGAACACCAAGGGCACACGACAACTAAGAGTCCAAGAGACAGAAAGGGCCACATGAACCAGAGACCTACATCATCCTGAGACCAGAAGAACTAGTTGGTGCCCGGCCACAATCGATGACTGCCCTGACAGGGAGCACAGCAGAGGACCCCTGAGGGAGCAGGAAATCAGTGGGATACAGACCCCAAATTCTCATAAAAAGACCAAACTTAATGGTCTGACTGAGACTAGAGGAATCCTGGCGGCCATGCTCCCCAGACCTTCTGTTGGCACAGGACAGGAACCATCCCCGAAGACAACTCATCAGACGTGAAAGGGACTGGTCAGCGGGTGGGAGAGTGACGCTGATGAAGAGTGAGCTCATTATATCAGGTGGACACTTGAGATTGTGTTGGCAACTCTTGTCTGGAGAGGGGATGGGAGGGTATAGAGAGAGGGAAGCTGGCAAAATTGTCAAGAAAGGAGAGACTGAAAGGGCTGACTCAAGAGGGGGAGAGCAAGTGGGAGTAGGGAGTGAGATGTATGTAAACTTATATGTGACAGACTGATTGGATTTGTAAACGTTCACTTGAAGCTTATTAAAAGTTATTAAAAAAAAAAAAATTCAAAGGAGAGGTGGGGCCAAGATGGCTGACTAGGTAGAAGCTACCTCGGATCCCTCTTGCAACAAAGACTTGGAAAAACAAGTGACTCCATCACATACATGACAATCTATCAACCCTGACCATCAAACACAGACCTAAAGAGTTGACCTGAGTGACAGGGGAGCGAAAAGCTGCGCCCTGAAGCATCGACAGCCTTTGGAACCAGCGTCCCACTTCACAGCCTTGAGCCCTCGCAGATCCCTGGTGCCGAGTGGCGGGGCTGATTGTGGCTTGCTGAGGCGGGGCAGGCACAGGACACAGCCCTAACCCCTAGCCCCCGGGGTAACCTCCGTATAGACTCAGCCAGCGCAAGCAGGCTGCACACTGATGCAGGTAACGAGAGAACGAGTAACCACAGTGAAGGAGCGACTGTTTTCGGAGCGTGGAGCCAGTGTCCTAGTCAGAAAATCTTGGCGCCAGGCTTTGGTCTGGGCACAGAGAGCTGAGCACAGCTTCCTGAGATGGTGCAAAAATGGGACACAGCCCTAACCCCCTGAAGTGACCTCAGGGGAAGCCCAGCCAGTGCATGCAGGCAGCGAAACGACGCGGCTGACAGGAGGAGAAGTCACCAGGAGGCAGCGACTGGTTTTGGAGCCTGGAGTGCAGAGTCCCAGCCAGGGAACCTTGGCGCTGGACTTTGGACTGGGAGCGGAGGAGCTGACCACGGCTTCTGAGACAACACAAGCACAGGACTCCAGCCCTGACCCTCGGGGGCAGTCTCGACCCAGCCAGGGCACACAGGCTACACGCCCCTCAGGAATCTCAGATAAAACAGTCATCACCAAGCAAGATAAGTAACTTTGTCTATATTGCTGGGTGCTACTCTCTTCCTGACAACGGCAGTGGGTTACTCTCTTCTATCTATCTGATCCCTCCCCTCCATGCCCCAGGCGGCTTCATTAACATTGGAATTTCCTGGGCCAGGGAGTGAAGTGCTCTGTGTTTTTTTTTTTTTTTTTTCTTTTCCTAACCCATTCTCCTGGCCTGAGAGAAGCAGCTACTAAAAACCCAGGGAAGAAAAATCCTTCCCTGGCTTCCCTAAATTGGAATAAAAATACAGAACCAGCTCCAGCCAAGCATATGAGATCCACAGTCTTTGGCTTTCATCCCTACAGGGAACAAGGTGGCTATTATAATGCAAAGGCAATTCTAATAGAGATCTGACTGTAATTGTTTTAGAGGAGCACTGGAAAGACAAGTTTTCCAGGTCTGATATCTCTACCTATTAAACAGGGACCTCACTGATCCACAACGGGGAACCGGAACCAAGGGCTGAAGCTCCACCCAAACCAACTAGCCACCTGCCAAAGGGGTCTGAGGATACTGACACCTACCAATCTTTAGAGGTACATGCATTGGATGCTTAAGGTACAGCTGCAGAGCCCACCCACCAAAGTGCTTTAGGAATAAAACACTGGCACATGGGGGAAGGCTGTCAGCATCCTGCCCCCCACCCTGAGTGTGACCTCCTGCTGCTACTAGAATCTGGTGCACACAACTATCACCACTACTCCTCTAAGTTAATAGGTGACAGTCTACACCACACACTTGGTGGCCCAAAATCAGAACACCTAAGCTGATTTTGTTCAAGAATAGTGAATGGATTCTTAGGCTTATATATCTGGTAACGGCCCAAACCAGCTGGTAATAGGACATAAGGGATTCAAAGGCTACAACAATCAAGACAGTGCAATCTAGTAGCCCATCTGCATATATTGAAAGAAAACAAAAGAAGATAAGACTCAGTCAGCAAATATAAAATAAATCATTACAATATCTTATAGATGGCTCAGAGACAGCAGTCGATATCAAACCACATAAAGAAGCAGACCATGATTGTTTGTACAACTCCCCAGATCAAAGAATCAAAATCTTTCCCAAATGAAGATACAATCCCAGAATTGCCAGATGCAGAATATAAAAAACTAATATACAGAATGCTTCAAGACATCAAGGATGACCTCAGAAATGAAATAAGGCAATCAACAGAAAAAGCCAAGGAACACACTGATAAAGCAGTTGAAGAAATCAAAAAGGTTATTCAAGAACATAGTGGAAAAATTAATAAGCTGCAAGAATCCATAGAGAGCATTCAGAAATCCAAAAGATTAACAGTAAAATTACATAATTAGACAACTCAATAGGAAGTCAGAGGGGCAGAATCGAGCAATTGGAATGCAGAGTGAGGGAGGTAGAGGATAAGGCAATTGACACCAAAATAGTTGAAGAAAAATCAGATAAAAGAATTTAAAAAAATGAAGAAACCTTAAGAAACATGTGGGAATGTTTGATGATAATATGCCTTGATGATTTTCTTTTTGGATCAATCTTATATGGGGTTCGATGAACATCTTGGATAGATATCCTTTCGTCTTTCATGATGCCAGGGAAGTTTTCTGCCAACAGATCTTCAACTATTCTCTCTGTATTTTCTGTTATCCCTCCCTGTTCTGGAATCAAGAAGATTAACTTGTGTGTGATTGGAGTTCCAGAACAGGGAGGGATAACAGAAAATACAGAGAGAATAGTTGAAGATCTGTTGGCAGAAAACTTCCCTGGCATCATGAAAGACGAAAGGATATCTATCCAAGATGTTCATCGAACCCCATATAAGATTGATCCAAAAAGAAAATCACCAAGGCATATTATCATCAAACATTCCAAAACCAAAGATAAAGAGAAAATTTTAAAAGCAGCCAGGGTTAAAAGAAAAGTCTCCTACAAAGGAGAATCATAAGTTCAGACTACTCAGCAGAAACCATGCAGTCAAGAAGGCAATGGGATGACATATATAGAGCACTGAAGGAGAAAAACTGCCAGCCAAGGATCATATATCCAGCAAAACTCTCTCTCAAATATGAAGGTGAAATTAAAACATTTACAGATAAACAGAAGCTTAGAGAATTTGCAAAAACCAGACCAAAGCTACAAGAATTACTAAAGGAAATTGTTCAGAAAATCAGTAGTATCAGATACCAACACAACACAGGGTCACAGCATAGAACATCCTGATATCAACTCAAATAGGGAAATCACAAAAACAAATCGATTAATTTTAAAAAGAAAAAATTGCTCAAAACACGGAATCATTGAAGTCATTATGTAAAAGATCACAATAATCAAAAAGAGGGGCTAAATACAGGAGGCATAGGTCTTCCATATGGAGAGGAAAACAAGGCGATATAGGACAATAAAAGTTAGGTTTTTAATTAGAAAAATAGGGGTGAATATTAAGGTAACCACAAAGAGGTCTAACAATTCCATAATTCAAAATGAACACCAAGAAAAACATAATGACTCAGCAAACATAAATTCAACTGCTATGAAAATGAGGAAGATACAATTTACAAAGAAAAATGTCTCAGCACAAAAAAGTAAGTGGAAAAATGAAATTGTCAACAACACACACAAAAAGGCGTCAAAATGACTGCACTAAACTCATATTTATCTATAATTATGCTGAATGTAAATGGACTAAATGCACCAATACAGAGACAGAGAGTCTCAGACTGGACAAAGAAACACAATCCACCTATACGCTGCCTACAAGAGACAAACCTTAGAGTTAGAGACACAAACTAAAACTCAAAGGATGGAAAAAAAATATATCAAGCAGACAACAATCAAAAAAGAGCAGGAGTAGCAATATTAATTTCTGACAAAATAGACTTTAAAGTTAAACCCACCACAAAGGATAAAGAAGGACACTACATAATGATTAAAGGGACAATTTACCAGGAAGATATAACCATATTAAATATTAATGCACCCCATGACAGGGCTGCAAGATACAGAAAACAAACTTTAACAGAACTGAAAAGTGAGACAGACAATTATAGTAGGCGACTTCAACACACCACGTTCGGAGAAGGATAGGACTTCTAGTAAGAAGCTCAATAGAGACACGGAAGACCTAATTGCTACAATCAACCAACTTGACCTCATTGACTTATACAGAACACTCCACCCAACAGCTGCAAAGTATACTTTCTTTTCTAGTGCACATGGAACATTCTCTAGAATAGATCACATATTAGGTCATAAAACAAACCTTTGCAGAATCCAAAACATTGAAGTATTGCAAAGCATCTTCTCAGACCACAAGGCCATAAAAGTAGAAATCAATAACAGAAAAACCAGGGAAAAGAAATCAAATACTTGGAAACTGAACAATACCCTGCTGAAAAAAGACTGGGTTATAGAAGATATTAAGGAGGGGATAAAGAAATTCATAGAATGCAACAAAAATGAAAACAATTCCTATCAAAACCTCTCGGACACAGCAAAAGCAGTGCTCAGAGGTCAATTTATATGAATAAATGTACACATACATAAAGAAGAGCCAAAATCAGAGAACTGTCCCTACAACTTGAACAAATAGAAAGCAAGCAACGAAAGAATCCATCAGGCACCAGAAGAAAACAAATAATAAAAATTAGAGCTGAACTAAATGAATTAGAGAACAGAAAAACAATTGAAAGAATTAACAGCCAAAAGGTGGTTCTTTGGAAAAAACTAACAAAATTGATAAACCATTGGCCAGACAGACTAAAGAAATACAGGAAAGGAAACAACCTGAATAAAAAATGAGATGGGCCATATCACAACAGACCCAACTGAAATTAAAAGAATCGTATTAGATTATTATGAAAAATTGTGTTCTATCAAATTTGCAAACCTAGAAGAAATGGATGAATTCCTAGAAAAACACTACCTACCTAAACTAACACAATCAGAAGTAGAACAACTAAATAGACCCATAACAAAAACGGAAATTGAAAAGGTAAAAAACTCCCAACAAAAAAAAGCCCTGCCCTGGACGGCTTCACTGCAGAGTTCTACCAAACATTCAGAGAAGAGTTAACACCACTACTACTAAAGGTATTTCAAAGCATAGAAAATGATGGAATACTACCTAACTCATTCTATGAAGCCAGCATATCCCTGATACCAAAACCAGGTAAAGACATCACAAAAAAAGAAAATTATAGACCTATATCTCTCATGAACATAGATGCAAAAATCCTCAACAAAATTCTAGCCAATAGAATTCAACAACATTTTCAAAAAAATAATACACCATGACCAAGTGGGATTTATACCAGTTATGGAAGGTTGGTTCAATATTAGAAAAACCATTAATGTAATCCTTCATAAAAATAAAACAAAAGACAAAAACCACATGACCTTATCAATTGATGCAGAAAAGGCATTTGACAAAGTCCAACACTCATTCATGATAAAAACTCTCAGCAAAATAAGAATTGAAGGAAAATTCCTCAACATAATAAGGGGCATCTATACCAAGTCAACAGCCAACATCATTCTAAATGGAAAGAGCCTGAAAGCATTTCCTTTGAGAACAGGAACCAGACAAGGATGCCCTTTATCACCGCTCTTATTCAACATTGTGCTAGAGGTCCTAGCCAGAGCAGTTAGGCTAGACAAAGAAATAAAGGGCATCCGGATTGGCAAGGAGGAAGTAAAATTATCTCTATTTGCTGATGACATGATCTTATACGCAGAAAACCCTAAGGAATCCTCCAGAAAACTACTGAAACTAATGAAGAGTTTGGCAGAGTCTCAGGTTATAAGATAAACATACAAAAATCACTTGGATTCCTCTACATCAACAAAAAGAACATCGAAGAGGAAATCAACAAATCAATACCATTCACAGTAGCCCCCAAGAAGATAAAATACTTAGGAATAAATCTTACCGAAGATGTAAAAGACCTGTACAAAGAAAACTACAAAATACTAGTGCAAGAAACTAAAAAGGACCTGCATAAGTGGAAAAACGTACCTTGCTCATGGATAGGAAGAATTAACATAGTAAAAATGTCTATTCTACCGAAAGCCGTCTGTATATACAATGCACTTCTGATCCAAATTCCAACAACATTTTTTAATGTGATAGAGAAACAAATCACCAACTTCATATGGAAGGGAACGAAGCCCCAGATAAGTAAAAAAAAAAAAAAAGCATTAGTGAAAAAGGAGAAGAAAGTGGGAGGCCTCACTCTACCTGACTTTAGAACATATTATACAGCCACAGTAGTCAAAACAGCCTGGTACTGGTACAACAACAGGCACATAGACCAATGGAACAGAATTGAGAACCCAGATATAAATCCATCCACATATGAGCAGCTGATATTTGACAAAGGCCCAGTGTCAGTTAATTGGGGAAATGATAGTCTTTTTAACAAATGGTGCTGGCATAACTGGATATCCATTTGCAAAAAAATGAAACAGGACCCATACCTCACACCATGCACAAAAACTAACTCCAAGTGGGTCAAAGACCTAAATATAAAGACTAAAACGATAAGGATCATGGAAGAAAAAATAGGGACAACGTTAGGAGCCCTAATACAAGGCATAAACAGAATACAAAACATTACTAAAAATGACAAAGAGAAACCAGATAACTGGGAGCTCCTAAAAATCAAACACTTATGCTCATCCAAAGACTTCACCAAAAGAGTAAAAAGACCACCTAGATTGGGAAAAAATTTTCAGCCATGACATCTCCAACCAGCATCTGATCTCTAAAATCTATATGATTCTGTTAAAACTCAACCACAAAAAGACAAACAACCCAATTAAAAATTGGGCAAAGGATATGAACACGCAGTTCACTAAAGAAGATATTCAGGCGGCTAACAGACACGTGAGAAAATGCTCTCGATCATTAGCCATTAGAGAAATGCAAATTAAAACTACGATGAGATTCCATCTCACTCCAACAAGGCTAGCATTAATCCAAAAACACAAAATAATAAATGTTGGAGAGGCTGCGGAGAAATTGGAACTCTTATACACTGCTGGTGGGAATGCAAAATGGTACAACTACTTTAGAAATCTATCTGGTGTTTTCTTAAAAACTTAGAAATAGAACTACCATAAAAAAACAGAAATCCCACTCCTCAGAATATATCCTAGAGAAATGAGCCTTTATACAAACAGATATATGCACACCCATGTTTATTGCCACGCTGTTTACAATAGCAAAAAGCTTGAAGCAACGAAGGTGTCCATCAATGGATGAATGGTTAAATAAATTATGGTATATTCACACAATGGAATACTATGCATCGATAAAGAACAGTGATGAATCTGTGAAACATTTCATAACATGGAGGAACCTGGAAGGCATTATGCTGAGTGAAATTAGCCAGATGCAAAAGGACAAATATTGTATAAGACCACTGTTATAAGAACTTGAGAAATAGCTTAAACTGAGAAGAACACATTCTTTTGTGGTTAGGAGATGGAGGAGGAAGGGAGGGTGGGAAAGGTTATTTACTGATTAGATAGTAGATAAGAACTACTTTAGGTGAAGGGACGGACAATACTCAATACGTGGAAGGTCAGCTGAACTGGACTGGACCAAAAGCAAAGAAGTTTCTTGGATAAACTGAATGCTTCAAAGGTCGAAGGTTGGCGGAGCAAGGGCAGGGGTTTGGGGACTAGGGCTTCAAGGGTCAGCTAAGTCAACTGGCAAAATAAATTCTATTAAGAAAACATTCTGCATCCCACTTTGAAGTGTGGCGTCTGGGGTCTTGAATGCTAACAAGTGGCCATCTAAGATGCATCAATTGGTCTCAACCCACCTGGATCAAAGGAGAATGAAGAACACAAAGGTCACAAGATAATTATGAGCCCAAGAGACAGAAAGGGCCACATGAAATAGAGACTTACATCATCCTGAGACCAGAAGAACTAGATGGTGCCTGGCTACAACCGATGACTGCCCTGACAGGGAACACAACAGAGAACCCCTGAGGGAGCAGGAGAACAGTGGGATGCAAACCCCAAATTGTCATAAAATGACCGGACTTAATGGTCTGACTGAGACTAGAAGAATCCCAGCAGTCATGGTCCCCAAACCTCTTGGCCCAGAATAGGAACCATTCCGAAGACAACTCATCAGGCATGGAATGGACTGGACAATGGGTTGGAGAGAGATGCTGATGAGGAGTGAGCTACTTATATCAGGTGGACACTTGAGACTGTGTTGGCATCTGTCTAGAGGGGAGATGGGAGAGTAGAGAGGGTTAGAAACTGGCAAAATGGTCACGAAAGGAGAGACTAGAAGGAGGAAGTGGGCTGACTCACTAGGGGGAGAGTAAATGGGAGTATGTAGTAAGGTGTATATAAGTTTATATGTGAGAGACTGACTTGATTTGTAAGCTTTCACTTAAACCTAGTGCCTAAAGCACAATAAAAATTATTTTAAAAAAATTCAAAGGAGAAAATAATTGAGCCTTGAAAGGGTACTAAGTTTCAGAATTTCTATTTGCTTTTTTTTTTTTTTAAAGGATTCAGTTTGTTAACTTTCCTTTTTTCTTCTTGTATTGTTTTCCTGAATCCTTCTAGATTTCTTTCTGTGTTTTTCCTTATCTATTTGAGGAAACTTTGCACTGTCTTTTTAAAGTCTTTTTTGGATACTTTGATCATCTGTCCTTCCTCAGATATTTTCTGTCCCTTTATTTTGATGGTTAATTTGGGCCATTGTGGTGTAATGGATCACTTTTATGTTGACTTTCTAGCCACTGATTGGGTGGGACTGTGCAAATAAGATACTTGTGGCCCACCAAGGGGGTTGGTCAGTTTTGCCTTAAAAGAGCCCACCACCACCAAAGAAGAACAGCCAGGAGGTGGAGTGTTCTTTGCACCAGAGATCCCCGTGCTGAGAAGCTCCTGGAAGCAGGGGATCGAGATTGTAGGCTGTAACCCTGAAGATAGTGAGAAGCAGTGGCAGAAGAGACACAGTGGCAGGAGATGGTGCAGTGGGCTTCCCAGCCCATGTAGAGAGAAAGCTTAGTGCCTTTGGGTAGAGGCCCAGGGCCAGGAGAAGTGTGCCTGTGAGCACAGCTGAAAAGAGGCTGTCCTGATAGAAAACCTGTATTATAAGTGTTCCTGAGCCTGAATTGTAACCTGTTACTTCCCTAATAAACTTCGTAATCATGAGTACGGTCTGTGAGGTCTGTGTGTCCATGACAATGAATTATCGAATCCAGCAGAAAAGTAGGGAGTGCTGTGGGAGGGATGGTTGGTGTCAGAATTGGTAAAGATGGCAGAGAGAGGAGGCATGTCTGATCTCTGCCTCATAGTAATCAGCCTTGGGTTGTTGATCTTGATCCTCCTCTCCATTTGTGAAGTTAGAGGAGGTTCAGACACTGCTCCCACGCTGTTTCTACAGTCATCCTTTCCTGTCTCCTCATATGCTTTGTAATTGTCTGTTGTCTTTGAGACTTTAAGGTTTTGTTTTTGCTTTAATGTGTCAGGAGCCCTGATGGCAAAGTGGTTAAGAGCTATGGCTGCTAACTGAAAGGTTAACAGTTCAAATCCACCAGCAGCTTCTTGGAAACCCTATGAGTCAGTTCTACTCTGTCCTATAGGGTTTTACGAGTTGGAATCAACTCGATGGCAACAGGTTTGGCTTAATGTATCAGGAGCTTTGCTTCTTCTCTTTCTCTTTGTCTCCCTTCTTTTGCATTACAGTTATGCACCTCATAATGTCCATTTGGGCAGTGTCAGACTGCATATACATCTGTGGTCCTGTGCATGCCCTCCAGAGAATGCCCATTGCCTGACTGTGCAGCGAGTCTGCCCTGCCCACCCCCACCCACGTGAACAGGCATCCCTGCTACTGGGAGGAGCGGCATCCGATCCTGCTTACAAGTGCCCAAAGTCCACAGGCATCATGGGGCCTAGCCAAGGTGGGGTCACTGGGTTGCTGACATTGCTCTTTTGCTGCTCTAGTCCACACCCAGAGCTTCCTCACTGTGATCTTCAAGGAGCTATGGAGCCATGTGCCAGGTGGGACCTGGCCAAGTGCTCAGGTGTGGTGCCTGCAGCGGGGGCTGCCTGGGAGCCTGGTGCCCTGCAGACTCAGGTATTCTCACAATGTGCAAATCAAATAATGTCCTATTTTACAGAACATATTGTGGAGGTTAAGCAATGCATGACTGTATTTGAATTATTATTGCTTTGTGTCATTGAGGTATGTTTGTTAACTAATCCAGTGCAATTGGGTAGGATTATCAGGAGGTGTAAGACAGAGCCTCTGCAGGTGCTCAGACCGTCCATTAGCCACACACACAGGTGTGGCGGGTGGAGTGGTCCAGGGGAGGTGGTGCAGGATTTCTGTGCATGCACAGATAACCCAGGAGCCCTCCATGGAGGCGTGAATGGACAGGTGGTATTGGGGTAGTCCTGTCAGTGAGGGTGGTGAGTGTCTTCCATGTGTGTGTGGGCAGCCTGATCATGGTAGGGGGAGGGAGCCCTCCATGCAAATTCACACGGACAGCATAGGTCCCTCCCTTTCCTGCACTCACAGGGACACTGGAGTTTATGTCTGCCCTCCTGTCCCTTCCCATTGCGCCTCCACAAATGTGCACTCCGTGTCTTATCTGTCTTCTGCCCTGGGGTTTCTACAATCCAGCCCTTATTATTCTGTTCTAGCAGCACTTCCCTCTGGTTCCCTGGTTTCAAAGCTATGTCACTCCCATGTGTCACTCTCTGTCAGGCATGCCCAGACCTGGTGCACCGCTTGCCCACCTTGTTCCTTTCTGGGGCTGTTTACACAATATCTCTGTCTCAGGCTGTGTTTTCCATGACAGTCCTTTCCTGTTCTTCTCACTCAGGGATATTGCATGTTGCTACCCCAGAATCACCTCGTTGCACCTGTCTAGCAGGCAGGGTGTGGACAATCTGCGGGTTTCTGCTTTCTTGTTGTCCTAGTTTTATCTCTTCTTCCAGTCAGTGTTCAGTGCATGTCTTCAACCCTTCATTTGATGATCTGAGGTCCAAAGATGCAATTTGTGTCAGTTCTTGGTTGTTTACACATGATATTGTAGAGAGATATTATGGTGTGTCTAACTAAACTGCTATCTTGGCCCCCATCTCTAAGTCTTTTTTTCTTTCAGCACTTTCATTCATCCTATTGCTTTCTTGCCTGCAGGGTTTCTGACAATAAACCAGCACATATTCTTACTGAAGCCTCTTGTATGGGATACTTTGCTTTTCTCATGCTGCTCTCAAAATCCTTTATCCTTGGTTCTGGAGAGTTTGGTCAGGATATGCCTCAGCTTGTTTTTCTTAGGCTGTATCATATGGAGTTCATTGAGCTTCTTGGATGTAAATTTTCTCGTCTGTCATGGGAGGCTAGGCCAAGACGGTGGACTAGTCCGGTGCAACAAGCCATCCCTCTGCAGCAAGGACCTTGAAAAAAAAAAGTAAAACAGATACAGATATCAATCCTGGAACCCTGAACATCAAATGAAGGATAAAGAATTGGATCTAATGGTGAATGGAAGAAGAAACTAACTGAAAACAGCAAACAAGAAGACTGAGTAGAGGTGCCTAGCCAACTGGCCCAGCACAATGGGGCCATCTTTAGACAAAGACAGCTGTGAACCTGGGTGAGGAGCACAGGAAGCAACTTCACAGAGTTCTCATCAGGACACAGAGAAATGAAGAGGACACACCTGAATTGAAACAAGGTAATCAGTGGTAGAAGACCCCATCCATACAGCCCAGTCCGCTGGGGTCCACAGTACGAAAGCCCTTTCCTTTTCTTTTTTTCTTTTACTCCCCAACTCAGCTGTCTGCCCCTCCCCACCTCCCCTCCCACTCGGGAGCTGAGCACTGGCAGGCCACTCAGGTGTGGACCCAACTGCCTGATCTGCCCTTTCTGCCCACTGACCCTGCTGAGCATGGGAAGGCAGCACTGGCTTGGTGTGGCCCACCATCCCACCTTTCCTGTTACATGACCATGCCAAGCACCACCAGGTCGCTTCAGCACAGACCCGACTGCATGCCTCGCTCTTCTTCTCCACCAACCCCATAGAATGCTGACAGACAGCTCCAGCATGACTTCAGCTGCCCACTTCGCCTTCCCCACCTGCTTGATTGCATGTGTGAGATAACTTGTATATTGCCCACTCCCCCACCCCACTAGGTGAGCACCAACAACAGTTCACATGCTGCTCACCCACCTTCCTCTCCTCCCAGACCTGGCAAGTGTAGGCTCCTGCTCACTTCTATGCCTAGCCACCAGTGCTAGGGCCTCAGTCCAGTGGTGCCTTCTACTTCCTCCAACCACCTGCACCAGGGACCCAAGAACTAGTGGCACAACCTACCCTGCAGCATACTCTGGCAGACAGGGGCACACTTTCCAACTAGGATCCTGTGGGCTGGTGACATTTTCCTTACCTTGCTCCCACATCACCCCTCGTCTATGACCGGAGGCTTGTTTCCAATCTGACCACCCTGCCCAGCCTGGTCTGCCAAGGACTGTCAGTGAGAGTTTCTGTGCCACTCACCCAGTGACTGACAACCCAGACCCCTCAACTAGAACACCCAGCAACTGACAAAACACACACACAATACCCATCCCAGTGACCAGTGAGGATGCTCACCACGCCCACATCCAGCTGACTGACCTACAGACACAATATCTCCCCAGGAACACCAGCTATATTCTCAGTTGCTCTGCAAGACCAGAGAACAGAGCTTTCCCACTCAGGAAGTGAGTGTTCCAGTGCAGCCAGATTAGCAAACAGAGTAGCACACACACCCCACCTACTCAGATATATCAAAACAAAACAAAAAATCAGGACTCAGTAAACAAACTTACAGTAAATATAATGATACCTTGATGCCTTGGAGACAACAGACAATATCAAATCACATAAAGAAGGCTCCAGAAAGTGACCAAAGTAAAAAAAAAAAAAAAAGATAACCTTCTGGTGGAAGAACTGGTAATGGAACTATCTGGAAAGGAATTCAAAAGACTCATACACAGGGTTCTCTGAGACATCAAGGAAAACACAGATAAAACCAAGGAAAACACAGACAAGGCAATAGAAGAATTCAGGGAAACAATACAAAAACAAAATGACAGACAACTAGAAACAATACAAAAACAGCAGCAACTAGAAATTCAGAAGTTTAACAATAAATTCTCAGAAATGGAAAGTTTAATAGAAGGATATAGAAGCAGAATTGAACTCTACCAGAAGATAGACTTAGTGAAATTGAGGCCAAATCTCTTGACACCAATTTGTTTGAGGAAGAATCGGAAAAAAGAATGGAGAAAAATGAAGAAAGCTTAAGAATTATGTGGGACACTATTAAGAGGAAAAATTTGCAAGTGATCAGAGCTCTAGAACAGGGAGACAATGGAAAACATGGAGAGAATTGTCAAAGATTTGCCAAAAGAAAACATCTCTTTTATCATGAAAGACGAGAATATATGCATCCAAGATCATCAGCCAACGCCTTAAAGGATTGGCCTCAAAATAAAGTCACCAAGACATATCGTAATCAAATTTGGTAAAACCAAAGACAAAGAAAGAATTCTAAGAGCAAGTTGGGGAAAAAGGAAAAATTGCCTACAAAGGGGAACCAATAAGACTCTGATTACTTGGCAGAAACCATGCAGGCAAGGAGGCAATGGGATGATGTATATAAAACCTTGAAAGAAAAAAAAAGTGCCAACCAAGAATTATATATCCAGCAAAATTGTCTCTCAAATATGATGATAAAATTAGGACGTTTCCAGATAAGCAGAAATTAAAGGAATTTGTAAAAATGTGACCAGACTTATAAGAAATATTAGAGGGAATCCTTCAGATAGAGAATCAACAACATCAGACAACAACCTGAGATTAGGACATAGGTCAGCATCAGCCAGCTACCAACCAAGATAAACAATTCTCAAAAAATAAAGCTAAAAGGCCTAAAACAGGGAACCAGAAAAGTCAATCTGTAAATGATGACAATGTCAAAACAAAAAGGGGGAATAAATGGTGTAGTTGTAGAACTTTCATGTGGAGAGGAAGTAAGGCAATATTAAGAAGTAAAAGACTGTTTTAAACTTAGGAAGATAAAGGTAAATTTCAAGGTAACCACTAAGAAGTTAACAAACCTAATCATCAAAATTAAAAAGAAAAATATAAAGTCTCATTATTCACAAAATAACAATGAAAGAAATAAAAAGAAAATTCACAAAGAATTCTTCAACACCACACACACACAAAACCACAACAAAATGACAGCAGTAAACACTATCGATAATCACTATCGATAACTATCAGTAATCACACTGAATGTAAATTGTTCAAATGTACTAGACAGGGTGGCAGAATGGATTAAAAAAACATGACCCATCAATATGCTGTCTACAAGAGACACACTGTAGACACAAAGACAGTAATAAACTAAAACTCAAAGGATGGAAAAAATATATCAAGCAAACAATAACAAAAAAAGAACAAGAGTAAACAATATTAATCTCTGATAAAATAGACTTTAAGGCAAAATCCACCATAAAGGGAAGGATATTATACAATGATTAAAGAGTCAGTCCACTAAGAGGACATAACAATAATATATATGCAGCCAATGGAAGGGTGTCAAAATACATAAACTGTAACAGCTTTGACAAGAGAAACAGTTCCACAATATTAGTAGGAGACTTCAACATACCACTTTCAGTGAAAAAACTAGAAACTGAACAAAGATAGAGAAGACCTAATTACCACAATCAACCAACTTGACCTCATACACATATGCAGAACACTCCACCCGCTACCAGCAAAACTATATATTCTTTCCCAGTGCACAAGGATCAGTCTCCAGAATAGACCACATTTTAGGCCACAAATAAAACCTCAATAAAATCCAAACAACAAAATAATACAAAGTATTTTCTCTGATCACAGTGCTATAAAAATTGAAATCAGTATCAGGAAGAACACTGTAAAAATCAAATACATGGAAACTGAATAACACCTTACTTAAAAACCAATGAGTAATTGAAGAAATGAAGGAGGTAATAAAAAAATTCCTAAAATCAAATGACAATGGAAGCACATCTTACCAAAACCATTTGACACAGCAAAAGCAGTGCTCAGAGAACAATTTATAGCAATAGATGCACACCTCAAAAAAGAAGAAAAGGCAAAAATGAAAACATTAACCCTACAACTCATAAATAAAAGACAGCAGCAAAAGAAGCGCACAGTCACCAGAAGAAAGGAAATAATAAAGATTAGAGCAGGAATAAATGAAATAGAGAACAGAAAGACAATAGAATCAGCAAGATCAGAAATTGGTTCTTTGAAAGAATCAGCAAAATTGAGAAACCATTGACCAAATCGGCAAAAGAAAACCAGAAGAGGAAGCAAATAACCCAAATAAGCAATGAAAGGGCTGATTTTACAATGGAACAAACTGAAATAAAAAGGCCCATAACAGAATACTGTGAACAGTTGTACTCCAGCAATTTTGAAAACCTGCAGGACAAATTTTTAGAAACACACTAACTACCAAAAGTAGCACAAACTGAGATAGGAAATCTGAACAGACTCATAACAAAAGAAAAAATTGCTGAGGTAATAAAAAAAAACTCCCCCCTCCCCCCAACAAAAAAAGTCCTGACCTGGATGACTTCACTGAAGATTTCTACCAAACATTCAGAGATGAGCTAACACCAATACTACTCAAACCATTTCAGAGCATAGGAAAGGAAGGAATGCTCCCAAATTGATTCTGTGAAGCCAGTGATACCAGAAGCCAGGAAAAGACTCCACAAAAAAAGAAAATTACAGACCAATATTCCTCGTGAATATAGAATCAAAAATTCTTAACAAAATTCTAGCCAATAGAATTCAGCAGTATATCAAAAAAATTATAATCATGACCAAATGAGATTCATACCAGTTATTCAAAGATGGCGCATTAGAAAATCGATCATTATAATCCACTACATAAATGAAACAGTAGAATCACATGATCACCTCAATCGATGCAGAAAAGGCATTTGATAAAGTCCAACACTCATTCCTGATACAAACTCTAAGCAAAATTGGAATAGAAAGGAAATTTATACAAAACCAACAGCCAACATTATCTCAATGAAGAGAGACTGAAAGCATTCCTCTTGAGAACAGGATCCAGACAAGTATACCTGTCATCACCACTCTTATTCAACATCGTACTGGAAATCCCAGCTAGATCAATAAAGCAAGAAAAGGAAATAAAGGGTGTACAGATTGGTAAGGGAGAAGTAAAACTATACCCATTTGCAGACAATATGATCCTATACATAGAAAATCCCAAGGATTCCACAAGAAGGCTGCTGGAAGTAATAGAAGGATTCAGCAAAGTAGCAGGATACAAGATCAACATAGAAAAATCAGTTGGATTCCTATACAGCAACAAAGAGAACTTAAGAAAGGAAATCAGGAAAACAATACCATTTATAATACCCCTCCATAAGATAAAATACTTACGAATGAATCTAACCGGGAACATAAAAGATCTACACAAAGAAAAGCCCAAAACACTAGTGCAAGAAACCAAAAGAGATCTACATAAATGGAAAAATATACCATGCTCATGATAGGAAGACTCAACATTGTGAAAATGTCAATACTGTGCAAAGCAATCTGCAAATATAATGTAATCCCAATCCAAATTCCAGGAACATTCTTTACTGAGATGGAAAAACCAACCATCAACTTTATATGGAAAGGAAAGAGGTCCCAGATAAGTATAGCAATATTGAAGAAAAGGAACAAAGGAGACCTCACAATACCTGATCTTAGAACACACTATATAG
Source organism: Loxodonta africana (assembly GCF_030014295.1). NCBI lineage: Eukaryota > Metazoa > Chordata > Mammalia > Proboscidea > Elephantidae > Loxodonta > Loxodonta africana. Next base: position 77,959,727 of record NC_087358.1, on the reverse strand, counting down.
CCACAGTAGTCAAAAATAGCCTACTACTGCTACAATGACAGACACATAGACCAATGGAACAGAATTGAGAATTCAGACAAAAATCCATCCACCTATGGTCAGCTGATCTTTAACAAAGGGCCAAAACCATTAAATGGGGGAAGAGACAGCACTTCAATAAATGGCGCTGACAAAACTGGATGTCCATCTGTAAAAAAAAATGAAACAGGACCTATACGTCACACCATACAAAAAACTAACTCAAATTGGATCAAAGACCTAAATATAAAACCTAAAACTATAAAAATTATGGAGGAAAAATAGTGACAACTGTAATATATGGCATAGATAGAATACCAAACATAACTAAAAATGCACACACAGTACAAAATGATCTAGATAAATGGGACCTCCTAAAAATTAAACAGTTATGCTCAATAAAAGACTTCTTCAAAAGAGTAACAAGAGCCTACAGACCAGGGTTAAAAAATTTGGCTATGACGGATCTGATAAGCGGCTAATCTCTAAAATTTTTAGAAAACTTCAACATCTCAACAATAAAAAGACAAACAATCCAATTAAAAAATAGGCAAAGGTTATGAACAGAAACTACATCAAAGAAGACATTCAGATGACTAACAAACATGAAGAAATGCTCACACTTATTAGCTATTAGATGCAATTTAAAAGTATGATGAGGTACCCTCTCACACTGACGTTACTGGCACTAATCAAAAAATAAATAAATAAATGTTGGCGAAGTTGTCAGGAGATTGGAACTCTTGGACACTGTTGGGAATGTAAAATGGTACAACCACTTTGGAAAATGGTATGGCACTTCCTCAAAAACTAGAGTACAAACACCATATGATCCAGCAATCCCACTCCTAGGCATATACCCTGAAGAAATAAGAGCCAGGGCATGAATAGACATATGCACACCCACGTTCATTGCAGCAATATTCACGATAGTAAAAAGATAGAAACAACCTAAGTGTCCATTACCAGATGAATGGATTAACAAACTGGTACATACACACAATGGGATACTACACAATGATAAAGAATAATGACAAATCTGCAGAACATCTCACAACTTGGATGACTTTGGAAGAAATTATGCTGAGTGAAATAAACCAGTTGCAAAAGGACAAATATTGTATGAGACAACTACTATAAAGTAACAACAAAAGAGTAACACACAGGAAAAAAAGAACAAACATTCTTTGATGTTTACCAGGGATGGGAGGGGGAGGGAGGGAAAATTACCAATTAGATAGAAGATATGCGTTAGTCATGGTGAAGGGGAAGACAGTACGTAATATGGGGGAAATCAGCACAATATGGCCAAAGTGAGAGAGGACACTGAGATGAATGAAAGAATAAAGGGCAACTATGGTATAAATAAATAAATAAATAATTTTTTTTTTTTTTTTTTAGGGTAACAAGAATCCTGTCACAATAGTATTAACAAACAATAATTTATGAATGGACAAATAGAAACACCAAGAGGTATGGGAAGATGTAAGGGAACTCATTCACTGGCAAATCTAGATTTGGTGGTGGATATTTCTACACACCTGACTGTAGGTGTAGCTCATACAGACCACACAAGGGATGTAATCAGGCAAACCCCTTAGACATTAGCAAACACCTTGTGGGATGAGTTTCCTAGGCTAGGGGCCATAGACTCAGGACATTTACATCAGTTGGTACAACATAGTACATAAAGTCAATGTTCTGCATCCTAATTTGGTGGGTAGCATTTGGGGTGTTAAAAGCTTGCTAGCGGTCATCTAAGATACAACTATTGGCCTGTTCCCATCTGGAACGAGGGAAAATGAAGGAGACCAAAGACTCAAAGGCCCAATTAGTCCAAAGGCCTAATGGACTACATGAACCACAGCCTACAGAACCCCAAGAGCAGAAGAGCTAGATGGTGTCCAGCTACCACTACAACTGCTCTGACTGGTATTACAACAGAGGGTCCTGGACACAGTGGGAGAAAAACTGTAGAACAAAAAATCAAAATAACAAAAAAGACCAGGCTTGCTAGTCTGACAGAGACTAGAGGAACCCCAAGACTATGGCCCTTTTGATCTGGAAATGAAGCCATTCCCGGAGCACACCTTCCAGTGGAAATGGGAGAGTGCTGACACTGTGGGAAATGAAACCAAGGTTACGAAACACTATGTACAAACTATTGAAGGAGAAACTAATTTGCTCTGTAAACTTTCAGCTAAAGCACAGTTAAAAAAAAAATTTTTTTTTCTCATCTGTTGTGATGTTTGCGATTTATTTGCCTTTATTTCTCCAAAAATTCTTTTTGGAATTTTTTGTTGTTGTTGTTGTTCTCTTATTTTCTTTCCTTTTTCTGGAACTCCCATCATGTATGTTATTCTTCTTGATGCTGTCCCTCATACACTTTAGGCTTTGTTCCTTTTTCTTTTTTTCTATTTGTTCCTCAGATAGAGTGATCAAGGGCCCTGCCTTTTATTTCATTGATCTTCCTTTCTGCTGTTTTGATTCTACTTCTGTGTCCTTCCATGGGGTTATTTTTTTTCTGTTATTTTACTGATTAAGCTCCAACTTTTCTAAATTTTTAAGTTTGTATCTCTTTATTGATTTTCTTGTTTTGTTCTTGTATTGCTTTCCTGAAATCTTTTAGGTTTTTTCTGTGTTTTCTTTGAGGATACTTATTGCTTTGAAGTCTTTTCAGTAGTTCTATTATCTGACCTTCCTCAGAAATAGTTTCTGTCCCTTTGGTTTGGTCATTTGTATGAGCCATCTTTTCCTTTCTCCTCATATGCTTTGTAATTGACTGTTGTCTGCATGGTATTTTTTTTTTTTTTTTTTGCCTTGATGTATCAGGAATTTAATGTCTTCACTTTCTTTTTAGGTTGTTTTCCTTCTTTTGTATTATTGTTACTATTGTTGTTTCATATTATTGAAGGATGTTTTTCTGTATTTCTACTTCAGTCTCCCCGTCTTAGTAGGTTTGTTATGTTTCTTCAGTATTGTTTTCCCTAACCAGGATCTCGAGCCATGAACTGCTTCACTTGTAGTTTTCCTTACTGCTTGTTCCTAGGTTTCACTGGAACTTCTACCTGAGCAGGGCTTACCTGGTTACATTTTCCCCAGCCTGACTGTTCAGATATCTTTGCTCCTACTGCTTCAGGCTCTTCTCTCTGTGAAGGCCATGTGTTCATGTACTTTGGTCTGTGTTGTGCCCTAAATAATCTGCCAGGCATCTGCCAAGAATTTCCCAGACTAATTTCTATTGTGTTGGAAAGGGCAGAGGTGGAGGTTCTCCTGTCATCTTGCCCAGTACCTTAGCTGGAGCTGCTGGTCGGCTGGGTGTGGTTTCCCCTCACAGGTGGGTATGGTGGTAGGGAGTCCTGTGGGGATGCCTAGGGCCTTAACAGCATTAGCCTTCCCAGGGAAGGTGGCTGGTGCTGAAAGAGTGGGGTACTTCTGTATTGTGAGGTGCTAGGTGCGGGGATCTGGGCCACTCTGTACTGCCCTAGGAGGTGGGGCCTTCCTCAGTGCTGGGGGGGACAGGTTGTCCTTTCAGCACAAGCACAGGTAGAGTACTGGCTGCTGTGAGGGTGGGGCAGCCCTTCTGTGCAGACGTGGTAGGGCATGCGGCACTGGGGGAGCAGGGTGGGCCTTCTGAAAGTAGCAGTTGGGGCATGCAGCACTTGGGGTGGGATCTCCACCAGAAAGTCCTGAACCTGTTCTGGGGCATTTCTGGGTGGGGGCCTAGGTGTTTCCTGGTTGGTTGCTTAGGTGATGAAGGTGATGAGCATCTTCCATCCTGGGTAATGGATGGGTCCTGCAGCCACTGAATGGTTCTGAATCTAATTCCTGGCTCTCTCCCTCCCCTGCACTCACCCAGGACATAGGCACTCAATGCCCACACTACTGCAGTTTCCCTGTGCCTTCCCCAGGGATCTATGTTCTGTCTCTTGGTCCTTTGCTCCCGAGCTCTGCATGGCTCTACTCCTCCAGTACTTCTGTGATTCTCAGGCCTCAGAGCTATGCTGTGCCTACTTTCCAGTGTTCTTCCGCCCTGCCCATCTCGCTGCTCCTTTCCAGGGCTGTCTGCTCGGTAATGTCTGTACCAGACTGCATTCTCCATGTCGCTCCCTCCCTGGGCTCTTTTTTTTTTTTCGAAAAGGTGAAAATGCTTATTACTCACATAATGATCACTTTCTGGGGAGAGCAGCATACCTCCCAAGCAGGCCCAAAAATGGCTTGAAAGATCAGGGAAATAAAACTGGCTTAGGGTTTTTTATGGTAGTTAGACCGTGAGGCTAGGTGGAGGTTTCCAAGGGAGACAAAACTTGGGCTTTCTTATCAGCTTGCCTAGATGTAAGGCACAGGGGGGAAAGGGAAAAGTGATGCTTAAAACGGTCAGCAGTCAAACATCAAAAAATGGAGTAAGGCTCTTTCTTACAAGCTGTGTGTCTGAGTTGTCAGTTCAGTGGAAAAAGGAAGTCAGGCATAAATAAACATAAATCTGTGCAGGCAGTCAACATAGTTATAGAGAACTGTGCTAGGCACTGACTGTAGGACTTTGTTGTTGTTAGGTGCCGTCGAGTCAGTTCCGACTCATAGCGACCCTATGCACAACAGAACAAAACACTGCCCGGTCCTGCCCAATCCTTAAAATCGTTGTTTTGCTTGAGCTCATTGTTGCAGCCACTGTGTCAATCCACCTCGTTGAGGGTCTTCCTCTTTTCCGCTGACCCTGTACTCTGGCAAGCATGATGTCCTTCCCCAGGGACTGATCCCTCCTGACAACATGTCCAAAGTATGTAAGGTGCAGTTTCACCATCCTTGCCTCTAAGGAGCATTCTGGCTGCACTTCTTCCAAGACAGATTTGTTCGTTCTTTTGGCAGTCCATGGTATATTCAATATTCTTCACCAACACCACAATTCAAAAGTGTCAGCTCTTCTTCGGTCTTCTTTATTCATTGTCCAGCTTTCACATGCATATGATATGACTGAAAATACCATGGCTTGGGTCAGGTGCACTTTAGTCTTCAGGGTGACATCTATGCTCTTCAACACTTTAAAGAGGTCCTTTGCAGCAGATTTGCCCAATGCAATGCGTCTTTTGATTTCTTGACCACTGCTTCCATGGCTGTTGATTGTGGATCCACGTAAAATGAAATCCTTGACAACTTCAATATTTTCTCCGTTTATCATGATGTTGCTCACTGGTCCAGTTGTGAGGATTTTTGTTTTCTTTATGTTGAGGTGTAATCCATACTGAAGGCTGTGGGCTTTGATCTTCATTAGTAAGTGCTTCAGGTCCTCTTCACTTTCAGCAAGCAAGGTTGTGTCACCTTCATAACGCAGGTTGTTAATGAGTCTTCCTCCAATCCTGATGCCCCGTTCTTCTTCATATACTCCAGCTTCTCATATTATTTGTTCAGCATACAGATTAAATAGGTATGGTGAAAGAATACAACCCTGACGCACACCTTTCCTGACTTTAAACCAATCAGCATCCCCTTGTTCTGTCCGAACAACTGCCTCTTGATCTATGTAAAGGTTCCTCATGAACACAATTAAGTGTTCTGGAATTCCCATTCTTTGCAATGTTATCCATAGTTTGTTATGATCCACACAGTCGAATGCCTTTGCATAGGTAATAAAACACAGGTAAACATCCTTCTGGTATTCTCTGCTTTCAGCCAGGATCCATCTGACATCAGCAATGATATCCCTGCTTCCACATCCTCTTCTGAAACCGGCCTGAAATTCTGGCAGTTCTCTGTCAATATACTGCTGCAGCCACTTTTGAATGATCTTCAGCAAAATTTTGCTTGCGTGTGATGTTAATGATATTGTTCTATAATTTCCACATTTGGTTGGATCACCTTTCTTGGCAATAGGCATAAATATGGATATCTTCCAGTCAGTTGGCCAGGAAGCTGTCTTCCATATTTCTTGGCATAGATGAGTGAGTACCTCCAGCGCTGCATCTGTTTGTTGAAACATCTCAATTGATATTCCATCAATTCCTGGAGCCTTGTTTTTCGCCAATGCCTTCAGAGCAGCTTGGACTTCTCCCTTCAGTACCATTGGTTCCTGATCATATGCCACCTCTTGAAATGGTTGAATAGCGACTAATTCTTTTTGGTATAATGACTCTGTGTATTCCTTCCATCTTCTTTTGATGCTTCCTGCGTCATTTAATATTTCCCCCATGGAATCCTTCACTCTTGCAACTTGAGGCTTGAATTTTTTCTTCAGTTCTTTCAGCTTGAGAAACGCCGAGCATTTTCTTCCCTTTTGGTTTTCCATCTCCAGCCCTTTGCACATGTCATTATAATACTTTATTTTGTCTTCTCAAGAGGCTCTTTGAAATCTTCTGTTCAGTTCTTTTACTTCATCAATTCTTCCTTTTACTTTAGCTGCTCGACGCTCAAGAGCAAGTTTCAGAGTCTCCTCTGACACCCATCTTGGTCTTTTCTTTTTTTCCTGTCTTTTCAGTGACCTCTTGCTTTCTTCATGGATGATGTCCTTGATGTCGTTCCACAACTCATCTGGTCTTCGGTCATCAAATCAAATCAAATCTATTCTTGAGATGGTCTCTAAATTCAGGTGGGATATACTCAAGGTCATATTTTGGCTCTTGTGGACTTACTCTGATTTTCTTCAGTTTCAGCTTGAACTTGCATATGAGCAATTGATGGTCTGTTCCACATTCGGCCCCTGGCCTTGTTCTGACTGATGATATTGAGCTTTTCCATCATTTCTTTCCAGAGATGTAGTCAATTTGATTTCTGTGTGTTCCATGTGGCGAGGTCCATGTGTACAGTCGCCATTTATGTTGGTGAAAGAAGGTATTTGCAATGAAGAAGTCGTTGGTCTTGCAAAATTCTATCATTCGATCTCTGGCATTGTTTCTATCACCAAGGCCATATTTTCCAACTACTGATCTCTCTTCTTTGTTTCCAACTTTCGCATTCCAATCGCCAGTAATTATCAATGCATCTTGATTGCATGTTCAATCAATTTCAGACTGCAGCAGCTGATAAAAATCTTCTATTTCTTCATCTTTGGTCCTAGTGGTTGGTACATAAATATGAATAATAGTCATATTAACTGGTCTTCCTTGTACTCGAATGGATATTATCCTATCACTGACAGCATTGTACTTCAGGATAGATCTTGAAATGTTTTTTTTGATGATGAATGCAACACCATTCTTCTTCAAGTCGTCATTCCCAGCATAGTAGACTATGTGATTGTCCAATTCAAAATGGCCAATACCAGTCCATTTCAGCTCACTAATGCCTAGGATATCGATGTTTATGCATTCCATTTCATTTTTGACAATTTCCAATTTTCCTAGATTCATACTTCGTACATTCCAGGTTCTGATTATTAATGGATGTTTGAAGCTGTTTCTTCTCATTCTGAGTCGTGCCAAATCAACAAATGAAGGTCGCGAAAGCTTTACTCCATCCATGTCAGTAAGGTCAACTCTACTTTGAGGAGGCAGCTCTTCCCCTGTCATCTTTTGAGTGCCTTCCAACCTGGGGGGCTCATCTTCTAGCACTATGTCAGGCAGTGTTCTGCTGCTATTCATAAGGTTTCCACTGGCTAATGCTTTTCAGCAGTAGACTGCCGGGTCCTTCTTCCTAGTCTATCTTAGTCTGGAAGCTCAGCTGAAACCTGTCCTCCGTGGGTGACCCTGTTGGTATCTGAATACCGGTGGCACAGCTTCCAGCATCACAGCAACACACAAGCCCCCACAGTACGACAAACTGACAGATACATAGCTCTTTATTTAGTGCTAATTATGTGCCAGACACTCTTCTTAGCACTTCTACACGTGTTAACTAATTTAATCTCACAACAACCTAAGAGATGGGTACTATTATTATCATCCCATTTTATAGATGGGAAAACCAAGGCCCAGAGAATTTAAGTAAGCTAGCTACTCAGGCACACATGGTGAATTTTAATAGCCATGAATCAAATCTAATCAGTCTGACTCCAAAATCTGTGCCCTTGGCCTGAATATGCTACTGTCTCTCATAATGAAAGTTTAGTTAATATCTGTGAAATCCAAAGATATTTATTTCAATCTCTTCTACTTACAGACATCACTCTCTTCAAGAATAGTTTCTATACAGTTGGACCTCCATATTCACAGGTTCTGAATCTGTGGATTCAACCAACTGCTGATTGAAAGGTTTTTTTAAATTAATTTTTGTTGTGCTTTAAGTGAAACTTTACAAATCAGGTCAGTCTCTCATACAAAAATTTGCATACACCTTGCCATACACTCCTAATTGCTCTCCCTCTAATGAGATAGCACAGTTCTTCCCTCCACTCTCTCTCCTCGTGTCCATTCGGGTAGCTTCTGGCCCCCTCTGTCCTCTCATCTCCCCTTCAGGCAGGAGATGCCAACATAGTCTCATGTGTCCAGTTGATCCCCTCCCTGGGCCCTTTATTCAGGGATGCTGCCTGTAGCCATCCCAAGATGGCCATGCTGCACCAGGCTAGCAGGTAGGATGTGGACAATCCACGAATCTCTGGTTTTCTGCTGCCCTTTTTCTATCTCTCCTCTGATTCAGCATCCAGGCTGTTTCTCCAGCCTGTCAAATGCTGTTCACAGTTCCGAGATCTCTGGTTGTGACAGTTCTCACATGGTTACTTGTGTCGTTGTCGTGGGGGAAAGTTACATCTATTTATGCTGCCATCTTGCCCTATTGAAGCCCAGTTAAAGGTTCCCCAATTAAAGTTTGATTTTATTGTCATAAAAGCAGTCTGTAAGTTCTTATTCCATTGAATAATTTCAAGAATCATGAAATTACAGGTTGGTGCTAAACAGATACTCTCCCCTTTGTTGACTTGTGAAGCATAGCTGAAGTGCATAAATAGTGCTAGTTGCTTAGATAACTTAAGCAGCGTAGCTTCTTGTAAGATGTGGGGTGGGTACAACTGATAGTAATAACTAGCTGATTGTCTATATTTCTGCATTAGAAATGGAACCTCTTCTTTTTATGTCTATTCTTATGTGTGTGGGGGGGGGTCCTAAATTAGAAAAACAAAGGCTATATGTATCCTTCCAGACTTTCAGTGTAAGTTTAGATCTTTAAAATGGAATACTGTCCCTCAGAGAAAACTTGTTTGTACTCTGATGGTAAACCAAGAGGGCCTGTAATTTGTGCTTAGATCATCGTGCGGATCAGAAGACTGCTTCAAGCAGTGTGACTATTAGGCTAAGGCAGTAAAGTCTCACCTTTTGTTTTGCCTTTGTTGGTTTTAAACATTATTGGATTTTGAAGCAGAATAGATTGAATAGCCAACGTTAAAACGGGGAACTCACAGGATTTTGCTTCTTAGTCTCACCAAATAAATCGATTAGAATCATAAAAATATATAAATATGTTTTAAATTTGTAATGACCTTAAATTGTTTTATTCTCTGCTGTAAGTTTTTTTTTTTTTTTAGCAATAATCAAATACAAAACTTTTTAAAAAGCTAGAGTAAATCAGTTTTATTCATTCAACAAAAATTTATATGAGACAGCAAACGTATGCCAAAGCATTTAGGCAATGTCTCTGCCCTTAGTAGTTTGACTAGTGTGGTATCTAGTTAGAAAAACAAGCTATGCAAACCAGTCAGTACCTTTTAACTCATCCTGGTAGGTGTCCTGTTTTGGCACTCTGGTTGGGCTACATTCTTGATACAAAAGAGGGCAGCAGAGTTCTGCTTTTCTTCAGCATTTCTTAAAATCAAATATGGGCAAATGTCAACTCCTCTTTACACTTTGATGTTTTTAAATTGAGGCTACAGAGTTAACCATACTTTTTTTTTTTTTCCTGTTTTTCTGCAGCTTGCTTACATCTTCAGAAAATTGGTTTATAGATGACTCATCTTTTTCAAGGTTGTTGGAAATTTTTACTGTTAGTTGGACTTTTCCATGTTTAAAAAAAAAAAATGTTAAACCTTCTCAGTAACTCCGAGTAATGGTCAGAAGGGAATTACTATTTTAAACAAAGGAAAACTATAACCTGAAAATAAAATATACTCATAAAAAATAAATTCATATTCTCAGGGAATTATTCTTTTTCTTCATCCATACTAATTTTTCAGAACAATTTTACCTTGTGGTGCCAACATTATTTTACAAATAAGAAAAAACATATATAAAAAGGCCAAAAATAGAAGTAAACGGCCTTCTTGACTCTAAAGTTTGCTTTCTCAAAAAAAAAAAAAAAATGAAATAAAATAAACTATATGTGCACTAGGCCTTTACCCATAGAATCCGTGAGTTTATGGAGTAAATTAATCCTCTAAACACTGTATGGCATGTAGATACTGCTTTTGTATATAATAACTAAATATAATTTGAATAATGAAAAATAGAACCTCTTAAAACTTTTTCCTTTCATTGTAAACAATATTGTTATAGTTTAACTCTGCTTCTACGTAATTCATTGAGAAGACACATTGTAATGTGAAATTTAGGCAAGCCCTTGGTAGATTGAGCTTCTTGAATAAAATCTTTGAAAAGGTAGATTAGTTTCCATGTCACAACAGGTTGATATAAAATTGCTCTCAATTTTCAGTCATTTAGCCACTTCATTCTCAAGAAAATTTTAGTAACTTGATCCAAATTCTTGTATTTTTTCTTAGCCAAAATTAGTTACTCTGTGTTATGAAAAAAAATTCCTTAGCATTTTTATCCCCAACTGGTAACTATCACCAAAATTAATGTTTTTATAACTTTTCTTTATAATCTATATAAAGGAGTATTTAAACATTTGAGTGTTTAATGTATTTAGCTGAAATACTACTTTATCTAAAAAGAGTTAAGAATTATATGTTGGTTTTAATCAACACTAACCTTAAAAGATTTATCCAGTTTTTTTTCCTTTGAGGACTGTGTATAAACATGAAGATAAAGGACATATTCCCAAAAGGTCAGAACAACTGGGTTAAAACAATTAGATGGAACTTAACATAGCTGTTTGTAAATTCTGTGTTTGCATTCAGAAACCCACGGAAGGAAACCTGGCTTGGCAACAAATTATTTAAAAAATGGCTGGAGAACCGTGAGAGGCGGGGCCAAGATGGCAGACTAGGTGGACGCTATCGCGGATCCCTCTTGCAACAAAGACTCGGAAAAACAAGTGAATCGATCACATACATAACAATCTACGAACTCTGAACAACAAACACAGATTTAGAGACGGAGAACGAACAAATGCGGGGAGACAGCGATTGTTTTCAGAGCCAGGAGCCAGTGTACCAGTCAGCGGATTTTCTGGAAAAACTAGTTTACCAGTGATGGATTGGAGACAGCAGTCCATATCAAACCACATAAAGAAGCAGACCATGACAGCTTCTCCAACCCCCCAAACAAAAGAATCAAAACCTTTCCCAAATGAAGATACAATCCTGGAATTATCAGATACAGAATATAAAAAACTAATTTACAGAATGCTTCAAGACATCACAAATGAAATTAGGCTAACTGCAGAAAAAGCCAAGGAACACACTGATAAAACTGTTGAAGAACTCAAAAAGATTATTCAAGAACATAGTGGAAAAATTAATAAGTTGCAAGAATCCATAGAGAGACAGCATGTAGAAATCCATAAGATTAACAATAAAATTACAGAATTAGACAACGCAATAGGAAGTCAGAGGAGCAGACTCGAGCAATTAGAATGTAGACTGGGACATCTGGAGGACCAGGGAATCAACACCAACATAGCTGAAAAAAAATCGGATAAAAGAATTTAAAAAAATGAAGAAACCCTAAGAATCATGTGGGACTCTATCAAGAAGGATAACTTGCGAGTGATTGGAGTCCCAGAACAGGGAGGGGGGACAGAAAACACAGAGAAAATAGTTGAAGAACTACTGACACAAAACTTCCCTGACATCATGAAAGACGAAAGGATGTCTATCCAAGACGCTCATCGAACCCCATTTAAGATTGATCCAAAAAGAAAAACACCAAGACATATTATCATCAAACTCACCAAAACCAAAGATAAACAGAAAATTTTAAAAGCAGCCAGGGAGAAAAGAAAGGTTTCCTTCAAGGGAGAATCAATAAGAATAAGTTCAGACTACTCAGCAGAAACCATGCAGGCAAGAAGGGAATGGGACGACGTATACAGAGCACTGAAGGAGAAAAACTGCCAACCAAGGATCATATATCCAGCAAAACTCTCTCTGAAATATGAAGGTGAAATTAAGATATTTACAGATAAACACAAGTTTAGAGAATTTGCAAAAACCAAACCAAGGCTACAAGAAATGCTAAAGGATATTGTTTGGTCAGATGACCAATAATATCAGGTACCAGCACAATACAAGGTCACAAAACAGAACGTCCTGATATCAACTCAAATAGGGAAATCACAAAAACAAACAAATTAAGATTAATTCTAAAAAATAAATAAAAAAAATAATACACATAACAGGGAATCATGGAAGTCAATAGGTAAAAGATCACAATAATCAAAAAGAGGGAGTAAATATAGGAGGTATTGAACTGCCAGATGGAGAGTGATACAAGGTGATATAGAACAATATAAGTTAGGTTTTTACTTAGAAAAATAGGGGTAAATAATAAGGTAACCACAAAAAGGTATAACAACTCTATACCTCAAGATAAAAGCCAAGAAAAACGTAACGACTCAACTAACATAAAGTCAAACACTATGAAAATGAGGATCTCACAATTTACTAAGAAAAACGCCTCAGCACAAAAAAGTATGTGGAAAAATGAAATTGTCAACAACACACATAAAAAGGCATCAAAATGACAGCACTAAAAACTTATTTATCTGTAATTACCCTGAATGTAAATGGACTAAATGCACCAATAAAGAGACAGAGAGTCACGGACTGGATAAAGAAACACGATCCATCTATATGCTGCCTACAAGAGACACACCTTAGACTTAGAGACACAAACAAACTAAAACTCAAAGGATGGAAAAAAGTATATCAAGCAAACAATAAGCAAAAAAGAACAGGAGTAGCAATATTAATTCCTGACAAAATAGACTTTAGACTTAAATCCACCACAAAGGATAAAGAAGGACACTATATAATGATAAAAGGGACAATTGATCAGGAAGACATAACCATATTAAATATTTATGCACCCAATGACAGGGCTGCAAGATACATAAATCAAATTTTAACAGAATTGAAAAGTGAGATAGACACCTCCACAATTATAGTAGGAGACTTCAGCACACCGCTTTCGGAGAAGGACAGGACATCCAGTAAGAAGCTCAATAGAGACATGGAAGATCTAATTACAACAATCAACCAACTTGACCTCATTGACGTATATAGAACTCTCCACCCAACTGCTGCAAAATATACTTTTTTTTCTAGTGCACATGGAACATTCTCTAGAATAGACCACATATTAGGTCATAAAACAAACCTTTGCAGAATCCAAAACATCGAAATATTACAAAGCATCTTCTCAGACCACAAGACAATAAAACTAGAAATCAATAACAGAAAAACTAGGGAAAAGAAATCAAATACTTGGACACTGAACAATACCCTCCTGAAAAAAGACTGTGTTATAGAAGACATCAAGGAGGGAATAAGGAAATTCATAGAATGCAACAAGAATGAAAATACTTCCTATCAAAACCTCTGGGACACAGCAAAAGCAGTGCTCAGAGGCCAATTTATATCGATAAATGCACACATACAAAAAGAAGAAAGAGCCAAAATCAGAGAACTGTCCCTACAACTTGAACAAATAGAAAGTGAGCAACAAAAGAATCCATCAGGCACCAGAAGAAAACAAATAATAAAAATTAGAGCTGAACTAAATGAATTAGAGAACAGAAAAACAATTGAAAGAATTACCAAAGCCAAAAGCTGGTTCTTTGAAAAAATTAACAAAATTGATAAACCATTGGCTAGACTGACTAAAGAAATACAGGAAAGGAAACAAATAACCTGAATAAGAAACGAGAAGGACCACATCACAACAGAACCAAATGAAATTAAAAGTATCATTTCAGATTATTATGAAAAATTGTACTCTAACAAATTTGAAAACCTAGAAGAAATGGATGAATTCCTGGAAAAATATTACCTACCTAAACTAACACATTCAGAAGTAGAACAACTAAATAGACCCATAACAAAAAAAGAGATTGAAACGGTAATCAAAAAACTCCCAACAAAAAAAAGCCCTGGCCCGGATGGCTTCACTGCAGAGTTCTACCAAACTTTCAGAGAAGAGTTAACACCACTACTTCTGAAGGTATTCCAAAGCATAGAAAATGACAGAATACTACCCAACTCATTCTATGAAGCCACCATCTCCCTGATACCAAAACCAGGTAAAGACATTACAAAAAAAGAAAATTATAGACCTGTATCCCTCATGAACATTGATGCAAAAATCCTCAACAAAATTCTAGCCAATAGAATCCAACAACACATCAAAAAAATAATTCACCCTGATCAAGTGGGATTTATACCAGGTATGCAAGGCTGGTTTAATATCAGAAAAACCATTAATGTAATCCATCACATAAATAAAACAAAAGACAAAAACCACATGATCTTATCAATTGATGCAGAAAAGGCATTTGACAAAGTCCAAAACCCATTTATGATAAAAACTCTTACCAAAATAGGAATTGAAGGTAAATTCCTCAACATAATAAAGGGCATCTATGCAAAGCCAACAGCCAACATCACTCTAAATGGAGAGAACCTGAAAGCATTTCCCTTGAGAACGGGAACCAGACAAGGATGCCCTTTATCACCGCTCTTATTCAACATCGTGCTAGAAGTCCTAGCCAGGGCAATTAGGCTAGACAAAGAAATAAAAGGTATCCGGATTGGCAAGGAAGAAGTAAAGTTATCACTATCTGCAGATGACATGATTATATGCACAGAAAACCCTAAAGAATCCTCCAGAAAACTACTGAAACTAATAGAAGAGTTTGGCAGAGTCTCAGGTTATAAAATAAACATACAAAAATCACTTGGATTCCTCTACATCAACAAAAAGAACACCGAAGAGGAAATAACGAAATCAATACCATTCACAGTAGCCCCCAAAAGATAAGATACTTAGGAATAAATCTTACCAAGGATGTAAAAGACCTATACAAAGAAAACTACAAAGCTCTACTACAAGAAATTCAAAAGGATATACTTAAGTGGAAAAACATACCCTGCTCATGGATAGGAAGACTTAACATAGTAAAAATGTCTATTCTACCAAAAGCCATCTATACATTTAACGCACTTCCGATCCAAATTCCAATGCCATACTTTAAGGGGATAGAGAAACAAATCACTAATTTCATGTGGAAGGGAAAGAAGCCCCGGATAAGCAAAGCATTACTGAAAAAGAAGAAAGTGGGAGGCCTCACTCTACCTGATTTCAGAACCTATTATACAGCCACAGTAGTCAAAACAGCCTGGTACTGGTACAACAACAGGCACATAGACCAATGGAACAAAATTGAGAATCCAGATATAAATCCATCCATGTATGAGCAGCTGATATTTGACAAAGGACCAGTGTCAGTTAATTGGGGAAAAGATAGTCTTTTTAACAAATGGTGCTGGCATAACTGGATATCCATTTGCCAAAAAATAAAACAGGACCCATACCTCACACCATGTACAAAAACTAACTCCAAGTGGATCAAAGACCTAAACATAAAGACTAAAACGATAAAGATCATGGAAGAAAAAATAGGGACAACCTTAGGAGCCCTAATACAGGGCATAAACAGAATACAAAACATTACCAAAAATGATGAAAAGAAACCAGATAACTGGGAGCTCCTAAAAATCAAACACCTATGCTCATCTAAAGACTTCACCAAAAGAATAAAAAGACCACCTACAGACTGGGAAAGAATTTTCAGCTATGACATCTCAGACCAGTGCCTGATCTCTAAAATCTACATGATTCTGTCAAAACTCAACAACAGAAAGACAAACAACCCAATCAAGGAGTGGGCAAAGGATATGAATACACATTTCACTAAAGAAGATATTCAGGCAGCCAACAGATACATGAGAAAATGCTCCCGATCATTAGCCATTAGAGAAATGCAAATTAAAACTACGATGAGATTCCATCTCACACCAACTAGACTGGCATTAATCCAAAAAACACAAAATAATAAATGTTGGAGAGGCTGCGGAGAGATTGGAACTCTCATACACTGCTGGTGGGAATGTAAAATGGTACAACCACTTTGGAAATCCATCTGGCGTTATCTTAAACTGTTAGAAATACAACTACCATACAACCCAGAAATCCCACTCCTCGGAATATACCCTAGAGAAACAAGAGCCTTCACACAAACAGATATATGCACACCCATGTTTATTGCAGCACTGTTTACAATAGCAAAAAGCTGGAAGCAACCAAGGTGTCCGTCAACGGATGAATGGGTAAATAAATTGTGGTATATTCACACATTGGAATACTACGCATCGATAAAGAACAGTGACGAATCTCTGAAACATTTCATAACATGGAGGAATCTGGAAGGCATTATGCTAAGCGAAATTAGTCAGAGGCAAAAGGACAAATATTGTATAAGACCACTATTATAAGATATTGAGAAATAGAAAAAACTGAGAAGAACACATACTTTTGTGGTTACGAAGCAGGGAGGGAGGGAGGGAGGGAGAGGTTTTTTTATTGATCAATCAGTAGATAAGAACTGCTTTGGGTGAAGGGAAAGACAACACTCAATACAAGGAAGGTCAGCCCAATTGGACTGGACTAAAAGCAAAGAGGTTTCCGGGATAAAATGAATGCTTCAAAGGTCAGCAGAGCAGGGGCGGGGGTCTGGGGAACATGGTTTGAGGGGACTTCTAAGTCAATTGGCAAAATAATTCTAATATGAAAACATTCTGCATCCCACTTTGAAATGTGGCGTCTGGGGTCCTAAATGCTAACAAGTGGCCATCTAAGATGCATCAATTGGTCTCAACCCACCTGGAGCAAAGGAAAAATGAAGAACACCAAGGTCACACGACAACTAAGAACCCAAGAGACAGAAAGGGCCACATGAACCAGAGACCTACATCATCCTGAGACCAGAAGAACTAGTTGGTGCCCGGCCACAATCGATGACTGCCCTATCAGGGAGCACAACAGAGAACTCCTGAGGGAGCAGGAGATCAGTGGGATGCAGACCCCAAATTCTCATAAAAAGACCATACTTAATGGTCTGACTGCGACTAGAGGAATCCCGGCGGCAATGCTCCCCAGACCTTCTGTTGGCACAGCACAGGAACCATCCCCGAAGACAACTCATCAGACATGAAAGGGACTGGTCAGCGGAGGGGAGAGAGATGCTGATGAAGAGTGAGCTAATTAAATCAGGTGGACACTGGAAAGTGTGTTGGCAACTCTTGACTGGAGGGGGGATGGGAAGATAGAGAGAGAGGGAAGATGGCAAAATTGGCACAAAACGAGAGACTGAAAGGGCTGACTCAATAGGGGGAGAGCAAGTGGGAGAAGGGAGTAAGATGTATGTAAACTTACATGTGACAGACTGATTGGATTTGTAAATGTTTACTTGAAGCTTAATAAAAGTTAATTGAAAAAAAAAAATGGCTGGAAGGCTTATGGCCAAAAAATATTACAAGCCATTACTAACCAGAAGTTGGGTTTTCTTGCTAAGGAAAGCTTGTTGCAATATTAGGTAATGTTGATGTAAATATAGTGGCAGGTTCCTAGACAGGATAGTCTATGCATCTGGTAAACGGATTTGCAGTATTGAAGTTCCTTTAGGGTGCTACATTTTAAGAGAGATTCTGACAAACCATAGACTGTTTAATCCAAAAGCAGGTGACCAGAATAACCCAGTATCTGGTAATAAGTATGAGACTGTGAGAGGTTTAAGTAGACCTACTGAGCTTTGCCTCAGAAGTAAGACCATGAGTAGAAGTAACAGTGGTGGGTTGGCTGAGCCAAATAAGAGAAGGTATCAAAGAGCTGGGCAGCAGTGGAATGAGCTGTATTAATACCCAGAGAGGTAAAGCTCAATGATTCAGAACTTGGGATCTAGAGGTAGACCTGGATTGTGATCCAGGCCCTGCTTTACTTCCTGTTCTGTTTTGAGCCTCTCTGCCTCATTTTTCCCATTTGTGAAATGGGGATAATAGTATTTTCCTCATAGGATTATTGTGAATACAAATAAGATCATGCATGTAGACCACTATGCCCAGTCTTTGACCCTGAGTAAGCATTCAAGAAATGTTTAGGATTCACGAGTGGTTTTAAGCCTGAGATGAGCAGCCATGACATCTTTGGGCAGCATTAGGGAAGAGATTCTCAACCCTGGGAGAACGGCGAGACCAGATGACCTTCCCTATTCTAAAATTCTGCATTTAGTTACAGTATTGAAAACAAAAGTTATAATACACGAAAGTATCTATCATTTAGAAATGGCCATTAAAAAAAAAAAACATTTTCAGTTGGCATAAAGCTATTTATTCATTCATGTCAGGTACCAGGAATACAGCGGTGAACAAGGTAAAGACTCCTCTTCTTGAATTTACATTTGAGTTGGGGAGAGTGACAGAGCAGTTTAAAAGAAAAAGGAGATTTTGCTTAGAGTTTGTGGTCTACGCCAATGCTGTTTGATGCCTAAAGAAATGCCCATCCCCAGCCCTCCCTCTTCCTTCCCACTGCTAAAGAGACTGGAAGAGCTAGAAGCTTGCTTCCTCAGTGTCCTGGCATCTAAGAACTGGTTGCTGTTGAGTCAACTCCAACTCATGGTGACCCCATGTGTGTCAGAGTAGCAACCTGTGCTCCATAGGGTTTTCAATGGCTGATTTTCAGAAATTGATATCCAACCCTTTCTTCCAAGGTGCCTCTGGGTAGACTAGCACTGTCAGTCTTTTTCAGTTAGTAGCAGAGCATGTTAACTGTTTGCACCACCCAAGGACTCCACCTAACGTCTAGGGGTAGCCATATAACAGATTCTGGCAAATGCAATGTAAATGGAAGTCTGGTAGACTTCAGGAAAAGCATTTGCTTTCTTCTTTTTTTTTTTATTTAATGCAGCTATATTTAGTGCTACCCTATGGGGTCACTATGAGTCGGAATCAACTAGACAGCAACAGGTTTGTTTGTTTTTTTCTCTTTCTCCTACTTTCTTGCTTTGAACTTAAATGTGATGCATGGAGCTGCTATAGCTGTCCTGGAGCTATGAAGCAAAAAACTAATGTTCTGCAGAAAGGCAGAAAGGGAGAAGGAGCCTGGCTTTTTTATGACATTGGGGTACTACTTGTTACAGATTAAATTATGTTCCCCTGAAAGATATGTTGAAATCCTAACTTATGAACATGATCTTGTTTGGAAATACAGGTAGTTTCTGACGTACTACTGGTTTCCATTCCAACGATTCTGTCATAAGTGGGTTCTAATGTAACTTGAATAACTCATTTTTTAGTTTTGTTTTCATTGTTACTGCCTTGTATTATCAGTATCTTTATAAATCTGACCTTTATTTATCTTTGGGGGTTGGAAACATTACACATAAACTTACGGATATATTTTAATACATACATACATTAAAAGAGGTACACAAATTATAAAAATTTACTCCAACAATGAAGAAGAGTTGGACAGTGTTGGCATTTTGTCAGTTGCAGTAATCACTCCACTTGTGGAAGGTTCTGGATCTGGATTATCCTTGGGAATGGGGGTGGCGTTTCTAGTCAGAGAATTAGTGAGAGTTGTCTGTATAGTCCTTTTCCTTCTTTCTTCATATATTTCACGGTAACATCTCACTGCTTCCCAAATCTGCCTGTTGACTTTAGCAAAGCAATCAACATTTGGGTCCATGTTTTCAAGCAACTGAAGCCCCTCATTTAGTTTAGAAAATTAAATCTATTCAGCAGTGTTTTGAAGACAGTAAATCATAAAATTGAACATCTGCATGTGAACATCTGAGAATGAAAACAGCAAATTACATGCTCAACATTGTATGTAGCACATATTACTAATGATAAGATGTACCAAAAAAAAAAAAAAGAAAGGTCACAAGTATAGTTGCTTGTAACTCAGAGACTTCCTGTAGGGTTTTGGAAGATTTTATCAGTTAACACGAGGTCATACCAGAATAAGGTAGTTCTTAGTTCCATCTGAGTTCTGCCCTTCAAAAAAGAGAACGGACACAAACAGAGGGAAGATGAACTTGTGGAGATGCATCTGCAAGACAAGGAATGCCAACAAGTGCCTGAGGCTGCCAGAAGCTGGAAGGAGACAAGGAAGTTAGAGAAAGCATGGCCCTGCCAGTGCCCTAAATTCAGACTGCCAGCCTCCAGCACTGGGAGACAATGTGTGTCTGTTCTTTAAAGCCACCCGCTTGTGGTATTTTGTTATGGCCACCCTAGGAGACTAGCACTCCACTGTACTGGCCCTGTGTTACACCTTTCTCCAGATTTCCGTTTATATGAGGTAATTAAACATTTTTGTTGCTTCAGCTACTATTGGTTGGATATTCTCTTGCAGCTGAAAGCTTTCCTAAGAGACAAAAACCCAGTAACCCAGTGCCGTAGAAAATTTAATTTAACTATTAATTTGGAAGGACTGATATTTGTTTTAAGATTCAATATCTGGGAATATTAATCACTTGACTTTTTTTTTTTTTTAAGAGTTTTTAGTTTCTTCAATTTATGGGTGCTTTTTGTTTGTTTTGTTTTCAATCCTGTGACTGTCTTTTGCAATACCTTTAGATTCTTGTTTCAAATTTATGCCTATGCATTTATTAGTTATAACTTATTAGAACAGTATTTTTCCCATTTCCAATTAGTTGTTACTAGTATAGAGGAAAGGTACCAGTTCTTTCTATATACTGTATCATATTTATTCACTTTAATAAACTTATCAATTTTAATTAGCTATTAGAGATATCTGAGTTTTCTAGGTATATACCATCTGAAAATAAAGATTACTTTATGCATTGCCATTGAGTCAATTCCAACTCATAGCAACCCTATAAGACAGAGTAGAACTGCCCCATAGAGTTTCCAAGGCTGTAATCTTTACGGAAGCAGACTGCTACATCTTTCTCCCACCGAGCAGCTGGTGGGTTCTAATTACCTACCTTTTGGTTACCAGCCAAGCACTTACCCAGTGTGCCATCAGGGCTCCTGTGTCAGTACTTTACCCACCAATTAATGTATTTGCTATTGTTGTTGTTGTTAAGCCATCAAATTGGTTCCAACTCATAGCGACCCTATATACAACAGAACATGCCCACAGTCATTGTTACGCTTGAGCCCATTGTTGCAGCCACTGTGTCAACCCATCTCATTGACGGTCTTCTTTTTCATTGACCCTGTGCTTTACCAAGCATGATGACCTCCTCCAGGGACTAATCTCTCCTGACAACACGTCCAAAGTATGTAAGATGTAGTCTCGCCATCCTTGCTTCTAAGGAGCATTCTGGTTGTACTTCTTCCAAGACAGATTTGTTCATTCTTTTTGGCAGTCCATGGTATATTCAGTATTCTTCACCAACACCACAATTCGAAGGCGTCAATTCTTCAGTCTTCCTTATTCATTGTCCAGCTTTTGCATGCATATGATGTGATTGAAAATAAAATGGCTTGGGTCAGGTGCACCTTAGTCTTCAAGGTGACATCTTTGCTTTTCAACACTTGAAAGAGGTCTTTTGCAGCAGATTTGTCCAGTGCAATGCTTCTTTTGATTTCTTGACTGCTGCTTCCATGAGTGTTGATTCTGGATCCAAGTAAAATGAAATCCTTGACAACTTCAGTCTTTTCTCTGTTTATCTTGACATTGCTCGTTGGTCCAGTTGTGAGGATTTTTGTTTTCTTTATGTTGAGGTGCAATCCATACTGAAGGCTGTGGTTTTTGATCTTCATCAGTAAGTGTTTCAAGTCCTCTTCACTTTCCTGGAAGGCAGAGCTGAAGTCCAGGGCTGAGAGGCCTCAACTCAGAATCTGGAGAGTGTAGCAAATACCTAGAGTCTTGGCCACAGGGCAGGAAGGCAGGGTCATTGTGTAAATTGTCTCAGAGAATGGAGGATTATTTTCAGAACTTTGAGGGCTAATGTGATGTGTTCTGCTGACTTGCTTGGTGCCTGTTATGCCTTCTTTTCCTCCAGTTTCTCCCATTTATAATGGAAATGTCTAGCTTGTGCCTGTTCTGCCATTGCACCTTCACAGATGAAGAGGAATTTTTGGATTTTGGACTTGGAGTTAAGGATTTCGCTATAATACGATGGGGTGAATATGTTTTGCATGTTGCAAGGATGTGATTTGGGGGGGCCAAAGGGTGGAATGTCATGGATTGAATTATGTCCCCCCAAAAATGTGTATCAGTTTGGCTGGGCCATGATTCCCGGTGTGATTTCCCTATATGTTGTAAATCCTGCCTCAATAATGTTAATGAGGGAGGATGAGTGACAGTTGTGTTAGTGAGGCAGGACTCAGTCTAAAGATTGGATTGTGTCTTGAGGCAATCTCTTGAGATATAAAACAGAGAAGTAAGCAGAGAGACTGGGGACCTCACATCACCAAGAAAGCAGTGCCAGGAGCAGAGCACATCCTTTGGACCCGGGGTCCCTGTGCAGAGAAGCTCCTAGTCTGGGGAAAGACTGATGAGAAGGCTGACAGAGAGAGAGAAAGCCTTCCCATGAAGCTGACACCCTGAATTTGGACCTTTAGCCTACTTTATTGTGAAGAAATAAATTTCTCTTTGTTAAATCCATCCATTTGTGGTATTTCTGTTATAGCAGTACTAGATGACTAAGACAGAATTAAGTTTTGGTAATTTTCATATTTAAATAGTTTTTATTATAATCTCTTGGAGTTTTATTAAAAATTATTACTGAATTTTATAAAATGATTTGGCCTTGATGTATATAATATGTTGTTGTAATGAATGTAGATTTTCTTATGTTTATTATTGGAAAAATTTTCCTTAGTTTAGAATGTCTTGCTTGGAACTTTTGTTGTATTTTATTCTTGAAACGAAAGAGGGCAGTGGATTCTACTCATAGACGATTCACTTATAAATTATGTTCCACACATTTCCAAAAGGACTTTGTGTTTGCTTACAATAAAATACTTGAGTGCATTAAAATAGAAAGAGTAAAGTAAAAAATTATATAGAGGAGGAGAGGAAAATACATTTATTCAAAACCGAGATTAGTAGTAGTTTTACCAATTAAGGATTAAATTAATTATGAGTTTTCTTGTAGCTATGGCAAAGAAGGAAATAGAGAAATAGATTCTTTGGGAGACAAAAACTTTTTCCTGTTCCAAAGCGCCTAAGTTGTTCATTGCATTGATCCCTATAGGTGAAACAAAACAACATATCTTCAACAAAAATTTAATATGACATGAAGAAACTTACATATATATATATATATATATATGATATAAATTTTAAAACGATATATATGTTTTAAATATCTGGTAAAATGTAAAAGGAGGACTGGGCCTTTAAACCAGTACCTCAGTAATAACTCTTCATTTTGGTGCACATATCCCAGATCAGATGCATAGTCTTCATGCTGTCCAATAGAAATGATGGGGGTAACTCTCTGTGTCTCTGCTGTCCAGTGCAGTAAACCTACCCTAGCACATCTGGCTATTCAGCACTTGAAACGTGCTTGAGTGTCAGAGGACCTGAATTTTCCGCTTTATTTTTTAAGTTTAAATTGTCACACATGGCTAGTGGATACTGCATTGGTGACCAGGTTTTCATTCAGTTTTCTAGTTCAGATGTGCAGCTTGCCTGCTGCCAATTCTTAAGGCCATGGATTATGTAGTGTGACCTATCGGCAATGGTTCCCATATTCCAAACTAAACTCAAAGATGAAAAATTATCATCAGCCTTGCAATTTTTATTGAGCCTGCTGTTAAATATTTCCCAAAAGAAAATGAAGTCAGTCAGGCTATACTGTACTAAGCAAATAAGCTTCCAAAAAGTTTTGTGTATGTATGTTTGTGTGTATATATCTTACCGGTTTACCTCTGGGAATGTGCATATTCTTCCATCGCAGCTTTTTTTTTTTTGTCCTAACTAGAAATAATTTTCATGCAAAACAGCTCAGGTTTCAACACAAACCTTGTTTCACATAGATTATTAATGTGTCCCATCAGTGGAACTCACGCTAATTGTTTCAAACATCCACAAATAAGAATGGAGGGCAGTGAAGTATGTTCACAACTGCACATGGGTGATGTTGAACTACCATATCTTCACTCATGATTGCCGTGCTTCTTATCTCTGCTTTACAGTGACTTCAGTTAAATGTTTATCATTAGTGTGTGCTACTTTAAGCTACTAGTAGAATTAACTTTTTATCTTTTATTTGTAATGATAAAATTTCACTAATGTTTAAATTTGTCTTAGTAATTAATAGTTGTTGTAGACATTCATTATTACTCAGCAGTGTTATTAAAATTTTTAACTCTAAGCAAGTGTTTTTATTTGTATTTTAAAGTCTAGTTAATAAAACTTACTCTGAATAATTATTCAGTTTTTCTTGAACTTAATATTATGGAAAATTTCAGCAGCTCATGGACAGTCTCGTTTGTCTCTAGCCTGTAAAGAAAGGGAGATCCAGAGCTAGAGGAAAGTAAGAAAAAGAGAAAATTTGGGGGATTTGATGCAGAACAATTTGCTCACAAATTTGCTCACAAATTGTTCTGCATCAAATCCCCCAAATTTTCTCTTTTTCTTACTTTCTTTCCTCTAGCTCTGGATCTCCCTTTCTTTTTGCTTTCCATTTATTTGTTGAAGAACCTGGGTCATCTGCAGCCATGGCAAGATGAATACTTGGTTCTTACACTACATCTAGGAACCCTGAGTGGTGCAAATGGTTAAACACTTGACTACTAGCCAAAAGATTGGCAGTTTGAACCCACCCAGAGGCACCTCGGAAGACAGGCCTAGCAATCTGCTTCTGAAAGGTCAAAGCCTTGTAAACCTCATGGAGCAGTTCTACTCTGCACACATGGGGTCACCACGAGTCGGAATCAACTCAACACTATGACAACAACAGCAACAATGTTCTATCTACCGGTTTTCCAAATAATGAGAATTTGGCTGGCCTTTGTCTTGGATTCCTGGGAGGTAACCTCTAAATTCCTTGAATTTCCTGAGTGTTAGAAATGTCTTTGTTTTTCCTGGGGGACACCTCAGACCACACCTGAATTTATGTTAATGAGGTAGTTCATGGTAGGCCCCTAGATAATTTATCCTAGTGAGATGACTCACAATGGGGGCTGGCCATGCCAGAAAGACAAACCATGTGATTGAAACTTTGTGCCACAAGATAACAGCTCAACTTCCGTGGAGAAGTTCAGTCATGTGGTCAATGATTATGGGTCAGTCAATCTTGCCTACATAATGGAACCCCAATAAAAACTCTGTACACCAGAGCTCAGGTGAGATTTCCTGGTTGACAACTTTCGCTGTATTCCTACACACTGATGTGACAAGTGAGTGAGCCATTCTTGAGCACAATGGGAGCCCCATGTTTGGGGTCCTCTCAGACCTCATCATATGTGTCTTTCCCTTTGACTGGTTCTGGTTTTTATCCTTTTACTATAATAAAACTGTAAGTGTAGTGCTTTCCTGCAGTCTGAGAGCATTCTAGTAGATTAAAGCATTATATTCTTAGTTTTTATCATAATAACAGAATGCCTGTAAATATATGCCCTTGGAAAGGTGTTTTATTCTGCAAT
Organism: Loxodonta africana; assembly: GCF_030014295.1. Taxonomy (NCBI): domain Eukaryota; kingdom Metazoa; phylum Chordata; class Mammalia; order Proboscidea; family Elephantidae; genus Loxodonta; species Loxodonta africana. Next base: position 77,933,986 of record NC_087358.1, on the reverse strand, counting down.
GATTGAACGCTTTTTGCTGGCATTAGGTGGGCCAAAAGAAGATAAAGGGAAACCAAGCTCCACTGCTTTATGACCTTTTTCAAAGATGGTGATCTCTACCAGGTGTTACGTTAAAACTGAAAATGCAGCCAGTTGAGCATTAAACCCTCTCAGCTGATTGAAGGGCAATCTCCATGCAGCCCCAAGCGTGTATGAAACCTTCAGCCACTTTCCCATCATCTTTCAGTCCCCCTTAAAGCCAGCAAATAAATATTAAATCCAGTGTGAGCTTGTGCTTGCTCTGCAAACTAAGCTTCTTGCGTATGAATTTGGAGTTGCAACTGTTTGGATATTAAGTTTTCACTGTGTGGATATGAACCCAAGGGAATGGCAACAGACGGGGAAGGACCAAGCATCTTCTCAAAAAATATAACCAATGTCACTGAACAAATTGTGTAGAAATTGTTAAATGGGAAGTAATTTGCTGTGTAAACATTCACTGAGAACACAATAACATATTATTTATATATATATATATATAAAATTGTCTCCAAAGATATTTTTGGATCTGAACCAAGTTGAGTTTCTGGATTACCATGCCAGAGTATAAACAACACAGGTGATTATCCACCCCCACTGAGGTAATTTTAACTAGGACAATTTTAGAGAATGTAATGTATCCACTTTGTTTTACAGGAAGTTCTGATTTTGAGTGATGCCACCAGGATGAGCCTACCAGACTGAGTTATTGACAAAATAATGTAGTTAAGTGAACAAATTGACCTGTGAGTGGGTTGTTTACTATTTTTCATTTAAACATTAGAAAATATCTTCCTCCTCACCCCATTGTGGCTAATAGTGTTGCCTGATGTCATTCTATATAACAGATTGTAAAGCCATGTTGTCAGCCTTGAGGAGGAGACAGTTCATTCATTTGACGTTTTCTGAGTGCATGCCCTATGCCAGGAACTGAAGGTTTTGAGGAATAAGGTAAGGCACCTTCGTTCAGGAAGCTTACTCAGGGAAGGTGACATATGTCTGATAGATTATTGAGCAGTACCTGGTTACGTACCAAGAATATTAGAACATAAAAGAGGGAACCTGAGAGTCATGGAAGGCTTCACATGTGAGGGGTGACATGTGAGTTAGATCTGGAATTTGACATGTGAAGAAGAACTTTACCCAAGCAGTTTGTATATCTTGAATATACCTAAAGAAAATTATACACACACGAAAGAAGGCTGCCTTGAGATGTGGGGGAAGAAAGGATTGAGCTAAATGGGACTCAAATTAAGCAAAAGACTAAACAATTATCTAAACAGTTAGCATCAACTATTTTGAAAGCTCAAATAAAATGAGTAGAGAAATAACAAAATACAAACAATTACATGGGCAAAGCCCATGGATACATAAATCTTAAAGAAAATGTGGCTAGTAAATAAAAGTCAAAAAATATTCAGTCTCTAAGAATAAAGAGCAAGATGTCACCTTAAAGACTAAGGTGCGCTTCTTCCAAGCCACGCTGTTTTCAGTTGCCTCATGTGCATGTGAAAGCTGGATGATGAATAAGGAAGACCGAAGAAGAATTGACACCTTTGAGTTGTGGTGTCGGCGAAGAATATCGAATATACCATGGATTGCCAAAAGAATGAACAAATCTGTCTTGGAAGAAGTACAATCAGAATGCTCCTCAGAAGCAAGGATGGTGAGACTATGTCTCACTTACTTTGGACTTGTTATCAGGAGAGATCAGTCCCTGGAGAAGGACATCATGCTTGGTAGAGGGTCAGCGAAAAAGAGGAAGACCCTCAATGAAGTGGATTGACACAGTGACTGCAACAGTGGGCTAAAGCATAGCAATGATTATGAGGATGGTGCAAGACTGGGCAGTGTTTCGTTCTGTTGTACACAGGGTCGCTATGAGTCAGCACTGACTCGACAGCACCTAGCAACAACAGCAAGAATAAAACATGCAAAGAAACTCCACAGTGAGTTTTTGATCAATTATCATTTTTGATGTAATTGTAGTAGTGAGTACTGATTAGGATGTGGTGATGGTCCCCCTTACCTAATGCTGATAACATACATTAGTAGAATCTTTTGATGATCTAATTTAGGATGTGTTAAAAGCCATAAATATTTCATAACTTTAAGCTAATAATTCTACTTCTTTTAATATACTTTGAGAAATACTTCAAAATATACTAAGAACTGACATTTATTGAGTGCTTACTACTTGGCAGTACTACTACTCATAAGGACATAACCCGTTTCCATCAAGTCTATTCCAACTCATAGCACATACCATCTATTGACTCATTTAACCCTCCCCAGGCTCTTTGGGAAACCCTGGGGGCATAGTGGTTAAGTGCTACAGCTGCTAGCCAAAAGGGTGGCAGTTCAAATCTACCAGCTGCTCCTTGGAAACTCTCTGGGGCAGTTCTACTCTGTCCTATAGGGTCGCTATGATTTGAAATCGACTTGATGGCAACACGTAGGTTTTTAGGTGGCTCTTTGTGGTAAGTAAGGCTATAAGATGAGTAAGGAAGGCACAGCAAGGAAGAATAAGTTGCCTCAGCTGGTAAAAGAGAGAGACAGGATGCAAATCCAAGAGCCTGGCTCAGAATGTGCACTCCCAACCACTGTGCTAATCTTCTCACTCAGGGATGCACACACAAATGTGCACACGTGTGAGTGTGTTAAGGAATTTCTGGGATGGTAATTCTTAGTAGTTAAATAGCAGAAATTTGGAAGTTACTGACAGGGTTACAAGACAGTAATGAATAAAGTGTGTGTTTATTCTATATAGACCAATATGTGGCCTTTAAAAATTGTGATCATGAAAAGTGTGAAGGCACACAGAAGATGGTTTTGACATAACATGAAGTGAAAAGGGATATAAGATTATAAAATATCCATTATGGTGGTGGAATAATGTGGAAAAAGAGAGCACAAATGGTAGCACAGCTTGAAGAATGTAACCATTGTCACTGAACTGTACATGTAGAAAGTGTTGATGATGTATCTTTGGCTGGGTATACTTCCACCAAAATAAAAAAATAATTAAAAAGATACCCATTATTATATATATAATTGTGACTAAATAACAATATACATAACACTTTCTCTGAGCCAGGTACTAAGCACTTGGTTTATTATCTCATTTAACACAGCAGTCCTGTTAACAGGTATTATTATTAATTCCTGTTTGACACAAGAGGAAACAGACAAAGGTGAGGGTCACATGCAGTAAATGACAACAACAACTGTGATAACAACAACAACAGCAGTCATCTGTTTTCATCATTGGAATATAGGTTTTATCAGGGCAGAGATGACTTTGCTATATTCAGTAACACATTGTCTGGCACATAGTAAAAAAAAAAAAATAGGAGTCAGTAAATATTTGTCAAGTGTTGACAAAATGAAAGAATGTAATTATCTTGTATCAGTTTAGTTTCTCTGTTGAGTTTCATGCCTTTTAATTGTTAAGTATATTGTTTAATCAGCTTATTTTAAGCTTCTCAGGTCAAATGATCTATAATTCTCTGCTTGGATCCCTTTAATGCATTTCTGAAGCTCTGGTACTAGTAATATACACATTTTTTCCACTTATCTCTTCCTGACAAGTTAGCCCTTTTATCATTAAGGCCATTCTTTCTTGGATCCATTTCAACCTGTATACTGAAGTCTCTCACCAGCCTGTGCTAGCCCTAGCTTACTGTCTTGAAACCTACACCATTCCTTTTTTTTTTTGCCTTTTCCCCTTGCCTTTCTTCATCTGTCCTTGTTTCATCCCTTTCCTTCCCATTTCTGGATCTGTTTCTTTTTCTCAGAATTCTGGGCATCACTAGTCCCAGACTCATATGGTGACTTTTATTTAGCATTGCTTTCTTTTTTTAATGTATTATTTTTATTTGTGATGATACAGTTCTTACACCATGTTCCAGTTCCTCCTCATCAAAATAAAAACAAGAATCTGTCTTTTCCTAGTTAATGAATATTTAAAGCAGCTTTAGAAATGCTCTGTATCATACATTATATTTATACACAGATAAATATAATGCTTTTGCAGTGTTTAAATCCACCTTGGACAGCAAGCTATTCTCTCACAACTGCTGATATGTGTGTCCAACTGACATTCAGTAAAGCTGGGAAATTTTTGGATAAATTTGAAGGACACTTTTCTTGTTTTTAATTTCCTTTAAAGAAATTAAACTATTTAAAGCAAAAATAATAACAATGTATTGAGGTGTTTATAGTATATGTAGAAGTAAAACATATGACAAAAATATCACAAAGGACTGGGGAGGATGAAATCACACTGCTGTAAGCTCTTTATATTATATGAAGTATATTCCATAATTTGAAGGTAGACTCTGACAAGTTAAAGAGGAATATTGTAAACTCTATAGCAACCAATAAAAAACTAATAGTACAAGTAAAACACTATACAAAATAGTCAATTATTTGAGAAGAACGCTGGAGAAAGAGTACAAAGAGCAAATAGGAAAAATAAACAGCATGACGGTAGACTTAAACCCAAACAGATTAAATATTACAGTACATATAAATGGTCTAAATAAAATGCAGAGATTGTCAGTGGTATACAATAAATTATATATAAGACACAGTTAAAAGTGTAAAGTTGAAAAAAGATATAGCATTGCAAACAGTTATAAGAAAACTGAAGTGGCTGTATTACTATCAGTCAAAGTAGACTTCAGAACAAGGAATATTACCAGGGATAAAAAGAGAATGCTCTTAATGATAAAGTGATTGATTTGTCAGGAAAAGATAAGGAGAAAAAAAATGTGTATATTACTAGTACCAGAGCTTCAGAAATACATTAAAGGGAAAATTGATAAAGAGAAATGGATTTATGCACAATCATAGTTGGAAATTTTAACACCCATCTCTCAGCTATTGATAGAACAACTAGGCAAAAAGAATAATCAGGAATGAAGACTAGGGAAGAAAATAATGAAAATAAATGAACTAGAAAAGAGACAAACCACAAAGAAAAAGAATGAAACCAAAAGTTAGTTATTAGAAAATATCAATAAAATTGATACACCTTTAGCTATAGTGATGCTGAAACAGCTAAGTATTAATGTGAGAAAAGAAAAAGGCCTAAAATTAATGGTCTATGGTTTCTTAAGAAGAAAAAATGGGCAGAACCAATATGGTGCTATAGACAGAAGCACCACACCGTCCCTCCATAGCAAAGACCTGAAAAATTAAAAAAAAAAAAACCAGAGACAAACATAAATCCTGGAACCCTAAGTGTCAAATAAAGAGATAAAGAGCTCGGACAAGCACCGAATGGAGCAAGAAACTGACTGAGAACAGAGAGTAGGGAGAGATAAGTCCTCTATCAACGAACACAGCAAGGATTCACCATCTTGAACTCCTCAGCCACTGAGATCAGCAGACAGGGAGTATGGGAAGGTGGCTTCATGCAGCTCCCAGCAGGAGACAGAGCACCCAATAACCAGAAATACATGCTTTCCCACCCTCACCCTTCTTCCCCCTCCTTGGCCTCAGCCGCTTCCTGGTGGGCTGCAGTCACTCCACCGGGGAGGTGCTGGCTCTGTGTTGCTTGGATTCAACCCACCCACACTGGCTGGCTCCTTCAGTGCCATTTCTTTGTTGCTGTTGCTTTTTTTGGCTTCTTTTTGTTTCTTCCCTCTCTCTCACGTCCTTCCTCCCTTCCTTTCCCTCAAACACCTGGCTCCATGTGCCATCTCTGTTTCTTCTTGACAGGCTGTGAAGCACCACATGCCTGGTGAACTGCTTCCCCAGTCAGTGCCGCCACACCACTGGGATCTGTGGGACCATTTTTTGTTTGTTTGTTTTTCATTTTCTTTTTTGTTTTTTTTCACTTCTCAATTTCTCATCTTTTTGTACTTTCCTTTTCCTGTCTCCTGAATACCTGGTGCTGTGTGCCATTTCTGCCCCTTCTAGACGAACTGTACCTTGAGGCTTAGAAGCCACTTTCCTAGTCTCAGGTGGGATCCCTGGGGGCATTTCTTTCTTTTTTTTTTCTCTCTTTTCCTTTTTGTTTTTGTTCATTTCTCAGTTTCTCGTCTCTCTACTTTCGTTCTTTTCCTGTCTCCTGAATACCTGGCATTGTATGCCATCTCTGCCCCTTCTAGATGGGCTGTGCAGTGCCTAGTGGGTTGGAAGCCACTTCTCCGGTCTGTGCCACCAAGCCAGTGGGCTCCTCTGGGGATTTTTAATCTTTTCTCAATCTTCCATCTCTTCCTACCATCCTTCCCTTCTTTTCTCCTGAACATCTGGTGCCGTGTGCCATCTCTGCTCCTTCTAACCACTTCTCTGGTCCATGCCATCACACCAGTGGGCTCCTTCAGGGTATCTTTTTTTTTTCTTTCTCTCTTCTTGATTTCTTGTCTCTCTCTACCTTCCTTTGTTACCCTTCTCCTGAACAACTGGCACCATGTGCCATCTCTGCTCCTTCTTGACAGGCTGTACAATGCCACTCAGATGAGGGCCCACTTCTGGTGGGCTCCCTTGGGGAATTTTTTTCTCTACTTTTTTTTTTCTGTTTCTTGTCTCTACCTACCTTCCTTACCCTTCTCCTGAACACTTGGTGCCGTGTGCCATCTCTGCTCCTTCTTGAAGGGTATGCAGCACCATTCTGCTAGGGACCTGCTTCCGGTGGGCTCCCTTGGGGCATTTTTATTTTCTGTCATTCTCTTTTCCCCCCTTGGTTTCTTGTCTCTATCTACCTCCCTTCTTACCCTTTTCCTAAACACCTGGAACTGTGTGCCATCTTCACTCCTTCTAACAGGGCTGTGCAGTGCCACTTCGCTGGGGATCTGCTTCTGGTGGGCTCCCTTGGGGCATTTTTTCTTCTTCTTCTTTTTGCCCTTCCTTCTTTTTCTAGATTTCTTGTCTCTCTCTACATCTCTTTCTTTCCTTCCTCCCAAACACCTGGCATCTTTCTCTCTCTCTCCTCTTTTTCTCAGTGTCTTGTCTCTCCCTATGTTCCTTCCATTCCTTTCCCCTGACCACCTAGCCGCATGTGCCTTTCTCCTTTCCATTTAATCTAGTTTCTTATCTCTCCCTTCCTTCCTTTTCTTTCTCCCACCTATCTACCTGCATGTGCCGTATCTGTCCCTTCTTAATGGGCTGTGCCTCACCACCTGGCTAGAAAGCCACCAGCACACATCTTCCCCAGGTCTGTGCCACTCCAATAGCAGGCCCTCTAAGCACTTTCTTTTACTTCTGTTTGTCTCTCCTCTTTCTCTTCCTTCCTGTACCCACTTAGCTCCACAATCACAACCTCCTCCCTCTCTCCTGCCTATCTGCACTGTGCACTGAACATCATACCCCTGAGCAGCACAGACATGGTCTACTGGAACCTGCCCTGTACTGACCCCTGGCCCCCTCCTGTTGGCCCTAGTACATGCCACAAACAACCAATCCCAGTTCCTCCCCCTTCAACTGGACCTGCCCTGCTGCACCATAGCTGAGCAACTGGCCCTGCCCATTGGACAAGGTGATGAGAAGTATTGTGCCCACAGACAAGCAAACAACAAAGAACACACAGCCTACCTCCTCAGACAACCAAATAAAACAAAAAGCAGGACGAAACAAATCTACAATCAATAAGCCAAGAAAATAACTACTGCAAGTCCCAAAGACATCAGACGATATCAAAATACACACACACACACACACACAGAATAGTTCCAGTAGGCATCCAAAATACAACAGATGACTTTGCAGCAGAAGAAAAGGCACTGGAATTACCTGAGAAAAACCAAAAAACCATTGCCACTGAGTGGATTCTGACTCATAGCGACCCTAAAGGACAGAGTAGAACTGCCCCATAGGGTTTCCAAGGAGCACCTGGTGGATTCAAAGTGCTGACCTGTTGGTTGGCAGCCATAGGTTTTAACCAATACTCCACCAGCATTTCCAAACTACCTGATAGGAAATTCAAATCTCTAATATTTAGAGCTATCCAAGAGTTGAAGGAAAAAGCAGACAAAAATGAGCAAAAAATAGACAAATTCATGGAAAAGGCAGAAAAAAATGTGGAAAAGACAGACAGACTAATGAAAAAATTCAGGAAAATAACACACATGAACAAAATGTCAAAATAAATTCACAGCTAGAAATTGTACCCCCCCCCCAAAAAAAAATAGAAATCCTAAAGATGAACAAGATCTGAGGAGCAGGTTTGAAACAATGGAAGACAGCATCAGTCAAATTGAAGACAAATACTTGTATACCTCTTTGAGGAAAAATCAGAAAAAAGAATGAAGAAAAATGAAGAAACCCTCAGAGTGATGGATATAATCAAAAGCAAAAATTTGTGAGTGATTGGAGTTCCAGAACAGGGAGAAAACAGAAAACACAGAGAGGATCATTGAAGAATTGCTGACAGAACTTCCCTAATATCATGAAAGATGAAAAGCTGACCATTCAAGAAGCTCCATGCACCCCATATAGGATAGACCCCAAAAGAAAATCACCAAGGCATATCATAATCACATCTGCTAAAACCAAAGACAAAGAAAGAATCCTGAGAACAGCATTTTCAGAAAAATGAAGTCACATACAGAGGGGAAGCAACATTAAGCTCTGATTACCTGGCAGAAACCATGCAGAAAAGACAGCAATGGAATGACATACATAAAACTGTGAAGACAAAAAATTGCCACCCAAGAATAATATATCCTGCAAAAGTCTCATTCAAATATGATAGCAAAATTAGGGTATTCAAGATGAACAGAAATTAAAGGAATGTGTAAAAACCAAATGAAACTTATAAGAATGATTAAAGTGAGTCCTTCAGTTTGAGAAAAAAAAACATCAACAACAGTCTGAATCTAGGACAAAAGACCTCACCAGCCAGATACCAACCTAGGAAATGAACACTCAAGGATTAATCAAAACTAGAAGATTTACAACTAGAAACCAGAGAGGTTAACCTGTAAATGACAACAACATCAGAGGAATAAAAGAGAGACTAAACAGTGTAGGTATAGAACTTTCAAATATAGAGGACGGCAAGGCAATATTAAGTAACAAAAGACTGGTTCAAACTTAGGAAGATAAGGGTAAATTTGAAGGTAACCACAAAGAAAGTTAACGAACCTATTCATCAATATAAAGAAGAAAAACATAATGGCTCAGTAAAAAGAAAATTTACAAAAACAAAGGAAATGAAAAAAAAAATCCACCAACAAAACGAATTCAGCACAGGAGAGTAAGAACAAAGAAAACATCAGCACCACAAAAAAAGCACTATAAAATAACAGTAATAAACTCACACCTATCAATAATTACACTGAACATAAATGGACTAAATGCAGCCATAAAGAGACAGAGAGTGACAGAATGGATTAAAAAACAGGATCCATCAATATGGTGTCTACAAGAGACACACCCTAGAAATAAAAATGTAAACTTATTACAAATCAAAAGACGGAAGAAAATATATCAAGCAAACAGCTACTGAAAAAGAGCAGGAGTGGCAATTCTAATCTCAGATAAAATAAATTTTAAAACAAAATCCACCATAAAAGGCAAAGAAGGACATTATATAATGATTAAAGGGACTATCCATTATGAAGACATAACAATAATAAATACGTACATGCTCAATGACAGGGCTCCAAAACACAGAAAACAAGCTCTAACAGCACTGAAAAGAGAAATTGACAGTTCCACAGTAATAGTGGGAGGCTTCAACACACCACTCTTGGTAAAGGGCAGAGCATCTAGAAAGAAACTCAAAAAAGATACAAAAGAGCTAAAGGCCACAATCAGTCAACTTGAACTCATAGGCATATATAGAACACTCAATAGCTGCGAAGTACAAGTTCTTTTCCAATGCACATGGAATGTTCTACAGAAAGAAGACACCTTAGGCCACAAAGCAACCCTCAACAAAATCCAAAACATTGTAATAATTACAAAGTATCTTCTCTGTCCACAACACCATCAAAGTAGGAATTAACAACAGGGAAGGCATGGAAAAAAAATTACATGGAAACTGAATAACATGCTGCTTAAAAACCACTAGGTAATAGAAGAAATCAAAGATGGAATAAAAAAATTCCTAGAATCAAAGGAGAATGAAAACACATCATGCCAAAACATTTGGGACACACCTAAGGTGGTACTCAGAGGTCAATTTATAGCAATAGATGCACACATCAAAAAAGAACAAAATCAAAGCCTTAGCTACACAACTTGAACAAATAGAAAGAGAACAGCTAAAGAAGCCCACAGCCACCAGAAGAAATAATAAAGATGAGAGCAGAAATAAATGAAATAAAGAATAGAAAAATGATAGAAAGGATCAAACAAAACCAAAAGTTGGTTCTTTGAAAGGATCGACAAAATTGACAAACCACTAGCCAAACTGACAAAAGAAAAACAGAAGAAGGTGCAAATAACCCAAATAAGGAATGAAATGGGGGACATTACAATAGACTCAACTGAAATAAAAAGGATCATAACAGAGTATTATGAAAAACTACACTCCAACAAATTTGAAAACCTAGAGAAAATGGACAAACTTCTAGAAACACACTATCTACCCAAACTAACACAAAATGATGTTGAAAATCTGAACAGAACCATAACAAGAGAAGAGATTGAAAAGTTAAAAAAAAAAAAAAAAAAAAAACTCCCAACAAAAGAAAGCCCTGGCCCAGATGGCTTTACTGGAGAATTCTACCAAATATTCAGAGAAGAGCTCAACCAGTACTGCTCAAACTATTTCAGAGCATAGAAAAGTAAGAACTGCTTCCAAATTCATTCTATGAAGCCAGCATAACCCTAATACCAAAACCAGGCAAAGACACCACAAAAAAAGAAAATTACAGACCCATATCTGCGATGAATATAGATAGAAAAATTGTCAACAAAATTCTAGCCAATAGAATTCAGCATCATAAAAAAAAAAAATACCACCACCAAGTGGGATTCATACCAGGTATGCAAGGATGGTTCAACTTAATCCATCAACATAATCCAGCACATAAATAAAATAATCATATGATCATCTCAATTGATGCAGAAAATGTATTTGACAAAGTCCAACACCCACTCCTAGTAAAAACTCTTAATAAAATAGGTATAGAAGGAAAATTCCTCAACATAATAAAGTGTATCTTTATACAAAACCAACAGCCAACATCATTTTTAAAGGAGAAAGGGTGAAAACAGTCCCCTTGAGAACAGGAATAAGACAAGGATGCCCTTTATCACCACTCCTATTTAACGTTGTGCTGGAAGTCCTAGCTAGAGCAATAAGGCAAGAAAAAGAAATAAAGGGCATCCAAATTGGTAATGAAGAAGTAAAACTGTCCCTATTTGTCAATGATATTATACTATACATAGAAAACCCAAAAGACTACAGGAGGAAACTACTGGAACTAATAGATTCAGCAGACTAGCAGGATACAAGATAAACACACAAAAATCAGTTGGATTCCTATACACCAATAAAGGCAATGACAAAAAGGAAATCAGGAAAATAATACCATTTGTAATAGCCCTAAAAAAATTAATTACTTAGGAATAAATCTAACCAGGAATGTAAAAGACCTAAACAAAGAAGACTACAAAACACTACCGCAAGAAACCAAAAGAGATCTACATAAATGGAAAAACATACCATGCTCATGGATAGGCAGACCCAGCATTGTGAAAATGACAGTTCTAAGCAATCTACAAGTATAATGCTATCCCAATCCAAATATCAGCAACATTCTTTAAAGAGATGGGAAAACTCATCATTAACTTTACATGGAAAGGGAAGAGGCCCTGGATAAGTAAAGCACTATTGAAGAAGAAGAATAAAGTAGGAGGACTTCACTACCTGACCTCAGAACCCACTATACAGCTACGGTAGTCAAAACAGCCTGGTACTGGTACAACAACAGATACATTGACCAGTGGAACAGAATTAAGAACCCAGATGTAAATCAATCCACCTATAGTGACCTAATCATCAACAAGGGCCCAAAGTCCATCAGATGGCGAAAAGACAGTCTTTTTACCAAATGGTGTTGGCAAGACTGGATGTCTGTTTGCAAAAAAATGAAACAGGGCCCATATCTCACAAGCTACACAAAAACTAATACAAAATGGATCAAAGACCTAATATAAACCAAAAACTATAAGGATCACAGAAGAAAAAACAAGATCATTGATAGATCAGTGATAGAGGTCCAAATGTATGGCATTAGCAGGATACAAACCATAACTAACAACACACAAACTCCAGAAGTTGAGCTAGATAACTGGGATCTTTTAAAAATTAGACACTTAGGTTCACCAAAAGACTTCACCAAAAGAGTAAGAAGAGAACCTACAGACTGGGAAAAAAAATTGGCTATTACAAATCCGACAGAGGTCTAATCTCTAAAATCTATGGGAAAATCCAACACCTCTACAACAAAAAGGCAAATATTCCAATTAAAAAATGGGCAAAGGAAATGAACAGACACTTCACCAAAGAAGACATTCAAGTGGCTAACAGACACATAAGGAAATGCTCGAGACCATTAGCCACTAGAGAAATGCAAATCGAAACCACAGTGAGATACCATCCCACCCTGGCATGAATTAAAAAAACAGAAAATAATAAATGTTGGAGAGGCTGTGGGGAGATTGGAACTCTAATGCACTGCTAGTGGGAATGCAAAATGGTACAACTGTTTTGGAAAATGATATTGCATTTCTTTAGAAAGCTAGAAATAGAAATACCATACTATCCAGCAATCCCACTCCTACGAGTATATCCTAAAGAGATAAGTGTTGTCACACGAATAGACATATGCACACCCATGTTCACTGCAGCATTGTTCACAATAGCAAAAAGATCAAAATTACCTAGATGCCCATCAACAGATGAATGGATAAACAAAACTATGTTACATACACACAGTGGAATATTATGACATAAAGAACAATGTTGAATTGCGAAGCATCTCACAGCATGGATGAATCTGGAGGGCAGAATCTGGAGGGTATTATGCTAAGTAAAATAAGTCAATCACAAAAGGACAAATACTGTATGAGACCACTCCTGTAAAACTCATGACCAGGTTTATACACAAAAAGAAACAATCTTTGGTGGTTATCAGGGAGGGGAGATGTGGGAATGGAAAAACACTAAATAGACAATAGATAAGTGATAACTTTGGTGAAGGGTAAGACAGTACACAATACTGAGGATGCCAGGACAGCTTGTACAAGGCAAGGTCATGGAAGCTTCATGGACACATCCAAACTCCCTGAGGGACCGAATTACTGGGCTGAGGGCTGTTGGGACCACGGTCTAGGGGAACAGTTAGCTCAATTGGCATAACAAAGTTTATAAAGAAAATGCTCTACTTTGGTGAGTAGCCTCTGGGCTAATTAAAGCTTGTGAGCAGCCATCTAAGATACTTCAGTGGTCCCACCCCAACGAGAGCAAGGGAGAATGAAGCCAACTAAAGACGCAAGGGAAAGGTCAGCCCAAAGGACTAATGGATCATGTCTACCATGGCCTCCAGCAGACTGAGTCCAGTACAACTAGATGGTGGCTGGTTACCACCACTGACTGCTCTGACAGGGATCACAATAGAGGGTCCCTGACCAGAGCTGGAGAAAAATGTAAAACAAAATTTTAACAAAAAAGACCAGATTTACTGGCCTGGCAGAGACTAAAGAAACCAGTCAATTCTTCTGTCTTCTTTTGCTTCTACCACCGGCCTGTCAGTTTCTCATACTGTGGCAGCTTGAATGTTGCTGATACCAGAAGCTATGCCAAAGGTATTTCAAATACTAGCAGGGTCACACATGGTGGACAGGTTTCAGCACAGGTTCTAGAATAAGGCAGACTAGGATGAAAGGCCTGGTGATCTACTTCCAAAAATTAACCAAGGAGACCATATGGGTCAAAATAGAATATTATCTGGTGCACGTAATAAATGTTGCATAAATACAGTCACATCTGGATTCAAAGATCCTTCAGTAGTGATGGAGGAGGAAGAGAGCTATAGGGCAAGAGTTGTGGTCTCTTCAGAGATGAGTCACGAGTAGCTATGAGCTATCAAAGGGGTGCTCTCACAGTGGCTAGAGCAAGCACAGGAAAAAGCAAAGTCTGCTGCCTTAGGACTCAAATAGTCCAGTTGTTTAGGCCCGAAGAACTCCTGTGTTCCTAAGTCAGGGATAAAGCCTCCAACAAGTTAATTTTTCCTTATGTTAACGTAGAAGGGTAAGGAGATTTAACCAGGATTTCATTTTACTTGAATCCATAATAAACACCCATGGAAGCAGCAGTCAAGGCAAATCTGGGCAAAAGACCTCTTTAAACTGTTGAAAAGCAATGATGTCATCTTGAAGGCTAAGGTGCGCCTGACCCAAGCCATGGTGTTTTTAGTTGCCTCATATCCATGCAAAAGCTGGACAGCAAATAAGGAAGACAGAAGAAGAATTGATGCCTTTGGATTATGGTGTTGGGAAAGAATATTGAATATACCATGGACTGCCAGAAGAACGAACAAGTCTGTCTTGGAAGGAGCACAGCCAGAATGCTCCTTAGAAGCATGGATGGCAAGACTTCATTTCACGTACTTTGGACATGTTATCAGAAGGAACTAATCACTTAAGGACATCATGCCTGGTAAAGTAGAGGGTCAGCGAAAAAGAGAGAGAGTCTCTAAGAGATGTATTGACACAGTGGCTGCGACAATGGTCTCAATCAGAGCAACAATTGTGAGGATGTCTCAGCACTGGGGGGTGTTTCATTCTGTTATATATAGGGTCCCTATGAGTTGGAACCGACTCGACAGCACCTAATGACAAGAATATCAGGAGGAAACGGAAAAAGGCCACCTGAGTTTCTTCTTTCCCCATCAATTGACCACCAAAACCTGTAATGCCACCATCTAATAAATGACCAGCTGTGGAACATGGTGGTAAAGTGAAAAATTTGAGACAGTTCTTCCCAGATGCAGTACCCCATTTGGCTGCCTTCTGCTGCACTCAGAGTGATATCCCCCCGTACATTTAGAATTCATAATGTTGACACATTCTAAGTAAATTGCAAGCCATAGATACAAAGCCACAGATACAGCCACAGGTTATTATTATTATTTAGCTGCTAACGAGTTGCCCCCTGCCTTAGTTATCTAGTGCTGCTGTAACACAAATACCACACATGGGTGGGTTTAACAAATAGAAAGTTATTTTCTCACAGGTTAGGGGGCTAGAAGTCCAAATTGAGGGTGCCAGCTCTAGGGGAAAGCTTTCTCTCTCTGTCGGCTTTGGAAGAAGGTCCTTGTCTCTCTTTTGTGCTTCTGCTTCTCAGCGACCTTCATGTGGCTTGGAATCTATCTTCCCCCATTTCTGCTTGCTTGCTTCCTTGCTTAAACTTCTCTTTAATAACTTAAGAGAGATTGGATTAAGACACACCCTACACTAATATTGCCACATTAACGTAACAAAGAAAACTCATCCCAAGTGGGATTAGAGCCACATGTATAGGAATTAGGATTTACAACACATATTTTAGGGGACATAGTTCAATCCATATCACACCTTGACTCCTGACAACCTCATGCGCAAATGAGTGAAATGCCGCCTAGTCCTGTGCCAGCCTCATGTTTGGGTAGTGTATCAGACTCTTGTGATCTACAGAGTTTTCATTGGTTGGTTTTCAGAAGTAGATTGCCAGGCCTTTCTCCCTAATCTGCATCCAGCTGGAAGCTCCACTAAAACCTGTTCAGCATCAAAACAACACGAAAGCTTCCACTGATGGATGGGTGGTGGCAATGCATGAGGTACATTTGCTGGGAATCAAACCTGGTACTCCTACATAGAAGGTGAGAATTCTACCAGTGAACTAGAGCAATAAAGGTACTGCTCCCAAATGAGAAAGAATCCCATGCAGAAGGATATCTCCATGTTTGGAGATTCACTGAAGCAAAGTTTTTCATTTTAACTGGGGATATTATATTCACAGGTCAGTTTCCCTAAGTAGGTATTAGGAAAGTAGTCTTATAGAGTCCTCCATCTTGAAAGGAAATAATTTGGAAAAGCAGTGATTGGTGGCCCTATTTCCACCTCTACTCAAAGTGTAATCTTATGTAAGTCATTTAAGCTCACTGGACCCTAGTTCTCTCTTCTGCAAAACTTGATAATAATAATAGTCCCTGCCTAATAAGACTGTTGTAAGGGGTCAATGAAATACTGCATTTGAAGAGCTTAGACCAGTGAGGCACATAGAAACAGATCAATAAATACTAACTATTATTATTGTTGGCAGAGCCTGGGTGGTGCAAATGGTTACTTGCTCGACTACTAGTCGAAAAGTTGGTGGGTCAAACCCACCCGGAGACACCTTGGAAGACAGGCCTGTCGATCTGCTTCTGAAAGGTCACAGCCTTGAAAACCCTATGGAGCCCAGTTCTACTCACACACGTGGAATCACCATGAGTTGATATCGACTTGAAGGCAACTAAAAACAATAACAATTATTGTTGGCATTTGGCTCTGGTGCAGAATTTAAGGTTCACCAAAAAACTCAGTAATCAGATAAATTATATTTTAATGCAGTATTTTTTTTTATTTACTGGATTTTTTTTTTATCCTGCTTTAAGTGAAAGTTTAAAAATCAAGTCAGCCTCTCATGCAAAAACTTATACACACCTTGCTATGTACTCCTAGCTGCTTTTCCCCCTAATGAGACAGCACGCTCCTCCTCTCTACGCTGTATTCCCCGTGTCCATTCAACCAGCTCCTGTCTGCCTCTGCCTTCTCATCTCACCACCAGACAGGAACTGCCCACATAGTCTGATGTGTCTACTTGAGCCAAGAAGCTCACTCCTCACCAGTATCATTTTCTGTCTTACACTCCAGTCCAATCCCCATCTGAAGAGCTGGCTTCATAAATGGTTCCAGTCTTGGGCTAACAAGGTCTGGGGACCATGACTTTTGGGTCCCTTTAGTCTCAAACCATTAAGTCTGGACTTTTTAGGAGCATTTGAGGTCTGCATCCCACTGTACTCCTGCTCCATCAGGAATTCTCTGTTATGTTCCCTGTCAGGGCAGTCATCAGTGGTAGCTGGGCACCTTCTAGTTCTTCTGGTCTCAGGCTGATGTAGTCTCTGGTTTATGTGGCCATTTCTGTCACTTGGGCACATATTTACCTAGTGTCTTTGATGTTGTTCATTCTTCTTTGCTCCAGGTGGGTTGAGACCAATTGATGCATCTTAGATGGCCACTTGCTAGTGTTTAAGACCCCAGACACCACTCACCAACGTGGGATGAAAAACGTTTTCTTAATACATTTTATTATGTATTAAGATCCCCCTGAAACCATGATCCCCAGACCCCTGCCCCTGCTACGCTGGCCTTCGAAGCATTCAGTTTATTCAGGAAAGTTTTTTGCTTTTGGTTTAGTCCAACTGTGCTGACCTTCCCTGTACCGTCTGTTATCTTTCCCTTCACATAAAATAGTTCTTGTCTACTATATAGTTAGTGAATACCACCCCACCCTTGTAACCATCAAAGAATATTTTCTTCTGTGTTTAAATATTTTCTTGAGTTCTTATAACAGTGGTCTCATACAATATTTGTCCTTGTGCAACTGACTAATTTCATTCATCATGCCTTCCTGCTTCCTCCATGTTATGTTTCATGGATTCATCATTGTTCTTAATTGTTGTCTGGCATTCTGTTTTTTTTTATTCTGTTATGTGAGTATATCATAATTTATTTATCCATTCAACCATTGATGGGCACCTTGGTTACTTCCATCTTTTTGCAATTGTAAACAGTGCTGCAATGAACATGGCTCTTAATTCTCTAGAATATATTCCAAGGAGTGGGATTGCTTGATCATATGGTACTTCCATTTCTAACTTTTTGAGGAAGTGTCAAGTTGATTTCCAAAGTAGTTGTACCATTATGCATTCCCACCAGCAGTGTATAAGTGTTCCAGTCTCTCCGCAACCTCTCAAATATTTATTATTTTACGTTTTTTTGGGGATTAATGCCAGCCTTATTGTTTTTGGTTTGTTTTTTGTTGGGGTGAGATGGTATCTCATTGTAGTTTTGATTTGCATTTCTCTAATAGGTAATCAATGCCTATTGAAGCAGCAGTCAAGAAATGAAATGACGTATTGCATCGAGCAAATCTGCTGCAAAAGACCTCTTTAAAATATTAAAAAAGCTACAATGTCACTTTGAGGACTAAGGTGTGGCTTACCCAAGCCATGGCATTTTCAATGTCCTCATATGCACGCAAAAGCTGAACGATGAATAAGGAGGACTTAAAAAGAATTGATGGCTTTGAGTTATGGCACTGGTGAAAAATATTGAATATACCATGGAGTGCTGGAGGAACGAACAAACCTGTCTTGGGAGAATTACATCCAGAATGCTCCTTAGAAGCGTGGATGGAGAGACTTCATCTTGAGTACTTTGGACATGTTATCAGGAGGGACCAATCCTTGGAGAAGAACAACATGCTTGGTAAAGTAGTGTGTGTGTGTGTGTGTGTGTGTGTGTGTGTGTCAGGTGCCATTGAGTTGATCCTGACTCAAGGCAATCCTGTGTACAACAGAACAAAGCACTGTTCAAACATTGCTATGTTGGAGCACATTGTTGTAGCCGCTGTGTCAGTCCATGTTGTTGAGGATTCCCTCTTTTTTGCTGACCTTCTACTAAGCATGGTGAACAGAGAAAATATTGAAATTGTCAAGAATTTCAATTTACTTGGATCTACAATGAACCCCCTTGGAAGCAGCAGTCAAGAAATTGAACCATGTATTGCACTAGGCAAATCTGCTACAAAAGGCTTATTTAAAGTGTTGAAAAGCAAGGAGACACTTTGAGGACTAAGGTGCGCCTGACCCAAACCATGGTATTTTCAATTGCCTCTTATGCATGTGAAAACTGGATAATGGACAATGAATGGTAGAGGGTCAGTGGAAAAACAGGAAGCCCCTCAATGAGATAGATTCATACAATGGCTGCAACAATGGACTCAAACATAGCAAAGATTGTGAGGATGGCACAAGACCAGGCGGTGTTTAGTTTTATTGTGCATAGGGTCACTAAGAGTCAGAACCGACTCTATGGGACCTAACAACAACAACAATCCAGTCCCTGGAAAGAAGAGAAGGCTGGGAGCCAATCTGAGCCTGAGAAATAGCCCTGGAGCCTCACAAAAGAAAGAAGGAGGAGACAAACCTCACTAAGAACATCCCATGCCAGACTTCTGTTCATACACTCTTTCATTTAGTCCTGACAGCCATCCTCCAAGGCATTTATTAGCCATATCATGAGTATGATGTTACGTGTAAGAAAGCGACCAAGTTGAGTTTCAATCAAGGTCTGTCTCCTCTGTTGTTGTTGTTGTTAGGTGCCGTCGAGTCGGTTCCAACCTATAGTGACCCTATGCACAACAGAATGAAACACTGCCCGGTCCTGCACCGTCCTTACAATCGTTGTTATGCTTAAGCTCATTGTTGCAGCTACTGTGTGAATCCACCTCGTTGAGGGTCTTCCTCTTTTCCACTGACCCTGTACTTTGTCAAGCATGATGTCCTTCTCCAGGGACTGAGCCCTCCTGACAACATATCCAAAGTATGTAAGACGCAGTCTTGCCATCCTTGCTTCTAAAGAGCATTCTGGTTGTACTTCTTCCAAGACACATTTGTTCGTTCTTTTGGCAGTCCATCTTATATTCAGTATTCTTCGGCAACACCATAATTCAAAGGAGTCAATTCTTCTCCGGTCTTCCTTACTCATTGTCCAGTTTTCACATGCATATGATGTGATTGAAAATACCATGGCTTGGGTCAGGTGCACCTTACTCTTCAAGGTGACATATTTGCTTTTCAACACTTTAAAGAGGTCCTTTGCAGCAGATTTACCCAATGCAATGTGTCGTCTGATTTCTTGACTACTGCTTCCATGGTTGATTGTGGATCCAAGCAAAATGAAATCCTTGACAACTTCAATCTTTTCTCCATTTATTATGATGTTGATCATTGGTCCAGTTGTGAGGATTTTTGTTTTCTTTATGTTGAGATGCAACCCATACTGAAGGCTGTGGTCTTTGATCTTCATTAGTAAGTGCTTCAAGTCCTTTTCACTTTCAGCAAGCAAGGTTGTGTCATCCGCATAACACAGGTTGTTAATGAGTCTTCCTCCAACCCTGATGCCCTGTTCTTCATATAGTCCAGCTTCTTGCATTATTTGCTCAGCATACAGACTGAATAGGTATGGTGAAAGGATACAACCTTAATGCACACCTTTCCTGACTTTAAACCAATCAGTATCCCCTTGTTCTCTCCAAACAACTGCCTCTTGGTCTATGTAAAGGTTCCTCATGAACACAATTAACTGTTCTAGAATTCCCATTCTTCCCAATGTTATCCATAGTTTGTTATGATCCACACAGTCGAATGCCTTTGCATAGTCAATAAAACACAGGTAAACATCCTTCTGGTATTCTCTGCTTTCAGCCAGGATCCATCTGACGTCAGCAATGATATCCCTGGTTCCACGTCCTCTTCTGAAACCAGCCTGAATTTCTGGCAGTTCCCTGTCAATATACTGCTGCAGCCATTTTTGAATGATCTTCAGCAAAATTTTGCTTGCGTGTGATATTAATGATATTGTTCTATAATTTCCACATTCGGTTCGATCACCTATCTTGGGAATAGGCATAAATATGGATCTCTTCCAGTCAGTTGGCCAGGAAGCTGTCTTCCATATTTCTTGGCATAGATGAGTGAGCACCTCCAGTGCTGCATCTGTTTGTTGAAACATCTCAATTGATATTCCATCAATTCCTGGAGCCTTGTTTTTGCCAATGCTTTCAGAGAAGCTTGGACTTCTTCCTTCAGTACCATCGGTTCCTGATCATATGCCACCTCTTGAGATGGTTGAGCATCGACTAATTCTTTTTGGTGGAATGACTCTGTGTATTCCTTTCATCTTCTTTTGATGCTTCCTGCATCATTTAATATTTTTCCACATGGAATCCTTCACTACTGCAACTTGAGGCTTGAATTTTTTCTTCAGTTCTTTCAGCTTGAGAAACGCTGAGCATGTTCTTCCCTTTCGGTTTTCTATTTCCAGCTCTGTGCACATGTCATTATAATACTTTTACCTTTTCAAGCCACCCATTGAAATGTTCTGTTCAGTTGTTTTACTTCATCATTTCCTCCTGTTGCTTTAGCTGCTTGGCATTCGTGAGCAAGTTTCAGAGTCTCCTCTGGCATCCATCTTGGTCTTTTTTATCTTTCCTGTCTTTTCAATGACCTCTTGCTTTCTTCATGTATGATGTCCTTGATGTCATTCCACCACTCGTCTGGTCTTCGGTAACTAGTGTTCAATGGATCAAATATTACTTCAGATGGTATCTAAATTCAGGTGAGATATACTCAAGGTCGTATTTTGGCTCTCATGCACTTGCTCTGATTTTCTTCAGTTTCAACTTGAACTTGCATATGAGCAATTGATGGTCTGTTCCACAGTCGGCCCTTGGCCTTGTTCTGACTGATGATATTGATCTTTTCCATCATCTCTTTCCACAGATGTAGTCTATTTGATTCCTGTGTGTTCCGTCTGGTGAGGTCCACTGTATAGTCGCCGTTTATGTTGGTGAAAGAAGGTTATTTGCAATGAAGAAGTCATTAGTCTTGCAAAATTCTATCATTTGATCTCCAGCATTGTTTCTATCACAAAGGCCATATTTTCCAACTACTGATCCTTCTTCATTGTTTCCAACTTTTGCATTCCAATCACCAGTAATTATCAATGCATCCTGATTGCACGTTTGATCAATTTCAGACTGCAGCAGCTGATAAAAATCTTCAGTTTCTTTGTCTTTGGCCTTAGTGGTTGATGCATAAATTTGAATAATAGTATTAACTGATCTTCCTTGTAGGTGTATGGATATTATCTTGTCAATGACAGTGTTGTACTTCAGGATATATCTCGAAATGTTCTTTTTGAGGATGAATGCAACACTATTCCCCTTCAAGTTGTCATTCCCAGCATAGTAGACTATATGATTGTCTGATTCAAAATGGCCAGTACCAGTCCATTTCAGCTCACTAATGCCCACGATATTGATGTTTATGCATTCCATTTCATTTTTGAAAATTTCCAATTTTCCTAGATTCATGCTTTGTACATTCCAGGTTCCAATTATTAATGGATATTTGCAGCTTTTTCTTCTCCTTTGAGCTGTGCCACATCAGCAAATGAAGGTCCCACCAGAAGCTTGGCTCCATCCACGTCATTCAGGTTCACTCTATGTTGAGGAGGCAGCTCTTCCCCAGTCATCTTTTGAGTGCCTTCCAACCTGGGGGCTCATCTTCCAGCACTATACCAGACAATGTTCTGCTACTATTCATAAGGTTTTCACTGGCTAATGCTTATCAGAAGTAGTCTGCCGGCTCCTTCTTCCTAGTCTGTCTTAGTCTGGAAGCTCAGCTGAAACCCGTCCTCCATGGGTGACCCGGCTGGTATCTGAATACAGCTGGCATAGCTTCCAGCATCACAGCAACACACAAGCCCCCACAGTAGGACAAACTGACAGACACCTGGGGGCTTTCATGTTGCTGTGATGCTGGAAGATATGCCAGTGGTATTCAGATACCAGTGTCACCTCTAGAGCCTGACTATTCTTACTACTGGCCGGTATGTGCCTAACAGCTTATAAACAGAATTCTTGATATTCTGTCCATCTTACAGGTCACAAGCAGCACTGCCACATGAAATTTCACACACTTCTCCCCTCTAGAAGCTACCTTAAATTTTAAACCATAGCACTCCTTTCTTGATATTCTTAAATGAATTACATTTCATTCTGTTATACATAAGGTCACTATGAGTTGGAGCTGACTTGACGATATCTAACAACAGCAACAACAAAAATTTCTATGCTTAGTTGAGGTACCATTTGCTGGGCAACAGCATATTTGGAACAGAAAAGGCCAGTAAGTTAAGTGAATTGAGTAACAGTATACACCTTGGTTATAAATTCAGTCAGTTTGTGCAAACCCAGTCTTGGCGCCAAGTGGAAGGAAGATGGGCTTGGATTCTGAAAATGAAAATGTCTCTGCCAATATGTGAATTGGAATCTTTTATTTTAACTTATTTGGGGTTTCACTTTTCTTTTCTATGAAATAAGAGGATTGGAATACAATAATTTATTTTCAAGAGTAAGATTCTAAGATTTTATGGAAACTTGTCTTTAACATTAAAATGACCCACTGATGAAAGAAAGCACATTGTAATTTCTACTTTTACATCAGGAATCTACGTCAGAAATCCTGGCTAAGTCAACACTTTTACCTACTGTCAACTGTGATTAAGGCATTCAGCCCTTCTTGATCTAATAAATGATTAACCCCAGTGATAAATGTCTACATGGAAGTCTGGTTCCACTGACTAATTCATTACTGGTTATTGCTACAGCTGTTATTGGCATTTATCACAGCTTGGGCTGTGTCCATAAATAGAGGACAGTTATTAGCAAATGCATTATTGTTATGTTGTTTGTACGAGTTCAGTTTTAAACAATAACCCTTTGTTATCTAAGGTATCACCTTTTGGCTTCTAAAAACTTGTTCTTAGTTGCCATTGAATCCATTCTGACTCATGGTGACCCCACGGTGCAGAGTAGAACTGCTCCATAGGGTTTTCAAGGCTGCGACCTTTTGGAAGCAGATTGCCAGGTCTTACTTCTGAGGTGCCTCTGGGTGGCTTTGAAATCGCCACATTTTCTGTTAGTAGTCTAGCACTTAACCATTTGAAATATTCTGTGAATTCGTGGACTAGACATAGTCTTTCGGGAAGAATTGATCAAATATCTCTTTGTGCTCCAATAGATTTTTCGGCATAGTACCAACGTATTTACTTCATCTTTGTATGCTCAGTGCCAGGTATAATACCTGGCATGTATTAAGTAGTAGGTTCATCAGCAAATGAGAATTGATCCTAGATGGAAATCACTCAGGTAGTTCTTTTTGTCCCTGAAGAATTAAACAGTATAGTTACCGGGCTGTCCAGATCCTTGCCAAATAAAACACAGTACCTTTTGGCAAATACCCATAAATCAGAACATCAGACTAAAGTGGAAGGATCAGGGAACAGAAGAGCCAGTGATTGATACTAATCAAGCTTTTGACTTATTAGAATTAATTTCAGACAAAGACCAATCCTTGTCATTTTGCTTCTTTTTCCAATGTCTGTGCATTTTATTTTGGGAGAGCTTTTCTTTGGAGGCATTCGTTCATTCAACAAATACGTATGCATCAGGTGTCATTCCATGTACCGGGGGTATTGTCTCTGCCTTTAAGGATTTCATAGGCTAATGGATAAAAAAGGCTTGTAATCGAAGAGTTACAATTCAGTGTAAGCACAGTAATAGAAACATGCCTAAGGAAGAATATGGGTATAAATGGAGAATAATGTGCTCCAATCTTCTGAGTTTAGGAATGTGTAGGAAAGACAAAAAAAAAAAAAACAAAAAACCAAAACCAAACCCACTGCCCTCAAGTCGATTCTGACTCATAGTGAAAATAGTCTAAAGAATGAGAAGAAGTTTTCTAGGTAGAAGAAGACGAGAAATATATTCTAGAACCAGAGATAGCATCTGTGAAAATAGAGGTGTGAAACAGCATATCAAATTCTTACCAGTCACTCATGGTGACCTCGTGTGTGTCAGAGTAGAACTGTGTTCCGTAGGGTGTTCAGTTACTGATTTTATGGAAGTAGATCATCAGGACTTTCTTCTATGTGGATTCAAATTTCCAGCCTTTCAGTTAGCCGCTGAGCGTTTGAACCATTTGCATTGCCCAAGAACTCCATAGCAAATTTAGAGAGTTATAAATAGTTCATAAGTAGCACAAGATTCCTGGAAAGGGTGAGGGATTGCACAGAGAAATAAGCCAGGAGTCTGAAAACAGGACCTTCTATACCTGCTAAGGAATTTCGGCTGGACCCTTCTGCTCAGAGGTTGCAACAGTCCTGAGATACAGGGAACTACTTGGGTCACACCTCCACTACTAGTGGTGTCTCATCCGGGGCGAGTTACTTCCTTTGCCCTTGTGATTTTGCTTTAACCTTTCCCCCTGAGAATTTCAAACCTGGCTATGCATTACAATCCCCTGGGGATCTTTTAAAAAATATTTCTTTCTCCTTCTCCACCATCCCAACCCTCAAATTAATTTACCGAACACAGCCCAGCAGTGGTTCTTCAATTAGAGTTAGAGAACTGCGTAAGTGGGGACAGGCTTTAAACAGGACATAACACCAAGGTAAAATTTATTATTTTTGAAAAGCCACTTTGATCACTGTGGGATGATGCTTGGGAAGAGGATAAAGAGTACAGATGACCAATGGCAGGGATTCTCCAAGTCACTGACAGATTAGGCCACATATGATGAATATCTAAATAAGAGCAAGAGAGGTAAAAAGGAGGAAATAAAAATAAGTACACTCTGACTTTAGTATCTGTGAGATTTGGATTCCATGGAACTGGATGAGGAGATTGAAAAAAAACTCCCAAATTAGAATACTTCCAGATTTATGGCTTAGGGTTTCTGGAAATAGAAAAAGAAGAGTCCCAGCACGCTTGGAAAAAAGTCAGTGAGCTCAATTCAGGACATGGTTTGAAAGTTTGAAATGCCTGTGGTATATTTAAAATGAGATGTCTTGAAGGCTGTGGGATATCCAAAGTTGGAGTTCAGAGAGAGGTCTTGACTAAGGGTGAGCATTTGGAGACACTTTTTGTTTAGGTAGATATGAAAATAGGTCAGTAAGATCACTCAGAGAGTGGAAAGAGTAAGTCTCAGTTGGGTTCTCTAGTGGAACAAAGTCAGTGATATATATATATATATATACACATACATATATATATACACATACATATATATAAAAATACACATACATATATATATACATATAGAGAGATGTGATATATATATATAAACACATACAGACAGACAGAGGGAGATTCACTTCAAGGAAGTGGCTCATGCAGTTGGTGGGGGTGGAGGGGGAGCTAGCAAGTCCCAAATCTGTAGGTCAAGGGGCAGGCCAGAGAGTTCTGCAGGTTTATGTCCTAAGATCTAGAAGTCAGGCAGCAAGGACATTGCAGGGTGGACAGAGAGAGAGAGAGAGAGAGAAAGGGCTTGGCCAGAACATCTATTTATTTTCTGGAGGCAGGAAACACCCCCAAGGAAACTCCCTTTTCAACCGATTGGTTGATGATATCAAATCACATCATGGACGATGATTACATTACATTAAATTATGGCATATCAATTAGTCCAGTGTGTGCCAAATCATTAAGAATCACGTTGTTGTTGTTAGGTGTAGTTGAGCTGGTTCCAACTCATAGTGACTCTGTGTATAACAGAACAAAATGCTTCCCAGTCCTGTGCCATCCTCACAATGATTGCTATGTTTGAGTCCATTGTTGCAACCATAGTGTCAATCCGTCTTGTCTAGGGTATTCCTCTTTTTTGCTGACCCTCTACCTTACCAAGCGTGATGCCCTTCCCCAGGGACTGGTCCCTCCTGATAACATGTCCAAAATACGTGAGATGAAGTCTCACCATCCTTGCTTCCAAAGAGCACTCTGGCTGTATTTCTTCCAAGACAGACTTGTTCGTTCTTCTGGCAGTCCATGGTATAGTCAGTATTCTTTGCCAACACATAGATTCAATGCCATCAATTCTTCTTCAAGCAAGAGGCCATTGAAAAGACAGGAAAGAAAGAAAAGAGCAAGATGGTTGTCAGCGGAGACTCTGAAACTTCTCTCGAACATCGAGCAGCTAAAGTGAAAGTGAGGAATGATGACATAAAAGAACTGAACAGAAGATTTCAAAGGACAGCTCCAGAAGACAAAGTAAAGTATTATCATGGCAAGTACAAAGAGCTGGAGATAGAAAACCAAAATGGAAGAACACGTTCGGTGTTTCTCAAGCAGAAAGAACTGAAGAAAAAATTCCAGCTTTGAGTTGCGATAGTGAAGGATTCTGTGGGGGAAAATATTAAACGATGCAGGAAGCATCAAAAGAAGATGGAAGGAATACACAGAGTCATTATACCAAAAAGAATTAGTCGACATTGAACCATTTCAAGAGGTAGCATATGATCAGGAACCGATGGCACTGAAGGAAGAAGTCCAAGCTGCACTGAAGGCATTGGGGAAAAACAAGGCCCCAGGAATTGATGGGATATCAATTGAGATGTTTCAACAAATGGATGCAGTGCTGGAGGTGCTCACTTGTCTATGCCAAGAAATATGGGAGACAGTTTCCTGGCCAACTGACTGGAAGAGATCCATATTTATGCCTATTCCCAAGAAAGGTGATCAAACCGAATGTGGAAATTATAGAACAATATCATTAATATCACACACAAGCAAAACTTTGCTGAAGATCATTCAAAAACGGCTGCAACAGTATATTGACAGGGAACTGCCAGAAATTAAGAAGAGGACGTGAAACCAGGAATATCATTGCTGATGTCAGATGGATCCTGGCTGAAAGCAGAGAATACCAGAAGAATGTTTGCCTGTGTTTTATTGACTATGCAAAGGCATTCGACTGTGCGGATCATAACAAACTATGGACACCATTGCAAAGAATGGGAATTCCAGAACATTTAATTGTGTTCATGAGGAACCTTTACATAGACCAAGAGGCAGTTGTTTGGAGAGAACAAGGGGATACTGATTGGTTTAAAGTCAGGAAAGGTGTGCATTAAGGTTGTATCCTTTCACCATACCTATTCAGTCTGTATGCTGAGCAAATAATGCAAGAAGCTGGACTATATGAAGAAGAATGGGTATCAGGATTGGAGGAAGACTCATTAACAACCTGCATTATGCAGATGACACAACCTTGCTCACTGAAAGTGAAGAGGACTTGAAGCACTTACTAACGAAAATCAAAGACCAGAGTCTTCAGTATGAATTGCGCATCAACATAAAGGAAACAAAAATCCTCACAACTGGACAAATGAGCAACATCATGATAAATGGAGAAAAGATTGAAGTTGTCAAGAATTTCATTTTACTTGGATCCACAATCAACAGCCATGGAAGCAGGAGTCAAGATAATCAAAAGACACATTGCATTGGGTAAATCTCCTGCAAAGGACCTCTTTAAAGTGTTGAAGAGCAAAGGTGTCACCTTGAAGACTAAGGTGCTCCTGACCCAAGCCATTTTATTTTCAATCGCATCATATGCATGTGAAAGCTGGACGATGAATAAGGAAGATGCAAGAAGAATTGATGCCTTTGAATTGTGGTATTGGCGAAGAATATTGAATATACCATGGACTGCCAAAAGAACGAACAAATGTGTCTTGGAAGAAGCACAGCCAGAATGCTCCTTAGAAGCAAGGATGGTGAGACTGCATCTTACATACTTTGGACATCTTGTCAGGAGGGATCAGTCCCTGGAGTACATCATGCTTGGTGAAGTACAGTGTCAGTGGAAAAGAGGAAGACCCTTAACGAATTGGATTGATACAGCGGCTTCAACAATGGGCTCAAGCATAACAACAATTGTAAGGTTAGCGTACTACCAGGCAGTGTTTTGTTCTGTAGTACACAGGGTCACTATGAGTCAGAATTGACTCGATAGCACCTAACAACAAGAACAACAATTCTTTGGTCTTCCTTATTCATTGTCCAGCTTTCACGTGCATGTGATGCAATTGAAAATACCATGGCTTGGGTCAGCCACACCTTAGCCCTCAAAGTGATATTGTTGCGTTTCAATACTTTAAAGAGGTCTTTTGCAGCAGATTTGCCCAATGCAATACGTCATTTCATTTCTTGGCTGCTGCTTCCATGGGTGTTGATTGTGGATCCAAGTAAAATGAAATCCTTGACAACACCAATATTTTCTTTGTTTATTGTAATGTTGCTTATTGCTCAGTTGTGATAATTTTTGTTTTATGTTGAAGCGTAATCCACACTGCAGGCTGTAGCCTTTGATCTTCATCAGTGAGTGCTTCAAGTCCTCTTCACTTTCAGAAGCAAGATTGTGTCATCGGCATATCACAGGTTGTTAATGAGTCTTCTGCCAAGCCAGATGCTGTGTTCTTCTTCATATAGTTCAGCTTATTGAATTATTTCTTCAGCATACAGAATGAAAAAGTATGGTGAAAGGACACAACCCTGATGCACATCTTTCCTCACTTTAAGCCACACAGTATCCCCTTGTTCTGTTTGGATGGCTGTCTTTTTGTCTATGTACAGAGTCCATATGAACACAGTTAAGTGCTCTGGAATTCCCATTCTTCGCAATGTTATCCGTAATTTTCTATGATCCACACGATTGAATGCCTTTGCATAGTCAATAAAACACAGGTAAACATCTTTCAGGTATTCTCTACTTTGAGTCAGGGTCCCTCTGACATCAGCAATGATATCCCTTGTTCCACATCCTTTTCTGAATTCGGTTTGATTTTCTGGCAGTTCCCTGTTAATGTACTTCTGTAACCATTTTTTAATTATCTTCAGCAAAATTTTACTTGCACGTGATATTAACACTATTGTTCTATAATTTCCACATTTCACTGGATCACCTTTCTTTGGAATGGCACAAATATGATCTCTTCCAGCTAGTTGGCCAGGTATCTGTCTTCCAAATTTCTTGGCATAGACAAAAGTGAGCACCTCCAGCACTGCATCCATTTGTTGAAACATCTCAATTGATATTCTGTCAATTTCTGCAGCCTTGTTTTTCACCAATGCCTTCACTGCAGCTTGGACATCTTCCTTCAATACCATCAGGTCTTGATCATATGCTACCTCCTAAAAATAGTTCAGTATTGACCAATTCTTTTTGGTACAGTGACTCTGTGTATTCTTTACATCTTCTTTCGATGCTTCCAGCATCATTCAATTTTTGCCCATAGAATCTCTCCAAATTGCAACTCGGGGCTTGAATTTTTCTTCAGTTCTTTCAGCTTGAGACATGCCAAGTGTGTTCTTCCTTTTTAGTTTTCTAACTGCACGTCTTTGCATATTTCTTTATAGTATTTTACTTCTTGAGCTACCCTTTGAAATCTTCCATTTGGCTGTTTTACTTAATCATTTCTTCAATTTGCTTTAGTTACTCTGTGTTCAAGAACAAGTTTCAGAGTCTCTGCTGACATCCATTTTTGTCTTTTCTTTCTTTCCTGTCCTGAGAATCATAGCCTAGCCAAGATGACACATAAAATTAAGCATTGCAGCGTAATCGAAGATCAAGAACTAAAGTCTAAGAACACGCAGTTTTAAGAAAAGGATTGAGAAAGAGGAGTTAGCAAAGGAGACTAAGAAGGAACAGCTGTCGGGATGGGAGGAAATCCAGAAGGGAATATTATTACAGAAGTCAGAGGAATCCTTTCAAGAAAGAAGTGGTTAGCACTGAAACATGTTAAAGACAGGTCAAATAATGAAATGACCATTGGGTTAAGCCAAGAGGAGGTTTTTAAGTTAAGTGCTCAGGAAAAACAAGAGCCAATTTGCTGTGGGCTGAGAAATAAATGGGATGTGAGGAATTGGAGATAAGGAATGTGATTTTTCAAGGAGTTTGCCTGAGATGAGAAAGAAGTAGGGTGGTGGCTAGCAGAAGAGGACACAAGGCTCCATGCATGTATTTGTCTGAGGAGAACCGGAAATGTTTATTTGCTGAGAGAAGGCAATCCATACAGGAGGGGTCAGTTTAAAAATGGGAGGATAGTTGACCCAGGAAAAAATGGGCATCTACAGAATGAGAGGGGGCCTTGCCCTGGTGTCCTTTACTCTACGCTTCTTCCACTGAATTGGGAAAGTGAGAGAACAGGCGCTAGACAAAGGTGTTTGCTCACCACCTCCCCGCCCTACTCACACCTATCTACCTTGTCTCTGCTACCACCTGCCACCCATCCTCGCAATACATCAAGCCTTTGAAGATATGTATCTTTAGGCCCAGGGACTTTGTGGCATAAAAATGTCACAAATTAAAATACAAAGGCGATCAGTATAAATCCCTCAAACAGCACAAAAAGCTGAATTGACTTTTTCTCAAAAAACAGGGTTGAATTGAATTCGTTGTTAATTCCATTTAGCTTCAAGTGCATTTTTAGGGTTTGTGTTTCACTGTAGATATTGGCCATCATTAGCTCACAAACACCATAGGTCTTTCTTTGATTTCTAGGAGTAGGGACTTAAGAAAAGAGAGAAAGTCTAACCTGGC
Source organism: Loxodonta africana (assembly GCF_030014295.1). NCBI lineage: Eukaryota > Metazoa > Chordata > Mammalia > Proboscidea > Elephantidae > Loxodonta > Loxodonta africana. Next base: position 77,902,751 of record NC_087358.1, on the reverse strand, counting down.
ATGATTCTGTCCGTTAGTCAAGTGAAGTTTCTCGTTGTTAGGTGCCTTCAAGTTGTCTCCAACTCATAGACACCCTATGTACAGCAGAACGAAACACTGCCCGGTCCTGTGCCATCCTCACAATCCTTGCTGCCTTTGAGGCCATTCTTGCAGCAAGTGGGGCTGAAAGGGTTAATATTTGGTGTAATTTTCTATCTCCCATTTTTCAAGAGAGGAGACAGATCACTGTGCAGAAAACGTGCTCTTTCTGTACAGAAGTTTTATTTTACACATCTGCAGAGACTGGCGAGGTATTTGGGGTTTTATAAAGAATAAGTAACACCCTCGCTTCATGTACAGTTGTTAGAGACACCTTTGTTGGTGTCATTTTTGGAAGTTGCTGTGTAGTCACACAAACCACAACACATAAATAACAAAGAGAGAAACTATGCGTCACAGGAAGAAACACAGGAAAAAAGGCATTTCTGGGCTGACAGATCTCAACTGAGATGGGGGCTGTGACAGCTGCTGACTGTGTCACCAGAGGAGTTCCTTAGTCTCCGTGAGCCTCCCCTGTCAAATGGTGGCAGGCCGTCGCAGTTGGGCAGACATATCTGTGGAAGCTACCTGATGTTAGTGTCTTAGCTACATAGCCTGAGCCCGCACCGGAGTCACAGTGTGAAAGAAAAATCAATTTTCCCCAGGCTGTCAAAACTGCCGAAATCCAGTTGCCTGTTATTTCAATCTAAGAGATTAATAGAAAGGCAGACTTGGGAAATAACCTGTAGCTGAGTACTGTACAAGAGTATTAACCCATGGGGCAATGAGGACTGGGTGTGGGAATGGGGAAAGGAGAACAACAGATGTGGCTTTACCAGAGAGTATTGTGGCTGGGTGAGGACTTTGTTTCCTGGGGCCGAGATGGTTGGATACATCAGTGTATCTTTTTCACAACCCAGTTGACTGGAGGTGTGCCTAGCTTCCACAAGGCTTTATATGGCTAGAAGGTGAGCTTATGCATAAGAAATGGAACGCTCAGCTCTGGGGAATAAAATAGGGGATAAACCAAACCTGTTGCTGTTGAGTCGATTATGACTCATAGTAACCCTGTAGGACAGAGTAGAACTGCCCCATAGGGTTTCCAAGGAGCGGCTGGTGCATTTGAACGGCTGACCTTTTGGTTAGCGCTGAGCTCTTAACCACTGTGCCATGAGGGCTCCAAAATAGGGGAGAGAGTGAGTCAAAAAAAGAAGTGATCAGCGGAGGAAAACCTGAAACACAAACAGGCTAATATAGGGGCTTCCTTATACCCACAAAAGGTCCCTGGGGAGTGAAAACATTTTACACTCAGCTACTAACTGGAAGATTGACAGTTTGAATCTGCCCAGTAGTGCAGTGGAAGAAAGCCCTGGTGATCAAATTCCATGGGAAAACAGCCACTGAAAACCCTAGGGAGCCCAGTTCTACTCTGAAGCACATGGGGTCGCTAGGAATTAGAGGCGACTCAACAGCATCAGGTTTGGTTTTGGAATACCCACAAAATCATAAACGTGCCTTTTATTATTCCCTCTTTTATATAGTATATGCTGTACTGTAATTAAGTCCTACTTTTATTCCTAATATTGCATGTTTGTGATTTCCTTCTTTTCTAAAAACCAATCTTGCCAGAGTTTACACATACTTCTTTTCAAAGAACCAACCTTAGACTTTGTTGATTCTTCTCATAATACCTGTAATTTCCAAGTCATTGTTTTTGACTATTATTTGTTTTCTAATCTCTTTTAGGTTTATTCTGTTTTTTTTTTCCTTCTAACTTACTTTTTGTGCTTTAGATGAAAGTTTACAAATCAAGTCAGTCTCTCATACAAAAACTTATACACACCTTGCTATGTACTCCTAGCTGAGACAGCACACCTCTCCTCACCACCCTGTATTTCCCGTATCCATTAAACCAGTTTCTGCCCCCCTCTGCCTTCTCACCTTGCCTCCAGACAGGAGCTTCCCACATATTCTCATGTGTCTACTTGAGCCATGAAGCTCACTCCTCACCAGTATCATTTTGTGTTCCCTGTCAGGGCAGTCATGGGTGGTAGCTGGGCACCACCTAGTTATTCTGCTCTCAGGCTGATGTAGTCTCTGGTTTGTGTGGCCCTTTCTGTCTCTTGGGCTCATCTTTACCTTATGTCTTTGGTGTTCTTCATTCTCATTTGGTTCAGGTGGGTTGAGACCAATTGATGCATCTTAGATGGCCACTTGCTAGCATTTAAGATCCCAGATGGCATTCTCCAAAGTGGGATGCAGAACGATTTCTTAATACAATTTGTTAAACCAATTGACCCACATGTCCACTGAAACCATTGTCCCCAGACCCCCATCCTTGCTACTCTGGCCTTCGAAGTGTTTGGTTGTATTCAGGAAACTTCCTTGCTTTTGGTTTAGTCCAGTTGTACTGACCTCCCCTGTATTGTGTGTTGTCTTTCCCTTCACCTAAAATAGTCCCTATTTACTATCTAGTGAATATCCCTTTCCCTCCCCACCATCAAAGAATATTTTCTTCTGTGTTTAAACTTTTCCTTGAGTTCTTATAGTAGTGGTATCATATAATATTTGCCCTTTTGCAACTAATTTTACTCAGCATAATGCCTTCCAGATTCCTCCATGTTATGAGATGTTTCACAGATTCTTCATTCTTAATGATTGGGTGGTATTCCATTATGTGAATATACCATAATTTATCAATTCATCCATTGATGGGCCCCTTGGTTGCTTCCGTCTTTTTGCTATTGTAAACAGTGCTGCAATGAACACAGGTGTGCATATATCTCTTTGCGTGAAGGCTTTTAATTCTCCAGGATATATTCCAAGGAGTGGAATTGCTGGATCATATGGTAGTTTTATTTCTAGCTTTTTAAGGAAGCACCAAATCAATTTCCAAAGTGGTTGTACCATTTTACATTCCCACCAGCAGTGTATAAGTGTTCCAGTCTCTCCACAACCTCTCCAACATTTATTATTTTGTGGTTTTTGGATTAATTTGCAGCCCTGCTGGGGTAAGATTGTATCTCATTGTAGTTTTGATTTGCATTTCTCTAATGGCTAATGATTGTGAGAATTTCGTCATGTATCTGTTAGCCACCTGAACGTTTTCTTTGGTAAAGTGCCTGTTCATATCCTTTGCCCATTTTTTAGTTGGGTTATTTGTTTTTTTGTTGTTGAGGTTTTGCAGTATTGTGCAGTTTTAGAGATCAGATGCTGATCAGAATTGTCATGGCCAGAAACTTTTTCCCAGCTGTAAGTAATCTTTTTTACTCTTTTGGATAAGTCCTTGCATGAGCGTAAGTGTTTGCTTTTTAGGAGCGCCCAGTTATCTAGTTTCTCTTCTGGTGTTTATGCATTGTTAGTAATTTAAAAAAAAAATACATGGCACAAACAGTACACAAAATATTAGGGCTCTTACCATTGTCCCTACTTTTTTTCCATGATCTTTATAATTTTAGATTTTGTATTGAGGTATGGGTCTTGTTTCATTTTTTTGCAGATGCATATGCAGTTATGCCAGCACCATTTGTTAAAGAGACTGTCTTTTCCCCATTTAACAGACTTTGGGCCTTTGTCAAATATCAACTGCTCATATGTGGATGAATTTATGTCTGGGTTCTCAATTCTCTTCCCTTGGTCTATATATCTGTTGTCGTGCCAGTACAAGGCTGTTTTGACTACTCTGGCAGTATAATATGTTCTCAAATCAAGTAGTGTGAGACCTCCCACTTTGTTTTTCTTTTTCAGTAGTGCTTTACTTATCCGGGGCCTCTTTCCCTTCCATATGAAGTTGGTAGTTTGTTCCTCCATCTCATCAAAAAATGTCTGTGGAATTTGGATCAGAATTACATTATATCTATAGATCACTTTGGGTAGAGTTGACATTTTTACAATGTCGAGTCTTCCTATCCATGAGCAAGGTATGTTTTTCCACTTCTGTTGGTCTCTTTTGGTTTCTTGCAGAAGTGTACTGCAGTTTTCTTTGTATAAGTCTTTTACGTCTCTGGTAAGATTTATTCCTAAGTATTTTGTCTTCTTGGGGGCTACTGTAAATGGCATAGAATGGTGATTTCCTCTTCAATGTCCTTTTTGTTGGTGTAGAGGAATCCAACTGACTTTTGTATGTTTATCTTGTATCCCGATACTCTGCTGAGCTCTTCTATTAGTTTCAATAGTTTTCTTGTGGATTCTTAACCATTTTCTGTGTAAGATAATGTCATCTGCAAATAGAGATACTTTTACTTCTTCTTTGCCAATTTGGATGCCTTTTATTTCTTTATCTAGCCTAATTGCTCTGGCTAGGACCTCCAGCACAACGTAGAATAAGAGTGGTGATAAAGGGCATCCTTGTCTAGTTCCCGTTCTCAATGGGAATGCTTTCACACTCTCTCCATTTAGGGTGATGTTGGCTTTGTATAAATGCCCTTTATTATGTTGAGGAATTTTCCTTCTATTCTTATTTTGCTGAGAGTTTTTGTCATGAGTGGGTGTTAAACTTTGTCAAATGCCTTTTCTGTATCAATTGATAAGATCCTGTGGTTCTTGTCTTTTGTTTTGTTTATATGATGGATTATACCAATTGCTTTTTTTAACGTTGAATGATCTTTGCATACCTGGTATGAATCCCACTTGGTCATGGTAAATTATTTTTTTTGATCTATTGCCGAATGCTATTGGCTAGAATCCTGTCGAGGATTTTTACGTATAAGCTCATGAGGGATATAGTCCTGGCTTTTTGTTTTTTTCGTGGTGTCTTTACCTGGTTTTGGTATCAGGGATAGACTGGCTTCATAGAATGTGTTTGAGAGATTCCATCCTTTTCTAAGCTCTAAAATACCTTTAGTAGTAGTGGTGTTAACTCTTCTCTGAAAGTTTGCTAAAATTCTCCAGTGAGGCCGTCAGGGCCAGGGCTTTTTTTTGGGGGGGGGGGAGTTTTTAGTTGCCTTTTCAATCTCTTCTTTCGTTATGGGTTTATTTAGTTGTTCTACCTCTGTTTGTGTTAGTTTAGATAGGTAGTGTGTTTCTAGGAATTCATCCATTTCTTCTAGGTTTTCAGACTTGTTAGAGTACAATTTTTTATGGTAGTCTGATATGATCCTTTTAATTTCAGTTGGTTCTATTGTGATGTCACCCATCTCATTTCTTATTTGGGTTATTTGCTTCCTCTCCTGTTTTTCTTTTGTAAGTCTGGACAATGGTTTATGGATTTTGTTAATTGTTTTTCAAAGAACCAGCTTTTGGTCTTGTTAACTATTTCAATTGTTCTTCTGTTCTCTATTTCATTTAATTCTGCTCTAATTTTTATTATTTCCTTTCTTCTGGCGCCTGAAGGTTTCTTTTGTTGCTCTTTTTTTATTTGCTTAAGTTGTTGGGATATTTCTTTGATTTTGGCCCTTTCTTCTTTTTGGATGTGTGCATTTATTGTTATAAATTGACCTCTCAGGACTGCTTTAGCTATGTCCCAAAGGTTCTGATAGGAAATGTTTTCATTCTCATTGGATTCTTTGAATTTCTTTGTTCTGTCCTTAATTTCTTCTATAATCCAATTGTTTTTGAGCAAAGTGTTGTTCAGGTTCCATGTCTTTGATTTCTTTTCCCTGCTTTTTCTGTCAGTGATGTCTACTTTTATGGCTTTATGGTCAGAGAAGATGCTTTGTAATATTTCAGTGCTTTGGAATCTGTTAATTTGCTTTATGACCTAATATGTGGTCTATTCTAGAGATGTTCCATGTGCATTGGGAAGGAAAGCATACTTGTCTGCTGTTGGGTGGAGTGTTCTGTATATATCTGTGAGGTCAAGTTGGCTGATTGTGGTATTTAGATTTTCTATGTGTTTATTGAGCTTCTTTTTCAATGTTCTGTCCTTTCACCGAAAGTTGTGTGTTGAAGTCTCCTACTATTATTGTGGAGCTGTTTTCAATGCTGTTAAAGTTTGTTTTATGTGTCTTGAAGCCCTGCTGTTGGGGACATAAATATTTAATATGGTTATATCCTCCTGACATATCGTACCTTTAAACCTTATATAGTATCCTCCCTTATCCTTTGTGGTGGATTTAACTTTAAAGTATATTTTTTCAGAAATTAGTATTGCCAATCCTGCTATTTTTGTTTGTTGTCTGCTTGACGTATTTTTTTCCCATTCTTTGAGTTTTAGTTTGTTGATGTTTTAGGTGTGTGTCTTGTAAGCAACATATGGACGGATTGTTTTTTAAATCCATCCTGCTGCTCTCTGCCTCTTGATTGGTACATTTTTCCCATTTACATTCAGCATAATTACGGATTTTTTTATGAGTTTAGTGCTGTCGTTTTGATGCCTTTTTTGGTGCGTTGCTGACAGTTTCTTTGTTCCACTTTATTTTCTGTGCTGAGTAGTTTTTCTTTATAAGTTGTTTTTCTCTTTTCATTGCTGTTGATCTTGTTTTTTTGCTGAGTCTTTATGTTTTTCTTGTATTTTCTTTTGATGTGTAGGATTGTTAGTCGCTTTTGTGGCTACCTTATTATTTACTTCTATTTTTCTAAGTTTAAACCAAACTTTTAGCTCTCTGTATTGCCTTGACTTCCTCTCCGTATGAAAGATATATCACTGCATTTTTTGGTCCCTCTTCTTTGATTTAATGTTGTCATCTTTTACATAATGATATTGCTGTTTTCCTGTTTTAAGCATTTTTTAAATTACTTTTTTTAAATTTATTTTGTTGTTTTTGAGAATATATGCATTAAAACATACACCAATTCAACCATTTCTACATATGCAATTCAAGGCATTGATTATATTCGACTTATGCAACAACTCTCTCCATCCTTTTCTGAGTTGTTCCTCCCCCATTAACATACACTCACTGTCGCTTAAGGTTCCTATCTAATCTCTTGAGTTGCTCTTGTCAGTTTGATCCCATATAGGTAGTTCTTAGAAGAGCATAATGCTCAAGACAGATCTTTTTTACTAGTTAAGCTAAACTTCTGTTCAGCTTTTTTTATTTTATAATTTCTATTTTGCTTTAAGTGAAAGTTTACAAATCAAGTCACGCTCTCACACAAAAATGCATATACGCCTTGCTACAAACTCCCAGTTACTCTCCCCCTAATGGAACTGTCTGCTCTCTCCCTCCACTCTCTCTTTTCATATCCATTTCGGCAGCTTCTAACTCCCTCTACCCTCTCATCTACCCTCCAGGCAGAAGATGCCAACATAGTCTCAAGTGTCCACATGATCCAAGAAGCTCACTCCTCACCAGCATCCCTCTCCAACCCATTGTCCAGTTCAATCCACATCTGAAGAGTTGGCTTTGGGAATGGTTCCTGTCCTGGGCCAACAGAAGGTCTGGGGGCCATGACCACTGGGGTCCTTCCAGTCTCACTCAGACCATTAAGTCTGGTCTTTTTATGAGAATTTGGGGTCTGCATCCCACTGCTCTCCTGCTCCCTCAGGGGTTCTCTGTTGTGTTCCCCTGTCAGGGCAGTTATCGTTTCTAGCCGGGCACCGTCTAGTTCTTCTGGTCTCAGGCTAATGTAGTCTCTGGTTTATGTGGCCCTTCCTGTCTCTTGGGTTCAAAACTACCTTGTGTCATTGGTATTCTTCATTCTCCTTTGATCCAGGTGGGTTGAGACCAATTGATGCATCTTAGATGGCTGCTTGCTAGCGTCTAAGACCCCAGATGCCACTCCTCAAAGTGGAACGCAGAATGTTTTCTTAATAGATTTTATTATGCCAGTTAACTTAGATGTCCCCTGAAATCATGGTCCCCAAACCCCTGCCCTGGCCTTCAAAGCATTCAATTTATTCAGGAAACTTCTTTGCCTTTGGTTTAGTCCAATTGTGCTGACCTCCCCTGTATTGTGTGTTGTCTTTCCCTTCACCTAAAGTAGTTCTTATCTACCATCTAATTAGTTGTACCACTGCCAGGCTGTTTTGACTATTTTAGCAGTATAATAGGTTCTAAAATCAGGTAAAGTAAGGCCTCCCACTTTGTTCTTCTTTTTCAGTAATACCTTATTTATCCCAGGCCTCTTTCCCTTCCATATGAACTTGGCGATTTGTTTCTCCATCTCATTAAAGAATGTCATTGGGATTTGGGTCAAAATTGCATTAAATGTATAGATCACTTTTGGTAGAATAGACATTTTTATAATGTTATGTCTTCCTACCCATGAGCAAGGTACATTTTTCCACTTATGTCTCTTTTGGTTTCTTGCAGAAGTGTACTGTAGTTTTCTTTGTATAAGTCTTTTAACTCTCTGGTAAGATTTATTCCTAAGTATTTTATCTTCTTGGGGGCTACTGTAAATGGCATTGATTTGGTGATTTCCTCTTCGATGTTCTTTTTGTTGGTGTAGAGGAATCCAACTGATTTTTGTATGTTTATCCTGTATCCTGATACTCTGCTGAACTCTTCTTTTAGTTTCAATAGGCACTGGAGGATTCCTTAGGGTTTTCTGTGTATAAGATCATGTCATCTGCAAATAGAGATACGTTTACTTCTTCTTTGCCAATCTGGATGCCCTTTGTTTCTTTATCTAGCCTAATTGCTCTGGCTCGGACCTCCAACACAATGTTGAATAAGAGTGGTGATAAAGGGCATCCTTGTCTGGTTCCTGATCTGGATGGGAATGCTTTCAGGCTCTCTCCATTTAAGGTGATGCTGGCTGTTGGCTTTGTATAAATGCCCTTTATTATGCTGAGAAATTTTCCTTCTATTCCTATTTTGCTGAGAGTTTTTAACTTTGTCAAATGCCTTTTCTGCATCAATTGATAAAATCATGTGATTCTTGTCTTTTGTTTTATTTATGTGGTGGATTACATTAATTGCTTTTCTAATGTTGAACCATCCCTACATACCTGGTATGAATCCCACTTGGTCATGGTGAATTATTTTTTTGATATGTTGTTGAATTCTATTGGCTAGAATTTTGTTGAGGATTTTTACATCTGTGTTCATGAGGGATATAGGTCTATAATTTTCTTTTCTTGTGGTGTGTTTACCTGTTTTGGTATCAGGGATATGGTGGCTTCATAGAATGATTTTGGTAGTACTCTGTCCTTTTCTATGCTCTGAAATACCTTTAGTAGTAGTGGTGTTAACTCTTCCCTGAAAGTTTGGTAGAACTCTGCAGTGAAGCCGTCCGGACCAGGGCTTTTTTTTTATTGGGAGTCTTTTGATTACCTTTTCAATCTCTTCTTTTATTATGAGTCTATTTAGTTGTTCTACTTCTGATTGTGTTAGTTTAGGTGGGTGTGTGTTTCTAGGAATTCATCCATTTCTTCTAGGTTTTCAAATTTGTAAGAGTACAATTTTTCATAGTAATCTGATATGATTCTTTTAATTTCAGTTGGTTCTGTTGTGATGTCACCCATCTCATTTCTTGTTTGGGTTATTTGCTTCCTCTCCTGTTTTTCTTTTGTCAGTTTGGCCAGTGGTTTATCAATTTTGTTAATTTTTTAAAAAAATCTTGTTAATTCTTCCAATTATTTTTCTGTTTTCTATTTCATTTAGTTCAGCTCTGATTTTTATTATTTGTTTTCTTCTGTTGCTTGTGAGTTTCTTTTGTTGCTCTCTATTTGTTTGAGTTGTAGGGATAATTGTTTGATTTTGGCCCTTTTTTCTTTTTGGATGTGTGCATTTATTGATATCAATTGGCCTCTGAACACCGCTTTTGCTGTGTCCCAAAGGCTCTGATAAGGAAATGTTTTCATTCTCTTTGGGCTCTCTGAATGTCTTTATTCCATCCTTAATGTCTTCTATAATCCAGTCTTTTTTGAGCAGGGTATTGTTCAGTTTCCAAGTGTTTGATTTCTTTTCCCTGCTTTTCCAGTTATTGATTTCCACTTTTATGGCCTTATGGTCAGAGAAGATGCTTTGTAATATTTCAATGTTTTGGATTCTGCTAAGGCTTGCTTTATGACCTAATATGTGCTCTATTCTAGAGAATGTTCCATGTGCACTAGAAAAGAAGGTATAGTTGGTTGCTGTTGGGTGGAATGTTCTGTATATGTCTACGAGGTCAAGTTGGTTGATTGTGGCATTTAGATCTTCCGTGTCTTTATTGAGCTGTTTTCTGGCTGTCCTGTCCTTCACTGAACATGGTTTGTTGAAGTGTCCTACTATTATTGTGGAGCTGTCTATCTCACTTTTCAGTGCTGATCGAGTTTGTTTTATGTATCTTGCAGCCCTTTCATTGGGTGCATAAATATTTAATATGGTTATATCTTCTTGGTGTATTGTCTCTTTAATCATTATATAGTGTCCTTCCTTATCCTTTATGATGGAATTAACTTTAAAGTCTATTTTGTCAGAAATTAATATTGCCACTCCTGCTCTTTTTTGATTGTTGTTTACTTGACGTATTTTTTTTCCATTCTTTGAGTTTTAGTTTGTTTTTGTCTCTAAGTCTAAGGTGTGTCTCTTGTAGGCAGCATATAGGCAGATCTTGTTTCTTAATCCATTCTGCCACTCTCTTTCTCTTTATTGGTGCATTGAATCCATTTTCATTCAGGGTAATTATGGATAGGTATGAATTTAGTGCTATCATTTTGATGTCTATTTTTGTGTGTTGTTGACAGTTTCTTTTTCCCACTTAATTTTATGTGGTGAGTACATTATCTTTATATATTGTCCTTTCCTCATATTTATTGTTGTTGATTTTGTTTCTGCTGAGTCTCTTTTTTTTTCTTGTATTTTATTTTGATGTGTAGGATAGTTTGTCTCCTTTGTGGTTACCTAATTATTTTTCTAAATTTAAACCTAACTTTTATTTCTTTGTTTTGCCGTATCTTCCCCTCCCTATGGAAGGTGTGTGATTACATTTTTTAGTCCTTCTTTATTATTTTAATGTTGTCTTCTTTTATATAGTAACATTGCTCTTACCCTGTTTTGAGCTTTTATTTTTTTTATAACCTTGTTTTTTTTTTTTGGATTTCCGTGTCTGGGTTGACTTTTGATTGCTCTGCCCAGAGTTCTAGTCTTAGGTTGATACCTGATATTACTGATTTTCTAACCAAAGAACTCCTTTTAGTATTTTTTTAGTTTTGGTTTGGTTTTTACGAATTCCCTAAACTTGTGTTTATCTGGAAATATTTTAATTTCACCTTCATATTTATGAGATAGTTTTGCTGAATATATGATTCTTGGCAGGCAATTTTTTTCCTTCAATTTTTTAAATATGTCATTCCATTGCCTTCTTGCCTGCATGGTTTCTGCTGAGTAGTCCAAGTTTATTCTTATTGGCTCTCCTATCTATGTAGGTGACTTTTCGTTTATCCCTCGCTGCTCTTATAATTCTCTCTTTTTCTTTTGCTTTGGCAAGTTTGATTATGTCTTGGTGACTTTCTTTTAAGATCTACCTTATGTGGAGTTTGTGGGTGGGGGGACGTGTTAGAATATACACAATTACTTAGGTTTTGCCGAGAGCGCCGTTCTCCTCAGTTTCTGCAGGTGTGAGTAGGCTGTGTGGCTGGCTGCTTCTCCCTGAGGAAATTGCAACAAAACCCTAGTACCAGCCCACCGTTGCTGCCACTGACGCTGACACTCTCGGAATGGTGCCTGAAGGCTCCCTGTGATTCAGGTCCGGTAACTCTTCTCCACTTCTGAACCGTCTCTTCCTACTTGTCCCTCAGTTTATTTTCTAAGCTTGTCTTTGAAGCTCAGAGCTCCCAGCTTGTCACGAATATACTCATTTCACTTGTTTTTTGGGGTCTTTGTTGTAAAGAGGTCTTGCTGGAAACATCTGTCTATTCTGCCCTCTTGGTCCTCCTCCTGTTTTGAGCATTTTTTAAATCCTGATTTATTTTTGTGATTTCCTGATCTGGGTTGATATCTGGTTGCTCTGTCCTGTGTTCTAGTCTTAGGTTGTTATCTGATGTTATTGGTTTTCTAACTAGAGGACTCCTCTTAGTATTATTTGTAGTTTTGTTTTGGTTTTTGCAGATTCCCCAAACTTCTGTTTTTCTGGAAATGCCCTAATGTCACCTTCATATTTCAGAGACAGTTTTGCTGGATATGTGATTCTTTGCTGGCAATTTTTTTCCTTCAAGGCTTTGTATATGTCATCCCTTTGCTTTCTTGCCTGCATGGTTTCTGCTGAGTAGTCTGAGCTTATTGACTCTTCTTTGTAGATGACTTTTCAGTTATTGCAAGCCACTCTTAAAATTCTCTCTTTGTCTTTGGTTTTGGCAAATTTGATTAATATAGGTCTTAGTTACTTTCTTTTGGTATCTACCTTATGTGAAGTTCTAGGAGCATCTTGGATAGATATCTTCTCATCTTTCATTGTATCAGTGACATTTTCTGTCAACAAATTTTCAACATTTCTCTCTGTATATTCAGTTCTCCCTCCCTGTTCTGGTGCTCCAATCACTCGTATGTTATTCCTCTTGATAGAGTCCCACAGGATTCTTAGTGTCTCTTCACTGTTTTCAATTCTTTTGTCTGATTTTTCTTCAAATATATTGGTGCCAGGTGTTTTATCTTCAGTGTCACTAATCCTGACTGTCTTTTCCTCTAATCTGCACTTCTGACTTGAGTTGTCTAATTCTGAAATATTATTTTTAATCTTCTGAATTTCTGATTGCTCTCTGTCTATGGATTCTTGCAACCTATTAAATTTTTCATTACTTTCTTGAGCAACCTTCTTAATTTTCTCAATTGCTTTATCTGTGTGTTTCTTGACTTGTTCTGTGTTTTGCCTCATCTCCTTCTTGATCTCTTGAAGAGTTCTGTATATTAATGTTTTGTATTGTACCTCTGGTAATTCCAGGAATATATCTTCATGTGGAAGATTCCTTGATTCCTTGTTTTGAGAGCTTGTTAAAGCTATCATGGTCTGCTTCTTTAAGTGATTTGATATTGCCTGTTGTCTCTGAGCCATCTATAAGTTATTAATTTATTTTATGTTTGCTTACTGTGTCCTAGCTTCTTGCTTTGTTTTGTTTTGATATACTCAAATAGGCTGCTGAAGTCATCTAGCTTGATTATTGGTGCTTTTGAAGCTTTAATGTCCTATCTCTAGATGGCTAGCTGCTACTAGGTATATGAGCCTAGGATTCTATTCACTTTTCTTGTATGAATTCAGCTCAGGTATCCAGATAGTCGGTCACCAGCTGTGTGGTGCAGGCTCTCACCTACAGTCTTAGAGGAGCATTGGTGATTGGTGTATGCACAGGTATCTTGTAGCAGGGGGTCACACTCTGCGCAAGGCAGGGGGCTGATAACCATCCCCCAAGTTCTTTGAGGAAGGCACGTCCCTGTTCCTTAGAGTGCACAGGTGGGTGGGCTCTGCAGCCAGACCACGTGCACCCAGTGTTTTTAGCTGTAAGAACTGGGATGCACCACTTATCCTTGGACTCCTGTCACAGGTGACTAGGTGGCATGGGTGGAGCTACCAGTCTTCAGGTCCTTGATATGGGTAGGAGAGGACTCTGCCTAATAGGTAGAATGTTGTCAAACATCAAAAACCCACCTCTCCACTGCACAGCTGTAACAGTTTAAGTCAGACCTCAGGCACATATGCCCTTGCACTGTGCCAACAAAGACCTAGCTGCTGAAATGGGCCCACATGGGTCCCTGAGGATGTGAGAAGAATTCAAAGTCTGTGGACTGCTTGCACCTGGACAGGAGCCACTTCTGCCCTGAGTTCCCAGCTTAGGGGAGCTGGCAGATTATTTTTTCCCTGTTTGTCAAGTTGTCCCTTCTCCAAGACCAGGAGAATTGCTAAGGGGCACAGCAGGATCTATCTCAGGCCCAGGGAAATCGGCTGCCACTGAAGCCAGCTCAGTGCCTGGGGCAGAGGGAGGAATAATCAGATAAATTGGAGAGAGTTCTTTCAAAAGGGGTGCTTTTTGATCCACATGGTAAATTAGATGCAAACATTTATCTTTTGCTGAGAGCTCTGTTCTTTGCTGATTCCAGAGGCATGAGTAGACTCTGTGCTGCTCACTCTCTGTGGCTGAGGAAACCACATCCAGAATTCTTCCGTCAGTCCCACTGAAGTCATGTTAGGGAGTTGGAGCTGGGGGGAAGCTGGTTCCTGCCAAGTCAGGTTTGGCAACTCCTCACTGCTTCTGAACCATCTCTCTCTCCCCTTGCCGCTCAGTCTGATTTCTTAATTTTGCCTTTGATGTTCAGGGCTCCTAGCTTGTCATACATATAATTGATTCACTCGTTTTTTTTAGGTCTTTGTTGTAAGACGGAACACCAGAAGTGTCTGACTACTCTGCCATCTTGGTCCCGCCTCCTGTCTTCTTCTAACTTCTTAAGTGAATGCTTAGCCCATTATTTTTAATCCTTCTTTTATTATATATGGCTATGAATTTCCCTCTTATTATCTCTTTAGTTGTGTCACCCAGGTTTTGATATGTAATATTTTAGGTATAATGAAGCACCAAACGGTTATCTCCATAACGATTTTTCTTTGAAGTCTGTTTTTAAATTTACAGATCATAGGGAATTTTATTTAGCTTTGAGTTATTGTTTCTAACTTAATTGCATAGTGAACAGAGAAAGCAATATGTTTGGTATATGTTGAGGCTTGCTTTGTAACTAAGTATTTTAGCCAATTTTGTAAATGTCCCATTTATGCCTGAAAACAATAAACATCCTTTAGCTGCCATCACTAGATAAAGCTTGCTAATTGTGTCATTTTAATTTTCTGTATTTTTAAAATATATTTGGTTTCCTTGAGCTATTTACTAATGAGCAAAATGTGGGTTTGTTAATTTCCTTTGAAATTGTGTCAATTTTAGCTTTATAAATTTTGACACTATGCTATTATGTATGAGCCCAGGTGGCACAGCAGTTAAAGTGCTCAGTTGCTAACAGAAAGATTGGCAGTTCGAAGCCACCAGTCACTCAGCAGGATGAAAAGTGTGACAGTACACTTCTGTAAAGATTTAAAACCTTGGAAACCCTGTGAGGTTGCTATGAGTTGAAAGCAACTTGACAGCAGTTGGTTTTATGCTATTATGTACATTGTTGTTGTTTTGTGCCATTGAGTCAGTTCTGACTCATAGTGACCCTATGTACAACAGAATGAAACACTGCCCAGTCCGGCACCATCCTGACAATCCTTGCTGTCCTTGAACTCATTGTTGCAGCCACTGTGTCAACCCATCTTGTTGAAGGTCTTCCTGTTTTGCAGCCACTGTGTCAATCCATCTTGTTGAAGGTCTTCCTGTTTTTTGCTGACCCCCCACTTTACCAGGTATGGTGTTTGTCATGGATTGAATTGTGTCCCCCCCAAAATATGTATCAACTTGGTTAGGCCATGATTCCCAGTATTGTGTGGTTGTCCTCCATTTTGTGATTGTAATTTTAAGTTAAAAGGATTAGGGCGGTATTGTAACACCACCCTCACCCAGGCCACCTCCCTGATCCAATGTAAAGGGAGTTTCCCTGGGGTGTGGCCTGTACCACCTTTTATCTTAAGAGATAAAAAGGAAAGAGAAGCAAGCAGAGAGTTGGGGACCTCATACCACCAAGAAAGCAGCACCAGGAGCAGAGCGCATCCTTTGGACATGGGTTCTCTGTGCCTGAGAAACTCCTTGACCAGGGGAAGATTAAAGACAAGGACATTCCTCCAGAGCTGATAGAGAGAGAAAGCTTCCACTGGAGCCAACACCGTGAATTTGGACTTGTAACCTACTAGGCTGTGAGGAAATAAATTTCTCTTTGTTAAAGCCATCAACTTGTGGTATTTCTGTTATGGCAGCACTAGATGACGAAGACAGTGTTCTTCTGCAGGGACTGGTCCTCCTGATAACATGTTCAAAATATGCAAGACTTTGTCTTGCCATTCTTGCTTCTAAGGAGCATTCTGGCTGTACTTTTTCCAAGATGAATTTTTTTCTTTCTTCTGGCAGTGTGTTGTATTTTCAATATTCTTTGCCAGCAACAAAATTCAAAGGTCTCAATTCTTCTTCGGTCTTCCTTATTCATTGTCCAGCATTCTCACGCATATGAGGAGATTTAAAAAAACATGGCTTGGGTCAGGTGTACCTTAGTCCTCAAAGTGACATCTTTGCTTTTTAACATTTTAAAGAGATCTTTTACAGCTGATTTGCCCAAAGCAATATGTGCTTTGATTTCTTGACTTCTACATCCAAGGCCATTGATTGTGGATCCAAGTAAAATGAAATCCTTGACAACTTCAATCTCTTCTTTAATCATGATGTTGCTTATTTTTCCAATCGTGAGGATTTTTGCCTTCTTTATGTTGAGGTGCAATCCATACTGAAGGCTGTAGTCTCTGATCTTAGCCAGTAAATGCTTAAAGTCCCTTTCACTTTCAGAAGACAAGTTTGCGTCATCTGCGTGTTACAGGTTGTTATTGAATCTTCCTTCAATTCTGATGCAGCAGTCTCAGATTATTTGCTCAGCATACAGATTGAATAAGTATGGTGAAAGGATACACCTTTCCTGACTTTAAACCACACAGTATCCCCTTGTTCTATTCAAATGACTGCCTCTTGGTCTATGTACAAGTTCCTCATGAGCACAATTAAGTGTCATAAAATTCCCAATCTTTGAAATGTTATCCATAATTTGTTATGATTCAAACAGTCGAATGCCTTTGCATAGTCAATAAAACACAGGTAAACATCTTTCTGGTATCCTTTGCTTTTAGCCAAGATCCATCTGACCTCAGTAATGATATCCCTTGTTGTATGTCCTCCTCTGAATCCGGCTAGAACTTCTGACAGTTCCCTGTGGATGTACTATTGCAACCACTTTTGAACAATTTTCAGCAAAATTTTACTTGCATGTGATTAATTATATTATTTGATAATTTCCACATTCTGTTGGATCATCTTTCTTTGGACTGGGCACAAATATGGATCTCTTCCAGTCAGTTGACCAGGAAGCTGTCTGTCAAATTTCTTGACATAGACCAGTGAGTACATCCAGCGCTGCATCCATTAGTTGAAACATCTCAATTGATATTCCATTAATTCCTGGAGCCTTGCTTTTTGCCAAAGCCTTCAGTGCAGCTTGGACTTCTTCCTTCAGTACCATCGGTTCTCGATCATATGCCACATCCTGAAAATAGTTGAACATTGACCAGTTCTTTTTGGAACAGTGACTGTGTATTCTTTCCTTCTTCTTTTGATGCTCCCTGCATCGTTCAAAAATTTCCCTGTAGAATCCTTCAACATTGCAACTGGAAGCTTGATATTTTTCTTCAGTTCTTGCAGCTTGGGAAATGCCAAATGTGTTCTTTCTTTTTGGTTTTCTAACTCCAAGTCTTTGCATATTTCCTTATGATACTTTGCTCTGTCTTCTTGAGCTGCCCTCTGAATTCTTCTGTTCAGCTCTTTTTCTTCATCCTTTCTTCCATTCGCTTTAGCTACTCTATATTCGAGAGCAACTTTCAGAGCCTTTTTTTTTTTTTTTTTCTTCCTTTCCTGTCTTTTTCATGACTTTTTTCTTTCTTTGAGTGTGAAGTCCTTCAAGTCATTCCACAACTTGTCTGGGCTTCAGTCATTAGTGTTCAAGGTGTCAAATCTACTCTTGAGATGATCTCTAAATTTAGGTGGGATATACTGGAGTTCATATTTTGGCTCTTGTGGACTTACTCTAATTTTCTTCAGTTCAACTTGAACTTGCATATGAGTAGTTGATGGTCTGTTCTGGAATCAGCCCCTGGCCTTGTTCATACTGATGATATTGAGCTTCTCCCTTGTCTGTTTCCACAAATGTAGTCCATCTGATTCCTCTGTATTCCATCTGGTGAGGTCCACGTGTATAGTCACCATTTACGTTGTTGAAAAAAGGTATTTTTAATGAAGTTGTTGGTCTTGCAAAATTCTATCATGTGATCTCTGGCTTCATTTCTATCACCACGGCCATGTTTTCCACCTATGGAAACATCATGGTTTCCAACTTTCACATTCCAATATCCAGTAATTATAAATGCACCTTAATTGCATGTTTGATCAATTTGAGACTGCAAAAGTTGGTAAAAAGCCTGAGTTTCCTCATCTTTGGCATTAGCGGTTGATGTGTAAATTTGAATAATAGTAATAACTGGTCTTTCTTGTAGGTATATGGACATTATCCTATCACTGACAGTACTGTACTTCAGGATAGATCTTGAAATGTTCTTTTTGACAATGAATGCAACACCATTTCTCTTCAATTTGTTATTCCCAGTGTAGTAGACTGTATGATTGTCTGCTTCAAAATGGCCAATACCAGTCCATTTCCACTCCCTAAGGTGCCTAGGATATCAATCTTTATGCAGTCCATTTAATTTTTGAAGGCTTCCAATTTTCCTAGATTCATACTTTGTACATTCCATGTTCCAATTATTAATGGATGTTTGTAGCTCTTTCTTCTCATTTTGAATTGTGCCACATCAGCTAATGAAGGTCTGGAAAACTTTACTCCATCCACATCATTAAGGTCAACTCTACTTTGAGGAGGCAGCTCTTCCCCAGTCATATTTTGAGTGCCTTCTGACCTGACAGGGAAAAAGATAAGACAGTCTGCTTATCTGATTACAGGCTTGGAAACCCTATGGGGAAGTTCTACTCTGTTACATGAGTTCACTATGAGTCAGAATTGACTCGACAGCTACAGGATTTTTCTGACTTGAGGGGCTTATCGTCCAGCAGTATGTCAGACAACTTTTCATTGTTATTAATAAGGTTTTCAATGGCTAATTTTTTTCAGAAGTAGGCCTCTAGGTCCTTCTTCCTAGTCTGTCTTAGTCTGGAAGATCCACTGAAATCACTATGGGTGAACCTGCTTGTATTTGAAATACTGGTAGTATAGCTTCCAGGAACACACAAGCCTGCATAGTACACCAAACTGAGACACTCTTGGGGATTATGTACATACAAGTTTAGAATTTTTAGCTTTTCAATAAATTATTCTTTTTTCTGACTACGTGTGACCTTTTGTTCCTAATAATGTTTCTGTTTTAAAGTAAATGATGTCTGAAATAAGTATAGCTAAGCTAGCTTTCTTTTGGTAATTATATTTTGGTGACTTTTATTGTATATATTTATTTTCAATCTTCCTGTGTTCTTGTATGTTCACTCTCTCACTCTCTGGTTTACTGACACATTTTATTATCATTCTACTATAAACCTTTTCCACAATTGTTTTAAAGGACATAAAGTCTAGGTATCTTGTTAGAATATCAGATTTTATTTATAGCTTGCTTCAAAGTAAAGCTTATTGACATTTATTTTTTATTATTGGGTTAATACAACTTTTTTCCACCAAAGAACCTATGGGTTTATTTGCATAAACAACATAAAGTCAGAAAAAACCCACATACACTAAACTTCAGATCATCAATGTGTCTGTGTAGTTAGTGGTATATCACCAAAAACTATGTGAGGAATTTCCATTTGTTTTTGTTCCAAGACCACTTTCTGGGATGTCAGTTACCATATTTTCTGTGATCGTGTGTCTTGTTTATCTCTTGGTGGATCAAATCATCTTCTGTGTCTTCTTAGAAGTCAACTTCGAAATCATCAAAAAGAAAATGAGCCCTTATAAGTGAGTAAAGTGATGTGCTTCCTTTGTAATTGAGAGTTGACAAAATGAAGGCATTAGTTTTATTTCTACTTCATTTTACATCTTAAAGACTGTTTCAGATTTGATTTCCATGCATCATTCATGTCTGGCAACTTGGATCATTGTTTTTAAGAACTGAAGGAGGTAACAGGAAATCTAGGCACTGATCCACGAGGTCAGGGTTACCTCAAACAATTCTGTCCATCTCTCCAAAGTCTCAAAGTGAAGAGCTGGATCAAATGACCTCTAAACCCCCTTCCAGTTCTAAATTGCATGGTTTATGACTCCTTCCCCACATCGTGAATTGCCCAGCCCTGCACCTGCAACCTCCATATTAAAAACACAACAGGAAATTGTGAGGTGCCTATTCATATTTGCAATCATAGGTCAAATCTTTTTTGTGTTCCCTCACTCTATTTTTCACTTCCAAATTGCAAAGAAAGCAGCAGCTATTTCTAGAGCCATCAGAGAATGTTATTCCTTTTCTCACACTTCTTTCCAGAATATATGGAAAAACCTCAGGGATATTAAAGACAAAAAAAGTTGAGTAATTGCCCTGAGGGACTGAATTACTGGGCTGAGGGTTGTCAGGACCATGATCTTGGAGAACATCTAGCTCAATTGGCATAACGTAGTTTATAAAGAAAGTGTTCTACATCCTACTTTGGTGAGTAGTGTCTGGAGTCTTAAAAGCTTGTGAGCAGACATCTAAGATACTCCACTGGTCCCACTCCATCTGGAGCAAGGGAGAATAAAGAAAATCAAAGACACAAGGGAAAGATTAGTCCAAAGGACTAATGGACCACATGAACCACAGCTCTCACCAGTCTGTGTCCAGTACAACTAGATGGTAGCCTCCTTCCACCACCAACTGCTCTGACAGGGATCACAGTAGGGGGGCCCAGACAGAGCTGGAGAAAAATGTAGAACAAAGTTCTAACTCACAAAAAAAGACCAGGCTTACTGGCCTGACACAGACTGGAGAAACCCTGAGAGTATAGCCCCCGGACACCCTTTTAACTCAGTATTGAAGTCACTCCTCAGGTTCACCCTTCAGCCAGAGATTAGACACGCCCATAAAACAAAATGAGACTAAATAAGCACACCAGCCCAGGGTCGAGGAGAAGTCAGGAGGGGACAGGAGAGCTGGACAAATGGAAATGGGGAAGCTAAGGTAGAGGAAGGGAGAGTGTTGACACGTCGAGGGGTTGGCAACCAGTGTCACCAAAAGATATGTGTATTAATTGTTTAAGGAGAAACTAATTTGCTTTGTAAACCTTCACCTAAAGCACAATAAAACAAAAACACTCCCACACACTGGACACAAGTGTTAAGAACCGTAAAGGAAATATAAGTAAATAAATGTAAACAAATATTGGGCAGGACATATACTATATAAATGTTTATAGCACTGTGCTTTGCATTCTTGAATACACCCTGCTAGCCCTCTAGAGACCAATTTAAGAAAAAGCTTTTGCACCAGGAAAAAAAACAAAAACCTTGAGTAATTGACTTACAGTGATTGAATGTACCATAGTTGGATTTAGCTAATTCGCACATTTTCCCCCACTCTAACTTTCACAGCCTCTGAAGTCTGAGGCGCGTTTAAAGCCTTGTTAGTTTTACGTAAGTTCCATTAAAGTCACAGCATCCAGAGAGCTTTGTTTAAGGTAATAGGCATCGCTTCCCGGAAATTTCAAGCCACCTGGAATGTTGTTAGTGGTGTTTTTCTGACAACTTCCTTTTGAGGTTTACTTTTCATTAGGAGGGGCTTGTCACCTAACAGGTGACTTTGGCAGGTGAGAAGGAGTGCCCACACACCCTCTTATGTGGCCTGTAACAGTCAGTAGAATATGAGGCCCTGTCAGCCTACTAAATGAACCAAATCTAATACATTTTCTAGCCACAATTTAATGGCTCTCTATTTTCTGTTTCATCTTCCATGTTTCATCCTTTCCCTTTTTCCCCTTTACAGCCACAATGAGGACACTAGTGCCTGTATTTTTTTAACAGTTGATATTTTTTGAGATTACTTTAGACTTAAAGAATTGCTAAATTAAACAGAGCGATCCTGTTATCACTACCTTGTATAATCATCTTTATATTAACATCTTCCACAAATATATACAGCTTTCCCTTATGCTAACATTTCATATAACTATGGATATTTGCCAAAACAAAGAAATTAAACTGGTTACATTATAATTAACTAGGAAATAGCAGTTACGTAGATTTCACCAGTTTTTCCCCTAATGTCTTTTTCTGTTCCAGGATCCAATCCAGGGTCCCACATGGCATTTAGTTGTTACGACCCCTTGTTGTTGTTAGTTGCTTTTGAGTCAGCTTAGCCTCACTGCAAGCCCGTGTATACGACAAGACAAAACTTTGCCCAGTCCTGTGCCATCCTCATAATTGTTGCTATGTTTGGGTCCATTGTTGTGGCCATTGTGTCAATCCTTCCCACTGAGGGCTTCCCTCACCTTCACTGGTCCTCCACTTTTCCAGACATGTTGTCCTTCTCCAGGGATCGATCACTACTGATGACATGCCCAAAGCTAGTATGTCAATGTCTTGGAAAATACTCTGTTATGATCCATAGGGTTTTCACTGGCTAACTTTTGGAAGTAAATCTTCAGGCCTTTCTTCCTTGTCTGTCTTAATCTGGAACCTCCACTGAAACCTGTCCACCATGGATGACCCTGCTGATATTAGAAATACTGGTGGCATAGCTTCCAGCATCACAGCAACATGCAAGCCACCACAGTAAGACAGACAGATGGGTGGTGGTCATGTTACTTTAGTCTCCTCCGCTCTCTGACAGTCCCTAGTCTTCCTTTGTCTTTCATAACATGACACTTCCAAAGAGTAATGCACAGTTATTTTGTAAAATATCTCTTAATTTGGGTTTCTCTGATGTTTTCACTTAATTATACTGGAATTATGCACTGTTGGAAAGGATACCACAGAGGTGGTATGCCCTTCTCGATGCGTCGTATCCATGATGTTAACTACTCATGATGTTAACCATGATCACATGCCTCAGGCGATATCTTCCAGAGTGCTCCACCATAAATTTACATTTTTTCCCTTTGTAATTACCAAATATTTTCTGAGAGATATTTTGAAACTATACAAGTATCTGATATTGATTTAAAATTTTGTCTCATGCCACTCAAGGCCTAGTCTCCTGTGAACTTAAACCTGAAGCTCTTTGTTTACTGCAACTACCAAACACCTTCTCCAAATCCAAGGCCTTCCACAGTGTCTGCTCTCCAGCTTCCTCTCAGTGTTTCAGTTCCCTTCTCACTTTTGGCCCACAAGGGTTACTTCTTCCAGTTTACACATTTAAAGGAATGTTTGCTATATTTATTTTATCCAGAAGTTCTATGTGTTTTTTAAGGAGAGGTTTTTTGTGTGCTTTTTTTTTTTAAAAGATTAGCAATGCCAAAACTTTCCTAAAAGTCAAAGTTACCTCCATCACCTACATACATTGATACCCAATATGTCCTTATTCGCAAGGTCATGATCACGATGGCTCTATTTCCTCAGTCAGTATAAGCACTCCTGTTCTGAACAAAACGGCAGTGTGGTTCAGCGATAGAATTCTTGCCTTCCGTGTGGAAGACCCAGGTTTGAGTCCTGGCCAGTGCACTTCATGCAGAGCCACCACCCCTCTGTCAGTGGAGACTTGCATGTTGCTGTGAAGATGACTAAGTTTCAGCAGAGCTTCTAGGCTAAAACAGACTAGGAAGAAAGGCCTGGAGATCTACTTCCAAAAATCAACCAATTAAAACCCTGTAGATCACAATGGCCCTGTCCACAGTCAATCATGGGGATGGTGCAGGACCTGACAGTCCCATTCCATTGTGCATAGGGTCACCAGGAATCAGGGCCAACTCCATGGCAGCTAACGATTCTGAACAAAGGACTTTTCCTGATTTGTGAATTTCTTTATATGAAAAGCCTTACAATTGTGTAAAAATTAAATTATGTTAAGTTGTATCTTTGATCAGTCATATTTATTTGAAAAGAATAAAATTAAATAAAACTGAGGCAACCACAGAAAATCCTGGACGTGTGTTCTCTGCACTTACGGTTCATTAAGTGTACTGCTCACCTTCTCCCTTTTTGTTCAGAGAACCCACTCGCAAACACAGCTGTACTGGGGAACACTGAGCTCCATTCTTGGGTATTTTTCTGTATTTCTTGAAGAAGATGATGACATGAGGAAATAGCTACCAGGTATTTCCAAATGATGGAGAGAAACACAGGTATACTTAAGGAAGCAGCTTTCTTTCACACATCTTAAAGACAGGTTCTGTTATCCTACATTGCTGTTTTATTGCATTACCAATGTCTGACTTGTACACTGATGCCTTCCAGCATACTTCTTTCTGTGGAACTGTTGTTTTTTACTGGTGCCATCTGTCATTACAATTCCTACCTTCCATCCTGAGTGGCTTTGCATGTGATGATCATTATTGGCTTCGTAGCCACCTGGACCTCACGGTTCATGGAGGAGGTAACTCTCACTATGGCTGTATTTTGATACTTGGCTCTGAATCTGAGTTTCCTGCTGGGATTAAAATCTGAAATGAAATGTCCATCAAGTGTTTTCTGTGCAGACTGGGGTGGAGGGGGGAGCTCTGCACTTGTGCGTGGACATGCATGGGTGCTCATTCGGAGAGGGCAGGCGAAGTCCCATTGCTCAAAAAAGTAAGGAACAGATGGCACTGTCAGCTCTAGGCACAAGGTAATCACATGCCAGATAAGTGTTTGCAAACAGTGCTGCATATGCAAACCTACACTGCCAGTGGCTCCGCCTGATCCTTGAACCCCTGGAGCTCCAGGAGCGCATATTGTACTACATTCCATAGAACAATAGAAATCGCTTGACTTTCTGCCTCTCTTCCATGCTCTGCCCCACATCCTGCCCCCTGGGGCAAGTGGTAGATGAGTTTCAAAGTGAAATTTTATGAAATCTTCTTTAATTATTTTTATTCTGAAGCAAGGAGATACCGGTAAATGGTGATGCTGGAAATAAATGAGTGAGACTTCTCACAATAAATGTGAAAACTGTTTACTCACTGAACAAATGTATGTAAACATCCCTCTGTCTTTGGGCAAAGGCCTAGGTGGAACAGACAATGGTAAAAGAAAAAAAAAGTACGGCCCCTGCTGTCAAGCCAATAATAATCAGAGGAGATAAGACACGCACTGCAGCTAAGATACAAGTTGGAACATGAGCAGCATAAAGAGAAAAAAAGTTTAAATGAACAGCATCATTGCTAGCTTGGAGAAGAAGGAAGATTTTAAGGAGGCAGTGGCGTTTAAGTTGGACTTTGAGAAAGTCAGCTTTAACTTGCAAGATGGGGGCTATAGTTTACTACTGATTTAACAAAAGTAACGTATATTTTTTTACATATGTAGGACACCCTCCTCTCATTTACCAATGCGGTTAGGTTCCAAAGATCAGGTTGTTATGCAAAACTGGTGGTATGCAAAAATGGAGGATGACCACATCAGATCACAAAATAAAGGATGACTACATCATTATATAACTGCCACACCACTGAAAATCATGGCCCAGCCAAGTTTGCTGCATAACCTAAACTATCAAAGCCAGTGTCACTCTTGCCTCTCACCTCAGCATTTGTTACTGCCAGATGTATGTTGTTAGTGGCCGAAACAGTCGGAAAACAGATTCATTACTATTGTAAATTTGAAATATCAGGTAACAAGATAAGCTAGGAGAAGGTGTATAATTCCTATTTTCACCACTACTCTTTTAAGCAGTTGCCGTCGAGTGGACTCTAACTCATAGTAACTCCATGTGTGTCAGAGTAGACCTGTGCTCTATAGGGCTTTTAATGGCTGATTTTTTCTGAAGTAGATCACCAGGGCTTTCTTTCGAGATGCCTCTAGGTAGACTTGAACCTCTAACCTTTTGGTTAGCAGCCAAGTACATTAACAGTTCATACTACCCAGGGACTCCACTAGTCTTTTAGCTCATGGAAAATAAAAATGAAAAAAGAATGTAGTAACCAGGATTTGGTCATTTTCTTCTCACTGAAGAAATACTTTTGAAACAATATGTATCTATTCAAAAGCTTTTAATCCAACTGCAACTCCCACACACTGTTGGTTTAGTGTAAACTAGTACTAACTTTGGAAGAGTAAAGCTAAACATAGTCATCATACACTATTATCCAAAAATTTCCCTTCTTCTTCACCAAAAGGCATGTTCTAGAATACTGATGGCAGTGCTTTATAATAGCCCCAAACTGAAAACTACCCAAATGCATTAACAGTAAAACTGATAAATAAACTGTAGGATATTCACCCACTAGAATGCCATACGGCAATGAATGCATGATCTATGTCAACACACAATAATTGGGATGAATCTCTCAGACATAAAGCTGAGCAAAGAAGCCAACAGAAGAGTATATACTGTATGGTTCCATGTATATAAAGTACACAAAATGGGCAAAAATAATCTATGCTATTAGAAGTCAGAATAATGGTTACTTTGAGGATGGTGACAGATGGGAGTGAAAGAGACAGTTTCTCAGGTGTTAGTAATGTTCTATTTCTTTGCCTGGATTCTAGTCAAATGAGTGTGTTCTGTTTATGAAAAATGAACATTCGTGCTATGTATAATGTACTTTATGATAGGCATAACATACTTTAATAAAAGGTTAAAAATACAATCTCAAATTCAGGTAGCCTTGATTTTTTAATAGAAAGCATAGAAGAATTTATTTAATAGGCTTTTGATGTTTGGAACCTAGTTCTTTACCTTATTGCTATCATTATGAAAACTGAACTCAATCTCTGTATCTCTAAAGGTTCTTCTGCGTAGCTAATATGTATTTTTCTTCAACAAAACAGCTTGGAGTAAGGCAGAATTGATGTTCTACAGTTTTTCTTCTGCTTAAATGTTGTTTAACAAGGTTTTGTCCTTATCCCAGTTCTCTTCATGTTTTATCCCATTTCGACATGCTCCCTCATTCATGCCATGGCTTCAATTTCCACCCACCAATGGGGATAATCAAACCTATAACACCTTTCTGTCAGTGAATTGCATGTTGCTATGATGCTAAACAAATTTCAATAGCGCTTCCAGACCAAGGCAGACTAAGAAGGTGATCTATTTCCTAAAATCAGCCAATGAAAATCCTGCAGATAAGCAACCAGTCATGGGGATAGCACAGGACAGGACAGCATTTTGTTCTATCGTGTCTGCAGCTCCCATGAGTTGAAGCCAACTCAACAACAGTGAACAACAACAACGATTTCCCACTATAAGCTCCCTTTGCCTCCTGTATTCCCCATCTTGAAGAATGGTCCCTCTGTCTACTACTATTCCAATTCACCAGGCAGAATCATCCTGGACTGTTCTGTCTCCTCCCTCTTCTTCACTCCTTATGTAGAATTGGTCCACAAGTTCTGTCAACTCTACTTCCTTCTTAAATCTTTACTCTCTTTCAGTTCAAGACTACTTAAAAAAAAATAACAAAAACCAACTTGTGGAGAAAATAAATCTCCATAGTCACCAAACCCCTGAATCTCCCACCAGCCATTACCTGCACAGCTGTTCCTTCCATGGCCTTTATTTATATGAACGGTAAGTCTAATCTTCTAATTGCTCAGGACAAAAATCTTTAGGTCATCCTCAACTTTTTTCTCTCACACACCCAGTTGGGAAGTCATACCTTCAAAATATATCCAGAATCTGGCCATTTCTCATCCTCTCTCTCCTGTCCCTGTCTCTGTGATCCAAGCGAACATCATCTCCTCCCTGTAGTACTGCGTTTACCCCTAACTGCTTCCCCTGCTTCTACCCATGCCCTTGTATAGCATAGTCACCACTCCACAGCCAATCTGATCCTTGTGTAACATGAAACAGGGTTATATTTGGAAGATCAAGCTGCTTATTTTCTGACTTCTTCAATCTTACCCTTAGCCTGAGTGACATTTTGCCTTCTCTGGACTTACACCAAAGCATAAATTAAGATACAAAGAAACCATTCACCTAAGGGCTAGAGGATCAACTTTACTTATAGGACTAGCTTTCTTTTATCCCCTTAAAGATGAGACTGAGCCTGGGGAGTAAGAGGGCAACGGGGGTGGGGGAGGCGTGGGGTAGGGAGTTTGTGGCAACTGAAGATGAATGAGAAAGAGGAAGAGGAGGCAACTGCTCTGAAGTAGGAGTCCTGGGGACATAGTAGAAGTGACTCAGAGGAGGAGCTGCACTGAAGCCTGAATTTCCTCCCGACCTCACCAACTTACCACTCTCAGACAATCCACCACGCAGCGGTCTCGTAACACTGATGAGCAGGGGCCAGGGATGTGGACACTCTCTGTGGGTGGGGGCATGAAAGATGAATTGCATCCTGACCAAGATAGAACCCAGCTAAACCACTGAGGGATTTACCTGTGAGAAGGGACAGTGTGGGCCTACCTCTATGGATTATACATGTTGAGTACCAAGCATGTTGAGTAAGATCCCCTAATTCCTCTGCTCAAAATCCTCCAGTGGCTTCTCATTTTGCACAGAGCAAAAGCTCTGGTCTTTATTCTAGCCCAAGAGGTCCTCTGTGAACTTGTCTCTGGTAACCTTTCTGACTTATCTCTATGGGAGGGTCAGTCTGAGTATATAGCCTGCCGCCTTTCACTGTGACCCACGAAAGACCTTATGCTTCAGGCCAGATGTGTTGGCCTTGCTTCTAGGGTGAGATAAGAGTGTGCGTTGACTCCTTTTACTAGGGCATCTTGACCCAAAATCCATTGTATAGCAGCTGACGGCCTATCAGCACATTCTTCCCCTCTTACCCTGAGTACATGTCAATGTTCCTAGGAACTAAACATGTGCATTATGTAGTATCTGGCCAACCCCACTGGTGTATCTGTTCCCAGCAGGGAGGAAACAGGGTCCTTCTGCAGCACATGTGGGGTGTGTGCAAACCACCTGCTTGTGTCAGCTGTGGAGTGAAACCTGCAACTCATGGGGGACCAATGCCCACTATTGAAGTTGACCTTTCTCTGTCTCTTCTCCGTATTAGGAAAGTGTTTCTTCTCTATGTGAATAAAGCATTGTTCCATCCAATGCCTGTGTCTGGTGACCCCAAAATCTGCAAATTAAGGAGTGGGTTACTATCCTCTAGGTGACGGGATATCTCCCCTGGGGTGGTAATGGGTGTCTCTTGCCCAGTCATCTCCAATCACTCTCCATGGATCACTCTTCTCCAGCGTACTGAACTCTCTGGTGTTCCTCCAACCCACCAAGCTATATTTTTAAGGCTTTTCATATACAAATGTTTCCTGGAATGCTACTCCTCTAAGTCTTAAATGGGGCTCTGGTGGCACAGTGGTTAAGTGTTTGGCTGCTAACCAAAAGGTGCACAGTTTGAATCCACCAGCCACTCCTTGAAAATTCTATCGGGCAGTTTTATTCTATCCTATGGGGTCACTACTAGTCAGAATCGACTCAACAGCAACAGGCTTTAAGCCTTACATAGCTAACTCCCTCCTTTCCCCAGGCCTTTGCCCAAAAGTCACCTTCGTAGAGAGGCGTTACCTGACCACTGTATTTAAGACTGCAACCACGTGATGGTTACACAACTTGACTACTGCAACTGATATCAATAAGTTGTACAACACAGAAAAAAGGGCAAAAAGGCAAATAGAATGTTATATACAATTTTACAACAATAATAAAAAAAAATTTAAAAAGCTGCAGTTGTTGGTATTAGTTGTAGTTGCTGAGTGCTGTTGAATCGATTCCACTCATGGTGACTCTATGTACAACAGGATGCAATGTTGCGTGTTTCTGCACTGTCCTCATTGTTGTAGCCACTGTGTCAACCCATGTCACTAAGGGTCTTTCTCTTTTTTGCTGGCCCTCTGCTTTACCAAGCATGATATCCTTCTCCAGAGACTGATCCCACCTGATAACATGTCCAAAGTAGGAGAGACGAAGTCTCAAAATCCTCACTTCTAAGGAGCATTCTGGCTATATTTCTTCTAAGACAGATTTGTTCATTCTTCTGGCAGTCCATGGTATATTCAATATTCATAATTCAAATGCATCAATTCTTCTTCAGTCTTCATTATTCATAGTCCACCTTCCGCATGCATATGAGGTGATTGAAAATACCATGGCTTGGTTCAGCCACACCTTAATCCTCAAAGTGACATCTTTGCTTTTTAACGGTTTAAAGAGGTATTTTGCAGCAGATTTGCCTAATACAACATGTCATTTGATTTCTTGACTGCTGCTTCTATGGGAGTCGATTGTGGATCCAAGTAACATAAAATCCTTGACAACCACAGTCTTTTCTCTGCTTATCATGATGCTCTTTATTGGTCCAGTTGTGAGGATTTTTGCTTTTTTTATATTGAGGTGTAATCCATGCTGAAGGCTGTGGTCTTTGTGCTTCATTAGCAAGTGCTTCAAGTCCTCTTCACTTGTAGCAAACAAAGTTGTGTTATTTGCGTATCACAGGTTGTTAATGAGTCTTCCAACAATCCGGATGCCTCATTCTTCTTCATATAGTCCAGCTTCTTGGATTATATGCTCAGCGTACAGATTGAATTAGTATGGTGAAAGAATACAACCCTGGTGCACATTTTTCCTGATTTTAAACCATGCGGTATTCCCTTGAACAACTGCCTCTTTATCTATGTACAGGTTCCTCATGAGCACAATAAAGTGTTCTGGAATTCCCATTCTTCACAGTGTTATCCATAATTTGTTATGATTCACACAGTCGAATGCCTTTGCAAAGCAATAAAACACAAACATCTTTCTGGTATTCTCTGTTTCAGCCAAGATCCATCTGACATCAGTGATAATATCTCTTATTCCATGTCTTCTTCTGAATCCAGCTTGAATTTCTAGCAATTCACTGTCAATGTACTGCTGCAACTGTTTTTGAACTACCTTTAACAAAATTTTACTTGCGTGTGATATTAATGATAAAAAAAAAATTTTTTTTTTTTTTGATAGTGTTCTATAATTTCTGCATTCTGTTGGATCACCTTTCTTTGGAATGAGCACATATATGGATCTCTTCCAGTTGGTGGGCCAAATTTCTTGGCATAGATGAGTGAGCACTTTCATAGTTATTGAAATATCTCAATTGGTATTCTGTCAATTCCTGGAGCCTTGTTTTTCACCAATGCTTGTTCTTGTTCATATGTTACCTGTTGAAATGTTTGAATGTCGACCAATTCTTTATGGTGCAGTGACTCTGTGTATTCCTTCCATCTTCTTTTGATGCTTCCTGTGTTCTTCAGTATTTTGCCCATAGAATCCTTCAGTTTTGCAATTTGAGGCTTGAATTTTTTCTTCAGTTCTTTCAGCTTGAGAAATGCTGAGCATGTTCTTCTCTTTTGGCTGTCTAACTCCAGGTCTTTGCACATTTCATTATAATACTTTACTTTGTCTTCGAAAGCCACCCTTTGAAATGTTCTCTTCAGCTCTTTTACTTCATCATTTCATCCTTTTGCTTTAGCTACTCTACATTCAAGAGCAAGTTTAAGAGTCTCTTTTGATATCCATTTTGGTCTTTTTTGTTTTCTTTCCTGTCTTTTCAATGATCTTTTGCTTTCTTCATGTATAATGTCCTTGATGTCATTCCACAACTCATTCTTCAGTCATTCGTGCTCAATGCATCAAATCTACTCTTTAGACGGTCTGTAAATTCAGGTGGGATATACTCAAGGTTGTGCTTTGTCTCTCATGGACTTGTTTTAATTTTCTTCACTTTCAACTTGAATTTCCATATGAGCAGTTGATGGCCTATTCCACAGTAGGCCCCTGGCTTTGTTCTGACTGATGATATTGAGCTTCTCTATCATCTCTTTCCACAGATGTTCTGGATTTGATTCCAGTGTATCCCATTCAGAGAAGTTCATGTGCACAGTTGCCATTTATGTTGTTGAAAAAAGGTATTTGCAATGATTAAATTGTTTGTCTAGAAGAATTTTATCATGCAATCTCCCACATTGTTTTTGTCACTAAGGCCATATTTTCCAACAACTGATCCTTCTTTGTTTCCAATTTTTGTATTCCAATCATCAGTAATTATCAATGCATCTTTATTACATGTTTGATCAATTTCAGATTGCAGAAATCAGTAAACATTTTCAATTTCTTCATCTTTGGTTTTAGTGGTTGGTTTGTAAATTTGGATAATAGTCATGAGTTGAATTGTGTCCCCCTAAAGTATCTGTCTTTTTTTTTTTTTTAAAGTATCTGTCACCTTGGCTAGGTCATGATTCCCAGTATTGTATGATTGTCCATCATTTTGTCATCTGATGTGATTTCCCTATGTGCTGTAAATCCTATCTCTATGATGTTGATGAGCTGGAATTAGTGGCAGTTATGTAAGCTTAATATACAAGATTAACCTACCATTTAAGCCAATCTTTTTTGAGATATAAAAGAGAACAGTGAGCAAAAAGACAGGGAAATCAGAGTTTGTCCTTTGGACCCAGGGTTCCTGCACAGAGAGGCTCCTAGACCAAGGGAAGATTGATGACAAGGTCTTTCCTCCAGAGCTGACAGAGAAAGCTTTCCCCTGGAGCTGCTGCCGTGAATTTGGGCTTGTACCCTGCTAGACTGTGAGAGAATTAATTTCTCTTTGTTGAAGCCATCCACATGTGGTATTTTTGTTATGGCAGCACTAGATGGCTAACTGGTCTTCCTTGTACATAAATGGATATTATCTATCACCGACAAAGTTATACTTCAGGATAGATCTTGAAATCTTCTTTCTGATGATGAACGAGACCCCATTTCTCTCCAATTTGGCATTCTCAGCATAGTATACCACATGATTGTCCAGTTCAAAATGGCCAATACCTGTCCATTTCAGCTTACTAATGTCTAGGATATCAATGTTCAAGCTTTCAATTTAATGTTTGACAACTTCCAATTTTTCCTGATTCATACTTCGTACATTTCACATTCTGATTATAATGGATATTTGCAGCTGTTTCTTCTCATTTTGAGTCTGTCAATTTGTTGTACTTTTGTGGCTTGCTGTTGCTGTGATGCTGGAATTTATGCCACCGGTATTTTGAATACTAGCAGGGTCAACCATGGGGACATGTTTCAATAGAGCTTTCAGACTAAGACAAGGAGGAAGAAACTGACTACCTATTTCTGAAGAGAAGCAGCCAGTGAAAACCTTACAGGAAGCAGCAGAACATTGTCTGATATAGTGCTGGAAGATGAATCCCTCAGGCTGAAAGGCACTCAGAATGCAACTGAGGAAGAGCTACCTCCTACAGTAGAGTTGATCTTAATAACATGTATGGAATAAAGCTTTCAGGACCTTCTTTGCTGTTGTGGCATGACTCAAAATGAGAAGAAACAGTTGTTGACACTGTTGTTGTTATGTGCCATTGAGTTGGTTCTGACTTATAGCAACCCTATGTACAAAGGGACAAAGCACTGCCCAGTCCTGTGCCATCCTCACAATTGCTGCTATGTTTGAGTCCACTGTTGCAGCCACTGTGTCAGTCCATCTAATTGAGGGTCTTCCTCTTTTTCAATGACTCTCTGATTTACCAAGCATGATGTTCTTCTCCAGAAACTGGTTCCTTCTCATAACATGTCCAAACTATGTGAGACAAAATCTCACCATTCTCTTCACTTCTAAGGAACATTCTGGCTGTACTTCTTCCAGGACAGATTTGTTGGTTCTTCTGGCACTCCATGATATCTGTAAACACCTCATGGGATTAGTATCTGTAAACACCTCCTGGGATTAGTTTTCTTGGTTCATTGATTTAGGGTCTTGGTTTTTTGCACGCAGCCACCCAATATACAATTGATTTCTTTTTACCTGGAGCAATAGAGGAAAAGGAGACCCAGGAATTGGAGGTGGAAATGGGCTGCAGGTCTACTTGCCTCCTTGAACTACAACTTCCTTTGCCATGATACCAGAAGAAAGGAATGGTGCCTGGCTACCCTTGCTGGATGTTTTGACCAAGGACCCAATAGATGAATCTTGATCAAAAGCAGGAAAAATGTGGAACTGAGCTTCAAATTCTTATGAAAACCAGACTCATGGATACATTGACCTGGAGGAACCCCAAAATTTATTATTTGGAAAAAACTTTTAAACCTTGAACAGAAATTATCCCATGAAGTGATCTTTTCACTAAACTACAGATTAGCTCAATTAATAAAGAATGCCTTGAGCATTTTGCTCTTTCAAAGAATTATCTATATGAGACCAAGTTGACCACAGTTACTATAAAGCATAGATAAGAACTTTAATGAGAAGAGAGTCTAAGTTAATGGTCATACAAAAATATGGGTGGAGGTGGTGAGAATGGTGACACAATGTGAAGTATGTAACTATTGTCGTTGAAATGTACATGAAAAACTGTTGAAGGGGTATATGTTTTGTTGTGTATACTTTCATCAAAAATTAAAAAAAAAAAAAATTACAACTGCACCACTCACTCCTGATCCCTGTTACTCAGATTTTCTGCCCAGCACTTCTCACACTGATACATTGTCTTCGTCTTGGTTCTCTAGAGGAGCAAAACCAGTCAAGAGTATATTAATAGAGGGAGAGAAATTTACTACAAGAAAATGGCTCATGCAATTGTGGGAGTGACAAGTCCCAAATCCTTGGGTCAGATGACAGGCTGATGACCTCTGCTGACTCAGGTACTTAGAGGGGCTGCAGGTAAGGCAACAGGTTGGATACCTCTACTGGCTTATGTCCCAAGAGTGGGAGGTCAGACACCGAGAAGATTATAGGACAGAGCAAGAGAATGAGTTTTGCTGGAACATCCATTCATATACTGGTGCAGACCACACCCCCAAAGAAATTCCCCCTCCAAATGATTGGCAGCTCACATCAGATCACAAAATAGGAGCTGACTACATAAAAAACCCATTGCTGTTAAGTCAATAGCCAAGCTGGCAGATAACATCAGCCATTACATATATTATGAAAGTACCTATTTTGTTAAAATTCTGTCCTCACTAGAATTTAAGCTCAATGAGGGAAGGTCTTTTTCTGTTATGTTCCGTACTATATTTCCAACACCTAGACCAGTGCCTAACACTTAGTATATGCTCAATAAAATATTTGCTAAATTAAAGAAAAAAATGAAAAATGTCACTTTACGTCTTTCATGTGCTGTTGTTATAACCTCTGTTATGTATCTCTTTAACTCTATGCTTTCCCACTCCCCAAAGCATTCTCCATATCTTCCTACGTAAATGCAGGATACAGTCCAATTCCTGCTATGATCTGAACTGGGTTAAAGTCCTGCCCTTCTCTGTTGTCACTCATACACTTCTCTTACGTTCCAGCCACACTGAGCAGCTTGCTGCACCCCAGCATGTCATTCTACACTCTCTTTTCACTGCTGGAGAGGCCTGTCGCCCTATTGCCAACCTGCTAGCTCTTTCTCATCATTTAAGGTGAGCATTTACTGCCGTTTTCTCTAGGAAACCTTCCCTGGAATCCTTAAGGCTAAGAAAGCATTCTATACCAATAATTGTGAAGGTGTTTATATTATATACAAGTAACCATAAGTAGGAGTCCGTTGATGGCAATTGATACATAATAATAAGTACTCTATATTTTTATTCATCTTTATATACTGAGTACTTAGCACATTACCTGGCATGTAGTTGGTGCTCAACAAATCTTGAGACACTTGTGGTGAATTTCACCTCCTGTACTTTCATAAAGCACTGCTATAATGTCTCTGCAAACCTTTATTATAATAATTATCAGATTTGTCCACTTCCCTCACTAGGTTATGAGCTACTCAAGGAAATGTATGCCTTAATCATTTTTGGATCTTTTAGATACCCATTGTGATTGTTAAGATTGTGTGTCAACTTGGCTGGGACATGATTCTCAGTGTTTTGGTGGAAGTTGTATAATGTAATCACTCCCCTGTTGAAATTTGATATGTGATCACCCCCATGATGGAATCTGCTGAGTGGTGCTGGTAGGGGTGGGGCCTGTGATGGCTCACCACTCCCTCAATCTTCATCTTTCCGCCTTCTGCTTACTTCCTTCCTGCTCGCCTTTCAAAGGCTGTTGGCTTGTTCTGGATCTAACAGCTGTCCCTTTTTCTTTTTTAAATTTTTATTGTGCTTTAAGTGGAAGTTTACAAATCAAGTCAGTCTCTCGTACAAAAATTTATATACACCTTGCTATACGTAATTGCTCTACCCCTAATGAGACAGTCCTCTCCTTCCCTCCACTCTCTGTTTTCGAGTCCATTCCGCCAGCTTCTAACCCTCTCTGCCCTCTCATCTCCCTCCCCTCCAGATAGGAGATGCCAATATAATCTCAAGTGTCTACTTGATCCAAGAAGCTCATTCTTCACCGGCATCTTTTTCTATCCCATTGCCCAGTCCAATCCCTGTCTGAAGACTTGGCTTCGGGAATGGTTCCTGCCCTGGGCTAACAGAAGATCTGGGGGCCATGACAGCCAGGGTCTTTCTAGTCTCAGTCAGACCATTAAGTCTGGTCTTTTTAAGAGAATTTGGGGTCTGCATCCCACTGCTCTCCTGCTCCCTCAGGGGTTCTATGTTGTGGTCCCTGTCAGGGCAGTCATTGGTTGTAGCTGGACACCATCTATCTAGTTCTTCTGGTCTCAGGCTGATGCAGTCTCTGGTTTATGTGGCTGTTTCTGTATCTTGGGCTCCTAATTATCTTGTGTCTTTGGTGTTCTTCATTCTTCTTTGCTCCAGCTGGGTTGAGAGCAATTGAAGAATCTTAGATGGCCACTTGCTAGCGTTTGAGACCCTAGACTCCACTCTCCAAAGTGAGATGCAGAATGTTTTCTGAATAGATTCTATTATGTAATTGAATTAGGTGTCCCCTGAAACCATGGTCCCCAAACCCCCGTCCCTGCTACGCTGGCCTTCAAAGCATTCAGATTATTCAGGAAACTTCTTTGCTTTTGGTTTAGTCCAGTTGTACTGACCTTCCCAGTACTTTGTGTTGTCTTTCCCTTCACCTAAAGTAGTTCTTATCTACTATCTACTTAGTGAATACCCCTCTCCCACCCTCCCTCCCTCCCCCTTCTTGTAACCATCAAAGAATATTTTCTTCTCTGTTTAAACTATTTCTCGAGTTCTTGTAATAGTGCTCTTATACAATATTTGCACTTTTGTAACTGACTAATTTCACTCAGCATAATGCCTTCCAGATTCCTCCATGTTATGAAATGTTTCACAGATTCATCACTGTTCTTTATCAATGCGTAGTATTCCATCGTATGAATATACCACTAATTTATTTATGCATTCATCTGTTGGTGGGCACCCTGGTTGCTTCCATCTTTTTGCTATTGTAAACAGTGCTGCAATGAACATGGGTGTTCATATTCCAAGGAGTGGGATTGCTGGATAGTGTGGTAGTTCTATTTCTAGCTTTTCAAGGAAGCACTAAATCGATTTCCAAAGTGGTTTTACCATTTTACATTCCCACCAGCAGTGTAAAAGTGTAAAAGTGTTCCAGTCCCTCCACAACCTCTCCAACACTTATTATTTTGTGTTTTTTTGGATTAATGCCAGCCTTGTTGGAGTGAGGTGGAATCTCATTGTAGTTTTTGATTTGCATTTCTCTAACGGCTAATGATCGTGAGCATTTCCTCATATATCTGTTAGCTATCTGAATGTCTTCTTTAGTGAAGTGTCTGTTCATATCTTTTGCCCATCTTTTAATTGGGTTATTTGTCTTTTTGTAGTTGCATTTTTGCTGTACCATGTAGATTTTAGAAAACAGGTGCTGATCAGAAATGTCATAGCTAAAAACTTTTTCCCAGTCTGTAGGTAATCTGGTTACTCTTTGGTGAAGTCTTTGGATGAGCATAGGTGTTTGATTTTTAGGAGCTC
This sequence comes from Loxodonta africana, assembly GCF_030014295.1. Classification (NCBI taxonomy): domain Eukaryota; kingdom Metazoa; phylum Chordata; class Mammalia; order Proboscidea; family Elephantidae; genus Loxodonta; species Loxodonta africana. Next base: position 77,865,314 of record NC_087358.1, on the reverse strand, counting down.
TCAATTATCTAGTTTTTCTTCTGCATTGTTAGTAATGTTTTGTATACTTTTTATGCCATGTATTAGGGCTCCTAATGTTGTCCATATTTTTTCTTCCATGATCTTTATCATTTTAGACTTTATATTTAGGTCTTTGATCCATTTTGAGTTTGTTTTTGTGCATGGTGTGAGGTATGGGTCTTATTTCAATTGTTTTGCAGATGGATATCCAGTTTTGCCTGCACCATTTGTTAAAAAGGCTGTCTTTTCCCTGTCTAACTGATTTGGGGCCTTTGTCAAATATCAACTGCTTATATGTGGATGAATTTATGTCTGGATTCTCAATTCTGTTCCATTGGCCTATGTACCTGTCGTTGTACCAGTACCAGGCTGTTTTGACTACTGTGACTGTACAATAGGTTCTAAAATAAGGTAGAGTGAGGCCTCCCACTTTGTTCTTTTTCGGTAATACTTTACTTACCCGGGCCTCTTTCCCTTTAATATGAAGTTGGTGATTTGTTTCTCCATCTCACTAAAATTGTCATTGGAATTTGGATCAGAATTGCATTAAATGTATAGATTGCTTTTGGTAGAATAGACATTTTTATAATGTTAAGTCTTCCTATCCACGAGCAAGGTATGTTTTTCCACTTATGTAGGTCTCTTTTGGTTTCTTGCAGTAGTGTCTTGTAGTTTTCTTTGTATATGTCTTTTACATCTCTGGTGAGACTTATTCCTAAGTATTTTATCTCCTTGGGGGCTACTGTAAATGACATTGATTTGGTGATTTCCTCTTTGAATTTTTTTGTTGATGTAGAGGAATCCAACGGATTTTTGTATGTATATTTTGTATCCTGACACTCTGCTGAACTCTTCTATTAAATTCAGTAGTTTTCTTGAGGATTCCTTAGGGTTTTCGGTGTAAGATCATGTCATCTGCAAATAGAGATACTTTTACTTCTTCCTTGCCAATCTGGATACCCTTTATTTCTTTATCTAGCCTAATTGCTCTGGCTAGGACCTCCAGCACAACGTTAAATATGAGTGGTGATAAACGGCAACCTTGTCTGGTTCCCACTCTCTCCATTTAGAGTGATGTTGGCTGTTGGCTTTGTATAAATGCCCTTTATTATGTGGAGGAATTTTCCTTCAATTCCTATTTTGCTGAGAGTTTTTATCATGAATGGGTGTCGAACTTAGTCAAATGCCTTTTCTGCCTCAATTGATAAAATCATGTGTTTCTTGTTTTTTGTTTTATTTATATGATGGATTACATTAATTGTTTTTCTAATGTTGAACCGTCACTGCATACCTGGTATGAATCCCACTTGGTCATGGTGATTTATTTTTTTGATATGTTGTTGAATTCTATTGACCAGAATTTTCTTGAGGATTTTTGCATCTAAGTTCATGAGGGATATAGGTCTGTAATTTTCTTTTTTTTATGGTGTCTTTACCTGGTTTTGGTATCAGGAATATGCTGGCTTCATAGAATGAGTTTGGAAGTATTCCGTCCTTTTCTATGCTCTGAAATACCTTTAGTAGTAGTAGTGTTAGCTCTTCTCTGAAAGTTTGGTAGAACTCTGCAGTGAAGCCATCCAGACCAGGGCTTGTTGTTGTTAGTTTTTTTTTTTATTACCTTTTCAATCTCTTGTTTTGGGTCTATTTAATTGTTCTACCTCTGTTTGTGTTAGTTTAAGCAGGTAGTGTGTTTCTAAGAATTCATCCATGTCTTCCAGGTTTTCAAATTTTTTAGAGCACTATTTTTTCATAGTAATCTGATATGATTCTTTTAATTTCAGTTGGGTCTGTTGTAATATCAGCCATTTCACTTCTTATTCCAGTTATTTGCTTCCTCTTCTGTGTTTCTCTTGTTAGTTTGGCCAATGGTTTATCAATTTTGTTGATTTTTTCAAAGAACCAACTTTTGGTCTTGTTAATTCTTTCTATTGTTTTTCTGTTTTCTATTTCATTTAGTTCTGCTCTAATTTTTATTATTTGCTTTCTTTTTGTGCCTCAGCGTTTCTTTTGTTGCTCTCTATTTGTTCAAGTCGTAGGGATAATTCTTTGATTTTGGCCCTTTCTCCTTTTGGATGCGTGCATTTACAGATATAAATTGACCTCTGAACACTGCTTTCACTGTGCCCCAAAGGTTCTGATAGGAAGCGTTTTCATTCTCATTGGATTCTATGAATTTCTTTATTCCATCCTTAATATCTTCTATAATCTAGTCTTTTTTGAGCAGGGTATTGTTCAGTTTCTAAGTGTTTGTTTTCTTTTCCCTGCTTTTTCTCTTATTGATTTCTACTCTTATGGCCTTATGGGCAGAGAAAATTCTTTGTAATATTTCAATGTTTTGGATTCTGCTAAGGCTTGCCTTATGACCTAATATGTGGTCTGTTCTAGAGAATGTTCCATGTGCACTAGAAAAGAAAGTATACTTGACTGTTATTGGGTGGTGTATATGTCTGTAAGATCAAGTTGGTTGATTATGGCCTTTAGATCTTCCGTGTCTTTATTGCACTTCTTTCTGGCTGTCCTATCCTTCACCGAAAGTGGTGTGTTGAAGTCTCCTGTGATTATTGTGGAGTTGTGTATCTCACTTTTCCATGCTGATAGAGTTTTTTTAATTTATCTTGCAGCCCTGTCACTGAGTGAATAAATATTTAATATGGTTATATCCTTCTGGTATATTGTCCCTTTAATCATTATATAGTGTCCTGCCTTATCCTTTATGATGGATTTAAGTTTAAAGTCTATTTTGCCAGAAATTAATATTGCCACTCCTGCTCTTTTTTGATTGTTGTTTGCTTGATATATTTTTTCCATCCTTTGAGTTTTACTTTGTTTGTGTTTCTAAGTTTAAATTGTGTCTCTTGTAGGCAGCATATAGACATCTCATGTTTTTTAGTCCATTCTGCCACTTTCTGTCTCTTTATTGGTGCATTTAATCCATTTATATTGAGCATAATTATGGATAGGTGTGAATTCAGTGGTATTATTTTGATATGTTTTTTTGTGTGTTGTTGACTGTTTCTTTTTCCCCCTTATTTTTTTGTCCTGAGTAGATTATCTCTATATATTGTCTTTTACTCGTATTCGTTGTTGATTTTGTTTCTGCTGGGTCTCTATTTTTTTCTTTTCTTTTATTTCGATGTGTAGGATAGTTTGTCTCCTTTGTGGTTACCTTATTATTTACCCCTATTTTTCTAAATTTCATCCTAACTTTTATTTCTTTGTATTGCCTTGTCTTCCTCTCCACCTGAAAGATCTGTGACTACATTTCTTAGTCCCTCTTTATTGTTTTAATGTTGTCTTCTTTTACATAATAACATCACTGTTTCCCTGTTTTGAGTGTTTTTTATCTTGATTCATTTTTATGATATCCCTGTGTGGGTGGGTTGCCATTTGATTGCTCTGCCCAGTGTTCTAGTCTTGGGTTGAGATCTGATATTATTCATTTTCTAACCAAAGAGCTCCCTTTAGTATTTCTTGTAGTTTTAGTTTGGTTTTTACAAATTCCCTAAACTTCTGTTCATCTGGAAATGTCCTAATTTCACCTTCATATTTGAGAGACAGTTTTGCAATTTTTTCCCTTCAATTTTTTGTATAAATCATCCCATTGCCTTCTTGCCTGCATGATTTCTGCCGAGTAAACCGATCTTATTCTTATTGACTCTCCTTTGTAGGTGACTTTTCCTTTATTCCTAGCTGCTCTTAAAATTCTCTCTTTATCTTTGTTTTTGGCAAGTTTGATTATAATATGTCTTGGTGACTTTCTTTTAACATCTACCTGATGTGGAATTCAATGAGCATCTTGAATAGATATCTTCTCATCTTTCACGATACCAGGGAAGTTTTCTGCCAACAAATCTTCAACAATTCTCTCTGTATTTTCTGTTATCCCTCCCTGTTCTGGTACTCCAATCACTTGTAGGTTATTTCTCTTGGTAGAGTCCCACACGATTCTTAAGTTTTCTTCATTTTTTTAAAATTCTTTTATCTGATTTTTGTTTGAATATATTGATGTGAAATGCTTTATCTTCAAGTTCAGAAATTCTGCCTTCCACTTGCTCAATTCTGCTCCTCTTTCTATTGAGTTGTCTAATTCTGTAATTTTATTGTTAATCTTCTGAATTTCTGATTGCTGTCTGTCTATGGATTTTTCCAGCTTATTAAATTTTTCATTTTTTTCCTGAATAACCTTTTTAATTTCTTCAACTGCTTTATCTGTGTGTTCCTTGGCTTGTTCTGCATACTTCCTGATTTCCTTCCTGCTGTCTTGAAGGGTTCTTTATATTAATCTTTAGTATTCTGCCTCTGGTAATTCCAGGAATGCACTTTCATCTAGAAGATTCCTTGATTCTTTGTTTTGAGATCTTTTTGAGGCAATCATGGTCTGTTTCTTTATGTGACTTGAAATTGGGTCTTGTCTCCAAGCCATCTATATGTTATTCTATTAGTTTATTTTATGTTTCACTACTATATCATAGCTTCTTGCTTTGTTTTGTTTTGATATGCCCAAATGGGTTGCTTTAGTGAGCTATCTTGATTATTTTCACCCTTGGAGCTCTCATGTCCTGTTCCCAAATGGCTGGAGCTGTTATCAGGTATATTAATCTAGGAGCCCATTCACTTTTCTTGTATGAATTCAGCTCAGGTGTCCAGGTAGCTGATCATCAAGTGTGTGGTACAGGCTCTGTCCTACAGTCTTAGAGGGGCAGGAGTGATTGGTGTAGGTACTGGTATCTGGTTGCGGCAGGGGATCACATTCTGAACAAGGCAGGGAGCTGAGAATCGTCCCCCAGGTGTCTCTGAGGAATGTGTGTCCATCTTTCCTGGAGCATACAGGTGGGTGTGTTCTGCAGCTGGACTATGGGCATCCAATGTTTTTGGTTGTAAGGACTGGGAGGTATCCTTGGAACCCTGTCGCGGGTGGCTGGGTGACCTGAGCAGAGCCACTAGTTCTTGGGTCCCTGATGTGGGTAGGTGAGAACACTGTTTAATAGGCAAAGCCACGTCAGACATCAAATACCCACCACTCCACCACACAAATAAAACAGTTGTAGTCTGCCAACAAGGCCCTATTCTCCTGAAACAGGACCACACAAGTCCATGCAGAGGGAAAGGGCACTCAAAGTCTACAGTCCATTTATGCCTGGACAGGAGCTGCTTCTGTCCTGAGCTCCCCTGGTTAGTGGAGCTGGCAAATTATTTTTTCCCCCATTTGTGAATTTATTCATTCTCCAGGGTCTGGAGGATGGCTCTAGGCACTCAGCAGGGCCAATCTCAGGCTCAGGGAAATCAACAGCCACTGAACCCAGCTTGGGGGTGGGAGGTGAGGTAAAATACGTACTTGGCTTTTTTGGAGAGTGCCGTTCTTCTCTGGCTCTGGAGGTGTGAGTAGGCTGTGTGGCTGGCTGCTTCCCCCTGAGGAAACCAAAGCCGAACACTAGTATCAGCCCACCACAGCCACTGCCAGGAATGGTGCTTGAGGAATCCTGGAATTCACGTCCAGTAACTGTTCTCTGCTTCTGAACTGTCTCTTCCTCCTCCTGCTCCTCAGTTCATTTTCTAAGCTTGCCTTTGATGTTCACGGCTCCTAGCTTGTCATGGATATAGTTGTTTCACTTGTTTTTTCAGGTCTTTGTTGTAAGAGTGCTTGCCAGAAGCATCTGTCTATTCCACCTTCTTGGCCCCACCTCCCAGCAGGTGTCTCTTGTCTGACCTCTGGTTCTTGGGACTTGAGATTGCAGCTTACCTGTCCATCTTGGGATTCACTGATCTTCATGGCCTGCAGGCAAGAGTCCTGATTCCTGACCTGCCTATCTTGAGTTCATCAGCCCCTGTAGCTACATGAATCAGGAGAAACCTTCCAGTCTTGCCTGCCAATCTTGGGGATTCCTTGACCTTCAGTGTCTGTGAGTGGGAGCCCTCTTCTCCGACATGCTCATCTTAGGTTCACCAGCTTCTGTGGCTCTGTGATTTGGGAAAGGTCTCTATCCTGATCCAAGGGCTTGGGACGTTCCAGCCCCTACAATCGTGTGAGCTGTTTCCTTGATATAAATCTCTTTCTATATATTCATATGCTCTTACTGGTTTTCCTTCTCTAGAGAACCCAGCCTAAGACACCCGTAATAGTGTTCAGAAAATAATTGCCAAATGAAAAAAGGTACACATGATCTTGGAGTGCATCTATAAGTATGACTTTACTGCTGACTCATCTGAATTAGCTGCTTCAGGCTACTATTGAGAGCCATGGTTAGGAATCTCCTTGAAAACACATATAACATTTGTTCTACAAATTATTACTTTGTCTTGACTGTGCTTTTCAACTGCTTAGCAGATGACACAAATAAGGCCAAGGTCAGTCAGCCTGTCATAGTAGAAAGTCACAAATTGCATCCTTGGCCACAACCAGTCATCTCATGAGAATGCAACTGAATAACTCCATTGCTGGAAAATCAACCCCAAGCCCATTTCTTCCTAAGAAGAGTTATCTAAGTCCCAATTTTATAAATTAAATGTAGATATTGTTACAACACACTTTCAATTACTTTCCTGTAATTGGCTATTAACATTGTTTTTTCTTCTTTACCGACTCACAAGGTAATGAATATTCTTCAGTTATGTAGCCCCAGATACTTAATTTTTATAATGAATTATGTTTGCAAGAATCCTAACTGGTTTATTTTGTACTTTTTGGAAAGAATAAGGAATTCCTGTAAAAGCATTTTTAATTTTTCTGCAGAAAAAATTCACCTGGACCAGTTTTACCCTGATGGAGGAAAACAGTTGGCACATCCATTTATATTTAGAGCTCTTGGTTTCATACCTTTACAGCCAGCACATGTCCGTGTGTCTGTGGCAGAATATGCCAGGCAGCTGCATTCACAACACATGTTTTCTTGGACTGTTGCCCATACAGAGGGTACAGCAGATTATAAATTTGGAACTGGAAAGACCTGAGTCAAGTTGTGACCTCCTGATGGCTTATGTGATTCTTTAAGGGCTTGGAGAGTCAATTTCATAGTCAGAAAGAGGACGCTCTGAGGACTAATTTACAACAGGCCAGGGAAGAGTGATTGTCTAGCCCTTCCACATGAAGTTACTTACAAAGAATCCACTCAAAATTCTGGGTGTCTTGCCTTCTTAGTTTCTGCACTGGTTTATTCTTAAATAAAGAATAAGGAAGAGAAAAATATGTTAGTGGTTGTGTCCCAGGATGTCAAACTGAGCTGTGGTGTGGTCACATGGCAGAGAGGAGTCTTCAAAACAAAACAACAACAACAAAAATCCAGAAAAGGGAAAGGCTTGTTCCACTGGTTTCAGAACTCTATAATCTGAAATTATTGTAATGAAAAGAATCAAAACTCACACTGGTGGTGCAGGCTCACAAAACAGTGCTCTTCTCTCCAGCTCTCACTTCTTCATCGTCCTGTTATCCTCCTCTTGTGCTGTCCTGGGCATCCTCACCTCATGCGCTTGCTCTTTTGGTAGGAGCTGTTAGCTACCATTGAGTTGATCTCTGACTCATGGCGATTCCATGTACAATGGAACAAAATGCTACCCAGTCTTGCATCATTCCCATGACCAGCTTCAGACCAGGCCATTTGATCCATAGGGTTTTCATTAGCTGATTTTCAGAAGTAGATTACCAAGCCTTTCTTCCTATTCTATCTTAGTCTGGAAGCTCTTTTGAAACCTGTTCAGCATCGTGGCTATTCCAGAGTTAGTTGGTGATAAATCAAAATGTGCCATTACCAGAGCAATAAAATACTTACTGTTTTGACCTGGTAATATTACAGGTTTTCTCCAAGCAAACTTCTTTCAGGCTTCTCAGCAAGAAAGAAAACCACAAAGTCAACATGCTGCCCAGAGACAATATATCATGGAACTGACCCTTCCTCATGAGGAAAATTCCTATTTTCTTCCAAGGTCAAAATGGTCACTGTGGGCATTTGCCCCAGCTCTTCCAAGGGCTGAAGGGACAGGCAGCTTTGTGCTGGAAAGTCTGAAGGAATCTCATGGATTAGTGATGCTTGGCAAGTACCTGCTAGGATGCCAAACATTCTGGGAAGAGAGAGCCAATAAATCAAGCCAAGGTCTAAGATTGCCAAGAAAGACATGACTTACACACAGGAATTGGATGGAACAATGTTCGACACACCAAGGTTAACGTCAACAGCGATCATGGCCAGCAGGTCTCATTCTGCAGCTGATACAGGACTGGTGGTCTGCATGCACCCCTTTTCCATGTTTCAGTTGAAGGACTTCATTCCCTTTTTTCAGGGGACAGATATAGAAATGGGATTGGCCAAGCACCATATAACACACACACTTAGCTAAGCAGTACAAAGATGGTGTACCTAGAACAGGCGAGAGTTTCCCTGATAAAAAAGAAGAGACTAGGACAGAAGGAGGCTCAGTTATCAGCCTCCATTATCAGGTAATGTTCTGGGCCCAAGCCTTCTGTTGAGGTAGTACGGATAAAGGTCAGAAGGCAATGCAATGAACTGCTTTCCCACTTTCCCAGCACAATAAAATCCAAACTCTTTGGGTTAAATTAGCAGCTCAATCCAGGCAGATGATTATTCTCTTATATTTACTGTCACACCCTGTCACTGGTTCTTTCTGGCAAGCCATCTCACCAACTTGGTTGTTACAACACTCTAATGGCCAGTCAAGAAGGGGCAGTAAAATCTGTAGCTGAAGCTCACCTCTGCACATCTAGATCTTTTAAATGTTATTGTTATTATTATTGCACTGCATTTGATCCTTAAACAGTTAACCTAAATATCTATCAATGAAGAAGACTATTCATATACGATCCTCGATTAAGACGATTGTTCTGTTTTAACACAAAGTTCCAGTTCCAGTTGCTGTTGAGTCAATTCCAGCTCATGGTGACCCCATGTGTGTTAGAGTAGAACTGTGCTCCATAGGTTTTCAGTGGAAGATTTTTAAGAAGTAGATTGCCAGGCCTTTCTTCTGACGTGCCTCTGAGTGGATTCGAACATCCAACCTTTTGATGGCTAGCATCCATGAACAATTTTGATGTGTTTTTGAATTTTGTGACTTGCAGCATACTTTCCAGCTAAAATCCACTGCAGATCAAAATATCGTGCTCAACTAAAAGGGAGAAGAATGTACCTAAGTCCTAAATTCAAGCAAAATCGACAACAAAAGAAAATGGTTGTACATTTTCTTGAAGAAACTGATCAGTACAGGCCCAAAGTGCTGGCTGGTGATAGTGTTACTCATTAGCAGTAGTTCCAAAACAAGCAGACTGTGATATAATATTTCATTTCTACCTCCTTTCTGAATTCTCTAATTTTCTTCAAAAAGAGACCTTTTAAATGCATTATGAACTCATACACGCAAGTAAAATGTGATAGAAGCAGGTTGGCCAAGTATCCTGAGGTTCTCTCTCAACAAACAAGAAGACCATTGAGGAGAACTTTGATTAGTTATCAGGAAACACAACCAGAACCCAAAGGAAAATCAGGTTCAAGTTGCTCTGATGTAATTACTATTGCATATATTAAATCACGTACAAAAGCATTAAATATTTCAGCCAAGTCTGTTTTAAGTTGTTTTACCTCTTGAAAGACACTAATACAAAATGATTTTCTCAGGTAAATGAGATTTAGCTGTGTTGATGGGGAAAGCAGACACAGCAGCTGCAGGTTTAATTAAACGTTTGCCTAACCATATAAAAAGACAGTGATATATCTTCATAGCATCTGGCAGCTTCACCATCCTCTTGTCATTCTTTAATTAGCGTGCTGGTGAATTTAATAGAAAATGGCTTTAACTCAGGAGCAGATGGCTCTTCTGAGTGACAAGGGAAATGATAATTTCTGTCATGTTTACTTTGTGTGTAGCTTTCTAGTACAAGAAATCCCTTCGGAGCACTGGGCTGATGAGATCAGGGGTTGAGTTTAATATCTTCTGCAAACAACCAGTTTTAAACCTTCATCAATTGAAAGAACCTGACTCGAGAGTTTCCCAGAGATGATTTCCTTTTCTTTCTCTTTGTTAGTTTCTCATACTTAACGTGCATGAAGGCACTCTAAAACTGAGGTGCTTGGTATGATTGAAAATGACTAATGTAAGTCTGAATCAAAGTTCCATTTTTTAAAAAATTAAACTTTAGCTTGTCATAAGTCCTCCTTTCTGCCTTCCTAAGAATAGTCTGTGATTTATAGTCTTGTGATATGTTGGTTCTTGTAAAACTTTAACCACCTTCAGCAAACTATGGAGAGGGCAAGGGTGTGGTTTATGAAGAAATTTTTGTCAGAAAGTATACATAAGGATGGTCTCAGAAGAATGCTTGTGCAGCATGCCCCAGGAAGAATGTATATGTAGATATTTCAGAAAATTGCTTACTAAGTTAACTCCAGGAAGTCTATTATAGAAAATAGATTAGCTAACATTACAGGATTTTAACTTGTTATTGCCTTGTAACTACATGTAACCCCAAGCCCCCATGATTGTGGTCATGTACTGTCTTCCCCTTTTTACTGTATAAAAGCTCACCTCTCTCTCTCTAATTTGGAGCACTTGGTAATCTCTACAGAGCTGCTGCCCAATTCATGAATTGTGTTATTCCTCAATAAAACTCTGTTGCTTTCACTTTCTTTTTTTTACTATACTTCAGATGAAGGTTTACAGAACAGTATAGCTTCTCATTAAACAATTAGTACACATATTGTTTGGTACTTTGGTTGCTAACCCCATAGCATGTCAACACTTTCCCCTTCTCTACCTTGGGCTCCCCCTTACCAGCTTTCCTGCCCCCTCCTGCCTTCCTGTCCTTGCCCCCAGACTGGTATGCCCATTTAGACTTATTTTTTTTTTATGGGCCTGTCTAATCTTTGGCTGAAAGGGTGAACCTCAGGAGTGGCTTCGAGCTATAAGGGTGTCTGGGGGCCATACTCTTGAAGTTTCTCTGCCAAGCCAGTAAGTTTTGTGTGTGTGTGTGTGTGTGTGTGTGTGTGTGTGAGTTAGAATTTTGTTTTACATTTTTCTCCAGCTCTGTCCAAGACTCTCTATGGTGATCTGTATCAGAACAGTCGGTCCTACCTCCTCCTTTCTGCCTTCCTAAGAATAGTCTGTGATTTAGAGTTTTGTGATATGTTGCTTCTTGTAAAACTTTAAGCACCTTCAGCAAACAATGGAGAGGGCAAGGGTGTGGTTTATGAAGAAATGTTTGTCAGGAAATGTATATAAGGACTGTCTCGGGAGAATGCTTGCACAGCATGCCCCAAGAATGGTGGTAGCTGGGCACCATCTAGTTGTGCTGGACTCAGTCTGGTGGAGGCTGTGGTAGTTGAGGTCCATTAGTCCTTTGGACTAATCCTTCCCTTGTGTCTTTGGTTTTCTTCATTCTCCCTTACCCCAGATGGGGTGAGAACAGTAGAGTATCTTAGATAGCCACTCACGAGCTTTTAAGACCACAGATGTTACTCACCAAAGTAGAATGTAGAACATTTTCTTTATACACTATGTTATACCTATTGAGCTAGATGTTCCCTGAGACCACGGTCCCCTCCTCACAGCCCTCAGCCCAGTAATTCAGTACCTCAGGGAGTTTGGATGTGTCTATGAAGCTTCCATGACCTTGCCTTGGTCAAGTGATGCTGGGTTCCCTAGTATTGCTTTCATTTTTAACAGAGTGTAAGTCCAGTGCTGCCATGAAATATGATGAGATTGTTGTTGTTGTTAGCTGCCATTCAGTCAGCCCCAACTTATGGTGACCCCATGTATCAAGTCTCTGTGGTCCATAGGGTTTTCACTGACAGATTTTGGAGAGATGATTGACAGGCCTTTCTTCTTAGCCCATCTTAGTCTGGAAGCTACATTGAAATCTGTTCAGCATAATAGCAACATGCAAGCCTTTACAGACAAATGGTTGGTGGCTGTACTTGAGGCACTTTGGCCAGGAATTGAAACCATGTCTCCCACATGGAAGGCAAGAATGCTACCACTGAACACCTCTCCTCCTAATGGCAAGATTAGCCTTTTATTATACGTTACTATAACACCTTTGAGGTAGCTTAAACTATGCCTGCTGGACCCAGTACAGGCTCTGAAACTATAACCATCATCATAGTTTTAAAATTTGGAAAACTTGAACCCCACCTCACTCTTAGTTTAGTTTAAGCAACTGTCTTGAGAGAAGAAAGAGGAAATGTTTTTGCTTTTTCATACGCGTTACTTTGAAATGTAAGTAAAGGATAAGGGACCACCCTAAAAAATAGGCAAAACGAGAACATTCCTAAGTGTTGGAAAACTTTGGTTCTTAGGGGTCTATCTTCAGAACCTTCTTTTGTATCTGAATGCTCTTCATGCTGGCTTCTGTGTTGGCTCAACACTCTTGTGCTGTAGCCATGTTACACTTAGGAAGCTTGACAGGAAAATGTCACTTGGCAAAGATCAGCTGAGTCAAAAAAAGAATTTGTTTGGACAAAATAAAATTTCTCCATTTCTCCATTTATTTTCAGACTTTTAAGCATAAATTGCAGACAAACTAGCCCAAACCAATCACGTACAATGAGCATGTGCTAATACCTGCCAGCTGTGATGTTAGGCGCTTGATTGAAAATATCACTTTAAATTCTCACAATGATCCTGTAAGGTTGGTAGAAATGGCCTCAAAGAGGTTATATGAGTGGCAGGACCAAGTTTTGGATGCAAGTGTGTCAGACTTCACTATTTGTTCTGTCTTCCCAGTGTTATACTGCTTTCAGACTCAGAGATTATTGCTTATCCATGGAACGGACATCTAACCATGTCCAAAGACACAGACCTTTGCTCTTGCCCCTTGAGGCACCCTCAATCTAGAGAAGAAGGGAGATGTTCAATCGTAACCCCAATATAATGCAGTGAGAACTACAGTAAAGATACGCATAATTATTTTGTGAGCCCAGAGGAGGAAACAGCCAATTTTTCCAGATATCACACCCAAATTACATTAGAATTTGATCTTAAAGAATGAGCAGGAATTCTTAAGAGGGAAAAGCTGAATCAGAGCTTATTACTAGCAGAAGGGAGTAGAAGTCTGAAAGAATTTAGAGTATTTCAGGAATGAAGGGCTGTTCCTTTTGATAATGGTGTATGGGCTTGGTAGAGGGTGGCTTGCTTATTTTAGGGACTGTAAATACGAAAGTCTACTGGTGTCAGAAGAGTAACGACAATGACTGAAGTGAACCAAGTTAATAACAGGGAGTGGTGCGGACTGCAGCAAACAGGTTTTATGCCCTGTAAAATGTAAAATGGTGCAGCTGCCTTGGAAAACAGTCTGGCAGTTCCTCGAACTATTAAACATAGAGTTACCATATGACCCAGCAGTTTCATTCCTAGTTATATACACAAGACAGATAAAAATATATGTTCACACAAAAATGTATACACAAATGTTTATGGCAACATTATTTATAATGGCCAAAAAGTGGAAGTAACCCAAATGTCCATTAACTGATGAATGGATAAACAAAGTGCGGTGTATTCATACAGTAGAATAAAAATTCCACTATAAAAAGGAATGTTGTTAGGTGAAGGGAATGACAACACACAATACAGGAGAGGTCAGCATAACTGGACTAAACCAAAAGCAAAGAAGTTTCCTGAATAAACTGAATGCTTCAAAGTCCAGCCTAGCAGGGGCAGGGGTTTGCGGACCATGCTCTCAGGGGATAGCTAGGTCAATAATAAAATCTATTCAGAAAACATTCTGCATCCCACTTTGAAGAGTGGTGTCTGGGGTCTTAAACGCCAGCAAGTGGCCATCTAAGATGCATCAATTGATCTCAACCCACCTGGAACATAGGAGAATGAAGAACATAAACCAGAGACTACATCAGCCTGAGACCAGAAGAACTAGACGGTGCCCGGCTACAACCGATGACTGCCCTGACAGGGAACACAACAGAGAACCCCTGAGGGAGCAGGAGAGCAGTGGGATGCAGACCTCAAATTTTCTTAAAAAGACCAGACTTAATGGTCTGATTGACTCGAGAAGGACGTCGGAGGTCATGGTCCCCAGGCCTTCCGTTAGCCCAAGACAGGAACCATTCCCAAAGCTAACTCTTCGGACAGGGATTGGACTGGACTATGGTACAAAAAATGATACTGGTGAAAAGTGAGTTTCTTGGATGAAGTAGACACATGAGACTATGTGGGCAGCTGCTGTCTGGAGGGGAGATGAGAGGGCAGAGGGGGCCAGAGGCTGACCAACTGGACACAAAAATAGAGAGTGGAGAGAAGGAGTGTGCTGTCTCATTAGAGGGAGGGCAACTAGGAGTACATAGCAAGGGGTACATAAATTTTTGTATGAGAGACTGACTTGATTTGTAAACTTTCACTTAAAGTACAATAAAATTTTTCTTTTTTTAAAAAAGAAATGATGTACTGATACATGCTACAACATGGATGAACCTTGAAAACATTATGCTGAGTAAAAGAAGCCATTTAAAAAAGCCACATATTATGATTCCATTTATATGAAATGTCCAGAATAAGTAACTCTATAGAGACAGAAATGAATTAGTGATTGTTTAGGTCTGCAGGGGTGAGGTGGGAAGGGGATTATAGATAGAAGGTCTGGAGTTTTTTAGAGATGATGAAAATGTCACAAAATTGACTGTGGTGATGGTGACATACTTATGAATATACTAAAAACCATTAAATTAGACACTTTACATGGGTGAACTGTATAGTAGGTAAATCATATCTCAAAAAAGCTGTTAAAAAAAAAGGTGGTATCTGCTACTCAGCTCTAGCTAATTGTAAAATCCAAAAAACTCAAATCCATTGCCATTGAGTTGATTCCAACTCTTGGCGACCTTATAGGACAGTGTAGAACTGCACCATAAGGTTTCTAATGAGTGGCTGGTGGATTCAAACTGCTGAACTTGTGGTTAGCAGCTGAGCTCTTAACCACTGCACCACCGGGCTAGCCAATTGTAACAGTGAAGAAGTACAGGTTCAGTATTGCCAGAGCTCTAATTTTTTCAAAAAATGTCAAGTATTCAGGTTTTCACAAAATCTTACATTCTTATTGATTCAGCAATTCCCCTTTTAGAAATTCATTGTGAAGTTATACTTCCATTATACAAAACAACTTAGTCAAAAGATCGCTAATTACAGCATGTTTGAAATAAAATATTGGAGATAAACTGGGTCCCATTCAAAGAGAATGGGTTCATTAAATTTTCTGAGTTTTTAAATAAATGTTTCTTACTTAAACAACATGTCTACAAAGTGGATTCAGCTCACAAGCTGCGATTTTGCAACTTAGATTTTAACTAGCTGAGTGTTTGGAGTCCCTGGGTAGTGCAAATGGTTGATGTGTTCAGCTACTAACTGAAAGGTTAGAGTTTCAAGTTCACCAGAGGTGCCTCAGAAGAAAGGCCTGCTGACCGACTTCTGAAGGTTCTTCTCCGACACACAAGGGGGCCGCTATGAATCAGAATCTACTCCATGGCAATTGAACGTTGCAGTGGGTTAAGGAGGCATAAAGGGGCACTGCTGCTGAAGGCTAGCTTGCTACTGGCTGGTCCCACCAACCCCAGTCATATTAAACAAGTTTTCTGCTGACAGGTTTGGGGAAATAAAGCATCATTTAAGGATGAGTACACCACCCTGGAAATTAATGTTCCTGTTACAGTTTGTTTTCTTCAGAGTTACCACCTTGGAGGCAGATTTAACTGGAAATGCATTCCCTTTGATGTTTCGAGCAGTTGTTTAACTTGCTAGTGTTAATAAAAGAAATTATTTAACTCCAGGAGGGAAAAGGCATAGACTGGTTTTTATTCAGTCAGTACAAAGAGATCCTGGGGGGTGGATTGTGAGTAAGAAGAGGGGTAGGAAAAAAAGAAAGACTATCCTAGGTAATAAAAAACTTGCCAGGCCAGGAACCTGGGTGCCCAAACAAAGCAACTCTTCTACTCCAGGATTTTCTCATTTCTACTGTGAAATCTAGAATCTGATCAGGACACATTTTATCAAAGAAGCTTTCCCAGTATATATTATCTTACTAATAGAATCCTGGGTGATAAAAAATGAACTATAAAAACAATGAAATAAGTGAAGGACGTATGTACTCTGAACACTCCAAAGGCCTGGGCATTTTTATTGGGAAAAAAAGATTTATATTAATTTTGAAAACCAAGTCAATCTGTCTCACAGCAACTTAGCCTGGTCCATAGCAAAAGAGATGTCTTGCATTACAAAAACCTTTTCAAGACTTCACTGGAAAAGATTTACAAATGTCCTTAAACATACAAAAAGCTCTATTTCATAATGACAGAAGTGCAAATGAAAACTACAGACTATATCATTTCTTCCTAGCATTTAGGCAAAAATTCAAATGGTTGGCAATACTCTGTGCAAGACCTTGGGAAAACAGCAGCTCACACATTACCGGTGGGAAGGCAAAATCGTGCACCACCGTGTAAGAGAATTTAGCGATAGCCAGCAACTCTACGTGTGCATTCACCCTTCGATGCACCAGTCCCCCGTCTAGGGATTTGTTGTGAAGATGTACCTCCCCAGCAGGAAACAATGTTCGCACAAGATCACTCAATGCAGCTTCCTCTGAAACGGCAAAACAGTGGAGAAAAACTAGGGTGCATTCAAAGAAATGGATAAACTACGATACAGCCGTGTGGTGGGTTACCACCGACCGCCGGTGAGCCGACCCTGGCTCGTGGCGATCCCGTGGGTTACCACCGACCGCCGGTGAGCCGACCCTGGCTCGTGGCGATCCCGTGGGTGACTACCGACCGCCGGTGAGCCGACCCTGGCTCGTGGCGATCCCGTGGGTGACCACCGACCGCCGGTGAGCCGACCCTGGCTCGTGGCGATCCCGTGGGTGACCACCGACCGCCGGTGAGCCGACCCTGGCTCGTGGCGATCCCGTGGGTGACCACCGACCGCCGGTGAGCCGACCCTGGCTCGTGGCGATCCCGTGGGTGACTACCGACCGCCGGTGAGCCGACCCTGGCTCGTGGCGATCCCGTGGGTGACTACCGACCGCCGGTGAGCCGACCCTGGCTCGTGGCGATCCCGTGGGTTACCACCGACCGCCGGTGAGCCGACCCTGGCTCGTGGCGATCCCGTGGGTGACTACCGACCGCCGGTGAGCCGACCCTGGCTCGTGGCGATCCCGTGGGTGACCACCGACCGCCGGTGAGCCGACCCTGGCTCGTGGCGATCCCGTGGGTGACCACCGACCGCCGGTGAGCCGACCCTGGCTCGTGGCGATCCCGTGGGTGACTACCGACCGCCGGTGAGCCGACTCTGGCTCGTGGCAATCCCATGTACGTCAGGGTGGGACTGTGCTCCACAGAGTTTCCTGTGGCTGATTTTTTGAAGTAGATCCCGGGCCTTTCTACAGAGGCACTTGTGTTCACCATTTGCACCACCCAGGGACTCCAGTGCTAAGGAAGATCTCTATGAGCTGGTATAGAGCAATTTTTAAAATAATTAAAAAAAAAAAAAGGCAAAATACAAAATAATACATAGGTTGCTACTTGTGTAAGAAATATAGGGGGTGCTTTTTTTTTATAATGTGTGCATATTATATATATATATATGTAAAATGAGAAGGTATTAAACATAATCAACACTTTCTTGAATTTAAACATAAGTTTTATTCTAAGCAGTTATTCTGTATCTATATAGGGAGGCTTCTTTGATTCCAGAAAGAGCAAATGGCTCTATGGGGCTTAAAGAGAAGAGGAGGGAGAAATACAGAAGCTCAACCACTGGCTAATCTTAACACAATTGATTGAACCCTGTCTTCCCCCTTTACTGAGATCAGCTGATATTGTTACCAGAAGCAGGTCCTGCCCGGTGGGGCTTTTTGTCAATAAAGACACACTGAGGTGAGGAGGGAGGAAGTGCATTTATTGCAAGCATACAGTCAAGGAGCAAGGAGGTGTATACTTCAAATCAAGCTCTCCAGACAAAGGGAGGCAGAATCTTTTATACTGTCCTTCACAAGTGAGTACATACAAATATCATGGACTACATTGGTTAAGACGAATTGCATTTTTCTCCCTAGTATGTACAGAAAATTGAAGATAAGTCCCTCCCTGGGTGGAGATCTTAATATTCAAGTAGGTCTTAATGAGGCTTAGGTTACTTTGGGACACTTTTGAGGCTAGTAAACTGGGTTTGACTGGTTTAAGTCAGGAACTGAGCCACACACAGCGCTGTCTATATTCCTTAACGTCTTGATGATAATGGACAGGAGCATCAGGTCTTGCTCGATAATGGCTGAGCAGTTGCTGGCTGTGCTGGCTATCAATATCAGGTTACTTCTGGCCTAGTTGCTGATAATTTGACTGTCCACCCCTTTTTTCACCAACATAAACAGTGACTATACACAAAGACTATACACATGGACCTTGCCAGATGGGCTACACAGGAATCAAATCAACTACATCTGTGGAAACAGATGATGGAGAAACTCAATATCATCAGTCAGAACAAGGCCAGAGGCTGACTGCGGAACAGACCATTGATTGCTCATATGCAAGCTCAAGTTGAAACTGAAGAAAATTAGAACGAGTCCATGAGAGCCACAATATGACCTTGAGTATATCCCACCTGAATTTAGAGACCATCTCAAGAATAGATTTGATGTGCTGAACACTAATGATAGAAGACCAGACAAGATGTGGCATGCATGATGTCAGAGACATCATACATGAAGAAAGCAAGAGGCCATTAAAAAACAGGAAAGAAAGAAAAGACCAAGATGGATGTCAGAAGAGACTCTGAAAGTCATTCTTGAAAGTCAAATAGCTAAAGTGAAAGGAAGAAATGATGAAGTAAAACAGCTGAACAGAAGGCTTCAAAAGGCAGCTCCAGAAGACAAAGTGAAGTTTTATAATGACATGTGCAAAGACCTGGAGATAGAAAACCAAAAGGGATAAACATACTCAGCATTTCTCAAGCTGAAAGAATTGAAGGAAAAATTCAAGCCTTGAGTTGCAATATTGAAGCATTCTATGGGGGAAAATATTAAACGATGCAGGAAGGATTAAATGAAGATGGAAGAGATATACAAAGTCACTATGCCAAAAAGAATTGGTTGACATTCAACAATTCCAGGAGGTAGCATATGATCAGGAACTGATGGTACTGATGGAAGAAGTCCAAGCTGCTCTGAAGGCATTGGCAAAAAACGAGGCTCCAGGAATTGATGGCATGTCAGTTGAGATGATTCAACAAACAGATGCAGTGGTGGAAGTCTCAGTTGTTTATGCCAAGAAATTCGGAAGATAGTTACCTGACCAAACAACTGGAAGAGATCCATATTTATGCCTATTCCCAAGAAAGGTGATCCAAGCGAATGCACAAGTTATTGAACAATATCATTAATATCTCATGCAAGTAAAATTTTTCTGAAGATCATTCAAAAACAGCTGCAGCAATATATTCACAGAGAACTGCCAGATATTCAAGCTGGATTCAGAAGAGCATGTGGAACCAGGGATATCATTGCTTATGTCAGATGGATCCTGGCTGAAAGCAGAGAATACCAGAAAGATGTCTACCTGTGTTTTATTGACTATGCAAAGGCATTCAACTGTGTGAATCATAACAAATTACAGATTACATTGTGAAGAATGGGAATTCCAGAACACTTAATAGTGCTTTTGAGGAACCTGTACATAGACCAAGAGGCAGTTGTTCAAACAGAACAAGGGGATACTGCATGGTGTAAAGTGAGTAAAAGTGTGCATCAGGTTTGTATGTCACATCTATTCAATCTGCACGCTTAGCAAATAATCTGAGAAACTGGACTGTTTGAGGAAGAGTGGGGCATCAGAATTGAAGGAAGACTCATTAACAACCTGCATTATGCAGATGACACAACCTTGTTTGTTGAAAATGAAGAAGTCCTAAAGCACTTACTGATGAAGATTGAAGACCACAGCCTTCAGTATGTATTACACCTCAACAAAAAGAAAACAAAAATCCTCACAACTGGACCGATAAACAACATCATGATAAATGGAGAAAAGATTGAAGTTGCCAAGAATTGCATTTTACTTGGATCCACAATCAACACCCATGGAAGCAGCTGTTAAGAAATCAAAAGACACATTAAGTTGGTGAAAGCTGCTGCAAAAGACCTCTTTAAAGTGTTGAAAAGCAAAGATATCACCTTGAAGACTAAGATACTGCTGCCCCAAGCCATGGTGTTTTCAATTGCCTCATATGCATGTGAAAGCTGCATGATGAATAAGGAAGATCAAAGAAGAATTGATGCCTTTGAATTATGGTGCTGGCAAAGAATGTTGAATATACCATGGACTGTCAAAAGAATGAACAAATCTGTCTGGAACAAGTACAACCAGAATGCTCCTTAGAAGCAAGGATGGCGAGACTATGTCTTACATACTTTGGACATGTTGTCAGGAGAGATCAGTCCCTGGAGAAGGACATGATGCTTGGTAAAGTAGAGGGTCAATAAAAAAGAAGAAGACCCTCAAGGAGATAGATTGACATAGTGGCTGCAACAATGGGCTCAAACATAACGATTGTGAGGATGGTGCATGACCGGGCAGTGTTTCCTCCTGTTGTACATAGGGTTGCTATGAGTCAGAATGAACTTGACGGCACCTAACAACAGCAACAATACCCACTTGGAGTGGTTACTAATCAAAAGGTTGGCAGTTCAAATCCACCAGCCACTCCTTGGAAACCCTATGGGGGCAGTTATACTCTGTCCTATAAGGTAGCTATGAGTTTGGTTACCCACATGCAACCAAGAGGCTTTTTGAGATTTAAACTAGGAGGTAATGGTTTGACAGCTACCCTTTTCTAGCAGGATAAGACAAATGTAAATCGCTATAGAGCAGTTTCTGGCAGGCTTTTACAGTTTGGGTCAGGACTTTTATGATTAATATTTGGTTTTGTGGATAAGAAAAACCTTAAAATCAAAGTAAGATGTCTGTTATTAATTTTCTTATTCAACAAACGATAAACCAGACAAATAAAAATGGTTGGCTATGGGGAGTGGGTTCAAAATCATTCCAGGGTACCAAATCCAAATACTATTCTTTCCTTGTTATCTTCCCTCCCCTAAATCCTCCCCTTCCTGGTCCACCTGTTTACCTACTTTGCAGTTGTGGACCTGTGCCTATTTTGGTATCCCATTAGTTTAGGCTTGGACAGTAACTACCTTTCCTTGGGAGAAGCCAAGTATTTAAGGACTGCCCTGCACCAGAGAGTCACTGAGACCGTATGACTCTTGACAAATGTCTAATCAGGGTTTCAAGTACCTCGCTGTAATTCCACTCTCATCTAAAATGTAAATAACTATTGGTCTTGTTTTAATAAGCCCAAAGATAAAGGAAGCTCCAAAACAGATTTTCTCTACTTTTGACACAAGGTGTCAAAAAAAAAAAAAAAATGCAAAATTATCAAATTTCATTAATGGAGGCATGATTTGTCTCTTACCTCTGCTGGATTACGAACGCTTCCTATGCTAATTACTAAAAGGAGTCTCAGGAGAAGTTCTGGTCTCACTGCCTGTTGTAGTGGATTGGAAGTGGAGGAGATTAGAAGTGGAAAGTCTGAAAAGTGGGAGGCTGAGATACAAATACAGAAACGATTCCAAGGACAGCAGAGAAAAAAAGAGGGAAGGTGGGATAGACAGCTCTGGGAGATACCCAGGTCCCTAGCTCTAGTGGCTGGGTGAGTAGTTGTGTTAGCATCTGGTGTCTTAGCTTCTTAGTGCTGCTATAACAATGGGTGACTTTAAAGAACACAAATTTAATTTCTCACAGTTCTGGAGGCTAAAAGCCCAAATCAGGATCTTGGCCATGTTGATTTCTTCCTTGTCAGTGTTGTTGTTGTTAGGTGAGGTAGATTCAGTTCTGACTCCTAAGGACTCTGTGTACAACAGAGCGAAACCCTGCCCAGTTCTACAGCATCCTCACAATCGTTGTTATGCTTGAGATCACTGTTGCAGCCACTGTGTCAATCCATCTCGTTGAGGGTCTTCCTCTCTTTCGCTGTCCCTCTACCTTACCAAGCATAGTGTCATTCTCCAGAGACTGGTCCCTCCTTCTTCGTCAGTAGCCCTGGGCATTCCTTGGTTCCTTGACTTGTAGATGATCCTCACATGGCACCTGTCTTCTCCTTGTGTGTCTATCTCTGTCTAATCTGCTCTTTTTATAATTCAAAAGTGATTAGATTTAGAATCCACCCTATTTGGGTATTATTTAATTAACATTATGAAGAAAAATGTATTTCCAAACAGGATTATATCCACAGGTATAAGGGTCAGGATTCCAACACATATTTTGGGGGGACACAATTTAATTTATAACATTTGGTATCTCTCTTATAGAAGGTGACCAAAGTACTAATGCCAAAAAGAACCACAAAACAGTAAAGCTGACTTGAAAAAAAAGAGAGAAATGATGCACTATTTTTAGTGAGTCTTTAGAATCCAGCTGATACAGAAAAATAAATTATGGCACATTCTTTTCATACGAAGGTAAAATATAAAACTTGGCTTTTGTGGGTGAGGTGGGGGTTGAGTGGATTCTAGGTTCAGCAGTATCACTTTTGACATCCAAAGATTTGAGAACCGACTGTTCCAGAGCATTAAGGGAAAATGGGGCTCCTATAACACGTGGAGTCCCTGGCTAGGACAAATGGTTAACATGCTCAGCTGCTAATTGAAATGCTAGAGATTGGAGTCCACCCAGAAGCACCTTGGAAGAAAGGCCTGATGATCTACTTCTGAAAAATCAGCCATCGAAAACTTTATGGAGCACAGTTCTGCTCTGACACCCATGGGATCACCCTGAGTCAGAGTCGACTTGAGGGAATTTTTTTTTAATGACATTATGGCTTCCGTACACAAGCGTTTTGTTTGATTTGGAAAATTGATAATAGAAAACATTGATGCTTAGAGAGCAGAGTGGAACTGATAGTACTAGGGAGGAAATGCCAAGCTTTACGGCATTGCTTAGCTGCCTGGTGGCCAGTGAGTGGGCGCATCCCACCAGAGGTGGGGTGAGTAACTTGTGGTTCCACATGAATGCAGAAACATACGCTTGGCTTTGAAGATCCAGGTTACAGCATAGTAATCTAGTCCTTCATAACATATGCTCAAGCTGCTCAAGGCACACTTGTGGTAGAGATGTTAGTGTTTTTCACATTATGCACTGTCTCTGACTGTGGGGAAGGAAGATTCTGCATCCCTGCTCTGTGTGACTTTGGTCAGTAAAATGTGAGGGAAGTGATATGTATCAGTTCTGAGGAAAAGTTTAAAGAGCTAAGACGTAGTTCCCCACTCCCTTTTTCCCTTGTAGGAGACTCTGAAGACCAGCAATTCCAGGTAAGGGCTTTCCTGTCAGGCAGAATCCCTGAGTGAAGACAACGTGGAGCAGAGCCTCGGCTGATGCATGATGGGATATCATGTAGTGAGAAATCTGGAGGTGTTTCATTACTGCAGCATAATTTAGCCTAACCTGACAAAATGATGTTGCTTGTTTTTATCAGTCAACAGTGTTACAATTAGGTTACATAATTAACACGCACACAATCTCGGTGGCATAAAAAATAAGCATTTTTTTTTCCTCACTATTGTCTGTGAGTTGTGTGAGGTTCACCTGATCTAGGCTGGGCTTGGCTTCAGGCTTAGGCTGGGTAAGGTCTGCTTCACATGTTACTCATTCATCTGGGACCAGAAGGATATGCCAGGCATGTTATCCTCAGGACAAAAGGCAAAAGCACAAGAGTATAAGCCCAAACCTACAAGCAAGCACTGAAGCCTCTGCTGTCATTACATTCAGAACATTCCATTGGCTAAAGCAAATATCATGGTTAAATCCAGTATCAGTGAGGCAAAGAAATACACTCTGCCTCTTGTTGGATGGACCGTAAGTGCCTATGATGAAAGTGATGAATAAAAAGAGAGGTGAATCGTGGAAAAAATAATGAATTTAGTACCTGCTTTGAGATGGTTGATAATATCCAACAGCAGGCCCAGGTGGCAGTCACTACAGTTCCGTATGCTCTTGGCTTGAGCTGCACCACAGCACCCACCCCTATTCCACAAGTACAGCCAGAGTGGATCCAAGTGCAGGACATGACACTTATGTATTTTAGAGTGCCCTCTTCAAATAAAAGAACACAGAGTACCATACAAATTCACTGGTGGTCCTGTCTTGGGTCCTCAATTGGGCCCATGGAATGAGAGGCCTTGAAATTTAGCTTCATTGGCTTTGTAGCCCCACCACCATTATCTTTCTTGAGACCACTAGCTTTAATATCAATTTTGTGTTTACTGAAGTATGTCGGTTTTCAAGAAGTCCAGGATTGCTAGTTCATCCCATGTCACCCAGACCCTCATCCATACGATTCAAATGGGTGGAGGAAATAGTTAAGCATTCAGCTACTAACTGAAAGTTTGGTGGTTCAAATCTACCCAGAGATGCCTTGGAAGATACTCCTGGTGATCTATTTCTGAAAGATCACAGCCTTGAAAACCCAGAAGCTCAGTGCTACTCTGAAATGGGTGGGGTCTCCATGAGTCAGAACTGACTCCACAGCATCAGGTTTTTAGGAAGGGAGCTAATTTCGTAAACTGACCTAAGTCAGTTCGGATGCTTGACAAATGTCAGGCTCTTTGGTAAATATTGGAAGTCCCCAGTGTCTAACCAGAAGGGGACTATGCACCGCATCTCCAACAGCGCTCCTAATAGGTGGAATGTCACAGCAAAAGCAAGTCTCTGACCAAATTCCATCTAACACGTATTTAGCATTAGGCACGAAATGCTTCCATGAATCCTGTTCCTAGCTTAGGGCAGTCCCAATACTTGGCACAGACCAGTGGCTTCTCAGTCCTGACTGCACATTAGGATCACCTGGGAAACTTTTAAATATAGGGTTGGTTGGGCTCACACCTGACCAATTACATTACAATTTCTGGGGATGGGGCCTGGGCAACAGCATTTTAAAAATTTTTAAATTTATTTTGTTGAGAATATACACAACAAAACATACATCAGTTCAGCTTCTACATGTACAATTCAATGACACTGATTATGTTCATGCCCAAGGCAGATATTCTTTACTAGTTAGGCTAAACTATTGACTGGTTTCAAGAAGTCTTCAGGGGATATTTTTGTTTTAAGGTTTAAAGACTATGTTAGGGCAATAGGTTCAGGGATTCATCCAGAAAGGCTGGAGTCCATGAGAATCTGAAATTCTGTTCTGCATTTCCCCCTTTTGATCAGGATCCTTTTATAGAATCCTTAATCAAGTGTTCAGTAACGGTAGCCAGGCACCATCTAGCTCTTCGGGTCTCACGGCAAAGCAGGCAGTTGTTTATGGAAGCAATTAGCTACGCGTTTCATATCCTCCTCCTATTCCTGACTGTCCATCTTCCACTATTGCTCCTGGTGAATAGAGACCAATTGTTGTGCTTTGGATGACCTGCTTGTAAGCGTTTAAGACCCCAGGCACTACACAAAAAATTAGGAAGTAGAACAGGAGCATTAAACACGTTATTAGGCCAGTTAGCTGGGGTGTCCCATGAAATCATGACCCTAGACCTCCAAACCAAGAAACCAAATCCCATGAGGTTTTTGGTTGTATATAAGGAGCTTCAGCAGCTACCGTTTTTCTTTTCTTTCATTTTGCTATTGTATGTATGTCTATCATACAACTTTTGCCATTTCAACTTTTTTTATATGTACAACTTTTTGAAAACAATTGCAATAATTGGCTGTGCAACCTTACCATTAATCAGTGGGATTTTTCTATCGCCATTAATCTCCCCTTCCCTCCTCCCTTACACCCCTGTTAACCACTGATAAACTTTGATCTCTATACATTTGCCTTTTCTTTTTTATATAAGTGAAGTCATACAATGTTGTTGTTGTTGTTGTTGTTGTTAGGTGCCATTGAGTCAGTTCCGACTCATAGCGACCCTATGTATCACAGAATGAAACACTGTCTGGTCCTGCACCATCCTTACAGCCATTGTTATGCTTGAGCCCATTGTTGCAGCCACTGTGTGCATCCATCTCCTTGAGGGCCTTCCTCTTTTCTGCTGATACTGTACTTTACCAAGCATGATGTCCTTCTCCAGGGACTGACCTCTCCTGACAACATGTCCGAAGTATGTACGACATAGTCTCGCCATCCTTGCTTCTAAGGAGCATTCTGGTTGTACTTCTTCCAAGACAGATTTGTTCATTCTTTTGGCAGTCCATGGTGTATTCAATATTCTTCACCAACATCACAATTCAAAGGCGTCAATTCTTCTTCAGTCTTCCTTATTCATTGTCCAGCTTTCACGTGCATGTGATGCGATTGAAAATACCATGGCTTGGGTCAGGCATACCTTAGTCTTCAAGGAGACATCTTTGCTCTTCAACACTTTAAAGAGGTCCTTTGCAGCAGATTTACCCAATGCAATGCGTCTTTTGAGTTCTTAACTGCTGCTTCCATGTCTGTTGATTGTGGATCCAAGTAAAATGAAATCCTTGACAACTTCAATATTTTCTCCATTTATCATGTGGCTTATTGGTGCAGTTGTGAGGATTTTTGTTTTCTTTTTGTTGAGGTGTAATACATACTGAAGGCTGTGGTCTTCAATCTTCATCAGTAAGTGCTTTAAGCCCACTTCACTTTCTGCAAACAAGTTTGTGTCATCCGCATAACACAGGTTGTTAATGAGTCTTCCTCCAATCCTGATACCCTGTTCTTCTCCACATAGTCCAACTTCTTGGATTATTTGCTTAGCATACAGATTGAATAGGTGTGGTGAAAGAATACAACCCTGATGCACACCTTTCCTGACTTTAAACCACTCAGTATCCCCTTGTTCTGTTCAAACAACTGCCTCTTGATCTATGTACAGGTTCCTCATGAGCACAATTAAGTGTTCTGGAATTCCCATTCTTCCCAGGGTTATCCATAGTTTGTTGTAATCTGCACAGTCAAATGCCTTTGCACAGTCAATAAAACACAGATAAACATCTTTCTGGTGTTCTCTGTTTTCAGCCAGGATCCATCTGACATCAGCAATGATATCCCTGGTTCCATGTCCTCTTTTGAATCTGGCCTGAATTTCTGGCAGTTCCCTGTGGATATACTGCTGCAGCCACTTTTGAATGATCTTCAGCAAAATTTTGCTTGCGTATGATATGAATGATATTGTTTGATAATTTCTACATTTTGTTGGACCACATTTCTTGGAAATAGGCACAAATATAGATCTCTTCCAGTTGGTTGGCCAGGTAGCTGTCTTCCAAATTTCTTGGCATAGACAAGGGAGCACTTCCAACACTGCATCCATTTGTTGAAATATCTCAGTTGATATTCTGTCAATTCCTGGAGCCTCGTTTATCACCAATGTCTTCAGTGCAGCTTGGACTTCTTTCTTCAGTACTATCGGTTCCTGATCATATGCTACCTCTTAAAATCATTCAACGCCAACTAATTCTTTTGGTATAATAGCTGTGTATATTCCTTCCATCTTTACTCCATCCACATCATTAAGGTCGACTCTATCTTGAGGAGGCAGCTCTTCCCCAGTCTTTTGAGTGTGTTCCAACCTGGGGGGCTCATCTTCCAGCACCATACCAGACAATGTTCCGTTGCTATGCATAAGGGTTTCACTGGCTAATTCTTTTCAGAAGTAGACTCCCGAGTCCCTTCTTCCTAGTCTGTCTTAGTACGGAAGTTCAGCTGAAACCTGTCCTCCATGGGTGACCCTGCTGGTATCTGAATACCAGTGGCATAGCTTCCAGCATCACAGCAACACGCAAGCCCCCAGAGTAGGACAAACTGAGAGAATGTGAGGGAGTTATACAATATTTGTCCTTTTATGATCAACTTATTTCAATCAGCACAATGTTTTCAAGCTCCATCCATATTGTAGCATGTATCAAGACTTCATTTCTCCTATTGGTTGAGCAGTATTCCATTGTACATATGTACCACATTTTGTTTATCCATTCATCTGTTGATGGGCATTTAGGTCATTTCCACCTTTTGGCTATTGTGAATAGTGTTGCAATGAACATTGGTGTACAAGTCTCTGAGTCTCTCCTTTCCAGTCTTTTGGGATATACCTAGGAGTGGAATTGCTCTTTTTTATGGTAGTTGTATTTTTAGCTTTTTGAGGAACCACCACACTGTTTTCCACAGCAGCTGTATCATTTTGCATTCCCACCAGCAATGGATAAGAGTTCCAATTTCCCCACATCCTTGCCAACATGTGTCACTTTCGTTTTTTTTTTTTTTTAATCTTAGCCATCCTAATGGAAGTGAAATGGTATCATTGTGGTTTTGATTTGCATCTCTGTGATGGCTAATGATGTTGAGCATCTTTTCATGTGTTTGGTGGCCATTTGAATGTCCTTTTTTGCAAAATATCTATTCAAGTTCTTTGCCCATTTTATGTTTGGGTTATTCGTCTTTTTATTGCTAAGTCGTTGAAGTTTTATACATATTTTCGTTATTAGATTCTTATGTGATACATGGTTTCCAGAGATATTCTTCCAGTCAGTAGCTTGTCTTTTCACTTTTTTTGTAAAGTCTTTTAATGACAAAAAGTTCTTCATTTTTATGAGGTCCCATTTATTTATTTTGTCTTTTGCTGTTTGTGCTTTTGTTATTATATTATGTAATCTACTGTTAAAAACTAGGCCTGAAAGCATTGCCTCTATATTTTCTCCTAAGAATTTTATGATTTTAATTGGCACATTAAGCCCTTAATTCATTTTGAATTTGTTTTTGTATACAGTGTGAGACATGGATCCTATTTGATTTTGTTGCCAGTGGAGATCCAATTTTCCCAACACCATTTATTGAAGAGACTCTTCTTTCCCCACTGAATGGACTTAGCACCCTTGTCAAAAATCAGTTGACCATAGATGTGTGAGTTTATTTCTGGACTCTCTTTTCTATTCTATTGGTCTCGTTGTTGTTGTTAAATAAAAAGTGTTGTTGTTAGGTGCCATCAAGTCAGTTCCAACTCATGGTGACTCTGTGTACAGCAGAACAAAACAATGCCCCCCCATCATTATCACATTCCTTGTTATCTTTGAGCCCATTATTGCAGCCACTGTCAATCCATCTTGTTGAGGATCTTCCTCTTTTTCACCGGCCCTCCACTATACCAAGCATGATGTCCGTCTCCAGGGACTGATCTCTCCTGATAACATGACCAAAGCATGTGAGACGTCGTCTCGCCATCCTTGCTTCCAAGAAACATTCCGGTTATACTTCTTCCAAGACAGATTTGTTCCTTCCTTTGGCAGTCCACGGTATATTCAATATTTTTTACCAGCACCACAATTCTTCTTCGGTCTTCCTTATTCCTTGTGCAGCTTTCGCATGCATATGAGGCAATTGAAGACCCTGTGGCTTGGGTCAGGCACAGCTTAGTCTTCAAGGTGACACCTTTACTTTTCAACACCTGAAAGAGGTCTTTTGCAGCAGATTTGCCCAGTGCAATGTGTCTTTTGATTTCTTAACTGCTGCTTCCATGTCTGTTGATTGTGGAGCCAAGTAAAATGAAATCCTTGACAACTTCAATATTTTCTCCATTTATCCTGATGTTGCTTATTGGTCCAGTTGTGAGGATTTTTGTTTTCTTTATGTTGAGGTATAATCAATACTGAAGACTGTGGTCTTTGATATTCATCAGTAAGTGCTTCAAGCCCTCTTTACTTTCTGCAAACAAGGTTGTGTCATCTGCATAACACAGGTTATTAATGAGTCTTCCTGGGATCCTGATGCCGAGTCCTTCTTCATATAGCCCAGCTTCTGGGATTATTTGCTCAGCTTACAGATTGAATAGGTACGGTGAAAGGATACAACCTAACACACACCTTTCCTGACTTTAAACCAAGCAGTATCCTCTTTTTTTTAAATTTATGGAACTTTAAATAAAAGTTTACAAATCAAGTCAATCTCTCATGCAAAAACTTATACACACCTTGCTATGTAACCCTAGCTGCTCTCCCCTCTAAAGAGTCAGCACACTCCTCCTCTCCACCCTGTATTCCCCGTGTCCATTCAGTCAGCTCCTGTCCCCCTCTGCCTTCTCATCTGGCCTGCATACAGGAGCTGCCTACATAACCTCATGTGTCTACTTGAGCCAAGAAGCTCACGCCTCATCAGTATCATTTTCTGTCTTATACTCCAGTCCAATCCCTGTATGAAGAGATGGCCTTTGGAATGGTTCCAGTCTTGGGCTAACAGATGGTCTGGGGTCCATGAACTGTGCGGCCCCTCCGCCCTCAGTCAGACCATTAGTCTGGTCTTTTTATGAGAATTCAAGGTCTGCATCCCATTGTTCTTCTGCTCCATCAGGGATTCTTTGTTGTGTTCCCTGTCAGGACAGTCATTGGTGGTAGCCAGGCACCATTTAGTTCTCCCAGTCTCAGGCTGATGTAGTATCTGGTATATGTGGGCCTTTCTGTCTCTTGGGGTCATAATTACCTTGTGTCTTTGGTGTTCTTCATTCTCCTTTGCTCCAGGCGGGTTGATGGCAATTGATGCATCTTAGATGGCCACTTGCTAGTGTTTAAGACCCCAGATGCCACTTACCAAAGTGGGATGCAGAATGTTTTCTTAATACATTTTATTATGCTGGTTGATTTAGATGTCCCCTGAAACCACAGTCCCCAGAACCTCAGCCCTGCTACACTGGCCTTCAAACTATTTAGTTGTAGTCAGGAAACTTCCTTGCTTTTGGTTTAGTCCAGTTCTTCTGACCTCCCTTGTATTATGTGTTGTCTTTCCCTTCATATAAAATAGTTCTTGTCTACTACCTAATTAGTGAATACCCTTTTCCTTGTTTCCCCACCTTCGTAGACATCAAAGAATATTTTCTTCTGTTTTTAAACTTTTTCTTGAGTTCTTACTCTAGTGGTCTCATACAATATTTGTCCTTGTGCGACTGACTAGCCCTGGTGGCATACTGGTTAAGAGCCCTGGCTGCTAACCAAAAGATCTGCAGTTCGAATCCACCAGGCACTCCTTGAAAACTCTATGGGGCAGTTTTACTCTGTACTATAGGGTTGCTATGAGTCGGAATTGACTTGATGGCAGTGGGGTTTGTTGGGTGGGTGGAATTTCACTCACAATAATGCCTTCCAGATTCTTCCAAGCTATGAGATGTTTCACGGATTCAGTGTGGTTCTCAGTCATTGGGTAGTATTTCATCGTGTGAATATACCATAATTTGTCTATCCACTCATCCATTAATGGACACCTTGGTTGTTTCCATCTTTTTGCTATTGTAAACAGTGTTTCAATGAACATGGGCATGCATATTTCTATTTGTGTGGACGCTCTTATTTCTCTAGGATATATTTCAAGGAGTGGGATTGCTGGATCGTATGGTTGTTCTATTTCTAGCTTTAAAAAAAAAAAAAAAGGAAGCGCCAAATCGATTTCCAAAGTGGCTGTACCATTTTACATTCCCAGCAGTGGTGTATGAGTTCCAGTCTCTCCATAACCTCGCCAATATTTATTATTTTGTGTTTTTGGATTAATGCCAGCCTTATTGGGGTGAGATGGTATCTCATTGTAGTTTTGATTTGCATTTCTCTAATGGCTAATGATTGTGAGCATTACCTAATGTCTAATGATGGTGAGCATTACCTAATGTATCCGTTAGCCACCTGAATGTCCTCTTTGGTGAAGTGCCTGTTCATATCCTTTGCCCATTTTTTAATTGGGTTGTCTTTTTGTTGTTGAATTTTTGCACTGTCATGTAGATTTTAGAGATCAGACACTGATCAAATTTGTTGTAGCCAAAAACTTGTTCCCAGTCCATAAAAAAATTTCCTCTGGGTTTTCAAATTTGTTAGAGTACAATTTTTCATAGTAATCCGATTCTTTTAATTTCACTTGCATCTGTTGTGATATTGCCTATCTCATTTCTTATTTGGGTTATTTGCTTCCTCTCCTATTTTTCTTTTGTAAGTTTGGCCAATGGTGTATCGATTTTGATGATCTTTTCAAAAAGCCAGATTTGGTCTTGTTAACTCTTTCAATTGTTTTTCTCCTCTCTATTTCATTTAATTCTGCTCTAATTTTTATTGTTTGGTTTCTTCAGATGCATGAGGGTTACTTTTGTTGCTCTGTATTTGTTCAAGTTGTAGGGATAAATCTTTGATTTTGGCCCTTTCTTCTTTTTGGATGTGTGCATTTATTGCTATAAATTGACCTCTGAGGACTGCTTTCTCTGTGTCCCAAAGGTTCTAATAGGAATTGTTTTCATTCTTATTGGATTCTGTGAATTTCTTTATTCCATGCTTAATTTCTTCTATAGCCCAGTAGTTTTTGAGCAAGGTGTTGTTCAGTTTCCCTATGTTTGATTTGTTTCCCCAGCTTTTTCTGTTATTGATTTCTACTTTATGGCTTTATGGCCAGAGAAGTTGCTTTGTAATATTGCAATGTTTTGAGTTCTGTTAAGGCTTGCTTTATGACCTAATGGGTGGTCTATTCTGGAGACTGTTTCTTGTGTATTTGAAAAGAGAGTATACTTGGCTGCTGGTGGGTGGGGTGTTTTGTACATGTCTTTGAAGTCAAGTTGGTTGATTGTGGCATTTATTGGGCTTCTTTCTGGGTGTTCCGTATTTCACTGAAAGTGGCGTGTTAAAGTCTCCTGCTATTATTGTGGAGCTGTCTATTTCTCATTTCAAAGTTGTTAGAGTTTGTTTTATGTATTTTGAAGCCCTGTCATCTGGTGTATAAATATTTATTATATTTATATCTTCCTGGTATAAAAAAAATATGGACCCTTTAATCATTATGTAGTGTCCTTCCTTATGCTTTGTGGTGGATTTACCTTTAAAGTCTGTATTGTCAGAAATTAATATTGCCACTCCTGCTCTTTTTTGATTGTTATTTGCTTGATATATTTTTTCCATTTTTTGAGTTCTAGTTTGTGTTTTTAGGTCTAAGGTGTGTCTCTTGTAGGCAGCATATAGATTGATCGTGTTTTTTTGGCCATTCTGGAACTCTCTGTCCCTTTATTAGTGTATTTAGTCTATCTGCATTCAGCGTAATTACAGATATGTATGAGTTTAGTGCTGCCATTCTGATGTCTTTTTTTGTTTGTTGTTGACAGATTCTTTTTTTCACTTAATTTTTTGTGCTGAGTAGTTATTCTTTATATATTGTCTTTTCCTCTTATTCATTGTTGTGATTTTGTTTTTGCTGAGTCTTTATGTTTTTCTTGTATTTTACTTTGATGTGTAGGATTGTTATTCTCCTTTGTGGTTATCTTAATACCCCTATTTTTGTACGTTTAAACCAAACTTTTACCTCTTTATATCTCCTTGACTTCTCCTTCATATGAAAGATCTATGAATACTTTTTATAGTTGCTCTATTGATTTAATGTTGTCATCTTTTACATAATGACATCACTGTTTCCCTGTTTTGACCATTTTTTTATCTTGATCTATTTGTGTGATTTCCCTACCCAGGTTGATATCTCTTTGCTCTGTCCTGAGTTCTAGTCTTAGACTTTTATCCGATGTTATTGATTTTCTAACCAGAGGAATCCCTTTAGTATTTCTTATAGTTTTGCTTTGGTTTTTGGAAATTCCCTAAACTTCTGTTTATCTGGAAAAGTCCCAATTTCACCTTCTTATCTGAGAGACATTTTTGCTGGATATATGATTCTTGGCTGGCAATTTTCTTCCTTTAATGCTTTATATATGTCATCCCACTGCCTTCTTGCCTGCATGGTTTGTGTTGAGTAGTCTGAGCTTATTCTTATTGACTCTTCTTCATAAGTGACTTTTCATTTATCCCTACCTGTTCTTAAAATTCTCTCTTTATCTTTGTTTTTGACAAGTTTGATTATAACATGTCTTGGTCACTTTCTTTTGGAATCTACCTTGTGTTGGGTTAGATGAGCACTTTGGATAGATATCTTTTCATCTTTCATGATATTAGGGAAGTTTTCTGCCAACAGATCTTCAACAATTCTCTCTATATTTTCTGTTCTCCTTCCCTGTTATGGTACTCCAATCACTCATAGGTTATTTCTCATTATCTAGTCCCACATGTCTCTGAGCATTTCTTCATTTTTTAAAAATTCTTTTATCTGATTTTTCTTTGACTGTATTGATTCCAAGTGTTTTATCTTCATTCTCACTAGTTCTGACTTCCATTTTCTCCATTCTGGTCCTCTGACTTCCTATTGACTTGTCTAATTCTGAAATTTTACTTTTAATCTTCTGAATTTTGGATCGCTGTTCCGCTATTGATTGTTGCAGCCTATTAAATTTTAATTATGCTCTTTAATAAAGTTCTTAATTTCCTCCACTTCTTTATCTGTGTATTCTTTGGCTTGTTCTGTGTTTTGCCTGATCTCCTTCCTGATCTCTTGAAGAGTTCTGTATATTAATCTTTCGCATTCTACCTCTGATAATTCCAGGAATATCTCTTCATCTGGAACGTTCCTTGAATCTTTGTTTTCGGAGCTTATTGAAGTGATCATGCTCTGCTTCATTATGTGATTTGATATTGACTGTTTTCTCTGAGCCATCTATAAGTATTTGTATGAATTTATTTTGTTTGCTTATGGTGTCCTAACTTCTTGCTTCTTTTTTGTTTTGATATGCCCAGATGGGCTTCTTGAGTGATCTAGTTTGGTTATTGGCATTTTTGGAGCTCTAACTTCCTGTCACCAGATATCTAGAGCTGTTACCAGGTATGTAAGTCCAGGAGTCCATTCTTGTATGGATTCAGCTCAGGTGTCCAGGTAGTCAATCACCAAGTGTGTGGTACAGGCTGTTGCCTACAGTCTTAGAGGAACAGGGGAGGTTGGTGTAGGCACAGGTATCTGGCTGCAGTAGGGGGTCACATTCTGAGCAAGGAAGGGGGCTGGTAAGCATCCCCCAAGTCTCTGTGAGGAAAACATATCCTTGTTCCGTACAGCACACAGGTGGGTGGGCTCCGCAGCCAGTCTGTGAGCACCCAATGCTTTGTGTGTAAGGACTGGGAGACACCACTTATCTTTGGACCCCTGTCATGGGTGGCTAGGTGGTGTGGGTGGAGCCACCAGTCCCCATGACCCTGAAGTGGGTAGGTGAGAACCCCACTTAATACCAGTGGTGTCAAACATCAAAAACCCACCTTTTCACCACACAATTGAAGTGAGACCTCAGGCACATACACTATTGAACTGTGCCAACAAGGGCCTAAGCTGATGGAATGGGCTCACACAGGTCCAAGCAGGGGTGAAAGGCGTTGAAAGCCCCTGGACCTCTTGTACTTGTGCCCAGGGAAGGAGCTGCTTCTGCCCTGAGTTCCCAGCTTAGGGGAGCTGGCAGACTATTTTTTCCCCCACTTGTTAATATGTTCTTTCTCCAAGGCTGGGAGAATGGCTCAGGAGGCACAGCAGGACCTATTTCAGGTCCAGGAAAAGCAACTGCCACTGAACCTGGCTTGGAGGCTGGAGCAGAGGGAGGAAAGATCAGATAAATTCACAAGTACTTACCTTTTGCCAAGAGACACTGTTCTTTACTGCTTCCGGAGGCATGAGTAGATTCTGTGTGGCTCACTCTCTCTCATTGAGGAAACCATGTCCCGAATGCTACCTCTAGACCCTCCATGGTCACGCCAGGGTATTGGGCCTGGGGAGCGCTGACTCAGGTCTAGCCATTCCTCACCACGTCTAAGCTGTCTCTCCCTTCCCCAGCTGCTTAGTCTGAATCCTTAACTTTGCCTTTGAATTTTGGGGCCTCTAGCGTGTCATATATATAATGGATTTGCTTGTTTTTTTTGGGTCTTTGTTGTAAGAGGGACCACTGGAAGCACCTGACTACTCCACCATCTTGGCCCCTCTGCCTCTCTACCACAGTATCCTCTTGTTCTGTTCAAATGATGGCCTCTTGATCTATGTACAGGTCCCTCACAAGCACTATTAAGTATTCTGGAATTCCTGTACTTCACAACGTTGTCCATAATTTATTATGATCCACACAGTCAAAGTCCTTTGCATAGTCAATGACACAGGTAAAAATCTTTCTGGTGTTCTTTGCTTTCCGCCAGGATCCATTTGCCAACTACTACGATATCTCCGGTTCCACATCCTCTTCTGAATCTGGCTTGAATTTCTGGCAGCTCCCCATTGATATATTGCTGCAGCCGCTTTTGAATGACCTTCAGCAAAATTTTATTTGCATGTGCTATTAATGATATTGATTGATAATTTCTGCATTTGGTTGGATTACCTTTCTTGGGAATAGGCATAAATATGGATCTTTTCCAGTTGGTTGACCAGGCAGCTGTCTTCCAAATTTCTTGGCATAGAAGAGTGAGCACTTTTAGCACTGCAACCATTTGTTGAAATGTCTCAACTGGTATTCCATCAATTCCTGGAGCCTTGTTTTTTGCCAATGCCTTCACTGTAGCTTGGACTTCTTCTTTGAGTACCGACTGTTCCTGATCACATGCTACCTCCTGAAATTGTTGAACATTGACCAATTCTTTTTGGTACAGTGACTCTGTGTATTCTTTTTATCTTCTTTTGATGCTTCCTGCATCATTTAATATTTTCCCTGTAGAATTCTTCACTATTGCAACTCGAGGCTTGAATTTTTTCTTCAGTTTTTCAGCTTGACAAATGCTGAGTGTGTTCTTCCCTTTGGTTTTCTATCTCCAGGTCTTTGCATGTGTCATTATAACACTTTACTTTGTCTTTTTGAGCTGCCCTTTGAGATCTTCTCTTACTGAAGTACAACACTGTCGGTGATAGGATATCCATATACCTACAAGGAAGACCAGTTAATATGACTGTCTTAGTCATCTAGTGCTGCTATAACAGAAAAACGACAAGTGGATGGCTTTAACAGAGAGAAGTTTATTCTCTCACAGTCCAGTAGGCTAGAAGTATGAATTCAGAGTGGGAGCCTGAGGGAAAGGCCTCTCTCTGTCTGCTCTGGAGGAAGGTCCTTGTCATTAGTCTTCCCTTTGTCTGGGAGCATCTCAGCACAGGAACTTCAGGTCCAAAAGACATGCTCTGCTCCTGGTGCTGCTTTCTTGGTGGTGTGATGTCCCCAACTCTCTACTTACTTCCTTTTCCTTTTATCTCTTAAGAGATAAAAGGTGGTGGAGTCCACACCCCAGGGAAACTCCTTTTACATTGGATCAGGGATGTGCCTTCGTAAGGGTATTATAATCTCACCCTAATCCTCTTTAACATAAAATTATAATCACAAAATGGAGGACAACCACAGAATACTGGGAATCACAGCTTAACCAAGTTGATACGCACATTTTTGGGGGGACGTAATTCAATCCATGACATGACTATTATTCAAATTTACACACTAGCCACTAAGGCTAAAGATGAAGAAATTGAAGATTTTTACCAACTTCTGCAATCTGAAATTGATTTAACATGCAATCAGGATGCAGTGAAAATGATTGATGATTGGAATGCAAAAATTGGCAACAAAGAAGAAGGATTGGTAGTTGGAAAATATGGCCTTGGTGATAGAACCAACACCAGAGATAAAAAAGATAGAACCAACACCAGAGATAGCGTGATAGAATTTTGCAAAATAAACAAATTCTTTGTTGCAAATACCTTTTTGCACCAACATAAATGGCGACTATACACATGGACCTCTCCAGATGGAATACGCAGGAATCAAATCGACTACATCTGTGGAAAGAGACAATTAAAAAACTCAATATCATCAGTCAGAACAAGGCAAGGGGCCCGCTTCAGAATAAATCATCAATTGCTCATATGCAAGTTCAAGCTGAAACTGAAGAAAATTAGAACAAGCCCATGAGAGCCAATGCACAACATTTAGTATATCCCACCTGAATTTAGAGACCATCTCAAGAGTAGATTTGACACGTTGAATACTAATGACCAAAGACCAGACGAGTTGTGGAATGACATCAAGGACATCATATATGAAGAAAGCAAGAGGCCATTGAAAAGACAAGAAAAAATTCTATTGTTCTATGTGCCTATTATTATACTAGTACCAGGCTGTTTTGATTACTGTAGCTCTATACTATGTTTTAAAATCAGGAAATGTGAGTTCTACTTTATTCTTATCTTTCAACTTTGCTTTAGCTATTCAGGAAACCCTAGTGGTGTAGTGGTTAACAGCTACGGCTGCTAAGCAAGAGGTCAGCAGTTCAAATCTGCCAGGTGCTCCTTGGAAACTCTATGGGGCAGTTCTACTCTGTCCTATAGGGTCGCTATGAGTCGGAATCGACTCGATGGCAGTGGGTTTGGTTTTTTTTTTTGGTTTAGCTATTCAGGGCATCTTGTGATTCCATTTAAAGTTGAAGATTGTTTTTCCCATCTCTGTAAAGAAGGCCGTTAGAAGTTTGATCAGAATTGCATTAAATTTATAGATTGCTGTGGGTTAGAAATGACATCTTACCAATATTAAGACTTCTAATTCATGAACATGGAATATCTTTCTGCTTATTTAAGCCTTCTTTCATCTCTCTCAGCAGTGTTTTGTAATTTTCATTGTATAAGTCCTTCACAATGACTTATTGTTCCTGGTTAAATTTATTTCTAGGTGTTCTATTCTCTTAGATGTTATTGTAAGTGAAATGGTTTCCCTTGCAGATTTTTCATTGCTGGTGTATAAAAACCAAACTTATTTTTGTTTGTGGACCTCATACCCTGCAACTTTGCTAAATCTCTCTATTAGCTCTTGAAGTTTTCTTGCAAACTCTTCGGAATTTTCTATATATAAAAACCAGTTGCTGTCAAGTCTATTCCAACTCATAGGGACCCTATAGGACAGAGTAGAACTGCCCCATAGGGTTTCCAAGGAGTGGTTGGTGGATTCGCATTGTCGACCTTTTTGTTGGCAGCTGTAGCTCTTAACCACTATGCAACTGGGCTCCTTTCTATATATAAAACAAACAAAACCAAACCCATTGCCATCGAATTGATTCTGACTCATAACGACCCTATAGGACAGAATAGAACTGCCCCATATGGTTTCCAAGGAGCACGTGGTGGATTTTAACTGCCGATCATTTGGTTAGCAGCCATAGTTCTTAACCACTATACCACCAGGGTTTCCTTCTATACATAGAATCATATAATCTGTGAATATAGTCAATTCTACTTCCTGGTTTCCAATTTAGACACTTTTTATTTCTTTCTCTTCTCTTATTGCTCTTGCTAGGATTCCTAAAACAATATTGAATAGACGTGGTGAAAGTGGGCACCCTTGTCTGTTCCTGATTTCAAGGGAAAAGCTCTCAGTCTTTCTTTATTAAGTATAATACTGGCTGTTGGCTTTCCATATATGCTCTGAATTATATTGAAAAATTTCCCTTGTATTTCAATCTTCTTTAGGGTTTTCATCAGAAAAGGATGTTGGATTTTATCAAATAGTTTCTGCATCCATAGAGGTGGTCATGTGGTTCTTTTCCTTTGTTTTATTTATGTGGTATAGTACATTGATTGATTTTCTAATGTTGGGCTATTCCTTCATTCCTGCATTCAATAAATCCCACTTGGTCATGGTGTGTGACTCTTAATATGCTGGATCAACAGCATTTTTAAAAGCTTCCAAAGTAATTTTAGAGTGTATCCAGGGTGGAAAAACATCTACCCTGGGCACTTCCAATTAGTACTTGCATAAAAGTTCCAGCAATATTCAGACAGCAGGGTAAGCCAGCCAACCTGGTAGATCAGGCAACAGGGTCATCCATGCAAGGCCCCTCAGCAGTATTCTTCAATGTCTTTAGAATCCTGAACTGCCTTAATTAAAACAGGAGGAGAATAGAAGGAGAAGAAGAAAACTCCTTATACATTTTTAAAATGTGTAACTTTCTTTTCATTGTGAATTTTAACAATTGCAAAGGGGACCTAATTACTGGGATATCACAGATGCTAGCATTTTTAAATAAAATCATTATATTACTCTATTAAATGTAGGCTATGGGATCCAAATGCCATAATGACTTTATATCATCATCCATTAAAAAAATGAACAACCTCTTCAATCTTTGATAATAATAAATTTTATATCATTCTTCTCTCTCTTTGTGTTTGTATTTCTATTTCACTTCCCATACAGACTTTTACTCTAATTTATTGTATTTTTATCCCTCAAGTGTTTTGTGGATCACCATATCATAACAAAGATTGGTAGATGAAGTTAAATTTTAGTTTTAAAAAATTCCTGTGACATTGACTCAAGCATCTTTTTCTGTACCAAGTTGTTATTATAATTATTATATTTAAGTTAATGCACATATGATAAACATATTATACATATTTGTTAGAGTAGTATTAACATAGAAAGTAAAATTTTACTAGAATGGTATCTGTTATTAAGAGAGTTGGAGATTTAAAAATACTGTTTCATGTATCCATGTGTATCCATTATGTATCCATGTATACCCCAGTCTATTTCTTAACTAGAATGAGATAGAATTTAGCATCGATTTTATTCCTAGGTATCATTTTTATAAAGTTTCAGATAATAACAAGTTTATGTAAATGATGAATGGGTGTAATAGGAGTTTTGTTACAGGAGTATCATTTGATTCTTTGATCTCCTTCTGAGCTAACCTCCAAAAACCACGTAGTGATCTATCATCCAAATAATTTTTAATTATCATTTGACAGCTCAATTCCGTTCTTCAATTTTGTTGAAAGCAACAAACTGGAAAACACCTAACTTGTAAAGGTATGTGTTACTGAGTATTTGAGTTATTCACTTTTCTAAATGCCAACACCAATGTATTAAAATTTTCCTTTGTTGTTGTCCCAGTGCTTTTTACACAGCCTCCTGCCCTCAAAAGCAATCTATGAAAAGATTTGGAAGTTGAGAGCTGTGCAGACATGCAGGATCTGACACTCAAAGAATCAACAGCTGGTTTGATGCGCTGCTGTCACCATCTTGGAGTCCCTGGTGGTGCACAAAGTTAACGTGGTGGGCTGCCAGCTGAAAGACTGGGGGGTTTCAGCCCACCCAGAGGTGCCGAGGAAGAAAGGCCTGGTGATCTACCTCTGAAAAATCAGTCACCGAAACTCCATGGAGCACAGTTCTTCTCTGACACAAGTGGGGTTGCCAGAAGTAAAAATCTACTCAACAATGACTTGTATGGTTTTGAGTTTCAGTCATTGTCTTAAAATGCTTAATGATTTTGGAACAAGTGGTTTGACGTTTTCATTTTGCCCTGAAAATTATGTCATTTTTCTTTTGTAATTAGGACAAGAGCCATTATCAAGGGGATATGTGCATAGGGACGTGGCCTGGACCAGGTACGTTCCCAGGCAGAGCAGTTTTAGGGAAGAATGTTTGAGAAACATGAAGATCTGGAAGTAGATTTCCTTAGAACTCCTTGGGAAGTCTTCTCATGCCCCTAAGCGTACGTGTACTCCAGCTTGAAGACCACTGTGCTGATCCATCAGGAGGCATGGTGCATGTCTGCTGACTTGCTGGAGTTGTACACTTCACTCCTGAAAGAGGTTGTGCAATATTTCTAATCAGTATTGCCCATCTTGACCATTACTTGCTTTACGTAACAAATTATTATTAATGTCCCGTATGATACTCAATAGACACTGTAGTGTGTATTTTGATAGGAGAATTGAGGTGAGTAACACTGTATACAGTGTGGAATCTTGATTAGACTACTACAAATTCTAATTAACTTCACTTATGCTATAGTGTTGTTCGTAGCTGTCCTTGAGTTGGCCTCCAGTCACAACGTAACAAAATGCTGCCCAGCCCTGTGCTATCCCTATGATGATTGCGGACCTGCCCATTGTGATCTGTATGGTTTTCAATGGCTGATTTTCAGAAGTGGAGCACAAGGCCTTTCTTCCTAGTCCATCTTAGTCAGAAAGGTCTGTGGAAACTTATTCAGCATCATAGCAACCCACATGCCTCCGCTGACATATAGGTGAGATGCATTAGCCAGAATTCGAACCTGGATCTCCAGCATGGAAGGGGAGAATTCTACCACTGGACCATCACTGCCCTCATATGTCCCTGTGAATATGTTAGGGTTAATCTGTTCCTAGTTTTTAGAATGTTTATATTGAAATATTTTAAATGATGATGTGGACAATATAACAGTGAGTGATAGATGTCTACTACCTCAAGCTCAGGCTTTTGGGCTGCAAAGTCAGAGTTATTTTTTCGTACACAGCCTATCAATCCAATTAAGACTCAATAAGAGAGCATAGGGAAGAGGGACTGTGAGAGCCACAGAGCTGGGCCGTAACAGACAGGTGGAGTCCTCCCAAAGCTGGAGACCTACCTCTTAATTCGCAATATCTTGTCTCACAACATTCCAGGATTCGTTTGCTTGTTTGTACCATTTTTGAAAATGATACATTCAGTTGATTAATTCTGATCTAGATAAAAATTCCATGTGCTGCTATAATAGAAATAACATATGTGGATGGCTTTAAGCAACAGAAATTTATTTTCTCCCAGTTTAGGAGGCTAGAAGTCTGAATTCAGGGTGCTGGCTCTAGAGGAAAGCTTTCTCTCTATTGGCTCTGGAGGAAGGTTCTTGTCTCTTCTGAGCTTCTGCTCCTGGGCAGTCTCCAAGTGGCTTGGGCATCTCTCTTCCTCCATCTCTGCTTGCCTCCTCACTTGTTTGTTTAAATCTATTATATACGTCAAAAGAGATGATTGACTTAAGATACACCCTACACTAACCCTGTCTGATTAATGTAACAAAGAAAACCTATTCCCAAATGGGATTACAACCACAGATAGAGGGGTTAGGATTTGCCACACATCTTTTTGTGGGGCACAATTCAATCCATAACACCATGCAATAAAGTATTCTCTTTTTTACAATAAAAAAAAAATTTTTTTTTCTTTTTTACAATACTTCTGAACAAATGCCTAAAAACAGACAAAATAAGCAACTGAACTCTAAGCAATAGAAGAGAAAAAGAAGCATCATCTATGGTGATGTGAGGGAAGGTGACCTCAGAGATGGAACCAAGTGGAAGCTATTGAAGCTTAAGCAGGGAGTGAAATCAATACCGTCTGCTCTTTCATGCACCTAATGCTTAGTAAAGATTACTGTACTTGAAATTAGATGAGTGGGCTTCTAGTCTTAGGTATACAATTTTCTTGCTGTGCATCCTTGGACAAATCACTGAATTTCTCTGAGACATAATTTTTCCTTCTGTAAAAAGGTTCTAGATACTATCTGCCTGAAGCCACTTATAAGAACGCTGTGAAACTCACAGGAGAAACACGATTCTCTCCAAATCATCCTGCTATTTTGCTATAAACAGATGAATTGTTCTCTTTTATTGAAAAGGTAAAGTCATATGATCTAAACCCTCAAAAAAAAAAAAAAAGCATCTCCAATTTTGATCGTTTCTGAGAAGTAATCTCCTGATCAGAACTACACACTCCCCTTCCCATATAAGCCTAAACTTGCCCTGCCTTGGGGTATGCCTCCTTAAAGGTTTTTAATTTTTAGTGGGTAGAAAAAAGAAAATACATGATTTCATATGTTTGGGAAGTAAGTTTAATTGTCTTTTATACAGTGCGCTAAAATCAGCCTTAGGGAAATGTAAGTGTGTGTTATAGGAATTTGCAAGAGATTTAAAATAGGTTCCTGGAGTCTAAGCCACTGAAGGGAGTGAGGAATCAATAAGTGTTCTTAAAACTGATTCAAGTGAAGCTCCACTTCAGTGTAACTGCATGGTGAAAATGTTAATGTGCTGGGCAGCTAATCAACAGTTTGGAGATTTGAGTCTACCTAGAAGCACCTGGGAAGAAAGGCCTGGTGATGTACTTTCGAGAAGTCAGTCAATGAAAACTCTACAGAGCACAGCTCTACCGTGACACATGTGGGGTTGCCATGAGTCGGAGTTGA
The DNA here is from genome assembly GCF_030014295.1 of Loxodonta africana. NCBI lineage: Eukaryota > Metazoa > Chordata > Mammalia > Proboscidea > Elephantidae > Loxodonta > Loxodonta africana. The sequence continues at coordinate 77,821,437 of NC_087358.1, read as the reverse complement.
CTCAGTAGCCACTGGTAGGTTACATGTGAAGCAGGTAGTTGAGTGCTCAGTACCTGGTGGGCATTCCATGCGTCTCTGCCTTGTTCTTACTGTCATGAACATGACTCTGATGGTGGACCTCAACCCAGAGTATTCAAAAATGCATGGGGACATTGTTTTGGTTATCAGCATGCAGGAGGGTGATCAAAGGGAAGGGAAAAGATGGAGCAGGCAAGGCCGCTAACTATCCTGCAGAGGGAGGGACAGGCTTGCACAGGGAAGACTTTGTCCCGTCTCAAACACTGGATTTTTCTTTTAAACGTATTACAAGGAAGAAAAAATCTGATTTTATCACTATCACCTTAATGAGCATTTATTTATTTGATTTGTTTTCGTTCCACCCTAAGAAACCTATACAGTGTGCAAAACCTGTGTGCCTGTGGGGATGGGGAAGCTCTAAAACCAACCTGGTCTAATTTGTAGACATAAACATGTCAGGGGGCTAGTGGGAATTAGGTGAGAATTGAAGTAAGTCAGTGCATTTCTGGAAAATCATTTTGTTCTGTCCTGCATCCAGTCCATTACACATGCTTATGTGCAGAAGTAACTTCTGAACTTCTGAACAATGGAAAATAAAGAGAAATGCAGAAGCCGGATAAGCTTTTAAACAGGGCAGAATCACCTGGGGAGACTTTGAGTTGCCTCTGGCATAGACGTGGGCGGGAGAAGGTGGAGGGGTCACTCGATGATAGGAGCATTTCAGGATTGGGACCCAGAGGGGACCAGTCCTGCTCTGTCACTGCAGTCATTGTGGCAGCTGCACTCAGCTCACTGAGTGCACCAAGGACAATAACCTTGATCTCTCTGTGTCCAGTGGACTGCCATGATGCCTGAGTGCCTCTCATACAATGCTTCATTCCTACGGATGGCATTCCTTTTGAGACTGCATCCTTTGTCCTTCCTCAGGTTGTTTATTAGCACCTGGGTGAGTCTATCTCTCACCGCACCTGCTGAGTTAGCAGCCTTCTACTGTGAGTATTGTCTGCACACAAGATTATGACGGCTGGAAAGTTCAGATTAACCACAGCCTTGCCCCAGAGCTCTGGAAACCACGGAGCTAGGGTGTGACCTGTGGACTGTCTTCACAAAGACCACTTGGGGATAATTTAAACACAGACACGTGGATTACAGAAAAAAAACAGAATTCTAATGCAATTTGGTATGTGTGGGAAATAAGTTTAATAGTCTTTTATAGAGTGTGCTAAAGTCAGCCTTAAGCAAATGTGTTTGTTATCAGGAATTTACAAGATATTTAAAACAGGTTCCTGGAATCTGAGGCACTCAACCACCACTCCAATGCCGTAAAGTTGATTCTGACTCAGAGCGACCCCACGGGGTTTCCAAGGCTGTAAATCTTTAAAGAAGCAGACTGCCACATCTCTCTCCCTCTGAGTTTCCAACTGCCCACCTTTCAGTTAGCAGTTGAGCGCTTTAACCACTGCACCACCAGGGCTCCTAAGGCACTCAAGGGAGTGGGGATTCGGTCAGTGTTTTTTAAAACTGATAGAAGTAACTGTCTGTTTCAATGTAACATCTTCTGAGTTTAGATGCTGAGTGGGATATCCATGGAATAAAGTGATAATTGCCTAACAATTTCTGCAAAACAAATTTACATCTGATTGTAGCTGATAAAAATGTGAGGGACTAAACTCTGTACTGACAACACTCCAGGAACTAACTACAAACTATAAAAACTAGCTGCTATTGAGTCAACCCCCATGTGTCTGTCAGCTTGTTGTACTGTGGGGGCTTGTGTGTTGCTGTGATGCTGGAAGCTACACCACCTGTATTCAGATATCAGCAGGGTCACCCATGGAGGATAGGTTTCAGCTGAGCTTCCAGACCAAGACAGACAAGGAAGAAAGACCCGGCAGTCCACTTCTGAAAAGCATTAGTCAGTTAAAACCTTATGAATAGCAGTGGAACATTGTCTGATATAGTGCTGGAAGATGAGCCCCCCAGGTTGGAAGGCACTCAGAAGATGACCGGGAAAGAGCTGCCTCCTCAGAGTAGAGTCGACCTTAATGACGTGGATGGAGTAAAGCTTTCGGGACCTTCATTTGCTGACGTGGCAGGACTCAAAATGAGAAGAAACAGCTTCAAACATCCATTAATAATTGGAACCTGGAACATACAAAGTATGAATCTAGGAAAATTGGAAATCATCAAAAATGAAATGGAACACATAACCATCAATAATCTAGGCATTATTGAGCTGAAATGGACTGGTATTGGCCATTTTGAATCGGACAATCACATAATCTACTATGCTGGGAATAACAGCTTGAAGAGGAATGGTGTTGCATTCATCGTCAAAAAGAACATTTCAAGATCTATCCTGAAGTACAACGCTGTCAGTGATAGGATAATATCCATACACCTACAAGGAAGACCAGTTAATACAGCTATTATTCAAATTTACCCACCAACCACTAGGGCCAAAGATGAAGAAATAGGAGATTTTTATCAGCTGCTGCAGTCTGAATTTGATCGAACATGCAATCAAGATGCATTGATAATTACCAGCGATTGGAATGCAAAACTTGGAAACAAATAAGAAGGATCAGTAGTTGGAAAATATGGCCTTGGTGATAGAAACAATGCCAGAGATTGAATGATAGAATTTTGCAAGACCAGCGACTTCTTCATTGCAAATACCTTCTTTCACCAACATAAACGGCGACTGTACACATGGACCTTGCCACATGGAAGAAACAGAAATCAAATTGACTACATCTCTGGAAAGAGAGGATGGACGAGTTCAATATCGTCAGTCAGAACAAGGCCAGCGGCCAACTGTGGAACAGACCATCAATTGCTCAAATGCAAGTACAAACTGAAACTGAAGAAAATCAGAGCAAGTCCACGAGAGCCAAAATACAACCTTGAGTATATCTCACCTGAATTTAGAGACCATCTCAAGAATAGATTTGATGCACTGAACACTAGTGACCGAAAACCAGACGAGTTGTGGAATGACATCAAGGACATCATCCATGAAGAAAGTAAGAGGTCACTGAAAAGACAGGAAAGAAAGAAAAGACCAAGATGGATGTCAGAGGAGACTCTGAAACCTGCTCTTGAGCGTCGAGGAGCAAAAGCAAAAGGAAGAATTCATGAAGTAAAAGAACTGTACAGAAGATTTCAAAGGGCCTCTCGAGAAGGCAAAGTAAAGTATTATAATGACATGTGCAAAGAGCTGGAGATGGAAAACCAAAAGGGAAGAACATGCTCAGCGTTTCTCAAGCTGAAAGAACTGAAGAAAAAATTCAAGCCTCGAGTTGCAAGAGTGAAGGATTCCATGGGGGAAATATTAAATGACACAGGAAGCATCAAAAGAAGATGGAAGGAATACACAGAGTCATTATACCAAAAAGAATTAGTTGATATTCAACCATTTCAAGAGGTGGCATATGATCAGGAACCTATGGTACTGAAGGAAGAAGTCCAAGCTGCTCTGAAGGCATTGGCGAAAAACAAGGCTCCAGGAATTGATGGAGTATCAATTGAGGTGTTTCAACAAACAGATGCAGCGCTGGAGGTGCTCACTTGTCTGTGCCAAGAAATATGGAAGACAGCTTCCTGGCCATCTGATTGGAAGAGATCCATATTTATGCCTATTCCCAAGACAGGTGATCTAGCCAAATGTGAAAATTATAGAACAATATCATTAATATAACACACAAGCAAAATTTTGCTGAAGATCTTTCAAAAAAGGCTGCAGCAGTATATCAACAGGGAGCTGCCAGAAATTCAGGCTGGTTTCAGAAAAGGACGGACAACCAGGGATATCATTGCTGACGTCACATGGTTCCTGGCTGAAAGCAGAGAATACCAGAAGGATGTTTACCTGTGTTTTATTGACTTTGCAAAGGCACTCGACTGTGTGGATCATAACAAACTATGGATAACATTGCGAAGGATAGGAATTCCAGAACACTTAAATGTGCTCATGAGGAACCTTTACATAGATCAAGAGACAGTTGTTCAGACAGAACAAGGGCATTCTAACTGGTTTAAGGTCAGGAAAGGTGTGTATCAGGGTTGTATTCTTTTACTATACCTATTTAATCTGTAAGCTGAACAAATAATACAAGAAGTTGGACTATATGAAGAAAAACAGGGCATCAGGATTGGAGGAAGACTCATTAACAACCTGCGTTATGCAGATGACACAGCCTTGCTTGCTGAAAGTGAAGAGGACTTGAAGCACTTACTAATGAAGATCAAAGACCACAGCCTTCAGTATGGATTACACCTCAACATAAAGAAAACAAAAATCCTCACAACTGGACCAATGCGCAACATCATGATAAATGGAGAAAAAAATTGAAGTTGTCAAGGATTTCATTTTACTTGGATCCACAATCAACAGTCCTGGAAGCAGCAGTCAAGAAATCAAAAGACGCATTGCATTGGGTAAATCTGCTGCAAAGGACCTCTTCAAAGTGTTGAAGAGCAAAGATGTCAGCCTGAAGACTAAGGTGCACCTGACCCAAGCCATGGTATTTTCAGTCACATCATATGCATGTGAAAGCTGGACAATGAATAAGGAACACCAAAGAAGAGTTAACGCCTTTGAATTGTGGTGTTTGAGAAGAATATTGAATATACCATGGACTGCCAATAGAACGAACAAATCTGTCTTTGAAGAAGTACAGCCAGAATGCTCCTTAGAGGCAAGGATGGTGAGACTGCATCTTACATACTTTGGACATGTTGTCAGGAGGGATCAGTCCCTGGAGAAAGACATCATGCTTGGCAGAGTACAGGGTCAGCGGAAAAGAAGAAGACCCTCAACGAGGTGGATTGACACAGTGGCTGCAACAATGAGCTCAAGCATAACGAGTGTAAGGATGGTGCAGTACCAGGCAGTGTTTTGTTCTGTTGTGCATAGGGTCACTATGAGTTGGAACCAACTCGATGGCACCCAACAACAACAACAACAATTGGGTCACCTTTGACTCATGACAGCCGCACGTGTGTCAGGGTAGAACTGTGATCCATAGGGTTTTCAATAGCTGATTTTGGGGAAGAAGATCACCAGGACTTTCTTCCAAGATATCTTTGGGTGGACTCGGCCCTCCAACTTTTTGACTAGCAGCTGAGCACTTAACTGTTTGCACCACCCGGGGACTCTAACTACAAATTATTGCATCACGTAAAAGGTAAAAGACAGGTAGGTGCCTGGCTACCACTACTGACCATTCCGACTAGGGACACAATAGATGGTCTTGGATAGAATAGGAGAAAAATGTAGAACAAAGCTCAAATTCTTAAAAAAACGCTAGACTTACTGGACCAGTAGAGGTTAGAGGAGCCCCCAAGACTGTCACCCCAAGATGCCCTTTAAACTTTGTACTGAAACCACTCCTGGAGGTTACGTTTCAGATAAATAACAGATTGCTGATAAAATAAACATTATCACCCATGAGTACAGTGCTCCTTTACCCTGAATCAAAGATGAGAAAGTAAGGGGTGGGAGCAAGGAAGCTAGGTAAATGGAAATGGAGCAACCAGAATGGAAACGATGAAACATTGACACATTGTGAAAAATGTAACCAACGTCACTGAGCAACATGTATAGAAATTGTTAAATGGGAAACGAATTCCCTTGGCCCTCCTTACATACTCCTGTTAGGGACTTCCTCTTCCCACATTACTTCCCCCTCTCTTTCTCACTTCTCAGTTCAGACACATGAGATGACATCTAATAACAGGGAAAGCTGAGAGGCTGACTTCTGCACTGACTGTTCCAGGTGAAGACCCAGGGGGAGGGAGATATGAGAGAACAAGTTCAGGTTTAACTAAAGGGGCTTGTGCTTCTGAGGAGATCTCCAAGGGACTGGCTTTCCACACTGGGAAAGCCCAAGGCCCTGCACAACAGCAGTTCAGTTCTGACCTCAGTCCTGGCCTCATGGCCACAGTTACAGAGGCCACTGAAAGGGCAGGATCCTAGTTCAGGAGCAGGGAGGTGACAATAGCTATTGTTATGGCTAAATAAAATGTCTTCTTCCTTCCTTCTTTCCCCTCTTTCTTTTTTTAAATAAACATCGAAAGTGCCAAGCACTGCACTAGATTCTGGAAATGCAAGTCTGAGGCAGACAGAATTCGAGATAAGAAGGTGTTTAAAAAACCAGAAAACCAAACCCGTTGCCATTAAGTCAATTCTGACTCATAGCGATCCTATAGAACAGAGTAGAACTGCTCCATAGAGTTTCCAGTGAACACCTGGTGGATTTGAACAGCCGACCTTTTGGTTAGCAGCCATAGCACTTAACCACTATGCCACCAGGGTACAAAAACAACTGCTCTATGATGAGATTCAGGCTAATAGACAGGAAGTCATTTTTATCCGCAATCATTGGTTTCAGGAAAAGGCCACATAAAGAGAATAGACTTATAAGGTGACCAACATTTCAGGGTAAATACTGAAAAAAAGTGAGTCATTCCTTATCCTGAAAAACAACCCACAAAACTGGTAAATGTAATCTTATAAACACAAACTAGGTAATAGCCACCACTATATACAAATGAATATAATGAGCATAGATAAAATAAGGGTTAATGTTGGGAGTGGTATACATACTTTCCTCCAATTTATGATGATTGTGGTGAAATGAGTTCCTGTATGTGGACGTTAGCCTTGGTTCTGCGGAAAAAGGCTTGAGAGATTTTTCACCTAAGCCCTGAGAAGTTATCTTTGCCCTAGTTTTCTACCCCAGAGGGTTTGTTAGTTTTCTCCAGGTTGATTGACATTTACTGGGTATTGTGTATTGAATTGTGTCCTCCAAAAATGTGTGGCATTGCAACCGATTATCGAATCCAGAAGAGAAGTAGAGAGTGCATGGGAGGGACGGCTGGTGTTGGAAATGGTAAAAGGGTTGGAGAGTGGAGGTGTGTCTGACCTCCAGCTCATGGCAATCAGCTTTGGGCTGATCCTGGTTTAGGTTGTAATAGTACAACTACTACCATTTTATAATGACCCTATCTCTATGTTATCTTTCTCTTCATGTTTTACCTTCTCATCTCAATCATTTGGTGGGTCGGTTCTGTAAAAATATTTGAGGGCTTTATCAATTTTTTACGAGAACCTTTCTTAACTTTGTGGTAACTAAGGTGTTCTCTGCTGGAATCTCCCTGATCTGTTTATGCAGAGAGTAAACTCCAGGACACTTAGAAGTCCGGCCAGACTTGTAATTCATCCTCGTTTTTCCAACCAGCGCTTTGCTGTCTCACCTCAGGCCTGCAATCAGCTTTCTTCTCTCTATTAACTCACTGCCACTCTTCTTTCACCTTTCTCTTGCCCCCAAATTTGTTGAGATTCCTCACCCACTGATCCTTCTGATGACTTTGATTTGTACTTAAATATTTTCCTTTGCCATTATTTTAAACTTGTGAAGGAAGAGAGAGCATTGCATATGGCCATCTGCCATGTTTAATCAGGAGCCTCTGCACATTTGGATGTCTACAAGAGCACACTGTAGCAGTGTGGAAGGTGACATAGAGAAGGCAGGGGACCAAGGCAGGAAAAGCAGTTAGGAGGCTCTCCCTTCTTCCATTCACAGAAAGCTTCTAAAAAGCATATTCTGCATTCCTCAAGTCTATGTTTTTGCTTCTAGTCATCTCAAACCACTGCAGTATGGCTTCTGTTCCAACCTCTCCACTGAGTCCACTTTTGCCAAGGTTGAAGTTCCTAGGTGGTGCAAAGAGTTAATGTGCTCAGCTGCTAACCAAAAGATTGGAGATTCGAGTCCACTTTCGAAAAATACTCATTGAAAACCCTGCAGAGCACAGTTCCACTGTGACACACGTGAGGTTGCCATGAGTCAAAGTTGACTCAATGGTAACTGGTATGCCAAGCTTACCTGTAATTTCTTGGCTTCCTAAATCTACTAGACACCCATCAGTCATTATCTCAATTGACTCATTGCAACCTTTTCTCCAAATTCTCTGTCCTTTTGGTTTCTGTGCTTTCTCTCCAGGTTTTTTTTTTTAATCTTTCACTCTCCTATTTCTTGTCTCCTTTTCTGCCTATCTTAAATGTTGAAGTGATCCAACCTTGTATTCTTGGTCCCATTCTTTTACACTCTTGACTCTTCTTTGATTATAGATGTTTAGTTCCAGCCTGTCTTTGTTTTCTGAGTTCCAGACTTTTTTATGTCCATTTAACTACTAAGTCATCTTCATTTCAATTTTCCATAGAGACTTCAAACTCAAAGGTTCAAAACTAAAAACTAAGCTCTGTTCCCTCAACCAATCTGTTTTTCCTTTCTTCTCTAGTTTTGTAAATGACACCACTGTCTCCTTGGTCTGTTAAGCAAGAAATATGAAGCCCACCTTAATGCTTTCCTTTCCTTCCTCTCTCACGGCTAATTAGTCACTAAAGTTTGTTGCCTTTTCCTCCTTAAATCTCTTGGAAATTTTCCTCCTCTTCTACTCTAGAGCTGAGGCCTTAATCCAGGTCCTTATCACAGCCTGTCTTAATTACTGTGACAAACATGCAATTTTCTAAACTGCCTCCATTTTATCTCTTCTCCCATAATTTCTCCATAGTCCATAACACCATTAATTTTTTTTTAATGTAAGTCTGATAATGAACCCCTCCCCCCTTTATTATCTATTCTGCATAGTAAATCATCCCAAAACCTAGTGGCTTAGAATAACAATAAATATTTGTTAATCTCATAGTTCCTGTGGGTTAGGAATTTAGACATGGGTTAGCTGGGTAATTCTGGCTCAAAGTCTTTCAAGAGATTTCAATCAACATGTGGCTGGGAGTACAATCATCTAAAGCCTTGATTGGAACTGGAAGGTCTGCTTCCAAGGTGGTTCATTCCTATGGCTGTTAAGTTCATGCTGGCTGTTGGCAGGAGGCTGCAGTTCCTCCCTACAATGGTCTCTTCACAGGCTGCTTGAGTGTCCTCACAGCATGGCAGCTGACTTCCCCTACAGCAAGTGATCCAGGAAAGAAAGAGTCAGGCACCAGCCAAGCATTTTAAGATCTAGCCTCAGGACTTCTGGCCAACATGGCACCAGAGACAGAAGCACCATGCTGTCTCTCCACAGCAAAGACCTGAAAAACTAAGTAAAACAGAGACAAATGTCATTCCTGGAACCTGAAGTGTCAAATGAAGAGATGAAGAACTCAGCCAAACACCGAATGGAATAAGAAACTGACAGAGAACAGAGAGCAAGGAGAGATATGAGCAGAGGTCCTTATCAGCTAATGCAGCACCGATTTGCCATCTTGAACTCCTGTCAGAGATCAGTGGGCAGGAAGTACAAGAAAGCAGCTTCACAGAGCACCCAGTAACCAGGGATACATGCTTTCCCAACCCCCATCTTCTCCCCACTGCTCTACCTCTGAGCTTCCCAGCTGGCTGTGGTGGCTCGGCAGCTGGGAAGTGCACTGTCCATGCTGCTTGGATTCGCCCTGCCCACATCAGAGACTGGTGGACAGGGATTAGGGGAAAGCAGCTTCATGAAGTTCCCAGCAGGAGATAGAGCACCTGGTGAGCAGTGAAATATACTTTACTAACTCCCACCATTCTCCCCCCACCCCTCCATGGCCTTCTCTGCTTCCCACCAGCTGCAGTCTCTTGGGGGGGGAGGAAAGTGCTTTGTCCCTGGGCCACTTGGATTTGCCCTGCCCACACTGGGTGGCTTCCTGAGCTGGTGTTGCTTTTTTCCATTTCTTGGGTGTCTCCCACCACCTCCCCTTCCTTTCTCTAGAACACCTGGCTCTGTCTGCCATCTTTCCTTCTTCTTGAAAGGCTGTGAAGCCCTGCTTGAGTGGGGAAACATTCCCCTGGCTGACAACACGAAACTGGAGGGATCCCTGGGCCTTTTTTCTTTGTTTTTTTCTTCTCTTTTGCTTTGTTTGTTTTTTCTTTTTGAGCCTTGGGACCCCCTTCTAGCCGGGCTTCACTGCACAGCTTAGGAGCCGCTTCCACAGTCTGCACAGCCACTGGGGGCATTTATTTTTTCTTTTCTTTTCTCTCCTTTTTCCTTTTTGCCTTTCTTCATTTCTCAGATCTCATCTCTCTATACTTACCTTTTTTGCTGTCTCCTGAATACCTGGTGTCGTGTGACATCTGTACCCTCTCTAGCAGGGCTGTACTGTGCAACCTGGGAGCCACTTCCCTGGTGTTCGTGGCCACACTGGTGGGAGCCCTGGGAGCTTTTCTTTTCCAAATTTTTATCTAGTTATGTTTTTTCTTTTTTTATTTGATTTTTTTCTTTTCTCCATTTCTCATTTTCTCATCTCTCCACTACAACAGGAAGCTCCATTAGCACTCTCTCTTTTTTTTTTTGTTCTTCCTTCATTTGTATGTTTTTGGCTCTTGGTTCTCTCTCCTCTTTCCCACACCCATATTAGCTCCACATATCACACCCCCCCGCCTTCCTGCCTACTTGCACTGTGTGCTGAACATCACACTCCAAGCAGCAGGGACATGCCTACTGGAACCCACCCAGCACTGACTCCTGGCTCACACAGTTGGCCCTAGTATGAGTCACAAACAACCCATCCCAGCCCCTTCCCTTCAACTGGACCTGCCCTACTGCACCATAGCTGAGTGGCTGGCTCTGCCCATTGGACAAGGAGGTGAAAAGTATTGTGACCACAGATGAGCAAACAACAAAGACCACACAGCCTCCCTGCTCAGACATAACCAAATAAAACAAAAAAGCAGGATGAAACAAACAAATCTACAATCAAGAAATGAAGAAAATAACTTCTGAATGTCCCAAAGACAGCAGACAATATCAAAACATACAAAAAATATAACAGGATGGTTCCAGTAGGTATCCAAAATACAACATCAGATGAATTTTCAGTAGAATAAAAGGCACTAGAATTACCTAACAGGGAATTCAAATCTCTAATATTCAGAGCTATCCAAGAGCTGAAGGAAAACACAGACAAAAATGAGGAAAAAATAGAAAATTTTATGGAAATGCAGACAAATTCATTGAAAATAGAGACAAAAAATGGAAGAATTCAGGTAAATAATACAGGAACAAAATGTCAAAATAAACTCACAACTAGAAATCATACAAAAACAACAACTAGAAATCCAAAAGATATAAAATAAAATTTCAGAAATAGACAATGTCATAGAAGGGCTGAGGAACAGGTTTGAAATGATGGAAGACAGGATCAGTAAAATTGAAGACAAACACTTGGATATAACTCTGAGTAAAAATCAGAAAAAAGAACAAAGGAAAATGAAGAAACCCTGAGAATTATGTGGGATACAATCAAAAGCAAGACTTTGCAAGTGATTGGAGTTCTAGAACAAGGGGTAAATGGAAAACACAGAGAGGATCATTGAAGAATTGCTGACAGAAAACTTCCCTAACATCATGAATGATGAAAAGATGACCATCCAAGAAGCTCAAAGAACCCCATATAGGATAGACCCCAAAAGAAAATCACTGGGGCATATCATAATCACACTCGCTAAAACCAAAGACAAAGAAAAATCCCGAGAGCCGCTCAAGAAAAACAAAAAATCACATACAGTCAGGAAACAATAAGAATAAGCTCTGATTATTTGACAGAAACCATGCAGGCAAGAAGGCAATGGGATGATATACATAAAACTTTGAAAGAAAAAAACTGCCAACCAAGAATAATGTATCCCGCAAAACTTTCTTTCAAATGTGATGGTGAAATTAGGACATTTCCATTTAAACAGAAATTAAAGGAATATGTAAAAACCAAACCAAACCTACAAGAATTATCTTGGTCTGAGAGCAAACATCAGGCCACAGACAGAATTTAGGATGCAAGATTTTACCATCCAGATATCATCCTAGGAAACGAACTCTCAAGAACTATCGAAAACCAAAAGAATTGCAACTGGGAAACAGAGAGGTTAATCTGTAAATGACAACAACATCAGAACAATAAAAAAGGGAAAAAACAGTGTAGGTATGGAACATTCTAATGGAGAGGAAGGCAAGGCAATACCAAGTAATAATAGACTCATTCAAACATAGGAAGATTAGGGTGAATTTCAAGGTAACCACAAAGAAAGTTAACAAACCTACTCAACAAAATAAGGAAGAAAAACATCAAGTCTCAATAAAAACAAAATCTACAAAAACAAAAGAAATCCACAAATAAAAGGAACTCAGTACAAGAGATTAAGAGGAACAAAGAAAATGTTAGCGTCACAAAAAAAGCACTGCAAAATGGCAGCAATAAACTCACACCTATCAATAATTACACTGAATGTAAATGGCCTAAATGCACCCATAAAGAGACACGGAGTGACAGAATGGATTAAAAAACGAGGATCCATCAACATGCTGTCTACAAGAGACACACTTCAGAAACAAAGACATAAATGTATTAAAAACGAAAGCATGAAAAAAATACATCAAGTAAATACCAAAAAAGAGCAGGAGTGGCAATATTAATCTCAGATAAAATAGACTTTAAAACAAAATCCACCATAAAAGACAAAAAAGGGCAGTATATAATGATTAAAGGGATGATCCATCATGAAGACTTAACCATAATAAACATCTATGCACCCAAAGACAGGGCTTCAAAATACATAAAACAAACTCTAACAGCACTGAAAAGAGAAATTGACAGTTCCACATTAATAGTAGAAGACTTAACACACCACTCTCGGTAAAGAACAGAACAGCTACAAAGACACTCAGCAAAGATGCAATAGTGCTAAAGGGTACAATCAGCCAACTTGACCTACAGACTGGGAAAACATTTTTGGCTATTACAAATCACACAAAGCTCTAATCTCTAAAATCCACAAGAAAATCCAACACCTTTACAACAAAAAGACAGGTAATCCAATTAAAAAATGGGTAAATGAAATGAATGGACACTTCACCAAAGAAGACATTCAAGAAACCAACGGACACATGAGGAAATGCTCGCAATCACTAGCCATTACAGAAATGCAAATCAAAACCGCAATGAGATATCATCTCACCCTAGCATATAGGCCAGAATCAAAAAACA